>NC_132932.1:0-1200000 GCF_047675955.1 Chlorocebus sabaeus
CTGCACCCCGGCGTGGGGCTCCCAGAAAGCCAGGGGGGCGGGCCGGGGGGGTGGCGGCTGGGAGCCCGATCGCGGGGGGTGCCTGCACCCCCGGCGATGGGGCTCCCAGAAGCCAGGGGGGCGGGCCCGGGGGTGGCGGCTGGGAGCCGATCGCGGGGGGTGCCTGCACCCCCGGCGATGGGGCTCCCAGAAGCCAGGGGGGCGGGCCGGGGGTGGCGGCTGGGAGCCCGATCGCGGGGGGTGCCTGCACCCCCGGCGATGGGGCTCCCAGAAGCCAGGGGGGCGGGCCGGGGGGTGGCGGCTGGGAGCCCGATCGCGGGGGGTGCCTGCACCCCCGGCGATGGGGCTCCCAGAAGCCAGGGGGGCGGGCCGGGGGTGGCGGCTGGGAGCCCGATCGCGGGGGGTGCCTGCACCCCCGGCGATGGGGCTCCCAGAAGCCAGGGGGGCGGGCCGGGGGGGTGGCGGCTGGGAGCCCGATCGCGGGGGGTGCCTGCACCCCCGGCGATGGGGCTCCCAGAAGCCAGGGGGGCGGGCCGGGGGTGGCGGCTGGGAGCCCGATCGCGGGGGGTGCCTGCACCCCCGGCGATGGGGCTCCCAGAAGCCAGGGGGGCGGGCCGGGGGTGGCGGCTGGGAGCCCGATCGCGGGGGGTGCCTGCACCCCCGGCGATGGGGCTCCCAGAAGCCAGGGGGGCGGGCCGGGGGTGGCGGCTGGGAGCCCGATCGCGGGGGGTGCCTGCACCCCCGGCGATGGGGCTCCCAGAAGCCAGGGGGGCGGGCCGGGGGTGGCGGCTGGGAGCCCGATCGCGGGGGGGTGCCTGCACCCCCGGCGATGGGGCTCCCAGAAGCCAGGGGGGCGGGCCGGGGGTGGCGGCTGGGAGCCCGATCGCGGGGGGTGCCTGCACCCCCGGCGATGGGGCTCCCAGAAGCCAGGGGGGCGGGCCGGGGGTGGCGGCTGGGAGCCCGATCGCGGGGGGTGCCTGCACCCCCGGCGATGGGGCTCCCAGAAGCCAGGGGGGCGGGCCGGGGGTGGCGGCTGGGAGCCCGATCGCGGGGGGTGCCTGCACCCCCGGCGATGGGGCTCCCAGAAGCCAGGGGGGCGGGCCGGGGGTGGCGGCTGGGAGCCCGATCGCGGGGGGTGCCTGCACCCCCGGCGATGGGGCTCCCAGAAGCCAGGGGGGCGGGCCGGGGGTGGCGGCTGGGAGCCCGATCGCGGGGGGTGCCTGCACCCCCGGCGATGGGGCTCCCAGAAGCCAGGGGGGCGGGCCGGGGGTGGCGGCTGGGAGCCCGATCGCGGGGGGTGCCTGCACCCCCGGCGATGGGGCTCCCAGAAGCCAGGGGGGCGGGCCGGGGGGTGGCGGCTGGGAGCCCGATCGCGGGGGGTGCCTGCACCCCCGGCGATGGGGCTCCCAGAAGCCAGGGGGGCGGGCCGGGGGGTGGCGGCTGGGAGCCCGATCGCGGGGGGTGCCTGCACCCCCGGCGATGGGGCTCCCAGAAGCCAGGGGGGCGGGCCGGGGGTGGCGGCTGGGAGCCCGATCGCGGGGGGTGCCTGCACCCCCGGCTGATGGGCTCCCAGAAGCCAGGGGGGCGGGCCGGGGGTGGCGGCTGGGAGCCCGATCGCGGGGGGTGCCTGCACCCCCGGCGATGGGGGCTCCCAGAAGCCAGGGGGGCGGGCCGGGGGTGGCGGCTGGGAGCCCGATCGCGGGGGGTGCCTGCACCCCCGGCGATGGGGCTCCAGAAGCCAGGGGGGCGGGCCGGGGGTGGCGGCTGGGAGCCCGATCGCGGGGGGTGCCTGCACCCCCGGCGATGGGGCTCCCAGAAGCCAGGGGGGGCGGGCCGGGGGGTGGCGGCTGGGAGCCCGATCGCGGGGGGTGCCTGCACCCCCGGCGATGGGGCTCCCAGAAGCCAGGGGGGCGGGCCGGGGGTGGCGGCTGGGAGCCCGATCGCGGGGGGTGCCTGCACCCCCGGCGATGGGGCTCCCAGAAGCCAGGGGGGCGGGCCGGGGGTGGCGGCTGGGAGCCCGATCGCGGGGGGTGCCTGCACCCCCGGCGATGGGGCTCCCAGAAGCCAGGGGGGGCGGGCCGGGGGGTGGCGGCTGGGAGCCCGATCGCGGGGGGTGCCTGCACCCCCGGCGATGGGGCTCCCAGAAGCCAGGGGGGCGGGCCGGGGGTGGCGGCTGGGAGCCCGATCGCGGGGGGTGCCTGCACCCCCGGCGATGGGGCTCCCAGAAGCCAGGGGGGCGGGCCGGGGGGTGGCGGCTGGGAGCCCGATCGCGGGGGGTGCCTGCACCCCCGGCGATGGGGCTCCCAGAAGCCAGGGGGGCGGGCCGGGGGTGGCGGCTGGGAGCCCGATCGCGGGGGGTGCCTGCACCCCCGGCGATGGGGCTCCCAGAAGCCAGGGGGGCGGGCCGGGGGTGGCGGCTGGGAGCCCGATCGCGGGGGGGTGCCTGCACCCCCGGCGATGGGGCTCCCAGAAGCCAGGGGGGCGGGCCGGGGGTGGCGGCTGGGAGCCCGATCGCGGGGGGTGCCTGCACCCCCGGCGATGGGGCTCCAGAAGCCAGGGGGGCGGGCCGGGGGGTGGCGGCTGGGAGCCCGATCGCGGGGGGTGCCTGCACCCCCGGCGATGGGGCTCCCAGAAGCCAGGGGGGCGGGCCGGGGGTGGCGGCTGGGAGCCCGATCGCGGGGGGTGCCCTGCACCCCCGGCGATGGGGCTCCCAGAAGCCAGGGGGGGCGGGCCGGGGGTGGCGGCTGGGAGCCCGATCGCGGGGGGTGCCTGCACCCCCGGCGATGGGGCTCCCAGAAGCCAGGGGGGGCGGGCCGGGGGTGGCGGCTGGGAGCCCGATCGCGGGGGGTGCCTGCACCCCCGGCGATGGGGCTCCCAGAAGCCAGGGGGGGCGGGCCGGGGGTGGCGGCTGGGAGCCCGATCGCGGGGGGTGCCTGCACCCCCGGCGATGGGGCTCCCAGAAGCCAGGGGGGCGGGCCGGGGGTGGCGGCTGGGAGCCCGATCGCGGGGGGTGCCTGCACCCCCGGCGATGGGGGCTCCCAGAAGCCAGGGGGGCGGGCCGGGGGTGGCGGCTGGGAGCCCGATCGCGGGGGGTGCCTGCACCCCCGGCGATGGGGCTCCCAGAAGCCAGGGGGGCGGGCCGGGGGTGGCGGCTGGGAGCCCGATCGCGGGGGGTGCCTGCACCCCCGGCGATGGGGCTCCCAGAAGCCAGGGGGGCGGGCCGGGGGGTGGCGGCTGGGAGCCCGATCGCGGGGGGTGCCTGCACCCCCGGCGATGGGGCTCCCAGAAGCCAGGGGGGCGGGCCGGGGGTGGCGGCTGGGAGCCCGATCGCGGGGGGGTGCCTGCACCCCCGGCGATGGGGCTCCCAGAAGCCAGGGGGGCGGGCCGGGGGTGGCGGCTGGGAGCCCGATCGCGGGGGGTGCCTGCACCCCCGGCGATGGGGCTCCCAGAAGCCAGGGGGGCGGGCCGGGGGGTGGCGGCTGGGAGCCCGATCGCGGGGGGTGCCTGCACCCCCGGCGATGGGGCTCCCAGAAGCCAGGGGGGCGGGCCGGGGGTGGCGGCTGGGAGCCCGATCGCGGGGGGTGCCTGCACCCCCGGCGATGGGGCTCCCAGAAGCCAGGGGGGCGGGCCGGGGGGTGGCGGCTGGGAGCCCGATCGCGGGGGGGTGCCTGCACCCCCGGCGATGGGGCTCCCAGAAGCCAGGGGGGCGGGCCGGGGGTGGCGGCTGGGAGCCCGATCGCGGGGGGTGCCTGCACCCCCGGCGATGGGGCTCCCAGAAGCCAGGGGGGCGGGCCGGGGGTGGCGGCTGGGAGCCCGATCGCGGGGGGTGCCTGCACCCCCCGGCGATGGGGCTCCCAGAAGCCAGGGGGGCGGGCCGGGGGGTGGCGGCTGGGAGCCCGATCGCGGGGGGTGCCTGCACCCCCGGCGATGGGGCTCCCAGAAGCCAGGGGGGCGGGCCGGGGGTGGCGGCTGGGAGCCCGATCGCGGGGGGTGCCTGCACCCCCCGGCGATGGGGCTCCCAGAAGCCAGGGGGGGCGGGCCGGGGGGTGGCGGCTGGGAGCCCGATCGCGGGGGGTGCCTGCACCCCCGGCGATGGGGCTCCCAGAAGCCAGGGGGGCGGGCCGGGGGTGGCGGCTGGGAGCCCGATCGCGGGGGGTGCCTGCACCCCCGGCGATGGGGCTCCCAGAAGCCAGGGGGGCGGGCCGGGGGTGGCGGCTGGGAGCCCGATCGCGGGGGGTGCCTGCACCCCCGGCGATGGGGCTCCCAGAAGCCAGGGGGGCGGGCCGGGGGTGGCGGCTGGGAGCCCGATCGCGGGGGGTGCCTGCACCCCCGGCGATGGGGGCTCCCAGAAGCCAGGGGGGCGGGCCGGGGGTGGCGGCTGGGAGCCCGATCGCGGGGGGGTGCCTGCACCCCCGGCGATGGGGCTCCCAGAAGCCAGGGGGGGCGGGCCGGGGGTGGCGGCTGGGAGCCCGATCGCGGGGGGTGCCTGCACCCCCGGCGATGGGGCTCCCAGAAGCCAGGGGGGCGGGCCGGGGGTGGCGGCTGGGAGCCCGATCGCGGGGGGTGCCTGCACCCCCGGCGATGGGGCTCCCAGAAGCCAGGGGGGCGGGCCGGGGGTGGCGGCTGGGAGCCCGATCGCGGGGGGTGCCTGCACCCCCGGCGATGGGGCTCCCAGAAGCCAGGGGGGCGGGGCCGGGGGTGGCGGCTGGGAGCCCGATCGCGGGGGGTGCCTGCACCCCCGGCGATGGGGCTCCCAGAAGCCAGGGGGGCGGGCCGGGGGTGGCGGCTGGGAGCCCGATCGCGGGGGGGTGCCTGCACCCCCGGCGATGGGGCTCCCAGAAGCCAGGGGGGCGGGCCGGGGGTGGCGGCTGGGAGCCGATCGCGGGGGGTGCCTGCACCCCCGGCGATGGGGCTCCCAGAAGCCAGGGGGGCGGGCCGGGGGTGGCGGCTGGGAGCCCGATCGCGGGGGGTGCCTGCACCCCCGGCGATGGGGCTCCCAGAAGCCAGGGGGGCGGGCCGGGGGTGGCGGCTGGGAGCCCGATCGCGGGGGGTGCCTGCACCCCCGGCGATGGGGCTCCCAGAAGCCAGGGGGGCGGGCCGGGGGTGGCGGCTGGAGCCCGATCGCGGGGGGTGCCTGCACCCCCGGCGATGGGGCTCCCAGAAGCCAGGGGGGCGGGCCGGGGGTGGCGGCTGGGAGCCCGATCGCGGGGGGTGCCTGCACCCCCGGCGATGGGGCTCCCAGAAGCCAGGGGGGGCGGGCCGGGGGTGGCGGCTGGGAGCCCGATCGCGGGGGGTGCCTGCCACCCCCGGCGATGGGGCTCCCAGAAGCCAGGGGGGCGGGCCGGGGGTGGCGGCTGGGAGCCCGATCGCGGGGGGTGCCTGCACCCCCGGCGATGGGGCTCCCAGAAGCCAGGGGGGCGGGCCGGGGGTGGCGGCTGGGAGCCCGATCGCGGGGGGTGCCTGCACCCCCGGCGATGGGGCTCCCAGAAGCCAGGGGGGCGGGCCGGGGGTGGCGGCTGGGAGCCCGATCGCGGGGGGTGCCTGCACCCCCGGCGATGGGGCTCCCAGAAGCCAGGGGGGCGGGCCGGGGGTGGCGGCTGGGAGCCCGATCGCGGGGGGTGCCTGCACCCCCGGCGATGGGGCTCCCAGAAGCCAGGGGGGCGGGCCGGGGGGTGGCGGCTGGGAGCCCGATCGCGGGGGGTGCCTGCACCCCCGCGATGGGGCTCCAGAAGCCAGGGGGGCGGGCCGGGGGTGGCGGCTGGGAGCCCGATCGCGGGGGGTGCCTGCACCCCCGGCGATGGGGCTCCCAGAAGCCAGGGGGGCGGGCCGGGGGTGGCGGCTGGGAGCCCGATCGCGGGGGGTGCCTGCACCCCCGGCGATGGGGCTCCCAGAAGCCAGGGGGGCGGGCCGGGGGTGGCGGCTGGGAGCCCGATCGCGGGGGGTGCCTGCACCCCCGGCGATGGGGCTCCCAGAAGCCAGGGGGGCGGGCCGGGGGTGGCGGCTGGGAGCCCGATCGCGGGGGGTGCCTGCACCCCCGGCGATGGGGCTCCCAGAAGCCAGGGGGGCGGGCCGGGGGTGGCGGCTGGGAGCCCGATCGCGGGGGGTGCCTGCACCCCCGGCGATGGGCTCCCAGAAGCCAGGGGGGGCGGGCCGGGGGGTGGCGGCTGGGAGCCCGATCGCGGGGGGTGCCTGCACCCCCGGCGATGGGGCTCCCAGAAGCCAGGGGGGCGGGCCGGGGGGTGGCGGCTGGGAGCCCGATCGCGGGGGGTGCCTGCACCCCCGGCGATGGGGCTCCCAGAAGCCAGGGGGGCGGGCCGGGGGTGGCGGCTGGGAGCCCGATCGCGGGGGGGTGCCTGCACCCCCGGCGATGGGGCTCCCAGAAGCCAGGGGGGCGGGCCGGGGGTGGCGGCTGGGAGCCCGATCGCGGGGGGTGCCTGCACCCCCGGCGATGGGGCTCCCAGAAGCCAGGGGGCGGGCCGGGGGTGGCGGCTGGGAGCCCGATCGCGGGGGGTGCCTGCACCCCCGGCGATGGGGCTCCCAGAAGCCAGGGGGGCGGGCCGGGGGGTGGCGGCTGGGAGCCCGATCGCGGGGGGTGCCTGCACCCCCGGCGATGGGGCTCCCAGAAGCCAGGGGGGCGGGCCGGGGGTGGCGGCTGGGAGCCCGATCGCGGGGGGTGCCTGCACCCCCGGCGATGGGGCTCCCAGAAGCCAGGGGGGCGGGCCGGGGGTGGCGGCTGGGAGCCCGATCGCGGGGGGTGCCTGCACCCCCGGCGATGGGGCTCCCAGAAGCCAGGGGGGCGGGCCGGGGGTGGCGGCTGGGAGCCCGATCGCGGGGGGTGCCTGCACCCCCGGCGATGGGGCTCCCAGAAGCCAGGGGGGCGGGCCGGGGGTGGCGGCTGGGAGCCCGATCGCGGGGGGTGCCTGCACCCCCGGCGATGGGGCTCCCAGAAGCCAGGGGGGCGGGCCGGGGGTGGCGGCTGGGAGCCCGATCGCGGGGGGGTGCCTGCACCCCCGGCGATGGGGCTCCCAGAAGCCAGGGGGGCGGGCCGGGGGTGGCGGCTGGGAGCCCGATCGCGGGGGGTGCCTGCACCCCCGGCGATGGGGCTCCCAGAAGCCAGGGGGGCGGGCCGGGGGTGGCGGCTGGGAGCCCGATCGCGGGGGGTGCCTGCACCCCCGGCGATGGGGCTCCCAGAAGCCAGGGGGGCGGGCCGGGGGTGGCGGCTGGGAGCCCGATCGCGGGGGGGTGCCTGCACCCCCGGCGATGGGGCTCCCAGAAGCCAGGGGGGCGGGCCGGGGGTGGCGGCTGGGAGCCCGATCGCGGGGGGTGCCTGCACCCCCGGCGATGGGGCTCCCAGAAGCCAGGGGGGCGGGCCGGGGGTGGCGGCTGGGAGCCCGATCGCGGGGGGTGCCTGCACCCCCGGCGATGGGGCTCCCAGAAGCCAGGGGGGCGGGCCGGGGGGTGGCGGCTGGGAGCCCGATCGCGGGGGGTGCCTGCACCCCCGGCGATGGGGCTCCCAGAAGCCAGGGGGGCGGGCCGGGGGTGGCGGCTGGGAGCCCGATCGCGGGGGGTGCCTGCACCCCCGGCGATGGGGCTCCCAGAAGCCAGGGGGGCGGGCCGGGGGGTGGCGGCTGGGAGCCCGATCGCGGGGGGTGCCTGCACCCCCGGCGATGGGGCTCCCAGAAGCCAGGGGGGCGGGCCGGGGGGTGGCGGCTGGGAGCCCGATCGCGGGGGGTGCCCTGCACCCCCGGCGATGGGGCTCCCAGAAGCCAGGGGGGCGGGCCGGGGGTGGCGGCTGGAGCCCGATCGCGGGGGGTGCCTGCACCCCCGGCGATGGGGCTCCCAGAAGCCAGGGGGGCGGGCCGGGGGTGGCGGCTGGGAGCCCGATCGCGGGGGGTGCCTGCACCCCCGGCGATGGGGCTCCCAGAAGCCAGGGGGGCGGGCCGGGGGTGGCGGCTGGGAGCCCGATCGCGGGGGGTGCCTGCACCCCGGCGATGGGGCTCCCAGAAGCCAGGGGGGCGGGCCGGGGGTGGCGGCTGGGAGCCCGATCGCGGGGGGGTGCCTGCACCCCCGGCGATGGGGCTCCCAGAAGCCAGGGGGGCGGGCCGGGGGGTGGCGGCTGGGAGCCCGATCGCGGGGGGTGCCTGCACCCCGGCGATGGGGCTCCCAGAAGCCAGGGGGGCGGGCCGGGGGTGGCGGCTGGGAGCCCGATCGCGGGGGGTGCCTGCACCCCCGGCGATGGGGCTCCCAGAAGCCAGGGGGGCGGGCCGGGGGTGGCGGCTGGGAGCCCGATCGCGGGGGGTGCCTGCACCCCCGGCGATGGGGCTCCCAGAAGCCAGGGGGGCGGGCCGGGGGTGGCGGCTGGGAGCCCGATCGCGGGGGGTGCCTGCACCCCCGGCGATGGGGCTCCCAGAAGCCAGGGGGGCGGGCCGGGGGTGGCGGCTGGGAGCCCGATCGCGGGGGGTGCCTGCACCCCCGGCGATGGGGCTCCCAGAAGCCAGGGGGGCGGGCCGGGGGTGGCGGCTGGGAGCCCGATCGCGGGGGGTGCCTGCACCCCCGGCGATGGGGCTCCCAGAAGCCAGGGGGGCGGGCCGGGGGTGGCGGCTGGGAGCCCGATCGCGGGGGGGTGCCTGCACCCCCGGCGATGGGGCTCCCAGAAGCCAGGGGGGCGGGCCGGGGGTGGCGGCTGGGAGCCCGATCGCGGGGGGTGCCTGCACCCCCGGCGATGGGGCTCCCAGAAGCCAGGGGGGCGGGCCGGGGGTGGCGGCTGGGAGCCCGATCGCGGGGGGTGCCTGCACCCCCGGCGATGGGGCTCCCAGAAGCCAGGGGGGCGGGCCGGGGGTGGCGGCTGGGAGCCCGATCGCGGGGGGTGCCTGCACCCCCGGCGATGGGGCTCCCAGAAGCCAGGGGGGCGGGCCGGGGGTGGCGGCTGGGAGCCCGATCGCGGGGGGTGCCTGCACCCCCGGCGATGGGGCTCCCAGAAGCCAGGGGGGCGGGCCGGGGGTGGCGGCTGGGAGCCCGATCGCGGGGGGTGCCTGCACCCCCGGCGATGGGGCTCCCAGAAGCCAGGGGGGCGGGCCGGGGGGTGGCGGCTGGGAGCCCGATCGCGGGGGGGTGCCTGCACCCCCGGCGATGGGGCTCCCAGAAGCCAGGGGGGCGGGCCGGGGGGTGGCGGCTGGGAGCCCGATCGCGGGGGGGTGCCTGCACCCCCGGCGATGGGGCTCCCAGAAGCCAGGGGGGCGGGCCGGGGGGTGGCGGCTGGGAGCCCGATCGCGGGGGGTGCCTGCACCCCCGGCGATGGGGCTCCCAGAAGCCAGGGGGGCGGGCCGGGGGTGGCGGCTGGGAGCCCGATCGCGGGGGGTGCCTGCACCCCCGGCGATGGGGCTCCCAGAAGCCAGGGGGGCGGGCCGGGGGTGGCGGCTGGGAGCCCGATCGCGGGGGGTGCCTGCACCCCCGGCGATGGGGCTCCCAGAAGCCAGGGGGGCGGGCCGGGGGTGGCGGCTGGGAGCCCGATCGCGGGGGGTGCCTGCACCCCCGGCGATGGGGCTCCCAGAAGCCAGGGGGGCGGGCCGGGGGGGTGGCGGCTGGGAGCCCGATCGCGGGGGGTGCCTGCACCCCCGGCGATGGGGCTCCCAGAAGCCAGGGGGGCGGGCCGGGGGTGGCGGCTGGGAGCCCGATCGGGGGGCGTGCCTGCACCCCCGGCGATGGGGCTCCCAGAAGCCAGGGGGGCGGGCCGGGGGTGGCGGCTGGGAGCCCGATCGGGGGGCGTGCCTGCACCCCCGGCGATGGGGCTCCCAGAAGCCAGGGGGGCGGGCCGGTTGTGGCGGCTGGGAGCCCGATCGGGGGGCGTGCCTGCACCCCCGGCGATGGGGCTCCCAGAAGCCAGGGGGGCGGGCCGGGGGTGGCGGCTGGGAGCCCGATCGCGGGGGGTGCCTGCACCCCCGGCGATGGGGCTCCCAGAAGCCAGGGGGGCGGGCCGGGGGTGGCGGCTGGGAGCCCGATCGCGGGGGGTGCCTGCACCCCCGGCGATGGGGCTCCCAGAAGCCAGGGGGGCGGGCCGGGGGGTGGCGGCTGGGAGCCCGATCGGGGGACGTGCCTGCACCCCCGGCGATGGGGCTCCCAGAAGCCAGGGGGGCGGGCCGGGGGTGGCGGCTGGGAGCCCGATCGCGGGGGGTGCCTGCACCCCCGGCGATGGGGCTCCCAGAAGCCAGGGGGGCGGGCCGGGGGTGGCGGCTGGGAGCCCGATCGGGGGGCGTGCCTGCACCCCCGGCGATGGGGCTCCCAGAAGCCAGGGGGGCGGGCCGGGGGTGGCGGCTGGGAGCCCGATCGGGGGGCGTGCCTGCACCCCCGGCGATGGGGCTCCCAGAAGCCAGGGGGGCGGGCCGGGGGTGGCGGCTGGGAGCCCGATCGCGTGGGGTGCCTGCACCCCCGGCGATGGGGCTCCCAGAAGCCAGGGGGCCGGGCCTGGGGTGGCGGCTCGGGGCCCGGTCGCGGGGACAGTTGGAAGAGTATCACATGGCGTTGTACAGTGTTTGTGATACTGAGATTAATAACTGGGTGAACTTCCACCCTGTGCCACATTGCGAGTAATATCAACCTGTCCCCTCCGTGAATATTAGAAACAATATCCCAGACTGGGTGTACGCCTTCTGCTGTACAGAGTGCAGTATCATCCTCTCCCTCCCAGGATAGTAATTACAATATCACTGGGCGGGAGCACGCAGCCTGCGAATTATTATCATCCTCTCCCCCTCCGTATACTAGGAACAATATCTCAGAACAGCTGTACCCTCAGTGCCATATTCGGACTAATAGCATAGGTGTCTTCCGGGAATATTACGAGTAATATTACCGGGTAGCTATCCATTCATTGTTATGTTTGGAGTCATGTGATACTCTACCCTCCTTTATATTAGGATCAGTGTCACGCGGTGAGTGTACACCTACTGCGATATTAAAACTAAAGTCCTGCTTTCCGTCCCTGGATATGAAGAACAGCATCACAAGTAGGTTTACACTTCCTGTGGTATTAGGAATAATAATATGATTATTAATCATCAATGATCGATTTTAATAATTATCAATGATACTAAAAATTCATAGGATACCATTATTAATGATGGATAATGATTTTAAACACATGATTACGCATGTTTTCAATTAATTATTAATATTAATGTCATGCAATAATATTATTAGTTCCTAATACTAACTATTATTTGATTCCCAGCGACTCTGGGTATTGATTTAAGTCACATTAATAGCTAATATCATAATATTATTATTAATAGTGATATTACTAATAATTATTATTACAAATCGATACCATTTTAAGCCAGTATTAATTTTTACTCTCTTTATTGTGATCATTAGTATCAATAATAATAATTATTATTAATATAATTATTAATATTAATGATTAATAGACTTCTTCCTGATATCCACCGGGGAGAGAATGATGTTAATTTCTATATCACAGATGGTGTACACCCCCCGTGATAGTGTTTCGAACTTCTGCTTGGGAGAGGAGGAAATGACAATCAGTATCACCGGAAGTAGCAACACCTGTAAGATACTGTTCTGAATATTCAGGGAGGAAGAGGCTGATATGACTACTAATAGAGAGGGGGTTACTCCCTCTGAGGGTGTGCACACTGGGGGTGTACAATTGTCTGAGAAGAGTTGAAAATTTTCAGATGGGGAGATGATATTACTCAAAATATCAGAAAGAGGCTGTGAGTCCACAAGGGTCCCAGAAGCCAGGGGGGCGGGCCGGGGGTGGCGGCTGGGAGCCCGATCGCGGGGGGTGCCTGCACCCCCGGCGATGGGGCTCCCAGAAGCCAGGGGGGCGGGCCGGGGGTGGCGGCTGGGAGCCCGATCGCGGGGGGTGCCTGCACCCCTGGCGATGGGGCTCCCAGAAGCCAGGGGGGCGGGCCGGGGGTGGCGGCTGGGAGCCCGATCGCGGGGGGTGCCTGCACCCCCGGCGATGGGGCTCCCAGAAGCCAGGGGAGTGGGCCGGGGGTGGCGGCTGGGAGCCCGATCGCGGGGGGTGCCTGCACCCCCGGCGATGGGGCTCCCAGAAGCCAGGGGGGCGGGCCGGGGGTGGCGGCTGGGAGCCCGATCGGGGGACGTGCCTGCACCCCCGGCGATGGGGCTCCCAGAAGCCAGGGGGGCGGGCCGGGGGTGGCGGCTGGGAGCCCGATCGGGGGACGTGCCTGCACCCCCGGCGATGGGGCTCCCAGAAGCCAGGGGGGCGGGCCGGGGGTGGCGGCTGGGAGCCCGATCGCGGGGGGGGTGCCTGCACCCCCGGCGATGGGGCTCCCAGAAGCCAGGGGGGCGGGCCGGGGGTGGCGGCTGGGAGCCCGATCGGGGGACGTGCCTGCACCCCCGGCGATGGGGCTCCCAGAAGCCAGGGGGGCGGGCCGGGGGTGGTGGCTGGGAGCCCGATCGCGGGGGGTGCCTGCACCCCCGGCGATGGGGCTCCCAGAAGCCAGGTGGGCGGGCCGGGGGTGGCGGCTGGCAGCCCGATCGCGGGGATATTTGGAAGAGTATCACATGGGATTGTACAGTATGTGTGATACTGAGATTAATAACTGAATGAATGTCCACCCTGTGCCACATTGCGAGTAATATCACCCTGTCCCCTCCGTGGATATTAGAAACAATATCCCAGACTGGGTGTACGCCTCCTGCTGTACAGAGTGCAGTATCATCTTCTCCCTCCCAGGATAGTAGTTACAATATCACTGGGCGGGAGCAGACAGTCTGCGAATTATTGTCATCCTCTCCCCCTCCTTATACTAGGAACAATATCTCAGAAGAGCTGTACCCTCAGTGCCTTATTCGGACTCATGGCATACGCGTCTTCCAGGAATATTACCAGTAATATTACCGGGTAGCTATCCATTAGTTGTTATATTTGGAGTCATGTGATACTCTACCCTCCTTTATATTAGGATCAGTGTCACGTGGTGAGTGTACACCTAGTGCGATATTAAAACTAAAATCCTGCTTTCCGTCCCTGGATATGAAGAACAGCATCACAAGTAGGTTTACACTTCCTGTGGTATTAGGAATAATAATATGATTATTAATCATCAATGATCGATTTTAATAATTATCAATGATACTAAAAATTCATAGGATACCATTATTAATGATGGATAATGATTTTAAACACATGATTATGCATGTTTTCAATTAATTATTAATATTAATGTCATGCAATAATATTATTAGTTCCTAATACTAATTATTATTTGATTCCCAGCATCACTGGATATTGATTTTACTCACATTAATTGCTAATATCATAATATTATTATTAATAGTTATATTACTAATAATAATTATTACAAATCATCACCATTTTAAGCCAGTATTAATTTTTACTCTCTTTATTGTGATCATTAGTATCAATAATAATAATTATTATTAATGTATTTATTAATATTAATGATTAATATACTTGTTCCTGATATCCACCAGGGAGAGAATGATGTTAATTTCTATATCAGAGATGGTGTACACCCCCCCGTGATAGTGTTTCGATCTTCTGCTTGGGAGAGGAGGAAATGACAATCAGTATCACAGGAAGTAGAAACACCTGTGAGATACTGTTCTGAATATTCAGGGAGAAGAGGCTGATATGACTCCTAATACAGAGGGGGTTACTCCCTCTGAGGGTGTGCACACTGGGGGTGTACAATCGTCTGAGAAGGAGTTGAAAATTTTCAGATGGGGAGATGATATTACTCACAATATCAGAAAGAGGCTGTGAGTCCACAAGGCTCCCAGAAGCCAGGGGGGCGGGCCGGGGGTGGCGGCTGGGAGTCCCAGCTACTTGGGAGGCTGAGGCAGGAGAATGGCGTGAACCCGGTAGGCAGAGCTTGTAGTGAGCCGATATCACTTCACTGCACTCCAGCCTGGGTAACAGAACAAGACTCTGTCTAAAAAAAAAAAAAGAAAAAGGAAAATGGGCCTATAGAGCTCCATTTAATGGCAAAAAATTAAGGAAAGAATAAAAAGACTCTGCTAATAATGATGACATGAGCTGCTCATATTGTCATTTTCTCTGGGACCTAATATTGGGGAGGAGGTGGGATCACCTCCCACCAGGCTCCAGGTGACTTTCAGGCTGTTGCCCCAAATCACTGCAGCCTCTTCCCTGCTGGTCCCTTGATCCTGCTGCTGTGCCGGGCGTCCTGAGTGACAGGAGGCACCTCGGCAGCTTCCAGTGGGATAGGCCTGCGGCATTCTGAGCCAGAATGCCGTGATCACTAGGAAGTAAGGAGACATAAGCAGGAAGGGTTCAGGGATAGAGCGGCCACTTCTCGGGGATCAGTCTTGGGCCCGAGCTGAGAAGAATCCCCTTTCAGGATGATGGCTCCAGGCTGAGGTCAGTGCTGTTTCTGTGCATTATGATGACTGACCTGCATCCACAGGGAAGCGTATCCGGGCTCCTTTTTCCCAGGCAATGTTGGGAACACCTTGAAATGGGCCCTGGTGGATTTCAATTCCAGCCTTCCAGAAGCCACTCCAAATGGAAATTGAGCTAACGGATACAGGTGGAGTAAGTAAACAACTTTAGGTCCCAAACAACAATTTTCACATACAATATAGTGTACAGGGAAAAACAAAGCCTCGGGACCCCAACTCACAGCCAAAACGGAAAAATATCATTAAGTTGGAAGCTGAATCATGCAAGAAACTGCCTTTCCTTTTGTTCCTAAGCAGATAGCTACAGATAGCTACATCTCCACAGGAAGCTGGTCTATGTTCACCTTATCTTATATAAAGGCTTATGTAGAGGACTGATTTACTGCATGTGAGATGAAGACGTAACTGATCCTTCCCCATCTGCTCTCTTTCTCTTGCAACCTGAGGAAGACCACAGGTTCCCTCTCTCCCCTCCTGCCCACCATTTTCCTCCAGCCCACCCTTCCCCTCCAGCCCACCCTTCCCTCCTGCCCACTCTTTTCCTCCAGCCCAGCCTTCCCCTCCAGCCCAGCCTTCTCCTCCAGCCCACCTGGAAGAGGAAGAGGTCTGCAGCTTACATCAGAATCTCGAAGTTGACACCCAAAAAAGGTAAAAGATCCTGTGGGATGCTGGCATGTACAACTAACGAGATAACGCTCTGGGTGTACATCCTAGCATACAGGAAGAGCATTCTTGTTCATGGCGGTGGTTTCAAATATTTCAGTGGGTTTTCCCTTGAATGCCTCAGTCGGGAGCCACTTCAGTTCAGCGCAGGCAGCAAGGGAGCTTCAAGGACTGGTAGTTATGAATTCAAGCTTATACACAGCAACAGGTCACAGGTCTGTGGAAGATACTTGTCAATCAATATTCAGAGGTAGCATTCCATAACTGAAGCATAGGGCATATCTGACTTCATCTGACAAGGCTAAAATCATGATTGTTTTTCTAACTGGGAAATTTATGTCACTTATTTGCCAATAAACAACCATCTCTCTCTCCCCATTTTCTGACATAACGCTAGTCGTTAGAGAAATGTTCCGATGATGTTCATGAAAGAACAAACAAATGTCTTCCGCTTTAATACCACCTATTTCACACATATGACTCTTGCTGCTTCCATGTGACACTAAAAATATCAGGAGTGCCAGGAAGTCTCTTTAATCATCATTCTCCAATGTGCTCAGGAGATGAAGTCATTCTGTGAAATGGACTTCAGTTGACACCACTGAGAAAATGTCCTAGAGAAAGTAAAACTTGTAGTGGCCTCATACTTTACAGAAATAATCCAACTTCTTTCTTTCATTTCTTTCCAGTTTTTGGACATTAATTTTAATTGGTTCAGGGCAACCTGTTTCTGTATCAAAGTCTTGGGAAGCTTCCATTTGTTTTTAAACTATATTATATTATATTATATTATATTATATTATATTATATTATATTATATTATACTATTTATTTATTTAGAAATAGAGTCGCACTGTGTCACTCAGGCCAAAGTGTAGTGGTATGATCACGGCTCACTGCAGTCTCAACCTCCTAGGCTCGAGCCAATCCTCAGGCCTCCACCACCTGAGTAGCTGGGACTACAGGTGTGCCACCATGTCCTGCTAACGTTTTATTTTTATTTTTTGTAGAGACAGGATCTGGTTATGTGGCCAAAGCTGGTCTCAAACTCCTGGTCTCAAGCAATCCTTGTGTCAGCCTCGTAAAGTGCTGAGATTATAGACATGAGCCATGGCACGCAGCTGATTTATTATTTTATTTTCTCAGAACTCTATGCAACCTGATTCTTAATACATAAGGAAAGAGAAGCCAGTCAAAAGTGGAAGTAGTTGCACACAATGAAAGTGTCATTTGGCACTTAGACAAGAGAGGCGGATTATAAAAATAAAAGATCTACATGTCGCAATTGGCTGTGGGCTTGGATATGGACTCCAGCACTTTTTATTTTTATTTTTTTAGGAGAGAGTGTCTCACTCTCTTACTCAAGCTGGAGTGCAGTGATATAATCATAGCTCACTGTTATTTCAAACTCCTGAGTTCAAATGATCCTCCTGCCTCGACCTCCCAAGTACCTGGGACTACAGATGTGCCATCGCTCCAGGCAATTTTTTTTTTTGAATTTTTGTAGAGACGAGGTCTCCCTGTGTTGCCCAGGCTAGTCTCAAACATGTGACCTCAAGCAATCGTTCCGCCTTGGCCTCTAAAGTGCTGGGGTTATAGGTGTGAGTCACTGTACCCGGCCAAGAAACCAACTCCACCTGTTTTCTATATAAAGTTTAGCATCTAGATACGAAGCAAAATAAGTTTTAAAGATCAAGGAGTCTGAAGGGAAGCTGCTGGGAGGGGAATGGGCTCAAGGCAGCGTTTTCTGGTCTACAGTTTTGCTTATTCTTGGACTTTCCAAAGTCCTGAAAGAAGAAGAAGGAAAGTGAGAAGAGAGGAAGAGGCAGGAGGAAAGGAGGAGTGCTGCGCCTCTGCGGTTGCAGATTAGCCCAAGGCAGCTCAGTGGCTGGGAAGGAAGGGAGGAAACCCCCAAGGCCGAAGGTGGAGTCAGAGTCCTGGGTCCAGCAGAGACTGGAGGGGAGGAGGGTGCCAGGAGCCAAAGACCTTCCTGCTAGCACTGCAACCTCTTAAACTGCTTAGGCTTTTATCTAAATTTGATATGTCCACATTTTGTAGACCTCCAAACCAAGTCACTCAGGGTAACCCAGACAGGAAGAGGAGGATGTTAGGAGAAGGTGCCCCACCTGATGATGCCCTTCTGGCTTTTATCCATTCCTGGGAATGACTCTTTCTCCAACTCGAGGGATGTCCCTATGGGAGAATACAGTGGCGTGGACCAGCAGTGGAGAATTCCAAGTCCAAAAAACGATTGGCATTTTCAAGGAAAGTAAGAAATCATCCTGCATATATGAAATATTGGGAAAAAGGTTGTTACTAATAATTCTCAAGCGACCACTCTGGTGAGACTAGGTTTCTCTGGGGATGTGTGGAGCAGGGTGTATGTACCGAGTGAGCACATCCCACCCTTCAGACTCCTTCAGCTCCTGTCTACTGTAGCAGTCAGAGGGCAACTCCTGTCCTCATCTCCTCTGAGCGACCCACTCACTCATTCACTCACTCATTCATTCACTCATTAACTCATTCACTCACTCACTCATTCACTCATTCACTCCTTCACTCGCTCACTCACTCATTCACTCACCCTTTTACTCACTTGCTCATTCATTTACTCATGCACTCACTCATTCACTGACCCATTCACTCACTCACTCACTCATTCACTCACCCATTCACTCACTCAGTCATTCACTAACTCACCCTTTCACTCACTCATCCATTCACTCATTCACTCACTCATTCACGCACTTATTCACTCACTCACTCATTTCCTCATTCATTCACTCAATCATTCACTCACTCAAATCATTCACTCATTCACTTACTCATTCACCTCTTCACTCATTCATTCACTCATCCTTTACTCACACACTCACTCATTTATTGACTCATTCACTCACTCACTCGTTCATTCACTCACTCACTTCTTCACTTCCTCGTTCACTTGTTCGCTCACTGACTCATTCACTCACTCTTTCCCTCACCCATTCACTCACTCACCCACTCATCTGTTCACTCACTCATTCACCCACTCACCCATTCACTAAGTCACTCATTCATTCACTCACTCACTCATTCATTCACTCACTCACTCATCACTCATTTATTCCCTCGGTCACTCACTCATTCACTCACTTATTCACTTGCTTATTCACTCACTCATTCACTAAGACACTCATTCATTCACTTACTCACTTATTCACTCACCCATTCACTCACTCACTCATTCACTCATTGACTCCCTTGGCAATTCATTCACTCACTCACGGTCACTCATTCAGTCATTTACCCACTCACTCACTCATTTCTCCTTCCCTCATCCACTCACTCACTCATTCACTGACTGACTGACTCACTCACCCATTCACTCATTTACTCACTCATTTACTCCTTCACTCACTCACTCACTCCCTCTTTCATTCATTCATTCAGCAGCACCCATGACAGGTTCACTCTGTCCTGGGCTCTGCTGTTGCCCTGGGACTGCAGCAGGGAATAGTCAAAGATCTCTGAATCCACGGCATTCAGGGTTCAGCCAGGGGACCTTTCGAGAAGCCCAGCAGATAGGTGAAACACCCCATGTGTGACACTGACAAGGATGTTTTAAGAGCAGCAGGGAGAGAACAGGAGTGTGCATGGAGCCCAAAATTTCTAAGAGGGTGATCTGGGGAGGCCTCACCATGCAGGAGACCTTGCAGGACAGACCTGTGGAAAGTGGGCAGAGTCGGTAGGGAGAGGAGGGCCTGGTTTGAGGAAAAAGCAGAATGGGTCTGAGGTTGTCGGGTGCCTGCATGGGCCTCTGGGCAGCACCAGGATCTGAAGGGACCAGAGGACAGGCCAGTGTGGCTTGTGTGGTGTCTGTGACACCGAGTCAGCAGAGAAGATGCCTGAATTACATCCTGATAGGTGCACCCTGACTTTGAAGCTGAGGACACCCGAGACATGGAGGTGGGGTGGAGGTTGGGGCAGAGCAGGGGATGAGGAGGGAGCCTGTTCCGGTCCAGGTCAAAGGTGGTGGCCTGGCCCCAGTGGCTCCAGATGCAATGAAGAGCCAATAGGGACTTTCCTGAGGGACTTAGATGCCAGGGTGGAGGAGCACTGCAAGGCTTCAGCCTGAGCCCGTGGGAGGATGGAGTCACCAGGAGCTGAGGTGAGGAAGACTGAGCGGTGGGGGGTTGTGTGGGGGGTGCAGAGGCCTGAGCTCAGTTTGGCCCCTGCAGATTTGAGATGCCCACTCCATGCACAGGCTGAGACAGCAGAGAAGGGGAAGAGGCTGCAGCTCAGGTAGCCCTGGAATGTGCAGCTCCACATGCTGGGGCACTGGGTCATGGTGTCCTCATGGCTGGGAGCTGCTTCCCTCCTGGGATGCCAGAACTCCTTTAGGGCACATCGGCAACTCCTGCGCTCAACACTGAGGGGAAGTGGGAAGGGCAGCTGTCCCTATGCATGTTCTCCTTCACCTTGTCCTAGGCAGGTCCCAGGCAGCACCTCCCCTCCCAAGTGGCTCCCCTTGTCCGCTGCCCCTAGTGTTCACAGCCAGACCCTAGAAGAGGGCTGGACTCAGTGGCTCACTTCTGATGAATAGAACCAGGCAAAAGAGATGGCGGTCTCTCCTGAGATTGGATTGGGAGGAGCTGAGGTTCTGTCCACTGGAACTCTCCCCCTGGCTCTTGGTAGGTGCTAGTTCTGGCAAAGCCAGTCACGCACCCAGGGCAGAGGGCAACCTGAAGCTGATGCCACAGAGAGACTGGGGCCTTCAGTCCAACAGCCTGCAAGCAACAGAATCCTGCCAGCAACACAGAAGTGAGCATGGAAGCAGCTCCTCCCCTGATGAGCCTGAGCCTTCAGAAGACACAGCAGCCCTAGGCAGAGAGCTGCTGCAGCCCTGGAGAGCCCCTGGGGCAGAGGGCCCAGTGAAGCCTGCCTGAACTCCTGGCCCAAGGAGTAATCATTCCTGGGGTATAAGTGTGTGCTGGTGTGGGCCTTTGGAGTAATCTGTCAAGGGACAATAAAGAACATACACACACCTCAGGTCCTACTGGGTGGAAGCTGTATGGTCAGCACGGCATGTAATATCTTCCTCTTGAATTAGAAGATTCATTGCTAAGGCCAAAGTTAAAAAAAACAAAAACAAAAAAACCTCTAGTTGTAGCAACATTGACATACATGACTTTCAAAAAAAAAAAGCCATAGCTATTCTTTTCCATCTTTGCTACAGGTATATATTAATATATGTTAATTCCCTGACTGACTGAGCAATGGGCCAAACTCATAAGAACAGATGTGTGAGGACCGTCAGTGACCACCATGACCCCAGTCCCAGCCCTTATACACAGACAGACTTTTGAACATAATCCGTAACCTTGGGGGTCTTGACACTCTAAATTTTATTGTTTTTCATTAACTATTTCTATTCCCTAAACAATACCTGTTCATCGCAGAGAAAAATGGCATTGCCTATACTAAGCAAAAGAAAGGAAATAAAATGCTCAGAAACATTTACATATGTATGCAGACTCACACACACACACACACACACACGCACGCATGCACAGGCTCGCACTGTGTCTAGGCCTGCCTTTTCACTTATTTGTATGTCCTGAACATATTTCCATGTCAGTAGACACATATCTTTGTAGTGGTAACAGCAACTAAATATTATTGCAGCGCATATTTTTACCATCATTTATTTAACTCATCATATTTGAACTGTTAGGTTATATCTATCATTTTCTGTATTACAGACAATTTGATGACAAATGACCAATCCCCTAATGTTCAATATAAAAATATCAATTGCATAAGGAGATAACGGGTATTTGGCTAAAATAAAATTCAGTGTGGCCCACCTTCTCCACATGTAACATGTTCTAAAAAGGCATGAATAATTATATTAGCCCTTCTATTCTCCAGCACAGATCCTGAGCCCAGCTGTGGGTACAGGTGCTTAGAGCCTCAGTCTGCTCTTCTGCCCACCAGAAGGCAAAGGCCACTCAACTGCCACCTTAAGACAGCCAGGATTCTCCTCTCCCTTTTATTTAATAGAATAATGCTCAGGTTCACTGCATGAGAGCAGCGCTCTCTGACTTTGCATTCATCAGGACAACCAAGGTGGTTTGTTTAAAAATACACATTTCCTGGCTGAGTTCCCAGAAACTGGACTTCAGTGGTTTAATGGGGGTGTGCATAGGACAGGTGATTCAGAGGACCACAAGGGGTTAGGAATTTCGCCGTTAATTCTGGCCAAGGGAGCAATTAGACTATCCAGCACTATCCGCAGCATATTTTTTTTTTCCTCTTTTGCAATGAATATTTGATGCTCAGCGGGATGAGGCCCAGGATGAGGCACACATCCAAGAAAAATCCATGCCTCTCCATCTTTTCCCCAGGATTGCCCTTTGGTGAGACTCTCCTTTGCGATTGCTTCACTTTCCCGGGTTCATAGAACAAACCTCTTCTTAGTCTCTTTTGTTGTTTCCTATCTGTTCAACAAACACCCACTGCGCAGGACCATCCTCCGGAAAGCCCTCGAGTGGGGCCGTTTGGGAGCCCTTCTTCGTGGGGTGAGCACTGAAGGAACCGGGATCCCATAAACCCGTGCTTTTGTGGGGGCTGCTCCCTCTCCCATCGCAGGTAACTGGCACCAGGCTGTTAAGCTGTGGATGGGCAACTGGCACAGTGCTTTGGATGTGCGTATTTCAGCACGTGGAGTTGGTCAGTGAAGTCAGCCGAGGTCAGCACAGTGTACGTAGGGAGGAAGGGTCGTCCCGCCTCCGCGCCAGGTCAGTCCCGTTGCGCCTCCTCCTGTCCCACTCTGACTTTCGCGCGCCCAGGCGTCTCTGAGGGTAGCGCCCCGACACTCTCCCCCACCCCAAGGATTCTTCTCCCCACGGGACGGGCTGGGGGCCCAGGAGCGCCACAGACCCCGTGGACCCGGGAAATCGCAGCTTCGTCATAGCTAAGCTCGCCGCGCTCAGCTTTTCCCACCACCTGGAGGATCCACTCTCCGGGCGTCCTTCCCGACCTCAGGCTGCAGAGAAAACTTGGGGGCGGGGATCGAGGAAGCCTCGCGCAGAGGCTCCTAGCGCAGCCCCAGGAGGAATCCTGCCGCCAGCAAGAAGCTGTGCGCACGGCCGGGCTCGGTGCTGACAACAGCCGGATCTACCGGGCCTACCGCGAGCCTCCGCGTCCAGGTGGGGTCTCCGCGCCCCAATTCCACCCCGCCCCGCCATCGGCGCTCCCCGCAAGTGCGGGGTTTCCACCGGCCCCTGCGTTCGCGCCCACTCACGGTCTCCCTTGCCCCCCCACCCGGAGATGCTCCCGGCGTTCTATTCCGCCCTGCCTTGGCCCGCCCAGCGAACGATGTGACCCCGCCCCCCTGCGGTCTCCCCTCCCCCGGTCGCTGCCCCTGCCCCCACCTGTGGCGCTCCGGGCATCTCTAAAGGCCCCAACCAGAGTCTTCCAACCCACCCGCGAGGCTAGCGCACCAGCAACGCGGCCCCACCCGCAGGGACCCCGCCCACTTGTGGTGCTACCCCCGCCTCCGCGACTTCACCCACCGCTGGCGCGGCAGCCACCTACGACGACCCCCGCGTAGGTCCTCCTGCCCACACCCGCCCCCGGCCAGCCCCTGCCCCTTTCTCTGCCCCTTTCCCTGCCCCTGCCCCTAGCCGCCCCCCCACCCCCGCAGCCCCTCCTGTGCGCTTGGGCCCCGCCCGTCAAGGCCCTTTGGCGCTAGGGCCGGGCGGGGGCGCGGGCGGGGCAGCGTTTCCGAGTCGGGCGCGCGCCCGCAGCGTCTCCATTTCCTGCTGCGCAACCGGACTAGCTACTGCCCTCGGCCTCCTCGCCTTGGACGCGGACGACTCCCGGGCCCCCAAGGGCTCCTTGCGGAAGTTCCTGGAGCACCTCTCCGGGTCCGGCAAGGCCATCGGCGTGCTGACCAGCGGGGGACATGCTCAAGGTGCGCGCCCCGCTCCGGGCGGCGAGGGAGGGACGGACGGAGAAGGAGAGAAGAGGGAGAAGGGGAGAACAGGGCGAAGGGGATGGGGGAACGGGGCAGAAGAGGGGGAAGCGATGGGAGGACCCGGGGAAAGGTGGGGAAGCGATGGGAAGAACTGGGGAGAAGCCCGTGCCCGGGAGCGGCAGGGGTACCTGCGGGGCGGCGGGAGCCGGCAAGGCAACCCCGGGGTCCTTGCCGGGTGGGGCGGAGGAGGAAGGGACATGGCGGTAGGAACCTCCATCCGGAAAATAGTGAGCTTTCCACCCTCTCCGGTTTATGTTTTAAATTGAGCCTGGTAGAGGGGGTCGCCTGGAGCACCTTCCGGGGTCGTTCTGCCTCTGAGCTATAGGATGGGGCCGGGCTTCCCCTCCGAATCCTGGGTACAGCGCGATCACTTCTTAAGTTGCCCCCGCCCCCCAACTCCGCCCCACGCCACCCCCCAGCATGTCGAGGAAGAAACGGCCGGATGCCCGCGGGCCTCCTGTCGCCTCGGGCCCCGCGCGGCGTGGGCAGGGTCCCGGCTGCTGCAAAGCAGGAAATGGCCGGGGTGCTCTGGGTTCCCGCCTAGCGTCTCCGAGGCGGTCCGGCAGCCCCTCGCGTTTCCGCTGGAAGATTTTAAAAAAGGGTTTCCTGCGCTCGCATGTGCTGTCGCCTTCCGGTTCGTGACAAAACCGAAAACTAAAATGGGTCCCAGGCCCTCCCCGCCAGCCTCCGCGGACGGGAAGGACCAGGAAGCGGGGACTCTGGGACGTCAGCGGCGCTGCAGCGCGGGCTCTGGGCTTCCCCTGTCCTGTAATGTGGAAAGGGCTCTCCAGTGGGGGCCGAGCCTGGGCCCACGACGCGGGCGCGCCGGGAGGACATTTAACATTGAAGAGCGGGAGGTGGTGGAGACTCGCTCCCCAGGCCCCGGGTGCACGTAAGGGCACCGGTGCCCGGGTTCAGGAGGGTGAGGCCTTCTTGGCCAGGTAGCCTTGTTAAATCTATCTGAAAATCACAGATAACTAAGTATCAAGTCGTCACAGATCATTTTAGTATCCTGAATGAGATGGCTACGGAAAACATGAAAACATCGTTACTGGTTACATGCATGATGCATCCAAAACATTGTTACCTGCACAGTGGCAGCACTGATATTTGTGGGCTTTTGAACGTGTGGACTGGAGTGTTAAGAGCCCCTCAGAGTTATGACAGTAGTTTGATTTGAATGTTCTTTTCTTGGCGAATAAATGCTGTACATTGAATTTACCCAGGAAACTAGGAAGGTGAACCCACACGAAGGACACAGGCCTGTGGGCTGCTCCAGGCGCCCTTAGGGCGTTGCAGGGCCTGAGCCATGCACTTCCTGCTCAGCCTCCTGAGAGCCCTGACGGCGTCTCTGTTCTGCCTCACACTGGACCCGCTAGTTTCATATTCTTGTTATGGTTCCGAGGCTACAAGCGGTTGGATTCTGTGAGACACTCTCTGTCTTCCTCCTCTGGCTGCTTTCAAATGGGTCGTCTTTTTTTATAACTGATTTTTAAAGCAGTGATTGCTGGGGTGAGTTGTAGTGCTGTCCTGAACTGGGTTTTGATGCTGTGCACATCAGCTGAGTCACCAGCCCAGGGCCCTGTCAGTCCCATTATTAAGCTCTTTTCTTGCTCTTCTCATCATTTCTCAGACGCCTTAAAAAAAAAGCAAACTCCTGCTTGCCGTCACTGGCTGAGTTTGGCAAATGGGTGTTTACCCTGGAAAGAGGGGCATTTTGTCCTCTGGAACATCTAAGGCGCCCTTTGGTGAGGTGGTCTGTATCTGACCACTCTATCCCGTGGGCGTCCTTCCTGCTTCCACCTTCCCTTTCTGAACGCCTCCGCCTCCAGGGCTTTAATTTTCCTTCTGTGTGTGTGCCACGCAGAGGTTATGACTGTTGTGCCACTGCCCTGTTTTTTCTCTTTCTTTCTTTCTTTCTTTCTTTCTTTTTTTTTTTTTTTGCTGAGGGCCCAAAACTTGCTGCATCTCAAAAGAAGCAATTGCATCCATTTGTTCGCGATGAGCATAAACTGCTCTTTAAGGGAGACTAATTGGTAAACCCTGCTGCTGTGGGTAGACAGACAGAGGTGGCCATGGAAGGAAGGCTCTGCCTCTTGGAAGCCTGCACAACCGTCCTGCTTTCTTTCTTCAGTATCCGCGGGGGGTGGGGGGTGGTTAATTTTAATAAGCCCTGGAAACCAACAAAGCAGGAAAGTGCTAAGACATTGAGGTGTGAGATTTAAAATTACAACCAGCAGCCTCTCATTCTTCCTTCACTGAGGAAGGAAGGAACCAGTTACCTCTTCGTTTTGGGGCTGCAGGGTATGTTTGGCAGCGACACTGGCCCTTTGTGCTGTGTGACTCATGAATTGAGATAGTTCTTTGCTAAGTGTTTTGTGCAGTAGGTATGAAATGGAGAAAGAGGGAGCACTGTCCAGGGTGGAGAGGCGTGGAGAGACGCTGTGATACATAGCGAGTCCTTTTCTTCTGGGCTCCTGGTTTTCAATCTTTTTCTTTTTTTTTTTTCTAACAGCTTGAAAGATGGTTTTTGTGTCTTAATTAAAAGATTGAAGACTGTGGGTCAGACCCAAACTAATTCCATTGGCATCAAAGAGAAGGATTCTTTACATATTTATCTATAGGCATAATTGATTTTTTTATTTTTTGCTGAATTATCTGGTTAGTCAAATCATACATTAGAGAAGTAATATTAAAAATTAAAAATTAAAAAATGTATCTGTAAACATATCCCCCTTCCATTCCAGTCTTTGTCTCTGTGTAATTTTAGAACCTTGGGCCATGATGTACATAGAGTTTATATTCTTTTAATATCTTGCTACTTCATTATTTTCATGTTTAATCTTTGGGTTGATGTATCACAGGTCACTTGACTGTTTCTTACAGGTGTTTGGTTTAATTTTTTTTTTTCCCTTAACACTAATGTAAATTTCAGTGTTTGGATGGTAGTTTTAGCAGAATTTAAGGCAGAGTCTCAGTTAGGGTGATGGATCGATTTATAGTCCCTAGTTTGAGGAGGAAGGTGGCAATATGCCCTTTCTTCTAAAATTGATATGTTAAATCACAATGGACATTTACTTGATTTTGAGCACTTGGGACTCCCCTGGGGTTCACTGGTATTGCAAGGTCAGGGCTGGGGATCTTCTGCTGGAGAGGCCCCCAGCGTGCCCAGCGCAGGGTCCTGAGTGCGTTGCTGCAGGACAGAAGCTCTGGGCTTTGCCCTCCAGCGGCCGTCGCTCTGGGAAGAGCTGGCTGCTCCAGGAATGAGGCCTATGCTCTGAAGCTTACAGTCAGCAGACCAGCAAAGGTCAGCACAGATGACCTTATATGAATCATTCATTTAACAGGCATTCATGGAATACACATTCCATGCAGCTGGAACTTAGAGTGGAAGGCCATCAGTTCACTGTTGTCTCAGCAGAACTTTGTCCCTGGGTCCCTGTTGAACTTAGAGTGGAAGGCCATCTGCTCACTGTTGTCTGAGCAGAGCTTGGTCCCTGGGTCCCTGTTGAACTTTGAGTGGAAGGCCATCAACTCACTGTTGTCTGAGCAGAGCTTGGTCCCTGGGTCCCTGTTGAACTTAGAGTGGAAGGCCATCAGCTCACTGTTGTCTGAGCAGAGCTTGGTCTCTGGCTCCCTGTTGTAGCCTCCGCTCCTAGGAGGTGCACGGTGAGTGTTGGGGGACCCTCCACAGGCACAATTGCTGAACAAGGACCCCTCCCAAGGGTGTCAGCCCTAGGCCCTGAGCTCTGAAGAGGAGGAAGGCATTCCTAGGGCCGACTTCCCTTCTGGATACTGAGCTCTGCCCAGAAAGAAACTCTTCCACATTCACTGCAGTGAAGTTCATACTTTAGAGACTGGGGCCTGCATTCCCCAGAATTTCATGGCCACAGGTGGTGGCCACACCATGCGACTGGTGTCTATGTTCCCTGGAATTTCCGTGGCCATAGACGGTGGCTGTACCATGTGACTGGGGTCTGCATTCCCTGGAATTTCCGTGACTGCCGGTGGTGGCTGCACCATGCGACTGGAGTCTGTGTTCCCCAGGATTTCTGTGACCACAGATGGTAGCTGCGCCATGCGACTGGAGTCTGTGTTCCCCAGGATTTCTGTGATCACAGGTGGTAGCTGTACCATGTGACTGAGGGTCTGCGTTCCCCTGAATTTCCGTGGCCATAGGTGGTGGCTGTACCATGGGAATGAGGGTCTCTGTTCCCTGGAATTTCCATGGCCATAGGTGGTGGCTGTACCATGCGACTGGGGTCTGCGTTCTCCAGAATTTCTGTGGCTGCAGGCTGTGGCTGCACCATGCGACTGGGGTATGCATTCCTTGGAATTTCCATGGCCATATATGGTGGCTGTACCATGTGACTGAGGGTCTGCATTCCTTGGAATTTCCATGGCCATAGATAGTGGCTGTACCATGTGTCTGAGGGTCTGCGTTCTCTGGAATTTCTGTGGCTGCAGATAGTGGCTGTACCATGTGACTGAGGGTCTACATTCCTGGAATTTCTGTGGTCGCACATGGTGGCTGTACCATGCAACTGGGGTCTACATTCCCTGGAATTTCCTTGGCCACAGGCGGTGGCTGCACCATGCATCAGGTCCTCTGTCTCAGGAGTTGGTGCCATTGTCTCTGTTACTCCCTCGCCTGACACAGAGAGGCAGTTCCTGACTTTATCACTCCCAGGAAACACACAGGCATCTGTTTTGGATCCTTGTTTTCTTTCCCCATCACTTTTCTCATCAAAGGGAAATTCACATCCTCTAAAGCTGAAAATGGTGTGGGGCCCCCTGGTGGTCTTTCCAAGGCATTATCAGCAGGTAAATTAGATCATGTGGGCCAGTGTACCTGAAGTGAAAACAGAAAGGTAAGTCGTGTCACTAAACTTTGCTGGGAGATTCAGGGTCTTTTTCAGTGGCAGAATCATCCAAAGTAAGTTGTTTTTTCACTGCAGATCTAGATGGTTGGCTGTGTCGGGATTAAACTTAGCCAGTGTCGACAGAGTGTTGCTTAATCCTCACGGAAGGGTGTCAAGTACATTGAAGAATAGCTGCCGAGTCTGCTATTGTCGGGAGAGGGGCAGGTACGTCTCTCGCTTAGCCCAGTGCTGCAGGAGGCCAGGCTCACGTCAGGCTGTGCGTGTGAGTGGGTTGGATTTTTAGCACTCTGGGACGGTAAAGCACAAACATCTATTTTTAACTTGTGGGTGACCTTCTTCTGTGCTGCTTGAGTCTCTGTGGGCCTTTCTCTGTTTCCTTCCTGAGGAGTCTGTGCCAGGGTCCCAAGCGTTCTCTGGGCTGCACCTCCGCACCTGCCCAGTGAGGAGCCTCCTCCTGGTGGCTGTGGGACTGGGCTGGGCCCACACTGTCAGCATCATCTGGGGTAAGCAAGCCCGCCCTTCCACACCTCAGTGTCCCCAGCTGTTGAACAGGGCTAATCAACTGACCGTCAGGATTAATGGGGATCAGATGCGCTCATCTCATAGCCCTGTTGGTAAATAGCCACTTCCACTCTGTCCTCCAATGTGCTACTCTAGACTTTTTCTTTACCTCCATTTAGCCAGGTGATTCGAGGTGACAGTGACTATCAAGAGGGATGTACAGAGGAAATCAGTGGAAGAGAGCTCGAGGAGCAGACATGGGTGCAGGGAGCACAGTGCGTGAAGCACGGATGCAGGGAGCATAGGCATGGGGAGCACAGATAGGTGTAGGGAGCATGGGCATGGAGAGGACGGGTGCGGGGAGAACGGGTGTGGGGAGCACGGATGCCCGGTGCACAGGTGTGGGGAGCACGGGCGTGTGACGCATGGGTGTGGGGAGCATGGGTGCTGGGAGCACAGGTCATGGAGAGCATATGTGTACTTGCTCTGCTCTGACAGATGCTGCCGAGCATGTACTCTGTGCTCAGATGGGTCAGAGCCTCAGTGCCTCTTTTTAAAAAAAAAAAAAAAATTCTTTTTTTAAAGATAGTACTTCTGTCTTCCTGGTGGCCCCTTTTAGTCGATACTATTTTAAGCCTGCTTTTCCAGAGAAAAGCTAGGAAGGATGGCCTATATAGGTTCCAGTCTGGGCATATCTGGAAGAATGGGTCTCTTTTAGGTTTGAGTCTGGCGTACCTGGGGACATCTTTGAACCTCCACTCAGAGTCCCAGAACCACGTGTAGAGGCTCCCCAAATGTCTGCTTGGACTTTCCCCTCTGCTCGGGGATGATGAAGAGCAGAACCTCACCCTGCCACGACCTCTGGGGTCCTCCTTCCTGGAGGGCAGTGCCTTGGTGACCAGCGTGTGTAGGAGTCTGAGCTGGCACCTTCGGGCTATGCTGTGCAGCGGGGGCTCATGCCATGGGGCATTCTTGTGTTCTGCACCGGGACTGGTGATGTTGGGTATCCTCATGCACTGTGGACCACATGGGGTGCACATGAGCCAGACAGCTCCCGGAATTCGGAGCCTGGCTCTGTCTCAGGCCACCCACCTGTCTGTGGCACTTCTGAGGGATTGTGGGGACCGTATGAGTCTGTGTCCCCACCCTCACTGGCTGGACACCTGTGCCAGGCTGGAGCTTTATGTTTCACCATCCCCTGTTCCGAGTTGTGTGAATATTTATTTTCATTACCTACTCTCATGAGCTTTCCTTTTTAAAAAAAAAAAAAAATCGGAGACAGACTTTGAAGTCCCCTGGCCCCACCGTTCGTGGACCTAATGGTATTGCAGAAATTATGACTTCAATTATGTATAATAACTGGGGCTACTTTAAAAGTCATGTAAAGGAACAAGGTGGAGTAGCCATTTCAAGCTGTACATCATGCTGGATTCTTAAGTGAACATTATCAGGCTTTCAACACATTTTCTCTTTTTATTTACTTTGGAGAATATAATGGATGCTCAGAAGCTGTTGGAATTTAGTAAGAGGAAGTTATCCTTAAGAAGCTATTTAAGCAAGGGGACAGTTGGAGTAAACGTAAATTATGAACACACACCTATTCCAAACCAGAGAAATAAAAGCATCAACTGTACTGGGGTTGAAACTTGAGTGCTAGTGTGTCTTTCCTGCCCACAGTGACTCTGACAGTGCTGTGGGCAGGAAATTCTGGAAAGAAGACTTGGTGCCAGTGGTAATTTTTGTGACGATTCATTTGCTTTCAGCTCAAGTGACTATAGTCTTACTTGCAAATGGCTAGGTCTCCATCAATGGGCCACAACACTGACATAGGACAAATGAGAAATGACCCTTGGGTTTTTAACAATTATTATTTTTAATGGACACATTGTAGTACATATCCGTGGGATACAGTGTGATATTTCAATACATATTTTTCGTGTGTAATTAGCAACTCAGGGTAATTAGCATGTCCGTCATCTCAAACATTTGTAATTTCTTAATGCTGGGAATATTTTAAAATCCTCTCTTCTAGCTGCTTGAAAATATACAATAAATTGTAAACTATAGTCACCCTACAAGGCTATAGCACACTAACCCTTATTTTTACTATCTAGATGTAATTTTGTATTCATTAGCCAACCTCTCCCTTTCTGCCTTCCCGTCGCCCTTTCCTGTCTCTAGAAGCCACTGTTCTACCTTCAGAGGGTAGAATATCGTTTTCCTCATAGAGATCTTTAACCTTCTTGATTAGATTTCTTCTGAGGTATTTTTATTTTTATTTTATATTTTTGTAGTTAAATGGGATTGCTTTCTTGATTTCTTTTTTCACTGGCTCGTTGTTGGTCTATAGAAATGCTACTGATTTTTATATGTTGATTTTGTATTCTGTAACTTTACTGAATTTGTTTATCAGTTCAAAGAGATTTTTGCTGGAGTCTTTTTTTTTTTAAATATATAAGAGCACATTGTCTGAAAACAGACAATTAGAGTGCCTCCTTTCCACTTTGGGTGCCCTTGATTTCTTTCTCTTGCCTGACTGCTCTTGACTAGGACATTCAGTGCTGTGTTGAATAGGAGTGGCACAAGTGGGCGTCCTTGTCTTTTACAGATCTCAGAGAAAAAGCTCTTAGTGTTTCCCCATTCCCCATTATGTTAGCTGTGGGTTTGTCACATATGGCCTTTATTGTGTTGAGGTATGTTTCCTTCAGTGCCTCGTTTGTTGAGACTTTCTATCAGGAAGCAGCGTTGAATTCTATCAAATGCTTTTTCTGTATCTATCGAAATGATATTATGGTTTTTGTCCTTAATTCTGTTGATGTGATGTAGCATGATTATTGATTTGTGTTTGTTGAGCAATCCTTGCATCCTGGGATAAATCCCACTTGATCATGGTGTATAATCTTTTTGATTTGCTGTTGGATTCAGTTTGTTAGTATTTTGTTGAGGATTTTTGCATCTGTGTTCATCAGGGATATTGACCTATAGTTTTCTCTTTTTATTGTGTCCTTGTCTTATTTTGGTATCAGGGTAATGCTGGTCTTGAAGAATGAACTTAGCAGAATTCCTTCCTCTTCATTACTTTTGGAATAGTTTGAGAAGAATTGAAATAAAAATGTGTAGAATTCAGCTGTGAAGTCACCTAGTTCTGGGGTTTTCTTTGTTGGGAGACTTTTTATTATTACTTAGTCATACATGTTACTCATTATTGGTCTCTTCAGGATTTCCGTTTCTTCTTGGTTCCATCTTGGTAGGTTGTACGTGTCCGGGAATTTATCCATTTCTTCTAGATTTTCCAATCTGTTGACATACAGTTGTTCAAAATAGTCTGTAATGATCCCTTGTATTTCTGCGGTATCAACTATCATTCTCCTTTTCTGTTTCTAATTTTATTTCTTTGGGATTTCTTTTTGTTTGCTTAGTGTAGCTAATGGTTTGTCTATTTTATTTATCTTTTCAAAAAACCAACATTTTTTTCTTCATTTTTATATTTGTTAGTTTCAAGTTTATTTAGTTCCTCTTTGATCTTTGTTATTTCTTCTACCACTTTTGGATTTGATTTGTTCTTGCTCTTCTAGCTCATTGCAGTTCCTTGTTAGGTTGTTTATTTTAAATCTGTTTTTTAAATGTAGGAGTTCATTGTTATAAACTTTCCTCTTAATATTGCTTTCGCTGTATACCATAAACTTTGATATGTTGTGTTTCTGTTTTCATTTATTTCAAGAAATTTTTAAATTTCCTTCTTCATTTCTTCATTGACCCATTGGCTATTCAAGGGTATATTGTTTAATTTCTATGTATTTATACAGTTTTGAAAGTTCTCCTTGTTGTTGATTTTTTTTTAAAATTAAACTTTGTGTTCTAGGGTACATGTGCACAATGTGCAGGTTTATTACATATGTATTCACGTGCCAAGTTGGTATGCTGCACCCATTAACTCATCATTTACGTTAGGTATATCTCCTAATGCTATCCCTCCCTCCTCGCGCCTCCTCCCTCCCCACAACAGGCCCCGGTGTGTGATGTTTCCTTTCCTGTGTCCAAGTGATCTCACTGTTCATTTCCCACCTATGAGTGAGAACTTGTGGTGTTTAGTTTTCTGTCCTTGCGATAGTTTGCTGAGAATGATGGTTTCCAGCTGCATCCATGTCCCTACAAAGGACGTGAACTCATCCTTTTTTATGGCTGCATAGTATACCATGGTGTATATGTGCCACATTTTCTTAATCCAGTCTGTCATTGATGGACATTTGGGTTAGTTCCAAGTCTTTGCTGTTGTGAATAGTGCCGCAATAAACATACGTGTGCATGTGTCTTTATAGCAGCATGATTTATAATCTTTTGGGTATATCCCCAGTATTGGGATGGCTGAGTCAAATGGTATTTCTAGTACTAGATCCTTGAGGAATGACCACACTGTCTTCCACAATGGTTGAACTAGTTTACAGTCCCACCAATAGTGTAAAAGTGTTCCTATTTCTCCACATCCTCTCCAGCACTTGTTTCCTGACTTTTTAATGATCGCCATTCTAACTGGTGTGAGATGGTATCTCATTGTGGTTTTGATTTGCATTTCTCTGATGGCGAGTGATTATTGTAGCAGGACTAGCCGCAGACAAAACATGATGGAAGGCTACATGCATCAGCTAACAGAACAAAACGTTTTACAGTGCTTTCTCAAACAATGTCTGGAATTTACAGATAACACTAGTAGTTTTGGTCAGGGGTTAATATTATTATTATTATTTTAACCACCAGGGCCAGGTGGTGGTGCCAAGGTCATCTAGCTATTTATCTTACTTCTGTTTCCTTCCAACTTTTTGTTTTCTCCCCCTTCTCCTGTCTTATAAACTAGGGAAAAAGGGAGATGGGGAAAAGCTGGGAAAGACAGCAGGAGAAGTGGTGGTCTCCTTCTATATTATGAGCATTTTTTCATGTCTCTTTGCATAAATGTCTTCTTTTGAGAAGTGTCTGTTCCTTGTTGTTGATTTATAGCTTTATTCTGTTAGAGTCTGAGAATATCCTAGATGTTATTTCAATTTTAGAAAAAATGTATTGAGAATTCTTTTGTAGCCTAGCATGTGGTGGATTCTAGAGAATGTTTCATGTGCTGAGGAGAAGAATGTGCATTTTGTATCTGTTGGATGAAATGTTCTGTAAATGTCTGTTAGGTTCCTTTGGTCTACACTGGACTTTAAATTTGATGTTTTGTTGTTATTTTTTGTCTAGATGACCTCCAGTGCTGACAGTGGGATTTTGAAGCTCCTACTATTGTTGTGTTGGTATCTCCCTGTCTCTCTCTGTCTCTCTCTCTATATATATATACACACACACACATATATATGTGTGTATGTATATATATATATGTATATATAAATTTATTTGAGACAGAGTTTTGCTGTTGTTGCCTAGGCTGGAGTGCAGAGGTGCAATCTCAACTCATTGCAAACTCCACCTCCTGAGTTCAAGTGATTCTCCTGCCTCAGCCTCCCAAGTAGCTGGGATTACAGGCATATGCCACCATGCTGGGCTAATTTTTTGTATTAGTAGAGACAGGGTTTCACCATGTTGGCCAGGCTGGTCTTAAACTCCTGACCTCAGGTGATCCACCTGCCCCCACATCCCTCCCAAAATGCTGGGATTATAGGCGTGAGGCGCCACGCCCGACCTCTCTCTCTATTTAGATCTACTAATATTTGCTTTATATATCTGAGTGCTTTGTTGTTGGGTGCACATATACTCGTAATTGTTATATCCTTTTGCTATTTTGATCTCTTTATTATATAATTACCTTTTTGTCTCCTTTTTACAGTTTTTGACTTAAATTGTGATTGATCTGAAATAAATATGGCTACTCTTGCTCACTTTTAATTTCCATTAATGTGGAATGTGTTTTTCCATCCCTTCACGTTTAGTCTATGTGTGTCTTTGCAGCTGAACTGAGTTTTTTGTAGGCAGCATATAGTCGGTTTTTCTTCTTTTAAATTCATTCAACCCGTCTGTATCTTTTAATTGGGAATCTTGGGATTATTTTGCTATTGATATCACAGTCCAGACATTAAGATTTTCTCACTTAAGTTGCTTGTACACAAATTAATATGAAGAGGAAGTAGAGTTTTTCTGTTGTCCTTTTGAAGAGAGTGATGGATTATTATTTTGACTTCATGCAAGTGAGGGACTCACCATGCCTGTTGGGATTTTAGAATTTCTTTCCTGTTATTAGGAAGAGCAATGATCTGTAATGGGTTCCTGGAATCATCCAGTGATGGTCTGAATATCTTAAAAGTTTCCTTTCATGTCTCATTTTCTATTTCTCCCCTAGTAACCATGCACCCGGGGCAGGACATGGCCTTACATTTCCTTGGTTTCTTGATGATTTCTTAGGTTTAGTGTTTGACACTGTTAGGATTCTGGATAAAATCAGCCCTTCTGGGAAGTGTGTAAGTCAAACAAGGACTTTCTGGTGGCGTTATACAGGTTTCCCATGCCCCATGAGTACAGGAATAGCTCCCTGGGGAAGGAGAATGGGCACATGATGGCAGGGAGCCATTCTTGGATGGTCCCATCGTTCTGTAGAAATTGTCGTGCAGGAAGAAGAAGCACGTGGCGAATGAGCTGGTAGTGATTCTGCTGATAGTTTTGATCGTTATGATTTGCTCCTGAAAGGTGATGTGGGATGAACTGCAATATTTAGAATGCTGACATTCCTTGAAACAAAGATATAGAAAAAGGCTTATAATTGCATGATGCCTTGTAGTTTTCAGCTGCTCTCATGTGGATCCTTTTTCGTCCTTCTGAAATGCTTTCCCAGGAGAGAGCGTTGTTTTTCGTGTATAGATGAGGAGCCTGGGTTTCAAATGGTTAGGAATTCAGCACACACATTGGAATCTTTAGTTTCCTGGAACATTTTCTATTCAAGTATAGACCACATGGCCTCTAAAGGCTGGCTCATTCTTAACACCGTGATTGGGGATCCAGCCTCATACCTGGGGTGGGTGGCAGGAACTCCACAGCCATCCTGGGTGCTCTGGGGTGGGGTGGCTGAGCTGTGGCAGCCCCTCCCAGCTGAGCAGCAAGGCTGGGGAAAGCTCATTCCATTCCCCTTGGTTCTAACCAGGTAGAGGCTTACACTGCACATTTCCTTAGCTGGGAACTTTAGAACTTTACATTTAAATCTAATCTGTGATCCAGGGGGTAGACACATGGGTATTCACTGTACAATTCCTACATTTTTTGTATATTTAAAATTTTTTTTATATGTGTCATGGACGACAAAAGAAATGAGACCCCTTTGAGTTAGCTTTTCTGTATAGCATCTTCTAGAATCAGGAGGCTGGACAGGATTTAGTTCCATCAGAAATCTGAATCTTTCTGGTCAAGAGACGGCACATTAAGTTCTTGGTTGTGTGGTTTCTGGGAAAGAAATATTCTAAATGAGTTCCAGGAATCACCTCTGTGGGATTTCTACAGGAAAAATGACCACTCTTGAAGCTTCGCTGTCACTAACAAGAATAATGGTGACGGTTTCTAAGCTGTCTCCAGCCAATCTTTAGTTCTTTTATGCAGAGTGTTTTTATTCCAAGTGAAGTGCCCTTCTGTTTAATAGTGACCTCCAGTTATTACAGGGATTGCAGCTGCATTTGATGGACGTGAACCTGCTCATCTCTTGCTCCCCAGCTTCGCCTCTGGGGTGCATGGCAGGAGCTCCACAGCCATCCTGAGTGCTCTGGGGGTGGGAAGTCTCTAGGGGGAGTGGACAGTGCATGGCCGGGACGTTCCTGTCCGACGTTCCACACTGGTGTGTGGGCGTCTCTGCCCTGTTTCCTCCGTCCATGCATCTGTGGCCTGTTTTCTCCGTGTGTGCCTCTGTGGCACGTTTCCTCCGTCCATGCATCTGTGATGTTTCTTCTGTCCGTGCGTCAGTGGCGTTTCTTTCGTCCCTGCGTCTGTGGCACTTTTCCTCCCTCCGTGTGTCTGTGGCTTTTCTTCCCTCCGTGCGTCTGTGGTGTTTCCTCCGTCCGTGCGTCTGTGGTGTTTTCTCCGTCTGTGGATCTGTGGCGTTTCCTCTGTGAGTCTGTGGCCTGTTTTCTCCATCCACGCTGAAGGCCGTCGCTTCTCTCTAGTCACCACTTACTGATCGCTCCCTGTGTGCTGAGCCTGTGTCAGGCATGTGGCGTGTGTCACCTGTGTGGCAGGGTTTTGCGTGACACACAGGGACACACGCTTGGGGAGCTGCAGTGATGGGGTCATAGCCACGCAGCTCAGCCCTCGGTCTGAGGGTCTTGGTGCCCACCCAGCTCTTCCCGAAGCAGCCTCGGGGCAGATCCCAGCTCTGCTTTCTCTCCTCGAGGTACCTCATGAAGTAAACTAAGCAAATCGAAAGTAGGAAACGGTTGTGAAATGAGGTCTGGTTTCAGGTGTGTGTGGTCATTTCTCTTTACATGTTTACTTCACATACCCCAAATGATATACTTTCCAGCTGGTATAACAATTAATTACCAGCCATTACTAGTACAAAATTCCATGAAGGATATTTGAGGAGGGCATAGTCTCAAAAACATGCTTGATTTTCACAGTTGTGATTTGCATGATAAAGCTGTCAGGACTGTGACTTTCTTTTGTTATATTATTTTTATTTTTAGACCCTTGGGAGGAAGTTATTTAGTGATTACTTATAATTGTGAAAATAATGTAATGATTACAGAATCTCATTAGAATAAATATTATATTTTCTGTTCCTTATGTCAATGAAATCATCTTAATCCAGGCCGATGTTGGCAGGAATTGTCACGTTTAAAATGGGTAAGATATTTATGTGATGTGACGACCTCCCGTATTGTCTCTGGAACATATCAGAACTTTCATCTCAATTCTCACTTGTTGACACCCTACCCTCTTTTGTAATTATTCTTGTTTGCATCAGAATTTTGAATCCATGTACCTGAGATGATACTTACGTATGCATGTACGCATGCAGGTGTGTGCATGTGTGTATGCGTGTGTATGTGCGTGTCCACGTGTCCATGTGCACGTGCATATGCATGTATGTGTGTGCATGTGTACGTGTGTATATGAGTGTACGTGTCTGTGCATATGCGTATGTATGCATGTATGTGCGTATGTGTGCATGCATGTGCGCTCATGCACACACGTGTACATGTGCATGCACGTGTGCACGTGCATACACGTGTATGTGTGTATGTGTATGCACATATGTAAACGTGTGTGTACATGTATAGGTACGTGTATGCATGTGTATGCATCTGTGTGCGCACAGATATACCTTCCCCTTTCATACAGGCTGTTTTGAGTATTGCTGTTAGGCAGTGACAACTTTCTGTTTCCTCAGTCAGAAAATGGGTAGCTCATCATTAATAAAGATGAGCATTCAACATCAAGAATAACTAAATACAAATGAAATTGTCATATTAAATAAATAAATTGCAAAACAAAGGCAATGTTCTGTACTATGTGTTCACATTGAACTTTCTTATAAAAATTGGTGTGAATGTTTCCCACTTATTGGAAATCACATGACTAGTTTAAGCTGAAACGTGGAATATTAATTCATTCTGTCTTCAGATCACTTTTGCATATTTATGATTGATCTGTTCTGCTGTTCTGGAAGCTCTGAAAACCACTCTGTCTTACTCTAGCTGGTGCCACGGTTGTGAGAATTCAGGGAAACAAGGTGTTTGCCAGTTTAAGTATTTTAGATCTCAAACTGCCTCTTTTCTGCATCATAAACCAGTCTTAAAGAAAGACATAGTGTGACTTGTAGTGGATTATATCAATTTTATTTTCTGTGGCTGAATCATCACTCTACATTGTGAATTAATGTTATTTTTCAGATCGTCTTCATAATACAGGGAGGTTCTCCAGTGTTGAGTGCAGGTTCAGGGAAAGTACTAACACTGTTACTACGGACTTCAACAGACTTGTTTTCTGAAGTGATAACCTTGGAGTCAGGCATTCAGTGTCCGCCCATCTCTTGGTTCCGAGTTCTCGGTCCCCTCCCGCTCTCCTCCCCCTGTACCCTTACTACTGTCTTACCTTCTTTTTGACTCATAGGCCCTCGGAAGATGGTGTGTTGGGTGCAGGTGCCTGCTCTGAATCTTTGATAACTTTGGGAGAGAACTTTTTCTTTGGAGCAAGACCTCTCTCAATAAACTTTCAGTAGCCTGAGTATCATCTGTTGTGTGAACTATTTGTGGAAAATGTTCAGCATTTTTCCTTGGATTTTGACTGATCTTTCTCCACCTGCCAGTTTCTTCTCAGTTTGCCATGTCTGTACCCTCACCAACCCGTTCCAGCCCTGGTTACATGTAAAGTATTTGAAGCAGAGCTCTGCAGATGAGAGAGTGTATGTCACCCCCCGAGTTCCCTTTCTGGCCTCTGAGTGTCGGTTGTGTTTTGTTCCGAGGGACGACTCTGAGGCTCCTGGCCCCTGTTTTGGAGCACCCCACACCAAAGTGGGTGTAAAATGAAAAATGGGTTTATGCTGTATTATTGTAATTCATAGAGTAGATGATAAAAATGCTTGAATCTGAACAGCAACTGAAAATGAGGACATGGTACCAGTTTGGATGTTGGACGACTTTCTTGAAAAAAGTTTTCATCAAATTTAGAAACTGTGTGTGTGCTGTTTTCTATTTCATACTTAGAATATGTATAGTGTGTGTTGTATGAATGTGTTGTATGAGTGTGTTGTGTTGTATGTGAGTTGCATGGGTTGTATGTGTTGTATGTGCATATTGTGTTGAGTTGCACTTATTGTATGTTTGAGTGTTGTGTGTTGTATGAGTGTGTTGTGCATGTATTTGTGAGTTGCATGCTTTGTACGTTGTATGAGTGTTGTGTGTTGTATGTGTGTATGTGTATGTCGTATATGAGTTGCATGTATTGTGTGTGATGTATGAGTGTTGTGTGTTGTATGAGTGTGTTGTACATGTGTTTATGGGTTGCATGTGTTGTGTGTTGCATGAGTGTTGTGTGTTGTGAGTGAATTGTACATGTATTTGTGTTGAGTTGCGTGTGTTGTGTGTATGTTGTATGTGTTATATGTTGTATGAGTGTGTTGTACGTGCATGCTGTGTTGTGCGTGAGTTGCATGTGTTGTATGAGTGTATTGTATGTATATGTTGTGTTGTGAGTTGCATGTATTGTGTGTACGTTGTATGAGTGTTGTGTTGTATGAATGTGTTGTACGTGAATGTTGTGTTGAGTTGCATGTGTTGTGTGTGTTGTACGTGCATGTTGTGTTGAACGTGAGTTGCATGTGTTGTACGTGAGCTGTTTGAGTGTGTTGTATGTGTATGTTGTGAGTTGCGTGTATTGTATGTATGTTGTATGAGTGTTGTGTGTGCATGTTGTGTTGTGAGTTATGTGTGTTGTGTGTTGTATGAGTGTTGTGTGTTGTATGAGTGTTGGAGTCCGCGTGTTTCCTAAACAAAAGAATGTACACACAAGACAACACAGGACAAGAATACATGGCTTCCACGCTCAGAGCCTCCGCCTCACTTTATTTATACTCCATAAACCCCACGTCAGCAGAAAGAACACAATGCAAAACAAACTTTCTTTACCCAGATGTAACCTTCTGCTTAGTTCCTTGTCTCTATGCTCTTCCTTATTTGTCCACCTTCTTGGCGCCTATGGGAGTTCATTAAAAGTTCAATTGGAGATACTGTCCTTGAGCCCTATCTATTCTTAGCATACTGTTTTCAAGGGCCCCTGCATATGAGTGTGTTGCATGTGCATGTTGTATGTGAGTTGTGTGTTGTGTGTGCTGTATGAGTGCATTGTACGTGTGTGTTGTGTTGTATGTAGGTTACGTGTGCTGTATGTGTGTATGAGTGTGTTGTACGCACATGTTGTGTTGTGAGTTGCATGTATTGGTTATGTGTCGTATGAGTGTGTTATAAATGCATATTGTGTTGTGAGTCGCAGATATTGGGTATGTGTTGTATAGGTTGTGTGTGTTTGTGTGCAGTGTGTGTTGTCAGTGTTGTATAACCGCATTATACATGCGTGTTGTGTTGTGTTGCATGTGAGTTGCATGTTGTCAGTGTGTGCCATGTGAGAGGCGGGGCATCCACATGACTGCTCCTCAGTGAGTCCTGCCTTGCAGCCCCTTCGAGCTTGTATCTTCCCGAGCAGCCTAGAAGCAGCAGGCTGTTTGCCTCTGCCCCTCCCCAGGAGGCCTCAGCCAGGTCCTGTGCTCAACCCCCAGCTGGGCAGTTTGCCTCTCTTGTCTCTCTCTCTTCTCTCTCATCGTCCTCCTGCGCCTCCTCCTTCTCGGGACCTGCATCCTTCCTCTGTGCTTCCTGGCAGGCCACACCTGGGACGTTGGAGTTCAGGCTGTCCTCGAAACCGTTTGCTCCTCTCTGAAGAGCGCCCCCCTTGACTGGCCGTGAGCAGCTGGAGTGGATTGCAGGGAAGGGAGGTGGGTGTTCCTGTAGAGACGCCAGGGTCTTACCTGGGGAGAAGGGAGCCTGCACTGGGCAGGCCGCCCTCCTGAGGAAGGGGATAGGGTGGGAGGAGGCTCTCGTGGACAAGGGGCTCACCTCCTGCCCTCCTTCCCTCTATCCCAGTCTGTTGTGAGGGAGGGCGGGACCCTAGGTGATTTCTATGCAGATCTTCAATTATCCACACTGTGAAACAAATACTTCTGTTCTTTTTTTTTTTTTTTTTTTTTTTTTTTTTTTGAGACGGAGTCTGGCTCTGTCACCCAGGCTGGAGTGCAGTGGCCAGATCTCTGCTCACCGCAAGCTCCTCCTCCCGGGTTTACGCCATTCTCCTGCCTCAGCCTCCGGAGTAGCTGGGACTACAGGCGCCCGCCACCTCGCCCGGCTAGTTTTTTGTACTTTTTAGTAGAGACGGGGTTTCACCGTGTTAGCCAGGATGGTCTCGATCTCCTGACCTCGTGATCCGCCCGTCTCGGCCTCCCAAACTGCTGGGATTACAGGCTTGAGCCACCGTGCCCGGCCTAAATACTTCTGTTTTTAAGATCAGAGGAAATCTCCTTTGTTTGTCTGCCTTTTATTTTATTTTATTTTATTTTATTTTATTTTATTTTTTTTGAGAAGGAGTTGCCCAGGCTAGAGTGCGGTGGCGTGATCTCGGCTCACTGCAACCTCCACCTCCCAGGTTCAAGCAATTCTCCTGCTTCAGCCTCCTAAGTAGCTGGGATTACAGGTGCCCGCCACCACATCCGGGTAATTTTTGCATTTTTAGTAGAGATGGGGTTTCACCATGTTGACCAGGCTGGTCTCAAACTCGTGACCTCAAGTGATCCACCCGCCTTGGCCTTCCAAGGGGTTGGGATTACAGGCGTGAGCCACCGTGCCCGGTCTGTCTGCCTCTTAGTTAGAACCTGTGTATTTTATGTTTTAAATTTCACTTTTCTGGGTCAGAACAGTAGTGTTTCTTTTTCGTGGTGTTGCTATGAATGTCCTTTATGATTAGGAGACTGGGTTGGCTGCCCACTGGAGAGTGGTATCACTGGGTCACGGTCACCATCTGCCCCAGCAGCGTCCAGAGTGTTTAGAGTCTTTCCTGGACGTAGAAACCCTTTTGTCTGACGTTCAGATAAAACCAATCACCGCATTCAGTTAATCAAAGAGGTCAGAGCTGGGAACCGTTAGTGCACATCCACCTCTCCCGAGAGTGTTCACGCCTCTTCCACACGGGGCTAGGCTGCTGCTGAGCATGGTTCTGCTGGCTGTGGCTGTGGCCCCTTTCCTCAACCACAGCCATCGCAGGCCTGCCACAGTTTTTGTTCTTCTAGAAGAGAATAGGCAACACAAGAGAAGCAAGGTATGTTAGATATGAAACCATTAAAAATTATTTCCTCAAACATTGTATATATTTTTTGCCCATACCTAATTTGATAGCAATTTTAAAAAGATTAAAATGAAAAAAAAATCCCCTATATTAAGTCTTTGAAAGGCATCCAACTTAGTTTTCATACAATTATTCTCTCTTTGGAGTCATACTTTATTGGTTTCAGTAATGTGTAACAAATGCACCAGCATAAACAGATTTAGGAGCAAACAGCTGCTTCGTAATTATAGTTCAGCTCGCGGGGCCCAGCTGTAGGGGTGCAGCCTGTGCCTGCCTGTGCGCCAATAGGGCTGGTCACCTTGAGCATCTGGGAGTGTCTGGGTAAGTGAGGTCTGGGCAAGGCAGCATCCACACACCTGCATAGTTCTCACTTTGTCCACGTTATCCGACAAGGCCACAAAATTATCAAGTAAGTGTTCTCCAAGCGCATATTCAGTTAGTGTTTGGAAAGTGCATAGGCACCTCATACAGCACCTTTAAGAGGAGCTAGGAGCCCAGGAATGATAGCAGGTGTGAGGCCTGTACTCTCTTTGCATAGATAAAATATGCATGTGCATATCTGAGGCCAGAAAGTTTGATTGGGGCCAGAATGTGGAAGTCCTTACCTGTGGGATACTAGGGAACCACTGTGGATTTCGGAGAGAATCGTGTCTCTGATGTGCAGCATGCCGTGGAGCCGGGGGGTGACAGGGCAGGCTCATGCAGGGCACTCGCCGTGGCCGGAGGAGGAGAGAAGGCAGCCAGTGAGCTGAGCAATTCGGTGCCTGGGTCAGGAGGGGAAGAGGGAGTACAGGAAGGCGGATGAAGCTGCGAGTCTGCACCTCGAGGTCGCCGTTGCGCTTTGCCGGAAATCAGGAGAAGCAAGTGTGGACCTGACTCAGAGATACTTAGAGACACCACTGCAAGCTGCAAGTTTGGAAATACAGGAGGAGGCTTGGGGAAAATCTGGAGCAGGGAGCATTTGGGAGCCTCTTAGGTAGAAGTGCAGGTCAAGTAGCCAGAGTGTGAGGCATGCACGTCTGGAGAGAGGAGGCCAAAGGAAAGCCCACATTTGGAAATGGAGGAAGGGTTGGAAGACCCAGAAAAGGCCCTGCTTAGAGTCCAGAGAAGAGCTGGATGGTTCAGTTCACGAAAGCCCAGAGCCGAGAGTTTCCAGGAGAGTCCCAAGTGTTGCTGAAAACCAGGGGGCAGGACTCCAGTTGGAGCCTGTGAGGGGAGCCTGGCGGCCCTGATCCCTGAGAGCAGCCAGAGCCTGGGCGTCATGGTGGAAGTGGGTGGGAAGTGCAGGAAGCAGGTGGAGATGGCCTTTCAAGGCCTGGTGCTTCACACAGGTAGCCAGCTGTGGACCGAGACACAACTGGAGAGGGGCCTGAACCCAGAGCATCTCCAGGTGGATGAGGGAGCCAGGAAGGGCAAAGGTATCCGGAAGAAAGGGGGCAGGCATGGAGCCAGGTCCCCAGGGAGGCTGCAGTCTTCTTTTTCTGTTCATGGACTGGTTGTTGGTTATTTTGAGTTCTCAAAGTCGTCCACTCGGTGTGGTCCAGAGAAAGTTCCCAGGGGTCTCAAGTCGGAGCAGGCCTTGTGCTTTTCTGAACACTGTGCGTGTTGACTCAGGGTTACCGTCAACGGCTAATTCTAGCGTGTCTTTTGTTGAAGTCTGCAGAAGAGCCTCAACCAGCACCAGCTCTTGAAGAAATTATAAAACTTGTGTTCTTCTGATTCTGGGATTTTTGCCTGAAATGCCTCGTATATTTTTGGGTAGGTGTTGTTAGCACTTGTGTTACAGCATTTGGAGCTCTGCATTTTTGTGATGTGCTAGCTGTGAGGATGTTTAAAATTAGATTCCTAGAAATCAGGTTATAGGAGCTCTCGGCCATGCTTCATGGGTTGTGTTTTGACTCCTCATAGTGGACCCCATTGCAGTGGCTATTCTTAGTATTTGTGGAACACCTGACTGGTGATGCTAGGAGAATGTGATTTGTTTTCTTTGTAAGTCTAAAGTCTAATGACCTTGTAGAGTCTTTATACCCATCTCTTATATATCAGCTTTAATATACTTGAAAATGTCCTCATTGTGCCCTTGAAAAGCAGGCTCACATTTTAAAAGTCATCCTTTTAAAATCCTTTTCTGCAGCCTGTGCCCTTTGTCTGTTTTGTTACCTTCACTGCAACATCATGAAACAGGGACAAGGGCTAGAATCTGTTTCAAACACAGAGCTTGAAACAGGGACAAGGACTAGAATCTCTGTTTCATACACAGAGCTGAACTGTGCTGAGCGACCTGCTATGCTAACGTCTGTTTCTGTCATGAGAGGGAACCCAGACCTCTTGACTTTTCCTTTTGTACATTTTCAAAAAGAATATTTTTTCCTCTCTGGGGTCCATTCCATTGTGGGATTCTCTCCTAAGGCTGTTTCTTTGCATTCCATTTTGACAAGTATGATTTAGTTTCCGAGATGATGAAAGGGCAGTGAAAAGGCCTGGGAAAGAGAAAGCAGGAAGAGAAGGAATTGTCTCATGATTTTAGTCAGAAGGAAATCACTCAGACAGAAACGCTATTCCAAGTGGGTCAGATCCCAGGAAGTGGGATTGAATAAGTGACATGGTATCGCACAACTCTGTTTTACATTCTTGCTGTTGCCAGGGGTAACGAAAAGAACGAGTATATTCATTCCGAGGTCAAATATATATCTTTGCTGACTCTGACTATAATTAGCAGAATTCGTTCAGTTCAAGTTTGAGAATACCTTTACAGAAGAGGGTCTTCGTGCCCGTGTGCCTATTTCTATTTATATGTTCACACGTATTGGAGTATAAATGTGTGTGTGCTGTGTGTGAGACCTCATTATTTGAAACAAGAAATGTGCAGTAGAGCTTATTAATTACGAGAAGGTACATTTGGGGGATAAACTACTTTGTTTAGAATTGAATAATGGGGTCTTTGAGGGATGTATATATGTATGTGTGTTTGCATTTATGTGTATGAAAGTGTGTATTGCATGTATATGTGTTGTGCATGTATGTGTGCCTTTGTGTGTAATGTACATGTGCATGCATGTGTATATGTGTGCATGTGTATTTGTGTTGCATGTATGTGTGTGCATCTGTTACATGTTTAGGCACGACTGCACATATGTGCAAGTAGACATGCATGGATGCTCGTGTGTATATAGTTATACATGTATATTTGTGCATGTTATGTCTACGCATTTACATATGTATGTGTGTCAGAATGTGTATGTATATGCATGTGTGTTTGAGTGTTGTGTGTATGCTTGTGCATGTGTGTTTGAGTGTTGTATGTGCGTGTGTGTTTGAGTGTTGTATGTGTATGCATGTGTTATGTGGTGGTATTACGTGATTATGTGAATGTGTGTGCATGTGTGAATGTATGCATTGCATGTAGGTGTGCTTGTCCATGTGTATGTGTGTGTGTGATATGTGTCTGTGCATGCATGCATGTGCACATTTGATTTGTGAATCCTCTCTGGGAGGGGCATGTTCCTGGAGACAGTGCATGGGATCCTCCGCTGTCCTCTCAGGGAGAGAGACATTGTGAAAGTTCGAGCCATTAGGTAAACATGCCTGATGTTCTATAAAATATATATTTAAATATACCACTGGGGTTAAATATATGTTAAATGGGTGCAAAGCTGTTATATTGCATTAAAAGTCATGTTAGTACTTCCTGGTTAAAGGCTTTGTGAATGATTTCCTGTACATGGGACATAATACACCACAGAGAATTACAGTGGGTCAATGGTATTTGCCAGGAGGTCTGGCTTGTGATTGGTATTTCTAGTTGCAGACATGCAGGTTGAGATTTGCTGGACTTAGAGGAGGGTCATTGACTCTGCCCACTGAATGATACCAGCGTCTCTGCTGCTTCCTTTTTCTGCCGGCTTCATCCAGAGCTGGGACAGCTGCTCTCAGACGCATTGTACTTTTCTCTCCATAAAAATCTGCAGCATTTGTTAGCAGTCCAGTAGCAGACCGAGTGGCAGGTCCAGGGGCAGGTCCAGCGTCAGGTCCAGCATCAGGTCCAGCGGTAGGTCCAGCATCAGGTCCAGGAACAGGTCCAGCGGCAGGTCCAGCGGCAGGTCCATCCAACTTTCCACATGGCCCATGTGAAAATGTACCCTCTCCCTTCCATTTTTTAAAGCAGTATCATTAGTAGAGCCTACTGCCATTTCTCCTTGAGCTCCTCACAGTGGATGGTAAGCATTTGCTTTATTAAAGCAAAGTTCTGTGCTCTTTGTGCTAAGTCTCCTCTGCCTTTCTGTGAGAGGCTAGAATTGGGATCGACCCTCAGCTGTGCCAGAGCCTTGGTACACGTCTCAGTTCTGGAATCTACTCTGTGCTTGTTGCCTTCCATCCACCGACAGCCATCTGTCTTCCTGTCACTCCTTCAACACGGAGTCCAGCAGTGTGCACACAGGTGAGCCTGTGTGAATGCTGGTTTTGTAGGATCTTATCAGGACCTTAGTCATCTTTTCACTAGGAAACCAGACACTGCAAGGGACTTAAAGAAAAGCCCAAAGAAGCCGTATCAGTAGAATCATAGAGACAGAATTCTACAACCATAGGAAATGGCATTGATTATCATGAAATGTGCATTTATGTGAGGCATAGTAAAACATCACATTTCTTACTGGGTAAGAGCTTGGAAAAGAGATTATGAAAGTATAACTGACTCTACTCTTGTATCGTGGAACATGGTAAAATGATGCAAGGTATTGTATAGAATGGAACAAACAGAATAGAATTATATAGAGTAGCGCAGAATAGAACAAATAGCATAATGTTATATAGAGTAGCATAGAATAGAAGAAACAGTGTAACATTATGTAGTGTAGTATACAATAGGACAAATAGTATTACATGGTCTAGAATAGAACAAGTAGGATAGTATTGTAGAGTATACAGTTGAACTAATGACGTAGTATTGCATAGCATAATACAATCTAGATTAGAACACACAGCATAGTATTAATATTACGTAGTGTGGTGTGGAATAGTAGAGTCGCATGGCACAGAACAGAGAGGATAGTGTTCTGTAGCACTGATGCAGGAGTTTTGCTCTTTAGCTCAGCTGGGTCCAGGTTCTTGTCTCATGACCAGGAAGAAACAGGCACGGGGACATCGAAGAGTGAGTGCAGTGGAACTTGTTAAGCTAAAAGTTAAGCTCTCAGCGAAAAGAGGGGTCCTGAGAGCAGGTTGCTGGTCGCTCCCTTCCCAGTTGACTACAAGGGCTTTTATGTAGAAGCTGATGGGGCTGGGCTCGCTGTCTAAGGGGCAAATATCTGGTGGTTCCACCCCATTCCCTCGTGTGCATGGGGACCTTTAGTCTGCTGTGAGCATGTTTAGGCGAGCCCCCCCGTGCAAGTCCCCCTATCTGCACAAAACATGGGCTGGAGGCTCTCTGGGACCCTTCCCTTACTGTCTGCCTAAAGCAAGCTGGCTAACTCCTTTCTGTATAGAAGAAAATAGAATAGAATAGAACAGATAGTACAGTATTTTATCGTATGGAATGAAGCTGTAGTATTCTATCATAGAGAATGGAATAGTATAGAATAGAACAAACAGATCGTACTAGTGTAGTATAGAATAGTAGCCTCATGCAGCACGGAGCAGTGTTGTGCTCCCTATGTACAGAGTGTAACCACCATGAGAGCGTTCTTCAGTGGGGCGTCACTGGCCCTTCATATTTCTTTGGTTCTGCGGAAATGAGGAGAGGGAGTTAAGAGAGGGGGAGGAGGTTGGCTTTCTTACTTTTAAGGCGCTCATTACTTCTTGGGGATCATTTGATGGTCCCCTTTGGTAGTATTCTGTGAAGCAGTCTCTGTACTCTGTGTAGGGTGAAATGTGGGGCAGTCTGTGGACTCTGTGTAGGGTGAAATGTGAAGCAGTCTGTGGACTCTGTAGGGTGAAATGTGGAGAAGTCTGTGGACTCTGTAGGGTGAAATGTGGAGAAGTCTGTGGACTCTGTAGGGTGAAATGTAGAGCAGTCTGTGGACTCTGTGTAGGGTGACACATGAAGCAGTTGAGAAAGGATGAAGTCAGAAGTAGCTCAGCAGAGATGCACTAACTCTTACCTGGGAGACTGTGGAGCAGTCTGTGGACTCTGTGTAGGGTGAAATGAGGTGTTTTGTGTAAATTTTTGTCTCATGCCTGGCACATGGCAGAGCCTCCGTGGATCTTGCCGTCATGAACCCTCTGATAACTTCTCTACAGTGCCCTCCACACTATAAATACCACACATTGTGGGAAGTCCGGGCCTTTTCAAAGGCTGGGTTTCTTTTTAACAAAATTGGAATGCCCTGCATATTTGGAATGGCCAGATCATCCTGCACTTTTGACTTCACTTGTCCAGCTGGGTACACCTCCCTGCGTGCTGCCAAGGTTTACAGCGGAATTCCCTGACACCACTACCCTCACTGCCTGCACCTGAATCTGCTGTGGGGTCATTTCCTTATTGGACTTGTCTGGGGACCTCCTGAGGGGTGGATGGGTCAGGACTGGGTTATCTGGGGAAGGTGTTCATGGCATTCCTGTTTGCAGTCTGTGTCTCTGTTGGAAGAGATGCTTTTAGCACATCCGTTAATCCAGACGTGATTAGCAAGGGGTGTCTCTCTCAGGTAAGAGTTGGTGCATCTCTGCTGAGCTACTTCTGACTTCATCCTTTTTCAAGTCTGTTACAAAGAGAACTTTGGTTTCTCAAGATTTAAGAATTAATGTCAAAGAGCAATTTAGTGTTCTTTTTGAGTCCCCAGCCTTGCTGTGGATGATTCATGAGTCCTTGGTGGTTAGGGCCACAGCACAAGCGGTGGGCCGTCTGTTCCCCACCCTGGTGGATACTTTATCACCCAAAGAAATGTATTCTGTTAACATGTCTCAATTAGAATATTTTAGTAGGAGACAGAGTTATGGCTCTTGTTTTAATTTGTAATAGATAATTACTGTAGCAGGGGCAAGGTTGAGACTTGCAGTGTGGCTCATGGAAAACATTGATTAGAAGCACCCAAAATATATCACCAGCTTTGTTGCTGCAGCTCCAAGGGACTAGGAATGCATATGTATTTTTTCTTTTGTTATTATTTATTATTTTTATTTTTGAGACAGAGTCTTGCTCTGTCACTTAGGCTGGATTGCAGTGGCATAATCTCAGCTCACTGTAACCTCTGCTTCCAGGGTTCAACAGAATCTTGTGTCTCAGCCTCCCACGTAGCTGGGATTACAGGTGCCTGCTACCGTGCCCAGCTAATTTTTGTATTTTTAGTAGAGACAGGGGTCTCACCGTGTTGGCCGCCACCCCCGGCCCGCCCCTCTGGCTTCTGGGAGCCCCATTGCCGGGGGTGCAGGCACCCCCCGCGATCGGGCTCCCAGCCGCCACCCCCGGCCCGCCCCCCTGGCTTCTGGGAGCCCCATCGCCGGGGGTGCAGGCACCCCCCGCGGTCGGGCTCCCGGCCGCCACCCCCGGCCCGCCCCCCTGGCTTCTGGGAGCCCCATCGCCGGGGGTGCCGGTACCCCCCGCGGTCGGGCTCCCGGCCGCCACCCCCGGCCCGCCCTCCTGGCTTCTGGGAGCCCCATCGCCGGGGGTGCCGGCACCCCCCGCGTTCGGGCTCCTGGCCACCACACCCAGCAAGTGGAGGCAGGATGAGATCACAGGATGGTGTTAAAATTAAAATTAAAAATGAAATTTTGGGCACTCATTGTCATTGATAACATCTTATCAGGAAACAGGGTTTGAGAACAGACAACCTGTCTGACCAAAATTTATTAGGTGGGAATTTCTTCATCCTAATAAGCCTGGGAGCGCTACAGGAGGCCGGGGCTTATTTCATCCCTTCGGCTTCAACCGTAAAAGGCAGAACGCTTCCAAGGGGGTTGTTTATAGGCCTACCCTCAGAGCGCATTCTCTTTCTCAGGGATGTTCCTTGCTGAGAAAAAGAATTCAGCGATATTTCTCCTATTTGCATAAGAAAAGAGAAGAAATATGGCTCTGTTCCGTCCAGCTCACCGGTGGCCAGTTCAAGGTTATCTCCCTTGTTCCCTGAACATCGCTGTTATCCTGTTCTTTTTTCAAGATGCCCAGATTTCATATTGTTCAAACACACATGCTCCACAAACAATTTGTGCAGTTAAGGCAATCATCACAGGGTTCTGAGGTGACATATATCCTCCTCAGCTTACAAAGAAGATGATGGAATTAAGAGATTAAAGTAAAGACAGACATAAGAAATTATAAAAGTATTAACTTGGGAGAACTAATAAATGTCCATGAAATCTTCATATTTTATGTTTTTCTGCCGTGGCTTCAGCCATTCCCTGCATTCAAGGTCCCTGACTTCCCGCAACATTCTCTCTCCCTTTTCCTCTATATAAATGTGCCATGGCGATGAAGGATTGTTCATTGTCTCGATTTGACGCAGGATTCTTCGACTGGTCCAGCACACTAAAAACAAGCCGATTAAACAGAGACACATAATTCCAAAATTTACTGCAGTAGAGTTCCCAATAGACTTAATCCAAGTCGTTGGGTTTAATCCATAAAGATTTTTTGCCACTTGATCTAACGCCTCAGCTCCAGGCACAATATTTAAGTGACTTTGAGAGGCTTCAAAAATTTGTTCTTTTAATTTAGAAATGTCTAAAGTGAGATTATCTTCTCTTCTTACCATGTGATAAGTAATCTGCTGGTGGGACTGACAGTAGGTACTTCTACCAACCAATTTTGAATAGCAGGCATTAAACATCCTGGTGCTCTCCCTAGGCAAATAGGAGGATAACGTTACCCAGTGGAAATATTTATCATCATTCCTTCTTCCTCCAGTTTGGCAGGGCAACGATCATCTGTGGGACCAGGTACCCACACACTATTATTAACGTATGCTTCAATAGGATTATCCATCCATGTGACTGCCCCAATTAAGGGTGGGAAAGGCACATAGGCCCAGTAGGTATAATTAGCTGCAGCTGCTCCTGCAGGCATGGGGAGACTTACCACCGTTGATACAATCATTAGAGCTGCAAGCAGCATTTTTTTCTGGGGTTTGTGTCACCTTTGTGCTAGCTAGGCTTTTTCCAGCTAACGGTGTCAGCTTCTTTAACTGTGCCCAGGTCGGCAGCTCCGCCTTCTTGGTGCGTGGTGACTTCATCTGTTCTTCTGATATCACCACTTGGTTCATCATGCGAGTCAATGGCGCTCGATTGGGTGTTTCCGTCTCCGTGGAGGTGCTTTTCTTTGCATCTCCGATGGGTTCATTGTAGAACTTTAAATGTCTAGTGGGTATCCAAACAGGAAACTGATTTTCTCCTGGTGAAACACAAGCAAAACCTCTTCCCCAGTTATCACCTTCCCTATTTCCCATGTCTTATTTTTGTTGTCTTTCCACCAAATCAGTTTTCCTTCATGTGGATTGTTCTTTTTACCAGTAAGATGTTGTTCTGCGGAAGTAGTAGTCTGATTTCTACAAATGTTTAAAAAACTTAAAATATAGAGTGCTAGATTAAGCTGCATCTGAGGAGTGGTACACTCCTTACTGTCTCCCCCTTCTTTTTGTTTAACTGAGTTTTGAGTGTTCTATTAGGTCTTTCAACTATGGCCTGTCCTTGGGAATTACAAGGAATTCCTGTTGTATGTGTAATATTCCACTGATTTAAGAATTTTTGGAAAGCTTTAATATAATAACCTGGTCCATTGTCAGTTTTAATTATTTTTGGAACTCCCATTACAGCAAAACAAGATAATAAATATTTTTTAACATGGGAAGTACTTTCTCCTGTCTGGCAGGTTGCCCATATGAAATGTGAATAAGTATCAACTGTTACATGAACATATGATAATTTTCCGAATGAAGGTATATGTGTAACATCCATTTGCCATAATGCATTAGGACACAGACCTCTGGGATTAACTCCTGCCTCTTGAGTGGGCAGGTGTAGTACTTGACACTGGGTGGAATGTTGTACAATATCTTTTGCCTGTTTCCATGTGACATCAAATTTGTTTTTTAATCCTGCTGAAATTACATGAGTCAAAACATGAAGTTCTTGTGCTTTTATGAATGCAGAGGATACCAGTAAGTCAGCTTGTTCATTTGCTTTAGTTAAAGGTCCTGGTAAATTAGTGTGTGCTCGAATATGAATAATATAAAATGGGAAATTCCTTTTTCTTAGTTTGTTATAACAAATTGAACAACTGGTTTAACTGATCATCCATGCTATATTTAATTAGAGCTGTCTCAATATCCCTTGTAGCCTGTACTACATATGCAGAATCTGATATAATATTAACAGGTTGATTAAAATCTTGTAACACTGTAGTGACTGCAACCGACTCTGCCCTTTGAGCTGATTGATATTGAGTTTTGATTACTCGCTCTTTTGACCCTGTGTAAGCTGCTTTTCCATTGCTGGAACCATCAGTAAATACTGTCAGAGCATTTTCTAAAGGTTCATGTCTGGTAATTTTAGGTAAAATCCAAGTAGTCAATTTTAAAAACTGGAATATTTTTGTTTTTGGGTAATGATTATCAATGATTCCCACAAAATTGGCAAGGCCAATCTGCCATGCACCAGAATTGATAAAGGCTTGTCTAACTTGTTCCTTGGTTAAAGGAACAACTATTTTGTCTGGGTCATTACCACACAATTTTATTATTTGTAATCTTGCCTGACCAATTAATGTAGCTATTTGATCCAAGTACAATGTAAAAGTCTCAATTGTACTGTGAGGAAGGAATGACCACTCTACAAGATCAGTATTTTGAATGATGATGCCTGTTAGAGAATGTGTACTAGCAAAAATTAAAAGTTGAGTGGGGCTAAGGGATCTATTCTACTTATTTGCGCTGACTGAATTTTTTCTTCCACTAATTTAATTTCTTTTGTTGCCTCTGGGGTTAATATTCTTTTACTATTTAAGTCTGGCTCTCCTCTTAGGATAGAGAACAAATTTGACATGGCATAAGTAGGAATGCCTAGGCTTGGCCGAATCCAATTAATATCACCTAACAATTTTTGAAAGTCATTTAATGTTTTTAGTGTATCTTTTCTTATTTCTATTTTTTGTGGCTTCATTTTTCTATTTTCTCTCTGCATCCCTAAATAATGAAAAGGAGTAGAGGTTTGGATCTTATCAGAAGCTATTGTTAGTCCTTCACTGGAAACCTCTGCTTGCAGAAATGTGTAACAGTCAATTAATTTGTCTCTTGTTTCTGCAGCACATAAAATATCATCAATATAGTGAATAATATAACAATCTGAAAATTTACCTCTAACTGGTTGAAGGACTTGACCTACAAAAGTTTGACAAATAGTTGGAATATTAAGCAATCCCTGAGGTAATACTTTCCACTGAAACCTGGTGGCTGATCCTTTATTATTTATGGCTGGTATAGTAAAGGCAAATTTTTCACAATCTTGCTCTGCCAGAGGAATGGTAAAAAAACAATCCTTAAGATCAATTATAATTAAAGGCCAGTCTTTCGGGATCATGGCTGGAGAGGGCAATCCAGGTTGAAGAGGCTCCATGGGTTTAATTACAGCATTTACTGCTCTTAAGTCCATTAACATATGCCATTTGCCTGATTTTTTCTGAATTACAAATACAGGAGAATTCCAGGGTGAGAATGAAGGCTCAATGTGTCCCTTTTCTAATTGTTCCTTTGCTAATAAATGTAAAGCCTCCAGTTTTTGCTTAGCTGGCGGCCACTGATTTACTCATACCGGTTTTTCTGTTTTCCAAGTTAATGGAATGGGTTCAGGAGGCTCTACAGTGGCCGCCCTTAAAAATGATACCCTATTCCTTTTCTTTCTTAATTTTTCTCAGTCTCAATTGGGACTTTAATGCCATTTTCATTTTTTCCTAATCCCTTTCCTGGTATATATCCCATCTTAATCATGAGTTTTTGACTCGTGGAGCTGTATAATGGAGCGGGCATAATGATTTCTGCATCCCATTGTTGTAATAAATCTCGACCCCATAGATGAATAGGAATTGAAGTAATCATTGGCTGAACAGTACTTTCTTGATTATCTGGTCCTAAACAATGTAAAATCATGTACTTTCATACACTTCTGAAGCTGTGCCTACGCCGACAAGTCTTCTAACAGCCTTTTGTTTAGGCCAATTTTTGGCCACTAATTTAAAGCAATGCCAGAGATATCTGCTCCAGTGTCTACCAACCCTTCAAACTGTTTTCCTTGAATAATGGCCTTACACACGGGTATGCTCTCAGAGACCAGACTTACCCAATATGCAGCCTTTCCTGCCGGATCAGTGCTTCCGAACCCTCCTGTTCTTTTTATCTCACTCTTTCCAACTTTAATATAAGGTAGGAGTAATAATTGAGCAATCTTGTCTCCTGGCCTGGCACTCCAAGGAATTGAGGAACAAATAACCAATTGAATTTCGCCTTTATAGTCTGAATCAACCACACCAGTATGAATTTGAACTCCCTTTAGATTTAAACTTGATCTTCCTAAGATTAGTCCTACAGCCCCCTCAGGCAATGGGCCATATACCCCTGTGGGGATTTTTTGTGGAGGCTCCCCTGGAAGCAAAGACTGCTTGTATGGTGCATACATCTACTGCTGCACTGCCTCTTGTGGCGGGGGATAATTGCTGTATTGTGATAACTGGCTTATTCCCTGAGACACTTGTGACAGTGGGGGTTGTTGTTCCTGAAAACCCTGAGGAACAAAGGGCTGAATTTGGAATGCCCCAGTTTGTTGTGGGGCCTGAGGCTGGCCCCTCCTCTCATTTCCTGACACTGGTTGCCCATTTTTATCAAATTTAGAACGACATTGATTACCCCAATGTTTTCCCTTTTTACATCTTGGACATAGGCCAGGTGGCTCTTTATCTGTTGTTGTAGTAGCTTCAGTAGTTACATTTTGCTTACTTGAGACTAGGCAATTCTTTTTTAGATGACCAATTTGACCACAATTATAACATTTTTCCCCAAATGTTCTAACTTGTCCTCCTAAAGCAACTCCTGTGATTGCTTGAGCCATAAGCATAGCTTTATGCATAGCTCCTCCAATTCCATTGCAGGCTTTAACGTACTCTGAGATTACATCTGATCCTGCGGGAACCCTTCCTTTTAATGGCTTAATGGCTGATTGACAATCAAGATTGGTGTTTTCATATGCCATCAACTCCACTATGACCTTACGGACATTTTCATTGGTAATTGACTTTTGAGTAGCATCTTGAAGTCTTGCTACAAAATCAGGGTAGGGCTCTTTAGAGCCTTGTCTTATTGTATTAAAGGAGGGGCAGGTGGTTCCTGTGTCTTGGATTTTCTCCCAGGCCCTAAGGCAGATAGCCCTGATTTGCTCAATGGCCTCATTTGGCATTATTACTTGTTGGTCAACAGTGCTCCAATTTTGACCTATTCCTAATAGTTGATCTGCATCTATGTTAATTGGAGGATTGGCAGTCCTATTTCTTTGGACCTGTACTTGTGCCTCATCAATCCACCAAGTCTTAAATTGTAAAAACTGAAAGGGTGAGAGTGATGATTTTGCCAGAATCTCCCAATCATAAGGAATGAGTCTATGTCCATGAGCAATGGAATCAAATAATGTTCTCATGTAAGGAGAGTTGGGTCCATACTGTTGTACTCCTTCTTTCATTTCTTTTAGCATTTTTATAGAAAAAGACTGATATCTGGCTTCAGCTATGGGAGGCTCTCCCTCTTGGACCCCTTCTCCAGGTGGTCTTGCTTCTAATATTACTGGGAATTGCCATGCCTCAATATCTCCTTGTTTTCTTGCCTCATCAATAATTTTATGTACTGCACTACCCTGTGTACTAGGCGGTGCTGTAGGATTAAGTCTCATGGTGGGCGGCTGAGGATATGGCACCCTGCCCTGTGGCAGTGGAAATGTTCCTGGTTGTCCATACGGATTTTCTGGGGGCTGCCGATACTGCAGCTCGGCTGGCAACCAGTATTGATAGACTACTGGCGGCTGGGATTTATTTTCTACCGGCTGATATTGTGGACACTGTATTTGGATTGGCATTGCCATGCCAGAGACTCTTTTTCTATTTGATCTTCTTTTGGAGTTTGTACTTGTTTAACCTGCATTTGAGGTTGTAAAGTTACAGGCATCTGAGGTGCTGTAAGAGGAGTTGGCCATCGTGGTTTAGATTCTGATGGCTCTGCTAATTCTGGACTCTTTTCTTCTAATTTTAACGTTTCAGGATATACTACCTCCTGTAATTGATTATCATAAACATTTTGCATTGACTGAGCCATTACCAGCTCTGCTACACATTTACAGTGTGAACTTTCCTTTCCTTTCCAGGATTCTATCCCTGCCTCTTTTTCACAATCTACTGCACAGCTTTTAGGGACATCAGAAATTGGAACGCTATCTTCTTCTGTTTGCAATGGTTCTAAAGCTACTTTAATAATGACTCAATCATTCCATACTGTAAGTAGGATGATTTTACCTTCCCTACTTGCTTGTTTTAATTCTTTGCCAATTTTTTCCCAGTCTTTTAGATCTAAAGTTCCCTGTTCTGGAAACCATGGACAAAACTGTTCTATTGTTTGAAATAGCATAATTAGATTTTTGGTAGAGACTTTAACTCCCCCTCTTTTTAAGAGAATTTTAATAAAGCTGTGATAAGAGGCATATTTACTTTCAGTTTGCCCCATTGTTACCCTAGGTTCTTCCGAGTGCACAAGCTTATCGCAAGGCTGACTGTAGACGTACTCGGGAGTCTCTCATCGACTTGTCCTCAATGACCACGCTCTGGTGTACCTTCACCTTAGAGAAAAGCTTCCACGTTGGTCACCAGATGAAGGGGTGGCCTGCCCCTCCACACCTGTGGGTGTTTCTCGTTAGGTGGAACAAGAGACTTGAGAAAAGAAATGAGACACAGAGACAAAGTATAGAGAAAGAAAAAGTGGGCCCAGGGGACTGGCGCTCAGCTTAGAGAGGACCCACACTGGCACCGGTCTCTGAGTTCCCTTAGTATTTATTGATAATTATCTTTACCATCTTAAAGATAAGGGAGTGGCAGGACAATAGGATCATTGTAGGGAGGAAATCAGCAGTAAGACATATGAACAAAAATCTCTGTGACATGAATAAGTTTAAAGGAAAATGCTGTGCCTTGAGATGCATATGCAAACATCTCCATAAACCTTTTAGCAGCATTGTTTCAGCCTATCACATGGGGAGAAACCTTGGACAATACCTAGCTTTTCTAGGCAGAGGTCTCTGCGACTTTGGCCATGTACGTGTCCCTGGGCAGTTGAAATTAAGAGAATAGTGATGACTTTTAACCAGCAAGCTGTCTTCAGGCACTTATTTAACAAAGACACATCCTGCACAGCCCAAAATCCATTAAACCTTGAGTCGCCGCAGCACGTGTCTCTTGCACGGACAAAGTTGGGGGTAGGGTCACAGATTAACAGCATCTCAAATACAGAACAAAATGGAGTCTCTTATGTCTACTTCTTTCTATATAGACACAGTAACAAGCTGATCTCTCTTTCTTTTCCCCACAGAAGTGTTAGTTTTTTATTTGTTCAATCATTTGGAAATGTAAAATCCATTCTTGATTCGCAGGCCACGAGAGCAGGCAGGGACAGGCTGCCCCTTGCCGACCTCTGGAATGAGCTTAGAGAAGGAAATGACAGGCTGGGCCAGCGCAGCCTCCTCACAGCGAATTCGCTGCAGGAGGGTCCTTCTTAGCAACTACTTCTCATCCTTCATCTTGGCTTCAAATGCAGTTCAGGTGGAGAAAGAGAGAACAGAACTGGCCTCAGCAACAAGAAGGAAGGAGACGCAGGGTCAAGCAGCCCTGTGGACCGATCACACTCAACATTCACACCAAGCGGAGCACAGGCAGGACCAGCCCAGGGGGGCCGAAGTGGAGGCTCTCTGGGGTGGGGGAACTCTGGGTGGGCAAGATTCACAACCTAAAACTCATATAGAAGTTCTACACAGCAGTAGTTACAGAAAACACACACTAAGAAAAGGCCAAAATAAAAATAGGACAGCCACCTTTGACCGCACCTTATCCCTCAGGAACCCACCTTCAAGCCCTGGCAGATGAAGACTCACTTCCTGATGCACTTCCCGGTGAATTATGTGGGCGAATGCATCCGAACTGTCCCCTACACGGACCCAGATCTTGCCAGGTAGGAGGGTGGAGGTCGGGATCTCTCAGGCCTGAGCCTTACAGAAGCAGCTTGTCAAGCCTGTTCGAGTTCACAGGGCATGTTTTAGCACAGGAAGAGTCTGCACTGACTCTGAGTGTTGGACCTGGGGCTTTGTGAGTCTACGAGCAGCCCTCTTTAAACAGCAGAGTCTTTATGAACAAAGGCCCTAACCACAAACTCCTTTCAAAATGCCCCATGTACTCCCCTCATCTCTAGGTGGAAATTGAATGAATTTAGGTTGAGACCTCTGATAAACATGGTAGATTAATCCTTCGTGAGGACAGATGCATGGAACGACAGCAAAGGTAGATCAAGACACAAAGCCACAAGGGAGAGTGGGAGGTGACCCAGGCAGCCATGGGGGCTGCAGGAGAACCTCATGAGCCAGACTGTGGGTGGGTGGGTGGGGGGTGCCTGACCCGGGGCCACAGAGGGACAGGGCAGTGGGGAGAAACCAGGTGGTCCTGCAGAGCCCTGCAGATGGCAGGGCTGGAGGCTGCCTCACAGTCCCTCTGAGGAGTTTGCCTCCCCTGTCTCCCCACCAAGTCAGAAGCTCAGGGAAGGAGGCCCGGGGTTGAGCGGCCGAAGCCACGGCCGAGAGTGAGGGTCAGGCCTGTTCCCAAAGTGGCGTGGGGCGAGGGAGTTTGCAGCCTACGAACTGGCCCTCCAGCCCTTTCTTCCAAAGTGTGGCTGCCCCTCGGCTGTGTTCATCCCATCTGTGGAAACTGGCCAGACCAGGAGGACAGACTCACAGACATACACTTTTGGGGACCTGTCAGTTGGGTGTGGATGACACAGATCTGTGCAAAAATGTTATATCCCGGAAATTCACTTCCTGTATCCTTGTCCCAGGCAGCTACCCCCATGAGGGACTAAACCAAGGAGGAGACCCCCAGGGTCTGGCTCCAACCTCGCTGGTCCCAACTGATGGTGCCCCAGCCACCCGAGTGGTAGAGAGGGGAAGGCAGGCTTAGGCCTGGGCAGTCTATCCTGATAGGAGAAGGTGCCGGGCCTCCAGGGTGTACGTGTGTCACAGTAGGACCACAGATGGGGAGGTGTGTAGCCAGGTGGGAGGAAATGTGGGGCTGCAGTGGGGGCCCAGAAAGAGCTCTTCTGTAGAAAAGAGGTGTGTGGTCAGCTGTTTTGTTCATTAATTTCCATATTTGTAGGAGATAAACAGATCTGTCTGCTGTGCCAGCAGAAGAGTGGTCTGTTTCCACCATCCAATAGGAAAATGCAGACAGAAAACGCTAAAAATGTGGAGGTTCCCCCTGGGCCAGGGGGAGTCTAGATCTTTTTTTCCTTGTTTTTTGTATTTTATAATCTTTCAACAGTGAGCATGTGTTTTTAATATACAAGTAATAGAAATTTCTCAAGGAGGAGGATGCATGGATGGATTGAAGGCCATCCCTGCTGGTGCTTGTAGAGGCTCCGTCCCCCAGGGTCTGGCTCCAACCTCGCTGGTCCCAACTGATGACGCCCCAGCCACCCGAGTGGCACTGGGTTTCTCCTGGAGGGCCCACACGAGATGGTCATGACTTCTCCCAGCACAGCCCCTGGGAACATGCCCACTCCTTCCTTGATTTCCCACCTGGCCTATTTGACTCCCTTCATCTGCTTTGGGAAATGGCCCATCTGTGGAAGTGGTGACCCGGGGCTGATCTCGCCACGGGCGCCTTTAAGGAGCCTGTGTCTTTGCTGCAGACGCTACCATCATTGTCTGCCCTGCCTTCTGTCAGAGGAGGATGTGTTCTGGAATCATCTAGAATGTGATGTCACCATTCGCAGTGGAAGGCAGATGAAATCAGCCCCGTTCCTGGAAATGTGATGTATCGGAGAGTGTGTGTTTACTTAAGGGATTCCTATAAAACTCAAAGAGTTTGACTTCAGTTTCCTTTTTTTTTTTGGTATCCTGATGTGAGACATTTAAATATTCATTTGCACATTTGCCTTTACAATAGAAATAACATCTTTCTACTTCACCAGATTTTAAAAATGCCACATATGCATTGGAACAAGTTAAGCAGTGTGGTGCTGGAAGTGTTAGATTCCCTCCCCACCACCACTGCTTTCAACCATGTAATCCAAGACAACTGCTTGAAAATTGTGCTTCCTTGTGCTTTTTAGTTTTTGTTAATTAAAAAGAAAATCTCATGCCTGTAAGCCCAGCACTTTGAAGGCAGGAGGATCACTTGAAGCCAGGTGTTTAAGACCAGCCTGGGCAACGGAACTAGACCCTGCCTCTACAGAAATTGTAAAAATAGGCGTGGTGGCACGCATCTGTAGGCCCAGCTACTCAGGAGACTGGTGGGAGGATCCCTTGAGCACAGGAGTTCAAGGCTGCAGTGAGCTGTGATTGCCCTTATGCACTCCAGCCTGGCGACAGAGCAAGATCCCGTCTCTTAAAAAACAAGACCAAAAAAATGGGACCATAATTTATGTGGCATTATTGTACAACTTGATTTTATTTTCATTTTCACTGAATCCAATAATTACTTCATTGTCTATGTTTTTTTATCAGCCATGGTGTTTTAAACTTGCATTTTTTAATCATTAATTTCAGTCTTAAAATCCTTGCATGTTTGATGACTGCTAAATTCCTACATACAGAAATTCGAGAAAAAGGTGGCGCTTACAGTGGAGGCGCAAAACTCAGCCACAGTGGGGTTTTCACCCTTTACTCTTACAGGTGAGCTTTGCTCTAGTTCACACATTGGGACACACACTGTGTTTTAGTCTCCTACTCATGATTATCAGTGTCATTTTCTTCTACTGCAGTGAACTTTAGACAAAAGTTGTTCTATGTGCTGCTTTTCACTTCTCGAGCACTTAGCCACACCCAGCAATGTCCTTTCTGGTGCAAGGATTGGGGCCAGCAGCGTAAACGGGAAGCATTCTGTCTTTAGTAAACCCTGGCTTAAGCCAGCATATTTTGGCAAAACACGGTAGTGCCTCCATCCATGGTTTTGCCTTCCACGGTTTATTACCCAGTCACCCTTGGTCTGAAAATATTAAATGGAGAATTCCAGATATAAACACTTCCAAAGTTTTAAATTGTACACCATTCTTCTAAGCAGTGGGATGAAAGCTGACACTGTCTACGGTACCTGCCTGTTGGTCACTCAGTAGCCATCTAGGTCATCAGATACGCTGTGGGTGTCCAAGAGCTTCTGTTCACAGAACGCTTGTTTTACTTAGCATAACTTTTATTACAGTATAATTGTTGTATTTTGTTAATATCTTGCTGCACCTAATCTATAGACTTTTTCATAGGCATAGGAGAAAAACACAGTATCCATAGTGGCTGTCTGAGGTTGCAACCCTGCTCTGGGGGACCTGGGACACAGGCCCCAGGTGAGGGGCGCGATATAGCCTGAGAACATTCTTAGCTCATTTCATTTGGAGGTGCCTGATGTGGATGCAACTGTTAGCTTTCATAAACATAACACCGTTATTCTAAAATAATAAATTCTTGATTGTGTATGGCTTTGCTGCCCAAGAGAACCTGTATTCTGACACTTTTTAAGAAGGAGTTGGCCAGGCATGGTGGCAAGTGCCTGTGGTCCTAGCTACAGGAGGCTAAGGCGGGAGGATCCCTTGAGCCTAGGGAGGTTGAAGCTGCAGTCAGCAGATTGTGCCACCACACGCCAGCCTGGGCGAATGAGAGCCTGGCTCGTGGATGCAGAGATAGATTAGGTAGGTAGGTAGGTAAGCAGGCACGTAGGTAGAGAAGTCGGTAGCCGTTGCCACCCTGCTGAGTTCTCCCATTTGCTGTGCTGGAAGCCACTCTTCTAGACAAGGATGGGGAAGCAGCTCACAACCCCTCTGCAGCTCTGAGTCAGGGTGGAGGGAGGGCTGGGCTCTTTCCATTTACACAAAGGGAAGTCTGGATCAGCCCCCTCAGACTGATTCCTGTACTGCCCTGGGTGTGTCCTTAAGGGAGATTAAAGGAAAACCTTTGTTTGCTTGATTTTTCCATGTGAGTCTTCTGTAATTTCCTCGTAATCTTGACCTGCCCCCACCCTCCACATCTTTCCTCTCCTGATGTCACAGAGAGGTGGATTTAAATCATCTGGGGAGGACTTTATGCAGACAGACCCTGTCTAAGAGGGAGAACGTGTTGAAAGTCTTATGTGATCGGATTTAAACTTCCACTGAGAGTAATTGAGCAATTTGTCAGGGGGCTGTTTGGACTAGATCAGATGTAAAATAGAGCTGTTAACCCACAGAAGATGTTGAACTGTTAAGTCACAGGTTTGTCATAAACTTGTCCTTTGGTAAAATGCTTGCCTATTTATTTCTCTGGGTTTCCTAGGGACCCAAAAACAATAGAGACACTCCAATCTTTTGGGAAGGTTTACTGGGCAAAATCTGGAAAATTCACGCAGCAAGACATTGACGAAGGCAAACTTTGTCTTCTCAACCGTAGATGCTCCTGTCGCTCCTTCATACAAAGGTATTGTGAATGTAACAGTGAGAATCTCAGTCCACAGCCTCGCAGATGACATTGCTGTTTTCCGAGTTCCCTCATGCACAGGCAGGAGCACCAGCTTCTGGCGCCTCTGTCCTTGCCTGTGATACGATTTCCACGTCTGACACCCTCAATATTGGCCTTGGAAACACGCTTCCCGACATCTGGGCGAGAAGAGTGCATCCTGTCATTTCAGTTTTACTGACCTGAGGCCCAGTGGGGCCAACCCACGGCAGTGACTGGGCTCATTCGTGTGGAAGGATGACGTGACCACGGCCCAGGCCTGGCCACATTACACTGTAGAGCCACTTTTGCTCACAGCATTATCAGCCTCACGCGGTCCTGAATGCATCCACGCTGCAGAAGCAGGCCTTGGTAAGAGTCAGCGTGGCTCGTGGGAGCTAGAGGTCAGGGTGTGATCTCTGGGCTGTTAGACATGACCCTGTGGTTGAAACACGTATGTGAAGTAACAGTGAGATGCACCTGTCCCCTCTGGGACACGAGGGCATAGCCCACTGTGCGAGCTCCTGGGTGGCAGCCCCCCTGTGCCTGTGGTTTGTCTTCTAGGAATGGACCACTTCTTGTACGGCCTCTCGGATGAGATGAAGCAGGCCCACAGGGAGCAGCTCTTCACCATCAGCCACAAGAAGCTCCTGGCCATGAGCGATAGGTGAGTGGGGAGTGGGGAGCGGGGAGTGGGGGAGACAGCATCCGGGATTGGAGACCTTAACGGCACTGAAGTAGAAGCCAGTCCTCACTGACCTCGCCTGCCTTCCTCTCAGGTACCTCGGCACTGGGAAGAGCACGCATGGCCTGGCCATACTCAGACCCGAGAATCCCAAAATCGCCAAGGACCCATCCTGGATCATCAGGTGAGCGGCCCTGGTGCCCCCAACTGTGCAGGAGCCCCTGAGACAATAGGCCTCTAGAGCTGAATATGAAAAGTCAGAAATGCTACTGCTTTTCCAAGAATATTATATCATTCTTAAAGTGTTGCCAACTGATTGGCAAGTCAATCTTAAGAGCGACCAGGAAGATGTCCATTGAAATAGTCATACACGAAATGCCAAAGATGCACCACGTAGAATTTTCACTTTCTACTGACTGAAAGGCTTGTTTTACCTCATTAGTTCTAGAATATTTAAGAATCTAAAAATAAAGGGCAACTCTGATTTAACCTCTGCTTGAGTCATTATCTTAAGTAGCATTTAGGGCTTTTACTAAAAAACAGAAGTAAAATGAAAAGGTACACAAAGGTGTCCCGTGTCTGCCTGTGCTGATTCATGAAACTCGATTACACCGAGGCCCTGTGGGAGCGTCCTCCTAACAGACGGAAGTTCAACGGGGCGGCCGGATGGAAGCAGTCCTGAGAAGCAGGTGGGCTGGGGTGAGTAAGCGCTCGCTTCGTCTTCACAGAGCCAGAAAGGAGAGCCACCACGCCAGCTCTTCTTGGCCGTTGGACTCTGATTTCCCAAACAGCTTGTTTTTGGGGTCTCCTCTCCCTCCACACAGCTCTCCACCGCCGTTTCTGAGGCACAGCTGTGGTCTCCTGCAACCTAGAGCTAAGAGGCAGAAACGCTGTCCCTACAGGAGGTGGGCCCACGAGGGCAGCAGGGCCGTCACGCCAGCACCCATGTCTACTCTGGCAAGAGTCATCAGAGAATTCCAAATTAGGTCCCAGCAAGGACCGTGGCTTGGACTGGACGAGAAACTGGCTATCAGATTTTTCAAACCCCCACCTTGGTGGTTTTAACATGCAGCTAGGATTGCAATCAAGAGGCCGAGTAGGTAAGATTCATGTGTTCTCTTTTACTTTCTAAGGAGAGCAGGAGCCTGGGGTCAAGGCCCAGGGTCCTGGCCTGCTGCTGTGGTTGGAAACTGACACATGGCAATAAACATGGCATTCCCCTTGGCCTGTGTAAACTACTGGCTTTGTTCTCCTTTTATGACTTGTGCATAGTTCAGTGATCCCTACTAAAAATATTTTTATAATCTTTGCCCACAAAAGTGCTGAGAAAACCATTAGTAGCCACCCATAGATTGAGGTTTTAATCTCCTACTTAAAAAACTAAAACGGAGGACTGTTGGAGTTGTAGGCAAACGTTTAATACACACATCTGAAAGCATGAGACACAGTCCAGACAGCACGCACTGGAGCTGGTGGGGCACACGGTCGGTGACAGGTGCTTGCTTGTTAGGTATTAATGTCAATAAATACTTTCAGAAAGTGCTGATAAATAACCTAAGTGTTACAAAAACAGATGGTCCACGGTGAGTCCAGGTTGCAGGTACATGCAGGCAGGACTGGGTCAGACGCTCCAGGGCTGGGCTGCACGTGCTCTAGCTGGCCTGAGTCCGACACATCATAGTTGTCCATGTACTTGGCCAGGATCTTCATGAGGGGCCGCAGCTTGAGCCACCACTGTTCTTTGGGAATCCTGTGCCTGTGGAGGGATGGGGGGACAGCAGTGAGGCTGGGAGATGCCACGGCCAGCACAGTGAGCCGTCTTGCCAGAAACACGGGGTTTGTAGGGTCGGCTGAATCAACTAGATAATAAAGCCAATTTCAGGGTCAAATGAAACCATTGCTTTTATATTTCTAAAAATTCTTCCCAAAGACCTAGTGGTGGTTTCTTATTGTTGTTCTTTTGAGACAGAGTCTCGCTCTGTCCCCAGGCTGGAGAGCAGAGGTGCAGTCTCAGCTCACTGCAACCTCTGCCTCCCAGGTTCAGGCGATTTCTCCTGTCTCAGCCTCCTGAGTAGCTGGGACTACAGGTGTACACCACCACACCTGGCTAATTTTTGTATTTTTAGTAGAGATGGGGTTTCACCATGTGGGCCAGGCTGGTCTTGATCTCTTGACCTTGTGATCCACCCACCTAGGCCTCCCAAAGTGCTGGGATTATAGGTGTGAGCCGCCATGCCTGGCCAAGACCTAGTATTTTTTAACTGAGCTTCAGAAAATCTAGTTCCTCAAACCCCTGAATGAGTTGCCGAAAGCAACAGCAATGGCCATTCTCCTGTCCTGTACTCACGTTGGCTGGGTTTGCTAAGGCAATAAGACCCCAACTTACTCAAAATCCGTTTGCTTCTTCAGCTCTGCCACAGGTTGAAAAATAAGGTTTCTTTTGCTTATTCCCAGCACACAAACGGAATCATCGGTGGTAAATTTTTTTCCTATAAAAGATTTTAAAAAAGATTAACAACACCCTGTCACATGGGCAGGTGGGAGAGCAGAATCATGGGGCGAGATGAGAAGTGAGATTCCTGGCAACCATCCTGAACCTGGCCTGGAAGCCTGGGGGAGGCTGAGAATGGCCAAGAACGGCCGAGAACAGCTGAGAACAACTGCACAGTGTGGCCAGCGCCTGGCCTGGGCAGCTCTGCTCTTGTGGGATTGCCCTGATGGCTTCCTGGAAAGCAGCTTTTGTTTTTCCTCTCAGTGGAGAGAATTTTTCACTAAATAGTGGAATAGGGAAATTACCTTAAGAAATTGATGCCCACGAATACACACACAGAGGAGTGAGAAACATCCATAGCTAAATTAGCAAAAGAAAATCGATGTAGAAAGAATCAGTCAGTTCTTCAAAAAGACAAACCAATTGAAACTGTTCACATCACTGTTTTTTGTAGACTGTCATTCTTCTACGTTGCACATTGGCAGTGATAATGGTTTGCCCTAAAAAAGCACACACCTGGTATGACTGAAGAAAGCTGAGGGGGGTGGGGGCAAGAAAGATGCTGGCACAAACAGCCACTCAGGAATGAGTGGGGACCAGCCACATTGGAACAATTAACAATTGTATTATACAAAATGTCATGTTTTTTAAAACTTTTCAGTTTATCTAAAGATTTGTTAGAATATGTAACTTACAAAACTGATTTAAGGAAAAACATGCATAGTTCTACAAACATGAACAATTCATTCAGCAGCCAAATCTTCCTCAAAACTGGAAGTTCTGACAGATGGAGTTGCAAGGAGGTTGTCCTAACATACATCCAAAAAATAGAAGGCCCCACTTAAACTGTGAGGGAAACTGCGGGCTGATGCTCAAGATCTCCAGAGCAAAAAGCCTGCACAAAAGAACTTCAGGTTGAATCTAGCAGTGATAAAAGAGAACATGTTACCCACGCCCAAGCTGACCTTATCCCAGGAATCCAAGGTTGGTTAAATAGCAACGCTCAGAGACCAGCAGGAGTTAGAACATCACACGCAGCTCAGTACTGGACTGAAGAAGGAACCAGTATACCCTACTTCTCCCCGATAGGACAGCATTTTCACCAAGGCAGACGGCCTCCCTCCGCGGACCCCTTACCTCTGCCCCAGGCCTCCTTGAGTTTCGCAGTGATCCACTCCATAGCTCTGGCAGAGATTTTGGTTCCAAAGTTTCTATCAAATGGAGAGGGTGCCCCACCCTGTTGGTGGTTAGAGTCATATGAAATATCAGTTATACAGTAACACTTTGTTGTTAAATAGAAATGACGATTTCTATTTCACAGAATTCACGTTTTTATTTCTAGGTCTTTATGGATAGCTGGAACAGAAAAAAACACAATCTCTGTTTCCTGTAGCCTGAACTCAGCCTGTTAAGCAAAAGTGTCAAGTGTTCCCCCTGCCCAGTAAGAGGAGGATTTTAATAAATGGAATGAGTCAACTAACAATCTCCAATATTTTAAAATCTTCAATCAGGATTTCATAAACTCATCTGGGGTGGGGATGGGTCGCAGCTTTAAGAATCTGATAAACGTTGTGGATTCTTTAACAAAATCACACATACGCCTCCTATTTCATCATCATTTCAGGGGATTCATCAGCTCTCTGGAATAAATTCACGGGCTCTGGTTTAAAAGTATAAAGAATAGGAGGTTGTGAGGAAGGAGTGTGTGTGAGTTAGGAATGCTGGACCGCTGTGTCCCAGGCTCAGCTCATGACATGTGTGTGCCTGCATGCAGCTCATTCCAGGTCATTCTGATTTGGGGTGAGTGTCAAGTATATTACATGTCTGATAATCCATTTTAAATCTTAGGAAGCTCCAGTTTTTAACTCGATGAAGTGTTTAATTTGAATAAACATTTCCAAGTAGTGGGGTTGTCACTGTTTTCATGAAAGCTGACAGTTCCCTTAAAATCCCCATTACTCAAACCTCACCAACAAAAGAATCCTAAAGCTGGTGATGTTTGGCATGACTTAAAAGTTTAGATGATTTGGCTGGGCATGGTGGGGATCACGCCTATAATCCCACCACTTTGGGAGGCTGAGGTGGGCGAATCACCTGAGGTCAGGAGTTTGAGACCAGCCTGGCCAACGCAGTGAAACTCCATCTCTACTGAAAATACAAAAATTAGTTGTGCATGGTGGTGGACACCTGTACTCCCATCTACTCAGAAGGCTGAGGCAGGACAATCTCTTGAACCTGGAAGAGGTGGAGGTTGCAGTGAGCCAAGATTGCGCCACTGCACTCCAGCCTGGGTAACAGAGCAAGACTCTGTCTCAAAAAAAAAAAAAAAAAAATGTCTCCCAGCTAACTGGGTGTATGCATATACTGCAGATCGTTTTGTTGTATAGTGACAACACACGCGACACATAATGTGACACAACAAACTGACACAGGATGTCGATTTCACCTAAGCCCAGCTAACAGGGAGTGATGAAATCTCGTGCTGTGTTGCTCTTTCCCACCCAGAACGCAAATCATCCCTGTGCCCTAAGTCTCCATGCTGTCTGTGCCTCCTGTCCCTGAGTCACTCAGTAGCCGCCTTGGTTATCAGATGGTTATCAGTACCCACCCCCTCATGTATACAGGGGGCGGGTACTATCCCCAGGTTCAGGCACCCACTGGAGACTTGGGACACATTCCCTGAGGCTAAGAGGGATGACTATTTCCTTCTTCCTTCATAAACATCAGGTGCTAATTAGAGAAATGATTTTAAGATATCTAAAAGAGTAAGACTATAAAGCAAAAATTTTAGTTGTCTAAATGCGGGCAAGTCTGTAGAGCAACACACCACGACTCTGTTCTGCAACTGCTCAGCGTATAGTGCACTCCAGCGGCAAAGAAATTACCACTCATCCAGCCCAAAGTCACAGAGCAGAATCTAAGAACCGCAGTGTTACGGTGACCATAAGATCAGCCCTGGTCTCTCACTCACCTGAGCACAAGGCCCCTCTGGATAGTAGTCTTCATTTTCTGCGTCAGGCGCTCCACATTGGACTGGAAAAGAGCATTTTGTTAATCAGACAATAAACTTCTGCTAAGCACCTACTGTGTGCCAGGTCCTGCAGGGCGGGAAGTGCCAACCACACGTGGTGGTGAGCGTGGCCAAGGAGGCTGCAAGCTCTCACAGCTTGGGTCTCGGGGAGCCTCCCCAGGCAGCGAGAGCACGTCTGCAGCAATGAATGCTGAGCACAGGGCACTGATGTGAGCAGCCCTCACAGCGGCCACTAGAAACGCCTTCCGGAATCAACAGGGTCCCTCTGAAGATGATAATTCCGTGACTGGCCTAGTGCTCATTCATGGCTCTATTGCTCCTTATTTTCATGACGATGTTCTCTCGGCGCTCTCAGAGGAAAAGAGCGACCTGTGGCCTTTCAATGGAATCTCCTATGACGGCCTGATGAACAGTGTCTGATCAGAGAATTTTGTAAACTCTCATCGACACACAGATTTCTTAAGGAACAGATTGTCTTAGAAAAGGGTAACATCCTATATCAGATCATCTTGGGAGGATTACAAGAGGGAAGTAATTCTCTAATGACTCATCCTAAGAAAATGGAGATTTTTACATCTAATCAATCTGTCACTGGGCACGGTGGCAGAATTTCACAAAGTAGGAGCCTGGGCGCAGTCGCTCACGCCTGTAATCCCAGCTCTTTAGGAGGCCAAGGCGGGTAGATTGCCTGAGGTCAAGAGTTTGAGACCAGCCTGGCCAACATGGTGAAACCCCGTCTCTACTAAAAATACAAAAATTAGCCGGGCATGGTGGCAGGTGCTGTAGTCCCACCTACTTGGGAGGCTGAGGCAGGAGAATCACTTGAAGCCAGGAGGCTGAAGTTGCAGTGAGCTGAGATTGTGCCACTGCACTCCAGCCTGGGTGACAGAGCAAGCGTCCATCTCAACAACAACAAAAAAAAATCATAATTTCTCTTCTGAAGCTCTTGCCAGGTTGAATGCTGGTGAGGCAGGATCTTTGGACAGATTTCTGAAATACGGTCATGAGTCACATAACAGGGGGATATGTTCTGAGAAATGCATTGCTAGGTGACTTGAGCCTTGTGCAAACATCCTACAGTGAACTCTCACAAACCCAGGAGGCAGGGCCTGCCACATATCTGTTGTTCCTGACTACAAACCTAAATGTCTGAGACTGTTGAATACTGCAGGCAATTGTGTATCTAAACATGTCTAGATGTAGAAAAGCACAGTTAAAAATATATATATATGTATATAACATATGTTTTTTAATATATATAATCTTTCTATAAAAGATAAATAACAGTGCACCTGTTTGGGGCAGCTCCAATATCATCTTATGGGACCCACCGCTGACAGAAACATCATGATGAAGTGAATGACTCCACAAGTATTTAATATGACATAGTGAAGAAATTCGTGATTCACATGTCACATAATTAGTGACAACGCCAAGGCCCTTTTTACTTGATCTACTTGGCCCAGAAACAAGTAACATCCTAACCTTTTAAAAGACAATGGTGCCGGGTACAGTGGCTCACGCCTGTAATCCCAGCACTTTGGAAGGCCAAGATGGGCAGATCACGAGGTCAGGAGTTCGAGACCAGCCTGACCAAGAAGGTGAAACCCCATCTCTATTAAAAATACAAAAATTATCTGGGCATGGTGGCACGTGCCTGTAATCCCAACTACTCGGGAGTCTGAGGCAGGAGAATTGTTGGAACCTGGGAATCGGAGGTTGTAGCGAGCCGGGATCATGCCACTGCATTCCAACCTGGGTTGCAGAGCAATATATAACATTATATATTTATTTATATAACTAACTAAAGACAATTGTTCAAGTTGCATTTTATCTGCCAAGGCCTGTCATCCTGCATGGAGTTTAACTGAACACTGCAGGGTCCAGGCCTGGATTCTGCTGTGCCATCCAAGCAGGGGCAGACCCCGGGCTCGGTGACACTCTTCCCTAAAAGAGCCACAGATGCCAAAAAACCACGGCCGTGTGTGTGTCAGTTTAGAGGCAGACGCAGCATCAGAGGCCTCAAGATTTAAAAGAAGCTGCAGCAAGCTTCAGAGCCAGTTGCAGACGTGGGTGGTGATTGTTAGCGGAGGCGCTCAAATCGTTTGTGACAGAAGTGAGAAAACATTAACTACACAACAGACTACATCAAAAAAACAAGCTCGTGTTTCACACAAGAGACTAGAAGGTGTCCTCAACCAGGCACGTCCGCCTTCACCTGACACATGGGAGAGGCATCTGGGCAATGCGAAGGGCATCAAGCATGGCGTGTTCTGTAGTACCTGTCTCCATGCCCCCTCGAAAAGCAAACCACCCTAGATACGATGTTTCACTCCACAGCACCGAGTGGATCCAAAGGGGACGGTCCCCCTAGGCCAGCCCCCGTCACATACCTGCAGATCCCTGATGTCGAAGGGCTCTTCGAAAATGTATGCGGCATCGGCTCCGGCCGTGAGCCCCCCATGTTGGCCAGGTAGCCACGGTAGCCGCCCATGGACTTGATGAACACGCGCCGCTTGGTTCCGCTGGCGGACTGCTTGATGTGGTCGCAGGTCTGGTCACAGAGATCAGTCACTCCAGCCCAGGGCCAGGGTGCACCCACCATCCCAGAGCTCCCCGACGAGTAAGTGCAGCAAGGGCCTCCACCGCGCCTGAGCATGCGGTCCCAGCATCGCAGAGGTGAAGGGTGTACAGCAGCCGGGATGTGCCCTTGGAGTGGGTGTGAACATGCCCCCAACCCCCCCACCCCACCGTGGCAGCCACCTGGAGATGACCTCAATGACCTGTGGTGGGGGCCTGGCCATCTGCCGCTCCCTTCTCCCAGGACCCATAAGAGGAGACTGAAAAGACGACCCCACAAGCCAGCTCACTCCACGCTGCTCTCTGTCCCTGCTGAAGCAGCTTTCACCAGACACGGACACCGTTAGGTGTGAGCTGAGAAGTTAGGGGGCTCTCACCTACCAGCTTAGTCCATGGGAACAGCTGTGATCTTCTATTTTCTTCCATTAAAGCTCCCTGTGATTTTAGATCTGTGGCCATCTTCCATTCATCAGTGAATGTTACGTTTATAGAAACTCTACTCAAAGGCAGACGGTGGTTCTTAGACCCAGGTGCCTGGGGAGTCTTTCGGATGCATAGGCATCAGGTCCCCAAGTGAAATGTCTGCCATCCGCCCTCCACGAGGACCCAAGCTCAGTGGGGAGAAAAGCAGCAGAGAAATGCATCGGCCACCTTCCCACCCACACACGAGTCCGGGCTGCAGCGCCCTCTCCTGGGACTCTGCAAAACCTCTGCCTGGGCCTCAGCTCCCATCCCGGCACCCTCCAATCTGTTCACACAGACTGGAGACCCATCTATAAAAAACATAAATCTGATCCAGTCATTCAAAACCCTTTGGCTCACTTCAAGTACACGTCAAGACTTTCTCGGGAATCCCTGGCCCCGCCTGCTTCTGATACCAGGTCCCGCTCTAGATCCAGCAACCTCAGGTCCTCCTGGGGCCTCTGGATATGCTGGCTGCTGTGTGCATTCAGGTACAGTGGTGGGCGGGAGAGCAGCCCCCAAAAGAATCCCGGTCCTAATGCCTGGAACCTGAGAACGTTCCCTCATGCGGTGATAAAGGAATCCTGAGGACTATCCAGGTGCGCCCTAAGTGCCACCACTTGCATCAGCAGATGAGGGGTGTAGAGGCCCTGGAGCAGGATGCTGCACACCTACATGGGAGGCGGCGGCACCAGGGAACAAGGCGGGCAAGGCCCGCAGCTCTGGGCACCTGAATGGGCCACGAGGGACTCTCCTGGAGCAAACACTGGCCTCAGTCCATGGCTCCTGCCTTCCAGAACTGTGTGACAGTGAGTATTATTTTCCAGCCCCAGGTGTGTGGTCAGGGTCACAGCAGCCACGGAACACACACAGGCACCTTCCTCAGCTCTGACCAGGAGGGAAATGTCATTTTCTCACGAAAATGCCGCCTGGTTTCTAATGGCAAAGTTCGTCTGTCAGGGGTTCTCGGGGCACCCCATGTCCTCTCTTCATAGAAATCACCCTGGAGTCTCTCCCTGCAGTTAGCTCGTGGTTATTTGACTTGCAGTCCTCACTAGGCTACAAATTCCATGAGGGCAGGAACTGTGGGCTGGACTTCCACCACTGCACCATCAGCAGGACCCGGCCAAGCACCCACAGCAGGCGCTCAAGAAATGCTTGTCTCTGAATGACATAAGCACAGTATTCTCCAGCCAGCCAGCCATCCTGGTCAAGGGCTGATCCTGCAGGATTCCCTAACCGGCCTCCATGGGACTCAGCCAAGAGTAAAAGCATGAAGTGGGGGTGTGGACTTGAGACTGGGGGCCACATGAGAGTCTGTGCACCAAAGTTTAACACCCACTGGGAAATTTTCACTTGAGATCTTCGGATGAAATTTTAAAACACACTTTGTTGAATAAACACAGGCTTCATTAAACCATTCCAACCTATACTTCGTTTCTTTGGCAGATTCTTTTCCTCCCAAAATAATTGGTTGATGTGTTCAAAAGTGAACACGGGCTCTAGTTAGCGGGCCACTTTGCATTGTGTAGAAGCCGAGATGGGGAGAGAAACAGGCAATGGGAAGAATTCCCATCTTTGTGCTTAGGAAGGACAGAGGACAGAAGCCCGTCAAGGGTCCAAAGAGCCCACAACTGCCTTCTTGAAGGGCCAGTGCAGAATTCTGAGGGTGTCACTGTTCCACCTGTACTGGGTTCTCTCTCTAATTGCGATCTAAGACTTAGGATGTCGTAAGGCTTTAAGACTTGCCCTTTGTCTTAGAGAATCCCGGGCATGGGAAGGAAAATGTGGGTGGGGCATCAGGACCCCCAGAGCCACAAAGCTTTATGGGTTATTTTTCCAACTGAATCTCCCCCGCAGCCCACCCTGAGGTGGGGAATTACTGTCACTCATTCAAAGAATGACATCAACCACTTAATGACAAAAGAATTCTGCAGGTAAGCAGCTCTCCCAAGAGGCTGATTTGTGCCCGAGCGTGTCTGAGTTCTAGTCCCACCAGGCTGCTGCTGTGGGTGCGTGGAACAGCGCAGCGCTGACACCTGAGCCACGCCCCCGATCGTGTGCTCCTCTGAGTGTAAACACAGTGACAGCTGGGACGGAAGAGTCCGCCTTTACTGGAGCTCAGATACAGCTTTCCTGAACTCTCTCATTACCTAGATGGTGTCTTAAACCTGAATTAGCTTCTAAAAATAGCAAGTCCCTCCGGCGGTGCCTCAGGCAATTAGTCAAAGTAGTACTGACAAGAAGAAGGCTGATCCCAAGCATGGCCCTGCCTGCCTGCAGTGTTTCAAGCCTGGACATCTAGAAACTGCTAAAGGAGAGCAAAGCCAGCGATGGCCGGACCCTAACGACATTCAGTGAACAGGAGTCAAGCGCGGGGCCCAAGGAAGTCCATGGAACGAGCCGTTGCCAACCTCTGCAAAGCCAGTAGAGCACCAGGGAACACGACAGGGAGAAGCCCAGGAGAGAGATGGCCCTCAGCTCGAGTGGGAGGCACAGGAGGCTGCAGTTGACCTCACGGCCCCTCCGCTCCCTTCCCTGCACTGGAACTCAGTTCTGAAGGAAGAACCCGGAACAGAACTGCTGTTTTCCGAGGTTCTGTGCCAAGCTGAACTAAGGAGTCTCCAACAGGGCTGGGAGTTTTCATGCAAACTCTGGAGCTGGTTTGGACGTGAACATCTAAGGTAAAGGCCAGCGGCTGCTCTCCAGGAGGCACCAGGCGGCCAAGTCACTGATGTAACCCCATGTGCCAAGGGGGCCACTGTCCCATTTGCAGATGAGGACCCTCTCTGGGTCAGCTTATCAGGGACCGGAGGGGGCCACCATGAGGGTGTCAGCACCACGCCCATGACTGGCAGAATCCACTCCTTCCAAAGCACATATTGGTGAAACTGCCTGCCCAGGAGGGCATGATCTCGGCTCTCTTCAGAACCTCTCGTCTCACCAGGAAGGCTGTGGTTCCAGGCAGTGGCCCCCAGTGGGCACGCCTCTGTCCCAGAGCTCGTACGTACCAGGCACTCAAACCCCTTCCTGCAGGCTCCCACAGCTGACCCTGCGGCCTCGCTACTCAACGCAGGCGGGAGAGGCAGTCTCCAGAGAAATGGTGCTCACCACTCCCCTAGTCTAGCAGGGATAGAAACACGACCCCAAGGACTGGATATATCCTCTCACTTTTAATCAATAAAGACAGGTTCTTCCTAAGGCAGAGAAGCTAAAAAATTTACCCTGTTCTGGCCAGTGTGACTGACATAAAGCCAAGCTAGAAAAGGGTGAGGGGGAAATCTGGCTCATTCTTAACACAGAAGAAACACACTGCTAAAATAAATGAAAGAAAGCAATGGGAGGAAATGATGTTTCTTGCATTTGAAACATCAACTTGCTTTGTTCAAGAGGTTTAAGACACACGTAAGCCATGCTCCACACACACGGCCGGCCGTTTCTGAAGTCAGTGTTTCTGGAACAAAACCCTTGGCCTGCCCAGTGAACATTCACACTGAGCACACTGTCGCGAGGCTGCTTGGCCAGCCAGCAGGGGGCAGGAGAGAGCCGCAGGTGCCATGTGGGGTCCCTGCAAACTGGCCTCACTCCCTCAGTCAAGGGCCTTGCCTCTTGCCAATCCAGGGGCTTCCTCCAAGGGGAAGCGGCCTCTTCAGCTGCCACCGCACTGACTTCAGAAGGCTTAGCCAATGGGACAATAGATTCAACAGAGTTCCATGTTGTTAAGGGAAACTTCTGTTACCAGGCAACCTTAGTATCATATTCAATGTAAAATAACCAACAAGATCGTTTCCAAACAAACATGCTAGTAGTGCCTTATCCTTCAATGCTGCTTAAACACGGAGAAGAATGAGGAAAAAAGAGCATGGCACTTACTTCTTAAAAAATAACACCTCTTCCAGGTTCCTTTTACCCATATCATAAAGACTTACAACTGGATTCCCTACAGGAAGGTGGAGTGGGGGTGGATCCCCACGCTGACCCAGCCTCCCCCCAGGTCAGTCACCCGCCCCTCACCGCGGGGTTCACAGCTCTCCAGACACTGTCTCCTCAACAAAGAAAGGTGGCATCTCTGAGATCTCTTCACAGGGAGCACCCAAACGGGAGCTAGAGAGACAGACACACCCACAACTGCTGTAAAATCCAGAAACGCAATACATATTTAAGGACTTCATTATTAGTTATTTAAAACTTGAAGAACAAAGTGAGCCTGCTTTTAACCTCTCTGCCACAATAACATCGTGTACGTCTGTCTTTTACCGTTTGTTCCTTCTCCAGCTGCTGCCGCCTGGCTGGCCGCCTGCAGAAGAGCCGCCTCCGGTACTCCTGCGAGGCCCTCGGTAAAAGCGTGAGCACCACGATCACATCTCAGGACGCTGCACACTTTAGGGTCGCCCACAGACCGCCATTGCCAATGCCTGGAAGGCACTGAACGGGCCCTCCTGCTCTTTGTAAATGTCACCTCTCGTAAGCTATGTTGTGTTGAAAATTTTTAACTGCAGTCCACACATACTTCTTTGTTTCTGTCTTGCTTTTATCCTAGAGGCATATTATTATGGAAAATTAAGTTTGCAAGTGTGAAGGGTTTTCTGAAAATCGACTTCTAATCCTGGAAGGACCAAAAAAAAAAAAACTGCCAGATGTGGTGCTCACGCCTGTAATGTCAGCAGTTTGGGAGGCCGAGGCAGGCAGATCGCTTGAGCCCAGGAGTTTGAGACCAGCCTGGAAAACATGGCAAAACCCTGTCTCTACTAAAATTACAAAAAAAAAAAAAAAAAAAAAAAAGGATTAGCTGGGCGTGGTGACATGTGTCTATTCCCAGCTACTCAGGAAGCTGAGATGGGAGGATCACCTGAGCCCAGGAGGTAAAGGCTGTAGTCAGCCAAGGTTTGCGTCACTGCACTCCAGTTTGGGCGACAGAGTGAGACCACTTCTCAAAAAAAAGCAAAAACTGTATAAATCAGTACAGAAGGGAACTGGCTGGGCACGGTGGTGCACGCCTGTAATCTCAGCATTTTGGGAGGTTGAGGTGGGCAGATCACAGCTGAGGTCAGGAGTTTGAGACCAACCTGGCCAATATGGCAAAACCCCATCTCTAATAAAAACACAAAAATTAGCCGGGCATGGTAGTGGGTGCCTGTAATCTTAGCTACTCAGGAGGCTGAGACAGGAGAATCACTTCAACCCTGGAAGCAGAAGTTGCGATGGGCCGAGATTGCACCACTGCATGCCAGCCTGGGCAACAAGAGCAAGAGTCTACTTCCAAAAATAAAAATAAAATAAAAATAAAATAAAAATACAAAAAAGAGAGCTAATGCTTTTCATTTAAGGGAAGGGAGAAGAACATTCAGTATTTACACATCTCACGCACACATCTGCAGTGGTGCCCTGAAGTATTCAAAGATACACATTCCTACAAACATAGCTCAAAACCACTCACCAAGTTACATGCTAAAAGCACATGCATTGGAAGAATGCTACATTATATTTTTTAAGCATCTGTATCCAATATTTTAGCATACTGTCAATTTTCTCTTCAGGTGCTGTATGCCTAAATTATTACATCTTTAGTCATTCATTTTAGAATTTATGACTTGCTTTAGACAAAAGAAATATATTTGAACATAAGCTACTAACTTAATGACTTAGGGGAAAAATTACTAAATTAACTTAGAAGTTAAACTTTGCAAACTGAATTTGTTGGACCTCATGTAAGCTAGATCATCAGTTTTTTAAATTGTTGTGTGTTTCCCTTGAGGATGGAAGTCTCTTTTCTCTCATGCACTGTGCACACCACTGCAGCCCGCGTCTCTCGTCCACTGCACCACAGTGCGACCTGCAATTCACACTGTACCACGCCTTCCACACTTTACCTGAAAGTCACTAAGTATAACCAAGGAGGAAATGAAAAGCAGATAAATGACCTCCACCCCCAAATCTAGCATACAAATGTTAAACATTCATCCAAGTAAAACCAAAAACCCCTGTTAGTTCACGATTGTAACTGGTAGAGTTATGTGCATGGCAATTGAAAGTCTCAAGAAAAAGTTTATACAAAAAGACATCTGCAAACATCGACAGTGCAGAGAGGACTTCACTCTGCATCCAGCCTGTCCTGGAAGCCACGGCCAAATGCCAGGTTGTATAGATCCGAAAAGCAGAAAAAAAAACACAAGTGTTGAAATGTGTACAGTCTTAGCAATGTACAACTTCGATGTAGGATGTGCAGAAACCTTGAATTTCCAATCAGAAAACAGGAACATGAGCAAGTTCCCCAGCAGCGCCCACCTTCTGCCTACGCCACGTTTAACAGGAATGCTGGCCACCTCCGGGGGGAGAGGCTTCCTGGTCACATTGGCTCTGGCAGCCGCACAGCTGGCCCTGCCACAAACACCTGTCTAATACTGAAGAACCACCCGCTCCCTGGGCTTTGCTCACTCTAGCCGAGAGAGCGTATTTACAGAGTATATTATCAACTGAGTCCTCGTTCAATGCGTCAAGGTTGTTGAAAGCAGGGCAACCCCATTCCTGGCCCAATTAAGTGAACTGAGCAGAGCAAATGGCCCCAGTTGGATGGCACTCAGTCACGACAGCAGCGGCCACTATTCACAGGGCACTGGCTTCGTGCCTGGAACAGTTCCAAGCATCTTCTTTCTGTCCGAGGAATGTGCACTGCAACCCTGTGGGGCTATTTGCAACGTCCACCAGAGTTCTGAGGCAGCCAAGTCCAGGCTGTCTGTGGGCCTCCCCGTGTGGCCGTTCACATCCCCTGCAGACCAGACCTCACTGCAGGGACCGCAGGGACCGTGGGTTCCAGGGCTGCCTTGAGGCACATGCCCCCTTCGCCACCTCTTCCTGGCCCCTGACACCAACCCTTACCACTGCTGCCAACACTTTATTTTCTCATGGCTCCTGAGGGGCCTGTTCTTTCTGCCCTTCCCTGCTCTTGGCTTGGAGGACGCCCACATCAACGCCAACGCTCACCTATCCCTACTCCCGCGTCCGGCTTGGAGGACGCCCACATCAATGCCAACGCTCACCTATCCCTACTCCCGCGTCCGGCTTGGAGGGTGCCCACATCAACGCCAACACTCACGTAATCACCACCCCTTCCATGGGACTTCATGCCTAGGAGTCTCAGTATCAGAAAGTCAGATTCCTGTGCTTGTTGGAGAATTTCTTCCCATCATGGAAGTGAAGGAGATACAATTCTAGGTGCCTGCAATAACCTCATTTCCACAGCTAAGCAACTTCAGTAGTAGCACAAAACAAAAAAGTTTTTTTTTTTTTAACTTATTTTATACAAGCTAAATATAATTTAATTTTTACATCCACGTTCTCATCAGCTCCCACCTGGTGAGCAGGCGAATAGTAATTTTCAAAGAAACAAATTGTTCTATAATTTCAACGCTTAGCATTATCACTATTAAGCAAGAATTATCCCAAAAATACACGATCGTGTTCTCACATTCAAAAATTGATTGTCACACAGTGAAATAGCACTTACTGCAAAGGAATGTTTCTTTTCAGGTTTCTGTTCTGGGGAAAAAAAAAAAGATTTCTGGCAAAGAGATAAACATTAATTATGTAACTATCCAAAATGCGTCCGAGAAAAATAATGTCATCCAATTAGTTCTTTAAAGTGTTACAAATGCAGCTCAGTTTTAATAGTAATTCATCCATAATTATCAAAAGAATCTTTAAAAATCTTAATACTGAAAGAATAACCATAAATGGATACAAAACACAAAGCAGAAGAGTTAACATTTGGGGTAGGTTTTGGCCCATATTTTTAACATATGCATAGTTACTTACTTAGCTGAAGTATATCCCTCTCCTCCTAGGCTCTTCAAGCCTGATTTTCAAACATAGACTGGCTTTTGGTTCATGAAGACAGCTTTAGAAGATGTCAGGATTGGGCCGGGCGCAGTGGCTCAAGCCTGCAATCTCAGAATTTTAGGAGGCCAAGGTGGGCCGATCACTTGAGGTAAGGAGTTCGAGACCAGCCTGGCCAATATGGCAAAATCCTGCCTATATTAAACATTTTTGTAATTAACCAAGCGTGGTGGCACACACCTATAATCCCAGCTACTCAGGAGGCTGAGGCAGAGAGAACTGCTTGAACCTAGGAAGCGGAGGTAGCAGTGAGCCAAGATGGCACCACTGCACTGCAGCCTGGGCGACAAAGTGAGACTGTCTCAAACAAGATCTTAGCCCTTAGAAAAGGCTGTGAGCATCCCTGGCCCCAGCCAACCCAAGCAATCACATGGTAATGGTTATCATCTGATTTTGACACAATAAAGTTTTATTATCCTCTCTAAACACAATGGTAAACTGTTGCCATCAGCCCACAGAAACTCCCAGCACCCAGTAACACTGGACTAACAAGATTAATGGGCCACATACGCAGGGTTCAGCTGCAGAAAGTGATGGCACCAAGAATGGTGTGTGCTCAAACCAGTCCCCACCCAACCAAGCCCCTTCTCCTTTTCCCCACTGGATTCATCAAATCAAATCTCGCTGTCCTTGGCAAACATACCATTAATTTATTTGCTGCCCAGAACAAAAGCACACTTCCAGTTAACATGACACCCCCGCTATGATAGAACAGCCTTAATTCAGATATGACATGGAGGAACAGAGGGAGGAGGGGTCGAGGGCCGTTCTGGAATCCACAGCTGTTTTCTGGGGAAGGCCTCTGTCCCACCCGAGCCTGACACTCGTGCCACACTGTCCCCCGTGGTGTCTGAAAGCTCCATGAAGACAGGGTCACTCTGAGCCCTTCACACCCACAATGCCAAAGAGGAGCAGGTGTTCAGGAAAAGTCTCCTGCTAGTGCTGAAGACAAGAATAATTCCTCGTGGTGCCCGAATGTCAGGAGAAAACAAGGTACCATGTGGACGCCTTCCAGGTGAATTTTGGAATGACTCTACCGAATGCCACTCATCCTTTTTCAGAACAAAACCAATACCAGAAAACATGTGTCGCCAGCAGAGAGATGGTCCCTTTGACGGCTCACAAACACACCTACGTTACACTGAATTTGTCTCAAAAGCCACCCTCTCTGTGCTAATGTAAAAAGTCTCCTTTATTAACCAGTAGCCTTTCCCATCTGGTGCTTTTTAACAAGCAAGACAGTCCTGTAACACTCAGGCAGTCTAAAACGTCAAATGGAAGCCTAGAATCCTCTTCCATGCATCTTCACTGCAAAGTATTTTGACTTGAGCCAAATCGTGCTATTCCTACACCTCGATAGGCAACTCAGAGCTTCCTATTAAGGAGATGCAGCATGATTTCTGCTAGGCACAGAAACTGGTGGGGTGGGCATGGGGTTGAGGGAACATTATATAGAAAGCACACCCCGATAATCATCTGCATGAGAGCCACACTGGCCAGCAAGCCCCGGTCGGCTCAGTCCCTGCACAGTCACAGGTGTGAGGCCTACACAGGGCAGACACCTGGCACTGCTGAACCCCCAAGGTCGTGGCCTCTGCCCCTTCTCTGCTGCCCATCAGTTCCAAGCTTCTGGCAACAACGCCCGCTGCCCCCACTGCCTGATCGACTCTTCGTGAAGAGCAAATGTTGCCAGGATAGCTTATGAGTACATGTGCCAGGAAAGCAGCTCCGACTGACATTGAAACCCCGTTCTCGCACCCCTGGCAGCTCCCTTGTCCCCGATGTGGACATGCTTACAGGCTCTGTCTCGCAGAGAGCCGAATGCAGACTCAATGTTGAGTCAGAAATACACAAAGAGAGTGATGGTTAGGAACTGCCTGCCTGTCCCCCAAAACACAGGTTGAAATCCTCACCCTCAATGCGATGCTGTCAGGTGGTCTTTGGGAGGTGATGAGTTCCCAAGGCTGGAGCCCCATGAATGGGGTTTGTGCCTCAGAAAGGAGCCCAGCAAATCCGTCACCCTCCCACTGTGTCTGGGTCAGAGAGAAGGTGTGCATGAACCAGGAAGTGGCCCGCACCAGAACCCACCTGTGTGGCACCCTGATCCCGCCTTCCAGCCTCTAGAACTGTGAGAAATTCCTGTTGTTCATAAGCCACTCAGTCAATGGTGTTTCGTTACAGCAGCCTGAGCTGCCTGAGATGACAATGCTTCACCGTTCTACGGAGACGGCTACTCCCCTCTCCCAGAAAGAGGGGTTTAATTAAAATCCCTGTCTCTCCTCGCCGCCACCACAGATCTCATTCCCCCACCCAGTAAGCCAGCAGTCGCTAGGATTAAAGGAAAAGGAGGATCGTTTTAGACCAGCCCCTCCATGTCGGTCTGAAGCCTTTGACTTTGCCCACTTGCACGCTGGCCGTGTCACCAGGTTCCCCATGCCAGCTCTGCAACTGCACCGGGTCCCAGGCTCTGCACAGACTTCTCCAGTTGCCCATCCAGCACACCCATTTCCCCTTCTCCTTTGCAGATTGTCCTTCAATATCCAACCACCCTCTCTGCAACCCAAGGCCTTTTGATCCAGCCGTGCACTGGAGTCCTTGGCTCAGGTAACCCAGGCCCAAGCCGTTGGCACCTACGATCTACTGGTTGTGGGGTCTGCACAGCCACTAGCTGCCCCAGCCACACCAGGGCCTGGGAGGGGAGGCAGAGGAAGCTCTGAAGTTGCCAATAGTCACGCGGGGACAGGGGTCCTTGGGATGAGGAGGATGTCATGGAAAGAAATTCAGAGAAAGAGCCCGAGGGCTGGACGGGTCATGCCCGAAGCCTGCACTGCTGAATTTTCCAGGTTTCTGAACTCAATCGCTGACCCACATAGCACACGTTTCCTGAGTGCTGACCCTGTGTGGCATTGGATACGGCAATAAAGCAGGACCCCCACCTCCCCCCGTCCCCCACATACATGGGGCCTCCGTCCTGGCAGGAAGTCAGGCCTGGGCACCCAGCTGGCACAGCGAGCCTGGGAATGGGGCCATTTCAGATGGACAATGGGTGCAGCCTTGCCACAGCCCAGCAGTCACCTGCACTGCCACAGCCAGGCTGAGTCTGGATCAACCGCACAGAAACCTGACCCTCTCAAGGGCACGCCTGCGCTCATTAGGGAGAGACACTGTGTCCTGCTTATCTCCAACACTATCTCTGCATGTCTAGTTACAAACGGATGACACAGTCTCGGAAGCACATATCCCAGGCCTCCCCCTGCTCCTCTCCTTGGTGCCATTGACGGGAAGGGGCCGGCATGGCCGTGAGGTCGCATACCCACAGCCACCCTGCCGCTGAGAGGTGGGCCTTTGATGGTTACTTCTGCCAAAGAACCCGCTCCATCTTGGAGCACGTCATGGCGGGCGGGAAGCTCCGTCCGGAGAAACAGCGATGCTTCTCCCCAGGGCCAACGGAGGGCACCCCCCACCCTGCATTCAGCAGCTTACTTACATTCTGGAAAACATCTGAATGAATGGGGAACACTAAAATGAAAAGAAAATTTAGAAGGCTGTGTGAAGTCTCAGCGAGTCCAAAGGTTTCTGAACCAAGACTGCTGGGGTCGACGAGCTTACAGGGAAAGTTTCCACACGGGCCTTCAACAGGCAACACTCAGCAGAGAGCGCCACGCTCTGGGCAGAACCTCAGACACCACAAAGTCACATCAGAGCCAACAGCAACTGAAATACAGCTCTAACCCTAACCCTTCCACAAGTTTAAATTCAGCTGAGGAAACCACATGAGACTCCTAAAAATAGGAAACAGTATCTGAGTTCTTTAAAAAAAAAAAAAAAAAAAAAAAAGGCCTAGACAAACACGCACACCCCTGTAATGCAGAGTCAAACTTTCAAAACCACACATTCACATGCAGTGAAACTGTTGGCAACTATAGTAAGGCCAGAAGATCCCTTTTCCATTTAGCTCTTTTTAAACAAGGCATATGAGGGGCAATCAGCTTTTCCAATAGTAAGAGATGGCATTTTCCAGACTAATCCAACTTCACCTAGAATTTAAAACCACGGAATTCACATGTGCTAAAGGAATAAGGATATAAAATCGTGCTTTTCGGATATGCTACAATGTAAGTTTTAAAAGGCATATCATCAAATGCACTTAAATTTCAAACTCCTGCAGTTGCCCAAAACCCAAGCGTAAAAATGCGTGCTTATGGTCACGAAACGGAGTCAAGCACAGCAAGGAAACTAAAGCAGGAGTTACCCTCCCAGGCTGGCGCCCTGCTCAGAGGTATGTAACAGTCTAATAACTGAGTCCAAGGGTGGAAGGAAACCACTAACCAGCACTTCACATGCTGGGAAGCAGGCAGGGCCGTGTGGGCACCCAGCTTTGATTTGCTGTTTCAGATCCGCATCACCCGCTCTCCTGCTGGAGGCAGCACCTTGGACTCCTGCAAAGGCCGGCGTTCAGATGCTGTCGGACCCTGATGGAGAGGGGCGGATTCCAAACCCACCAATAAAAAAAAGAATAAAAATGAAACCTCTAAAACCAATGCCTTATTTTAGGGCTTTCTAAGATCTTCAGTCCAAAAAAAGTAGTAGCTTACATTTTAGAGTGTCTGAAGAAACATTTTTTTAGCCCATTTTTAAACTAATTATAGTTACTATTTATTAAAAGCCTGGCCAGCAATCTGACCAACACGCTTTTTCACATGACCCTCGCAGGGTAACAGTGCCAGGCTTCCTCAGAAGCAGTGTTGCTATTACTGGCTCACCTGGTGCATGTGCCACTGACCCACCAGAGGCTCCACCAAACCCTGAAGCATTACAGTTGCCTTTCTGCTCACGTAGCACGTCACAAACAAACAGCACCGACACGCCGCACACTGATAGTTTGACAGTTCACTTAGACTTTGACGCTTACACATTCAGATAGCAAAACATGCCGGTGCTGAGGAGACAGGTGTCAGCACCTTCTCCTGCCCTCTCCTGAGGCGAGGGCCCATAGACCCTGGCACACAGAAGCCCAGGCTTTCTTCATAGCAACCCCTGGCCGAGATTTCTTGAGTCTCTGGCATGGAGGCTGTGTTTTCAAAGACAACGGCAGCACCTCAGAGGGTCCCAGTGGGGTGCAGCTGTGGCCATGGGCACCACACAGAGCAGCGTCTGTGGCTGCTGTGATGCCAGAGACATTTCATCCACAGCACGTACTGCCTCCTAACCAAGGCTTGGACAACAGAAATCCCATTCCATAAACCATCAATGGCTGAGGAAGCCATCTCAGAACTGACGTTCCAGTGGCTCAAATCTTTTGAGATGCACTGACTTATTCAGAAAGGGATAACAATTCTTTGTAATTGGAAAGAAGCTAAATGTTAAGACTCACTTGGTTGCACAGAGCCCAAATCAGCATCATCTGAGAATCTGGAATTCCATGTATCCAGGGCCCCATCTCAGAGCCGCCAAATCAAACCCAACTCTCGTGGAAGGAGGACAGGCACCATTTGGGGGGGGGGTTGTTTTGTTCTGTTTTTTGAGACAGCGTATCACTCTGTTGCCCAGATTGGAGTACAGTGGCACGATTTGAGCTCACTGCAACCTCCACCTCCCAGATTCAAGCAGTTCTCCTGCCTCAGCCTCCTGAATAGCTAGGATTACAGGTGCACACCACCATACCCAGCTAATTTTTATGTTTTTAGTAGAGATGGGGTTTCACCATGTTGGTTAGGCTGGTCTCGAACTCCTGGGTCTTGTGATCTACCCTACTCGGCCTCCCAAAGACAGGCACCTGTTTTAACAGTCACTCCTGCTCCCAGCCACAACACGACTGAAAGTCGGCAGATAATTAACTGAGCTGTTGATTCTCTTAATCAGAAAAGACTTCCTAAATCTGAATACTTCTGCCAAACATACATTCTCTCCTCTGCTTACAAGCCGTGAGCATGATATAGAGAAGTTTTGTTTTGTTTTTCTGTGACAGTCTTGCTGTCATCCAGGCTGGAATGCAGTGGTATGATCTCTCCTCACTGCAACCTCCACCTCTCAGGTTCAAGGGATTCCTCCTGCCTCAGCCTTCAGAGTAGCTGGGACTACAGGTGGGCACCAGTTCACCCCGCTAATTTTTAGTTGAGACAGGGTCTTACCACATTGGCCAACTGGTCCCCAACTCCTGACCTCAGGTGATCCGTCCACCCCGGCCTCCCAAAGCGCTGGGGTTACAGGCATGAGCCACCATGCCTGGCTGAGAAGTTTTGACAGAGACTGAGGGGAGGCTCCTGTCTCATCCTGTGACTTCCACGTCCCACCCAGCTTCCCACACCAACTACGATACTCGAAGCTTCACAGTAAGGGGGCAGCTGCATCCCTGCAGTTCTCTGCACTAACGCCACAGCTGCTTGAGCTGCCACAGCCCTGGAGCTGCCACTCAGCCTTATGGTGTTGGCACAAGCACAGCAGAAACTACCGAGCCCCTAAGAGGGAGGAGTGGGGGCCCAGGGGGGTGAACCAGGAGGGAGGAGTGGGGGCCCAGGGGAGTGAACCAGGGGTGAGGAGGGAGGAGTGCGGTCCAGGGGAGTGAACCGGAGGGAGGAGGGAGCAGTGCGGTCCAGGGAGTGAACCAGGAGGGAGGAATGTGGTCCGGGGGATGAAAAAGGAGGGAGGAGTGCAGTCCAGGGGAGGAGGGAGGAGGGAGGAGTGAGGCCCAGGAGAGTGAACCAGTGAGGGAGGACTGTGGTCCAGGGGAGTGAACAAGGGGGCTCTAGGGGTAGCAAGTTCACACACCTCAAATACCTCCCAGATCCATCCCCGCGCAGGGAGGGAACGGAAGCCACGCAGCACCTGCAGCGCTTTTTCCTCGCAAATGAGGAGTGAGGATACCGACTCATGCATGAAATCAGAGCTAAAGTTCTACTGTGGTGGGGAGATGCTGTTCAACAAGTTTCATAGACACAAATGGGAGCAAAAAGAAACCAATCATACAAGATCAGTGGATGGAAAGGGATCAGAAATTTAAGCCTGTAACAAGCTTTCAGAAAGAAACTTCACTTGATCTGCAAGATGGTTGTGGCTCTGCCTGATCATTTCTGAAAATGTCTAACCCGTGATGTGCCATCTCAGAGCCGTTCAAGAGGAGTAATAAAATCAAAACACCAAGGCACGCTCCATATTTTAGATGGCCTGCAACAGTACGGAAATGAACAGCGGTGCCAGAGCTTTCAAGTTTGTTTGAAGTAAATTCCAGCATGAGGGCACCATCTTCCTAGCTGTAGCAATGAGGTGGGCTCCTCTCACCGCATGGGAGAACAGTTTTCAGGTAAGGTGCTGCCAAGGGTCTGCAAACCGTGATCCCCGAACCAGCCTTGGCCAGAGAACCAGAAGTGATTTTTACACTTTGAAGTTTTAACAAAAGAAAAATATGCAGAGACTTCTGTGGCCCACAAAGCATAACACGTTGCCTACCCTGCCCTTTACAGGAGCTTCTAAGCTGTGTTGTCAGTTACAAAGTGTTTCTATAAAATAATGTCACTGAAGCTCAAGCATGCCAGGAAAAGTCACACTTGTGAACAACCCTCAATGGAGATGCACCATCCTGTGTTTCAGATTTTAGTTTTGTAAAAGCCAAAATAAGGGAGGTAATTCAGCTAAGTATTATAGTAACACAATTTGAGATACATAATGATGTATGACAACAGAATAATTGGCATTCCTGTGAGACAATAAACTAGCTCAAAGTCAAACACAAAGTAACAAACCAAAGCGTATTTTGGCCTCTCAAAGTGATCAGTGAAATTGGGAATAACATTCAGTTAAAATGATACTTCAAAAAAAGAAAAAAAGCAAAAATGAAATAAATACCACTACACCATCACTCCTTAAATTTATTTAACTACTGCTGCAAAATAAAGTGGAAAGACTTCTTACTGCAGGGTAATAACCGGCCATTGTCACGATGACATAGACCACTGTGCCAGCTCAGGCCCTCCTGCCCACAAAGGCAGGGGGATGAGGAGAAACGATAGCCAGAAAGAAAGGGACAGGGCAACCTTGGCCTACTCAGCAATTGTAACCTCCCGCCTTTCTTCTGGACTTAAAATTTTAGAGCCATCTGGGTTTATCTTCCTATGTCCATAAATCAGCAAGTTCTCGAAGCCAGAAAGCTACAATGCTTCTGGCAGCCAACTCCTCTCGGCCTTCCCCAATGTTTTAGGGTCCCATCAGCTCAACCCTGGATAGTATCAATGGCCTCAGAGCTCCAGCCAACCTTGCACTCCACAGACAGATGTATGCCAAGAGCTACTCGAGGCTGCCACTGCCATGACCAAAGGTTTTCAGAGGCAGTCACAAGCACTGCACAAATCTATGTGGCTTCACCAGGCACAAAGCAGCTCCAGCATTCCATCCAGCCTGCCACTGCACCATAGCTGTGAGTCTACGATGTGTCAGGAAGGGAAGGAAGTCACCATGTAGATCATCTTATTTAAGCTTCAGTGTCACAAGGTAGATTTTGTTGTGCCCATTTTATGGATCAGGAAACAGTTTTAAAGAGGCCAAGCACAGGGCCCTTCTGACACAGAAGCAAGCCCCGCAGAGGCCTGGGCATGACCCCCGCCCCACGCTCCCTGGCTCCTGAAGTCTACTCCTCCCCCATGGGAGCCTGATCCTGGGTCTGCCTGAATTGCTGCCATTCCTATGATGCAACCCACATCTGTCCACCTCCTCCTTTATCTGTTTCCCACAGCCCCAGAGACAGGTACTCTTCCATCCAGCCAGTCAGACGTCACACTTCAGCACCCGCACCTGACACCACTTCAGCCAAAAGCTTTTCTTAAACTTCCCCCAACACCTGCTGGTCACACAGGTCTGCACCTATCACCTTTCTCACACGAATTCTCACGTATTCCTGTGTAGCACCATCCAAATGATCATAGTCTGTTGAGAGGGGTAAGCTCTGTAGATAAGTCCACATCCTACTTTGCTCTCAAGCACACAGTGTTGCATGAGACAACCGATTAACAGCAAATTCATTTCAACACATTTCCATTTGAAGAAATGTAGAGCATATAACTCTGGTCATAATTAAAAACGTGTTTCATTCGTCATTAAAATTCCATGTACTGCTGCAACAGCAACACCCTCTCATTGCCAGGCTCTGCTCAACGGACATCATTCTCACAGCGCACGGACTCCCATCAGAGCCCTGGCAGCAAGAGCCCCACAGGCTTCCCAGTGCCTTGGGCTGCGGCTTCCACGCTGGGCTGACACTGGCCTAACAACATGACAGCCACACGACAGGAGTAGTCCCCCAACAAATACAGAATCAGAAGCTGGCCGACTGCTCTGTAGAATGGAGACATGTTAATAATCCTTGACATCTGCATTGAAAGGCTGCTCAGCTAAACTGGGAAAAAGCCACAAAATAGAAAGAACCCATGGGGAGGAGCACTTCTCTCTCCAACCTGACAGCAAACGGTGGCTGTGCAGACGACCTCTTCGGGATAACCGTCGACTGTATCTCAGGTCAGCAACAGCTCTGCTAAAGGCCAAAAAATCAGCTCCCCCCCGGCCCTCACTTCCTAAGGGTTAGCCCTCCCAGGCCGCCTTTCCTGGAAGATCAGCTTTGACACACCCACGAGGGTCAGGAACTGGCTCTGGGGCTCATTTCCCAGGCTCCTGCCCACCGCCCTCTCTCTTCCTCCTCCCTCCATCTCCCCTTTCACTTCCCTTCTCGCCTTTCCTCCCCCTCCCTCATTTCCTTTCAGCCATCACCTTTCTTCACTGCACCTCCCCATCCAATTCAGCTGACACATTCTCAGGTCAGTAGAGGGTTTTTTTCCACTCTGTTTTTATTGTAATGATCTTTCTTAATGAACAGAAACCTGTTTTGGACCATGTGGATGCCACCTCATGATCAACTGCTGCCCCGCGGCTCCATGCCCACTCAGTGTCCTCACGGCGCAGGTGCCCAGCAGTATGGCTGTGACCAGGGGTAGCAACATGGGACATGGGAGAGGTATCCCAGCCAAGAGGCCCTGCAAAGCCTCCCCAGCAAACCGGAGCAAGGCCCAGGGTGGTAGGGAGAGCGCCGTGCTCATGATTTAGGCAGTTCAGCTTCCACAAACTGTTCATCAACTGCAAATTACTTTGTTTCCATGGTTACAAAAGAACCATAAGCATTCTGAAATATGTTCTTTGTTTCATGTTTGCAAAATCTAAGCAACATTATAATAAAAATCACTGAATTCTGCCCGAGGCTCTAGGGTGTTTTCCTCTCTGAAAGAAGCCCCTTCTGGGACTCTAGGGGTGTTTTCCTCTCTGAAAGGAGCCCCATCTGGGACTTGGGATTGAGTGACAGCCTTCAATCACGGTTATCCTGGTGGTAACAGGGAAATCCTCAGCCTGCCAGGATCTGGGGCCCTCAACAGCCTCACGGCTCTACATGCCAGTGTTCTAAGGATCACACATGTGCAGATAGCGAAGCTTGCTACACACATGCCAGGTGCTAACAAGCCCCAAACGTCTCACTCATACTTGCTAACCACATCTCTTCTCTCAGCCTCCACGGCGTTTCACACTCTGCCTTTACATAGAGATGAACCATGCATCCTGAGCGCCACAAAATGTACTTAGAGGTTTTCTTTTAAAGTTATTTTTCAAGATTTCTAAGTTGCAATACTTAAAAGCTTCTGGAAAAAGAAAGGAGAGAGGTATCTGGAAGATTTATACTAAATGATTTTAATGTCTTTTTGATAAAGTTAAATAAGGTCAGCCTTGAAGTAATGGGTTCCACTACTATGAGGCTGTGAATGAAATCCATCACACCACGAGACAATTGAATAAACAGCAAGGCTGCACACATAGGACGCAGGGAGTGAGCCAGCCTGACTAGTTGTCAGGTTCTGGGTCAGTTCTACCCAGTTCTTCCCTGGTCCCAGTGGAGATGAAAACCTGCCCTTTAGAAGCCTTCAATCCCCCAAATTTCAAAATCTAAACCTCTCCAACTGAGGCCTGAGTCCAAAAATCCACTGACATCATAGCATGCATTATGCCAGCTGTCCCAGATGCTATTTGGCATCAACGATGGATATCCTGGAAGACAATTTTTCAGAGAGGTGGTTTTGAAATAAAACTGTTCGACCTCAGGTCAGGCATTGGATTCTCATGAAGAGCACTTCCAGGATCCCTCACAGGCAGTTTACAATAGGGTCTCAGGGCCTAAGAGAACACGCCGCTAATGAGAGGATCCCAGAGACTAGGAGAACACATGCGGCTTATGACGGGTCCCAGCGGCAAGAAGAACACGAGACTAAAGAGAGGGTCCCAAGAGCCTAGGAGAACACTCGGCTTACGAGAAGGTCCCAGCGCCTAGGAGAATCTAAATGCTGCCGCTGATCCAAGAGGAGGCAGAGCTCAGGCGGTCATGCTCACTTCGCCCGCCACTCACCTCCGGCTATGACCCCGGTCCCTAACAGACCATGGACCAGCACGTGCCAGTCTGCAGTCCAGGACTAAGCCCTACTGGCCAGCACACACACACCAGCCCAGGTGGAGACACTACTCGTGACCCTGGCTGGGCAGGAAGGAAGCCTGAGGGCCATTTCCTGACCAGGATGCCACACCCCCGACCCAAATACAGAGGTTCCCCATAAAAACCCACTGTACACTCACCAGAAAACAGAGCCACACCTGGGCAACACAACAAGACCCCCCCATCCCTGCAACAAAGAAAAGAAAAATTAGCCAGGCATGCTGGTGCGCGCCCCAGGTCCCAGCTGCTCGGGTGACTGAGGGGGGAGGATCGCCTGAGCCAGGGATCACGCCACCGCATGCCAGCCTGGGTGACAGAGCAAGACCCTGTCTCGGAAAATATAAATAAACTAAAAACCAACAGAAACTGGGTGCATGTAGGGTGGAAGAAACGCCGCAGGAGACTAGCGAACGGCACCACAGGGTTTCTATCAGGAAGAACAGCACGTCTCCCAACCAAGTGCTCCCGCCCTCATGAGACCCTGTGCTTGGGAAGCACCAGCGAGGCCACGTGGCTGGCCTCTTCCTGCTTTAAATCAAGTGGAACCAGACGCTGTGATGACACACAGGGACTATGACAAACCCTGGAGGTTCTAACTGAGAAAACAATGACATGTGTGAGTTCCTATGACAACGTCTCAAAACAATGGAAGGAGGGTACCGTTTGCAGATAAGACAACTTCTGAAGTCTATTCAAGTGTTACCTCTTGGGAAAATAGGGAAGACTCATTTTCTCCATAGACAGCGCACACACAGCACTTTGCCACACATAATACAAGGCGGTTTATGGCAGTGGCCGCATATTTTCACGTGTATCACCTTTTGGGCATCTTCTAGGTTTGCTAGAGCCGGCGGCTACTTTCATTCCCCACAAAACACACAGAAATGCATGAGCATTATCTCCTCTCATGGAGCATCTACACTAATAGGAAGAAGAATGTCGTGCTCCAAGTGTACCTGCAAACACGGTTTTCTTCTGAAAACCCAAGTGCATGCAAAGCAAACACGGCATATCACTAAAGCGCACAGGAGAGCAGAGCACCTCTGAGTAGAAAGCATGTAAAGGATAGCTAGTTGGGAACATTATTTTAAAACGTTTCTATGGATATGAGTTATCCCAGGGAGCCCGTTTGGTACCTGCATTCAAAGGCAATTCATTATTCGACATCCAACCTTTAACAGAAGGTTCACAGTAAGATCCCCGGAAACGGCATTCCCCTGGTGACTTTTCAATGCTCAGATTTCAGTATCGATACAGCTTGGTAAGCAGTCAGGAGAGGGGCGGCTCAGAGGCTGAAAGCACACAGGTCAGGGCCCTCCTGTGTCCGACAGCCTCACCTGGGCCTCGCTTTCTGCACTGCCCAGGGCTGCTCATGAGATTGTGCCGAAACGGATCTGTGCACGCCAAACAGCTCTCAGCAGGGGCTCAACAGCCAGAAGCCGTTCCACCACACCGTCATCCCCCTTCTAACCAGAGAACACCCGATACAGAAACAGGAGAAACAGGTATTAAGTGAGTTGGCAAAGCCAAAATCCACCCGGATCTACCACTCCAAAACAAACATACACCACACTGCCCAATATTGATGGGAGCCAAAAACATGGAAGTCCTGAGAGCCCACACTGACCACAGCCAGACACCACTTCTGCAAGAACCAAGCACGCGCCTAGAGATCGCCCGTGATGACCCAGGAGAGCAGCTTGGAGCAGAGACAAACGTGAAGGAGAGGCACAGGGGCCAGGGTGCTGGGTGTGCCCGTCTGTGTGACCTCACTGAGATTGCTGACCTCTGGCCCTTGGTGTCCGTCCTGTGGAGGAGGTAGCCCCCAAATCCCTGCCTCCCTTCAGCGCTGACGGAGGCTGCCCTGAAGCCTCCCCAGGGCTGAGACCGCTTCGAAATCCTGTCAACTGCACACCCACATAAGCACACAAATAAACAAAGTGTCAAGTACGCAGACAGGAAAAGAAAAGTATGCCAATCCTCCCCTATCCAACAGGCATTGAAAAAGGAACAGGAAAATTGTGGTAGTCTTGAAACCACCACCAGCTATCACGTCCTGTTGAGATGTTTTAGCCAATCAGGAACATCTCTTTACCAAGCACCTGTGTGTTTAGGAAGTCCGTTGACAGATTCCAAACAACCTCGGAGCCTGCGACCTGACCCCCATTCTACGCGCATCACCTCTCCGGCGGAACAAGCCCTGGACACCATTCAGATGGCGAGGAACAGGAACAAGGGTAGCTTGCCCTCACCACCACCAAACAAGCTCGACCCCGAGGAGCCCGGAGAACAGCGACGTTTGCTTAGACGCTTTCCCACTGACCTTGTCAGAGCGAACGTTCCCATCCCACGCCACCCAGTGTTTGACTCTCCCTGGGATGCCAGCAGCCGCCAACCCTCACAACTCACAAGCTGGAAACAGAGGCCAAGCTGACAGGAGGGAGGCCTCTCTCCATCCCCTACTGAATTCGCTCAGGACACGGAGGTTCCCAAACACACACGGCCCCGGGTATTCCACACCTGGAGAACATTCTAACAACAGACGCTGCAAAGACGTTCCCCCTAAAGAGAAACTCAGTTTCTAACTTCCCTTAGGGAAAAATAGGAGGCCCAGAACTTTCCAGAAAATCAAGCCTGGGAGGAAGCCCCTCACCTCTGGCACTTCCTAAACCTGCCTTCCCGCAGGTGCTCAGGGATGTCCCCGCGCCAGCCCCGTCCACCCAGGACGGCAGCAGGGCTCAGGCAGCCAGCACCTGGGCAGCAGGCGAAGCAACCCCAGGGTGAAAACGTCATCCCAGGCACCACTTCCCGGAGCCCCTCAGCAAGAAAAACAGAGGCGGGACCAGAACCGAGGGCTGACTCGAGGCTGGGGAGCCACAGACCCGCACAGCTCAATCATCGGACACGCTCTGCTGTGGACAGAGGAGCCCAGCCCAGGGAGAGGCCAGCACAGAGATCCTCGTGCCGGCTCCACGGGCCAGCGTCCCCCAGGGCTGCAAGTTTGCGATCACAGCTTCAGAATCGGGTTCCAGAATCTTCCGGAATCAAAGACACACCCAACTGTAAAGCTGCCAGGACAGCAGGGCCCAGGAGCAGGCTCAGGGGAGGAGCAGGTAGAAACCCCACACACAGCACACACGTGTGCATGCTTACTCCACACATGCCACCCCTTCACCCGATACTATACACGCAAACGCCTCTATGCACTCCATACACACCCTCAAATACACTCACCAAATGTGATGCGTGTACACACTCCACACACCCTCCAACATACACGACACACGCATGAACACGCTCACTCCACACACACCTGCTAAATACACTCACCACACACGCACAAACGTGACACACGTGCACACTCATTCCAGACCTCACGCCCCTCACCAAGTACACAGGGGCACACATCCCCAAGTCCAGCACCTGCAGACTCCACAAGCTTTGGTTTCCCCCACTGTTTCTCTCATCACATGAGATCCACACACACACGTGTCATTTACTGACATCTAACACCCGGGGAGGCCCTTAGACAGAACTGCAGTCACAAGTCGGCTTCATTCAGGCATTCATCACCAGCCCCCGGAAGCCACCTCTCCTGTCCCCACGGGGAGGGGGGGCCGAGACCGCAGGCGTCGCTGGGCTTACAGATCCCCAGGCTGGCAACCCAGCGAAATCAGGAGGGCTCGGCCACGGCCCTGGAGGGAGACGGGTACTGGCTCAGGTATGCGGCACACGGGTCCTCATTTCCATGCGGCGTCACCTACGACAGCGTCGGGTGAAAGCCAGTGGGGCTTGGCATTCCTGGGATAGACGGTCCTGGAATTACAAGGGAAGCTTTTTCACTTCTCCCCTCTGAACACATGAGGTCCATGGTCCCCGCTCACATCCAACCCTGGGAATCGGAATCGGTGACTCCTTGTCCACCTGAGGACCACCCAAGAGGATCCACACACCTGCTGCAACAGCAGCACTGCACCTGGTCCGCAGGGTAGCAAAGCAAATCCCACCTTTTGACGAAAACTGGATTACCCCGACACTGGCAGCCTGCAGTGTGTATATATCGTCAGGCCCCCACATCTGCGGCGCCACCTGCAAGAGGAACACAAACCCTTAGTCCCGGGTTCTCACGATGGCCTGTGAGGTGGATGCTGGCACCTTCTCTCCTCCCAGTGGAGAGGAGAGAAGGCCAGGGCCAGAGCTGGCGTGTCAGGAGGGTCAGGGTTCAAAAACCCCATCATCCACCTCACACAGCAGCCCTGACCGTTCAAGTGACTTCTATCATCAGCCTGAAAATGGACCACAGTTACCAGTAATTCTGAGTGCTGTTCCTTCTGACGTCAGACATTTCGCTAGAAAGATTTTGCCAAATCTGCTTTCAAAATCCTATGCTATGAAATGTCTAACGAAAATCTGAGCTGTGAAATAAAGCACACATTTCAATGAATCCCAAAATGACTATCCCGAAGGAAGTTGTAACTTGAAGTGAAAAATACCCTCTAAAAGACATCAGCCAGAATTACCTGCCATCATTACTGATCCCATATGATTAATGAATTCTACAGCATCCTCTCAGATATAAACTTAAAACCATGAGCTGAATGCACATGTTAGCACAACCAAAGTTCTGCTTTCATAAGCAGCACAGGCGTCTCTGGAGAGGATTTTAATTGGGACTACAATGCGCACGGTGGTGGTAAGAGGTTTCATGCCGGCTGTTCTCCAAGGTGCAACACAGAAACACCACTAACCTCGAAGACACCTTTGTAACGAGATGATGAGAGACGATGTGGACAGAATACTGGAAATATTTGAAAAGGAGAAACAATGCAAGGAAAGAATCTTATCAGTTACCCTTTAACACCCTTAGAAAAACCCGATTTCTCTTTTGGGGTGATTAAAGAAGAAAACGACATTTCTGGATTTTTCTTTTTCTTGTCTTTTTTTTTACATTTTCCTTTCTGAGACAGGGTCTTGGCTCTGTCACCAAGACTGGAGTACAGTGGAGCAATCACAGCTCACCGTAGCCTTAAGTGTTCTTCCCACCTCGGACTCCAGAGTAGCAGGGACCACAGGCACGCACCACCATACTCAGCTAATTTTTCTGTTGTGAGAGAGATGGGGTGTCTTGCTCTGTTGTCCAGGCTGCTCTTGAACTCCTTGGCCTCACAAAGTGCTGCGATTACATTACAGGCATAAGCCAGCGTGCCCAACCAACCTTTTTCTTAATTCTATAACAATTACGCCGCATTCAGAGGAAGGATAACTATTAGTGAGAAGAGACTTGGCGAAGCAATATGTTGATACGAAAACAAAATGGTAACAATTCCTCCTTGTGACATTTGAGTTTGAAACTGTTAACATACCAAGCAAAAATGATAGCTCAAATCAGGTTTTACAAAGAAGTCCAATAGATGATGATTCCAATTGTATGTTTGTTTCTAGATCTGAGAAAGTCAGTCATAGCCAACTTCTACAGTTTTGTTGCCATAGACCCAAGATTAAATCACAATGTGCGTGCGAACGTGCCCCAGGGTGCGGCAGGGAACCCCACGCCCACCAAGCACGCATATGCAGAAATATTTTGCCCAAATCTATTTTCCAACATAGAATTAAAGAGGTCCCAGATATACTTCTCTCTCTCCCCACCAAGTATGTGAGGTCAAGTTTATCCTAGTATTCGATAAAAAGGCTCATGTGAAAAAGGGAACAGCAACGCTCAGGCGACCCACGCAGGCCCCGGCAGACGCTCTATAGCAGAAGGGACGCGGCACCGGCAGGGCTGTGGGTGCACCTGCACCCTCGCTAACCTCATGGTGCAAGCACCCGAGGCTCTACAGATTCCACTCCCAGAGTTAGTGGGAAACTCCATCCTAGCACCGGGATGCTCTGCGTTGCTAGATGTACCTGCTTTAAGATATGCATGAACTGTCCTTACTCTACACACGAGACTCACTAGGAGATACTTTCAGATTTATCGGAAAAGAGACATTCCAGCAAATGCATTTCTGTAAGATTCTCTACCTCTTTTCACTGGGGGGGGGGGGTGGGGGAGGGGGGGAGGGGGGGAGGGGGAAAAGGTAACTTGCCTCCAAGGGTTGGAGACAAAGCCGTTACTGCAAGACAAGAGTGCTGCGCACCCCGGGAACCGCTGCGCCACGAGGCACGAGGCACGAGGCACGGCCGTGCACCCCGGACGCAGGAGTAGCACACGAAGCTAGCACAGGTTGACGCCAGCCCTCTCCAGAAGCAGGCCTGTCCCTTCCTCCTCCCCCTCAGCCCCCAGCTCCCTCCAGGCCTCAGTGGCTGCTGACAGGGCAGAGGCCACAACTAGAGGAGGCTCTCAACTCCACCAGGGACAGGAGCCCCGGACGCTGGGGACTCCGCTGCTGCCCTCCGCGCCCACCTCCCTCTGCTCCGCCCTATCTCAGGAGCCAGGCGTGGCCACTTTGACCCTCTCCTTCCCTTCTGTGACTCCTACAAAAACCAGTCCAGCGAGTCCAGGCTGCCTCGCACGCCACGGATGCCCGGCACAGGCCACATGTCCTCATCCAAGCTCCTGGGGCAAGAAGGCTCTTGCAGTATTTCGCTTTCTGGTTGAGCATCCCCAGCCTGAAATCCAAAGTGCTCCGAAGAGCATTTCCTGCGAGTGTCATATGAGGGAGAGCTCGGAATGTTTCAGGTTTCAGAGCATTTTGGAGTAGGGACGCTCAGCCTGAATTTGAACGTCTTTTCAAGGAGGCCACACACTGAAGCCCCCGATGTCCGCCCCACACAATCCCAGCACACCCTCTGAAGTCCCCAGCAACAAGATTTTCTTTCTTCAAAAAAAATAAAAAATAAATAAATAAATAAAAAACCCCAAGTCACATAAACTCACACGCAACCACTGAAGGGGGTTGTGGACACCTGCACAGACTGGATGAAATGGAACTGTCACATCTTTACCAGGGTAATTTCAAGTCATTCCTCAAAACACACACCTGTTTTACTGAGCTGCATTTTAAGGTGAACACACACAAATCATTTCGGGGAAACAAATGTCACTTTGGGCCGTGTGTGGTTTCTTGACTCCTGGGAATAACTCAGCGTTCACACCCTCACTTCTGGATAAGGGAGAAGATGCAAAGAAATCTGTTAAAACAAAGACATGGAAACAAGTTTAAGAAGGGTTTGAAAGGTTCCTCCTGTCCCCCTGGAGGGGAGAGGAGGACGCCTGGAAGGCTTACGGGGGACAGGAGCACAGCCTCCTCGGTGTGCCATGGACGTCGCCTCGCTGAGGGGAGAGGACGATGCCTGGAAGGCTCACGGGGGTGGGAGCACAGCCTCCTCAGTGCTTTCTACACTCAGCAGCTTCAGAGATTCCCGTAGAAGCAGAACGCGTGAGAACCGAGTCCGGAACACACCCCAAGGAAAGGGGATGAGGGGTCAACAAAAGCATTCGCTCATTACCAAGGAGCACGGGCATGACGCCGCTTCAAAGAACGTGTGAAAAAGTCTCTCACGGGTGTTTCAGAAAATAAGGGTAGCGTGAGATTGCTCGATCAGTTCAAACAGGCTGCCATCCCCCAGGCCATGAAGCCCCTGAGATGAGCCTCTCACAGTGAACAGAAGTCACTCGCACCTCTGCCAGAGAAAGTCCTACAAGCCGACACGTGACCTCACGAAACCTGGCCTACAGCCCGTCGACCACAGTGAGTCTGACACGGTACATCCCTCCAGATGGTTAAGGACCCCAGCCTTCTCGGCACCAGGGATGGGTATCGCGGAAGACAATTTTTCTGAGGGGTGGTTTTGAAATGCAACTGTTCCACCTCAGGTCAGGCATTGGATCCTCATAAGGAGCACCTCCGAGATCCCTTCACATGCCGTTTACAATAGGGTCCCAGCGCCTAGGAGAATCTAAATGCTGCCGCTGATCCAAGAGGAGGCAGAGCTCAGGCGGTCATGCTCACTTCGCCCGCCACTCACCTCCGGCTATGACCCCGGTCCCTAACAGACCATGGACCAGCACGTGCCAGTCTGCAGTCCAGGACTAAGCCCTACTGGCCAGCACACACACACCAGCCCAGGTGGAGACACTACTCGTGACCCTGGCTGGGCAGGAAGGAAGCCTGAGGGCCATTTCCTGACCAGGATGCCACACCCCCGACCCAAATACAGAGGTTCCCCATAAAAACCCACTGTACACTCACCAGAAAACAGAGCCACACCTGGGCAACACAACAAGACCCCCCCATCCCTGCAACAAAGAAAAGAAAAATTAGCCAGGCATGCTGGTGCGCGCCCCAGGTCCCAGCTGCTCGGGTGACTGAGGGGGGAGGATCGCCTGAGCCAGGGATCACGCCACCGCATGCCAGCCTGGGTGACAGAGCAAGACCCTGTCTCGGAAAATATAAATAAACTAAAAACCAACAGAAACTGGGTGCATGTAGGGTGGAAGAAACGCCGCAGGAGACTAGCGAACGGCACCACAGGGTTTCTATCAGGAAGAACAGCACGTCTCCCAACCAAGTGCTCCCGCCCTCATGAGACCCTGTGCTTGGGAAGCACCAGCGAGGCCACGTGGCTGGCCTCTTCCTGCTTTAAATCAAGTGGAACCAGACGCTGTGATGACACACAGGGACTATGACAAACCCTGGAGGTTCTAACTGAGAAAACAATGACATGTGTGAGTTCCTATGACAACGTCTCAAAACAATGGAAGGAGGGTACCGTTTGCAGATAAGACAACTTCTGAAGTCTATTCAAGTGTTACCTCTTGGGAAAATAGGGAAGACTCATTTTCTCCATAGACAGCGCACACACAGCACTTTGCCACACATAATACAAGGCGGTTTATGGCAGTGGCCGCATATTTTCACGTGTATCACCTTTTGGGCATCTTCTAGGTTTGCTAGAGCCGGCGGCTACTTTCATTCCCCACAAAACACACAGAAATGCATGAGCATTATCTCCTCTCATGGAGCATCTACACTAATAGGAAGAAGAATGTCGTGCTCCAAGTGTACCTGCAAACACGGTTTTCTTCTGAAAACCCAAGTGCATGCAAAGCAAACACGGCATATCACTAAAGCGCACAGGAGAGCAGAGCACCTCTGAGTAGAAAGCATGTAAAGGATAGCTAGTTGGGAACATTATTTTAAAACGTTTCTATGGATATGAGTTATCCCAGGGAGCCCGTTTGGTACCTGCATTCAAAGGCAATTCATTATTCGACATCCAACCTTTAACAGAAGGTTCACAGTAAGATCCCCGGAAACGGCATTCCCCTGGTGACTTTTCAATGCTCAGATTTCAGTATCGATACAGCTTGGTAAGCAGTCAGGAGAGGGGCGGCTCAGAGGCTGAAAGCACACAGGTCAGGGCCCTCCTGTGTCCGACAGCCTCACCTGGGCCTCGCTTTCTGCACTGCCCAGGGCTGCTCATGAGATTGTGCCGAAACGGATCTGTGCACGCCAAACAGCTCTCAGCAGGGGCTCAACAGCCAGAAGCCGTTCCACCACACCGTCATCCCCCTTCTAACCAGAGAACACCCGATACAGAAACAGGAGAAACAGGTATTAAGTGAGTTGGCAAAGCCAAAATCCACCCGGATCTACCACTCCAAAACAAACATACACCACACTGCCCAATATTGATGGGAGCCAAAAACATGGAAGTCCTGAGAGCCCACACTGACCACAGCCAGACACCACTTCTGCAAGAACCAAGCACGCGCCTAGAGATCGCCCGTGATGACCCAGGAGAGCAGCTTGGAGCAGAGACAAACGTGAAGGAGAGGCACAGGGGCCAGGGTGCTGGGTGTGCCCGTCTGTGTGACCTCACTGAGATTGCTGACCTCTGGCCCTTGGTGTCCGTCCTGTGGAGGAGGTAGCCCCCAAATCCCTGCCTCCCTTCAGCGCTGACGGAGGCTGCCCTGAAGCCTCCCCAGGGCTGAGACCGCTTCGAAATCCTGTCAACTGCACACCCACATAAGCACACAAATAAACAAAGTGTCAAGTACGCAGACAGGAAAAGAAAAGTATGCCAATCCTCCCCTATCCAACAGGCATTGAAAAAGGAACAGGAAAATTGTGGTAGTCTTGAAACCACCACCAGCTATCACGTCCTGTTGAGATGTTTTAGCCAATCAGGAACATCTCTTTACCAAGCACCTGTGTGTTTAGGAAGTCCGTTGACAGATTCCAAACAACCTCGGAGCCTGCGACCTGACCCCCATTCTACGCGCATCACCTCTCCGGCGGAACAAGCCCTGGACACCATTCAGATGGCGAGGAACAGGAACAAGGGTAGCTTGCCCTCACCACCACCAAACAAGCTCGACCCCGAGGAGCCCGGAGAACAGCGACGTTTGCTTAGACGCTTTCCCACTGACCTTGTCAGAGCGAACGTTCCCATCCCACGCCACCCAGTGTTTGACTCTCCCTGGGATGCCAGCAGCCGCCAACCCTCACAACTCACAAGCTGGAAACAGAGGCCAAGCTGACAGGAGGGAGGCCTCTCTCCATCCCCTACTGAATTCGCTCAGGACACGGAGGTTCCCAAACACACACGGCCCCGGGTATTCCACACCTGGAGAACATTCTAACAACAGACGCTGCAAAGACGTTCCCCCTAAAGAGAAACTCAGTTTCTAACTTCCCTTAGGGAAAAATAGGAGGCCCAGAACTTTCCAGAAAATCAAGCCTGGGAGGAAGCCCCTCACCTCTGGCACTTCCTAAACCTGCCTTCCCGCAGGTGCTCAGGGATGTCCCCGCGCCAGCCCCGTCCACCCAGGACGGCAGCAGGGCTCAGGCAGCCAGCACCTGGGCAGCAGGCGAAGCAACCCCAGGGTGAAAACGTCATCCCAGGCACCACTTCCCGGAGCCCCTCAGCAAGAAAAACAGAGGCGGGACCAGAACCGAGGGCTGACTCGAGGCTGGGGAGCCACAGACCCGCACAGCTCAATCATCGGACACGCTCTGCTGTGGACAGAGGAGCCCAGCCCAGGGAGAGGCCAGCACAGAGATCCTCGTGCCGGCTCCACGGGCCAGCGTCCCCCAGGGCTGCAAGTTTGCGATCACAGCTTCAGAATCGGGTTCCAGAATCTTCCGGAATCAAAGACACACCCAACTGTAAAGCTGCCAGGACAGCAGGGCCCAGGAGCAGGCTCAGGGGAGGAGCAGGTAGAAACCCCACACACAGCACACACGTGTGCATGCTTACTCCACACATGCCACCCCTTCACCCGATACTATACACGCAAACGCCTCTATGCACTCCATACACACCCTCAAATACACTCACCAAATGTGATGCGTGTACACACTCCACACACCCTCCAACATACACGACACACGCATGAACACGCTCACTCCACACACACCTGCTAAATACACTCACCACACACGCACAAACGTGACACACGTGCACACTCATTCCAGACCTCACGCCCCTCACCAAGTACACAGGGGCACACATCCCCAAGTCCAGCACCTGCAGACTCCACAAGCTTTGGTTTCCCCCACTGTTTCTCTCATCACATGAGATCCACACACACACGTGTCATTTACTGACATCTAACACCCGGGGAGGCCCTTAGACAGAACTGCAGTCACAAGTCGGCTTCATTCAGGCATTCATCACCAGCCCCCGGAAGCCACCTCTCCTGTCCCCACGGGGAGGGGGGGCCGAGACCGCAGGCGTCGCTGGGCTTACAGATCCCCAGGCTGGCAACCCAGCGAAATCAGGAGGGCTCGGCCACGGCCCTGGAGGGAGACGGGTACTGGCTCAGGTATGCGGCACACGGGTCCTCATTTCCATGCGGCGTCACCTACGACAGCGTCGGGTGAAAGCCAGTGGGGCTTGGCATTCCTGGGATAGACGGTCCTGGAATTACAAGGGAAGCTTTTTCACTTCTCCCCTCTGAACACATGAGGTCCATGGTCCCCGCTCACATCCAACCCTGGGAATCGGAATCGGTGACTCCTTGTCCACCTGAGGACCACCCAAGAGGATCCACACACCTGCTGCAACAGCAGCACTGCACCTGGTCCGCAGGGTAGCAAAGCAAATCCCACCTTTTGACGAAAACTGGATTACCCCGACACTGGCAGCCTGCAGTGTGTATATATCGTCAGGCCCCCACATCTGCGGCGCCACCTGCAAGAGGAACACAAACCCTTAGTCCCGGGTTCTCACGATGGCCTGTGAGGTGGATCCCAGTGGAGAGGAGAGAAGGCCAGGGCCAGAGCTGGCGTGTCAGGAGGGTCAGGGTTCAAAAACCCCATCATCCACCTCACACAGCAGCCCTGACCGTTCAAGTGACTTCTATCATCAGCCTGAAAATGGACCACAGTTACCAGTAATTCTGAGTGCTGTTCCTTCTGACGTCAGACATTTCGCTAGAAAGATTTTGCCAAATCTGCTTTCAAAATCCTATGCTATGAAATGTCTAACGAAAATCTGAGCTGTGAAATAAAGCACACATTTCAATGAATCCCAAAATGACTATCCCGAAGGAAGTTGTAACTTGAAGTGAAAAATACCCTCTAAAAGACATCAGCCAGAATTACCTGCCATCATTACTGATCCCATATGATTAATGAATTCTACAGCATCCTCTCAGATATAAACTTAAAACCATGAGCTGAATGCACATGTTAGCACAACCAAAGTTCTGCTTTCATAAGCAGCACAGGCGTCTCTGGAGAGGATTTTAATTGGGACTACAATGCGCACGGTGGTGGTAAGAGGTTTCATGCCGGCTGTTCTCCAAGGTGCAACACAGAAACACCACTAACCTCGAAGACACCTTTGTAACGAGATGATGAGAGACGATGTGGACAGAATACTGGAAATATTTGAAAAGGAGAAACAATGCAAGGAAAGAATCTTATCAGTTACCCTTTAACACCCTTAGAAAAACCCGATTTCTCTTTTGGGGTGATTAAAGAAGAAAACGACATTTCTGGATTTTTCTTTTTCTTGTCTTTTTTTTTACATTTTCCTTTCTGAGACAGGGTCTTGGCTCTGTCACCAAGACTGGAGTACAGTGGAGCAATCACAGCTCACCGTAGCCTTAAGTGTTCTTCCCACCTCGGACTCCAGAGTAGCAGGGACCACAGGCACGCACCACCATACTCAGCTAATTTTTCTGTTGTGAGAGAGATGGGGTGTCTTGCTCTGTTGTCCAGGCTGCTCTTGAACTCCTTGGCCTCACAAAGTGCTGCGATTACATTACAGGCATAAGCCAGCGTGCCCAACCAACCTTTTTCTTAATTCTATAACAATTACGCCGCATTCAGAGGAAGGATAACTATTAGTGAGAAGAGACTTGGCGAAGCAATATGTTGATACGAAAACAAAATGGTAACAATTCCTCCTTGTGACATTTGAGTTTGAAACTGTTAACATACCAAGCAAAAATGATAGCTCAAATCAGGTTTTACAAAGAAGTCCAATAGATGATGATTCCAATTGTATGTTTGTTTCTAGATCTGAGAAAGTCAGTCATAGCCAACTTCTACAGTTTTGTTGCCATAGACCCAAGATTAAATCACAATGTGCGTGCGAACGTGCCCCAGGGTGCGGCAGGGAACCCCACGCCCACCAAGCACGCATATGCAGAAATATTTTGCCCAAATCTATTTTCCAACATAGAATTAAAGAGGTCCCAGATATACTTCTCTCTCTCCCCACCAAGTATGTGAGGTCAAGTTTATCCTAGTATTCGATAAAAAGGCTCATGTGAAAAAGGGAACAGCAACGCTCAGGCGACCCACGCAGGCCCCGGCAGACGCTCTATAGCAGAAGGGACGCGGCACCGGCAGGGCTGTGGGTGCACCTGCACCCTCGCTAACCTCATGGTGCAAGCACCCGAGGCTCTACAGATTCCACTCCCAGAGTTAGTGGGAAACTCCATCCTAGCACCGGGATGCTCTGCGTTGCTAGATGTACCTGCTTTAAGATATGCATGAACTGTCCTTACTCTACACACGAGACTCACTAGGAGATACTTTCAGATTTATCGGAAAAGAGACATTCCAGCAAATGCATTTCTGTAAGATTCTCTACCTCTTTTCACTGGGGGGGGGTGGGGGAGGGGGAAAAGGTAACTTGCCTCCAAGGGTTGGAGACAAAGCCGTTACTGCAAGACAAGAGTGCTGCGCACCCCGGGAACCGCTGCGCCACGAGGCACGAGGCACGAGGCACGGCCGTGCACCCCGGACGCAGGAGTAGCACACGAGGCTAGCACAGGTTGACGCCAGCCCTCTCCAGAAGCAGGCCTGTCCCTTCCTCCTCCCCCTCAGCCCCCAGCTCCCTCCAGGCCTCAGTGGCTGCTGACAGGGCAGAGGCCACAACTAGAGGAGGCTCTCAACTCCACCAGGGACAGGAGCCCCGGACGCTGGGGACTCCGCTGCTGCCCTCCGCGCCCACCTCCCTCTGCTCCGCCCTATCTCAGGAGCCAGGCGTGGCCACTTTGACCCTCTCCTTCCCTTCTGTGACTCCTACAAAAACCAGTCCAGCGAGTCCAGGCTGCCTCGCACGCCACGGATGCCCGGCACAGGCCACATGTCCTCATCCAAGCTCCTGGGGCAAGAAGGCTCTTGCAGTATTTCGCTTTCTGGTTGAGCATCCCCAGCCTGAAATCCAAAGTGCTCCGAAGAGCATTTCCTGCGAGTGTCATATGAGGGAGAGCTCGGAATGTTTCAGGTTTCAGAGCATTTTGGAGTAGGGACGCTCAGCCTGAATTTGAACGTCTTTTCAAGGAGGCCACACACTGAAGCCCCCGATGTCCGCCCCACACAATCCCAGCACACCCTCTGAAGTCCCCAGCAACAAGATTTTCTTTCTTCAAAAAAAATAAAAAATAAATAAATAAATAAAAAACCCCAAGTCACATAAACTCACACGCAACCACTGAAGGGGGTTGTGGACACCTGCACAGACTGGATGAAATGGAACTGTCACATCTTTACCAGGGTAATTTCAAGTCATTCCTCAAAACACACACCTGTTTTACTGAGCTGCATTTTAAGGTGAACACACACAAATCATTTCGGGGAAACAAATGTCACTTTGGGCCGTGTGTGGTTTCTTGACTCCTGGGAATAACTCAGCGTTCACACCCTCACTTCTGGATAAGGGAGAAGATGCAAAGAAATCTGTTAAAACAAAGACATGGAAACAAGTTTAAGAAGGGTTTGAAAGGTTCCTCCTGTCCCCCTGGAGGGGAGAGGAGGACGCCTGGAAGGCTTACGGGGGACAGGAGCACAGCCTCCTCGGTGTGCCATGGACGTCGCCTCGCTGAGGGGAGAGGACGATGCCTGGAAGGCTCACGGGGGTGGGAGCACAGCCTCCTCAGTGCTTTCTACACTCAGCAGCTTCAGAGATTCCCGTAGAAGCAGAACGCGTGAGAACCGAGTCCGGAACACACCCCAAGGAAAGGGGATGAGGGGTCAACAAAAGCATTCGCTCATTACCAAGGAGCACGGGCATGACGCCGCTTCAAAGAACGTGTGAAAAAGTCTCTCACGGGTGTTTCAGAAAATAAGGGTAGCGTGAGATTGCTCGATCAGTTCAAACAGGCTGCCATCCCCCAGGCCATGAAGCCCCTGAGATGAGCCTCTCACAGTGAACAGAAGTCACTCGCACCTCTGCCAGAGAAAGTCCTACAAGCCGACACGTGACCTCACGAAACCTGGCCTACAGCCCGTCGACCACAGTGAGTCTGACACGGTACATCCCTCCAGATGGTTAAGGACCCCAGCCTTCTCGGCACCAGGGATGGGTATCGCGGAAGACAATTTTTCTGAGGGGTGGTTTTGAAATGCAACTGTTCCACCTCAGGTCAGGCATTGGATCCTCATAAGGAGCACCTCCGAGATCCCTTCACATGCCGTTTACAATAGGGTCCCAGCGCCTAGGAGAATCTAAATGCTGCCGCTGATCCAAGAGGAGGCAGAGCTCAGGCGGTCATGCTCACTTCGCCCGCCACTCACCTCCGGCTATGACCCCGGTCCCTAACAGACCATGGACCAGCACGTGCCAGTCTGCAGTCCAGGACTAAGCCCTACTGGCCAGCACACACACACCAGCCCAGGTGGAGACACTACTCGTGACCCTGGCTGGGCAGGAAGGAAGCCTGAGGGCCATTTCCTGACCAGGATGCCACACCCCCGACCCAAATACAGAGGTTCCCCATAAAAACCCACTGTACACTCACCAGAAAACAGAGCCACACCTGGGCAACACAACAAGACCCCCCCATCCCTGCAACAAAGAAAAGAAAAATTAGCCAGGCATGCTGGTGCGCGCCCCAGGTCCCAGCTGCTCGGGTGACTGAGGGGGGAGGATCGCCTGAGCCAGGGATCACGCCACCGCATGCCAGCCTGGGTGACAGAGCAAGACCCTGTCTCGGAAAATATAAATAAACTAAAAACCAACAGAAACTGGGTGCATGTAGGGTGGAAGAAACGCCGCAGGAGACTAGCGAACGGCACCACAGGGTTTCTATCAGGAAGAACAGCACGTCTCCCAACCAAGTGCTCCCGCCCTCATGAGACCCTGTGCTTGGGAAGCACCAGCGAGGCCACGTGGCTGGCCTCTTCCTGCTTTAAATCAAGTGGAACCAGACGCTGTGATGACACACAGGGACTATGACAAACCCTGGAGGTTCTAACTGAGAAAACAATGACATGTGTGAGTTCCTATGACAACGTCTCAAAACAATGGAAGGAGGGTACCGTTTGCAGATAAGACAACTTCTGAAGTCTATTCAAGTGTTACCTCTTGGGAAAATAGGGAAGACTCATTTTCTCCATAGACAGCGCACACACAGCACTTTGCCACACATAATACAAGGCGGTTTATGGCAGTGGCCGCATATTTTCACGTGTATCACCTTTTGGGCATCTTCTAGGTTTGCTAGAGCCGGCGGCTACTTTCATTCCCCACAAAACACACAGAAATGCATGAGCATTATCTCCTCTCATGGAGCATCTACACTAATAGGAAGAAGAATGTCGTGCTCCAAGTGTACCTGCAAACACGGTTTTCTTCTGAAAACCCAAGTGCATGCAAAGCAAACACGGCATATCACTAAAGCGCACAGGAGAGCAGAGCACCTCTGAGTAGAAAGCATGTAAAGGATAGCTAGTTGGGAACATTATTTTAAAACGTTTCTATGGATATGAGTTATCCCAGGGAGCCCGTTTGGTACCTGCATTCAAAGGCAATTCATTATTCGACATCCAACCTTTAACAGAAGGTTCACAGTAAGATCCCCGGAAACGGCATTCCCCTGGTGACTTTTCAATGCTCAGATTTCAGTATCGATACAGCTTGGTAAGCAGTCAGGAGAGGGGCGGCTCAGAGGCTGAAAGCACACAGGTCAGGGCCCTCCTGTGTCCGACAGCCTCACCTGGGCCTCGCTTTCTGCACTGCCCAGGGCTGCTCATGAGATTGTGCCGAAACGGATCTGTGCACGCCAAACAGCTCTCAGCAGGGGCTCAACAGCCAGAAGCCGTTCCACCACACCGTCATCCCCCTTCTAACCAGAGAACACCCGATACAGAAACAGGAGAAACAGGTATTAAGTGAGTTGGCAAAGCCAAAATCCACCCGGATCTACCACTCCAAAACAAACATACACCACACTGCCCAATATTGATGGGAGCCAAAAACATGGAAGTCCTGAGAGCCCACACTGACCACAGCCAGACACCACTTCTGCAAGAACCAAGCACGCGCCTAGAGATCGCCCGTGATGACCCAGGAGAGCAGCTTGGAGCAGAGACAAACGTGAAGGAGAGGCACAGGGGCCAGGGTGCTGGGTGTGCCCGTCTGTGTGACCTCACTGAGATTGCTGACCTCTGGCCCTTGGTGTCCGTCCTGTGGAGGAGGTAGCCCCCAAATCCCTGCCTCCCTTCAGCGCTGACGGAGGCTGCCCTGAAGCCTCCCCAGGGCTGAGACCGCTTCGAAATCCTGTCAACTGCACACCCACATAAGCACACAAATAAACAAAGTGTCAAGTACGCAGACAGGAAAAGAAAAGTATGCCAATCCTCCCCTATCCAACAGGCATTGAAAAAGGAACAGGAAAATTGTGGTAGTCTTGAAACCACCACCAGCTATCACGTCCTGTTGAGATGTTTTAGCCAATCAGGAACATCTCTTTACCAAGCACCTGTGTGTTTAGGAAGTCCGTTGACAGATTCCAAACAACCTCGGAGCCTGCGACCTGACCCCCATTCTACGCGCATCACCTCTCCGGCGGAACAAGCCCTGGACACCATTCAGATGGCGAGGAACAGGAACAAGGGTAGCTTGCCCTCACCACCACCAAACAAGCTCGACCCCGAGGAGCCCGGAGAACAGCGACGTTTGCTTAGACGCTTTCCCACTGACCTTGTCAGAGCGAACGTTCCCATCCCACGCCACCCAGTGTTTGACTCTCCCTGGGATGCCAGCAGCCGCCAACCCTCACAACTCACAAGCTGGAAACAGAGGCCAAGCTGACAGGAGGGAGGCCTCTCTCCATCCCCTACTGAATTCGCTCAGGACACGGAGGTTCCCAAACACACACGGCCCCGGGTATTCCACACCTGGAGAACATTCTAACAACAGACGCTGCAAAGACGTTCCCCCTAAAGAGAAACTCAGTTTCTAACTTCCCTTAGGGAAAAATAGGAGGCCCAGAACTTTCCAGAAAATCAAGCCTGGGAGGAAGCCCCTCACCTCTGGCACTTCCTAAACCTGCCTTCCCGCAGGTGCTCAGGGATGTCCCCGCGCCAGCCCCGTCCACCCAGGACGGCAGCAGGGCTCAGGCAGCCAGCACCTGGGCAGCAGGCGAAGCAACCCCAGGGTGAAAACGTCATCCCAGGCACCACTTCCCGGAGCCCCTCAGCAAGAAAAACAGAGGCGGGACCAGAACCGAGGGCTGACTCGAGGCTGGGGAGCCACAGACCCGCACAGCTCAATCATCGGACACGCTCTGCTGTGGACAGAGGAGCCCAGCCCAGGGAGAGGCCAGCACAGAGATCCTCGTGCCGGCTCCACGGGCCAGCGTCCCCCAGGGCTGCAAGTTTGCGATCACAGCTTCAGAATCGGGTTCCAGAATCTTCCGGAATCAAAGACACACCCAACTGTAAAGCTGCCAGGACAGCAGGGCCCAGGAGCAGGCTCAGGGGAGGAGCAGGTAGAAACCCCACACACAGCACACACGTGTGCATGCTTACTCCACACATGCCACCCCTTCACCCGATACTATACACGCAAACGCCTCTATGCACTCCATACACACCCTCAAATACACTCACCAAATGTGATGCGTGTACACACTCCACACACCCTCCAACATACACGACACACGCATGAACACGCTCACTCCACACACACCTGCTAAATACACTCACCACACACGCACAAACGTGACACACGTGCACACTCATTCCAGACCTCACGCCCCTCACCAAGTACACAGGGGCACACATCCCCAAGTCCAGCACCTGCAGACTCCACAAGCTTTGGTTTCCCCCACTGTTTCTCTCATCACATGAGATCCACACACACACGTGTCATTTACTGACATCTAACACCCGGGGAGGCCCTTAGACAGAACTGCAGTCACAAGTCGGCTTCATTCAGGCATTCATCACCAGCCCCCGGAAGCCACCTCTCCTGTCCCCACGGGGAGGGGGGGCCGAGACCGCAGGCGTCGCTGGGCTTACAGATCCCCAGGCTGGCAACCCAGCGAAATCAGGAGGGCTCGGCCACGGCCCTGGAGGGAGACGGGTACTGGCTCAGGTATGCGGCACACGGGTCCTCATTTCCATGCGGCGTCACCTACGACAGCGTCGGGTGAAAGCCAGTGGGGCTTGGCATTCCTGGGATAGACGGTCCTGGAATTACAAGGGAAGCTTTTTCACTTCTCCCCTCTGAACACATGAGGTCCATGGTCCCCGCTCACATCTAACCCTGGGAATCGGAATCGGTGACTCCTTGTCCACCTGAGGACCACCCAAGAGGATCCACACACCTGCTGCAACAGCAGCACTGCACCTGGTCCGCAGGGTAGCAAAGCAAATCCCACCTTTTGACGAAAACTGGATTACCCCGACACTGGCAGCCTGCAGTGTGTATATATCGTCAGGCCCCCACATCTGCGGCGCCACCTGCAAGAGGAACACAAACCCTTAGTCCCGGGTTCTCACGATGGCCTGTGAGGTGGATCCCAGTGGAGAGGAGAGAAGGCCAGGGCCAGAGCTGGCGTGTCAGGAGGGTCAGGGTTCAAAAACCCCATCATCCACCTCACACAGCAGCCCTGACCGTTCAAGTGACTTCTATCATCAGCCTGAAAATGGACCACAGTTACCAGTAATTCTGAGTGCTGTTCCTTCTGACGTCAGACATTTCGCTAGAAAGATTTTGCCAAATCTGCTTTCAAAATCCTATGCTATGAAATGTCTAACGAAAATCTGAGCTGTGAAATAAAGCACACATTTCAATGAATCTCAAAATGACTATCCCGAAGGAAGTTGTAACTTGAAGTGAAAAATACCCTCTAAAAGACATCAGCCAGAATTACCTGCCATCATTACTGATCCCATATGATTAATGAATTCTACAGCATCCTCTCAGATATAAACTTAAAACCATGAGCTGAATGCACATGTTAGCACAACCAAAGTTCTGCTTTCATAAGCAGCACAGGCGTCTCTGGAGAGGATTTTAATTGGGACTACAATGCGCACGGTGGTGGTAAGAGGTTTCATGCCGGCTGTTCTCCAAGGTGCAACACAGAAACACCACTAACCTCGAAGACACCTTTGTAACGAGATGATGAGAGACGATGTGGACAGAATACTGGAAATATTTGAAAAGGAGAAACAATGCAAGGAAAGAATCTTATCAGTTACCCTTTAACACCCTTAGAAAAACCCGATTTCTCTTTTGGGGTGATTAAAGAAGAAAACGACATTTCTGGATTTTTCTTTTTCTTGTCTTTTTTTTTACATTTTCCTTTCTGAGACAGGGTCTTGGCTCTGTCACCAAGACTGGAGTACAGTGGAGCAATCACAGCTCACCGTAGCCTTAAGTGTTCTTCCCACCTCGGACTCCAGAGTAGCAGGGACCACAGGCACGCACCACCATACTCAGCTAATTTTTCTGTTGTGAGAGAGATGGGGTGTCTTGCTCTGTTGTCCAGGCTGCTCTTGAACTCCTTGGCCTCACAAAGTGCTGCGATTACATTACAGGCATAAGCCAGCGTGCCCAACCAACCTTTTTCTTAATTCTATAACAATTACGCCGCATTCAGAGGAAGGATAACTATTAGTGAGAAGAGACTTGGCGAAGCAATATGTTGATACGAAAACAAAATGGTAACAATTCCTCCTTGTGACATTTGAGTTTGAAACTGTTAACATACCAAGCAAAAATGATAGCTCAAATCAGGTTTTACAAAGAAGTCCAATAGATGATGATTCCAATTGTATGTTTGTTTCTAGATCTGAGAAAGTCAGTCATAGCCAACTTCTACAGTTTTGTTGCCATAGACCCAAGATTAAATCACAATGTGCGTGCGAACGTGCCCCAGGGTGCGGCAGGGAACCCCACGCCCACCAAGCACGCATATGCAGAAATATTTTGCCCAAATCTATTTTCCAACATAGAATTAAAGAGGTCCCAGATATACTTCTCTCTCTCCCCACCAAGTATGTGAGGTCAAGTTTATCCTAGTATTCGATAAAAAGGCTCATGTGAAAAAGGGAACAGCAACGCTCAGGCGACCCACGCAGGCCCCGGCAGACGCTCTATAGCAGAAGGGACGCGGCACCGGCAGGGCTGTGGGTGCACCTGCACCCTCGCTAACCTCATGGTGCAAGCACCCGAGGCTCTACAGATTCCACTCCCAGAGTTAGTGGGAAACTCCATCCTAGCACCGGGATGCTCTGCGTTGCTAGATGTACCTGCTTTAAGATATGCATGAACTGTCCTTACTCTACACACGAGACTCACTAGGAGATACTTTCAGATTTATCGGAAAAGAGACATTCCAGCAAATGCATTTCTGTAAGATTCTCTACCTCTTTTCACTGGGGGGGGGTGGGGGAGGGGGAAAAGGTAACTTGCCTCCAAGGGTTGGAGACAAAGCCGTTACTGCAAGACAAGAGTGCTGCGCACCCCGGGAACCGCTGCGCCACGAGGCACGAGGCACGAGGCACGGCCGTGCACCCCGGACGCAGGAGTAGCACACGAGGCTAGCACAGGTTGACGCCAGCCCTCTCCAGAAGCAGGCCTGTCCCTTCCTCCTCCCCCTCAGCCCCCAGCTCCCTCCAGGCCTCAGTGGCTGCTGACAGGGCAGAGGCCACAACTAGAGGAGGCTCTCAACTCCACCAGGGACAGGAGCCCCGGACGCTGGGGACTCCGCTGCTGCCCTCCGCGCCCACCTCCCTCTGCTCCGCCCTATCTCAGGAGCCAGGCGTGGCCACTTTGACCCTCTCCTTCCCTTCTGTGACTCCTACAAAAACCAGTCCAGCGAGTCCAGGCTGCCTCGCACGCCACGGATGCCCGGCACAGGCCACATGTCCTCATCCAAGCTCCTGGGGCAAGAAGGCTCTTGCAGTATTTCGCTTTCTGGTTGAGCATCCCCAGCCTGAAATCCAAAGTGCTCCGAAGAGCATTTCCTGCGAGTGTCATATGAGGGAGAGCTCGGAATGTTTCAGGTTTCAGAGCATTTTGGAGTAGGGACGCTCAGCCTGAATTTGAACGTCTTTTCAAGGAGGCCACACACTGAAGCCCCCGATGTCCGCCCCACACAATCCCAGCACACCCTCTGAAGTCCCCAGCAACAAGATTTTCTTTCTTCAAAAAAAATAAAAAATAAATAAATAAATAAAAAACCCCAAGTCACATAAACTCACACGCAACCACTGAAGGGGGTTGTGGACACCTGCACAGACTGGATGAAATGGAACTGTCACATCTTTACCAGGGTAATTTCAAGTCATTCCTCAAAACACACACCTGTTTTACTGAGCTGCATTTTAAGGTGAACACACACAAATCATTTCGGGGAAACAAATGTCACTTTGGGCCGTGTGTGGTTTCTTGACTCCTGGGAATAACTCAGCGTTCACACCCTCACTTCTGGATAAGGGAGAAGATGCAAAGAAATCTGTTAAAACAAAGACATGGAAACAAGTTTAAGAAGGGTTTGAAAGGTTCCTCCTGTCCCCCTGGAGGGGAGAGGAGGACGCCTGGAAGGCTTACGGGGGACAGGAGCACAGCCTCCTCGGTGTGCCATGGACGTCGCCTCGCTGAGGGGAGAGGACGATGCCTGGAAGGCTCACGGGGGTGGGAGCACAGCCTCCTCAGTGCTTTCTACACTCAGCAGCTTCAGAGATTCCCGTAGAAGCAGAACGCGTGAGAACCGAGTCCGGAACACACCCCAAGGAAAGGGGATGAGGGGTCAACAAAAGCATTCGCTCATTACCAAGGAGCACGGGCATGACGCCGCTTCAAAGAACGTGTGAAAAAGTCTCTCACGGGTGTTTCAGAAAATAAGGGTAGCGTGAGATTGCTCGATCAGTTCAAACAGGCTGCCATCCCCCAGGCCATGAAGCCCCTGAGATGAGCCTCTCACAGTGAACAGAAGTCACTCGCACCTCTGCCAGAGAAAGTCCTACAAGCCGACACGTGACCTCACGAAACCTGGCCTACAGCCCGTCGACCACAGTGAGTCTGACACGGTACATCCCTCCAGATGGTTAAGGACCCCAGCCTTCTCGGCACCAGGGATGGGTATCGCGGAAGACAATTTTTCTGAGGGGTGGTTTTGAAATGCAACTGTTCCACCTCAGGTCAGGCATTGGATCCTCATAAGGAGCACCTCCGAGATCCCTTCACATGCCGTTTACAATAGGGTCCCAGCGCCTAGGAGAATCTAAATGCTGCCGCTGATCCAAGAGGAGGCAGAGCTCAGGCGGTCATGCTCACTTCGCCCGCCACTCACCTCCGGCTATGACCCCGGTCCCTAACAGACCATGGACCAGCACGTGCCAGTCTGCAGTCCAGGACTAAGCCCTACTGGCCAGCACACACACACCAGCCCAGGTGGAGACACTACTCGTGACCCTGGCTGGGCAGGAAGGAAGCCTGAGGGCCATTTCCTGACCAGGATGCCACACCCCCGACCCAAATACAGAGGTTCCCCATAAAAACCCACTGTACACTCACCAGAAAACAGAGCCACACCTGGGCAACACAACAAGACCCCCCCATCCCTGCAACAAAGAAAAGAAAAATTAGCCAGGCATGCTGGTGCGCGCCCCAGGTCCCAGCTGCTCGGGTGACTGAGGGGGGAGGATCGCCTGAGCCAGGGATCACGCCACCGCATGCCAGCCTGGGTGACAGAGCAAGACCCTGTCTCGGAAAATATAAATAAACTAAAAACCAACAGAAACTGGGTGCATGTAGGGTGGAAGAAACGCCGCAGGAGACTAGCGAACGGCACCACAGGGTTTCTATCAGGAAGAACAGCACGTCTCCCAACCAAGTGCTCCCGCCCTCATGAGACCCTGTGCTTGGGAAGCACCAGCGAGGCCACGTGGCTGGCCTCTTCCTGCTTTAAATCAAGTGGAACCAGACGCTGTGATGACACACAGGGACTATGACAAACCCTGGAGGTTCTAACTGAGAAAACAATGACATGTGTGAGTTCCTATGACAACGTCTCAAAACAATGGAAGGAGGGTACCGTTTGCAGATAAGACAACTTCTGAAGTCTATTCAAGTGTTACCTCTTGGGAAAATAGGGAAGACTCATTTTCTCCATAGACAGCGCACACACAGCACTTTGCCACACATAATACAAGGCGGTTTATGGCAGTGGCCGCATATTTTCACGTGTATCACCTTTTGGGCATCTTCTAGGTTTGCTAGAGCCGGCGGCTACTTTCATTCCCCACAAAACACACAGAAATGCATGAGCATTATCTCCTCTCATGGAGCATCTACACTAATAGGAAGAAGAATGTCGTGCTCCAAGTGTACCTGCAAACACGGTTTTCTTCTGAAAACCCAAGTGCATGCAAAGCAAACACGGCATATCACTAAAGCGCACAGGAGAGCAGAGCACCTCTGAGTAGAAAGCATGTAAAGGATAGCTAGTTGGGAACATTATTTTAAAACGTTTCTATGGATATGAGTTATCCCAGGGAGCCCGTTTGGTACCTGCATTCAAAGGCAATTCATTATTCGACATCCAACCTTTAACAGAAGGTTCACAGTAAGATCCCCGGAAACGGCATTCCCCTGGTGACTTTTCAATGCTCAGATTTCAGTATCGATACAGCTTGGTAAGCAGTCAGGAGAGGGGCGGCTCAGAGGCTGAAAGCACACAGGTCAGGGCCCTCCTGTGTCCGACAGCCTCACCTGGGCCTCGCTTTCTGCACTGCCCAGGGCTGCTCATGAGATTGTGCCGAAACGGATCTGTGCACGCCAAACAGCTCTCAGCAGGGGCTCAACAGCCAGAAGCCGTTCCACCACACCGTCATCCCCCTTCTAACCAGAGAACACCCGATACAGAAACAGGAGAAACAGGTATTAAGTGAGTTGGCAAAGCCAAAATCCACCCGGATCTACCACTCCAAAACAAACATACACCACACTGCCCAATATTGATGGGAGCCAAAAACATGGAAGTCCTGAGAGCCCACACTGACCACAGCCAGACACCACTTCTGCAAGAACCAAGCACGCGCCTAGAGATCGCCCGTGATGACCCAGGAGAGCAGCTTGGAGCAGAGACAAACGTGAAGGAGAGGCACAGGGGCCAGGGTGCTGGGTGTGCCCGTCTGTGTGACCTCACTGAGATTGCTGACCTCTGGCCCTTGGTGTCCGTCCTGTGGAGGAGGTAGCCCCCAAATCCCTGCCTCCCTTCAGCGCTGACGGAGGCTGCCCTGAAGCCTCCCCAGGGCTGAGACCGCTTCGAAATCCTGTCAACTGCACACCCACATAAGCACACAAATAAACAAAGTGTCAAGTACGCAGACAGGAAAAGAAAAGTATGCCAATCCTCCCCTATCCAACAGGCATTGAAAAAGGAACAGGAAAATTGTGGTAGTCTTGAAACCACCACCAGCTATCACGTCCTGTTGAGATGTTTTAGCCAATCAGGAACATCTCTTTACCAAGCACCTGTGTGTTTAGGAAGTCCGTTGACAGATTCCAAACAACCTCGGAGCCTGCGACCTGACCCCCATTCTACGCGCATCACCTCTCCGGCGGAACAAGCCCTGGACACCATTCAGATGGCGAGGAACAGGAACAAGGGTAGCTTGCCCTGACCACCACCAAACAAGCTCGACCCCGAGGAGCCCGGAGAACAGCGACGTTTGCTTAGACGCTTTCCCACTGACCTTGTCAGAGCGAACGTTCCCATCCCACGCCACCCAGTGTTTGACTCTCCCTGGGATGCCAGCAGCCGCCAACCCTCACAACTCACAAGCTGGAAACAGAGGCCAAGCTGACAGGAGGGAGGCCTCTCTCCATCCCCTACTGAATTCGCTCAGGACACGGAGGTTCCCAAACACACACGGCCCCGGGTATTCCACACCTGGAGAACATTCTAACAACAGACGCTGCAAAGACGTTCCCCCTAAAGAGAAACTCAGTTTCTAACTTCCCTTAGGGAAAAATAGGAGGCCCAGAACTTTCCAGAAAATCAAGCCTGGGAGGAAGCCCCTCACCTCTGGCACTTCCTAAACCTGCCTTCCCGCAGGTGCTCAGGGATGTCCCCGCGCCAGCCCCGTCCACCCAGGACGGCAGCAGGGCTCAGGCAGCCAGCACCTGGGCAGCAGGCGAAGCAACCCCAGGGTGAAAACGTCATCCCAGGCACCACTTCCCGGAGCCCCTCAGCAAGAAAAACAGAGGCGGGACCAGAACCGAGGGCTGACTCGAGGCTGGGGAGCCACAGACCCGCACAGCTCAATCATCGGACACGCTCTGCTGTGGACAGAGGAGCCCAGCCCAGGGAGAGGCCAGCACAGAGATCCTCGTGCCGGCTCCACGGGCCAGCGTCCCCCAGGGCTGCAAGTTTGCGATCACAGCTTCAGAATCGGGTTCCAGAATCTTCCGGAATCAAAGACACACCCAACTGTAAAGCTGCCAGGACAGCAGGGCCCAGGAGCAGGCTCAGGGGAGGAGCAGGTAGAAACCCCACACACAGCACACACGTGTGCATGCTTACTCCACACATGCCACCCCTTCACCCGATACTATACACGCAAACGCCTCTATGCACTCCATACACACCCTCAAATACACTCACCAAATGTGATGCGTGTACACACTCCACACACCCTCCAACATACACGACACACGCATGAACACGCTCACTCCACACACACCTGCTAAATACACTCACCACACACGCACAAACGTGACACACGTGCACACTCATTCCAGACCTCACGCCCCTCACCAAGTACACAGGGGCACACATCCCCAAGTCCAGCACCTGCAGACTCCACAAGCTTTGGTTTCCCCCACTGTTTCTCTCATCACATGAGATCCACACACACACGTGTCATTTACTGACATCTAACACCCGGGGAGGCCCTTAGACAGAACTGCAGTCACAAGTCGGCTTCATTCAGGCATTCATCACCAGCCCCCGGAAGCCACCTCTCCTGTCCCCACGGGGAGGGGGGGCCGAGACCGCAGGCGTCGCTGGGCTTACAGATCCCCAGGCTGGCAACCCAGCGAAATCAGGAGGGCTCGGCCACGGCCCTGGAGGGAGACGGGTACTGGCTCAGGTATGCGGCACACGGGTCCTCATTTCCATGCGGCGTCACCTACGACAGCGTCGGGTGAAAGCCAGTGGGGCTTGGCATTCCTGGGATAGACGGTCCTGGAATTACAAGGGAAGCTTTTTCACTTCTCCCCTCTGAACACATGAGGTCCATGGTCCCCGCTCACATCTAACCCTGGGAATCGGAATCGGTGACTCCTTGTCCACCTGAGGACCACCCAAGAGGATCCACACACCTGCTGCAACAGCAGCACTGCACCTGGTCCGCAGGGTAGCAAAGCAAATCCCACCTTTTGACGAAAACTGGATTACCCCGACACTGGCAGCCTGCAGTGTGTATATATCGTCAGGCCCCCACATCTGCGGCGCCACCTGCAAGAGGAACACAAACCCTTAGTCCCGGGTTCTCACGATGGCCTGTGAGGTGGATCCCAGTGGAGAGGAGAGAAGGCCAGGGCCAGAGCTGGCGTGTCAGGAGGGTCAGGGTTCAAAAACCCCATCATCCACCTCACACAGCAGCCCTGACCGTTCAAGTGACTTCTATCATCAGCCTGAAAATGGACCACAGTTACCAGTAATTCTGAGTGCTGTTCCTTCTGACGTCAGACATTTCGCTAGAAAGATTTTGCCAAATCTGCTTTCAAAATCCTATGCTATGAAATGTCTAACGAAAATCTGAGCTGTGAAATAAAGCACACATTTCAATGAATCCCAAAATGACTATCCCGAAGGAAGTTGTAACTTGAAGTGAAAAATACCCTCTAAAAGACATCAGCCAGAATTACCTGCCATCATTACTGATCCCATATGATTAATGAATTCTACAGCATCCTCTCAGATATAAACTTAAAACCATGAGCTGAATGCACATGTTAGCACAACCAAAGTTCTGCTTTCATAAGCAGCACAGGCGTCTCTGGAGAGGATTTTAATTGGGACTACAATGCGCACGGTGGTGGTAAGAGGTTTCATGCCGGCTGTTCTCCAAGGTGCAACACAGAAACACCACTAACCTCGAAGACACCTTTGTAACGAGATGATGAGAGACGATGTGGACAGAATACTGGAAATATTTGAAAAGGAGAAACAATGCAAGGAAAGAATCTTATCAGTTACCCTTTAACACCCTTAGAAAAACCCGATTTCTCTTTTGGGGTGATTAAAGAAGAAAACGACATTTCTGGATTTTTCTTTTTCTTGTCTTTTTTTTTACATTTTCCTTTCTGAGACAGGGTCTTGGCTCTGTCACCAAGACTGGAGTACAGTGGAGCAATCACAGCTCACCGTAGCCTTAAGTGTTCTTCCCACCTCGGACTCCAGAGTAGCAGGGACCACAGGCACGCACCACCATACTCAGCTAATTTTTCTGTTGTGAGAGAGATGGGGTGTCTTGCTCTGTTGTCCAGGCTGCTCTTGAACTCCTTGGCCTCACAAAGTGCTGCGATTACATTACAGGCATAAGCCAGCGTGCCCAACCAACCTTTTTCTTAATTCTATAACAATTACGCCGCATTCAGAGGAAGGATAACTATTAGTGAGAAGAGACTTGGCGAAGCAATATGTTGATACGAAAACAAAATGGTAACAATTCCTCCTTGTGACATTTGAGTTTGAAACTGTTAACATACCAAGCAAAAATGATAGCTCAAATCAGGTTTTACAAAGAAGTCCAATAGATGATGATTCCAATTGTATGTTTGTTTCTAGATCTGAGAAAGTCAGTCATAGCCAACTTCTACAGTTTTGTTGCCATAGACCCAAGATTAAATCACAATGTGCGTGCGAACGTGCCCCAGGGTGCGGCAGGGAACCCCACGCCCACCAAGCACGCATATGCAGAAATATTTTGCCCAAATCTATTTTCCAACATAGAATTAAAGAGGTCCCAGATATACTTCTCTCTCTCCCCACCAAGTATGTGAGGTCAAGTTTATCCTAGTATTCGATAAAAAGGCTCATGTGAAAAAGGGAACAGCAACGCTCAGGCGACCCACGCAGGCCCCGGCAGACGCTCTATAGCAGAAGGGACGCGGCACCGGCAGGGCTGTGGGTGCACCTGCACCCTCGCTAACCTCATGGTGCAAGCACCCGAGGCTCTACAGATTCCACTCCCAGAGTTAGTGGGAAACTCCATCCTAGCACCGGGATGCTCTGCGTTGCTAGATGTACCTGCTTTAAGATATGCATGAACTGTCCTTACTCTACACACGAGACTCACTAGGAGATACTTTCAGATTTATCGGAAAAGAGACATTCCAGCAAATGCATTTCTGTAAGATTCTCTACCTCTTTTCACTGGGGGGGGTGGGGGAGGGGGGAGGGGGGAGGGGGAAAAGGTAACTTGCCTCCAAGGGTTGGAGACAAAGCCGTTACTGCAAGACAAGAGTGCTGCGCACCCCGGGAACCGCTGCGCCACGAGGCACGAGGCACGAGGCACGGCCGTGCACCCCGGACGCAGGAGTAGCACACGAGGCTAGCACAGGTTGACGCCAGCCCTCTCCAGAAGCAGGCCTGTCCCTTCCTCCTCCCCCTCAGCCCCCAGCTCCCTCCAGGCCTCAGTGGCTGCTGACAGGGCAGAGGCCACAACTAGAGGAGGCTCTCAACTCCACCAGGGACAGGAGCCCCGGACGCTGGGGACTCCGCTGCTGCCCTCCGCGCCCACCTCCCTCTGCTCCGCCCTATCTCAGGAGCCAGGCGTGGCCACTTTGACCCTCTCCTTCCCTTCTGTGACTCCTACAAAAACCAGTCCAGCGAGTCCAGGCTGCCTCGCACGCCACGGATGCCCGGCACAGGCCACATGTCCTCATCCAAGCTCCTGGGGCAAGAAGGCTCTTGCAGTATTTCGCTTTCTGGTTGAGCATCCCCAGCCTGAAATCCAAAGTGCTCCGAAGAGCATTTCCTGCGAGTGTCATATGAGGGAGAGCTCGGAATGTTTCAGGTTTCAGAGCATTTTGGAGTAGGGACGCTCAGCCTGAATTTGAACGTCTTTTCAAGGAGGCCACACACTGAAGCCCCCGATGTCCGCCCCACACAATCCCAGCACACCCTCTGAAGTCCCCAGCAACAAGATTTTCTTTCTTCAAAAAAAATAAAAAATAAATAAATAAATAAAAAACCCCAAGTCACATAAACTCACACGCAACCACTGAAGGGGGTTGTGGACACCTGCACAGACTGGATGAAATGGAACTGTCACATCTTTACCAGGGTAATTTCAAGTCATTCCTCAAAACACACACCTGTTTTACTGAGCTGCATTTTAAGGTGAACACACACAAATCATTTCGGGGAAACAAATGTCACTTTGGGCCGTGTGTGGTTTCTTGACTCCTGGGAATAACTCAGCGTTCACACCCTCACTTCTGGATAAGGGAGAAGATGCAAAGAAATCTGTTAAAACAAAGACATGGAAACAAGTTTAAGAAGGGTTTGAAAGGTTCCTCCTGTCCCCCTGGAGGGGAGAGGAGGACGCCTGGAAGGCTTACGGGGGACAGGAGCACAGCCTCCTCGGTGTGCCATGGACGTCGCCTCGCTGAGGGGAGAGGACGATGCCTGGAAGGCTCACGGGGGTGGGAGCACAGCCTCCTCAGTGCTTTCTACACTCAGCAGCTTCAGAGATTCCCGTAGAAGCAGAACGCGTGAGAACCGAGTCCGGAACACACCCCAAGGAAAGGGGATGAGGGGTCAACAAAAGCATTCGCTCATTACCAAGGAGCACGGGCATGACGCCGCTTCAAAGAACGTGTGAAAAAGTCACTCACGGGTGTTTCAGAAAATAAGGGTAGCGTGAGATTGCTCGATCAGTTCAAACAGGCTGCCATCCCCCAGGCCATGAAGCCCCTGAGATGAGCCTCTCACAGTGAACAGAAGTCACTCGCACCTCTGCCAGAGAAAGTCCTACAAGCCGACACGTGACCTCACGAAACCTGGCCTACAGCCCGTCGACCACAGTGAGTCTGACACGGTACATCCCTCCAGATGGTTAAGGACCCCAGCCTTCTCGGCACCAGGGATGGGTATCGCGGAAGACAATTTTTCTGAGGGGTGGTTTTGAAATGCAACTGTTCCACCTCAGGTCAGGCATTGGATCCTCATAAGGAGCACCTCCGAGATCCCTTCACATGCCGTTTACAATAGGGTCCCAGCGCCTAGGAGAATCTAAATGCTGCCGCTGATCCAAGAGGAGGCAGAGCTCAGGCGGTCATGCTCACTTCGCCCGCCACTCACCTCCGGCTATGACCCCGGTCCCTAACAGACCATGGACCAGCACGTGCCAGTCTGCAGTCCAGGACTAAGCCCTACTGGCCAGCACACACACACCAGCCCAGGTGGAGACACTACTCGTGACCCTGGCTGGGCAGGAAGGAAGCCTGAGGGCCATTTCCTGACCAGGATGCCACACCCCCGACCCAAATACAGAGGTTCCCCATAAAAACCCACTGTACACTCACCAGAAAACAGAGCCACACCTGGGCAACACAACAAGACCCCCCCATCCCTGCAACAAAGAAAAGAAAAATTAGCCAGGCATGCTGGTGCGCGCCCCAGGTCCCAGCTGCTCGGGTGACTGAGGGGGGAGGATCGCCTGAGCCAGGGATCACGCCACCGCATGCCAGCCTGGGTGACAGAGCAAGACCCTGTCTCGGAAAATATAAATAAACTAAAAACCAACAGAAACTGGGTGCATGTAGGGTGGAAGAAACGCCGCAGGAGACTAGCGAACGGCACCACAGGGTTTCTATCAGGAAGAACAGCACGTCTCCCAACCAAGTGCTCCCGCCCTCATGAGACCCTGTGCTTGGGAAGCACCAGCGAGGCCACGTGGCTGGCCTCTTCCTGCTTTAAATCAAGTGGAACCAGACGCTGTGATGACACACAGGGACTATGACAAACCCTGGAGGTTCTAACTGAGAAAACAATGACATGTGTGAGTTCCTATGACAACGTCTCAAAACAATGGAAGGAGGGTACCGTTTGCAGATAAGACAACTTCTGAAGTCTATTCAAGTGTTACCTCTTGGGAAAATAGGGAAGACTCATTTTCTCCATAGACAGCGCACACACAGCACTTTGCCACACATAATACAAGGCGGTTTATGGCAGTGGCCGCATATTTTCACGTGTATCACCTTTTGGGCATCTTCTAGGTTTGCTAGAGCCGGCGGCTACTTTCATTCCCCACAAAACACACAGAAATGCATGAGCATTATCTCCTCTCATGGAGCATCTACACTAATAGGAAGAAGAATGTCGTGCTCCAAGTGTACCTGCAAACACGGTTTTCTTCTGAAAACCCAAGTGCATGCAAAGCAAACACGGCATATCACTAAAGCGCACAGGAGAGCAGAGCACCTCTGAGTAGAAAGCATGTAAAGGATAGCTAGTTGGGAACATTATTTTAAAACGTTTCTATGGATATGAGTTATCCCAGGGAGCCCGTTTGGTACCTGCATTCAAAGGCAATTCATTATTCGACATCCAACCTTTAACAGAAGGTTCACAGTAAGATCCCCGGAAACGGCATTCCCCTGGTGACTTTTCAATGCTCAGATTTCAGTATCGATACAGCTTGGTAAGCAGTCAGGAGAGGGGCGGCTCAGAGGCTGAAAGCACACAGGTCAGGGCCCTCCTGTGTCCGACAGCCTCACCTGGGCCTCGCTTTCTGCACTGCCCAGGGCTGCTCATGAGATTGTGCCGAAACGGATCTGTGCACGCCAAACAGCTCTCAGCAGGGGCTCAACAGCCAGAAGCCGTTCCACCACACCGTCATCCCCCTTCTAACCAGAGAACACCCGATACAGAAACAGGAGAAACAGGTATTAAGTGAGTTGGCAAAGCCAAAATCCACCCGGATCTACCACTCCAAAACAAACATACACCACACTGCCCAATATTGATGGGAGCCAAAAACATGGAAGTCCTGAGAGCCCACACTGACCACAGCCAGACACCACTTCTGCAAGAACCAAGCACGCGCCTAGAGATCGCCCGTGATGACCCAGGAGAGCAGCTTGGAGCAGAGACAAACGTGAAGGAGAGGCACAGGGGCCAGGGTGCTGGGTGTGCCCGTCTGTGTGACCTCACTGAGATTGCTGACCTCTGGCCCTTGGTGTCCGTCCTGTGGAGGAGGTAGCCCCCAAATCCCTGCCTCCCTTCAGCGCTGACGGAGGCTGCCCTGAAGCCTCCCCAGGGCTGAGACCGCTTCGAAATCCTGTCAACTGCACACCCACATAAGCACACAAATAAACAAAGTGTCAAGTACGCAGACAGGAAAAGAAAAGTATGCCAATCCTCCCCTATCCAACAGGCATTGAAAAAGGAACAGGAAAATTGTGGTAGTCTTGAAACCACCACCAGCTATCACGTCCTGTTGAGATGTTTTAGCCAATCAGGAACATCTCTTTACCAAGCACCTGTGTGTTTAGGAAGTCCGTTGACAGATTCCAAACAACCTCGGAGCCTGCGACCTGACCCCCATTCTACGCGCATCACCTCTCCGGCGGAACAAGCCCTGGACACCATTCAGATGGCGAGGAACAGGAACAAGGGTAGCTTGCCCTGACCACCACCAAACAAGCTCGACCCCGAGGAGCCCGGAGAACAGCGACGTTTGCTTAGACGCTTTCCCACTGACCTTGTCAGAGCGAACGTTCCCATCCCACGCCACCCAGTGTTTGACTCTCCCTGGGATGCCAGCAGCCGCCAACCCTCACAACTCACAAGCTGGAAACAGAGGCCAAGCTGACAGGAGGGAGGCCTCTCTCCATCCCCTACTGAATTCGCTCAGGACACGGAGGTTCCCAAACACACACGGCCCCGGGTATTCCACACCTGGAGAACATTCTAACAACAGACGCTGCAAAGACGTTCCCCCTAAAGAGAAACTCAGTTTCTAACTTCCCTTAGGGAAAAATAGGAGGCCCAGAACTTTCCAGAAAATCAAGCCTGGGAGGAAGCCCCTCACCTCTGGCACTTCCTAAACCTGCCTTCCCGCAGGTGCTCAGGGATGTCCCCGCGCCAGCCCCGTCCACCCAGGACGGCAGCAGGGCTCAGGCAGCCAGCACCTGGGCAGCAGGCGAAGCAACCCCAGGGTGAAAACGTCATCCCAGGCACCACTTCCCGGAGCCCCTCAGCAAGAAAAACAGAGGCGGGACCAGAACCGAGGGCTGACTCGAGGCTGGGGAGCCACAGACCCGCACAGCTCAATCATCGGACACGCTCTGCTGTGGACAGAGGAGCCCAGCCCAGGGAGAGGCCAGCACAGAGATCCTCGTGCCGGCTCCACGGGCCAGCGTCCCCCAGGGCTGCAAGTTTGCGATCACAGCTTCAGAATCGGGTTCCAGAATCTTCCGGAATCAAAGACACACCCAACTGTAAAGCTGCCAGGACAGCAGGGCCCAGGAGCAGGCTCAGGGGAGGAGCAGGTAGAAACCCCACACACAGCACACACGTGTGCATGCTTACTCCACACATGCCACCCCTTCACCCGATACTATACACGCAAACGCCTCTATGCACTCCATACACACCCTCAAATACACTCACCAAATGTGATGCGTGTACACACTCCACACACCCTCCAACATACACGACACACGCATGAACACGCTCACTCCACACACACCTGCTAAATACACTCACCACACACGCACAAACGTGACACACGTGCACACTCATTCCAGACCTCACGCCCCTCACCAAGTACACAGGGGCACACATCCCCAAGTCCAGCACCTGCAGACTCCACAAGCTTTGGTTTCCCCCACTGTTTCTCTCATCACATGAGATCCACACACACACGTGTCATTTACTGACATCTAACACCCGGGGAGGCCCTTAGACAGAACTGCAGTCACAAGTCGGCTTCATTCAGGCATTCATCACCAGCCCCCGGAAGCCACCTCTCCTGTCCCCACGGGGAGGGGGGGCCGAGACCGCAGGCGTCGCTGGGCTTACAGATCCCCAGGCTGGCAACCCAGCGAAATCAGGAGGGCTCGGCCACGGCCCTGGAGGGAGACGGGTACTGGCTCAGGTATGCGGCACACGGGTCCTCATTTCCATGCGGCGTCACCTACGACAGCGTCGGGTGAAAGCCAGTGGGGCTTGGCATTCCTGGGATAGACGGTCCTGGAATTACAAGGGAAGCTTTTTCACTTCTCCCCTCTGAACACATGAGGTCCATGGTCCCCGCTCACATCCAACCCTGGGAATCGGAATCGGTGACTCCTTGTCCACCTGAGGACCACCCAAGAGGATCCACACACCTGCTGCAACAGCAGCACTGCACCTGGTCCGCAGGGTAGCAAAGCAAATCCCACCTTTTGACGAAAACTGGATTACCCCGACACTGGCAGCCTGCAGTGTGTATATATCGTCAGGCCCCCACATCTGCAGCGCCACCTGCAAGAGGAACACAAACCCTTAGTCCCGGGTTCTCACGATGGCCTGTGAGGTGGATGCTGGCACCTTCTCTCCTCCCAGTGGAGAGGAGAGAAGGCCAGGGCCAGAGCTGGCGTGTCAGGAGGGTCAGGGTTCAAAAACCCCATCATCCACCTCACACAGCAGCCCTGACCGTTCAAGTGACTTCTATCATCAGCCTGAAAATGGACCACAGTTACCAGTAATTCTGAGTGCTGTTCCTTCTGACGTCAGACATTTCGCTAGAAAGATTTTGCCAAATCTGCTTTCAAAATCCTATGCTATGAAATGTCTAACGAAAATCTGAGCTGTGAAATAAAGCACACATTTCAATGAATCCCAAAATGACTATCCCGAAGGAAGTTGTAACTTGAAGTGAAAAATACCCTCTAAAAGACATCAGCCAGAATTACCTGCCATCATTACTGATCCCATATGATTAATGAATTCTACAGCATCCTCTCAGATATAAACTTAAAACCATGAGCTGAATGCACATGTTAGCACAACCAAAGTTCTGCTTTCATAAGCAGCACAGGCGTCTCTGGAGAGGATTTTAATTGGGACTACAATGCGCACGGTGGTGGTAAGAGGTTTCATGCCGGCTGTTCTCCAAGGTGCAACACAGAAACACCACTAACCTCGAAGACACCTTTGTAACGAGATGATGAGAGACGATGTGGACAGAATACTGGAAATATTTGAAAAGGAGAAACAATGCAAGGAAAGAATCTTATCAGTTACCCTTTAACACCCTTAGAAAAACCCGATTTCTCTTTTGGGGTGATTAAAGAAGAAAACGACATTTCTGGATTTTTCTTTTTCTTGTCTTTTTTTTTACATTTTCCTTTCTGAGACAGGGTCTTGGCTCTGTCACCAAGACTGGAGTACAGTGGAGCAATCACAGCTCACCGTAGCCTTAAGTGTTCTTCCCACCTCGGACTCCAGAGTAGCAGGGACCACAGGCACGCACCACCATACTCAGCTAATTTTTCTGTTGTGAGAGAGATGGGGTGTCTTGCTCTGTTGTCCAGGCTGCTCTTGAACTCCTTGGCCTCACAAAGTGCTGCGATTACATTACAGGCATAAGCCAGCGTGCCCAACCAACCTTTTTCTTAATTCTATAACAATTACGCCGCATTCAGAGGAAGGATAACTATTAGTGAGAAGAGACTTGGCGAAGCAATATGTTGATACGAAAACAAAATGGTAACAATTCCTCCTTGTGACATTTGAGTTTGAAACTGTTAACATACCAAGCAAAAATGATAGCTCAAATCAGGTTTTACAAAGAAGTCCAATAGATGATGATTCCAATTGTATGTTTGTTTCTAGATCTGAGAAAGTCAGTCATAGCCAACTTCTACAGTTTTGTTGCCATAGACCCAAGATTAAATCACAATGTGCGTGCGAACGTGCCCCAGGGTGCGGCAGGGAACCCCACGCCCACCAAGCACGCATATGCAGAAATATTTTGCCCAAATCTATTTTCCAACATAGAATTAAAGAGGTCCCAGATATACTTCTCTCTCTCCCCACCAAGTATGTGAGGTCAAGTTTATCCTAGTATTCGATAAAAAGGCTCATGTGAAAAAGGGAACAGCAACGCTCAGGCGACCCACGCAGGCCCCGGCAGACGCTCTATAGCAGAAGGGACGCGGCACCGGCAGGGCTGTGGGTGCACCTGCACCCTCGCTAACCTCATGGTGCAAGCACCCGAGGCTCTACAGATTCCACTCCCAGAGTTAGTGGGAAACTCCATCCTAGCACCGGGATGCTCTGCGTTGCTAGATGTACCTGCTTTAAGATATGCATGAACTGTCCTTACTCTACACACGAGACTCACTAGGAGATACTTTCAGATTTATCGGAAAAGAGACATTCCAGCAAATGCATTTCTGTAAGATTCTCTACCTCTTTTCACTGGGGGGGGGTGGGGGAGGGGGAAAAGGTAACTTGCCTCCAAGGGTTGGAGACAAAGCCGTTACTGCAAGACAAGAGTGCTGCGCACCCCGGGAACCGCTGCGCCACGAGGCACGAGGCACGAGGCACGGCCGTGCACCCCGGACGCAGGAGTAGCACACGAGGCTAGCACAGGTTGACGCCAGCCCTCTCCAGAAGCAGGCCTGTCCCTTCCTCCTCCCCCTCAGCCCCCAGCTCCCTCCAGGCCTCAGTGGCTGCTGACAGGGCAGAGGCCACAACTAGAGGAGGCTCTCAACTCCACCAGGGACAGGAGCCCCGGACGCTGGGGACTCCGCTGCTGCCCTCCGCGCCCACCTCCCTCTGCTCCGCCCTATCTCAGGAGCCAGGCGTGGCCACTTTGACCCTCTCCTTCCCTTCTGTGACTCCTACAAAAACCAGTCCAGCGAGTCCAGGCTGCCTCGCACGCCACGGATGCCCGGCACAGGCCACATGTCCTCATCCAAGCTCCTGGGGCAAGAAGGCTCTTGCAGTATTTCGCTTTCTGGTTGAGCATCCCCAGCCTGAAATCCAAAGTGCTCCGAAGAGCATTTCCTGCGAGTGTCATATGAGGGAGAGCTCGGAATGTTTCAGGTTTCAGAGCATTTTGGAGTAGGGACGCTCAGCCTGAATTTGAACGTCTTTTCAAGGAGGCCACACACTGAAGCCCCCGATGTCCGCCCCACACAATCCCAGCACACCCTCTGAAGTCCCCAGCAACAAGATTTTCTTTCTTCAAAAAAAATAAAAAATAAATAAATAAATAAAAAACCCCAAGTCACATAAACTCACACGCAACCACTGAAGGGGGTTGTGGACACCTGCACAGACTGGATGAAATGGAACTGTCACATCTTTACCAGGGTAATTTCAAGTCATTCCTCAAAACACACACCTGTTTTACTGAGCTGCATTTTAAGGTGAACACACACAAATCATTTCGGGGAAACAAATGTCACTTTGGGCCGTGTGTGGTTTCTTGACTCCTGGGAATAACTCAGCGTTCACACCCTCACTTCTGGATAAGGGAGAAGATGCAAAGAAATCTGTTAAAACAAAGACATGGAAACAAGTTTAAGAAGGGTTTGAAAGGTTCCTCCTGTCCCCCTGGAGGGGAGAGGAGGACGCCTGGAAGGCTTACGGGGGACAGGAGCACAGCCTCCTCGGTGTGCCATGGACGTCGCCTCGCTGAGGGGAGAGGACGATGCCTGGAAGGCTCACGGGGGTGGGAGCACAGCCTCCTCAGTGCTTTCTACACTCAGCAGCTTCAGAGATTCCCGTAGAAGCAGAACGCGTGAGAACCGAGTCCGGAACACACCCCAAGGAAAGGGGATGAGGGGTCAACAAAAGCATTCGCTCATTACCAAGGAGCACGGGCATGACGCCGCTTCAAAGAACGTGTGAAAAAGTCTCTCACGGGTGTTTCAGAAAATAAGGGTAGCGTGAGATTGCTCGATCAGTTCAAACAGGCTGCCATCCCCCAGGCCATGAAGCCCCTGAGATGAGCCTCTCACAGTGAACAGAAGTCACTCGCACCTCTGCCAGAGAAAGTCCTACAAGCCGACACGTGACCTCACGAAACCTGGCCTACAGCCCGTCGACCACAGTGAGTCTGACACGGTACATCCCTCCAGATGGTTAAGGACCCCAGCCTTCTCGGCACCAGGGATGGGTATCGCGGAAGACAATTTTTCTGAGGGGTGGTTTTGAAATGCAACTGTTCCACCTCAGGTCAGGCATTGGATCCTCATAAGGAGCACCTCCGAGATCCCTTCACATGCCGTTTACAATAGGGTCCCAGCGCCTAGGAGAATCTAAATGCTGCCGCTGATCCAAGAGGAGGCAGAGCTCAGGCGGTCATGCTCACTTCGCCCGCCACTCACCTCCGGCTATGACCCCGGTCCCTAACAGACCATGGACCAGCACGTGCCAGTCTGCAGTCCAGGACTAAGCCCTACTGGCCAGCACACACACACCAGCCCAGGTGGAGACACTACTCGTGACCCTGGCTGGGCAGGAAGGAAGCCTGAGGGCCATTTCCTGACCAGGATGCCACACCCCCGACCCAAATACAGAGGTTCCCCATAAAAACCCACTGTACACTCACCAGAAAACAGAGCCACACCTGGGCAACACAACAAGACCCCCCCATCCCTGCAACAAAGAAAAGAAAAATTAGCCAGGCATGCTGGTGCGCGCCCCAGGTCCCAGCTGCTCGGGTGACTGAGGGGGGAGGATCGCCTGAGCCAGGGATCACGCCACCGCATGCCAGCCTGGGTGACAGAGCAAGACCCTGTCTCGGAAAATATAAATAAACTAAAAACCAACAGAAACTGGGTGCATGTAGGGTGGAAGAAACGCCGCAGGAGACTAGCGAACGGCACCACAGGGTTTCTATCAGGAAGAACAGCACGTCTCCCAACCAAGTGCTCCCGCCCTCATGAGACCCTGTGCTTGGGAAGCACCAGCGAGGCCACGTGGCTGGCCTCTTCCTGCTTTAAATCAAGTGGAACCAGACGCTGTGATGACACACAGGGACTATGACAAACCCTGGAGGTTCTAACTGAGAAAACAATGACATGTGTGAGTTCCTATGACAACGTCTCAAAACAATGGAAGGAGGGTACCGTTTGCAGATAAGACAACTTCTGAAGTCTATTCAAGTGTTACCTCTTGGGAAAATAGGGAAGACTCATTTTCTCCATAGACAGCGCACACACAGCACTTTGCCACACATAATACAAGGCGGTTTATGGCAGTGGCCGCATATTTTCACGTGTATCACCTTTTGGGCATCTTCTAGGTTTGCTAGAGCCGGCGGCTACTTTCATTCCCCACAAAACACACAGAAATGCATGAGCATTATCTCCTCTCATGGAGCATCTACACTAATAGGAAGAAGAATGTCGTGCTCCAAGTGTACCTGCAAACACGGTTTTCTTCTGAAAACCCAAGTGCATGCAAAGCAAACACGGCATATCACTAAAGCGCACAGGAGAGCAGAGCACCTCTGAGTAGAAAGCATGTAAAGGATAGCTAGTTGGGAACATTATTTTAAAACGTTTCTATGGATATGAGTTATCCCAGGGAGCCCGTTTGGTACCTGCATTCAAAGGCAATTCATTATTCGACATCCAACCTTTAACAGAAGGTTCACAGTAAGATCCCCGGAAACGGCATTCCCCTGGTGACTTTTCAATGCTCAGATTTCAGTATCGATACAGCTTGGTAAGCAGTCAGGAGAGGGGCGGCTCAGAGGCTGAAAGCACACAGGTCAGGGCCCTCCTGTGTCCGACAGCCTCACCTGGGCCTCGCTTTCTGCACTGCCCAGGGCTGCTCATGAGATTGTGCCGAAACGGATCTGTGCACGCCAAACAGCTCTCAGCAGGGGCTCAACAGCCAGAAGCCGTTCCACCACACCGTCATCCCCCTTCTAACCAGAGAACACCCGATACAGAAACAGGAGAAACAGGTATTAAGTGAGTTGGCAAAGCCAAAATCCACCCGGATCTACCACTCCAAAACAAACATACACCACACTGCCCAATATTGATGGGAGCCAAAAACATGGAAGTCCTGAGAGCCCACACTGACCACAGCCAGACACCACTTCTGCAAGAACCAAGCACGCGCCTAGAGATCGCCCGTGATGACCCAGGAGAGCAGCTTGGAGCAGAGACAAACGTGAAGGAGAGGCACAGGGGCCAGGGTGCTGGGTGTGCCCGTCTGTGTGACCTCACTGAGATTGCTGACCTCTGGCCCTTGGTGTCCGTCCTGTGGAGGAGGTAGCCCCCAAATCCCTGCCTCCCTTCAGCGCTGACGGAGGCTGCCCTGAAGCCTCCCCAGGGCTGAGACCGCTTCGAAATCCTGTCAACTGCACACCCACATAAGCACACAAATAAACAAAGTGTCAAGTACGCAGACAGGAAAAGAAAAGTATGCCAATCCTCCCCTATCCAACAGGCATTGAAAAAGGAACAGGAAAATTGTGGTAGTCTTGAAACCACCACCAGCTATCACGTCCTGTTGAGATGTTTTAGCCAATCAGGAACATCTCTTTACCAAGCACCTGTGTGTTTAGGAAGTCCGTTGACAGATTCCAAACAACCTCGGAGCCTGCGACCTGACCCCCATTCTACGCGCATCACCTCTCCGGCGGAACAAGCCCTGGACACCATTCAGATGGCGAGGAACAGGAACAAGGGTAGCTTGCCCTGACCACCACCAAACAAGCTCGACCCCGAGGAGCCCGGAGAACAGCGACGTTTGCTTAGACGCTTTCCCACTGACCTTGTCAGAGCGAACGTTCCCATCCCACGCCACCCAGTGTTTGACTCTCCCTGGGATGCCAGCAGCCGCCAACCCTCACAACTCACAAGCTGGAAACAGAGGCCAAGCTGACAGGAGGGAGGCCTCTCTCCATCCCCTACTGAATTCGCTCAGGACACGGAGGTTCCCAAACACACACGGCCCCGGGTATTCCACACCTGGAGAACATTCTAACAACAGACGCTGCAAAGACGTTCCCCCTAAAGAGAAACTCAGTTTCTAACTTCCCTTAGGGAAAAATAGGAGGCCCAGAACTTTCCAGAAAATCAAGCCTGGGAGGAAGCCCCTCACCTCTGGCACTTCCTAAACCTGCCTTCCCGCAGGTGCTCAGGGATGTCCCCGCGCCAGCCCCGTCCACCCAGGACGGCAGCAGGGCTCAGGCAGCCAGCACCTGGGCAGCAGGCGAAGCAACCCCAGGGTGAAAACGTCATCCCAGGCACCACTTCCCGGAGCCCCTCAGCAAGAAAAACAGAGGCGGGACCAGAACCGAGGGCTGACTCGAGGCTGGGGAGCCACAGACCCGCACAGCTCAATCATCGGACACGCTCTGCTGTGGACAGAGGAGCCCAGCCCAGGGAGAGGCCAGCACAGAGATCCTCGTGCCGGCTCCACGGGCCAGCGTCCCCCAGGGCTGCAAGTTTGCGATCACAGCTTCAGAATCGGGTTCCAGAATCTTCCGGAATCAAAGACACACCCAACTGTAAAGCTGCCAGGACAGCAGGGCCCAGGAGCAGGCTCAGGGGAGGAGCAGGTAGAAACCCCACACACAGCACACACGTGTGCATGCTTACTCCACACATGCCACCCCTTCACCCGATACTATACACGCAAACGCCTCTATGCACTCCATACACACCCTCAAATACACTCACCAAATGTGATGCGTGTACACACTCCACACACCCTCCAACATACACGACACACGCATGAACACGCTCACTCCACACACACCTGCTAAATACACTCACCACACACGCACAAACGTGACACACGTGCACACTCATTCCAGACCTCACGCCCCTCACCAAGTACACAGGGGCACACATCCCCAAGTCCAGCACCTGCAGACTCCACAAGCTTTGGTTTCCCCCACTGTTTCTCTCATCACATGAGATCCACACACACACGTGTCATTTACTGACATCTAACACCCGGGGAGGCCCTTAGACAGAACTGCAGTCACAAGTCGGCTTCATTCAGGCATTCATCACCAGCCCCCGGAAGCCACCTCTCCTGTCCCCACGGGGAGGGGGGGCCGAGACCGCAGGCGTCGCTGGGCTTACAGATCCCCAGGCTGGCAACCCAGCGAAATCAGGAGGGCTCGGCCACGGCCCTGGAGGGAGACGGGTACTGGCTCAGGTATGCGGCACACGGGTCCTCATTTCCATGCGGCGTCACCTACGACAGCGTCGGGTGAAAGCCAGTGGGGCTTGGCATTCCTGGGATAGACGGTCCTGGAATTACAAGGGAAGCTTTTTCACTTCTCCCCTCTGAACACATGAGGTCCATGGTCCCCACTCACATCTAACCCTGGGAATCGGAATCGGTGACTCCTTGTCCACCTGAGGACCACCCAAGAGGATCCACACACCTGCTGCAACAGCAGCACTGCACCTGGTCCGCAGGGTAGCAAAGCAAATCCCACCTTTTGACGAAAACTGGATTACCCCGACACTGGCAGCCTGCAGTGTGTATATATCGTCAGGCCCCCACATCTGCGGCGCCACCTGCAAGAGGAACACAAACCCTTAGTCCCGGGTTCTCACGATGGCCTGTGAGGTGGATCCCAGTGGAGAGGAGAGAAGGCCAGGGCCAGAGCTGGCGTGTCAGGAGGGTCAGGGTTCAAAAACCCCATCATCCACCTCACACAGCAGCCCTGACCGTTCAAGTGACTTCTATCATCAGCCTGAAAATGGACCACAGTTACCAGTAATTCTGAGTGCTGTTCCTTCTGACGTCAGACATTTCGCTAGAAAGATTTTGCCAAATCTGCTTTCAAAATCCTATGCTATGAAATGTCTAACGAAAATCTGAGCTGTGAAATAAAGCACACATTTCAATGAATCCCAAAATGACTATCCCGAAGGAAGTTGTAACTTGAAGTGAAAAATACCCTCTAAAAGACATCAGCCAGAATTACCTGCCATCATTACTGATCCCATATGATTAATGAATTCTACAGCATCCTCTCAGATATAAACTTAAAACCATGAGCTGAATGCACATGTTAGCACAACCAAAGTTCTGCTTTCATAAGCAGCACAGGCGTCTCTGGAGAGGATTTTAATTGGGACTACAATGCGCACGGTGGTGGTAAGAGGTTTCATGCCGGCTGTTCTCCAAGGTGCAACACAGAAACACCACTAACCTCGAAGACACCTTTGTAACGAGATGATGAGAGACGATGTGGACAGAATACTGGAAATATTTGAAAAGGAGAAACAATGCAAGGAAAGAATCTTATCAGTTACCCTTTAACACCCTTAGAAAAACCCGATTTCTCTTTTGGGGTGATTAAAGAAGAAAACGACATTTCTGGATTTTTCTTTTTCTTGTCTTTTTTTTTACATTTTCCTTTCTGAGACAGGGTCTTGGCTCTGTCACCAAGACTGGAGTACAGTGGAGCAATCACAGCTCACCGTAGCCTTAAGTGTTCTTCCCACCTCGGACTCCAGAGTAGCAGGGACCACAGGCACGCACCACCATACTCAGCTAATTTTTCTGTTGTGAGAGAGATGGGGTGTCTTGCTCTGTTGTCCAGGCTGCTCTTGAACTCCTTGGCCTCACAAAGTGCTGCGATTACATTACAGGCATAAGCCAGCGTGCCCAACCAACCTTTTTCTTAATTCTATAACAATTACGCCGCATTCAGAGGAAGGATAACTATTAGTGAGAAGAGACTTGGCGAAGCAATATGTTGATACGAAAACAAAATGGTAACAATTCCTCCTTGTGACATTTGAGTTTGAAACTGTTAACATACCAAGCAAAAATGATAGCTCAAATCAGGTTTTACAAAGAAGTCCAATAGATGATGATTCCAATTGTATGTTTGTTTCTAGATCTGAGAAAGTCAGTCATAGCCAACTTCTACAGTTTTGTTGCCATAGACCCAAGATTAAATCACAATGTGCGTGCGAACGTGCCCCAGGGTGCGGCAGGGAACCCCACGCCCACCAAGCACGCATATGCAGAAATATTTTGCCCAAATCTATTTTCCAACATAGAATTAAAGAGGTCCCAGATATACTTCTCTCTCTCCCCACCAAGTATGTGAGGTCAAGTTTATCCTAGTATTCGATAAAAAGGCTCATGTGAAAAAGGGAACAGCAACGCTCAGGCGACCCACGCAGGCCCCGGCAGACGCTCTATAGCAGAAGGGACGCGGCACCGGCAGGGCTGTGGGTGCACCTGCACCCTCGCTAACCTCATGGTGCAAGCACCCGAGGCTCTACAGATTCCACTCCCAGAGTTAGTGGGAAACTCCATCCTAGCACCGGGATGCTCTGCGTTGCTAGATGTACCTGCTTTAAGATATGCATGAACTGTCCTTACTCTACACACGAGACTCACTAGGAGATACTTTCAGATTTATCGGAAAAGAGACATTCCAGCAAATGCATTTCTGTAAGATTCTCTACCTCTTTTCACTGGGGGGGGGTGGGGGAGGGGGAAAAGGTAACTTGCCTCCAAGGGTTGGAGACAAAGCCGTTACTGCAAGACAAGAGTGCTGCGCACCCCGGGAACCGCTGCGCCACGAGGCACGAGGCACGAGGCACGGCCGTGCACCCCGGACGCAGGAGTAGCACACGAGGCTAGCACAGGTTGACGCCAGCCCTCTCCAGAAGCAGGCCTGTCCCTTCCTCCTCCCCCTCAGCCCCCAGCTCCCTCCAGGCCTCAGTGGCTGCTGACAGGGCAGAGGCCACAACTAGAGGAGGCTCTCAACTCCACCAGGGACAGGAGCCCCGGACGCTGGGGACTCCGCTGCTGCCCTCCGCGCCCACCTCCCTCTGCTCCGCCCTATCTCAGGAGCCAGGCGTGGCCACTTTGACCCTCTCCTTCCCTTCTGTGACTCCTACAAAAACCAGTCCAGCGAGTCCAGGCTGCCTCGCACGCCACGGATGCCCGGCACAGGCCACATGTCCTCATCCAAGCTCCTGGGGCAAGAAGGCTCTTGCAGTATTTCGCTTTCTGGTTGAGCATCCCCAGCCTGAAATCCAAAGTGCTCCGAAGAGCATTTCCTGCGAGTGTCATATGAGGGAGAGCTCGGAATGTTTCAGGTTTCAGAGCATTTTGGAGTAGGGACGCTCAGCCTGAATTTGAACGTCTTTTCAAGGAGGCCACACACTGAAGCCCCCGATGTCCGCCCCACACAATCCCAGCACACCCTCTGAAGTCCCCAGCAACAAGATTTTCTTTCTTCAAAAAAAATAAAAAATAAATAAATAAATAAAAAACCCCAAGTCACATAAACTCACACGCAACCACTGAAGGGGGTTGTGGACACCTGCACAGACTGGATGAAATGGAACTGTCACATCTTTACCAGGGTAATTTCAAGTCATTCCTCAAAACACACACCTGTTTTACTGAGCTGCATTTTAAGGTGAACACACACAAATCATTTCGGGGAAACAAATGTCACTTTGGGCCGTGTGTGGTTTCTTGACTCCTGGGAATAACTCAGCGTTCACACCCTCACTTCTGGATAAGGGAGAAGATGCAAAGAAATCTGTTAAAACAAAGACATGGAAACAAGTTTAAGAAGGGTTTGAAAGGTTCCTCCTGTCCCCCTGGAGGGGAGAGGAGGACGCCTGGAAGGCTTACGGGGGACAGGAGCACAGCCTCCTCGGTGTGCCATGGACGTCGCCTCGCTGAGGGGAGAGGACGATGCCTGGAAGGCTCACGGGGGTGGGAGCACAGCCTCCTCAGTGCTTTCTACACTCAGCAGCTTCAGAGATTCCCGTAGAAGCAGAACGCGTGAGAACCGAGTCCGGAACACACCCCAAGGAAAGGGGATGAGGGGTCAACAAAAGCATTCGCTCATTACCAAGGAGCACGGGCATGACGCCGCTTCAAAGAACGTGTGAAAAAGTCTCTCACGGGTGTTTCAGAAAATAAGGGTAGCGTGAGATTGCTCGATCAGTTCAAACAGGCTGCCATCCCCCAGGCCATGAAGCCCCTGAGATGAGCCTCTCACAGTGAACAGAAGTCACTCGCACCTCTGCCAGAGAAAGTCCTACAAGCCGACACGTGACCTCACGAAACCTGGCCTACAGCCCGTCGACCACAGTGAGTCTGACACGGTACATCCCTCCAGATGGTTAAGGACCCCAGCCTTCTCGGCACCAGGGATGGGTATCGCGGAAGACAATTTTTCTGAGGGGTGGTTTTGAAATGCAACTGTTCCACCTCAGGTCAGGCATTGGATCCTCATAAGGAGCACCTCCGAGATCCCTTCACATGCCGTTTACAATAGGGTCCCAGCGCCTAGGAGAATCTAAATGCTGCCGCTGATCCAAGAGGAGGCAGAGCTCAGGCGGTCATGCTCACTTCGCCCGCCACTCACCTCCGGCTATGACCCCGGTCCCTAACAGACCATGGACCAGCACGTGCCAGTCTGCAGTCCAGGACTAAGCCCTACTGGCCAGCACACACACACCAGCCCAGGTGGAGACACTACTCGTGACCCTGGCTGGGCAGGAAGGAAGCCTGAGGGCCATTTCCTGACCAGGATGCCACACCCCCGACCCAAATACAGAGGTTCCCCATAAAAACCCACTGTACACTCACCAGAAAACAGAGCCACACCTGGGCAACACAACAAGACCCCCCCATCCCTGCAACAAAGAAAAGAAAAATTAGCCAGGCATGCTGGTGCGCGCCCCAGGTCCCAGCTGCTCGGGTGACTGAGGGGGGAGGATCGCCTGAGCCAGGGATCACGCCACCGCATGCCAGCCTGGGTGACAGAGCAAGACCCTGTCTCGGAAAATATAAATAAACTAAAAACCAACAGAAACTGGGTGCATGTAGGGTGGAAGAAACGCCGCAGGAGACTAGCGAACGGCACCACAGGGTTTCTATCAGGAAGAACAGCACGTCTCCCAACCAAGTGCTCCCGCCCTCATGAGACCCTGTGCTTGGGAAGCACCAGCGAGGCCACGTGGCTGGCCTCTTCCTGCTTTAAATCAAGTGGAACCAGACGCTGTGATGACACACAGGGACTATGACAAACCCTGGAGGTTCTAACTGAGAAAACAATGACATGTGTGAGTTCCTATGACAACGTCTCAAAACAATGGAAGGAGGGTACCGTTTGCAGATAAGACAACTTCTGAAGTCTATTCAAGTGTTACCTCTTGGGAAAATAGGGAAGACTCATTTTCTCCATAGACAGCGCACACACAGCACTTTGCCACACATAATACAAGGCGGTTTATGGCAGTGGCCGCATATTTTCACGTGTATCACCTTTTGGGCATCTTCTAGGTTTGCTAGAGCCGGCGGCTACTTTCATTCCCCACAAAACACACAGAAATGCATGAGCATTATCTCCTCTCATGGAGCATCTACACTAATAGGAAGAAGAATGTCGTGCTCCAAGTGTACCTGCAAACACGGTTTTCTTCTGAAAACCCAAGTGCATGCAAAGCAAACACGGCATATCACTAAAGCGCACAGGAGAGCAGAGCACCTCTGAGTAGAAAGCATGTAAAGGATAGCTAGTTGGGAACATTATTTTAAAACGTTTCTATGGATATGAGTTATCCCAGGGAGCCCGTTTGGTACCTGCATTCAAAGGCAATTCATTATTCGACATCCAACCTTTAACAGAAGGTTCACAGTAAGATCCCCGGAAACGGCATTCCCCTGGTGACTTTTCAATGCTCAGATTTCAGTATCGATACAGCTTGGTAAGCAGTCAGGAGAGGGGCGGCTCAGAGGCTGAAAGCACACAGGTCAGGGCCCTCCTGTGTCCGACAGCCTCACCTGGGCCTCGCTTTCTGCACTGCCCAGGGCTGCTCATGAGATTGTGCCGAAACGGATCTGTGCACGCCAAACAGCTCTCAGCAGGGGCTCAACAGCCAGAAGCCGTTCCACCACACCGTCATCCCCCTTCTAACCAGAGAACACCCGATACAGAAACAGGAGAAACAGGTATTAAGTGAGTTGGCAAAGCCAAAATCCACCCGGATCTACCACTCCAAAACAAACATACACCACACTGCCCAATATTGATGGGAGCCAAAAACATGGAAGTCCTGAGAGCCCACACTGACCACAGCCAGACACCACTTCTGCAAGAACCAAGCACGCGCCTAGAGATCGCCCGTGATGACCCAGGAGAGCAGCTTGGAGCAGAGACAAACGTGAAGGAGAGGCACAGGGGCCAGGGTGCTGGGTGTGCCCGTCTGTGTGACCTCACTGAGATTGCTGACCTCTGGCCCTTGGTGTCCGTCCTGTGGAGGAGGTAGCCCCCAAATCCCTGCCTCCCTTCAGCGCTGACGGAGGCTGCCCTGAAGCCTCCCCAGGGCTGAGACCGCTTCGAAATCCTGTCAACTGCACACCCACATAAGCACACAAATAAACAAAGTGTCAAGTACGCAGACAGGAAAAGAAAAGTATGCCAATCCTCCCCTATCCAACAGGCATTGAAAAAGGAACAGGAAAATTGTGGTAGTCTTGAAACCACCACCAGCTATCACGTCCTGTTGAGATGTTTTAGCCAATCAGGAACATCTCTTTACCAAGCACCTGTGTGTTTAGGAAGTCCGTTGACAGATTCCAAACAACCTCGGAGCCTGCGACCTGACCCCCATTCTACGCGCATCACCTCTCCGGCGGAACAAGCCCTGGACACCATTCAGATGGCGAGGAACAGGAACAAGGGTAGCTTGCCCTCACCACCACCAAACAAGCTCGACCCCGAGGAGCCCGGAGAACAGCGACGTTTGCTTAGACGCTTTCCCACTGACCTTGTCAGAGCGAACGTTCCCATCCCACGCCACCCAGTGTTTGACTCTCCCTGGGATGCCAGCAGCCGCCAACCCTCACAACTCACAAGCTGGAAACAGAGGCCAAGCTGACAGGAGGGAGGCCTCTCTCCATCCCCTACTGAATTCGCTCAGGACACGGAGGTTCCCAAACACACACGGCCCCGGGTATTCCACACCTGGAGAACATTCTAACAACAGACGCTGCAAAGACGTTCCCCCTAAAGAGAAACTCAGTTTCTAACTTCCCTTAGGGAAAAATAGGAGGCCCAGAACTTTCCAGAAAATCAAGCCTGGGAGGAAGCCCCTCACCTCTGGCACTTCCTAAACCTGCCTTCCCGCAGGTGCTCAGGGATGTCCCCGCGCCAGCCCCGTCCACCCAGGACGGCAGCAGGGCTCAGGCAGCCAGCACCTGGGCAGCAGGCGAAGCAACCCCAGGGTGAAAACGTCATCCCAGGCACCACTTCCCGGAGCCCCTCAGCAAGAAAAACAGAGGCGGGACCAGAACCGAGGGCTGACTCGAGGCTGGGGAGCCACAGACCCGCACAGCTCAATCATCGGACACGCTCTGCTGTGGACAGAGGAGCCCAGCCCAGGGAGAGGCCAGCACAGAGATCCTCGTGCCGGCTCCACGGGCCAGCGTCCCCCAGGGCTGCAAGTTTGCGATCACAGCTTCAGAATCGGGTTCCAGAATCTTCCGGAATCAAAGACACACCCAACTGTAAAGCTGCCAGGACAGCAGGGCCCAGGAGCAGGCTCAGGGGAGGAGCAGGTAGAAACCCCACACACAGCACACACGTGTGCATGCTTACTCCACACATGCCACCCCTTCACCCGATACTATACACGCAAACGCCTCTATGCACTCCATACACACCCTCAAATACACTCACCAAATGTGATGCGTGTACACACTCCACACACCCTCCAACATACACGACACACGCATGAACACGCTCACTCCACACACACCTGCTAAATACACTCACCACACACGCACAAACGTGACACACGTGCACACTCATTCCAGACCTCACGCCCCTCACCAAGTACACAGGGGCACACATCCCCAAGTCCAGCACCTGCAGACTCCACAAGCTTTGGTTTCCCCCACTGTTTCTCTCATCACATGAGATCCACACACACACGTGTCATTTACTGACATCTAACACCCGGGGAGGCCCTTAGACAGAACTGCAGTCACAAGTCGGCTTCATTCAGGCATTCATCACCAGCCCCCGGAAGCCACCTCTCCTGTCCCCACGGGGAGGGGGGGCCGAGACCGCAGGCGTCGCTGGGCTTACAGATCCCCAGGCTGGCAACCCAGCGAAATCAGGAGGGCTCGGCCACGGCCCTGGAGGGAGACGGGTACTGGCTCAGGTATGCGGCACACGGGTCCTCATTTCCATGCGGCGTCACCTACGACAGCGTCGGGTGAAAGCCAGTGGGGCTTGGCATTCCTGGGATAGACGGTCCTGGAATTACAAGGGAAGCTTTTTCACTTCTCCCCTCTGAACACATGAGGTCCATGGTCCCCGCTCACATCTAACCCTGGGAATCGGAATCGGTGACTCCTTGTCCACCTGAGGACCACCCAAGAGGATCCACACACCTGCTGCAACAGCAGCACTGCACCTGGTCCGCAGGGTAGCAAAGCAAATCCCACCTTTTGACGAAAACTGGATTACCCCGACACTGGCAGCCTGCAGTGTGTATATATCGTCAGGCCCCCACATCTGCGGCGCCACCTGCAAGAGGAACACAAACCCTTAGTCCCGGGTTCTCACGATGGCCTGTGAGGTGGATCCCAGTGGAGAGGAGAGAAGGCCAGGGCCAGAGCTGGCGTGTCAGGAGGGTCAGGGTTCAAAAACCCCATCATCCACCTCACACAGCAGCCCTGACCGTTCAAGTGACTTCTATCATCAGCCTGAAAATGGACCACAGTTACCAGTAATTCTGAGTGCTGTTCCTTCTGACGTCAGACATTTCGCTAGAAAGATTTTGCCAAATCTGCTTTCAAAATCCTATGCTATGAAATGTCTAACGAAAATCTGAGCTGTGAAATAAAGCACACATTTCAATGAATCCCAAAATGACTATCCCGAAGGAAGTTGTAACTTGAAGTGAAAAATACCCTCTAAAAGACATCAGCCAGAATTACCTGCCATCATTACTGATCCCATATGATTAATGAATTCTACAGCATCCTCTCAGATATAAACTTAAAACCATGAGCTGAATGCACATGTTAGCACAACCAAAGTTCTGCTTTCATAAGCAGCACAGGCGTCTCTGGAGAGGATTTTAATTGGGACTACAATGCGCACGGTGGTGGTAAGAGGTTTCATGCCGGCTGTTCTCCAAGGTGCAACACAGAAACACCACTAACCTCGAAGACACCTTTGTAACGAGATGATGAGAGACGATGTGGACAGAATACTGGAAATATTTGAAAAGGAGAAACAATGCAAGGAAAGAATCTTATCAGTTACCCTTTAACACCCTTAGAAAAACCCGATTTCTCTTTTGGGGTGATTAAAGAAGAAAACGACATTTCTGGATTTTTCTTTTTCTTGTCTTTTTTTTTACATTTTCCTTTCTGAGACAGGGTCTTGGCTCTGTCACCAAGACTGGAGTACAGTGGAGCAATCACAGCTCACCGTAGCCTTAAGTGTTCTTCCCACCTCGGACTCCAGAGTAGCAGGGACCACAGGCACGCACCACCATACTCAGCTAATTTTTCTGTTGTGAGAGAGATGGGGTGTCTTGCTCTGTTGTCCAGGCTGCTCTTGAACTCCTTGGCCTCACAAAGTGCTGCGATTACATTACAGGCATAAGCCAGCGTGCCCAACCAACCTTTTTCTTAATTCTATAACAATTACGCCGCATTCAGAGGAAGGATAACTATTAGTGAGAAGAGACTTGGCGAAGCAATATGTTGATACGAAAACAAAATGGTAACAATTCCTCCTTGTGACATTTGAGTTTGAAACTGTTAACATACCAAGCAAAAATGATAGCTCAAATCAGGTTTTACAAAGAAGTCCAATAGATGATGATTCCAATTGTATGTTTGTTTCTAGATCTGAGAAAGTCAGTCATAGCCAACTTCTACAGTTTTGTTGCCATAGACCCAAGATTAAATCACAATGTGCGTGCGAACGTGCCCCAGGGTGCGGCAGGGAACCCCACGCCCACCAAGCACGCATATGCAGAAATATTTTGCCCAAATCTATTTTCCAACATAGAATTAAAGAGGTCCCAGATATACTTCTCTCTCTCCCCACCAAGTATGTGAGGTCAAGTTTATCCTAGTATTCGATAAAAAGGCTCATGTGAAAAAGGGAACAGCAACGCTCAGGCGACCCACGCAGGCCCCGGCAGACGCTCTATAGCAGAAGGGACGCGGCACCGGCAGGGCTGTGGGTGCACCTGCACCCTCGCTAACCTCATGGTGCAAGCACCCGAGGCTCTACAGATTCCACTCCCAGAGTTAGTGGGAAACTCCATCCTAGCACCGGGATGCTCTGCGTTGCTAGATGTACCTGCTTTAAGATATGCATGAACTGTCCTTACTCTACACACGAGACTCACTAGGAGATACTTTCAGATTTATCGGAAAAGAGACATTCCAGCAAATGCATTTCTGTAAGATTCTCTACCTCTTTTCACTGGGGGGGGGTGGGGGAGGGGGAAAAGGTAACTTGCCTCCAAGGGTTGGAGACAAAGCCGTTACTGCAAGACAAGAGTGCTGCGCACCCCGGGAACCGCTGCGCCACGAGGCACGAGGCACGAGGCACGGCCGTGCACCCCGGACGCAGGAGTAGCACACGAGGCTAGCACAGGTTGACGCCAGCCCTCTCCAGAAGCAGGCCTGTCCCTTCCTCCTCCCCCTCAGCCCCCAGCTCCCTCCAGGCCTCAGTGGCTGCTGACAGGGCAGAGGCCACAACTAGAGGAGGCTCTCAACTCCACCAGGGACAGGAGCCCCGGACGCTGGGGACTCCGCTGCTGCCCTCCGCGCCCACCTCCCTCTGCTCCGCCCTATCTCAGGAGCCAGGCGTGGCCACTTTGACCCTCTCCTTCCCTTCTGTGACTCCTACAAAAACCAGTCCAGCGAGTCCAGGCTGCCTCGCACGCCACGGATGCCCGGCACAGGCCACATGTCCTCATCCAAGCTCCTGGGGCAAGAAGGCTCTTGCAGTATTTCGCTTTCTGGTTGAGCATCCCCAGCCTGAAATCCAAAGTGCTCCGAAGAGCATTTCCTGCGAGTGTCATATGAGGGAGAGCTCGGAATGTTTCAGGTTTCAGAGCATTTTGGAGTAGGGACGCTCAGCCTGAATTTGAACGTCTTTTCAAGGAGGCCACACACTGAAGCCCCCGATGTCCGCCCCACACAATCCCAGCACACCCTCTGAAGTCCCCAGCAACAAGATTTTCTTTCTTCAAAAAAAATAATAAATAAATAAATAAATAAAAAACCCCAAGTCACATAAACTCACACGCAACCACTGAAGGGGGTTGTGGACACCTGCACAGACTGGATGAAATGGAACTGTCACATCTTTACCAGGGTAATTTCAAGTCATTCCTCAAAACACACACCTGTTTTACTGAGCTGCATTTTAAGGTGAACACACACAAATCATTTCGGGGAAACAAATGTCACTTTGGGCCGTGTGTGGTTTCTTGACTCCTGGGAATAACTCAGCGTTCACACCCTCACTTCTGGATAAGGGAGAAGATGCAAAGAAATCTGTTAAAACAAAGACATGGAAACAAGTTTAAGAAGGGTTTGAAAGGTTCCTCCTGTCCCCCTGGAGGGGAGAGGAGGATGCCTGGAAGGCTTACGGGGGACAGGAGCACAGCCTCCTCGGTGTGCCATGGACGTCGCCTCGCTGAGGGGAGAGGACGATGCCTGGAAGGCTCACGGGGGTGGGAGCACAGCCTCCTCAGTGCTTTCTACACTCAGCAGCTTCAGAGATTCCCGTAGAAGCAGAACGCGTGAGAACCGAGTCCGGAACACACCCCAAGGAAAGGGGATGAGGGGTCAACAAAAGCATTCGCTCATTACCAAGGAGCACGGGCATGACGCCGCTTCAAAGAACGTGTGAAAAAGTCTCTCACGGGTGTTTCAGAAAATAAGGGTAGCGTGAGATTGCTCGATCAGTTCAAACAGGCTGCCATCCCCCAGGCCATGAAGCCCCTGAGATGAGCCTCTCACAGTGAACAGAAGTCACTCGCACCTCTGCCAGAGAAAGTCCTACAAGCCGACACGTGACCTCACGAAACCTGGCCTACAGCCCGTCGACCACAGTGAGTCTGACACGGTACATCCCTCCAGATGGTTAAGGACCCCAGCCTTCTCGGCACCAGGGATGGGTATCGCGGAAGACAATTTTTCTGAGGGGTGGTTTTGAAATGCAACTGTTCCACCTCAGGTCAGGCATTGGATCCTCATAAGGAGCACCTCCGAGATCCCTTCACATGCCGTTTACAATAGGGTCCCAGCGCCTAGGAGAATCTAAATGCTGCCGCTGATCCAAGAGGAGGCAGAGCTCAGGCGGTCATGCTCACTTCGCCCGCCACTCACCTCCGGCTATGACCCCGGTCCCTAACAGACCATGGACCAGCACGTGCCAGTCTGCAGTCCAGGACTAAGCCCTACTGGCCAGCACACACACACCAGCCCAGGTGGAGACACTACTCGTGACCCTGGCTGGGCAGGAAGGAAGCCTGAGGGCCATTTCCTGACCAGGATGCCACACCCCCGACCCAAATACAGAGGTTCCCCATAAAAACCCACTGTACACTCACCAGAAAACAGAGCCACACCTGGGCAACACAACAAGACCCCCCCATCCCTGCAACAAAGAAAAGAAAAATTAGCCAGGCATGCTGGTGCGCGCCCCAGGTCCCAGCTGCTCGGGTGACTGAGGGGGGAGGATCGCCTGAGCCAGGGATCACGCCACCGCATGCCAGCCTGGGTGACAGAGCAAGACCCTGTCTCGGAAAATATAAATAAACTAAAAACCAACAGAAACTGGGTGCATGTAGGGTGGAAGAAACGCCGCAGGAGACTAGCGAACGGCACCACAGGGTTTCTATCAGGAAGAACAGCACGTCTCCCAACCAAGTGCTCCCGCCCTCATGAGACCCTGTGCTTGGGAAGCACCAGCGAGGCCACGTGGCTGGCCTCTTCCTGCTTTAAATCAAGTGGAACCAGACGCTGTGATGACACACAGGGACTATGACAAACCCTGGAGGTTCTAACTGAGAAAACAATGACATGTGTGAGTTCCTATGACAACGTCTCAAAACAATGGAAGGAGGGTACCGTTTGCAGATAAGACAACTTCTGAAGTCTATTCAAGTGTTACCTCTTGGGAAAATAGGGAAGACTCATTTTCTCCATAGACAGCGCACACACAGCACTTTGCCACACATAATACAAGGCGGTTTATGGCAGTGGCCGCATATTTTCACGTGTATCACCTTTTGGGCATCTTCTAGGTTTGCTAGAGCCGGCGGCTACTTTCATTCCCCACAAAACACACAGAAATGCATGAGCATTATCTCCTCTCATGGAGCATCTACACTAATAGGAAGAAGAATGTCGTGCTCCAAGTGTACCTGCAAACACGGTTTTCTTCTGAAAACCCAAGTGCATGCAAAGCAAACACGGCATATCACTAAAGCGCACAGGAGAGCAGAGCACCTCTGAGTAGAAAGCATGTAAAGGATAGCTAGTTGGGAACATTATTTTAAAACGTTTCTATGGATATGAGTTATCCCAGGGAGCCCGTTTGGTACCTGCATTCAAAGGCAATTCATTATTCGACATCCAACCTTTAACAGAAGGTTCACAGTAAGATCCCCGGAAACGGCATTCCCCTGGTGACTTTTCAATGCTCAGATTTCAGTATCGATACAGCTTGGTAAGCAGTCAGGAGAGGGGCGGCTCAGAGGCTGAAAGCACACAGGTCAGGGCCCTCCTGTGTCCGACAGCCTCACCTGGGCCTCGCTTTCTGCACTGCCCAGGGCTGCTCATGAGATTGTGCCGAAACGGATCTGTGCACGCCAAACAGCTCTCAGCAGGGGCTCAACAGCCAGAAGCCGTTCCACCACACCGTCATCCCCCTTCTAACCAGAGAACACCCGATACAGAAACAGGAGAAACAGGTATTAAGTGAGTTGGCAAAGCCAAAATCCACCCGGATCTACCACTCCAAAACAAACATACACCACACTGCCCAATATTGATGGGAGCCAAAAACATGGAAGTCCTGAGAGCCCACACTGACCACAGCCAGACACCACTTCTGCAAGAACCAAGCACGCGCCTAGAGATCGCCCGTGATGACCCAGGAGAGCAGCTTGGAGCAGAGACAAACGTGAAGGAGAGGCACAGGGGCCAGGGTGCTGGGTGTGCCCGTCTGTGTGACCTCACTGAGATTGCTGACCTCTGGCCCTTGGTGTCCGTCCTGTGGAGGAGGTAGCCCCCAAATCCCTGCCTCCCTTCAGCGCTGACGGAGGCTGCCCTGAAGCCTCCCCAGGGCTGAGACCGCTTCGAAATCCTGTCAACTGCACACCCACATAAGCACACAAATAAACAAAGTGTCAAGTACGCAGACAGGAAAAGAAAAGTATGCCAATCCTCCCCTATCCAACAGGCATTGAAAAAGGAACAGGAAAATTGTGGTAGTCTTGAAACCACCACCAGCTATCACGTCCTGTTGAGATGTTTTAGCCAATCAGGAACATCTCTTTACCAAGCACCTGTGTGTTTAGGAAGTCCGTTGACAGATTCCAAACAACCTCGGAGCCTGCGACCTGACCCCCATTCTACGCGCATCACCTCTCCGGCGGAACAAGCCCTGGACACCATTCAGATGGCGAGGAACAGGAACAAGGGTAGCTTGCCCTGACCACCACCAAACAAGCTCGACCCCGAGGAGCCCGGAGAACAGCGACGTTTGCTTAGACGCTTTCCCACTGACCTTGTCAGAGCGAACGTTCCCATCCCACGCCACCCAGTGTTTGACTCTCCCTGGGATGCCAGCAGCCGCCAACCCTCACAACTCACAAGCTGGAAACAGAGGCCAAGCTGACAGGAGGGAGGCCTCTCTCCATCCCCTACTGAATTCGCTCAGGACACGGAGGTTCCCAAACACACACGGCCCCGGGTATTCCACACCTGGAGAACATTCTAACAACAGACGCTGCAAAGACGTTCCCCCTAAAGAGAAACTCAGTTTCTAACTTCCCTTAGGGAAAAATAGGAGGCCCAGAACTTTCCAGAAAATCAAGCCTGGGAGGAAGCCCCTCACCTCTGGCACTTCCTAAACCTGCCTTCCCGCAGGTGCTCAGGGATGTCCCCGCGCCAGCCCCGTCCACCCAGGACGGCAGCAGGGCTCAGGCAGCCAGCACCTGGGCAGCAGGCGAAGCAACCCCAGGGTGAAAACGTCATCCCAGGCACCACTTCCCGGAGCCCCTCAGCAAGAAAAACAGAGGCGGGACCAGAACCGAGGGCTGACTCGAGGCTGGGGAGCCACAGACCCGCACAGCTCAATCATCGGACACGCTCTGCTGTGGACAGAGGAGCCCAGCCCAGGGAGAGGCCAGCACAGAGATCCTCGTGCCGGCTCCACGGGCCAGCGTCCCCCAGGGCTGCAAGTTTGCGATCACAGCTTCAGAATCGGGTTCCAGAATCTTCCGGAATCAAAGACACACCCAACTGTAAAGCTGCCAGGACAGCAGGGCCCAGGAGCAGGCTCAGGGGAGGAGCAGGTAGAAACCCCACACACAGCACACACGTGTGCATGCTTACTCCACACATGCCACCCCTTCACCCGATACTATACACGCAAACGCCTCTATGCACTCCATACACACCCTCAAATACACTCACCAAATGTGATGCGTGTACACACTCCACACACCCTCCAACATACACGACACACGCATGAACACGCTCACTCCACACACACCTGCTAAATACACTCACCACACACGCACAAACGTGACACACGTGCACACTCATTCCAGACCTCACGCCCCTCACCAAGTACACAGGGGCACACATCCCCAAGTCCAGCACCTGCAGACTCCACAAGCTTTGGTTTCCCCCACTGTTTCTCTCATCACATGAGATCCACACACACACGTGTCATTTACTGACATCTAACACCCGGGGAGGCCCTTAGACAGAACTGCAGTCACAAGTCGGCTTCATTCAGGCATTCATCACCAGCCCCCGGAAGCCACCTCTCCTGTCCCCACGGGGAGGGGGGGCCGAGACCGCAGGCGTCGCTGGGCTTACAGATCCCCAGGCTGGCAACCCAGCGAAATCAGGAGGGCTCGGCCACGGCCCTGGAGGGAGACGGGTACTGGCTCAGGTATGCGGCACACGGGTCCTCATTTCCATGCGGCGTCACCTACGACAGCGTCGGGTGAAAGCCAGTGGGGCTTGGCATTCCTGGGATAGACGGTCCTGGAATTACAAGGGAAGCTTTTTCACTTCTCCCCTCTGAACACATGAGGTCCATGGTCCCCGCTCACATCCAACCCTGGGAATCGGAATCGGTGACTCCTTGTCCACCTGAGGACCACCCAAGAGGATCCACACACCTGCTGCAACAGCAGCACTGCACCTGGTCCGCAGGGTAGCAAAGCAAATCCCACCTTTTGACGAAAACTGGATTACCCCGACACTGGCAGCCTGCAGTGTGTATATATCGTCAGGCCCCCACATCTGCGGCGCCACCTGCAAGAGGAACACAAACCCTTAGTCCCGGGTTCTCACGATGGCCTGTGAGGTGGATGCTGGCACCTTCTCTCCTCCCAGTGGAGAGGAGAGAAGGCCAGGGCCAGAGCTGGCGTGTCAGGAGGGTCAGGGTTCAAAAACCCCATCATCCACCTCACACAGCAGCCCTGACCGTTCAAGTGACTTCTATCATCAGCCTGAAAATGGACCACAGTTACCAGTAATTCTGAGTGCTGTTCCTTCTGACGTCAGACATTTCGCTAGAAAGATTTTGCCAAATCTGCTTTCAAAATCCTATGCTATGAAATGTCTAACGAAAATCTGAGCTGTGAAATAAAGCACACATTTCAATGAATCCCAAAATGACTATCCCGAAGGAAGTTGTAACTTGAAGTGAAAAATACCCTCTAAAAGACATCAGCCAGAATTACCTGCCATCATTACTGATCCCATATGATTAATGAATTCTACAGCATCCTCTCAGATATAAACTTAAAACCATGAGCTGAATGCACATGTTAGCACAACCAAAGTTCTGCTTTCATAAGCAGCACAGGCGTCTCTGGAGAGGATTTTAATTGGGACTACAATGCGCACGGTGGTGGTAAGAGGTTTCATGCCGGCTGTTCTCCAAGGTGCAACACAGAAACACCACTAACCTCGAAGACACCTTTGTAACGAGATGATGAGAGACGATGTGGACAGAATACTGGAAATATTTGAAAAGGAGAAACAATGCAAGGAAAGAATCTTATCAGTTACCCTTTAACACCCTTAGAAAAACCCGATTTCTCTTTTGGGGTGATTAAAGAAGAAAACGACATTTCTGGATTTTTCTTTTTCTTGTCTTTTTTTTTACATTTTCCTTTCTGAGACAGGGTCTTGGCTCTGTCACCAAGACTGGAGTACAGTGGAGCAATCACAGCTCACCGTAGCCTTAAGTGTTCTTCCCACCTCGGACTCCAGAGTAGCAGGGACCACAGGCACGCACCACCATACTCAGCTAATTTTTCTGTTGTGAGAGAGATGGGGTGTCTTGCTCTGTTGTCCAGGCTGCTCTTGAACTCCTTGGCCTCACAAAGTGCTGCGATTACATTACAGGCATAAGCCAGCGTGCCCAACCAACCTTTTTCTTAATTCTATAACAATTACGCCGCATTCAGAGGAAGGATAACTATTAGTGAGAAGAGACTTGGCGAAGCAATATGTTGATACGAAAACAAAATGGTAACAATTCCTCCTTGTGACATTTGAGTTTGAAACTGTTAACATACCAAGCAAAAATGATAGCTCAAATCAGGTTTTACAAAGAAGTCCAATAGATGATGATTCCAATTGTATGTTTGTTTCTAGATCTGAGAAAGTCAGTCATAGCCAACTTCTACAGTTTTGTTGCCATAGACCCAAGATTAAATCACAATGTGCGTGCGAACGTGCCCCAGGGTGCGGCAGGGAACCCCACGCCCACCAAGCACGCATATGCAGAAATATTTTGCCCAAATCTATTTTCCAACATAGAATTAAAGAGGTCCCAGATATACTTCTCTCTCTCCCCACCAAGTATGTGAGGTCAAGTTTATCCTAGTATTCGATAAAAAGGCTCATGTGAAAAAGGGAACAGCAACGCTCAGGCGACCCACGCAGGCCCCGGCAGACGCTCTATAGCAGAAGGGACGCGGCACCGGCAGGGCTGTGGGTGCACCTGCACCCTCGCTAACCTCATGGTGCAAGCACCCGAGGCTCTACAGATTCCACTCCCAGAGTTAGTGGGAAACTCCATCCTAGCACCGGGATGCTCTGCGTTGCTAGATGTACCTGCTTTAAGATATGCATGAACTGTCCTTACTCTACACACGAGACTCACTAGGAGATACTTTCAGATTTATCGGAAAAGAGACATTCCAGCAAATGCATTTCTGTAAGATTCTCTACCTCTTTTCACTGGGGGGGGGTGGGGGAGGGGGGAGGGGGGAGGGGGAAAAGGTAACTTGCCTCCAAGGGTTGGAGACAAAGCCGTTACTGCAAGACAAGAGTGCTGCGCACCCCGGGAACCGCTGCGCCACGAGGCACGAGGCACGAGGCACGGCCGTGCACCCCGGACGCAGGAGTAGCACACGAGGCTAGCACAGGTTGACGCCAGCCCTCTCCAGAAGCAGGCCTGTCCCTTCCTCCTCCCCCTCAGCCCCCAGCTCCCTCCAGGCCTCAGTGGCTGCTGACAGGGCAGAGGCCACAACTAGAGGAGGCTCTCAACTCCACCAGGGACAGGAGCCCCGGACGCTGGGGACTCCGCTGCTGCCCTCCGCGCCCACCTCCCTCTGCTCCGCCCTATCTCAGGAGCCAGGCGTGGCCACTTTGACCCTCTCCTTCCCTTCTGTGACTCCTACAAAAACCAGTCCAGCGAGTCCAGGCTGCCTCGCACGCCACGGATGCCCGGCACAGGCCACATGTCCTCATCCAAGCTCCTGGGGCAAGAAGGCTCTTGCAGTATTTCGCTTTCTGGTTGAGCATCCCCAGCCTGAAATCCAAAGTGCTCCGAAGAGCATTTCCTGCGAGTGTCATATGAGGGAGAGCTCGGAATGTTTCAGGTTTCAGAGCATTTTGGAGTAGGGACGCTCAGCCTGAATTTGAACGTCTTTTCAAGGAGGCCACACACTGAAGCCCCCGATGTCCGCCCCACACAATCCCAGCACACCCTCTGAAGTCCCCAGCAACAAGATTTTCTTTCTTCAAAAAAAATAAAAAATAAATAAATAAATAAAAAACCCCAAGTCACATAAACTCACACGCAACCACTGAAGGGGGTTGTGGACACCTGCACAGACTGGATGAAATGGAACTGTCACATCTTTACCAGGGTAATTTCAAGTCATTCCTCAAAACACACACCTGTTTTACTGAGCTGCATTTTAAGGTGAACACACACAAATCATTTCGGGGAAACAAATGTCACTTTGGGCCGTGTGTGGTTTCTTGACTCCTGGGAATAACTCAGCGTTCACACCCTCACTTCTGGATAAGGGAGAAGATGCAAAGAAATCTGTTAAAACAAAGACATGGAAACAAGTTTAAGAAGGGTTTGAAAGGTTCCTCCTGTCCCCCTGGAGGGGAGAGGAGGACGCCTGGAAGGCTTACGGGGGACAGGAGCACAGCCTCCTCGGTGTGCCATGGACGTCGCCTCGCTGAGGGGAGAGGACGATGCCTGGAAGGCTCACGGGGGTGGGAGCACAGCCTCCTCAGTGCTTTCTACACTCAGCAGCTTCAGAGATTCCCGTAGAAGCAGAACGCGTGAGAACCGAGTCCGGAACACACCCCAAGGAAAGGGGATGAGGGGTCAACAAAAGCATTCGCTCATTACCAAGGAGCACGGGCATGACGCCGCTTCAAAGAACGTGTGAAAAAGTCTCTCACGGGTGTTTCAGAAAATAAGGGTAGCGTGAGATTGCTCGATCAGTTCAAACAGGCTGCCATCCCCCAGGCCATGAAGCCCCTGAGATGAGCCTCTCACAGTGAACAGAAGTCACTCGCACCTCTGCCAGAGAAAGTCCTACAAGCCGACACGTGACCTCACGAAACCTGGCCTACAGCCCGTCGACCACAGTGAGTCTGACACGGTACATCCCTCCAGATGGTTAAGGACCCCAGCCTTCTCGGCACCAGGGATGGGTATCGCGGAAGACAATTTTTCTGAGGGGTGGTTTTGAAATGCAACTGTTCCACCTCAGGTCAGGCATTGGATCCTCATAAGGAGCACCTCCGAGATCCCTTCACATGCCGTTTACAATAGGGTCCCAGCGCCTAGGAGAATCTAAATGCTGCCGCTGATCCAAGAGGAGGCAGAGCTCAGGCGGTCATGCTCACTTCGCCCGCCACTCACCTCCGGCTATGACCCCGGTCCCTAACAGACCATGGACCAGCACGTGCCAGTCTGCAGTCCAGGACTAAGCCCTACTGGCCAGCACACACACACCAGCCCAGGTGGAGACACTACTCGTGACCCTGGCTGGGCAGGAAGGAAGCCTGAGGGCCATTTCCTGACCAGGATGCCACACCCCCGACCCAAATACAGAGGTTCCCCATAAAAACCCACTGTACACTCACCAGAAAACAGAGCCACACCTGGGCAACACAACAAGACCCCCCCATCCCTGCAACAAAGAAAAGAAAAATTAGCCAGGCATGCTGGTGCGCGCCCCAGGTCCCAGCTGCTCGGGTGACTGAGGGGGGAGGATCGCCTGAGCCAGGGATCACGCCACCGCATGCCAGCCTGGGTGACAGAGCAAGACCCTGTCTCGGAAAATATAAATAAACTAAAAACCAACAGAAACTGGGTGCATGTAGGGTGGAAGAAACGCCGCAGGAGACTAGCGAACGGCACCACAGGGTTTCTATCAGGAAGAACAGCACGTCTCCCAACCAAGTGCTCCCGCCCTCATGAGACCCTGTGCTTGGGAAGCACCAGCGAGGCCACGTGGCTGGCCTCTTCCTGCTTTAAATCAAGTGGAACCAGACGCTGTGATGACACACAGGGACTATGACAAACCCTGGAGGTTCTAACTGAGAAAACAATGACATGTGTGAGTTCCTATGACAACGTCTCAAAACAATGGAAGGAGGGTACCGTTTGCAGATAAGACAACTTCTGAAGTCTATTCAAGTGTTACCTCTTGGGAAAATAGGGAAGACTCATTTTCTCCATAGACAGCGCACACACAGCACTTTGCCACACATAATACAAGGCGGTTTATGGCAGTGGCCGCATATTTTCACGTGTATCACCTTTTGGGCATCTTCTAGGTTTGCTAGAGCCGGCGGCTACTTTCATTCCCCACAAAACACACAGAAATGCATGAGCATTATCTCCTCTCATGGAGCATCTACACTAATAGGAAGAAGAATGTCGTGCTCCAAGTGTACCTGCAAACACGGTTTTCTTCTGAAAACCCAAGTGCATGCAAAGCAAACACGGCATATCACTAAAGCGCACAGGAGAGCAGAGCACCTCTGAGTAGAAAGCATGTAAAGGATAGCTAGTTGGGAACATTATTTTAAAACGTTTCTATGGATATGAGTTATCCCAGGGAGCCCGTTTGGTACCTGCATTCAAAGGCAATTCATTATTCGACATCCAACCTTTAACAGAAGGTTCACAGTAAGATCCCCGGAAACGGCATTCCCCTGGTGACTTTTCAATGCTCAGATTTCAGTATCGATACAGCTTGGTAAGCAGTCAGGAGAGGGGCGGCTCAGAGGCTGAAAGCACACAGGTCAGGGCCCTCCTGTGTCCGACAGCCTCACCTGGGCCTCGCTTTCTGCACTGCCCAGGGCTGCTCATGAGATTGTGCCGAAACGGATCTGTGCACGCCAAACAGCTCTCAGCAGGGGCTCAACAGCCAGAAGCCGTTCCACCACACCGTCATCCCCCTTCTAACCAGAGAACACCCGATACAGAAACAGGAGAAACAGGTATTAAGTGAGTTGGCAAAGCCAAAATCCACCCGGATCTACCACTCCAAAACAAACATACACCACACTGCCCAATATTGATGGGAGCCAAAAACATGGAAGTCCTGAGAGCCCACACTGACCACAGCCAGACACCACTTCTGCAAGAACCAAGCACGCGCCTAGAGATCGCCCGTGATGACCCAGGAGAGCAGCTTGGAGCAGAGACAAACGTGAAGGAGAGGCACAGGGGCCAGGGTGCTGGGTGTGCCCGTCTGTGTGACCTCACTGAGATTGCTGACCTCTGGCCCTTGGTGTCCGTCCTGTGGAGGAGGTAGCCCCCAAATCCCTGCCTCCCTTCAGCGCTGACGGAGGCTGCCCTGAAGCCTCCCCAGGGCTGAGACCGCTTCGAAATCCTGTCAACTGCACACCCACATAAGCACACAAATAAACAAAGTGTCAAGTACGCAGACAGGAAAAGAAAAGTATGCCAATCCTCCCCTATCCAACAGGCATTGAAAAAGGAACAGGAAAATTGTGGTAGTCTTGAAACCACCACCAGCTATCACGTCCTGTTGAGATGTTTTAGCCAATCAGGAACATCTCTTTACCAAGCACCTGTGTGTTTAGGAAGTCCGTTGACAGATTCCAAACAACCTCGGAGCCTGCGACCTGACCCCCATTCTACGCGCATCACCTCTCCGGCGGAACAAGCCCTGGACACCATTCAGATGGCGAGGAACAGGAACAAGGGTAGCTTGCCCTCACCACCACCAAACAAGCTCGACCCCGAGGAGCCCGGAGAACAGCGACGTTTGCTTAGACGCTTTCCCACTGACCTTGTCAGAGCGAACGTTCCCATCCCACGCCACCCAGTGTTTGACTCTCCCTGGGATGCCAGCAGCCGCCAACCCTCACAACTCACAAGCTGGAAACAGAGGCCAAGCTGACAGGAGGGAGGCCTCTCTCCATCCCCTACTGAATTCGCTCAGGACACGGAGGTTCCCAAACACACACGGCCCCGGGTATTCCACACCTGGAGAACATTCTAACAACAGACGCTGCAAAGACGTTCCCCCTAAAGAGAAACTCAGTTTCTAACTTCCCTTAGGGAAAAATAGGAGGCCCAGAACTTTCCAGAAAATCAAGCCTGGGAGGAAGCCCCTCACCTCTGGCACTTCCTAAACCTGCCTTCCCGCAGGTGCTCAGGGATGTCCCCGCGCCAGCCCCGTCCACCCAGGACGGCAGCAGGGCTCAGGCAGCCAGCACCTGGGCAGCAGGCGAAGCAACCCCAGGGTGAAAACGTCATCCCAGGCACCACTTCCCGGAGCCCCTCAGCAAGAAAAACAGAGGCGGGACCAGAACCGAGGGCTGACTCGAGGCTGGGGAGCCACAGACCCGCACAGCTCAATCATCGGACACGCTCTGCTGTGGACAGAGGAGCCCAGCCCAGGGAGAGGCCAGCACAGAGATCCTCGTGCCGGCTCCACGGGCCAGCGTCCCCCAGGGCTGCAAGTTTGCGATCACAGCTTCAGAATCGGGTTCCAGAATCTTCCGGAATCAAAGACACACCCAACTGTAAAGCTGCCAGGACAGCAGGGCCCAGGAGCAGGCTCAGGGGAGGAGCAGGTAGAAACCCCACACACAGCACACACGTGTGCATGCTTACTCCACACATGCCACCCCTTCACCCGATACTATACACGCAAACGCCTCTATGCACTCCATACACACCCTCAAATACACTCACCAAATGTGATGCGTGTACACACTCCACACACCCTCCAACATACACGACACACGCATGAACACGCTCACTCCACACACACCTGCTAAATACACTCACCACACACGCACAAACGTGACACACGTGCACACTCATTCCAGACCTCACGCCCCTCACCAAGTACACAGGGGCACACATCCCCAAGTCCAGCACCTGCAGACTCCACAAGCTTTGGTTTCCCCCACTGTTTCTCTCATCACATGAGATCCACACACACACGTGTCATTTACTGACATCTAACACCCGGGGAGGCCCTTAGACAGAACTGCAGTCACAAGTCGGCTTCATTCAGGCATTCATCACCAGCCCCCGGAAGCCACCTCTCCTGTCCCCACGGGGAGGGGGGGCCGAGACCGCAGGCGTCGCTGGGCTTACAGATCCCCAGGCTGGCAACCCAGCGAAATCAGGAGGGCTCGGCCACGGCCCTGGAGGGAGACGGGTACTGGCTCAGGTATGCGGCACACGGGTCCTCATTTCCATGCGGCGTCACCTACGACAGCGTCGGGTGAAAGCCAGTGGGGCTTGGCATTCCTGGGATAGACGGTCCTGGAATTACAAGGGAAGCTTTTTCACTTCTCCCCTCTGAACACATGAGGTCCATGGTCCCCGCTCACATCTAACCCTGGGAATCGGAATCGGTGACTCCTTGTCCACCTGAGGACCACCCAAGAGGATCCACACACCTGCTGCAACAGCAGCACTGCACCTGGTCCGCAGGGTAGCAAAGCAAATCCCACCTTTTGACGAAAACTGGATTACCCCGACACTGGCAGCCTGCAGTGTGTATATATCGTCAGGCCCCCACATCTGCGGCGCCACCTGCAAGAGGAACACAAACCCTTAGTCCCGGGTTCTCACGATGGCCTGTGAGGTGGATCCCAGTGGAGAGGAGAGAAGGCCAGGGCCAGAGCTGGCGTGTCAGGAGGGTCAGGGTTCAAAAACCCCATCATCCACCTCACACAGCAGCCCTGACCGTTCAAGTGACTTCTATCATCAGCCTGAAAATGGACCACAGTTACCAGTAATTCTGAGTGCTGTTCCTTCTGACGTCAGACATTTCGCTAGAAAGATTTTGCCAAATCTGCTTTCAAAATCCTATGCTATGAAATGTCTAACGAAAATCTGAGCTGTGAAATAAAGCACACATTTCAATGAATCCCAAAATGACTATCCCGAAGGAAGTTGTAACTTGAAGTGAAAAATACCCTCTAAAAGACATCAGCCAGAATTACCTGCCATCATTACTGATCCCATATGATTAATGAATTCTACAGCATCCTCTCAGATATAAACTTAAAACCATGAGCTGAATGCACATGTTAGCACAACCAAAGTTCTGCTTTCATAAGCAGCACAGGCGTCTCTGGAGAGGATTTTAATTGGGACTACAATGCGCACGGTGGTGGTAAGAGGTTTCATGCCGGCTGTTCTCCAAGGTGCAACACAGAAACACCACTAACCTCGAAGACACCTTTGTAACGAGATGATGAGAGACGATGTGGACAGAATACTGGAAATATTTGAAAAGGAGAAACAATGCAAGGAAAGAATCTTATCAGTTACCCTTTAACACCCTTAGAAAAACCCGATTTCTCTTTTGGGGTGATTAAAGAAGAAAACGACATTTCTGGATTTTTCTTTTTCTTGTCTTTTTTTTTACATTTTCCTTTCTGAGACAGGGTCTTGGCTCTGTCACCAAGACTGGAGTACAGTGGAGCAATCACAGCTCACCGTAGCCTTAAGTGTTCTTCCCACCTCGGACTCCAGAGTAGCAGGGACCACAGGCACGCACCACCATACTCAGCTAATTTTTCTGTTGTGAGAGAGATGGGGTGTCTTGCTCTGTTGTCCAGGCTGCTCTTGAACTCCTTGGCCTCACAAAGTGCTGCGATTACATTACAGGCATAAGCCAGCGTGCCCAACCAACCTTTTTCTTAATTCTATAACAATTACGCCGCATTCAGAGGAAGGATAACTATTAGTGAGAAGAGACTTGGCGAAGCAATATGTTGATACGAAAACAAAATGGTAACAATTCCTCCTTGTGACATTTGAGTTTGAAACTGTTAACATACCAAGCAAAAATGATAGCTCAAATCAGGTTTTACAAAGAAGTCCAATAGATGATGATTCCAATTGTATGTTTGTTTCTAGATCTGAGAAAGTCAGTCATAGCCAACTTCTACAGTTTTGTTGCCATAGACCCAAGATTAAATCACAATGTGCGTGCGAACGTGCCCCAGGGTGCGGCAGGGAACCCCACGCCCACCAAGCACGCATATGCAGAAATATTTTGCCCAAATCTATTTTCCAACATAGAATTAAAGAGGTCCCAGATATACTTCTCTCTCTCCCCACCAAGTATGTGAGGTCAAGTTTATCCTAGTATTCGATAAAAAGGCTCATGTGAAAAAGGGAACAGCAACGCTCAGGCGACCCACGCAGGCCCCGGCAGACGCTCTATAGCAGAAGGGACGCGGCACCGGCAGGGCTGTGGGTGCACCTGCACCCTCGCTAACCTCATGGTGCAAGCACCCGAGGCTCTACAGATTCCACTCCCAGAGTTAGTGGGAAACTCCATCCTAGCACCGGGATGCTCTGCGTTGCTAGATGTACCTGCTTTAAGATATGCATGAACTGTCCTTACTCTACACACGAGACTCACTAGGAGATACTTTCAGATTTATCGGAAAAGAGACATTCCAGCAAATGCATTTCTGTAAGATTCTCTACCTCTTTTCACTGGGGGGGGGGTGGGGGAGGGGGGGAGGGGGGAGGGGGAAAAGGTAACTTGCCTCCAAGGGTTGGAGACAAAGCCGTTACTGCAAGACAAGAGTGCTGCGCACCCCGGGAACCGCTGCGCCACGAGGCACGAGGCACGAGGCACGGCCGTGCACCCCGGACGCAGGAGTAGCACACGAGGCTAGCACAGGTTGACGCCAGCCCTCTCCAGAAGCAGGCCTGTCCCTTCCTCCTCCCCCTCAGCCCCCAGCTCCCTCCAGGCCTCAGTGGCTGCTGACAGGGCAGAGGCCACAACTAGAGGAGGCTCTCAACTCCACCAGGGACAGGAGCCCCGGACGCTGGGGACTCCGCTGCTGCCCTCCGCGCCCACCTCCCTCTGCTCCGCCCTATCTCAGGAGCCAGGCGTGGCCACTTTGACCCTCTCCTTCCCTTCTGTGACTCCTACAAAAACCAGTCCAGCGAGTCCAGGCTGCCTCGCACGCCACGGATGCCCGGCACAGGCCACATGTCCTCATCCAAGCTCCTGGGGCAAGAAGGCTCTTGCAGTATTTCGCTTTCTGGTTGAGCATCCCCAGCCTGAAATCCAAAGTGCTCCGAAGAGCATTTCCTGCGAGTGTCATATGAGGGAGAGCTCGGAATGTTTCAGGTTTCAGAGCATTTTGGAGTAGGGACGCTCAGCCTGAATTTGAACGTCTTTTCAAGGAGGCCACACACTGAAGCCCCCGATGTCCGCCCCACACAATCCCAGCACACCCTCTGAAGTCCCCAGCAACAAGATTTTCTTTCTTCAAAAAAAATAAAAAATAAATAAATAAATAAAAAACCCCAAGTCACATAAACTCACACGCAACCACTGAAGGGGGTTGTGGACACCTGCACAGACTGGATGAAATGGAACTGTCACATCTTTACCAGGGTAATTTCAAGTCATTCCTCAAAACACACACCTGTTTTACTGAGCTGCATTTTAAGGTGAACACACACAAATCATTTCGGGGAAACAAATGTCACTTTGGGCCGTGTGTGGTTTCTTGACTCCTGGGAATAACTCAGCGTTCACACCCTCACTTCTGGATAAGGGAGAAGATGCAAAGAAATCTGTTAAAACAAAGACATGGAAACAAGTTTAAGAAGGGTTTGAAAGGTTCCTCCTGTCCCCCTGGAGGGGAGAGGAGGACGCCTGGAAGGCTTACGGGGGACAGGAGCACAGCCTCCTCGGTGTGCCATGGACGTCGCCTCGCTGAGGGGAGAGGACGATGCCTGGAAGGCTCACGGGGGTGGGAGCACAGCCTCCTCAGTGCTTTCTACACTCAGCAGCTTCAGAGATTCCCGTAGAAGCAGAACGCGTGAGAACCGAGTCCGGAACACACCCCAAGGAAAGGGGATGAGGGGTCAACAAAAGCATTCGCTCATTACCAAGGAGCACGGGCATGACGCCGCTTCAAAGAACGTGTGAAAAAGTCTCTCACGGGTGTTTCAGAAAATAAGGGTAGCGTGAGATTGCTCGATCAGTTCAAACAGGCTGCCATCCCCCAGGCCATGAAGCCCCTGAGATGAGCCTCTCACAGTGAACAGAAGTCACTCGCACCTCTGCCAGAGAAAGTCCTACAAGCCGACACGTGACCTCACGAAACCTGGCCTACAGCCCGTCGACCACAGTGAGTCTGACACGGTACATCCCTCCAGATGGTTAAGGACCCCAGCCTTCTCGGCACCAGGGATGGGTATCGCGGAAGACAATTTTTCTGAGGGGTGGTTTTGAAATGCAACTGTTCCACCTCAGGTCAGGCATTGGATCCTCATAAGGAGCACCTCCGAGATCCCTTCACATGCCGTTTACAATAGGGTCCCAGCGCCTAGGAGAATCTAAATGCTGCCGCTGATCCAAGAGGAGGCAGAGCTCAGGCGGTCATGCTCACTTCGCCCGCCACTCACCTCCGGCTATGACCCCGGTCCCTAACAGACCATGGACCAGCACGTGCCAGTCTGCAGTCCAGGACTAAGCCCTACTGGCCAGCACACACACACCAGCCCAGGTGGAGACACTACTCGTGACCCTGGCTGGGCAGGAAGGAAGCCTGAGGGCCATTTCCTGACCAGGATGCCACACCCCCGACCCAAATACAGAGGTTCCCCATAAAAACCCACTGTACACTCACCAGAAAACAGAGCCACACCTGGGCAACACAACAAGACCCCCCCATCCCTGCAACAAAGAAAAGAAAAATTAGCCAGGCATGCTGGTGCGCGCCCCAGGTCCCAGCTGCTCGGGTGACTGAGGGGGGAGGATCGCCTGAGCCAGGGATCACGCCACCGCATGCCAGCCTGGGTGACAGAGCAAGACCCTGTCTCGGTAAATATAAACAAACTAAAAACCAACAGAAACTGGGTGCATGTAGGGTGGAAGAAACGCCGCAGGAGACTAGCGAACGGCACCACAGGGTTTCTATCAGGAAGAACAGCACGTCTCCCAACCAAGTGCTCCCGCCCTCATGAGACCCTGTGCTTGGGAAGCACCAGCGAGGCCACGTGGCTGGCCTCTTCCTGCTTTAAATCAAGTGGAACCAGACGCTGTGATGACACACAGGGACTATGACAAACCCTGGAGGTTCTAACTGAGAAAACAATGACATGTGTGAGTTCCTATGACAACGTCTCAAAACAATGGAAGGAGGGTACCGTTTGCAGATAAGACAACTTCTGAAGTCTATTCAAGTGTTACCTCTTGGGAAAATAGGGAAGACTCATTTTCTCCATAGACAGCGCACACACAGCACTTTGCCACACATAATACAAGGCGGTTTATGGCAGTGGCCGCATATTTTCACGTGTATCACCTTTTGGGCATCTTCTAGGTTTGCTAGAGCCGGCGGCTACTTTCATTCCCCACAAAACACACAGAAATGCATGAGCATTATCTCCTCTCATGGAGCATCTACACTAATAGGAAGAAGAATGTCGTGCTCCAAGTGTACCTGCAAACACGGTTTTCTTCTGAAAACCCAAGTGCATGCAAAGCAAACACGGCATATCACTAAAGCGCACAGGAGAGCAGAGCACCTCTGAGTAGAAAGCATGTAAAGGATAGCTAGTTGGGAACATTATTTTAAAACGTTTCTATGGATATGAGTTATCCCAGGGAGCCCGTTTGGTACCTGCATTCAAAGGCAATTCATTATTCGACATCCAACCTTTAACAGAAGGTTCACAGTAAGATCCCCGGAAACGGCATTCCCCTGGTGACTTTTCAATGCTCAGATTTCAGTATCGATACAGCTTGGTAAGCAGTCAGGAGAGGGGCGGCTCAGAGGCTGAAAGCACACAGGTCAGGGCCCTCCTGTGTCCGACAGCCTCACCTGGGCCTCGCTTTCTGCACTGCCCAGGGCTGCTCATGAGATTGTGCCGAAACGGATCTGTGCACGCCAAACAGCTCTCAGCAGGGGCTCAACAGCCAGAAGCCGTTCCACCACACCGTCATCCCCCTTCTAACCAGAGAACACCCGATACAGAAACAGGAGAAACAGGTATTAAATGAGTTGGCAAAGCCAAAATCCACCCGGATCTACCACTCCAAAACAAACATACACCACACTGCCCAATATTGATGGGAGCCAAAAACATGGAAGTCCTGAGAGCCCACACTGACCACAGCCAGACACCACTTCTGCAAGAACCAAGCACGCGCCTAGAGATCGCCCGTGATGACCCAGGAGAGCAGCTTGGAGCAGAGACAAACGTGAAGGAGAGGCACAGGGGCCAGGGTGCTGGGTGTGCCCGTCTGTGTGACCTCACTGAGATTGCTGACCTCTGGCCCTTGGTGTCCGTCCTGTGGAGGAGGTAGCCCCCAAATCCCTGCCTCCCTTCAGCGCTGACGGAGGCTGCCCTGAAGCCTCCCCAGGGCTGAGACCGCTTCGAAATCCTGTCAACTGCACACCCACATAAGCACACAAATAAACAAAGTGTCAAGTACGCAGACAGGAAAAGAAAAGTATGCCAATCCTCCCCTATCCAACAGGCATTGAAAAAGGAACAGGAAAATTGTGGTAGTCTTGAAACCACCACCAGCTATCACGTCCTGTTGAGATGTTTTAGCCAATCAGGAACATCTCTTTACCAAGCACCTGTGTGTTTAGGAAGTCCGTTGACAGATTCCAAACAACCTCGGAGCCTGCGACCTGACCCCCATTCTACGCGCATCACCTCTCCGGCGGAACAAGCCCTGGACACCATTCAGATGGTGAGGAACAGGAACAAGGGTAGCTTGCCCTCACCACCACCAAACAAGCTCGACCCCGAGGAGCCCGGAGAACAGCGACGTTTGCTTAGACGCTTTCCCACTGACCTTGTCAGAGCGAACGTTCCCATCCCACGCCACCCAGTGTTTGACTCTCCCTGGGATGCCAGCAGCCGCCAACCCTCACAACTCACAAGCTGGAAACAGAGGCCAAGCTGACAGGAGGGAGGCCTCTCTCCATCCCCTACTGAATTCGCTCAGGACACGGAGGTTCCCAAACACACACGGCCCCGGGTATTCCACACCTGGAGAACATTCTAACAACAGACGCTGCAAAGACGTTCCCCCTAAAGAGAAACTCAGTTTCTAACTTCCCTTAGGGAAAAATAGGAGGCCCAGAACTTTCCAGAAAATCAAGCCTGGGAGGAAGCCCCTCACCTCTGGCACTTCCTAAACCTGCCTTCCCGCAGGTGCTCAGGGATGTCCCCGCGCCAGCCCCGTCCACCCAGGACGGCAGCAGGGCTCAGGCAGCCAGCACCTGGGCAGCAGGCGAAGCAACCCCAGGGTGAAAACGTCATCCCAGGCACCACTTCCCGGAGCCCCTCAGCAAGAAAAACAGAGGCGGGACCAGAACCGAGGGCTGACTCGAGGCTGGGGAGCCACAGACCCGCACAGCTCAATCATCGGACACGCTCTGCTGTGGACAGAGGAGCCCAGCCCAGGGAGAGGCCAGCACAGAGATCCTCGTGCCGGCTCCACGGGCCAGCGTCCCCCAGGGCTGCAAGTTTGCGATCACAGCTTCAGAATCGGGTTCCAGAATCTTCCGGAATCAAAGACACACCCAACTGTAAAGCTGCCAGGACAGCAGGGCCCAGGAGCAGGCTCAGGGGAGGAGCAGGTAGAAACCCCACACACAGCACACACGTGTGCATGCTTACTCCACACATGCCACCCCTTCACCCGATACTATACACGCAAACGCCTCTATGCACTCCATACACACCCTCAAATACACTCACCAAATGTGATGCGTGTACACACTCCACACACCCTCCAACATACACGACACACGCATGAACACGCTCACTCCACACACACCTGCTAAATACACTCACCACACACGCACAAACGTGACACACGTGCACACTCATTCCAGACCTCACGCCCCTCACCAAGTACACAGGGGCACACATCCCCAAGTCCAGCACCTGCAGACTCCACAAGCTTTGGTTTCCCCCACTGTTTCTCTCATCACATGAGATCCACACACACACGTGTCATTTACTGACATCTAACACCCGGGGAGGCCCTTAGACAGAACTGCAGTCACAAGTCGGCTTCATTCAGGCATTCATCACCAGCCCCCGGAAGCCACCTCTCCTGTCCCCACGGGGAGGGGGGGCCGAGACCGCAGGCGTCGCTGGGCTTACAGATCCCCAGGCTGGCAACCCAGCGAAATCAGGAGGGCTCGGCCACGGCCCTGGAGGGAGACGGGTACTGGCTCAGGTATGCGGCACACGGGTCCTCATTTCCATGCGGCGTCACCTACGACAGCGTCGGGTGAAAGCCAGTGGGGCTTGGCATTCCTGGGATAGACGGTCCTGGAATTACAAGGGAAGCTTTTTCACTTCTCCCCTCTGAACACATGAGGTCCATGGTCCCCGCTCACATCTAACCCTGGGAATCGGAATCGGTGACTCCTTGTCCACCTGAGGACCACCCAAGAGGATCCACACACCTGCTGCAACAGCAGCACTGCACCTGGTCCGCAGGGTAGCAAAGCAAATCCCACCTTTTGACGAAAACTGGATTACCCCGACACTGGCAGCCTGCAGTGTGTATATATCGTCAGGCCCCCACATCTGCGGCGCCACCTGCAAGAGGAACACAAACCCTTAGTCCCGGGTTCTCACGATGGCCTGTGAGGTGGATGCTGGCACCTTCTCTCCTCCCAGTGGAGAGGAGAGAAGGCCAGGGCCAGAGCTGGCGTGTCAGGAGGGTCAGGGTTCAAAAACCCCATCATCCACCTCACACAGCAGCCCTGACCGTTCAAGTGACTTCTATCATCAGCCTGAAAATGGACCACAGTTACCAGTAATTCTGAGTGCTGTTCCTTCTGACGTCAGACATTTCGCTAGAAAGATTTTGCCAAATCTGCTTTCAAAATCCTATGCTATGAAATGTCTAACGAAAATCTGAGCTGTGAAATAAAGCACACATTTCAATGAATCCCAAAATGACTATCCCGAAGGAAGTTGTAACTTGAAGTGAAAAATACCCTCTAAAAGACATCAGCCAGAATTACCTGCCATCATTACTGATCCCATATGATTAATGAATTCTACAGCATCCTCTCAGATATAAACTTAAAACCATGAGCTGAATGCACATGTTAGCACAACCAAAGTTCTGCTTTCATAAGCAGCACAGGCGTCTCTGGAGAGGATTTTAATTGGGACTACAATGCGCACGGTGGTGGTAAGAGGTTTCATGCCGGCTGTTCTCCAAGGTGCAACACAGAAACACCACTAACCTCGAAGACACCTTTGTAACGAGATGATGAGAGACGATGTGGACAGAATACTGGAAATATTTGAAAAGGAGAAACAATGCAAGGAAAGAATCTTATCAGTTACCCTTTAACACCCTTAGAAAAACCCGATTTCTCTTTTGGGATGATTAAAGAAGAAAACGACATTTCTGGATTTTTCTTTTTCTTGTCTTTTTTTACATTTTCCTTTCTGAGACAGGGTCTTGGCTCTGTCACCAAGACTGGAGTACAGTGGAGCAATCACAGCTCACCGTAGCCTTAAGTGTTCTTCCCACCTCGGACTCCAGAGTAGCAGGGACCACAGGCACGCACCACCATACTCAGCTAATTTTTCTGTTGTGAGAGAGATGGGGTGTCTTGCTCTGTTGTCCAGGCTGCTCTTGAACTCCTTGGCCTCACAAAGTGCTGCGATTACATTACAGGCATAAGCCAGCGTGCCCAACCAACCTTTTTCTTAATTCTATAACACTTACGCCGCATTCAGAGGAAGGATAACTATTAGTGAGAAGAGACTTGGCGAAGCAATATGTTGATACGAAAACAAAATGGTAACAATTCCTCCTTGTGACATTTGAGTTTGAAACTGTTAACATACCAAGCAAAAATGATAGCTCAAATCAGGTTTTACAAAGAAGTCCAATAGATGATGATTCCAATTGTATGTTTGTTTCTAGATCTGAGAAAGTCAGTCATAGCCAACTTCTACAGTTTTGTTGCCATAGACCCAAGATTAAATCACAATGTGCGTGCGAACGTGCCCCAGGGTGCGGCAGGGAACCCCACGCCCACCAAGCACGCATATGCAGAAATATTTTGCCCAAATCTATTTTCCAACATAGAATTAAAGAGGTCCCAGATATACTTCTCTCTCTCCCCACCAAGTATGTGAGGTCAAGTTTATCCTAGTATTCGATAAAAAGGCTCATGTGAAAAAGGGAACAGCAACGCTCAGGCGACCCACGCAGGCCCCGGCAGACGCTCTATAGCAGAAGGGACGCGGCACCGGCAGGGCTGTGGGTGCACCTGCACCCTCGCTAACCTCATGGTGCAAGCACCCGAGGCTCTACAGATTCCACTCCCAGAGTTAGTGGGAAACTCCATCCTAGCACCGGGATGCTCTGCGTTGCTAGATGTACCTGCTTTAAGATATGCATGAACTGTCCTTACTCTACACACGAGACTCACTAGGAGATACTTTCAGATTTATCGGAAAAGAGACATTCCAGCAAATGCATTTCTGTAAGATTCTCTACCTCTTTTCACTGGGGGGGGTGCGGGAGGGGGGAGGGGGGAGGGGGGAAAAGGTAACTTGCCTCCAAGGGTTGGAGACAAAGCCGTTACTGCAAGACAAGAGTGCTGCGCACCCCGGGAACCGCTGCGCCACGAGGCACGAGGCACGAGGCACGGCCGTGCACCCCGGACGCAGGAGTAGCACACGAGGCTAGCACAGGTTGACGCCAGCCCTCTCCAGAAGCAGGCCTGTCCCTTCCTCCTCCCCCTCAGCCCCCAGCTCCCTCCAGGCCTCAGTGGCTGCTGACAGGGCAGAGGCCACAACTAGAGGAGGCTCTCAACTCCACCAGGGACAGGAGCCCCGGACGCTGGGGACTCCGCTGCTGCCCTCCGCGCCCACCTCCCTCTGCTCCGCCCTATCTCAGGAGCCAGGCGTGGCCACTTTGACCCTCTCCTTCCCTTCTGTGACTCCTACAAAAACCAGTCCAGCGAGTCCAGGCTGCCTCGCACGCCACGGATGCCCGGCACAGGCCACATGTCCTCATCCAAGCTCCTGGGGCAAGAAGGCTCTTGCAGTATTTCGCTTTCTGGTTGAGCATCCCCAGCCTGAAATCCAAAGTGCTCCGAAGAGCATTTCCTGCGAGTGTCATATGAGGGAGAGCTCGGAATGTTTCAGGTTTCAGAGCATTTTGGAGTAGGGACGCTCAGCCTGAATTTGAACGTCTTTTCAAGGAGGCCACACACTGAAGCCCCCGATGTCCGCCCCACACAATCCCAGCACACCCTCTGAAGTCCCCAGCAACAAGATTTTCTTTCTTCAAAAAAAATAAAAAATAAATAAATAAATAAAAAACCCCAAGTCACATAAACTCACACGCAACCACTGAAGGGGGTTGTGGACACCTGCACAGACTGGATGAAATGGAACTGTCACATCTTTACCAGGGTAATTTCAAGTCATTCCTCAAAACACACACCTGTTTTACTGAGCTGCATTTTAAGGTGAACACACACAAATCATTTCGGGGAAACAAATGTCACTTTGGGCCGTGTGTGGTTTCTTGACTCCTGGGAATAACTCAGCGTTCACACCCTCACTTCTGGATAAGGGAGAAGATGCAAAGAAATCTGTTAAAACAAAGACATGGAAACAAGTTTAAGAAGGGTTTGAAAGGTTCCTCCTGTCCCCCTGGAGGGGAGAGGAGGACGCCTGGAAGGCTTACGGGGGACAGGAGCACAGCCTCCTCGGTGTGCCATGGACGTCGCCTCGCTGAGGGGAGAGGACGATGCCTGGAAGGCTCACGGGGGTGGGAGCACAGCCTCCTCAGTGCTTTCTACACTCAGCAGCTTCAGAGATTCCCGTAGAAGCAGAACGCGTGAGAACCGAGTCCGGAACACACCCCAAGGAAAGGGGATGAGGGGTCAACAAAAGCATTCGCTCATTACCAAGGAGCACGGGCATGACGCCGCTTCAAAGAACGTGTGAAAAAGTCACTCACGGGTGTTTCAGAAAATAAGGGTAGCGTGAGATTGCTCGATCAGTTCAAACAGGCTGCCATCCCCCAGGCCATGAAGCCCCTGAGATGAGCCTCTCACAGTGAACAGAAGTCACTCGCACCTCTGCCAGAGAAAGTCCTACAAGCCGACACGTGACCTCACGAAACCTGGCCTACAGCCCGTCGACCACAGTGAGTCTGACACGGCACATCCCTCCAGATGGTTAAGGACCCCAGCCTTCTCGGCACCAGGGATGGGTATCGCGGAAGACAATTTTTCTGAGGGGTGGTTTTGAAATGCAACTGTTCCACCTCAGGTCAGGCATTGGATCCTCATAAGGAGCACCTCCGAGATCCCTTCACATGCCGTTTACAATAGGGTCCCAGCGCCTAGGAGAATCTAAATGCTGCCGCTGATCCAAGAGGAGGCAGAGCTCAGGCGGTCATGCTCACTTCGCCCGCCACTCACCTCCGGCTATGACCCCGGTCCCTAACAGACCATGGACCAGCACGTGCCAGTCTGCAGTCCAGGACTAAGCCCTACTGGCCAGCACACACACACCAGCCCAGGTGGAGACACTACTCGTGACCCTGGCTGGGCAGGAAGGAAGCCTGAGGGCCATTTCCTGACCAGGATGCCACACCCCCGACCCAAATACAGAGGTTCCCCATAAAAACCCACTGTACACTCACCAGAAAACAGAGCCACACCTGGGCAACACAACAAGACCCCCCCATCCCTGCAACAAAGAAAAGAAAAATTAGCCAGGCATGCTGGTGCGCGCCCCAGGTCCCAGCTGCTCGGGTGACTGAGGGGGGAGGATCGCCTGAGCCAGGGATCACGCCACCGCATGCCAGCCTGGGTGACAGAGCAAGACCCTGTCTCGGAAAATATAAATAAACTAAAAACCAACAGAAACTGGGTGCATGTAGGGTGGAAGAAACGCCGCAGGAGACTAGCGAACGGCACCACAGGGTTTCTATCAGGAAGAACAGCACGTCTCCCAACCAAGTGCTCCCGCCCTCATGAGACCCTGTGCTTGGGAAGCACCAGCGAGGCCACGTGGCTGGCCTCTTCCTGCTTTAAATCAAGTGGAACCAGACGCTGTGATGACACACAGGGACTATGACAAACCCTGGAGGTTCTAACTGAGAAAACAATGACATGTGTGAGTTCCTATGACAACGTCTCAAAACAATGGAAGGAGGGTACCGTTTGCAGATAAGACAACTTCTGAAGTCTATTCAAGTGTTACCTCTTGGGAAAATAGGGAAGACTCATTTTCTCCATAGACAGCGCACACACAGCACTTTGCCACACATAATACAAGGCGGTTTATGGCAGTGGCCGCATATTTTCACGTGTATCACCTTTTGGGCATCTTCTAGGTTTGCTAGAGCCGGCGGCTACTTTCATTCCCCACAAAACACACAGAAATGCATGAGCATTATCTCCTCTCATGGAGCATCTACACTAATAGGAAGAAGAATGTCGTGCTCCAAGTGTACCTGCAAACACGGTTTTCTTCTGAAAACCCAAGTGCATGCAAAGCAAACACGGCATATCACTAAAGCGCACAGGAGAGCAGAGCACCTCTGAGTAGAAAGCATGTAAAGGATAGCTAGTTGGGAACATTATTTTAAAACGTTTCTATGGATATGAGTTATCCCAGGGAGCCCGTTTGGTACCTGCATTCAAAGGCAATTCATTATTCGACATCCAACCTTTAACAGAAGGTTCACAGTAAGATCCCCGGAAACGGCATTCCCCTGGTGACTTTTCAATGCTCAGATTTCAGTATCGATACAGCTTGGTAAGCAGTCAGGAGAGGGGCGGCTCAGAGGCTGAAAGCACACAGGTCAGGGCCCTCCTGTGTCCGACAGCCTCACCTGGGCCTCGCTTTCTGCACTGCCCAGGGCTGCTCATGAGATTGTGCCGAAACGGATCTGTGCACGCCAAACAGCTCTCAGCAGGGGCTCAACAGCCAGAAGCCGTTCCACCACACCGTCATCCCCCTTCTAACCAGAGAACACCCGATACAGAAACAGGAGAAACAGGTATTAAATGAGTTGGCAAAGCCAAAATCCACCCGGATCTACCACTCCAAAACAAACATACACCACACTGCCCAATATTGATGGGAGCCAAAAACATGGAAGTCCTGAGAGCCCACACTGACCACAGCCAGACACCACTTCTGCAAGAACCAAGCACGCACCTAGAGATCGCCCGTGATGACCCAGGAGAGCAGCTTGGAGCAGAGACAAACGTGAAGGAGAGGCACAGGGGCCAGGGTGCTGGGTGTGCCCGTCTGTGTGACCTCACTGAGATTGCTGACCTCTGGCCCTTGGTGTCCGTCCTGTGGAGGAGGTAGCCCCCAAATCCCTGCCTCCCTTCAGCGCTGACGGAGGCTGCCCTGAAGCCTCCCCAGGGCTGAGACCGCTTCGAAATCCTGTCAACTGCACACCCACATAAGCACACAAATAAACAAAGTGTCAAGTACGCAGACAGGAAAAGAAAAGTATGCCAATCCTCCCCTATCCAACAGGCATTGAAAAAGGAACAGGAAAATTGTGGTAGTCTTGAAACCACCACCAGCTATCACGTCCTGTTGAGATGTTTTAGCCAATCAGGAACATCTCTTTACCAAGCACCTGTGTGTTTAGGAAGTCCGTTGACAGATTCCAAACAACCTCGGAGCCTGCGACCTGACCCCCATTCTACGCGCATCACCTCTCCGGCGGAACAAGCCCTGGACACCATTCAGATGGCGAGGAACAGGAACAAGGGTAGCTTGCCCTCACCACCACCAAACAAGCTCGACCCCGAGGAGCCCGGAGAACAGCGACGTTTGCTTAGACGCTTTCCCACTGACCTTGTCAGAGCGAACGTTCCCATCCCACGCCACCCAGTGTTTGACTCTCCCTGGGATGCCAGCAGCCGCCAACCCTCACAACTCACAAGCTGGAAACAGAGGCCAAGCTGACAGGAGGGAGGCCTCTCTCCATCCCCTACTGAATTCGCTCAGGACACGGAGGTTCCCAAACACACACGGCCCCGGGTATTCCACACCTGGAGAACATTCTAACAACAGACGCTGCAAAGACGTTCCCCCTAAAGAGAAACTCAGTTTCTAACTTCCCTTAGGGAAAAATAGGAGGCCCAGAACTTTCCAGAAAATCAAGCCTGGGAGGAAGCCCCTCACCTCTGGCACTTCCTAAACCTGCCTTCCCGCAGGTGCTCAGGGATGTCCCCGCGCCAGCCCCGTCCACCCAGGACGGCAGCAGGGCTCAGGCAGCCAGCACCTGGGCAGCAGGCGAAGCAACCCCAGGGTGAAAACGTCATCCCAGGCACCACTTCCCGGAGCCCCTCAGCAAGAAAAACAGAGGCGGGACCAGAACCGAGGGCTGACTCGAGGCTGGGGAGCCACAGACCCGCACAGCTCAATCATCGGACACGCTCTGCTGTGGACAGAGGAGCCCAGCCCAGGGAGAGGCCAGCACAGAGATCCTCGTGCCGGCTCCATGGGCCAGCGTCCCCCAGGGCTGCAAGTTTGCGATCACAGCTTCAGAATCGGGTTCCAGAATCTTCCGGAATCAAAGACACACCCAACTGTAAAGCTGCCAGGACAGCAGGGCCCAGGAGCAGGCTCAGGGGAGGAGCAGGTAGAAACCCCACACACAGCACACACGTGTGCATGCTTACTCCACACATGCCACCCCTTCACCCGATACTATACACGCAAACGCCTCTATGCACTCCATACACACCCTCAAATACACTCACCAAATGTGATGCGTGTACACACTCCACACACCCTCCAACATACACGACACACGCATGAACACGCTCACTCCACACACACCTGCTAAATACACTCACCACACACGCACAAACGTGACACACGTGCACACTCATTCCAGACCTCACGCCCCTCACCAAGTACACAGGGGCACACATCCCCAAGTCCAGCACCTGCAGACTCCACAAGCTTTGGTTTCCCCCACTGTTTCTCTCATCACATGAGATCCACACACACACGTGTCATTTACTGACATCTAACACCCGGGGAGGCCCTTAGACAGAACTGCAGTCACAAGTCGGCTTCATTCAGGCATTCATCACCAGCCCCCGGAAGCCACCTCTCCTGTCCCCACGGGGAGGGGGGGCCGAGACCGCAGGCGTCGCTGGGCTTACAGATCCCCAGGCTGGCAACCCAGCGAAATCAGGAGGGCTCGGCCACGGCCCTGGAGGGAGACGGGTACTGGCTCAGGTATGCGGCACACGGGTCCTCATTTCCATGCGGCGTCACCTACGACAGCGTCGGGTGAAAGCCAGTGGGGCTTGGCATTCCTGGGATAGACGGCCCTGGAATTACAAGGGAAGCTTTTTCACTTCTCCCCTCTGAACACATGAGGTCCATGGTCGCCGCTCACATCTAACCCTGGGAATCGGAATCGGTGACTCCTTGTCCACCTGAGGACCACCCAAGAGGATCCACACACCTGCTGCAACAGCAGCACTGCACCTGGTCCGCAGGGTAGCAAAGCAAATCCCACCTTTTGACGAAAACTGGATTACCCCGACACTGGCAGCCTGCAGTGTGTATATATCGTCAGGCCCCCACATCTGCGGCGCCACCTGCAAGAGGAACACAAACCCTTAGTCCCGGGTTCTCACGATGGCCTGTGAGGTGGATGCTGGCACCTTCTCTCCTCCCAGTGGAGAGGAGAGAAGGCCAGGGCCAGAGCTGGCGTGTCAGGAGGGTCAGGGTTCAAAAACCCCATCATCCACCTCACACAGCAGCCCTGACCGTTCAAGTGACTTCTATCATCAGCCTGAAAATGGACCACAGTTACCAGTAATTCTGAGTGCTGTTCCTTCTGACGTCAGACATTTCGCTAGAAAGATTTTGCCAAATCTGCTTTCAAAATCCTATGCTATGAAATGTCTAACGAAAATCTGAGCTGTGAAATAAAGCACACATTTCAATGAATCCCAAAATGACTATCCCGAAGGAAGTTGTAACTTGAAGTGAAAAATACCCTCTAAAAGACATCAGCCAGAATTACCTGCCATCATTACTGATCCCATATGATTAATGAATTCTACAGCATCCTCTCAGATATAAACTTAAAACCATGAGCTGAATGCACATGTTAGCACAACCAAAGTTCTGCTTTCATAAGCAGCACAGGCGTCTCTGGAGAGGATTTTAATTGGGACTACAATGCGCACGGTGGTGGTAAGAGGTTTCATGCCGGCTGTTCTCCAAGGTGCAACACAGAAACACCACTAACCTCGAAGACACCTTTGTAACGAGATGATGAGAGACGATGTGGACAGAATACTGGAAATATTTGAAAAGGAGAAACAATGCAAGGAAAGAATCTTATCAGTTACCCTTTAACACCCTTAGAAAAACCCGATTTCTCTTTTGGGGTGATTAAAGAAGAAAACGACATTTCTGGATTTTTCTTTTTCTTGTCTTTTTTTTTACATTTTCCTTTCTGAGACAGGGTCTTGGCTCTGTCACCAAGACTGGAGTACAGTGGAGCAATCACAGCTCACCGTAGCCTTAAGTGTTCTTCCCACCTCGGACTCCAGAGTAGCAGGGACCACAGGCACGCACCACCATACTCAGCTAATTTTTCTGTTGTGAGAGAGATGGGGTGTCTTGCTCTGTTGTCCAGGCTGCTCTTGAACTCCTTGGCCTCACAAAGTGCTGCGATTACATTACAGGCATAAGCCAGCGTGCCCAACCAACCTTTTTCTTAATTCTATAACAATTACGCCGCATTCAGAGGAAGGATAACTATTAGTGAGAAGAGACTTGGCGAAGCAATATGTTGATACGAAAACAAAATGGTAACAATTCCTCCTTGTGACATTTGAGTTTGAAACTGTTAACATACCAAGCAAAAATGATAGCTCAAATCAGGTTTTACAAAGAAGTCCAATAGATGATGATTCCAATTGTATGTTTGTTTCTAGATCTGAGAAAGTCAGTCATAGCCAACTTCTACAGTTTTGTTGCCATAGACCCAAGATTAAATCACAATGTGCGTGCGAACGTGCCCCAGGGTGCGGCAGGGAACCCCACGCCCACCAAGCACGCATATGCAGAAATATTTTGCCCAAATCTATTTTCCAACATAGAATTAAAGAGGTCCCAGATATACTTCTCTCTCTCCCCACCAAGTATGTGAGGTCAAGTTTATCCTAGTATTCGATAAAAAGGCTCATGTGAAAAAGGGAACAGCAACGCTCAGGCGACCCACGCAGGCCCCGGCAGACGCTCTATAGCAGAAGGGACGCGGCACCGGCAGGGCTGTGGGTGCACCTGCACCCTCGCTAACCTCATGGTGCAAGCACCCGAGGCTCTACAGATTCCACTCCCAGAGTTAGTGGGAAACTCCATCCTAGCACCGGGATGCTCTGCGTTGCTAGATGTACCTGCTTTAAGATATGCATGAACTGTCCTTACTCTACACACGAGACTCACTAGGAGATACTTTCAGATTTATCGGAAAAGAGACATTCCAGCAAATGCATTTCTGTAAGATTCTCTACCTCTTTTCACTGGGGGGGGTGGGGGAGGGGGGGAGGGGGGAGGGGGAAAAGGTAACTTGCCTCCAAGGGTTGGAGACAAAGCCGTTACTGCAAGACAAGAGTGCTGCGCACCCCGGGAACCGCTGCGCCACGAGGCACGAGGCACGAGGCACGGCCGTGCACCCCGGACGCAGGAGTAGCACACGAGGCTAGCACAGGTTGACGCCAGCCCTCTCCAGAAGCAGGCCTGTCCCTTCCTCCTCCCCCTCAGCCCCCAGCTCCCTCCAGGCCTCAGTGGCTGCTGACAGGGCAGAGGCCACAACTAGAGGAGGCTCTCAACTCCACCAGGGACAGGAGCCCCGGACGCTGGGGACTCCGCTGCTGCCCTCCGCGCCCACCTCCCTCTGCTCCGCCCTATCTCAGGAGCCAGGCGTGGCCACTTTGACCCTCTCCTTCCCTTCTGTGACTCCTACAAAAACCAGTCCAGCGAGTCCAGGCTGCCTCGCACGCCACGGATGCCCGGCACAGGCCACATGTCCTCATCCAAGCTCCTGGGGCAAGAAGGCTCTTGCAGTATTTCGCTTTCTGGTTGAGCATCCCCAGCCTGAAATCCAAAGTGCTCCGAAGAGCATTTCCTGCGAGTGTCATATGAGGGAGAGCTCGGAATGTTTCAGGTTTCAGAGCATTTTGGAGTAGGGACGCTCAGCCTGAATTTGAACGTCTTTTCAAGGAGGCCACACACTGAAGCCCCCGATGTCCGCCCCACACAATCCCAGCACACCCTCTGAAGTCCCCAGCAACAAGATTTTCTTTCTTCAAAAAAAATAAAAAATAAATAAATAAATAAAAAACCCCAAGTCACATAAACTCACACGCAACCACTGAAGGGGGTTGTGGACACCTGCACAGACTGGATGAAATGGAACTGTCACATCTTTACCAGGGTAATTTCAAGTCATTCCTCAAAACACACACCTGTTTTACTGAGCTGCATTTTAAGGTGAACACACACAAATCATTTCGGGGAAACAAATGTCACTTTGGGCCGTGTGTGGTTTCTTGACTCCTGGGAATAACTCAGCGTTCACACCCTCACTTCTGGATAAGGGAGAAGATGCAAAGAAATCTGTTAAAACAAAGACATGGAAACAAGTTTAAGAAGGGTTTGAAAGGTTCCTCCTGTCCCCCTGGAGGGGAGAGGAGGACGCCTGGAAGGCTTACGGGGGACAGGAGCACAGCCTCCTCGGTGTGCCATGGACGTCGCCTCGCTGAGGGGAGAGGACGATGCCTGGAAGGCTCACGGGGGTGGGAGCACAGCCTCCTCAGTGCTTTCTACACTCAGCAGCTTCAGAGATTCCCGTAGAAGCAGAACGCGTGAGAACCGAGTCCGGAACACACCCCAAGGAAAGGGGATGAGGGGTCAACAAAAGCATTCGCTCATTACCAAGGAGCACGGGCATGACGCCGCTTCAAAGAACGTGTGAAAAAGTCACTCACGGGTGTTTCAGAAAATAAGGGTAGCGTGAGATTGCTCGATCAGTTCAAACAGGCTGCCATCCCCCAGGCCATGAAGCCCCTGAGATGAGCCTCTCACAGTGAACAGAAGTCACTCGCACCTCTGCCAGAGAAAGTCCTACAAGCCGACACGTGACCTCACGAAACCTGGCCTACAGCCCGTCGACCACAGTGAGTCTGACACGGTACATCCCTCCAGATGGTTAAGGACCCCAGCCTTCTCGGCACCAGGGATGGGTATCGCGGAAGACAATTTTTCTGAGGGGTGGTTTTGAAATGCAACTGTTCCACCTCAGGTCAGGCATTGGATCCTCATAAGGAGCACCTCCGAGATCCCTTCACATGCCGTTTACAATAGGGTCCCAGCGCCTAGGAGAATCTAAATGCTGCCGCTGATCCAAGAGGAGGCAGAGCTCAGGCGGTCATGCTCACTTCGCCCGCCACTCACCTCCGGCTATGACCCCGGTCCCTAACAGACCATGGACCAGCACGTGCCAGTCTGCAGTCCAGGACTAAGCCCTACTGGCCAGCACACACACACCAGCCCAGGTGGAGACACTACTCGTGACCCTGGCTGGGCAGGAAGGAAGCCTGAGGGCCATTTCCTGACCAGGATGCCACACCCCCGACCCAAATACAGAGGTTCCCCATAAAAACCCACTGTACACTCACCAGAAAACAGAGCCACACCTGGGCAACACAACAAGACCCCCCCATCCCTGCAACAAAGAAAAGAAAAATTAGCCAGGCATGCTGGTGCGCGCCCCAGGTCCCAGCTGCTCGGGTGACTGAGGGGGGAGGATCGCCTGAGCCAGGGATCACGCCACCGCATGCCAGCCTGGGTGACAGAGCAAGACCCTGTCTCGGAAAATATAAATAAACTAAAAACCAACAGAAACTGGGTGCATGTAGGGTGGAAGAAACGCCGCAGGAGACTAGCGAACGGCACCACAGGGTTTCTATCAGGAAGAACAGCACGTCTCCCAACCAAGTGCTCCCGCCCTCATGAGACCCTGTGCTTGGGAAGCACCAGCGAGGCCACGTGGCTGGCCTCTTCCTGCTTTAAATCAAGTGGAACCAGACGCTGTGATGACACACAGGGACTATGACAAACCCTGGAGGTTCTAACTGAGAAAACAATGACATGTGTGAGTTCCTATGACAACGTCTCAAAACAATGGAAGGAGGGTACCGTTTGCAGATAAGACAACTTCTGAAGTCTATTCAAGTGTTACCTCTTGGGAAAATAGGGAAGACTCATTTTCTCCATAGACAGCGCACACACAGCACTTTGCCACACATAATACAAGGCGGTTTATGGCAGTGGCCGCATATTTTCACGTGTATCACCTTTTGGGCATCTTCTAGGTTTGCTAGAGCCGGCGGCTACTTTTATTCCCCACAAAACACACAGAAATGCATGAGCATTATCTCCTCTCATGGAGCATCTACACTAATAGGAAGAAGAATGTCGTGCTCCAAGTGTACCTGCAAACACGGTTTTCTTCTGAAAACCCAAGTGCATGCAAAGCAAACACGGCATATCACTAAGGCGCACAGGAGAGCAGAGCACCTCTGAGTAGAAAGCATGTAAAGGATAGCTAGTTGGGAACATTATTTTAAAACGTTTCTATGGATATGAGTTATCCCAGGGAGCCCGTTTGGTACCTGCATTCAAAGGCAATTCATTATTCGACATCCAACCTTTAACAGAAGGTTCACAGTAAGATCCCCGGAAACGGCATTCCCCTGGTGACTTTTCAATGCTCAGATTTCAGTATCGATACAGCTTGGTAAGCAGTCAGGAGAGGGGCGGCTCAGAGGCTGAAAGCACACAGGTCAGGGCCCTCCTGTGTCCGACAGCCTCACCTGGGCCTCGCTTTCTGCACTGCCCAGGGCTGCTCATGAGATTGTGCCGAAACGGATCTGTGCACGCCAAACAGCTCTCAGCAGGGGCTCAACAGCCAGAAGCCGTTCCACCACACCGTCATCCCCCTTCTAACCAGAGAACACCCGATACAGAAACAGGAGAAACAGGTATTAAATGAGTTGGCAAAGCCAAAATCCACCCGGATCTACCACTCCAAAACAAACATACACCACACTGCCCAATATTGATGGGAGCCAAAAACATGGAAGTCCTGAGAGCCCACACTGACCACAGCCAGACACCACTTCTGCAAGAACCAAGCACGCGCCTAGAGATCGCCCGTGATGACCCAGGAGAGCAGCTTGGAGCAGAGACAAACGTGAAGGAGAGGCACAGGGGCCAGGGTGCTGGGTGTGCCCGTCTGTGTGACCTCACTGAGATTGCTGACCTCTGGCCCTTGGTGTCCGTCCTGTGGAGGAGGTAGCCCCCAAATCCCTGCCTCCCTTCAGCGCTGACGGAGGCTGCCCTGAAGCCTCCCCAGGGCTGAGACCGCTTCGAAATCCTGTCAACTGCACACCCACATAAGCACACAAATAAACAAAGTGTCAAGTACGCAGACAGGAAAAGAAAAGTATGCCAATCCTCCCCTATCCAACAGGCATTGAAAAAGGAACAGGAAAATTGTGGTAGTCTTGAAACCACCACCAGCTATCACGTCCTGTTGAGATGTTTTAGCCAATCAGGAACATCTCTTTACCAAGCACCTGTGTGTTTAGGAAGTCCGTTGACAGATTCCAAACAACCTCGGAGCCTGCGACCTGACCCCCATTCTACGCGCATCACCTCTCCGGCGGAACAAGCCCTGGACACCATTCAGATGGCGAGGAACAGGAACAAGGGTAGCTTGCCCTGACCACCACCAAACAAGCTCGACCCCGAGGAGCCCGGAGAACAGCGACGTTTGCTTAGACGCTTTCCCACTGACCTTGTCAGAGCGAACGTTCCCATCCCACGCCACCCAGTGTTTGACTCTCCCTGGGATGCCAGCAGCCGCCAACCCTCACAACTCACAAGCTGGAAACAGAGGCCAAGCTGACAGGAGGGAGGCCTCTCTCCATCCCCTACTGAATTCGCTCAGGACACGGAGGTTCCCAAACACACACGGCCCCGGGTATTCCACACCTGGAGAACATTCTAACAACAGACGCTGCAAAGACGTTCCCCTAAAGAGAAACTCAGTTTCTAACTTCCCTTAGGGAAAAATAGGAGGCCCAGAACTTTCCAGAAAATCAAGCCTGGGAGGAAGCCCCTCACCTCTGGCACTTCCTAAACCTGCCTTCCCGCAGGTGCTCAGGGATGTCCCCGCGCCAGCCCCGTCCACCCAGGACGGCAGCAGGGCTCAGGCAGCCAGCACCTGGGCAGCAGGCGAAGCAACCCCAGGGTGAAAACGTCATCCCAGGCACCACTTCCCGGAGCCCCTCAGCAAGAAAAACAGAGGCGGGACCAGAACCGAGGGCTGACTCGAGGCTGGGGAGCCACAGACCCGCACAGCTCAATCATCGGACACGCTCTGCTGTGGACAGAGGAGCCCAGCACAGAGATCCTCGTGCCGGCTCCACGGGCCAGCGTCCCCCAGGGCTGCAAGTTTGCGATCACAGCTTCAGAATCGGGTTCCAGAATCTTCCGGAATCAAAGACACACCCAACTGTAAAGCTGCCAGGACAGCAGGGCCCAGGAGCAGGCTCAGGGGAGGAGCAGGTAGAAACCCCACACACAGCACACACGTGTGCATGCTTACTCCACACATGCCACCCCTTCACCCGATACTATACACGCAAACGCCTCTATGCACTCCATACACACCCTCAAATACACTCACCAAATGTGATGCGTGTACACACTCCACACACCCTCCAACATACACGACACACGCATGAACACGCTCACTCCACACACACCTGCTAAATACACTCACCACACACGCACAAACGTGACACACGTGCACACTCATTCCAGACCTCACGCCCCTCACCAAGTACACAGGGGCACACATCCCCAAGTCCAGCACCTGCAGACTCCACAAGCTTTGGTTTCCCCCACTGTTTCTCTCATCACATGAGATCCACACACACACGTGTCATTTACTGACATCTAACACCCGGGGAGGCCCTTAGACAGAACTGCAGTCACAAGTCGGCTTCATTCAGGCATTCATCACCAGCCCCCGGAAGCCACCTCTCCTGTCCCCACGGGGAGGGGGGGCCGAGACCGCAGGCGTCGCTGGGCTTACAGATCCCCAGGCTGGCAACCCAGCGAAATCAGGAGGGCTCGGCCACGGCCCTGGAGGGAGACGGGTACTGGCTCAGGTATGCGGCACACGGGTCCTCATTTCCATGCGGCGTCACCTACGACAGCGTCGGGTGAAAGCCAGTGGGGCTTGGCATTCCTGGGATAGACGGTCCTGGAATTACAAGGGAAGCTTTTTTACTTCTCCCCTCTGATCACATGAATAAGGTCACCTGACGCCCGCCCTTCGCACCAAACATACAAACTGTTTTTCACACAAGACTGTGATGGAGCTAGCTCTCAGCTGAAAGCAAATACGTGAAACTTTATTTTCCCCATTTTGGATGCAGTGTGAAGACTGTCAGCAATCCAGGGCCCCAGTGTGAAGCAGAGAACAGATGATCTGACTCCCGCCTGAACATTTTCTTCCCTCCCCTCTCTTGGATATTGAACACCCTCAGAGCTACTGAGTCACCCACATTTGCAGGTCATTTATCCAGCCACCAGGATAACGTAATTATGCGAGAAAAATGCCTTCTCAGGGCTTTATCATACTCAGGATGGAAGCTCAGAAGGCTAGGGAAGGCCAAGAAAGGGGGAGCGTCCTCCAAACAGACAAAAACCGAGGAAACCTGTGCAGAGACTCTCTCAAGAGAGCAGAAACAGAGCCCGCGGTAGCCTTTTAGGCCCTGTTGGCCGCAGCCCTGCATTAGGTGACACACTTTCCACAGATGCATCCTGCTGGACCCATTTGAAAAGTCCCGCTGGCGAGACACTGACACCCACTTCCAGCTCCTGCAAGACCGGCTGCAGCCCCACTCCACCCCGGGGCCAAGTCTCATTGGTTGGGAAGGGGATCTCACTGCTCAAACACTCCCTGCAAACAAAAAATCCAAAACCCCTCTTAAAGAATGTTTACTATAACCTCAAAAGACGACTCATCCCAAGACCATGGAAGATACACACACCTGACATCTGGTGGGCATCAGTGTCCAACGCCACGGCTTCCGTGTGGCGTGTGAAGCTGGAGTCCTGTCACGGTGACTCAGGCTGGGGTCTGAATAGGGGTCTTAAAAGCAACTAAGCAACTAGGACGTACACCCCAAAACCCAAGTCCCCACACTCATGTACCTGTCAAATGCTGCGTGGCCATCACCACCAGATGTGAACCAAGATCGATCTGTATCCTGTGGCCCTCATAACCTCCGTACATGCCTGGGCCCAGCACAGGCCTGCACGGTACCCTGCTCACCTCCAGTGGGGCTCTCTCCTGCCAAGGGGGATGGCCCTGAATTAAGTTGAGATTTCCAAAGCTCTACAAAAGTCATCCTTCCTCCTGCTGGTTCAGAAGGCCTAAAGCCCTGAAGACACCAGTGAGAATTGAGCTAGCCTCTTAAGACAGCTCAAACACCTACACACAGGAACGCTGGACCTCTCTGCCCTGGAGAGCAGCCGATAACCCACTGGGCTAAACAGAAGGCACAGACATCACACACCCAGAAGCAAGTGGTGCTCACGTTTGCATTCCAGGAGCCGCCCATGTCAGTCCCCCCCTCCAAGGCTTCCAAGTCCCACTTGATTGTTTTCATCATATCTCTATAACATCAGAGACATTATATCTCGTGGTATCTATGAGATCGCCTCTACTTTTACGAGCACATATGCTCCCTGAGTTACCATGGGATGAAACTGTTCCAATAAACCCAGCGTAAGCTGAAAATATCCTAAATAGAAAGTGCATTTGACATAATAGTTTCAACTTACAACGGGTTCATCCAGAGGCAGCCCATCTCGATTCGAACAATGCATCGAGTGTGACTAGTTCACACCATCACAAGGTTGAAAAACAATCACAAATGTAACCATTGTGAGCCAGGGACCATCTGTATTGTGGCTCCTGTCTTCAGAGACAACAGAAACCTCTTCTTAGACAAGAATCACGATTTATAATCCTCAAAATGTTTAACTAAAATTAGTTTAACAATCTACAGGTTCAAACAAAGCCGAAGTAGGCCCACAAGGCCGTTTGTGCCATTCACTAAGACACATGACTCTGTAGTAACCCTCACCACAGCCCCTCATGGTGGGTCCCACAGGTGGCTGAGGCTTGTGGCTACGGACACTAATGAAACCAAAATCAGTATGCAGGTGCAGTCAAGTCATATGACTTCTCCACTAGAATATGCACAAATATTCATCAGCAAATCTGATCTTTGCTTTACCTCCCCCTCCCATGACCTAAAAAGGAGTCCACCACACACACACCCCACTTGAAAAAAAATTCGTCCTTGCATTCAATTCTGGGCATTTGGAATAGACCTAATGGGGGATTAAACCTTTCCTCCAACCCATTGATTCTTAGAGGATGAAGGATTTTGCATAACACAAGTCAGCATGTAAAAGATCTTGTATAGAAACATACTTTCGAGTGGTCGTCATAGTGATTCAATATACAAAGGACCCAACACACAGCACAATGTCTATTAGAAGAATGATTAATTTGTTCCCCTAAAAATCCTAATATCTACATAGAAAAAATACCCTACACACATTTTATCATTCTTTACCAGTATAGTCATACAAAGGAGTATCACAAAAGCAAAAGAACACATTTGGTTTGACTCACAGTTCTAAATTTAATATAAAATTGCAAAAACCACCAAGACAAACATGACTATGAAGTATTTAACGATCTTCACCTAAATTCAAGTCACCATTCAACCACCAATACCTCTGCTCTCCTTACAGGAACTTTCCAAAAGTCAATTCTGGAATTAACAGGACAAATTTTTCTGGTGATAGAAATTAGGAAGAAATTGGTTGAAGACTGTTCCTTGGCTGTCAAATTTTTCTCAATAATATTTTGTAAAATAAAAGCGTCAAACAGATCTTTACATTAACTTACAATCTATCAAGCAATACTGGAGCAAGCTTTAAATATTAGCCACATTCTCACAAGACAGGGATGCCCTCTCTCACCACTCCTATTCAACATAGTGTTGGAAGTTCTCGCTAGGGCAATTAGGCAAGAGAAAGAAATCAAGGGTATTCAGTTAGGAAAAGAAGAAGTCAAATTGTCCCTATTTGCAGATGACATGATTGTATATTTAGAAACCCCCATTGTCTCAGCCCAAAATCTCCTTAAGCTGATAAGCAACTTCAGCAAAGTCTCAGCATACAAAATTAATGTGCAAAAATCACAAGCATTCTTATACACCAGTAACAGACAAACAGAGAGCCAAATCAGGAATGAACTTCCATTCACAATTGCTTCAAAGAGAATAAAATACCTAGGAATCCAACTTACAAGGGATGTAAAGGACCTCTTCAAGGAGAACTACAAACCACTGCTCAGTGAAATCAAAGAGGACACAAACAAATGGAAGAACATACCATGCTCATGGATAGGAAAACTCAATATCATGAAAATGGCCATACTGCCCAAGGTAATTTATAGATTCAATGCCATCCCCATCAAGCTACCAATGAGTTTCTTCACAGAATTGGAAAAAACTGCTTTAAAGTTCATATGGAACCAAAAAAGAGCCCGCATCTCCAAGACAATCCTAAGTCAAAAGAACAAAGCCAGAGGCATCACGCTACCTGACTTCAAACTATACAAGGCTACAGTAACCAAAACAGCATGGTACTGGTACCAAAACAGATATATAGACCAATGGAACGGAACAGAGTCCTCAGAAATAATACCACACATCTACAGCCATCTGATCTTTGACAAACCTGAGAGAAACAAGAAATGGGGAAAGGATTCCCTATTTAATAAATGGTGCTGGGAAAATTGGCTAGCCATAAGTAGAAAGCTCAAACTGGATCCTTTCCTTACTCCTTATACGAAAATTAATTCAAGATGGATTAGAGACTTAAATGTTAGACCTAATACCATAAAAGTCCTAGAGGAAAACCTAGGTAGTACCATTCAGGACATAGGCATGGGCAAAGACTTCATGTCTAAAACACCAAAAGCAACAGCAGCAAAAGCCAAAATTGACAAATGGGATCTCATTAAACTAAAGAGCTTCTGCACAGCAAAAGAAACTACCAGAGTGAACAGGCAACCTACAGAATGGGAGAAAATTTTTGCAATCTACTCATCTGACAAGGGGCTAATATCCAGAACCTACAAAGAACTCAAACAAATTTACAAGAAAAAAAAACAACCCCATCAAAAAGTGGGCAAAGGATATGAACAGACAGTTCTCAAAAGAAGACATTCATACAGCCAACAGACACACGAAAAAATGCTCATCATCACTGGCCATCAGAGAAATGCAAATCAAAACCACAATGATACACCATCTCACACCAGTCAGAATGGCAAACATTAAAAAGTCAAGAAACAACAGGTGCTGGAGAGGATGTGGAGAAATAGGAACACTTTTACACTGTTGGTGGGATTGTAAACTAGTTCAACCATTATGGAAAACAGTATGGCGATTCCTCAAGGATCTAGAACTAGATGTACCATATGACCCAGCCATCCTATTACTGGGTATATACCCAAAGGATTATAAATTATGCTGCCATAAAGACACATGCACATGTATGTTTATTGCGGCACTATTCACAATAGCAAAGACTTGGAATCAACCCAAATGTCCATCAGTGACAGATTGGATTAAGAAAATGTGGCACATATACACCATGGAATACTATGCAGCCATAAAAAAGGATGAGTTTGTGTCCTTTGTAGGGACATGGATGCAGCTGGAAACCATCATTCTTAGCAAACTATCACAAGAACAGAAAACCAAACACCACATGTTCTCACTCATAGGTGGGAACTGAACAATGAGATCACTTGGACTTGGGAAGGGGAACATCACACACCGGGGCCTATCATGGGGGAGGGGGGGAGGGATTGCATTGGGAGTTATACCTGATGTAAATGACGAGTTGATGGGTGCAGCACACCAACATGGCACAAGTATACATATGTAACAAACCTGCACGTTATGCACATGTACCCTACAACTTAAAGTATAATAATAAATAAATTTAAAAAAATAAATAAATCATGCTGCTATAAAGACAAAAAATATATATATTAGCCACATTCTGTCAGGGCTGACATTAAATCAGCCTCAGTCTCATGTCTTGCAGCATCCACAGCTCATTTTCTCAAAACCACTTAAGATTTCAAAATTAACTCAGTTAAACAATGTAAGTCATCTCCTTGATCTTTGACATGAAGGGGTAATTTTCCCCCAAAATAGTACCTCTTTCCTTGACATGATTTAATCTGCAGTTAGAGTATTTAACAGGGTTTTTTTCCTTCATAGAAAATAAAATATACACCTTTCCAATATGAAAAACACTAACTGATAACACTTTTGACCTGGTTCAGCTATAGTTTGTTTTTTTTTTTTAAAGTTTAAAAAAGGAACCTAACTACATCTTTGGACCTTATGTGAGGTCGTGTCCAGGGTCACTGGGACCCCCGCTTGGTTAGTGCAGCCAGGTACCAATTGAAGACAGAAACCCAAGAGTTCACTCAAAGCCCCTTCCCAGTGGTTCATCCTAGTGGAATCCATGGGCACAAAGGAATACAGCATTCCACGGAGGGCTTTGGGGATAGGCTGCTTGAGAACAAAGAAGTGGCTCACGTCCCCCAAGTATAAAAGTCAGTGACTGCTCCCAGCTTCAATGCAGCATCATCCACATCAGCCAAGGTCTGGAATCACCCGAGACCCCATCAACAGGGGATGAACGGAACGTGGCCCGAACATACACAGAAGCAATACTCCACCACACAGCAGAGAGCCCTGTCATCTGCGGCAGCATGGATGGAGCTGGAGTACATTACGTTAAGCAAATGAGCCAAGCAAAGAAACAGCGCATGTTCTCACTCAAGCAGGAGCTGAGAGATCTCATGGAGGCCAAGAGTAGGTGGTGAACAGGGCCCAGCAGAGCCCACTCATAAGCAGGATGGGCAGAGGCTGGTAACGGGCACTAACAGCCTAATGGGAGCACAAGACCTACTATTGACAAATCAGCAGGGGGATGGCAGTGGGTCATCTACTGTGTATTTCAAAACAGCTAGGAGAGAATAATTTGAACATTACCAGCACAAGGAAAAGAAAATGTTTGAAGTGAAAGACATCCCAAGTACCCAGATTTAATCAATATAGGGATGAATCAAAATATCACATGCATTCCGAAAATATGTATATATATTATGTATCAACAAAAAGAAAAACTAATGACAGAACCATTTGCGAAGCACGTGCAGGAGAAGAATGGGAAGCCTGACATGGTGGCTGTGTGTCCCCACCCAAATCTCATGCTCAACTCTAACCCTGTGTTGGAAGTGAGCCCTGGTGGGAGGTGATTGACTCATGGCGGTGGTTTCTAATGGTTTAGCAAAATCCCCCCCAAGTGCTGTCCTCGTGACAGTTCTCCTGAGATCTGGTTGTTTGGAAGTGCATGGAACCTTCCCCTTCCAGCCATGTGAAGGCATGCCTGCCTCCTCTTCACCTTCCACCCTGATTGTAAGTTTCCCCAGATGTAGAAGCCTGTACAGTCCACAGAACTGTATGCCGATTAAACCTTTTTTTCCTTATTACCCAGCCTCAGGTAGTTCTTTTATTGTAGTGGAAGAACAGTACAGTTCTCAGGACCAGCAATGTTTTCCTTCTACCCAGTGGCCAACAAGGTCCCACACCCTAGCTGGTTTTCTGAAGCCTTTGCCAGAACACTGAGGCTGTTTTGGGGATACTAACTCCCCATCTCTGGCAAACCAGATGGGGCATCCTATTTCCCTTTTACCACCTTTGAGAGAGACCCCACCTCTGAAATGACCTCTGCCAGGGGCCTCCTTCAGCAGCAGCAAAGCTGAGTATTCCTTGCACTTCCCTTCTTCTGAACAAGTGAACATTTTAAGCTTGTTTTTCCATCTTCCCAGCTCATTGGAAAAAAAAAAAAAATCTTATGCTTTTTATACACACACACACACACACACACACACACACACACACACACACACGAGAAGTGCCATGAGGGCAGAGGCTCTTGTTTTCCCAGATCTGAGCCTGGCCCTCAAACACTAGCTGAATTCCTACTAACATGATATCCAGAGGCAGAAATGCAAATATCCCCACGACTTCAAATACCCTAAGGATCTAACAGGCCTAGTGGCCCATGTAACTATGGTTTGTGCTGGGCCATTCAACTGGTGTCCAAATCCCTGTCCAAGTGAGCTCTTTAATTTTAGGACTTTTCAGACAGCTTTTTTTGGTTGTTCTGTTTTGTTTTTGTTAAAGGGATCTATTACAGTTACAGTCAAGAATATCCCAGGCTAAGTATGGTGGCTTATGCCTGTAATCCCAGCACTTTGGGAGGCCAAGGTGAGTGGATCACCTGAGGTCAGGAGTTCAAGACCAGCCTGGACAACATGTTGAAACCCCGTCTCTACTAATACAAAAATGAACCAGCCATGGTAGCAGGCACTTATCTCAGCTACTCAGGAGACTGAGGCAGGAGAATGGCGTGAACCAGGAGGTGAGGCTGCAGTGAGCCAAGATCATGCCATTGCATTCCAGCCTGGGCAACAGAGTAAGACTGTCTCAAAAAAATAAAAATAAACCAATATGCCCACTTACTTCTTCACCAATGTCAGATATATCAGTTAAAACAAAAATGTGAAACATGTTTTTAAATTTCAGTGTTGAATTTAACCATATCTTTTGAGATATGGAGATAGAAGTTCCCCAAGGATCAGGGGAGAAAAAAGTTAAGAAAATTTCAAAACCTCAGGAGAAAAACAAGTATGGGGTAAGACCTCAAGGCAAAACTTTTTCTTTGTACTTTGATTTCAAAAGAACAGAGATACCAAAAATATGAAGTCTCCCATCTGCATTTTATACTCCTCTATGTCCTTTGAAAGGCTGGAGATGGGATCCCAGGTTCCAAAGTGCCCGGCCACGGCTCACATCAGGTGGATCCCTCTACATCCTTTGAAAGGATGAAGATGGGATCCCAGGTTCCAAAGTGCCTGGCCACGGCTCACATCAGGTGGCATCTTTCACAGCCGTTTACTCCCCTGTGTCTAGAGAGCTCTGTGGCCCAATTTACACAAAAAGGTCCTAATTTACACACGTTCATCACTTTGAACAAAGTCTCAAGAAATGAGACAAATATTGATACTCCACAGAAGTATTCTCTTCCGAAAAGTCAAGTGTCAGGCTTCCATGAGCCAGGCAGCTTGGTTACAGAAAGCACTGGCTGACTTGCTGGTTTAATGTTAAATGCATTTAAAATGCTAAGTGATCCGGCCCCCCCCAGTGGGTGTGTGTGTTGAGCTGTCTGTAGTAGTGATGCACACAGGACCATGTTCTTTCCTTTGGTTTTGCTTCAAGCAGAGCACCCCACACCCAGGAAGAGGCCATAGGATGGCATCGAGGTCTAGGACAGTTCTAAGGAGAGCTGCAGGCTGACTGCCTCATCCGTAAATAGTCTCTCATTTCAGAGGAAATCATTGAACAGAGTTCATAACACGTGAATGTTAAAATTTCTTATTTCTAATTTCATCGCATTAGAACTTTTGAATAACAGATGTGCACCTGCTCCAAGTCAATGAGGATGCTCGGACAGTCTCTCACAGGTCCTCCGCCTCTACATCCCACCTAGAAAACGTCAGCTCAAGCCGATCACAGCGCAGTGCGATTTTCTATAATGTGCACGCCTGCATCTCAGCAGAGATGTGAATGTCTAGAATGTGCCTGACAGGCCCAGGAGGAACTGCAGCAGCTGTGGGGACACACTCCGCTTAGGAATCCGATTTGGAGGGAACTCAAGGCAACTAAAACTAGTTCCACTGTTTTTTCTTGGCAAGGTTTGACCAGGGAAACTTATCACTGTTGCTAATTCATGGTAATTGGGATGGGGACTTAACAGTAATTAGAGCAATTACAGAATTTGCTAGTCAATTACAATGGCACAGATTCCTGAGAATGGAAGAACTGTTGCCCAGGAATAGAGTTCAAGATGTCCTCCCCATGCCCCGGGAAACATGGCATTTCCATGCACCCCTGCTTTGGTCCCCCAGCCACCACCCTCCTGATCTCAGCCATCTGATGGCATCACTCCCCACAGCTGGAAACACCTGACCTCTTGTCACCCTCCCATCTCCCCTGCCTTCTTCCAGCCCGGGGTCTTCAGGGATGCCCACAGAAGGGACCAGGAAACCAGGGCCTGCATTCAAAGTCCTCCACGGCAGGACAATCACCAACGGCCAATACTCCCAGAACCTTCCACCTCTAAAACGCTGCATTCTCTTTGCTATGTACACACGGAAGCATGTCAGGTTCCACCTAAAGGTATCATCAGGTTCCACGCTGGTCAGGAGCCCAAGCCTAGTCACTCTGCGTGACTCAATTCACCATCCACCGAGAAGCCTGCAGTTTGGATGGTGGATGCATTTCCCCTGAAGACTCAGAGACGGGAGCCTGGCCAAGGAGACCCATCAACCCCAGTCCCTGCAAGGCCCGGATATCCCCTCTGCTGTCTGCACAGAGTACCACAAGTCTAGCAATGCTGGCTCTGTGGTGGGATCCATCTGAACCTGCAGAGGACCCGGGGCAGAACCGTGCAGCCTAGCTGCAGCCAGAGGCCTAAGGGATTCCCACAAGGCTCTCCAGCCAAGGTGCCCTCACTACAGGCAAAGCCATGCAAGAGAACAGCCTGCTGAACTGGAAATGTCCCAATCTGCTCAGCCAACACAGAAAGACAACAGCCACCTACAGCTGCTGAGCCCCGAAACGTGGCCACTGGGTCTGAAGGGCTGAATCTGGAATTTAATCTGTGAAGTTATTTTCAAATGTGTTTAGCTATGTAATCAAATCTTTATTCTAATTAAATTTAAAGGAGCCTCTGGATATGGGCTCCCTTGTCAGGCATCACAGCTCCAGGGAATAATGGGAGAGAGAGGCCCAGAGCCTCTCTGCATTCTCCACGCTAATTCAACATGTCATCATAAGGAAAGGCACTCCAGCAGGAGAGGTGTGCACAGGAAGAAATGGATTGGCCCTGACACAAGCATGACCCCCATGGCATCACAGCTGCCTCAGCCAACAGGCAAAAGACAATGATGCCCACCTGGACAGGCCACCGGATGTGATGACGCAACCCAAGCCCTAGGCCCACAGCAGCCAGAGACCACCCGCTGCTCGTCCCGGGTGAAACACAAGCCCTGGTCCCACAGCAGCCAGAGACTACCCGCTGCTCATCCGGGTGAAATAGGCAGAGCTGCCTGAGCCCTCAAAAGCAGGAAGAATTAAGGAGGCAATTCCCGCAATTCCCAGGACACACATGACACGCCTCGGAGACAGACACAGGCTTCGCTGTGAAAGTGCAGAGGATGGTGCAGTCCCTAGGTGGGCTGCTTCTTCCAACGATCGGGGAAGAAACCAGATCCATTTCCTTGTAGGAGAACCATTTGTACCGTGATTAGACAGGAGACAGAAGGTGGCTGATGTTATCAGATCACCAAGCACCGCACGGCTGCTTCTCCAAGGAGAGCCTGGAAACTTGCAGCCACCCGTGTAGGGGCTGCAGTGTTTACAATGGAGACATGGGTGACTGAGGTCTGGCTTCCTCAGGGAAGCTAAATTTGAACTTTCACCACTGAGGAATCTGTCATTTACAGTCACTCTCCCTCAGTGCAGAAGAGGGCTCAAGACACTGCACCAGACTTCAACACTCAGGGACAAATTCACAAGTTTTACAAAATGTCTATTTACTTGGGATGCCAGAAGAGATGTAGCTTCACACACACACACACACACACCCGGGTTTGCTTAGCCCCTCCACCAGTGGACCTCACCAACGGATGACACATCCACGCCTCATCCATGGCAGCAAAGAAAACCACTTGGAAGACAGCCACTCCCACCAATCTTCCTGGTTTTGGTGTTTAAAACCTGCATCTCATACGTGAGATTACACTTCTCCGAACAACAGACATTGCGACTGTCATTTCACCCAAAAGGGCTTTAAGAAATGACACACGGCCCAGATGCCACAGGTCGCAGGCCACCGTACTCTAGCCTAATTCCTTTGTACCTGTATGGAGGCTTCACAGATACAGCCCCGTCACAATAATGACCGTATGAGAAGCTCAGGGCAGAGAGGAACTCAATGCTGAATTTTTACATATTTATCGCCCTTTTATCCAGAAGACAATGGAGAAAGGCTGGGGCAGATCACCTCATTGAGTGTAATGACTCCAGCCACTTCTCTTCATCCCAGGTCACTCCCTCAAATCACACGCTTTTGAGAAACCAAAGCCATTCTGTTCTCTTCACTCTGGGTTCCAAGTACTAAATTCCTCCATTTTATATCTGGACTGCAATCTGATACAAAATTTAAAGCTAATTTAGGTTGCGGTAATAGCTCCTATTTACGTTATAGAAAAGGCATGAATGAAAACTTTAATCTGTTCATAGGACCAATTTTGTAAACAAACCAATTATTCAAGCAATGATTGTCTTCAGATGCAAATTAATTTGCTCCTAAAAGATTTTCCAATAGGCATTTTTAAATCCATGGTCTGTATTTCCTGAGCCTGTCTCTGCACCTTCCCGAGTGCACAGGACTTCTCAGGGCATCCCATCAGCAGGCCCACTGAAGAGAACAAGCCCACAGCCCCCAGCCCAGGAATCAAGTCCGAGCCCCAGCAGCCCCTCATCCAGCTGGGGCTTCCTCACCAGCACAGCACCCAGAGGACTCCAGGTTTAATGCCACGTGTGCATGGAAAGTCGAGTGCTGGAAGGACCACAGTGGACATTCTACAAATGCAAATTCCCTCCTCAAACAGCCCAGCAACCCTCTACCTTCCTCAAAGTACCCATGCCAGGCAGGCATAGAGTCTAATGGGGTGCCTAGGAATCAGCATTTAATACGATTCTGATGAATAAAAAAGTTTGAGAGGCCGGTCAGCGAGAGGTTGCCATGGCCTCCACTGATTTGCAGGCTCTGAAGAGACACATCCAGGTAACAGGTCAGACAGGACAAGGATGGGGAAGTGGAGGGCAAATCCCATAGGCCACCAACCACCCCGCCATCCCCAGAGACTCCGTGATTTAAGGAGAGGCAAAACCAGGGAGAAAAGATGCCTGCACCACTCGAGGGACTGAGCTTTCACCTAAAGCGTGCAGCATGTGGCTGAGGGTCAAAGTTGGGCAAGCCAGGAGCACAGAATGGGGTTCACAGGCCCAGAGGTGCCCCCCACACCCAGACCTCCCAAGCACTGCCTGTCTCCTGCTCCCCTCTATTGTGTTGGTTTCTCAGCTGCCCCCCCACCACCTTACACCTCTCTACAAGCTTGGTGAACTGAAAATAGCACGGGGGTGTAAGAGCTGGGCTCTGGGGCCAACATCCTGCCTGAGACATTAGTTCCACCCTACCCAGCTGTGATATGAGCCCGAGATTTCTCAAATGTGAGATGGGAAGGAACTGAACCCACTTCCCAGGGCGGCTGTGGAGACTGAGATCACATATAGCCACACCTCGGCGTCCAGCACACGTGGGACCCCAGCCGCGTTGACCCTGATGGGAATCCCTCTATGCCCCCTCTGCTACCAGAGCCAACTCCCACCAGTAGCTGTGGAGGGTGCGTCCTCTATTCCCACGCCACTCACCTCCCATCACTCCACACAGTGACCTGCCGCGCAGCAGCCACCAGCAAACCCAGCCCCACTATCCAGGCTCCTGTGGATAACCGAACCCTCACCTTGGGGCGTCTTCTACTTGCGGTTCCAAAGGGGGCCGAGAAACCGCCCTCAAGGGCACTCACCTGTTCCTTATTGCACGTAATGACCTATCACGCAGGTCCACCAGCAAACCCGGCTCCACCATCCAGGCTCCTGTGGATAACCGAACCCCCACCTTGGGGCGTCTTCCACTTGCGGTTCTGAAGGGGGCCAAGAAACCGCCCTCAAGGGCAGTCACCTGTTCCTTATTGCACGTAATGACCTGCCATGCAGGGCCACCAGCAAACCCGGCTCCACCATCCAGGTTCTGGTAGGTAACTTCCCCCACCCCGGCTTCTTCCTAGGTGTCTGGGAGGCTCAGAAACTGCCCTCCAAGGGCACTCATCTGTTCCTTATTGCACTAATACCTCGTTTACAGAAACCCACTTTGACTTCCAGCACTGCAGGTGTGACAATTTAGGAATCCTGCTTGCTTGCAAGCTCCAAGAGCTTGAGGTCATGTCCACCTCACCAGCATCCCAGAGACCCAGCACTGTGCCACTGTTTAAAATTCCAAAATACTCTTTCAAAATGCTAGTGGCATTTGGTTTGCACATAAAATGCTAAACACCTTCAAGTGAAACAAGTATCTTCAACAGTTTGATTCAATCATAACATGTGAGTTACACATCTGCGAAGTTGTAAAGCCTCATGCATTTATAACATTTTATGCATGGTCAAATGATTAATATAAATTATGAGAATCTCTAACAGGTTTTTTTTCTGACATTAGATGACCAAAGGAAAACTGGGTTCTGGCTGGCTTGTGGGCCTGTAGAGGCAGACATCAGCTGACATAACCAAGCTCCTTCCCACTGACATGGCCTCATCCCAGGCCCCTCACCCGGACGCCCGTAGGCCCCTGGAGGAGCAAGCTGACCTGCCCACATTTCTCAAATGCACAGCTGTTGCTCACACTCCAGATGGAGCTCAAGGCACGAGCAGGCCACCACGCTAAAACTACCACGCAGCGTCCACGCCAGGTGATGGTGGTTTTCACTCCATCCCAAAGCCCCATATTTGAGTTTACAGCTATGACTACTAAATGGATTTTTAGACCCTCAAAAACATACTTTGTTTGCTTTTATGCAACAGTGTTAAAAGATTATCCCTCAGATACAGGCTCTGAAACTGTGGAATAATTATTTCGGAACAGAGCCTCTGCCAGATCAGGATAAGCACTTGGGACAACACCCCGTGACCTCAGCCCACACAAACCCATCCAGAGACCTCCCGCACTGCTCTGTAATTTCTGTGGATTTCTGTAAACGCGGTATTAGTGCAATAAGGAACAGATGAGTACCCTTGGAGGGCAGTTTCTGAGCCTCCCAGCCACACGGCCATGTTCAGGCTGAAGCCGCACCACCTGCAGAAACACTGTCCCTCCCCGAGGTGTGCCTGGCTTCTCCCTTTTTCCAGAACTTAACAAAATCTGAAAGGACAGGTCTGTGTAGAAAAATACAAACTACTTGCGATTTCTTTTCCCAGTTCAGGCTGTAGGAAGCTCCTTTCAGCCCTCACCGTGTTGTGACTGTGGCTTGGTTCCCATAAGAAATAAAGTCAGAAGCCGGGCGCAGTGGCTCAAGCCTGTAATCCCAGCACTTTGGGAGGCCAAGACGGGTGGATCACGAGGTCAGGAGATCGAGACCATCCTGGCTAACACGGTGAAACCCCATCTCTACTAAAAAATACAAAATATTAGCCAAGCATGGTGGTGGGCGTCTGTAGTCCCAGCTACTTGGGAGGCTGAGGCAGGGGAATGGTATAAACCCAAGATCCGGGCACTGCACTCCAGCCTGGGCAACAGAGCGAGACTCTATCTCAAAAAAATAAAAAAATAAAATAAAGTCAGAATTCTAGTCCCCGTCTCCTGGGCGGTGTGGCAGGCATACATACCTTCAGTTACATGAGGAAAGGCGTGGCAAGCCCCCTTCCTTCAGTAAAACTGCACAGTTCCCAGAACCCTGATGCCATCCCCCTCAAGCCACTCTGAACACCTGGACAGAGCACATTTCAATGCGTGCACCTTTGTAGGCTAGTTTTCTATTTCTCCACTAAATCACCCCAAATTTAGCGCCCTAAACACTGACTTATTTTCTCACATTTCTGGAAGCTGGAGTCCAAAACAGGTCCCACCAGCTAACGCCCAGGTGTCAGCAGGGCTGGCTCTGGGGGAAGCGAACATCTCCTTCCCTCCTGTGGCCTCTAGAGGCTTCACACATCCCCTGGTCCATATGGCACCCACCAGTCTTCAGAACCCACAACGGCCCTGATGGCCCAACAGGAAGACGCAGAACGTCAGGAACCCAGGCTCCAGTGCTATGGCCAAGCCTCCCCAACCTCCCAGCATCTCACGCACTCCCGTGCGAGCTAGTATAGATTCCACTTTAACTAGTGTCACCTGTATAAGGGGTACGTGCCCAGCTGTGAACTGGTTAACCTCACCCACACAGACGCCAGGAATAAACTCACAGGCCATGGACCACTGCACAAGCAATGAGCGACCACCTGTTCGGGGACCTCCATGGCCCAGCAGAGCCCTCCGGTGCCTCCCCATGGGCTCAGGAACCGGCGGCCAGGGTCTGCAGAGCCAGAGGGCCCTGGATTAAAAAAAAAAAAAAAAAAAAAAAAGGCAACTCCTATGTTGGGACGCACCCGCCCGTGGTTGAGTTCCCGGTACTTTAAGTAGCCCAGGTGGACAAGCCGCTCCGCGTGCAACCCCATCACCAGAATAACGCCTGCACGTGGCGAGTGCACGGGTGTCCACCCCTCAGCCCAGCTGGCCGCGCTAAGCACATCGCCGCCGTGATGCCCAATCAGACTCAGCTGCTGGCACAGCCCAGGCATCAGACCCCAAGAACATTCCGGATCACAATTCACAGTAGTGATTGCGATCAGGGCCACATGTGGCTGAATGTATTTACAGGAGGACGCCACAGCCGATCTATCTGGACTGAGAGCATTTCCCACTGTACATTCTTACACCACCATTTTATTTGCACTTTATTAAACTTTTATGGCTTTTTCTGCCTATCTACTTTATGGGAGTGTTCTTGTTCTTATGACTGCAGTGATACTTCAAGCTACAGCTATCAATGTGTAAAATTAGTTTGGAAGGCGACTTATCATTAAACATTTCACAAGCAAGCAATCAGAGGCACCTAACCTGGAGGCCCGTTTTCTTCTCTGAGCCAAACCTACCTTGGACTCAAAGAAAACAGCACACGGAGAGGGGCTGGATCTCCAGCACTCATTTCTAGGGGGCCTCCTGGGGAGCAGATATGGAGGGAGAAGCCCTGGGCTACGGCACTGTTGTACTAAAGAAAAGTCCATTTGGGTAAATGCAAGCACCAGACTGAAGAGATTAAGCAAACCATGAAAAGAAACCACTAACTACAGCTTCTCCAAAACAGAACTAAACTCCCTTTAGGTTGAATTGGAAAAGCAGAAGTGATGATCAGGATACAAAAGAAATGACAAAGTATCTGAACACAGGAGAATAAACAAGGGCCACTGTCTCTTCCTGTGTCAGTGAGAGCCTCACATCTAAGCTGGATTTAGAAGGTTGCTACTTTGGACTGAAAGTTATCCCCAACCCTAGGTTGTAAGCAAGTGGAGTAGAACGCTTCAATTATTTCAAAGTTTAGAAGTAAAGTTCTGCAACTCTCACAACCATTTTAAATGGTGTGAATTTTAAAGTGACTCAATCTGTTGGCTGGAGTATCTAACGGCTTAACCACAGGGTCATGTTGGAAAATTATTCCAGTTGCTTTTGTTTTTCCTACTGAAGATGTATTTGAACGTTCTTGTAGTTTGCAGTTGGCTGGTTCTGATGTTTGGTCCTGAGGAGGCCCAAGTACCCAGAGAGGAAGAATCTGAAACCTCAAGACACTCCAGTGCTATCTGGGGAGATGGAGACCCCAACCCAAGGGCTACTGACAGACTCAGCATGGGCGCATCGCCGCCTGACGCAATGGGCCACATATTTTTCGCTTACAAAACAACATAAGCACATACCCCCAGGTGTGCACCCATGCTCTGTACACGCTCATGTCTGTCCATGCCAATACCAGTACACACCCCCAGGTGTGCACACACGCTCTGTACACATCGGTCCCCGCCAACACCAGCACACACCCCCGGGGGTGCAAACACACTCTGTACACGCTCACGTCTGTCCATGACAACAGTACACACCCCCGAGGTGTGCACACATGCTCTGTACACATCTGTCCCTGCCAATGCCAGCACACATCCCCAAGGTGTGCACACACGCTCTGTACATGCTCACACCCCTTCCTGCCAATATAAGCACGCACCCCCGGGGTGCACACACGCTCTGCACATACTCACATCTGTCCCTGCAGTCTGAATTAAACAGTCATGGAGAGGCAGAAGAGGAGGAGGAAGGACGCAATGGGCACTGAGGTCCTGGGCCGGCTCCCCTCCCTACCTCGGGAGACACCCCTCATGTGATCCTGCTGTCACTCACCCTTCTGCCTCCATCCTCCATCCTCCCATATGGATCAGGAGGACGCCCACTGCACAGAGCTGTGATGAGCATGAACAGAAGATGGCAGGAGCTCATGCCAAGGTGCTGAGCAGGGGGCCTATGGAGTGCTTCTTTCTGCTGTGGCTGATATCATTAAACAAGAGGCTGACACAGCTTCCGGAGAGAATGTCACTCACTGAGAAACTGAAACGTGTGACCTAGGAGCCTGTGAAGGTCTAAGAACCAACAAACCAAATGATTTTGTTTGTTTTTCAAACACTGTAGCCTGTTTTTTCTTTTTTTAATGCTCTACCTTGGGTATCATTTAGTTTAATTTCAAAGTAAGTCCAATAAATACACAAAATCACAGGACTGAGCATGGAGCATTGTTTCACTTCATGTCCTCCAGCCTTTAGGACACATTAAGGAAAGACATGATTCCAGGATTCCCATTAGAAAGGCTGCCCTGAGGCACCTGCTGGGACAGCCAAATTGCAGCTGTCGATGTTGCCCCCAAGCTGCTTGGATGAAGCAGAAGATTCCTGAGGTCTCTTCTCTTCTGTGCCTCACCCAGGAGAGAAGGTGGAGGGAGAAAGGTGAGAGAAGACAGGAAGAAGGAGGGGGGAGGGAGGGAGAGAGGAGGGGGGAGGGAGGGAGAGAGGAGGGGGGAGGGAGGGAGAGAGGAGGGGGAGGGAGAGAGAGAGGAGGGGGTAGGGAGGGAGAGAGGAGGGGTAGGGAGGGAGATAGGAAGGGAAGGGAGGGAGAAAGGAGGGGGGAGTGAGGGAGGGAGGGAGGGAGGGGGGGCATGTTCCATCCACCAAGGCAGCTGCACTGCAGAGAGAATGGAGGGTGTGTTGCCTCTCAGGACAGCAAGTTCAAGCTGTTTATAATTGTTAGTGTAAACAGTGACCAGCTGAGGACAGGGCTGTAATTGGAGTTGACAACGTTTTATTTTCATAGTTGATATTGCGGACCTGGATCTAAAGCACCGTGCCTTGCCCTTTTGCCAGATGGGCCAATGCCTCTCTATACTTAAGTCTATTTGACTAAATACCTGATATTGACTAGGAATTATGATGTGTAGGATACCCATTACCACAGTAACGTCAAACTCACGTTCTCAATGCAATTTGCTCAGGGACTGGCTTCTAACTCTGGGTGGGAATGTTAAACTCAGTCCAGTTCAATTCAATAAGCATTTATCAAGAAACTCCTAGACCAAGAGCTGTGTTAGACACTGGGTATGGGGTAATGGGGATACGAAGATGTAGAATTAGGACTCAAGAAGCTCAAATGCTCTCATTTAATTCCCTAATGCAATTACCCAGCTTCAACCTGAGGGCTGTAATGTCTAAATTCACTTTTTCTTCATTCCAGTTCTACATAACAAAGCATAAATAATAATAGAGGAATGATTTCGTGTTGGACTATTCAGTGGACAGAGAAGAGCATTCTGACCGGCGTGAGACACTGTCTCCGTTCCCAGGGAGCCTGTGACGTGGCTGCACGGAGCACACGCGTGAAGATTCAGGAGTACGAGCGTCAGGTGACGGGAGGAATACGGAGGCAGCACCAGACAGATGCCTGCCGAGGGGCCGCTGCAGCCGAGCTGGCCGGGAAGGTCACGGGAGCGGGCGCAGGCGTCTCCCTCCAGCCACACTTGGTTTTCATGAGGACGCGTGCAGGGAAGGGGTTGACACCGAAATGCTGTGGCGCTGAGGGGAGGAGGGGAGGAATGCAGGGTTGAGGGCTGGCCACCACCCCTTGCGTCCCTGCCCCTATGAATGCTGCCAAAATCAGCCCCAATGGGGAGAAGTGAGGTGGCTGAAAGAGGTGGACAGACTTGGCTTCCATGGAATTCACAGATTCCAGTCATTAAAATTACCTTCTGAGTTTTCATTTGGAAAACTTTGCAAAGGTACTTAGGGACAAAAGGCAGAAGATGAAACCAACACAGTTGGGCTCAAACCGCCGCCCTTCTCCTCTCTGCATCCAACACCCACCCTGAGCCCCTGAGTGCGAGGACCCGGAGCTGCCCAGCCCAAGGGCGCGGCCCCTGACCAGAGGAGGGAGCGGCACAGCGGGGCCCCCAGCATGTGGATGGCAGGATCTGTGCTATCTCAGTTCCAAGGCCCCAAGCAGAGAAGGCCTGGGGCTCCCAGCTGAAGCTTTGCTGTCTCCTCTGTCACCAAAGTCGAGAAGGACTGAGTGAGACCAACGCCGGACCTGCCGGCTCCTCAGTGGCTGCGGATGTGGCCCTCAGGCTGCGGGTGAGACTGTCTAGGGGAGCCCAGACAGCGGTGAGAATCACAGCCACGAGTGCTCCAGGGGACCCAAAACACAAGCGCAGCCTGAGGAAGGCAGCGACCGCTCAGACCCCCGTCCAGGCTTGTGTGCCACACTCCAGAGGCACACGGCATCAGAACATGGCGCTTTAAGTGGCTTTGTGGGGTGCAGGAACACAAAGTGGGGCCTCGAGTGGCTCAGAAGTCACTCCCACCAGACAGCGGGGACCTGGGCGGCCCCTCTGGACGTGGCTGGAGTCTCTCCAGGGCGGGCTCCAAAGTTCCACGGAGGAGGTGAGAGTCCGTCTTGCTCTGACCTGAGAAAGGCCCCTAATAGGTATCCTGAACATGCAGGCACACAGCTGGCTGACTCATCTGAAAGGACCTGCTGTTGCCACAAGCCAGGGAAGGCTGGAGAGAACTCGACTAACACAAGAACCTTGCCCAGGCACCCACCTGGGGCGCCCACGAGAAAACTAGGGAAGCTGTGAAGACGGAGGTCTGCACGGGGCTGGGAGAACCCAGGGAGGAGCCGCACTGGGGACCAGGTGGGACGGAGGGCTGGGCCTCACAATCAAAGGACGGAGGCGCTCAGTGCCATGAAGACCCCGCTGCACCCACAGCTGCAGGCATGGCTGGCAGCACGAGCTTGGTTGCAGGGGCCCAGAAGCACGTGTGTTTGGCAGGAGCTGCCCTCCTGGAGCCGCACTACGGGTACCGTCATTTTAGAGGCAGGCACCTGATATCAACGATGACAATCAACCATGCCACCCTGAATTACAGCCGTGTCCTCAGCGGGTCACTCTTTACGCTGACAATTACAAAGAGCTTGAACTCGCTGTCCCAAGAGGCGACAAGCCCTTCATTATCACGGCGGCAAGCCTCTGTGCGGCCCTCCACCCCCGCTGCTTCCCGTTGGGGGCAAGTGAAGTCCCGTGACGGTGACTCAGAGCCAGCCCAGTAGCTTCAGTGCAGGAAAAATCACAAACACTCAAACACATCCTAAACATGGGCAGTTGGTAGGAGCCGATTCCTCAATTCAACCTGTTCGGAGGCTTTCTGGGCTAGCACAGCTCTGATCACAGGCTTGCGCTTTCTGCTCCCTGTGAAGGGCGGCGAGGAGGCCGGGCTCTGCCATTCTGCAGGCTCCACTACGTGAAGTCTGCCCGGTGGCCTGTGCCAGACAGTGTGACCGTTGCCCGCAGCGAATACTCGGCACAGCAGAGCCGGCGTGGGGAAGAACAGAAAGTGCCCTGTAAACCCGCAGAAGACGCTAAGCCACGCACGGCCTCACGTGCACTGCGTGTCAATCACGGGAAGCAGGAAGGAGCTCTTAATAGTTCCAGTAAATGCAAAGGCCGCCCTGGAAAACTGCGTGAAACTTTCTGACGACTCACAGGTGAGGAGCCACTGCCTGAGACACAAAGGTAAAGAATTAATCTGAAACTGCATATTATAAAACTTATTTTTAAATGACGGTGCTTAATTGAAAAGACTCCCAAAGAGTACTGCATTAGAAAGTGACAGAGTGAAACCGTGAGGCTGACCACAGGAGTCCCTGGAAAATTCACCAATGGGGACATTGTTTCCCAGTGTCAAAACTAGGAAACAGAAGAACCGCACCTGATAAAACATTCAATTAATCACTTGAGTCCTCCCCACATACGAAGCTATGTTAAAAAGTGTTCCCAGAAGCTAAAGTGAGCAGGAGGGCTGTGAACACACAAAGAAAGAGCCACTTCGTCTGCAGACCACGACAAAAGAAACGCTAATGAGTGCCTATGACATGCTGGAGTCCAGGGCTCTGGGTACAGCTGTGACGGGGACACTCAGGGTTCCACTGTCCAGATGGGAAAACAGGGTGGAAACACCAGGGAGCCTGTCCCAAGGTGCAGAGCCAGTGAACGGTGGTTCATACTGGGCCAATCCCAGCTGCCAGGCTCTGGGGCTCCTGGGGACAGAAGCCTGTTGACTTCACTCTGGTGTGTGAGAGGCGGCAGCATCCCCCAAAGGAGCCTGGAGAAGTGGTGTTACCCTCCATCCCTCCATCCCCTGTCCCCGGTGTTACCCTCCGCCCTGTTCCCAGAGTTACCCTCCGTCCCCCCATCCCCGGTGCTACCCTCTGTCCCCTGTCCCCAGTGTTGCTCACCATCCTCCTCACCTCCGGGCCCCTCTCCCTGTCCTCCCTCATTTTCCTGTTCACCCAGAGCACGTCACATGACTCTTCCCTTTTCAAGAGGCTCAGCTATACCCAGAGGCATTCCAGCCTATTCAGGACAGGACACACACCCTGGGGAAATGCTAACACAGGGTCGGAAGGGCCTGAGACCCTCACTGTCACCCAGGAAGGATGGAAGAGCCCACGGTCATGCTGCTTGTGAGGCAGGATGAAAACATCTGTGTCCAAAATATTATTTTCACTAGAACTGTTCAGACCATTCGTGAACGAATCAGTTAAATACCAGCAAGGGCCATTCCCACTTATTCTCTGGCTACAGTTTTCCACCCACCAGCAACCACACTTCTAGGAATTATCCCTAATGCAGTATCAGCGCCTTGTGCCTTTAGGAAAACCTCTTTCTCTCCAGCTTTGTCCTCCTTCCACAAAAGGTGCCTCTGACTGCCTCACTCACCGTACCAGGATTTCGCTCGGCTACAGAGGAAAATCTGCATGGGGCTCAGAGGTGGGTGGTCCCCTCAGGGGCAGCAGCTCTGTGACATCCTCCGAGGAGCCTGGCCCAGGCCTGCCCCACACACCAGGACTCTGCCTTCTGGCCCTCGGGCCCCCGAAGCTGCTTTCCCTCCAGGGGTCATGTCTCGGGCAAGAAGGCCGGACAAGAGCCCAGGGCTGCTGTGGGTCGGGAAAGTCTCCTGACACCTCCCACTCCAGGACCCCCCATCAGCATCCCAGCATCTGGACCTGTGTCACCAGCCGCTCTGCCGTGCAAGAGAATTGGATTTTCAGCTGGGTGTGCTGCTTCCCTAAACAAAGTAGGGTGTTGTTACTGAGGAAAAAGGAAAAAGCTAGCATCTTCCTGGCAACCCCACGACATCCAGCCACTGGTTCTCACCACCCCAGAGATGTCCATCCAGGGCAGATAGTGTCTTCAACCAAGCGCCACTGACCCAGAAGTGCAGTAATTAGTACACTTTCACCAGAATCACCCACTCCTTCACCTTTACACCCAAGAAAAACATGTTTGCCAGGCAAATTAGATGTCCAGGAGGTGTAAGGAAACCCCAAGCCTGCTTTAAGCCTCAGACTTTTGAGACCGTTGAGGGCTGTGCGCACAAGAGCAAGGCTGCACCCGAAAGCTCTGCTCCTGCCGGACGTCATGGACAGACCACATGGCTCAGCCACATGGACCCTTCCAGGACTTCAAGAGAGGGACCTCCGTGGTACATGCAATGATGTGCACTTCGTTCAGCCTCGAACAGACCACGCCCTCGTTACAGGGTCAGTGATCCACCTCCTGCCATCAGCTCCCCACCTCACCGAGGGTCTGCATCTGCATCTGTCATAACTTTGCTGTTTTACCCGGGTACTAAAATGCAGCATCGGAATGTTTAAAGGTCTTTAAATATCAACCCTCCGGGTGCAGTTCTTGGCACTTTAATGTGGTCACTCGATGCAGGCCTCACTCACAACTCTGAGGTAGCTCATACCTTTCCTACCTAACCAAGGAAGAAACGAAGGCATGGAAGGTGCAGCTCCTAAGGAGCAGATTAGGATTCAAACCAGTGATCTTCGTCACATGCTGAGCTACCTCCCAGGCTGAGATAACATTCAAAATTAACCAGGTAGAACAGCGTTCCATAAATCAGCCAGAAATGGTCCTTGTGGATGGGCCTGTGGTTATTCCCTGAAGAACAAGACCATTCGCCCAAAAATCCACCTGTGTCACACTCAAATGTTTACATATCCAATTATTTTTAAAATAACCCAATCAAGCATGTTCACAGCCATTTAGAGCCATACAAATTGTCTGCTTTGCTTACAATCAACCCAAGACCTCTGTCGGCAAAGGGCACGGTGCCAGGTCCAGAGAAGGTGGGACAGAGACACAAACAGGAACCGCTCTGTTTCTTTGGGAGCCTCGCTCTGATGGGCCCGCGAAGACATGGCGCAGACGGCGGGGCACAGGCAGAGGGCAGGCCAGGAGAAGGGGCTGCATTGCCGGGAGGCAGTGCTTTGAGCTCTAATGGATGGAACACTGCTAACCAGTGAAGGTGGAGAGAGGGCAGCCGTCTGGCAGGACCAAGAGGCAGCAAAGCACAGTTGGCCTCGGGGAACCGGAAGCCACAGGGACATCAGGCTGGGTGCTGCTGTCTGCTGGCCACCGGCTGGGAGACTGTACTGGGCCTGGAGGGACATCCCTGACACTCCCCACTGGATGCCAGGGGCACCCCCAGCCCCAGGTGAGAACCACGGATCCCATGGTGAATGAGGACAGCCTGTGGGAAGTAGGGCTGGGACAGCTCTGCACGGCTTAATAGGAAAGTTGGGTTCTATTTTGTGGGGTTTTGGTCATGCCAATGGCCGGTCAGTGCTGTCCATCAGGAAGTGATTTGAGGATAGATTAGAGAAGGGGCTGCCAAGGCCAGCTGGGCATTCGCTGCCTGGGTCCAAGGAAAAGGAAATAAAGGCTGGCGATGTGACAGTGTGGGGGAGCACAGAGGGAAGGAACTGGTGGAGACACAGGACTGGCTCCGCACAGGGCCACGAGCAGCTACCCGGGGGTCGTCCTATTAATTCTCCTTAGGGTCCAAGAGGCGGCTGTGAGGATCCCTCTCCTGAGGACAGAACTGCTCCAGAGCCACACAGCGAGGATCCAAAGAACCAAGATCCCGGCCAGCTCCAAAGTGGGCGATCTTGACCCCTCACCCGTGGTCCTGAGGCAGGGATCAGAGCCCCCTGGACACACAGACCCTCCCAGGAACTGCAGGAAGGGGAAGCAGACGCCCCGGACCAGCGGCAGGACCCAGGGTTTCTGCCCTCCAGGGCACATTTGGACCAGCCACTGCACAGGTGGACACACGGTGCTTTAACCCGCGCTGGGGAAAGGAGCCCTCGCTGTCAGGATGGAAGGGTGGAGACCCCACCCTCGATGGGGACCGGCCTCCCTACTTTAACCCGCGCTGGGGGAAGGAGCCCTCACTCTCAGGGTGCAGACGGCAGCTCGATCGGGCTGGCCTCCCTGCTAGGCACAGCCTGAGCCACATGACGAAGTCCAGAGAGGATTACCATTGTACACCTGGCCCAGCTTCCGGCAGCCCCCGACCGGGCCACTACCCTCACTCCAACAGCCCGGTCCATCACCAAGCCCCACCCTCTTCTGCCAGCCCTGCCCCCACAAGGCCCCTCCTCTCGCTGCAAGTCCCGCCCCCAAGGCTCAGCTTGCCTGCAGCCCCGCCCCACTGGCTCCACCCCATCGCCTGCAAGCCCCATCCCCAAGGCCCAGCTCATCCCCGCCTACGAGGCTTCACTCCTCACCTGCAAAGAGCCACCCCTTACTAAGCGCCTCCCATCACTTGCACAGCCCCGCGCAACATAGCACTACGCCCTCCAGGAACCCCTCTTTTCACCCGCGCAGCCCCGCCCTTCACCAGGCCCCACTCATCTGCATAGACATGCCTCTCGCCACGTCCCACTTCTCCCTTGCCCACTTCCCCCTCCTTCTACTGTCCACATCCTGCTGCTGGCCCCACCCCGCCCCTTTCGTCAAGCCGGCCGCGCCCCTTTTACCCGTGAGCACGCTTCTCCCCTTGCCGCCTCCTTCGGCATGTCGGCCCCGCTCCTCCCGCCCATCGCCCTCTGCACCGCCCTCCCGCCCCTCCCAGAGCAGTGGAGGCCCGCCCTTTTCATCTACAGCCTATCGCAGAGGACGTTGCCGTTCGCGCTGACCAATAGGAGTGGTGGCCGTCACAGCAAGCCCCGCCCCACGCCCTACGTCGCGTTAAGTGGGGTCCCTCGCCAGCCCCGAGCTGGTCTTACGCCATGTGGCGCTGTGGCGCGCAGAGGGGGTTGAGTTCTCTGAGGCGGCTGAGCGGCGGGTGAGGCGCTGCGGTCGGCGGCTAGAAGTGCTCGGCGTGCTGGCTCCCGGGAGAGGAAGGTCCAGGGCGGGCCGGAGACGTAGGGGTCCCTGCGCCCAAGCCTTGCAGCTCCCCGCACTGTGGGCGCCCCGCACCCCGAGGCCCTGCCGGGGCCTTCCTTGGGCTCCCACATCCGGGGTTCTGAGGCCGGAGGACCCCGGGGCGATGCCCCGGGCTGGGGGCCGGGTCTGCCCGTGGCGCTCCTGGCAGGGCCCTCCTTTGGAGTGGGCTTTAATGGGGGTAGTAAATGGGGCCGGCAGTTGCGGTTCTCGCTGGTGTCTTTGCTCCTAGTTCATTTTTGTTGGAGGCCGAGTCCTTAAGAGACCCGAGGAGCCCACAGCCCACTCTTAAAGTCCGGCTGTGTTCAGAGAACTGAAGCCTCCCGGAATTTAACTTTTTTTGGTTTTTTAACGACTCAGTTTATGGGGGAAAAAACTGACGAAGCGGTTTAGTGCTCATGGTAATCCACGAGCCCGTATTTAATGTAACAGTTCAGCGCTGCCGGCCCAGGCCGGGGGGAGACACGGGGCGTCCGTGGCGTGAGTTTGGCAGCAGGTTACTGGAAAGTTCAGGGGAGACCCTGGCCTTACCGCTCATGGGTTTCCTATCATGTCCTTGCTCATAAGTAACTTCTTAAAATGCGTCTCTGTCCCATAATTCTGAAATTTGCTAAATCAGTAAGCAAATGTTGACTACAGCATATCTTCATAATGTTGACAGTGACTGAATAGGTGTTTTCTTTTCCTCTGTATATATCTTTAAAATATTTTGGTGGGATATATTAATGTAGAAAAGCCCGTAAGACATATAGTACAATTTGAGAAAATAAAGTGTTTTTTTTTTTTTTTTTGAAGAGACGGGATCTTGCTCTGTTGCCCAGGCTGGTTTAGAACTCCTGGGCTCAAGTGATCCCCCTCCTCAGCCTCTCACATTGCTGGGCTTACAGGCGTAAGCCATCTCATCCAGGTGAGAATAATTAGAAAAGAAGTAGGTTGGGCGCGGTGGCTCACGCCGGTAACCGCAGCATGTTGAGAGGCCAAGGCGGGCGGACCACTTGAAGTCAGGAGTTTAAGACCAGCCTGGCCAACATGGTGAAACCGCGTCCCTACTAAAAATACAAAAATTAGCTGGGCGTGGTGGTGAGCACTTGTCGTCCCAGCCACTCAGGAGGCTGAGGCAGAAGAATTGCTTGAACCCAGGAGGTGGAGGTTGCAGTGAGCCGAGATTGCACCACTGCACTCTAGCCTGGGCAACAGAGCAAGACTCTTGTCTCAAAAAAAAAAAAAAAAGTGTCCGCATGACCAAGCTGAAGATTTCCCCTAACTGCTCATAACCCTCTCCCTCCCGCTTAGATTAGCACTATCATACAGAAATGTCCTTGCTTTTTAAAAATATTTTACCATCTCTATGCATTCTGACAGTATCTTGTTACCTGTTTGAATAATACCTGTTTAGGATAATACTGTATCGTGTGTATCTTTTGTTTAACATTATGTGACCTTCATCTTTGTTATATGCAGTTGTAGGCACTTTTGTTGGTTAGTTTTTTTTTTTTAATTGAATGATTAGTCTGCAGTTTATCCATTCGCTGTCGTTACACCTCCAGGTGAGTTGAGTTTGGGACTATCAGAGTTTGTGCTGACAATCTTGTCTGTGAGTGCTGGTGCAGCAGTGTAAGGTGTGGAGGATGTAGACCAAGAGGTGAACGGATTTCCAGTATTCAGATTTTTTTTTTTTTTTTTTTTTTTTTTTGACGCCCAGGCTGGAGTGTAGTGGCGTGATCTCGGCCCACTGCAACCTCTGCTTCCCGGTTTCAACGATTCTCCTGCCTCAGCCTCCCAAGTATCTGGGACTACAGGCACCTGCCACCACGCCTGGCTAATTTTTGTATTTTTAGTAGAGACTGGGTTTCACCATATTGGCCAGACTGGTCTGGAACTCTTCGGCTTCCCAAAGTGCTGGGATTACAGGTGTGAACCACCATGCCCTGCCTGCTTAGCTTTCTAAAGAATGCCAAGTGTTTTTCCAAAGTTGTTCCACTCTGTACTCCCTGTGGGACAGGTAGCAGTGTACGTAGCAGTATGAGAGCAGTATGACTAGCAGTGTGTGAGAGCTCCTGGTAATATTAGGCTTTTTAAAAAGTTTTCACCAATTCGGTAGGCATGTAATGGGATTTAACTGTAGTGTGAATTTCTTCCAATATTTTGAAGGCTTGTGAGGATTCTGTGAGGAAAAGAAGCCCTTTTGTTTAAGAGTTTCTTAAGGGGAATTTAAACCATAATTGTATTATAGTTATTTTTGAACATGTATAAAGAAAAGGTTTCCAACACTGAAGCTTTAGGTAAGATAAAAGGTCATTAAAATGGGAAGGGTCTTACCAGAAATTAGTTTTCTGGAATGTGCAAGATTTTGGAAGATGCAGTATTTAATTTTTATCTAATTAATGATCTTTATCATGTAAGAGTATTTTCACTATGTGGCTGAATAATGTTAGCCAGATAATTTTCCTGCAGCTCATCTAACTTAGATGACCTTTAGTCTAGACATGCACACCACAGAGCGTGGCGATGGAACAGTAACCGGGCTTGTGAGAGGGCTCTACAGTATCAACTAGGAGACAAGATCCACGGATTCACCATAAACCAGGTATGGGTCCTTCTCGGCACCTCCTCATAAATCCACATACATTGCAGGTGTGGTTTCTGGCATAGGTACGGGCCCTTTAGGGTGGAGACTAGCCTTGTCCTCGTGTCCCAAGGCCCTGGCCCAGCTCCTGTTGCATGATGGCTACTCGGCTGAACAAAGCTTGTGAGAGAAATGACCCCCGGTCCCTTCCTGGAATCCCGCGAAGCCTGATTCTTGTCAGATTTGAGAGAGTAACACTTCCAGCTGGGTCTGTCATCAGACACACTCAGGTTTCTGCAGCCAAACCTGATGATTCGCTGAGTGTGAGCACGAAGACTCAGTGCCCTGATCTGTTCAGTCAGGTTTTGCCATCAAATAGTTTGCTCTAAACTTCTGCAGAATCTTTCAGTTTTCTGAGCCTTTTGGGTTTCAAAATTATAAAGAAGAAATTGTGGACTTATACTTACTTGGGTTTATATTAAAATGGATTCATTTTTGTTTTGTTATTTGCTTAAGTCTTTTCCTTTTTTTTTTTTTTTTTTTTTAGCATAGTAACTAAAAATGACCACACTTCACATATTTGGCCAGCTGTTGGCTCTGTGCTATGCTTGATGTTGTAGCAAATTTAAAAAACAACTTACCGTCTAGAAAGACTGATGCGGCTGTGACTGGAAGCACATGGTGGATGCCATGCGGAGGGCCAAGGACAAGGGTGGGAGCTGCTGCTGCTGCTGCTGCTGCTGGGGGGAAAGGGAAGAGCTCCTGGAGAGGGTGGTGTAAGAAAGCAGCTGCCTCTGGGCAGGGCTCCAGCAAGGGAACCAGCGCAGTGACTAGGGGGTCCCAGGCAAGGTCCAGGCATGGGAGTCCTGACAACAGACTCAGAGCATTTGTGAAATCCTGCAAAGTGAGGGCAAAGACACCTCACTCTGGGTGAGGCCCTTCTTAATAGTAGCCAGTACTATAAACTCACTCCTTTATTTTTCAAATTTTATAGAAATGTACTTATTTTTGAGACTGGTACTCACCATGTCACCCAGGCTGGAGTGCAGTGGGATGATCTGGGCTCACTGCAGCCTCAAACTTCTGGGCTCAAGCGATCCTCTCACCTCAGTCTCCCAAGTAACTGGGACAAGGTGCCCCCACGCCTGGCTCATTGTGTGTGTGTGTGTGTGTAGGTGGAAACTTGCTTTGTTGTCTAGGCTGATCTCAAACTCCTGGGTTCAAGTAATCCTCTTGTCTTGTGTATTAGTCTAATCTCACACTGCTATGAAGAAATACCCAAGACTGGGTAATTTATAAAGAATGACCTAAAGAGTAAAGAGGTTTAATTGACTCACAGTTCTGCATGGCTGGGGAGGCCTCAGGAAACTTACAATCGTGGTGGAAGGCACCTCTTCACAGGGTGGCAGGGAAGAGAATGACAAGTGAAGGGGAAAGCCCCTTATAAAACTGTCAGATCTCGTGAGAGCGTACTCACTGTCACGAGAATAATATGGGGGGAACTGCTCTCATGATTCAATCACCTCCTACCAGGTCCCTCCCACAACATGTGGGGATTATGGGAACTACAATTCAAGATGAGATTTGGGTGGGGACGCAGCCAAACCATATCACCTTGGTTTTCCAAAGTGCTGGGATTAAAGGTGTGAGCCACTGTGTCCAGCCATAGAAACTTACGATAAGTCATGTTTCTTGTTTGAGAAATAGCTACCATGAGCGCTATTATTATTAAAGCTATATATTGTTAGAAAGCAGACATCTCACTGTATCTGCTGATTTTAAATGCATTGATCATCTGTTACAAAGTACGGTAAGCTTGGAAACGAGTAATTTAACAGCGGTAGATGATGCAGGTCGTAGTGGGCCACTTATGCATGGTGGTTGGATGGCAGGCTCCCTAGATTGGGCTGAGGAGACCCGAGGTCTCACCTCTGCCAGCGACTTGCTGTGTGTGCTTGGCCAGGTGACTCATGGCACCCGGACGGAGTGGGTGGCAAGTGTTGTGATCACAGGGACGTGGTATGTGATTGAGGGAGAGGGCCGGCTGGCATGACTGAAAGAGAAGACAGTTTCTTTCATACCGAAAAGTATGGACACTTACCAGGAGGCTTACCTAAAGTAAGGTCGGGGGCCAGAGTATGGAGCCACTGCCCCATCTCAAGAATAGCTACAACTTACTGTCCTAGGACAAAGGGGAAATGAGGCTTGAGACTCAATAATTTTAGTAGAAATCTGTTATATTTTACAATTTCACTTTTCATTTGTACCCAGCTAGTGATTATACTCTGTATCCATTTTCCACACAAAATCCCAAGGACCTTCAGAATCTCCTCTCGGTGTATTTGGACGCCACCTTTTTCCCATGTTTACACGAGCTGGATTTCTGGTATGTCATGAGTGATTAACTAGTTGATGCAGACTTTAGTATTTGAGTCACTGTCAGCTTATAATTATTTGTCCTCAGGCAGGAAGGATGGCGGCTGGAACACGAGAATCCTAGCGACCCCAGACACCCTTGGTCTTTAAAGGAGTCGTCTTTAGTGAGATGAAGGGAGGGTTTGTAAGTTTTCTTTCTTTTTAATGTTGTGTTCAGCTTACCTTACCCATGTACAGAACCATGATACAGACACATCTGGAAGGTGGTTGATTTTTATATAATATTCTCATTATAGGTGACATGTTCTTGGATTAGCTAGGTCAGTGCTGTGAGCAGAAGTCAGGGGATTAGCGGGGCCAGGATGCTGTCTCAGACCATGTCTGACGACCCCCGTGTATGATCTGCAGCGAGAGAAAAGCTCTTTTCATACCACTATCAACACATTGTCTTTTTCACTCATTCTTGCCCAAGTACATGGTGTACTTTCTAGAGGCTGCGTGGCGAGGTGTGTGACACGCACCAAGCTGCATACAGAGCAGATGGGGGAGTCCAGCTTCACCTCTGACCCAGACACTACAGAGGTTTGCAAAAAAGGCAACACAGCATCACTCTAAGTAATCAGTTTTTTACTTTGTTATGAGAAATATTTTTCAAACATATTTATATTATCATGTAATGATGGCTTACCTTAATGCATAAGTAGTTTTTAAATGTCTCAGCTTTAATTTAGAATATAGAAAAATTATATAAACACACACAGGCACCTACACAGGCAAAAAAGCCCACATAATCAAAAGCTGCTTGGGTCCTCATTAAAACCCATTTATGCCTCGTGTTCCATTATTGGAATCCTAAGCTTGTGGGAGTTATTTATATCCTACAGCTCAAGGTCATTGCCAAGGTCTGAATTTTTACAAAAAAAATTGCAACCTCAGGCATAAATGGGTTAATTTTTCAGAGTGTAAAGGAGCCTTGAGACCATTTTGGATTAAGAGCTGCTGTCCTGGGCCCGTGTCTTCATGTCCCCTTGTGACTTTGACAACCTGCCTGTGCTGGTGTCCCTGGGGCTCGTGGGTGGCCTGCTCTCTGACTCCCGTAGCCCCCCTCAGCTGGTGAACTATTTCTTACCTTTCATTCTCAATTTGGTAGTCTTTTCTTCCAAGGAGCCTTCTTAAAACTCAAGTTAGGGTGAGAGCTTCTCCCCACTTCCCTCCTGGCTGGTGGGCAGACCTGGTGATCCCTCCAATTTGCAACACACATCAAAAAGTCCATTGTTCTCAATCCTTGGGTCCTGTGCATGGGTGATGAGTGATTGAATACGGTGTTAAACAATGCCTGCAGGGGTGTCTTTTTTTTGTTGTTGTTACCATTAGAACAGTTTTATTTGCAAAGTATTACAGGCATATGCACCAGAATGTGATCAATTGGCTATATTGTAAGTAATGTGGTATGTGTGTATTATTTTAAATGTATATATTCTTATTTATTTCACATTTCAAGACAGACAATGAGAGGATATTCCCCCAGCACCTTCAAAATAGACTTCTTCCCGACCACACGTACTCAGTGGTCTCCAGGGGTGACCCACTGTGCATCTCGGAGCTTACGTGGGAGCAGCTTAAGCAATTTCATACCACTCACTATCACCCAAGCAATGCTAGGTAATATTTTGTTGGAAAAGTTTGATGGTGGATTGTGGAAAGTTAACTTGTTTGTGTTCTTCCAATTTCATGACATGGCGTCTCTCACATTTAGCAATGCTTAGCTTCGAGCCTCTCCTTGGCATGGAGAAGTGCTCTTCCGATAGTGGATGCAGTCACAGAACCTTCATCACATCCTCACTTTCTGATCTATCGCTTGTTTCTTATGTCACTAGTATAAGGTCATTATAGTAATAATATAGTTATACGTATCCTATAAAACACTAATAATTTACATATAAATGCTAATGTAAAAACATATTTGCAAGGTTAGTTTATATAAAAACAATTATGAAAACTTTCAAGTATACAGAAAAGTAGACTAGGATAATGAGCCCCTAAACACTTATCACATAATAGATATCCTTTTCCTTGTGAAGTTTTTGGAAGTAAATTATAAATGTCATCATTTACCACTAAATATTTGAATTTGTGACCTGAAAACATGATTTTTTCTTACATGAGCTAATGCCATTTTCAGTTTTAATAGAATAAAACATACTTTCATAAAACTGCCTATTTCTTATTCCATATTCACATTTTCTAGTTGGCCCCAAAGTGTTTGCTGCACAGGGTCCCACAGATCACACCTGGTCAGCCCGGGTCTCTCCTGGGCACCCTCTCGGGGACGGCAGAGGAGTGTGCAGGCCGGGTTTCCTCCAGGCGCTCTCACTTTCCAGGTGTCCTGGCTGCTCCTGTGTGGTGTTGGGTGCCATGTTCCTGTGTTTCCTGAGAACTGGAACTTAGATCCAAAGCCTTAGTTTGAGTCAGGCTGCGCCTTTTTAAGCAGAGTCCCTCGTGGGGAGTTCTGCATTGATGGCCACATCCTACCATCGTGTGAGGCCTGCTTGCCTCCACCGGGGGGTCTCACACCAGCAGGGTGCATGCTGAGAGTCGGCCACTGTCTTGTGAAGATCTGCTTTCTCCCTTCAGCCACAGACCATCTGGTGCACTTGAGTTTCTGGTGTCCTGTGATAATTCCTCATCAACCTATTAATGGTTTTCATATTCATTGAGGATTATTGCCTGAATCATTTATTAGAGTTTGTGAAGTTTTCAAATTCTGTAATTCTTCATTCGTTTGCTGGACTTCTTCAAAGAAGAGTTCCACATCAGCTGGGGCTCTTGGGTTATCTTGAAATATGGTTCTGTGGAAAAGGCAGGGACGGCTGCTCTCCCTGGGAAGTCCAGTTTGAGGAGGAGGGGTGGTGCAGGAACTACCTCTAATGTTGACAGAAGAAGCTGTCTTTTTTTTTTTTAAAGACAGGGTCTGGTTCTGTCCCCCAGGCTGGACTACAATAGCATGGTCTTAGCTTACTGCAGCCTCAGCCTCCTGGGCCACCTCAGCCACCTGAGTAGCTGGGACTACAGATGTGCACCCCCATGCCCAGCTAGTGCTTATGTTTTTTTGTAGAGACAGAGTCTCGCCGTGGTGCCCAGGCTGGTCTCGATCTCCTGAGTTCAAACAGTCTGCCCACCTTGACCTCCCAAAGTGCTGGGATTACAGGTGTGAGCCACTGCGCCCAACATGGAGAAAAGAGTTCTTTCTTTTCTTCTTTTTTTCCCCCCAGTCGTCTTTGTTTTGTTTTTTAGTACCACTGTGACCTCACAAATATTTCTGTATATGTATATATTTGAGACCATGTGATCAGATGGAATTTATTTATTTTTATGCCGACATTTGCCACAGCTGTTGGCCCATTTTGGTCTCACTTCTTTGGTTTGTATGCCCCCATCCCCACCTCCCTAACGCAGGCACAGCCAGGCCTTCCTCCTCCAGAGGCTCAACTGTCTGTTTCCCAGGGAGCTCTGATTTCTGTGGCTAGTGGGGAAGGGCCTTTGGAGAGTAGCATCGGGACACTAGGGGTGGTGATTGCTCCTGGATTCTCTCAACCCCGAGAGTGTAAAATTTGTTTCTAAATTCTAGAATGAGAAATTTCTGAAGGTTCTTTAAGATACTAGTTCCCCAAACCTTAACCATAGCTCAGACAACATAGTAAAGAAAAAGATAAATTCTGTCATTGTAACCTTTTTCTTCTGGTTGAATAAATGTGTTATCTTTATTAACATGTATAACCTTGAACTTGTTGCCAAAAATTGACTTTTGTGAAATTGTCAGTTGGATTACTCTATTACTGTACCTAGGGTTATAAAGTATTTTAACAAATACTTCGTTTGGTTTTTGTCACATCTCTAGATGAAGTTTAAAATGAAAGATCAATTTCTGGCTAGGTGTGTTGGCTCATGCCTGCAAATTCAAGCACTTTGGGAGGCTAAGATGGGAGAATTGCTTGAGGCCAGGAGTTTGAGACCAGCAAGAGTAACCGTGAGAACCCATCTCTAAAACTTAAAAATTAGCCCACTGGGCATGGTAGCTCAAACCTGTAATTCTAGCACTTTGGGAGGCCGAGGCGGGGAGATCACCTGAGGTCAGGAGTTCAAGACCAGCCTAACCAACGTGGTGAAACCCTATCTCTACTAAAAGTACAAAAATTAGCTGGGTGTGGTGGCAGGCGCCTGTAGTCCCAGCGACTCAGGAGGCTGAGGCAGGAGAATGCTGTGAACCCGGGAGGAGGAGCTTGCAGTGAGTGGAGATGGCGCCATCGCACTCCAGCCTGGACGACAGAGCGAGACACTGTCTCAAAAAAAAAAAAAAAAAAAAAGCTGGACATGATACACAAGGTGACCCCAGGAGACTCCTGTGCAGAGTAGAAACACACCCCAGCACTAAACTCAGTCCCTGAAGTCCCTGCGGGATTCTCCCCACCCCCCACCCCTGGGTCCACCTGTACCCACCTGGAAAGAACAGTGACACCGCCCCACAGCAGGAGCACCATCAGCGGCCACGGCACCCCAGGTAGCTGGGCCACCCCCAGGGTTTCACAGGTGGAGAGGGAGCCTGGGAACATGCATTTCTAGCAATTTCCAGGTGACGGGGCACTACACTTTTAAAAATACACAATACTAGGTCTTGAAAGGACTTCTATTCACTTGCACGTTGGTGGGATGGAGCCCTACATTGCAAAGGGCTTTTCTTCACGTGTCCTCCTTGAGCTCAGGGGCTGGCAGCACTTGGTGGGACCTAGTAGGGCGTCCCTTGCTGACTGCACACCCACAGCTAGAGCCCAGGCCCGGATGATTCTCACAGGAAGCCCGCAGAGCTCCTGACACCTCCCTGGAGGTATGAGAAAGCTGAGGCTCTGAGGGGGATAAACTGATTACTGGAAGGTAACGACCTTAGTGAAGTGGTGAAGCTACAGGGTAAACCCTAGTTTTATTTCCTTTTAACTTTCAAGACTTCCTGATTTCCTCTATTACGATACCTGTGCCTTAGAGTCACCAATGGGAACTTGAAGGAAAATAATGCCTGCTGAGGCCAGATGCTCATTTAATTGCCTGGGGGTGGAGCCTGTTTGGTTCTAAGCCCTCCCTCTGAACTTCTGAATGGTGAGGACTGCAAATCAGCTGCCTCCTGCTGGGCCCTGCAGGGTGAAACCTGATGAAGCCCCAGGAACATTCAGTGAGGGGTTAGGAGGGAGGAGAACACGGGTGGATGAAAAGCAAGAAGGAAATGCACCAGCATTCACTGGCAGGCTCTGTCACCCACAGGACAGGGATAAAGACGTGCACACCTGCAGTGCGGACTTTCACAGCCTGGCAATGAGGGCTTTCAGCCTCACAGGTAAATGTCACCTGTTTCACCACCTCCTTAGGGCTGTTCTAGGGCCCCGGCACACAGCCATTTGGGACAAAGGGCAGTTTCAGTGTCTTTCACTCCACGCTCAAGCTACAGATTGTCCTTATAGCTCAGGTATCCTGGGGATAATCCATCTTGTTTTGTTTTGGTTTTGGGAGCCCAACCCAAGAATCAAATAACTTTCCTAAGGATTTCCAGGAGAAAACATCTTCCCACCAAAGAAGAACCTTACCATTTGGAAAAACACCTCCTGGTAATTTGCAAAAAAACCCAGTTTTCTGGGAAGTGATAATCTTGTCATGAGAACCAAAGATAAAGTTGGAGATAATGAGGGAGTGGTTACATAGGAAATATGTGGTCATTACTCTGATCAATTAGTAAATCACTTTCTTCATATGATATACTTTTTAACAGCTTCTTCCTTGAGTCAGTCATCCCCGGCCCACACCAGGGCCTAGCAAGAATGACTTAGGTCACCTGGCTTATTTCCTGGCTACTTGGAGGAGATGGATTTCCCAGTTTACAAATCTCAGCTTCCTAGGATTCTATTCTGATAAAATCTAAATTGTATTTTTTTAAAAAAAGGAATAGGCTGGACACGATGGCTCACGCCTGTAATCCCAGCGCTTTAGGAGGCCAAGGCAGGCAGATCACGAGGTCAGGAGATTGAGACCATCCTGGCTAACAGGGTGAAACTCCTCTCTGCTGAAAATACAAAGAAAACTGAGCCGGCCGTGGTGGCATGCGCCTGTAGTCCTAGCTACTTGGGAGGCTGAGGCAAGAGAATCGCTTGAACCCGGGAGGCGGAGGTTGCAGTGAGCCGAGATTGCGCCACTGCACTCCAGCCTGGGTAACAGAGCGAGATTCCCTCTCAAAAAAAAAAAAAAAAAAAAAAAAAAAAAAAGAATAGATGAACTCTAGTGAAATAATCTAGGTCTATCCTTTTACCTCCTCCGTTGTCTGGAGTAATAAAGCTCCCTGCCTCGCCCTCTCTCACAGCACTGAACTGCTTTTCCTGAATTTTCCCACACTGCTGATCACTCACTTGCTAATTTCGATGCATACATTCTTTTTGAGAAAGTCAGTTTGCCAACTCCTCCCACTGGTTTGTCAGAAAATGAGCTTACACTGCGCTGATCTCACTCCTGCTGCCAAACCTCCTTCTAGGGGTCTCTCCTTTGATAATGCAGGGATTATGTAGGCATGGGGAGGTGGGATACCAAGGGGGGTTTCTGTCGACGGTGCTGTTCCCCCCTCCCCACCCCCGCCGGTTCAAAGTCATCGAGCCGGGGGGCCTCTCTGACTATCTGGACTGTGCAGACCACAGTGTCTTCCGGTAGGGTCAGGGGAGGGCTTGAGATAAATCTGTAGGGCTCAACCACCAGCCACTGTCCACCTCAGGTGCCCCAAGCGCCATCTCTGCCGGGAGCTATGTGGATGCATCGGTGACAAAATGGAAAGCCTCTGGTCCTGGCGGAGCTTGTTCCAATCAGGAGAGACCCGAAAGCAAGAAACACAGTGAACAAATGCATGATGCCCAGGGGTGGATGGCCGTAAGCACTGAGGAGAAAAATAGCAAGTGGGGTGGGGGGTGTTAAGAGGGTGGAGGATGGAGATGGGCTGCCATTGACAATCGGAGAGCCTGCAGACCTGCCTGAGAGTGACGTTTGGGGAAAGAAGGAAAGGGAAGAAGGTGAGGGAGGTTAGCTAAGTGGACATCTGGGAAAGAGCTCAGGCAGCAGAGCGGCTGGGGTGGGGGCGCGCTGGCAGCCTGCTGCATTCCAGGGTCCTCTGTGTGGCTGGGACGGTGTCGGCCCTCCCCTGCCCATCCCTCAGGGCCTTCGCAGAAACACTCACACGGGGACCTTCTATGTACAGGCAGCACACGCCACCCATCGCCGTGACCACACTGTCCCTCAGAGGAGCCGCTGGCCACGTGTGTCCCGTCCACATGGAGATGTACTTGAAGATTCTTTACACACTGGGTTTCAAAGACTTAAGTATGGAAAACAGTGTAAAATATTAATAACACAATAACTGATTGTTATCAAAATAGTGGGCTGAATAGAAAATATAGTTTGTTTATTTATAGATAGGGTCTCACTTTATTTATTTATTTATTTATTTATTTATTTATTTATTTATAGATAGGGTCTCACTCTGTTGCCCAGGCTGGAGTGAACCGGTGCAGTCACAGCTCACTGAAGCCTCCAACTCCTGGGATCAGGCAATCCTCTCACCTCAATGTCCCACGGGGCTGGGACTGTAGGTATGCACCGCCACATCCGACTAATTGTTTTGTATTTTTTGTAGAGACTGGGTCTCGCCATGTTGCCCAGGCTGGCCTCAAACTCCTGGGCTCAAGTGATCCACCTGCCTTGGGCTCCCAAAGTGCTGGGATTACAGGCGTGAGTCATGGCACCCAGCGTCCCCCCCTCCGGACCTGCCTTTCTTTAATGTGGCAACTAGATCATTTAAAATTGCATATATAACACAGGCCACCCATGCAAGCCTCAATCCTGGGAGATGCTCCCGTTGGAGAAACCTTCAAGAAGCGGATCTGCTTGGATTTGCAAACGGCCCCTCTGGCCCCAGGGGGATCTGCTGTGCAGAGCTGCTCTGGACTCAGCTCTTCAATACTGCCCTTGAGTGTACTGGGCACCTCCTGACTTTCGACCAGCACAAAGCTCCTTATTAAACGCTGACAAAAATTCCTTCCATTCTAGGTGCCATAATGGATTCATTAATCTCCTATTGATAGCTTTTTGCTGGTTTTCCCACTTTTTGCTATTCTAAGCACTGCTGCGAAGACTCTCCTTTTACCCCACCTGCCTGTGTCTGCTGCAGCTCACATGCTCCGCCTTCCAGCTGTCATAGCTGAGTCCCTGGGTCTCCTCGGCGGGGTGTGTCTGTGGGCACAGGGCTGCCCTGCCACATGCCCCACCCCATAACCTTCCATCTGTGGCCGCTCCTTGTGAGACCCTAAACTCACGACCTCCCCTCCTGTCCTCTCCTCTCCACAAAGCCACCCTTATCGGAGACAGTCAGTCTGCTTCCCAGTTCCCCCAAGGCGAATCCAAAGTCCTCCACTGGCCCACCCACCTCTACCGACTCCTCCCTCACCTTCCGGTCAGGTCAAACGGCCCCAACCAGAGGCTCCCCGGGCCCTTTCATAAGACAGGAGCTTTTCTTCTCAGGTCCGGCTACAGGTACATTGTACCCGCACCTCACCGCAGGAGTGAGAGCCGCAGGGGCGGAGAGGGCTTAGTTCTTTTGCCTAAAGCCTGCCCTGACTCACCGAAGGCGGTCGTTAATGTGCGCAATGATTACAGAAACACAGAAATAAGGCTGGGGGTGGTGGCTCAAGCCTGTTATCCCAGCACTTTGGTAGGCCGAGGCAGGTGGAGCGCTTGAGGTCAGGAGTTCGAGACCAACCTGACCAACATGGTGAAACCCCATCTCTACTAAAGATACAAAAAAAAAAAAAAAAAAATCAGGTGGGCATGGTGGCACATGTCTATAATCCCAACTACTTGGGAGACTGGGACAGGAAAATCACTTGAACCCGGGAGGCAGAGGTTGCAGTGAGCCCAGATCAAGCCACTGCACTCCAGGCTGGGCAACAGAGCGAGACTCCATCTCAACGTCCCCCACCCGCCCCGCCACACACAGAAACAAAATCTTAATCGTAGTAAGACACAGCTGAAAAGATATGACGGAATGACTCCCCGAGGCTACTGGATGCCACTCCTTCAATCATTTTCCATTCAGAAAACTTCAGATCAGATCATTTACATATGTACGTTAAGACAAGGGGTCCTATATTAATGAATCTTCTCCGTCAAAATCCTGGTCAAAGTCAGAAAACAATCCCACCTGACTCCTGGGAGCATCTGATGTTGGAGAAACCTGGAGAAGTGGAGAAGCTGATCTGCAGGATTTGCAAACCGCGGCACTGCCCCCAGGGGGACCCGCAGCACCGGCGCCTCCCCGTGAGAGTCGGAGCCTCACTGAGACCCACACAGTCAGGATCTGCACCTCCAAAGGCTCCCCCAGGCGGCTCTGGGCACACGGAAGCTGGGAAGACAGCAAATGGGCCCCGGGGTTGGGGGGGCCCAGCACAGTCCAGCCTTTTCTCTTTTGCCTCCTGAAGACTTTCACTGTGGATGTGTGTTAGGGAAGGGGGGAGTGAAGAAAGAGACAGGGAGAGAAGATAGAGACTGAGTGATGCCTCCATTCTGCAGAGAAAAACACCGAGGCCCTATCTCAGCACTCGAGACAGTGGGGCCACGGCGGGACTTATTAAGTCTCTGCCTCTCAGTGCTCTGATCTGCCATGTGTCTGGCTGCCTCTTCCATCCTGACAAACACAATGACTGTAATTCCAAAGTACTGGGAGTTGGGGGTGAAGATGCAGAGAACGGAGGAGTGGGGAGGGAAACGGCAGCCTCTGGGCAGCTACTCTCTAATAAACACAAACACAACACCAGAAAGGGCTTGTAGAAAAGAAACATAAAATGCAACCCAACTACTGACACATGGCCCTCTGTTCCATATTCACCCGCACGTTCTTAACAGAAACGCAACTGTGAACATGCAATCTGGTATCCTGACATTTGCCCTGACCAGGTTGTTACCGCATCTTCATCTTTCTAATTTTAATTGCTTCTGACGGCCCATCCGACTGGTCGAGCTTATTTAAAGAGCCCTGATTCTCCCTGATAAAAGGTTGGAGTCCTGTATCAAAAGCTTTTAGTTTTCTGTAACCAAGGGGGAAAACATGCTTCTTTTGAAAGATGACAAAATGTCTAGCTTCGAAGGGTCATCCGAGTATGGCACACAAGGTGGTCTGCATTCATAGAAAATGATGCCATCATATAAATCTCCCACTGTGTGACGGGGTGACACCATCACTCATCATCTGCCTCCCAGACCCAGTAAGTTTTGCAAAATTAATTACTGCACTTTACACTGAAAAGATCCCATCAAAGAATGTGTGTGCACAGGATGGTGAGGGGCGCCGGAGCTGTGTGAGGAGAAATGGCACTGTTCTCAGTTTCCTCTTCCATCCTACTGGGCTCTGAAGCATTGCTTCGGAGATTTTCAATTTTATCTTATAATTAAATAATATGAACTCTACTGGGGGAAGAAAAGCAGCCCATCACATTGGTATTAAGCCTTAATATCATTTTTGCCATCTTGACTCCTATCGCTATAAAAAGTCATTTTCTGTTCCCCTCACAAAACCACCCAAGGAATATTGCTCCAGATACCAAAGGTGCCCATGTGGGGCTCAAGCCTGGTGTCCAATAAATATGTGTGTCATTGACCTAATGCATGTCGTCAATTGAAACCTCACACTTCTGACTTCGGTTTTTAGGTTGTGATCTTGAAGTCTTAACAGTTTATACGCATTGATCTGAGGATATTGGAAACTTTTGATTAGAGAAGGTTGAATTCCTCTAAAGGACTTCATGAATGAAGAAGACAGCTAGAACCCCTGGTTTCCTGCTCCTCAGTGGAGATTCCAGGCGGGAGGCAGGCAGCAAACGCTTGTGTTCCTGTCAAGCGCCAGGCGTGGTGCTGGGCACGGGATGGACACCAGTGAAGACACAGCTACACGCAGCCCTGAACATCCCTGCAGCAGCCACAGGGCCTGGCCACACCAGGGAGCTCTGTGAACTCAGGGAAGCCGGTACACCTCGGGCATCCCTTGCTCATGTGTAAAGTGGGGATAAGTCAGTGCCCAGGATCACTGAGGGCCTGCCACATAACAGAGTCACTAAACGCTAGCTATTCTCACTAGGATTGGAAAGATTGAAGCTTACTACATTTCTGTGAACTTTCTATAAATACTGTATTGATGTTCACGTCACCACAGGCAAAAAGGACGCCGCTTTCGCATCCAGCCCACCCTAAGAATGCCCCTGGACTTCCCAGTACACTCAGCTCCACCAGGCACCAGGCCCTGCAGAAGCCACAACCTGTGACGAAGACAATGAGTCACTCTTGGTGTGTGGCACAGCGTGATGTGGCGGTGGGTACTTAGTCATGGTCAGTCCGCGATCCAGAGCTGTGGAGCTTATTTTAGGTTGGGTGAAAATCAATTTAAGTTTCCAGATATGTCTTGGGACAACAGAAGATACCCAAAGAAGCAGGGAAAAAAAAAATAAAAAACAAAAACCCACAGCCTGAGACAGAAGATACCCAAAGAAGAAGGAAAAAAAAAAAAAAAAAAAAAAAAAAAAAAACCCAGCCTGAGAAATACTTTCTTCATTCAAGGCCTGGGGAGTCAGGAATACAGGAAAGATATTTTCAATTTTATATTATAATTAAATAATATGAACTCTACTGGGAGAAGAAAAGCAGCCCATCGCGTTGGTATTAAGCCTTAATATCATTTTTGCCACCTTGACTCCTATCGCTATAAAAAGTTATTTTCTGTTCCCCTTACAAAACCACCCAAAGAATATCTGTGTAATTTTGAGCAAGTTGGGTTTTGCTCACTTTTGAGCATTAACTAGAATAAGGAGCTTCACCAAGAAAGGCTCCTGAAAAGCATGGTGGAGGCCTGACATGACGGCTCAGGTCTGTAATTCCAGCTCTTTGGGAGGCCAAGGCAGGAGGCTCACTAGAGGAGGCCAGGAGTTCAAGACCAGTCTCAGCAGCATAGTGAGATCCTGTCTCTACAAATAATAATAACAATTAGCCGGTCATGATGCTGCATTCCTGTCTTCCCTGCTACTCAGAAGGCTGAGGCAGGAGGATCACTTGAGCCCAGGAGTTTGAGGCTGCAGTGAGCTGTAACGGCACCACTACACTCCAGCCTGGGTGACAGAGCCAGACATAAGTACTCTTCGTGGTCTAAGGGAGAGTACAATATTTGGAATTAGGATCTGTTTTGCTCCTACCACAATCGCGTATGCACCTCACTCCCTTACCTAAGTTATTTTTCTTTGTGAGTCTTTCTCCCCACTTCCAAAATGAGGGCATGCCTCTCTTGGGACCATGTATCTAGGCTTGGGAGATAAGAATTGTAAAGCTCCTAGTATACAAAATATTTTCAACAAATGGTAGCTATGGTCATTTTAATATATTGAATTGTACCATAATTTCACATCTGACAGATAATTCCCCTGAAATTGATACTTGAATGTGAATGTGTTCTCTGACCTCCAGCTACAGGCAATAGTCTTCTATGTCAGGGAAAATCAAGTACTAATATAGAATCAGAATAAAATGGCAAAAAGAATGGGGGCACAACAGATAAATTCTCGAGGAATAACTTACTTAAAGGATTTGTAAATCTGTGGCAGCTAAGACCAGGCCCTCTAAGCACATCTGGAGGTGAACTTCCTTAAAAGAAATGGGTCCAAATGCTCCAACAGGTTCAAGATCATACCTCGGAAGGGTAAAGCTCTTTACAGAGTTTACAAAAAAATTGTGACTTCGGCTCTGCCAGGGAAAGAAAGCCCAGGCGACCCGCCATGGCGGGCTTTCCCAGGGACAGCCCAGGTGTGACCCACGTGGGCTCAAGGCCACCGTATTTGATGCCATCTGCAGAGCTGAGAGCAGCTGTCTCCCATTAACCCGAGGCTGTACCAACCAAGCCACGTTCCCACATAATACTGGTTTCCAAAGTACCTTTTTCCCCAGAAGAGAAGAGGCGTGCACTTACTAACCTCCAATATGTGTAACTCCTCCCAGGTGGCAAAACCAGGGCAACAGAGAACACGGAGATTCTGCCAATGTATCCTAATTTCACGTACCTGTACACAAACTCCCAAGCATTTTAGCAAGCTTTTGGACATGGAGCTCAAAAGAATGACCCATAAATACTTTCCAATACATACAGCATCTTAATGTGTTTTTCTTTCTTTTTTATTTTTTGTAGACACAGAGTCTCATGATGTTGTCCAGGCTGCTCTGGAACTCCTGGGCTCAAGCGACCCTCCTGCCTCAGCCTCCGAAAGCACTGGGATGACAAGCATGAGCCACTGTGCAGGACCCACAGCACTTAAATTCCAAAATCACCTTGAAACCCTGACCTTCCACCTGCCCTGGTGGCTTCCAGAGGTCAGTTCCTCTTCCCGTGCCGAAGGTTTCTTGTCTTTCGCGGCCCAGGTAAGGTCACTCCAGGTGCTCCCTCTGCTTTTGAAGGCCTTTGACTGAGAAGCCACTCTGGGTCCTATTAGGACCCCAAGGCGGCTCCATTCGTACTCGCACATCTCCCGGCCGGTTTAAGTCACGCTGACCAGGCTATTTCCACTTCACTCTCCTAATTTCTCCAATCCCATCCTCTGCGAACCCAACCCTGCAGGAGGAACGCTGATGCTGGGGTCCTTTAACTAGAACGCTAACGCCAGAGCACTTCCCCGGGCGCTGGGGGGCGGGCTGCCGGGCGGGGCCTGGCGCTGCCACCGGGGTGTCCCGCGGGGGCGGGGGCGCTGGGCCTAGGGAGGCTGCGCTGCTGGCTCGGGGAGCGCGCGGCGTACTGATGTCAGGGCCAGGGCGCATGGAGACGACGGGCCGGGCATCACGTAGGCGCTCGCGGCGGGCGGGGCGGCGCTGACAGCGCCCCAACATGCAGCACCCGTGCCGCCCCGCGCGCTCAAGGGCGAAGGGAAGGTCACCGGGACCGAGGGCGGGGGCCCATTCCCGCTCCATCCTTGTGCAGTGCGCGGTCCCGAAACGGGAGGAAATCCGCCATCCGCGCCTTTCCACGCATCTGCGGCAGGAGGAACCGGGAAAATAAAAATCAAAACCCAGCTCCGGGCGCGTCGCGTCTCCAGCCCGCGCTATCACTAAGGCTCCCAGGTGGCGTTCGCCTGGGAAGCGCCGATCTACCCGCCAGGGGCTGCGCGGCCTGGGGCGCTCCACCGTCCGGGCACCGGCGCCCTCACGTGCACCCGGGGCCTGGGGCGTGCAGTCTCCACCACCTCCGGCTCTTCAATGTTAAATGTCCTCCTGGCGCGCCCGCGTCGTGGACCCAGACTCGGGTCCCTCCTGGAGAGCCGCTTCCACATTGCAGGGCAGGGGAAACCCAGAGCCCGCGCCGCGGCGCCGCTGACGTCCCGGAGTCCCCGCTTCCTGGTCCTTCTCGTCCGCGGAGGTCTGCGGGGAGGGCCTGGGACCCATTTTAGTTTTCGGTTTTCTCACGAGCCGAAAGGCAACAGCACATGCGAGCGCAGGAAACCCATTTTTAAAATCTCCCAGCGGAAACGCGAGGGGCTGCCGGACCGCCTCGGAGACGCCAGGCGGGAACCCAGAGCACTCCCTCCGCGTCCCGCATTGCAGCAGCCAGGACCCCGCCCACGCCGCGCGGGGCACGAGGCGACAGGAGGCGCGCGGGGACCCGGCCGTTTCTTCCTCGACATGCTGGGGGGCGGCGTGGGGCGGAGTTGAAGGGCGGGGGGCCACTTAGGAAGTGATCGCGCTGTACCCACGCTTCGGAGGGGAAGCCCGGCCGGGTCCTACAGCTCAGAGGCAGAACGACTCCCGAGGGTCCTCCAGGCGACCCCCTCTGTCAGGCTCAATTTAAAACATAAACCGGAGGGGGTGGAAAGCTCACTATCTTCCGGATGGAGGTTCCTACCGCCATGTCCCTTCCTCCTCCGCCCCACCCGGCAAGGACCCGGGGGCTGCCTTGCTGGCTCATGCCGCCCCGCAGGTACCCCTGCCGCTGCCGGGCACGGGCTTCTCCCCAGTTCTCCCCATCGCTTCCCCGCTCTTCTCCCTGGTTCTTCCCATCGCTCCTCCACCTTTCCCCGCGTCCTCCCGTCGCTTCCCCCCTCTTCTGCCCCATCCCCCAAATCCCCTTCGCCTTGTTCTCCTCGGCTCCGTCCGCCCCTCCCTCGCCGCCGGGAGGGAGGTGCGCACCTTGAGCATCCTCGCCTCTGGTCAGCACGCCGACTGCCTTGCCGGCCCCGGAGAGGTGCTCCAGGAACTTCCGCAAGGAGCCCTTAGGGGCCTGGGAGTCGTCAGTGTCCATGGCGAGGAGGTCGAGAGGAGCCGCTAGTCCCGGTGCGCAGTAGGCAATGTGGACCCTGCCCGCGCGCGCGGGAGTCGGAACTGCTGCCCCGCCCCGCCCCAGGGCCAATGGGCGGTGACGGGCGGGGCCCGAGCGCACGGGAGGGGCTGCGGGAGCGGGGGCGTGGCTAGGTGCAGGGAAAGGGGCAGGTGCGGGCGGGGTGCGGGAGTGGGCAGGAGCACCTACGCCGGGGTCGTCCTAGGTGGGGGCCGTGCTAGCGGTGAGGTGGGCCGCAGACGTGGGGATAGCGCCACAGGTAGGCGGGGTCCCTGCGGGTGGGGCCGCGTCTCTGGTGCTCGAGACTCGCGGGTGGGCTGGAAGGCTCTGGTTGGGGACTTCAGAGATGCCCGGAGTGCCACAGGTGGGGGCAGGGGCAGCGTCCGGGGGAGAGGAGACCACAGGGGGGCGGGGGTCACATCGTTTGGGGGGCGCGCCAGGGTGGGGCGGGATAGAACGCGGGGAGCATCTCCCGGGCCGGGTGAGGGAGACCTTGAGTGGGCGCGAACGTCTGGGCGGGGGGAAGCCCTGCACTTGCGGGGAGCGCCGATGGCGGGGCGGGGTGGAATTGGGGCGTGGAGACCCCACCTGGATGCGGAAGTTCGCAGCAGGCCCTGCCGCTCCGGCGGTTGTTGGCGCAGAGCCCCGCTGCGCGCACAGCTTCTAGTTGCCGGCAGGATACCTCCTGGGGCTGCGCTGGGAGCCTCCGGGCGCGGCTTCCTCGACCTTCGCCCCCAGGTATTCTCTGTAGTCTGAGGTCGGGAAGGACGAACGGAGAGTAGATCCTCCAGGTGGTGGGAAAAACTGAGCGCGGCGGGCTTAGCTATGACGAAGCTGCGATTTCCCGGGCCCACGGGGGCTGTGGCGTCCACTCGGTTCCTGCTAATCCCACTGTATTATAAGGTGGGGAGAGTCAGCTTGCATAGTGAAACCAAAGAGAGCTGCGAGATGGAGAGTGAGAGTGAGAAACCAAGAGAGTGAGACACACACACACACACACACAGAGAGAGAGAGGGAAAGAGAGGGAGAGGGAGAGAGACAGAGAGAGAGAGACAGAAAAAGTCAGAGAAGCAGAGACACAGAGAGACATAGAAAGATAGAGAAAGATGAGGGGAAGAGAGAAACAGAGACACACAGAGTCTTAAAAAGAGACACAGAGAGACAGAGCAACCAGGAGAGAGACACAGAGAGGGAGAAACAGAGACAATTTAAACCAAAAGAGAAAAACAGACCAGAAAAGAAAAACAACTAGTAGAGCTCGGAACTGCGAAGGTGGCATCATTCCGTTAGTCTCGGGTTTTGCTTCCTGGGTTTGTGACATGGTCAGAGTCCTTGTCTTTGATTTCCTAACACAAGTTGTTAAAGTTGGAAGTGAGTGTGAAATTGAGTTAGTCTAGCTTTATTCTTTCACGGATGAGAAGTGAATTATCTTCAGCAAGGTGGGTGCAGGCGTGGTCCCCGGGGGTCACTGTGGTGAACAGGCTGCCCTTGTGGGCAGCCAAGTTCGTCATCACTGGGACAGAGCCCAGGACACTTCCCCGGCTGGCCAGCCTTTTCCTAGAACCCCACACATTGCAAAGGATGGAGTCCAGATCTATACCATAAAGAAACGAGGGTGGTTACAGAAAGCACCACGATCTCAGCTGAGTGGCTCTGAGCACCCCAACGTTGGGGCACCTCAGTACAGGTTGGGGCAGCTCAGGCTGTGCCCAGCAGGGAGGCCGGCCCGATCAAGCTGCAGTCTCCACCCTGAGAGTGTGGGCTCCTTCCCCCAGCGCGGGTTAAAGCATCGTGTGTCCACCTGTGCAGTGACTGGTCCCAGTGGCCCTGGAGGGCTGAAACCCTGGGTCCCGCCACTGGTCCAGGGCATCCGTTTCCCCTTCCTGCAGTTCCTGTGTCTGTGTGTCCAGGGGGCTCCGATCCCTGTCTTAGGACCATGGCTGAGGGGACAAGTTCACCCGCTTTGGAGCTGGCCCGGATCTTGGTTCTGTGGATCCTCGCTGTGTGGCTCTGGAACAGTTCTGTCCTCAGGAGATGGATCTTCACAGCCGCCTCTTGGGGCCATGAGGAGAATTAATAGGACGACCCCCGGGTAGCTGCTCAAAGCCCTGTGTGGGGCCAGCCCTGTGTCTCCACCAGTTCCTTTGCTCTGTGCTCCGCCCCACTGTCACATCGCCAGCCTTTATTTCCTTTTCCTTGGACCCAGACAGCGAATGCCCCGCTGGTCTTGGCAGCCCCTTCTCTAGTCTGTCCTCAAATCACTTCCTGACGGACAGCCCTGACTAGCCATCAACGTGACCAAAACCCCACAAAATAGAACCCAACTTTCCTATTAAACTGTACAGAGCTGTCCCAGCCCCACTTCTCACAGGCTGGCCTCATTCGCCATGGGATCCATGGTTCTCACCTGGGGCTGGGGGTGCCCCTGGCATCTGGTGGGGAGTGTCAGGGATGTCCCTCCAGGCCCAGTACAGTCCCCTAGCTGGTGGCCGGCAGATAGCAGCACCCAACCTGATGTCCCTGTGGCTTCTGGTTCCCCGAGGCTGGCTGTGCTTTGCTGCCTCTACATGCTCTCAGACGGGTGCCCTCTCTCCACCTTCACTGGTTAGCAGTGTTCCATCCATTAGAGCTCAAAGCACTGCCTCCCGGCAATGCAGCCCCTTCTCCTGGCCTGCCGTCTGCCTGTGCCCCGCGGTCTGTACCGTGTCCTCACGGACCGATCAGAGCGAGGCTCCCAGGGATGGAGAGGTTCCTGCTTGTGTCTGCTTGTGTCTCTGTCCCGCCTTCTCTGGACCTGGCACCGTGGCCTTTGCCGACAGAGGTCTTGGGTTGATTGTCAGTGAAGCAGACAATCTATATGGCTCTAAATGGCTGTGAACATGCTTGATTGGGTTATTTTTAAAATAATTGTATATGTAAACATTTGAGTGTGACACAGGTGGATTTTTGGCGAATGGTCTTGTTCTTCAGGGAGTAACCACAGGCCCATCCACAAGGACCATTTCCAGCTAATTTATGGAACGCTGTTCTACCTGGTTAATTTTCAACGTTATCTCAGCCTGAGAGGTAGGTCAGCATGTGACGAAGTTCACTGGTTTGAATCCTAATCTGCTCCTTAGGAGCTGCACCTTCCATGCCTTCGTTTCTTCCTTGGTTAGGTAGGGAAGGTATGAGCTACCTCAGAGTTGTGAGTGAGGCCTGCATCGAGTGACCGCATTAAAGTGACAAGGACTGCACCCAGAGTGTTGATATTTAAAGACCTTTAAACATCGCGATGCCGCATTTTGGTACCCAGGTAAAACAGCAAAGTTATTTCAGATGCAGACACAGACCCTCGGTGAGGTGGGGGGCTGATGGCAGGAGGTGGACCACCGACCCTGTAACGAGGGCGTGGTCTGTTCGAGGCTGAACGAAGTGCACATCATTGCATGTACCACGGAGGTCCCTCTCGTGAAGTCCTGGAAGGGTCCATGTGGCTGAGCCGTGTGGTCTGTCCATGACGTCCGGCAGGAGCAGAGCTTTCGGGTGCAGCCTTGCTCTTGTGCGCACAGCCCTCAACGGTCTCAAAAGTCTGAGGCTTAAAGCAGGCTTGGGGTTTCCTTACACCTCCTGGACATCTAATTTGCCTGGCAAACATGTTTTTCTTGGGTGTAAAGGTGAAGGAGTGGGTGATTCTGGTGAAAGTGTACTAATTACTGCACTTCTGGGTCAGTGGCGCTTGGTTGAAGACACTATCTGCCCTGGATGGACATCTCTGGGGTGGTGAGAACCGGTGGCTGGATGTCGCGGGGTTGCCAAGAAGATGCCAATTTTTTCCTTTTTCCTCAGTAACAACACCCTACTTTGTTTAGGGAAGCAGCACACCCAGCTGAAAATCCAATTCTCTTGCACGGCAGAGCGGCTGGTGACACAGGTCCAGATGCTGGGATGCTGATGGGGGGTCCTGGAGTGGGAGGTGTCAGGAGGCTTTCCTGACCCACAGCAGCCCTGGGCCCTTGTCCGGCCTTCTTGCCTGGGGCATGACACCAGGAAGGAAAGCAGCTTCGGGGGCCCGAGGGCCAGAAGGCAGAGTCCTGGCGTGTGAGGCAGGCCTGGGCCAGGCTCCTCGGAGGATGTCACAGACCTGCTGCCCATGCAAGGACCACCCACCTCTGAGCCCCACGCAGATTTTCCTCCGTAGCCAAGTGAAATCCTGGTACGGCGAGTGAGGCAGTCAGAGGCACCTTTTGTGGAAGGAGGACAAAGCTGGAGAGAAAGAGGTTTTCCTAAAGGCACAAGGCGCTGATTCTGCGTTAGGGATAATTCCTAGGAGTGTGGTTGCTGGTGGGTGGAAAACTGTAGCCAGAGAATAAGTGGGAATGGCACTTGCTGGTATTTAACTGATTCGTTCACGAATGGTCCGAACAGTTCCAGAGAAAAGAACATTTCGGACACAGAAGTTTTCACCCTGCCTGACAATCAGCCTGACCGTGGGCTGTTCCATCCTTCCTGGGCGACACTGAGAGGGTCTCAGGCCCTTCCGGCCCTGTGCTGGCATTTCCCCAGGGTGTGTGCCCCATCCCGAATAGGCTGGAATGCCTCTGGGTGCAGCTGAGCCTCTTGAAAAGGGAAGAGACATGTGATGTGCTCTGGCTGAACAGGAAAATGAGGAAGGACAGGGAGAGGGGCCTGGAGGTGAGGAGGATGGTGAGCAACACTGGGGACAGAGGACGTAGGGTAACACCAGGGACAGGGGGATGGAGGGTAACGCCGGGGACAGGGGCATGGAGGGTAACGCCGGGGACAGGGGATGGAGGGTAACACCACTTCTCCAGGTGCCTTTGGGGGATGCTGCCGCCTCTCGCACCCCAGAGTGAAGTCAACAGGATTCTGTCCCGTGGAGCCCCACAGCCTGGCAGCTGGGATTGTCGCAGTATGAACCACTGTTCACTAGCTCTGCACCCTGGGACAGGCTCCCTGGTGTTTCCACCCTGGTTTCCCATCTGGACAGTGGGACCCTGATGTCCCCGTCCCAGCTGCGCCCAGAGCCCTGGACTCCAGCGTGTCGTCGGCACTCATTAGCGTTTCTCTTGTTGTGGTCCGTGGATGAAGTGGCTCTCTCTTTGTGTGTTCACAGCCCTCCTGCTCACTTTACCTTCTGGGAACACTTTTTACATAGCTTCGTATGTGGGGAGGACTCGAGTGATTAATTGAATGTTTCATCAGGTGCAGTTCTTCTGTTTCCCAGTTTTGACACAACATTTGGTGAAATTTCCAGGGACTCCTGTGGTCAGCCTCACGGTTTCACTCTGTCACTTTCTAATGCAGTATTCTTTGGGAGTCTTTTCAATTAAGCGCCATCATTTAAAAATAAGTTTTATAATATGCAGTTTCAGGTTAATTCTTTACCTTTGGGTCTCAGGCAGTAGCTACCTACCTGTGAGTAGTCACAAAGGTTCACGCAGTTTTCTCTAGGCGTCCCTGGCTCGTAGCTCAGCAGATCCCTTCAGATGAGTCAGCCAGCTGTGTACCTGCATGTTCAGGATACTTGTCAGGGGCCTTCCTCAGAGCAAGACCGACGCTTACCTCATCCTTGGGACTTTGGAGCCCGCCCTGGAGAGACTCCAGCCACATCCTAAGGGGCCGTCCGGGTCCCACAGGCTGGTGGGAGTGACTTCTGAGCCACTCCAGACCACACTTTGTGTTCCTACACCCCACAAAGCCACTTAAAGTGCCGTGTTCTGGTGCTGTGTGCCTCACCAGTGTGCCACACAAGCCTGCACGGGGATCTGAGCGGGCGCTGCCTTCCTCAGGCTATGCTTGAGTTTTGGGGCAACTGGAGCACTCGTGGCTGTGATTCTCGCCACTGTCTGGGCTTCCCTAGAGGGTCTCACCCGCAGCCTGAGGACCACATCGGCAGCCACCGAGGAGCCGCCAGGTGCGGCCTTGGTCCCACTCAGTGCTTCTCGACTTTGGTGAGAGAGGAGACAGCAAAACTTCAGCTGGGAGCCCCAGGCCTTCTCTGCTTGGGGCCTTGGGACTGACATAGCACAGATCCTGCCATCCACGTGCTGGGGGCCCCGCCGTGCGGCTCCCTCCTCTGGTTAGGGACTGCACCCTTGGGCTGTGCACCTCCTGGTTCTCACACTCAGGGGCCCAGGGAGGGTGGTGGATGAAGAGAGAAGGAGAAGGGTGGCAGTTTGAGCCCAATTGTGTTGACTTCGTCTTCCGCCTCTTGTCCCTAACTACATTGGCAAAGTTTTCCAGATGAAAACTCAGAAGGGATTTTTAATGACTGGAATCTGTGAATTCCATGGAAGCCAAGTCTGTCCACCTCTTTCACCCGCCTCATTTCTCCCCGTTGGGGCTGATTTTGGCAGCGTTCATAGGGGCAGGGACGGAAGGGGTGGGGGTCAGCCGTTGGCCCTGTGTCCCTCCCCTCCTCCCCTCAGCGCCACAGCATTTCGGTGTCATCCCCTTCCGTGCACGCGTCCTCAGGAAAACCAGGTGCGGCTGGAGGGAGATGCCTGTGCCCACTCCCGTGACCTTCCCGGCCACCCTGGCTGCAGCGGCCTCTCGGCAGGCATCTTTCTGGTACTGCCTCCGTGCCCCTCCCATCACCTGACGCTCGTGTTCCTGAATCTTCACGCGTGTGCTCTGTGCAGCCACCTCACGGGTTCCCTGGGAACGGAGACAGTGTCTCACGCCGGTCAGAATGCTCTTCTCTGTCCACTGAATAGTCCAACACAGAATCATTCCTCTGTGATTATTTATGCTTTGTTATGTAGAACTGGAATAAAGAAAAAGTGAATTTAGACATTACAGCCATCAGGTTGAAGCTTAGTAATTGCATTAGGGAATTAAATGGAAGCATTTGAGCTTCTCGAGTTCTAATTCCACATCTTCGTATCCCCATCACCCCATACCCAGTGTCTAACACAGCTCTTGGTCTAGGAGTTTCTTGATAAATGCTTACTGAATTGAACTGTACTGAGCTTAACATTCCCACCCAGAGTTAGAAGCCAGTCCCTGAACAAATTGCATTTAGAATATGAGTTTGACGTTACTGTGGTAAGGGGTATCCTACACGTCATAATTCCTAGTCAATGTTGGGTATTTAGTCAAATAGACTCAAGTATAGAGAAGCATAGGCCCATCTGGCAAAAGGGCAAGGCACGGTGCTTTAGGTCCAGGTCCCCAATATCAACTATGAAAATAAAACGTCAACTCCAATGACAGCCCTGTCCTAAGCTGGTCACTGTTTACGCTAACAATTATAAACAGCTCGAACTTGCTGTCCTGAGAGGCAACGTACCCTCCATTCTCTCTGCAGTGTAGCTGCCTTGGTGGATGGAACATGCCCCTCCTCCCTCCCTCTCCCTATCCCTCCCTCCCCCCTCCTCTCTCCCTCCCTCTCCCCTCCTCTCTCCCTCCTTCCCCTCTCCTTCTTCCTATCTTCTCTCACCTTTCTCCCCCCACCTTCTCTCCTGGACAAGGGGTAGAAGAGAGGAGACCTCCGGAATCTTCTGCTTCATCCAAGCAGCTTGGGGGCAGCATCAACAGCTGCAATTTGGCTGCCCCAGCAGGTGCCTCAGGGCAGCCTTTCTGATGGGAATCCTGGAATCGTGTCTTTCCTTAATGTGTCCTAAAGGCTGGAGGACATGAAGTGAAACAATGCTCCATGCTCAGTCCTGTGATTTTGTGTAATTATTGGACTTACTTTGAAATTAAACTAAATGATACCCAAGGTAGAGCATGAAAAAAAAAGAAAAAACAGGCTATGGTGTTTGAAAAGCAAACAAAACCGTTTGGTTTGTTGGTTTGTTCTTAGACCTTCACAGGCTCCTAGGTCACACGTTTCAGTTTCTCAGCAAGTGACATTCTCTGCAGAAGCTGTGTCAGTCTCTTGTTTGATGATGTCAGCCACAGCAGAAAGAAGCACTCCGTAGGCCCCGTGCTCAGCACCTTGGCGTGAGCTCCTGCCATCTTTCGTTCATGCTCATCACAGCTCTGTGCAGTGGGCATCCTCCTGATCCCTGTGGGAGGATGAAGGATGGAGGCGGAAGGGTGAGTGATGGCAGGATCACATGAGGGGTCTCTCCCGAGGTAGGGAGGGGAACCGGCCCAGGACCTTAGTGCCCATCGAATCCTTCCTCCTCCTCCTCTGCCTCTCTGTGACTGTTTGACTCAGGCTGCAGGGACGGACATGAGTATGTGCAAAGCCTGTGTGCACCCCTGGGAATGTGTGCTCATATTGGCAGGGAGGGATGTGAGGTTGTACAGAGCGTGTGTGCATACCTTGGCGGTGTATGCTGGCGTTGGCAGGGACAGATGTGAGCACGTATGGAATGTGTGTGCACACCTTGGGGATGTGTGCTGGCATTGGTAGGGACAGATGTGTACAGAGCGTGTGTACACACCTCGGGGTGTATGCTGTTGTTGGCATGGACAGATGTGAGCGTGTACAGAGCGTGTGTGCACACCTCGGGGTGTGTGCTGGTGTTGATAGGGACAGATGTGTACAGAGCGTGTGTGCACACCTGGGGGTGTGTGCTTATGTTGCTTTGTAACCGGCAAATACGTGGCCCGTTGCGTCGGGCGGCCCTGCGCCCATGCTGAGTCCGTCAGTGACCCTCGGGTTGGGGTCTCCATCTGCCCAGACAGCACTCGAGTGGCTTGAGGTTTCAGATTCTTCCTCTACGGATACTTGGGCCTCCTCAGGACCAAACATCAGAACCAGCCAACTGCAAACTACAAGAACGTTCAAATGCATCTTCAGTAGGAAAAACAAAAGCAATTGGAAAAATTTTCCAACGTGACCCCGTGGTTAAGCCGTTAGATACTCCAGCCAACAGATTGAGTCACTTTAAAATTCACACCAATTAAAATGGTTGTGAGAGTTGCAGAACTTTACCGTTAAACCTTGAAATAATTGAAGCATTCTGCTCCACTTGCTTACAAACTAGGGTTGGGGATACCTTTCAGTCCAAAGTAGCAACCTTCTAAATCCAGCTTAGATGCGAGGCTCCCACTGACACAGGAAGAGACAGTGGCCCTTGATTATTCTCCTGTGTTCAGATACTGTGTCATTTCCTTTTTTTTTTTTTTTTTTTTTTTTGGTATCCTGATCATCACTTCTGCTTTTCCAATTCAAACTAAAGGGAGTTTAGTTCTGTTTTGGAGAAGCTGTGGTTAGTGGTTTCTTTTCATGGTTTGCTTAATCTCTTAAGTCTGGTGCTTACATTACCCAAATAGACTTTTCTTTAGTACCACAGTGCCATAACCAGGGCTTCTCCCTCCATATCTGCTCCCCAGGAGGCTCCCTAGGAATGGGAGCTGGAGATCCAGCCCCTCTCCATGTGCCGTTTTCTTTGAGTCCAAGGCAGGTTTGGCTCAGAGAAGAAAAGAGGCCTCCGGGTTAGCTGCCTCTGACTGCTTGCTTGTGAAATGTTTAATGATAAGGCGACTTCAAAACTAATTTACACATTGATAGTTGTAGCTTGAAGTATCACCGCAGTCATAAGAACAAGAAACACTCCCATAAAGTAGATAAGCAGAAAAAAAGCCATAGAAGTTTAATAGAGCACAAATAAAATGGTGTTGTAAGAATGTACAGTGGGAAATGCTCTCAGTCCAGCCAGATCCAGCTGTGACGTCAGTCCAGCTGTGGTGTCCTCCTGTAAAAACATTCAGCCACATGTGGCCCTGATTGCAATCACTAGTCTGAATTTTGATCCAGAATGTTCTTGGGGGCCGATGCTGGGACTGTTCCAGCAGTTGAGTCTGATTGGGCGTCACGGTGGTGATGTGCTTATCGCAGACAGCTGGGCTGAGTGGTGGCCACCCGTGCACTCGCCACGTGCAGCCGTTAGTCTGGTGATGGGGTTGCATGCGGTGCGGCTTGTCCACCTGGGCTATTAAAGTACAGGGAACCCAACCGCGGGCGGGTGCGTCCCGACATGGGAGCTGTCTTTTTTATCCAGGGCCCTCTGGCGCTGCAGACCCCTGCCGCCAGTCTGAGCTCACAAGGAGGTACCGGAGGGCTCTGCTGGGGCATGGAGGTCCCTGGGCAGGTGGTCACTTATTGCTTGTGGAGTGGTCCGTGGCCTGTGAGTTTATTCTCGGGGTTTGTGTGGGCGAGGTTAACCAGTTCACAGCTGGGCACTTACCCCTTACACAGGTGACACTAGTTAAAGTGGAATCTATATTAGCTCACACAGGCGTGTCTGAGGAACTGGGAGGGTGGGGAGGTTTGGCCCTAGCACTAGAGCCTGGGCTCCTGACATTCTGCGTCTTCCTGTTGGGGGGCCGTCAGGGCCGCTGTGAGTCCTGAAGACAGTAGGTGCCATATGGACCAGGGGATGCAGAAGCCTCTAGAGGCTGTGGGGGGCAAGGAGACGGTCGCTTACCCAGAGCCAGCCCTGCCGACACCTCGACGTTAGATGGTGGGAACTGTTTTGGACTCCAGTTTCCAGAAATGTGAGAAAATAAGTCAGTGTTTAGGGTGCTAAATTTGGGGTGATTTAGTGGAGAAATAGAAAACTAGCCCACAAAGGTGCACGCATTGAAATGTGCTCTCTCCAGGTGTTCACAGTGGTGTGAAGGGGATGGCATCAGCGTTCTGGGAACTATGCAGTTTCACTGAAGGAAGGGGGTTCGCCACTCCTTTCCTCATGTAACTGAAGGTATGTATGCCTGCCACACCGCCCAGGAGACAGGGACTGGAATTCTGACTTTATTTCTTATGGGAACTAAGCCACAGTCAGAACACAGTGAGGGCTGAAATGAGCTTCCTACAGCCTGAACTGGGAAGAGGAATCGCAAGTAGCTTGTTTTTTTCTACACAGACCTGTCCTTTCAGGTTTTGTTAAGTTCTGGAAAAAGGGAGAAGCCAGGCACACCTCAGCGAGGGACAGTGTTTCTGGAGGTGGCACGGCTTCAGCCTTAATGTGGCCGTGTGGTTGGGAGGCTCAGAAACTGCCCTCCAAGGGCACTCATCTGTTCCTTATTGCAGTAATACCTCGTTTACAGAAATCCACAGAAATTACAGTGCGGGAGGCCTCTGGTCTGGATGGGTTTGTGTGGACCGAGGTCACGGGGTGTTGTCCCAAGTGCTTATCCTGATCTGGCAGAGGCTCTGTTTCCAAATAATTATTCTTCAGTTTCAGAGCCTATACCTGAGTGATAGTCTTTTAACTTTGTTGCATAAAAGTAAAGTATGTCTTGAGGGTCTAAAAACCTATTTAGTAGTCATGGCTTTAAACTCATACATGGGGCTTTGGGATGGAGTGAAAACCAGTGTCACCTGCGTGGATGCTGCGTGGTATTTTTAGCGTGGTGGCCTACTCATGCCTTGAGCTCCATCTGCAGTGTGAGCAACAGCTGTGCATTTGAGAAATGTAGGCAGGTCTGCTTGCTCCTCCAGGGGCCTGCGGGCATCCGGGTGAGGGGCCTGGGATGAGGCCACATCAGTGGGAAGGAGCTTGATTGTGTCAGCAGATATGTCTGCTTCTACAGGCCTGAAAGCCAGCCAGAACCCAGTTTTCCTTTGGTAATCTAATGCCAAAAAAAAAAAACCGTTTCTTGGAGATTCTTGTAATTTATATTAATGAACCATTTGACCATAAATAAAATGTTATAAATGCATGAGGCTTTACAATTTGGCAGATGTGTAACTCACATGTCGTTATATCAAACTGTTGAAGATATTTGTTTCACTTGAAGGCTTTTAGCATTTTATGCGCAAACCAAATGCCAGTAGCATTTTGAAGGAGTATTTTGGAATTTTAAACACAGTGGGACAGTGCTGGGTCTCTGGGATGCTGGTGAGGTGGACGTGACCTCAAGCTCTTGGAGCTTGCAAGCAGGATTCCTAAATTGTCACACCTGCAGTGCTGGAAGTCAAAGTGGGTTTCTGTAAATGAGGTATTAGTGCAATAAGGAACAGATAAGTGCCCTTGGAGGGCAGTTTCTGAGCCTCCCAGACACCCCAGGAGGAAGCGGGGTGGGAGGCAGTTACCCACCAGAACCTGGACGGTGGATCGTGTTTGCTGGTGGCCCTGCTTGGCAGGCCATTACGTGCAATAAGAAACAGGTGAGTGCCCTTGAGAGGTTTCTCAGCCCCCTTCAGAACCGCAAGTGGAAGACGCTCCAAGGTGGGGGGTGGGGGTTCGGTTATCCACAGGAGCCTGGTTGGTGGAGCTGGGTTTGCTGGTGGTCCTGCGTGGCAGGTCATTACGTACAATAAGGTACAGGTGACTGCCCTTGAGGGCGGTTTCTCAGTCTGCTTCGGAACTGCAAGTGGAAGACGCCCCAAAGTGAGGGGAGGCTGGTGGTCGGTTATCCAGTGGGGCCGGGTTTGCTGGTGGCCGCTGCATGGCAGGTCACTGCGTGGAGCGATGGGAGGTGAGTGGAGTGGGAATAGAGGATACACCCTCCACAGCTACTGCTGGCAGTTGGCTCTGGTAGCAGAAGGGGCATAGATAGAGGGATTCCCATTAGGGGCAACACGACTGGGGTCCCACGTGTGGTGGATGCCGAGGTGTGGCTATACGTAATCTCAGTCTGCACAGCCGTCCTGGTGAGTGGGTTCAGTTACCTTCCCATCTCACATTTGAGAAATCTCGGGGGCTCACATCACAGCTAGGTGGGTTGGAACTAATGTCTCAGGCAGGACGTTGGCCCCAGAGCCCAGATCTTACCCGCCCCCACTCTTTTCAGTCCACCCAGCTTGTAGAGAGGGGTGTGTGGTGGTGGGTGGTGGCTGAGAAACCAACACAGTAGAAGGGGGGGAGGAAATAAACCAGGCAGGAGACACAGGCAGTACTTGGGAGGTCTGCACGGGGTGTGGGTGTGGGAGGCACCTCTGGGCCTGTGAACCCAGTTCTGTGCTCCTGGCTGGCCCAACCTTGGCCCTCAGCCACATGCTGCGTGCTTTAGGTGAAATCTCAGTCCCTCGTGTGGTACGGGCATCTTTTCTCCCTGGCTTTGCCTCTCTTTAAATCACAGAGTCTCAGTGGGGATGGCGGGGTGGTTGGTGGTTCACGGAATTTACCCTCCAACTCCCCATCCTTGTCCTGTCCTGTCTGGCCTGTTACCTGAATCTGTGTCTCTTCAGAGCCTGCAAATGAGTGGAGGCCACGGCAGCTTCTTGCTGACCAATCTCTCAAACTCTTATTCATCAGAATAGTGTTAAATGCTGATTCCTAGGCCACCTCATTAGATTCTACGCCTGCCTGGCATGGGTACTTTGGGGAAGGTACAGAAGGTTACTGGGATGTTCCAGGGGGGAATTTGCATTGTTGAATGTCTATTGTGTTCCTTCCAGCACTCTACTTTCCACGCACACGTGGCATTAAACCTGGAAGTCCTCTGGGTGCTGTGCTGGTGAGGAAGCCCCGGCTGGACGAGGGGCTGCTGGGGCTCGGACTCGATTCCTGGGCTGGGGGCTGCGGGCTTATTCTCTTCAGTGGGCCTGCTGATGGGATGCCCTGAGAAGTCCTGCTGTGCACTCAGGGGAAGGTGCAGAGACAGGCTCAGAAAAGACAGACCATGGATTTAAAAAATCCTACTGGAAAATCTTTTATGAGCAAAGTAATTTGCATCTAACTGAAGACAATCATTGCTTGAATAATTGGTTTGTTGACAAAGTTGGTCCTATGAACAGATTAAAGTTTTCATTCATGCCTTATCTATAATGTAAATAGGAGCTATTACCACAACTTATATTAGCTTTAAATTTCGTATCAGATTGCAGTCCAGATTACAAACGGCTGCTTGATAATCTAATTGATAAAACGGAGCAATTTAGTGCTTGGAACCCAGAGTGAAGGGAACAGAACTGCTTTGGTTTCTCAAAAGCGTGTGACTGAGTGGTGACCTGGGGTGAAGAGAAGTGGCTGGAGTCATTACACTCAAGGAGATGATCTGCCCCCGCCTTTCTCAGCTGTCTTCTGGACAAAACAAAAGGGTGATAAATGGAAAAAATTCAGCACTGAGTTCGTCTATGCCCTGAGCTTCTCATACGGTCATTAATGGGCTGTATCTGTGAAGCCTCCATACAGGCACAAAGGAATTAGGCTAGAGTAAGGCGGCCGGCGACCTCTGGCGTCTGGACCGCGTGTCATTTCCTAAAGCCCTCTTGGGTGAAATGACAGTCGCAATGTCTGTTCGGAGAAGTGTAATCTCACGTATGAGATGCAGATTTTAAATGATGCAGATTTTAAACACCAAAGTCAGGAAGCTTGGTGGGAGTGGCTGTCTTCCAAGTGGTTTTCTGTGCTGCCATGGATGAGGCGTGGATGTGTCATCTGTTGGTGAGATCCACTGGTGAAGGGGCTAAGCAAACCATGGAGGTCAGGGGTGTGAAGGTGCATCTCTTCTGGCATCCCAAGTAAATACATTTTGTAAAACTTGTGAATTTGACCCTGACCCTAACCCTGAGTGTTGAAGTCTGGTGCAGTGTCTTGAGCCCTCTTCTGCATTGAGGGTGAGTGACTGTAAATGACCGATTCCTCAGTGGTGAAAGTTCAAATTTAGCTTCCCTGAGGAAGCCAGACCTCAGTCACCCGTATCTCCATTGTAAACACTGCGGCCCCTACGCGGGTGGCTGCAAGTATCCAGGCCTTCCTTGGAGAAGCAGCCGTGAGGTGCTTGATGATTTGATAACATCAGCCACCTTCTGTCTTCTGTCTAATCACGGTACAGATTCTCCTACAAGGAAATGGATCTGGTTTCTTCCCGATCGTTGGAAGAAGCAGCCCGCCTAGGGACTGCACCGTCCTCTGCACTTTCACAGCGAAGCCTGTGTCCGTTTCCAAGGAGTATCACGTGTGTCATGGGAATCGCCTCCTTAATTCTTCCTGCTTTAGAGGGCTCAGGTAGCTCTGCCTGTTTCACCCGGGATGAGCAGCGGGTGGTCTCTGGCTGCTGTGGGACTAGGGCTTGGGGGTGCATCATCACATCCGGTGGCCTGCCAGGTGGGCATCATTGTCTTTTGCCTGTTGCCTGAGGGAGCTGTGATGCCATGGGGGTCATGCTTGTCAGGGCCAACCCAGTTCTTCCCGTGTGTACCTCTCCTGCTGGAGTGCCTTTCCTTATGATGACTTGTTGAATTAACGTGGAGAATGCAGAGAGGCTCTGGGCCTCTCTCTCCCGTTCTTACTCCCTGGAGCTGTGATGCCTGACAAGGGAGCCCATAGCCAGGGGCTTCTTTAAATTTAATTAGAATAAAGATTTGATTATATAGCTAAACACATTTGAAAAGAACTTCACAGATTAAATTCCAGATTCAACCCTTCAGGCCCAGTGGCCACGTTTTGGGGCTCAGCAGGTGTAGGTGGCTGTTGTCTTTCTGTGTTGGCTGAGCAGATTGGGGCATTTCCAGTTCAGCAGGCAACTCTCTTGCATGGCTTTGCCTGTGGTGAGGGCACCTAGGCTGGAGAGCCTCGTGGGGGATCCCTTAGGCCTCTGGCTGCAGCCAGGCTGCACGGTTCCTGTGCCCCGGGTCCTCTGCAGGCCCAGATGGATCCCACCACAGAGCCAGCACTGCTAGACTTGGGTACGGTGTGCAGACAGCAGAGGGTCACGTCCGGCCCTTGCAGGGGATGGGGTGACTGGCCTCCTTGGCCAGGCTCCTGTCTCCGAGTCTTCAGGGGAAATGCATCTACCATCCACCATCCACACCGTGCACCAGAGGAAAACTGCAGGCTTCTCTGTGGATGGTGACTTGAGATCATGCAGAGTGACTAGGTTTCCGCTCCTGACCAGCGTGGAACCTGATACCTTTAGGTGGAACCTGACATGCCTCCATGTGTACAATGCAAAGAGAATGCAGCATTGTCAGCTTGAATCCAGATGTGCTCCCGTTTTGAGGTGGAAGGTTCTGGGAGTATTGGCCATTGGTGATTGTGCTGCCGTGGAGGACTTTGAATGCAGGCACTAGTTTGGGATAACCCTGGTTTCCTGCTCCTGTATGTGGGCATCCCTGAATATCCCGGACTGGAGGAAGGCAGGGCAGATGGGAGGGTGACAAGAGGTGTCAGGTGTTTCCAGCTTTGGGGACTGATGCCATCAGATGGCCGAGATCAGGATGGTGGTGGCCAGGGACCAAAGCAGGGGTGCGTGGAAATGCCATGTTCTTTGGAGCATGGGGAGGACCTCTTGAACTCTATTCCTGGGCAACAGTTCTTCCATTCTCAGGAATCTGTGCCATTGTAATTGAGTAGCAAATTCTGTAGTTGCTCTAATTACTTACTGTTAAGTCCCCATCCCAATTACCATAAATTAGCAACAGTGATAACAGTTTGCCTGGTCAAACCTTACCAAGAAAAACCAGTGGAACTAGTTTTAGTTGCCTCCAGTTCCCTCCAAATCACATTCCTTAGCGGCTTGTGTCCCCACACTTGCTGCAGTTCGTCCTGGGCCTGGCAGGCACATTCCAGACATTCATATCTCCGCTCAGATGCAGGCGTGCACATTATTTATAGAAAATCGCACTGCGCTGTGATCGGCTTGAGCTGACGTTCTCTAGGTGGGAGGTGGAGGTTCAAAAGTTCTAATGGGATGAAATTAGAAATATGAATTTTAAAAATTCACGTGTTATGAACTCTGTTCAGTGATTTTCTCTGAAATGAGAGACTATTTGCAGATATTTGCAGGCAGTCAGCCTGCAGCTCTCCTTAGATCTGTGCTAGACCTCGATGCTGTCCTTTGGCCTCTTCCTGGGTGTGGGGTGCTCTGCTTGAAGCAAAACCAAAGGAAAGAACGTGGTCTGCATCACTACTGCAGCCAGCTCAACGCATACACCCACTAGGAGGGGGGTTTGATCTCTTAACATTTTAAATGCATTTAACATTAAACCAGCAAGTCAGCCAGTGCTTTCTGTAAACAAGCTGCCTGGCTCATGGGAACCTGGCACTTGACTTTTTGGAAGAGAGTACTTGCTTCTGTGGAGTGTCAATATTTGTCTCATTTCTTGAGACTGCTCAAAGTGATGAATGTGAGTAAATTAGAACTTTTTTTTTTGTAAATTGGGCCACAGAGCTCTCTAGGCACAGTCAGGGGAGTAAACGGCTGTGAAAGATGCCGCCTGATGTGAGCCATGGCCAGGCACTTTGGAACCTGGGATCCCATCTCCAGCCTTTCAAAGGACACAGACGAATATAAAATGCAGATGGGAGAGTTCATAATTTGGGCATCTCTGTTCTTTTGAAATCCAAGTGCAAAGAAAAAGTTTTGCCTTGAGGTCTTAACCCATATTTGCTTTTCTCCTGAGGTTTTAAAATTTTCTTAACTGCTTTTTTCTCCCCCGATCCTTGGGGAACTTCTATCTTCATATCTTCTTAAAAGATATGGTTAAATTCAACACTGAAATTTAAAAACATGCTTTCATATTTTTCTTTAAACTGATGTATCTGACATTGGTGAAGAACTAACTGGGAGTATTGGTTTATTTTTATTTTTTTGAGACAGTCTTGCTGTGTTGCCCAGGCTGGAATGCAGTGGCATGATCTTGGTTCACTGCAGCCTCACCTCTTGGTTCATGCCATTCTCCTGCCTCAGCCTCCTGAGTAGCTGGGATTACAAGTGCCTGCCACCATGGCTGGTTCATTTCTGTATTAGTAGAGATGGGGTTTCAACATGTTGGCCAGGCTGGTCTTGAACTCCTGACCTCAGGTGATTCGCTCACCTTGGCCTCCCAAAGTGCTGGGATTACAGGCACGAGCCACCACACTCGGCCTGGGATATTCTTGATTATAACTGTAACATATCCCTTTAATAAAAACAAAACAGAACAACAACAACAAAACAGCTGTCTGAAAAGTCTTGAAATTAAAGAGCTCAGTTGGACAGGGATTTGGACACCAGTTGAATGGCCCAGCACAAACCATAGTTACATGGGCCACTCGGCCTGTTAGATCCTTAGGGTATTTGAAGTCATGTGGATATTTGCATTTCTGCCTCTGGATATCGTGTTAGTATTCGGCTAGTGTTTGAGGGCCAGGCTCAGATCCGGGAAAACAAGAGCTCCTGCCCTCACGGCACTTCTCTTCCATGTGTGTGTGTTAGGAAAATAGAAAGCACAAGATATTTTTTTCAATGAGCTGGGAAGATGGAAAAACAAGCTTAAGATGTTTACTTGTTCAGAAGAAGGGAAGTGCAAGGAACACTCAGCTTTGCTGCTGCTGAAGGAGGCCCCTAGTGGAGGCTGTTTCAGAGGTGGGGTTTCTCTGAGAAAGGTGGTAAGAGGCAAATAGGATGCCCCATCTGGTTTGTCAGAGATGGGGGAAGTTAGTATCCCCAAAACGGCTTCAGCATTCTGGCAAAGCTTTGGAAAACCAGCTAGGGTGTGGGACCTTGTTGGCCGCTGGGTAGAAGGAAAACATTGCTGGTCCTGAGGACTGTACTGTTCTCCCACTGGTATAAATAACTATCTGAGGCTGGGTCATAAGGAAAATAAGGTTTAATCGGCATACAGTTCTGTGGGTTGTACAGGCTTCTACATCTGGGGAAACTTACAATCAGAGTGGAAGGTGAAGGGGAGGCAGGCATGCCTTCACATGGCTGGACGGGGAGAGAGAGTGAAGGGGAAGGTGCCATGCACCTCCTAACAACCAGATCTCAGGAGAACTATCATGAGGACAGCACTTGGGGGATTGTGCTAAACCATTAGAAACCACCACCATGAGTCAATCACCTCCCACCAGGGCTCACCTCCAACAGAGGGTTAGAGTTCAGCATGAGATTTGGGTGGGGACATAGAGCCACACCATGTCGTGCTTCCCATTCTTCTGCACGTGCTTTGCAAATGGTTCTGTCATTGGTTTTTGTTTCTGTTGATACATAATATTTTATTTTGTATCTGAAAAATACATATTTTCAGAGTGCATGTGATACCTTGATTCACCCCTATATTGATGAAATCTGTGTACTTGGGATGTCTTTCACTTTAAATAGTTTCTTTTCCTTGTGCTGGTTATGTTAAGTTATTCTCTCCTAGCTGTTTTGAAATACACAGTAGATGACCCACTGCCACCCCCCTGCTGATTTATCAATAGTAGGTCTCATGTTCCCATTAGGCTGTGTGTTTGTGCCCGTTACCAGCCTCTGCCCATCCTGCTTATGAGTGGGCTCTGCTGGGCCCTGTTGACCACCTACTCTTGGCCTCCACGAGATCTGTTCTCAGCTCCTGCTTATGAGTGAGAACATGCGCCGTTTCCTTGCTTGGCTCGTTTGCTTAACGTAATGTCCTCCAACTCCATCCATGCTGCCGCGGATGACAGGGCTCTCCGCTGTGTGGTGGAGTATTGCTCCTGTGTATGTTTGGGCCACGTTCCCTTCATCCACTGTTGATGGGCACTCAGGTGATTCCGGACCTTGGCTACTGTGGATGGAAGCTGAGAGCAGTCACTGGCTTTATACTCGGGGGACGTGAGCCACTTTGATGTTCTCAAGCAGCCTATCCCCAAAGCCCTCCGTAGAATGCCGCATTCGTTTGTACCCATGGCTTCTTCCACTAGGATGAACGGCTGGGAAGGGGCTTTGAGTGAACGCTTGGGTTTCTGTCTTTAATTGGTACCCAGCTACACTGGCCAAGCAGGGGTCCCAGTGACCCTGGACACTACCTCACATAAGGTCCAAAGATGCAGTTAGGTTCTTTTTTTAACTTAAAAAAAAATGCTTTTGACCTGGTTAAGCTATAGCATTATCAGTTAGAGTTTTTCTATATTGGAAAGGTGTATATTTTATTTTCTAAGAAAGAAAGAAATCCTGTTAAATACTCTAACCACAGATTAAATCGTGTCAAGGAAAGAGGTACTATTTTGGGGGAAAATTACCCCTTCATGTCAAAGATCAAGGAGATGACTTACATTGTTTAATTGAGTTAATTATGAAATCTTAAGTGGTTTTAAGAAGACGAGCTGTGGATGCTGCAAGACATGAGACTGATGCTGATTTAATGTTAGTCAGCCCTGACAGAATGTGGCTAATATTTAAAGCTTGCTCCAGTATTGCTTGATAGATTGTAAGTTAATGTAAAGATCTGTTTGACGCTTTTATTTTACAAAATATTATTGAGAAAATGTTTGACAGCCAAGGAACGGCCTTCAATCAATTTCTTCCTAATTTCTATCACCAGAAAATTTTGTCCTGTTAATTCCAGAATTTACTTTTGGAAAGTTCCCGTAAGTAGAGCAGAGGTATTGGTGGTTGAATGGTGACTTGAATTTAGGTTAGGATCGTTAAATATTTCATAGTCATGTTTGTCTTGGTGGTTTTAGCAATTTTATATTAAACTTAGAACTGTGAGTCAAACCAAATGTGTTCTTTTGCTTTTGTGATACTCCTTTGTATGACTATACTGGTAAAGAATGATAAAATGTGTATTGGGTATTTTTTCTGTGTAGATATTAGGATTTTTAGGGGAACAAATTAATCATTCTTCTAATGTACACTGTGCTGTGTGTTGGGTCCTTTGTATATTAGTTGAATCACTATAATGAGGACCACTTGAAAGTCTGTTTCTATACTAGATCTTTTATATGTTGACTTGTGTTATGCAAAATCCTTCATCCTCTAAGAAGACTAAGCAATGGGTTGGAGGAGAGATTTAATCACCCATTAGGTCTATTCCGAATGCCCAGAATTGAATGCAAGTACTAATTATGTTTTTGAAGTGGTGTGTGTGTGTGTATGTGTGTGTGTATGTGTGTGTGTGTGTGTGTGTGGTGGACTCCTTTTTAGGTCATGGGAGGGAGGTAAAGCAAAGATGAGATTTGCTGATGAACATTTGTGCATATGCTAGTGGACAAGTCATATGACTTGACTGCACCTGCATACTCTGATTTTGGTTTCGTTAGTGTCCGTAGCCACAAGCCTCAGCCGCCTCTGGGACCCACCCTGAGGGGCTGTGGTGAGGGTTATTACAGAGTCGTGTGTCTTAGTGAATGGCACAAATGGCCTTGTGGGCCTACTTTGGCTTTGTTTGAACCTGTAGAATGTTAAACTAAGTTTAACATTTTGAGGATTATAAATTGTGATTCTTGTCTAAGAGGAGGTTTTTGTTGTCTCTGAAGACAGGAGCCATAATACAGATGGTCCCTGGCTCACAATGGTTACATTTGTGATTTTTTTTTCAACCTTGTGATGATGTGAACTAGTCACACTCAGTGCATTGTTTGGCCTAAGTCAGGGAGCATATGTGCTCATAAAAGTAGAGACGATCTCATAGATACCATGAGATATAATGTCTCTGATGTTATAGAGATACGATGAAAACAATCAAGTGGGACTTGGAAGCCTTGGAGGGACTCACATGGGCGGTTCCTGGAATGCAATCCTGAGCGCCACTGGCTTCTGGATGTGACATCTGTGCCTTCTGCTTAGCCCAGTGTGTTATTGGCTGCTCTCGAGGGCAGAGTGGTCCAGCATTCCTGTGTTTAGGTGTTTGAGCTGCCTTAAGAGGCTAGGTCAATTCTCACTGGTGTCTTCAGGGCTTTAGGCCTTCTGAACAAGCAGGAGGAAGGGCGACTTTGTAGAGCTTTGGAAATCTCAACAGACTTCAGGGCCATCCCCCTAGGCAGGAGAGAGCCCCACTGGAGGCGAGCAGGGTGCCGTGCCGGCCTGTGCTGGGCCCAGGCATGTACGGACGTTGTGAGGGCCACAGGACACAGATCGGTCTTGGTTCACAACTGGTGTCGATGGCCACGCAGCATTTCTGCCAGGTATATGAGTGCGGGGACTTGGGTTTTGGTGTGTGCGTCCTGGTTGCCTAGTTGCTTGGAAGACCCCTATTCAGACACCAGCCTGAGTCACCGTGACAGGCCTCCTGCTTCATACGCCACACGAAAGCCGTGGCGTCGGTCACTGACACCCACCAGCTGTCAGATGTGCGTGTGTATCTTCCTTGGTCTCGTGATGGGTCTTGTTTTGAGGTTATAGTAAACGTTCTTTACGAGGGGTTTTGTATTTTTTATGTTGTTTGCAAGGAGACAGCAGGGAGTGCTTGAGGAGTGAGATCCCCTTTCCAACCAATGCAATTTCAGATCCCAGCAGGTAATTAAGGCAGCGGAGCTGTGGGATCACCTTTCCAACCAATGAGAATTCAGATCCCAGCAGGTAATTACGGCAGCGGAGTGGGTGGCAGAACCCTGAACTGTGGCTGTTTCTGGTGTCTTGCCCCGCGGACAGAGCGTGCTGGGGCCTCCGTGGTCCTCTGTGGGGTGAGTGGAGCGCATGAGCTGGGTGCTGCTGGGCCCTGGCTGGCTCCCCAGCTCGGGGTTTATGCAGGACTCGTTAGACAACTTGGAACCCAGAAAGCAGCACGAGGAGAACGGGACTGTGCCTTTCTGGATCGTTGGTGCTTCCCAGTCTCAGACACTGAGCAGGCTCTGAGGGGTCTCGCCGGGAAGACTTGCACAGTTGGCCCCCAGGGTGGAGTGGGGCTGCAGCGGGTCTTGCAGGAGCTGGAAGTGGGGGTGAATGTCTCGCAAGTGGGACCTTTCAAATGGGCCCAGTAGGATGCATCCGTGGAAATGGTGCCACCTAACGCAGGGCTGCGGCTAGCAGGGCCTGAAAGACTACAGCGGGCTCTGTTTCTGCTCTCTCTCTCGAGTCTCTGCACGGTTTTCCTTGGTTTTTGTCTGTTTGGAGGACGCTTCCCCCTTTCTTGGGCTTACCTAGCCTTCTGAGCTTCCTTGTTGAGTATGACAAAGCCCTGAGAATCATTTTTATCGCATAATTGTGTTATCCTGGTGGCTGGATAAATGACCTGCAAATGTGGGTGACTCAGTAGCTCTGAGGGTGTTCAGTATGCAAGACAGAGGTGGGAAGGAAATGTTCAGGCAGGCATCAGAGGATCTGTTCTCTGCTTCACACTGGGGCCTTGGTTTGCTGACAGTCTTCACACTCAATCCAAAATGGGGATAATGAAGTCTCACGGATTCGGCTTCAGCTGAGAGCTGCCTCCAGCACAGTCTTGTGTAAGTAACAGTTTCTATGTTTGGTGCGAAGGGCCGGCGTCAGTAGATCTTATTTGTGGTGGTGCTTATGGTGGGTTTTCCGTAAGGAATTTAGACTTTATTCGCTTTGGCAAGGGAATCCTGAGTGATAAATTGGAAGAATGTTTCAGGAAATTCTGGAACCTGCAGTGAATCTGGAATCGGTATGAAATTGAGATTTGGATTGTCACGATTTCCTAATGCTACCCCGAAACCCAGTAGTTGAGACAGTCGTAGAGCTTCAGTTGTGCTGCCCCGGTTCCCCATTTTAAAAGGAACACGTTGCTTTCATCTAGAATGTTCTGAGCTCTGAGTGCTGCCGGCAGAGTGACCAGCTCTCTGCATCAGAGGGGAAGCCAGGGCTGTGCTCAAGGCGTCACAGCAGCTGGGAGCTGACCCTGGACTTCAGGCACGTGTGATGCTGACCATTTTCTGTAATTTCCAAGGGTGTAGTGGTCTCCTTGGCCCTTTACAGTCTTCTGAAGCTTTTGATGTGTCTGTACTTTATAGATTTTTCAGAAGTAGACAGCATTTTCCCACACCCTTGGGCTGAGTTTCATCAGAGGCTGGTGTGTGGGAAGCACCACACCCACATTCTGACAGGGAAAACTCTGGTGCCCAACTGAGGTCAGAGTGGAAATTTGTTCTTCCTTCCCTCCAGTCTGGTCCAGCTGCTCCCTGCTTGGCCAGAAGAAAATCATGCTTATCCAAGTCGTAGGCAAACCCCCGAAGTCAAACATTTGTCTTTTCTTTAATAGGCCCATTTAGTTTATAAGGGATGATAGGTAGAGAAATGTCTTTTAGGGGAAAATTAATTTCCTTAATTACAGAGAACTTTTTGGATAAAAACTGCAATCAGGAAGCTATTTTGTAACAAGATCTAGTTAAATACTACTGTGGAAAGCTCCTTATATTTGATCTTAAACTTGGGCCCTGTGTGCGTGTCCGCACGCTCGTGCTCATGACGCCAGGCGCAGATGTGAACTACAGGCACAGTACATACTTTCTGGTTGCTTTTTTGAAAGTCTTATTGCTTGGCCTCTCCGACTCAAATGTTGAGTTACGTTGATTCTGTTCAGAATGTTCATCCCTCCGTCTAGGGTCCAGTCGTCTTTCAGGGTGGAACCGTCTTCCTCATCTCTGTCTCCTACAGTATCGTATATTTAATAGTCAAATATTTATAGGTTACATGGGTACATGGGTGACTGATCTGTTCATTAGGAGGAAAACGATGCCAATTTTCACATCATTATAATGCACTTGTTAAATGATTGTTAGTATAATGAAGTTTCCATGGCAAAAGAGGTTTTGCAGATGTGAGTGTAACGGACAGTGAGATGGGGGAGGACCCTGGGTTGTCCAGGTGGGTGCAGTGTTTTCACATGTGCCTTGATGAGAGGGAGTACGAGGGTCTGCCTCAGAGGAGGAGACCTGAGGACGAGATAGAGGCCAGAGGGCTGTGGGGCTGAGGGCGAGTGTGGGGCAGGGGCCTGAGGGGTGCAGGGCTGAGGCCGGGGCAGTGGTAGGAGGGGTGTGGGTCTGTGAGTCAAGCTGCATGGTGGCCTCTATGAATTGGGAGACTCCAGGCAGGAATACAAGCTACTGACCCCTTGACTTCAGCCCTGGGACTCCTGACTTCCAGGGCTGAGAGGAAGTTTGCATTTGTGGTAATTTGTTGCAGCAGCAAAAGGAAGTTAATGCATTGTATCTGTTCTTCACCTCCAAACCTTTGAAAAGTAACCCTGTTGTATTGGCCTTTTGTGTGCCCTAAATTCTAATGAGATGGTTTGTAGGAAATAATGGACACAAACGATGGCAGGACAAAAAGTTGGACAGAAACAGTGTCTTCTGTGGTTCTGTAGTTTGGGTCTGTGAAGTTAGATTTCGGTCAGAGAGTGTGTGGTCTTGTTCAGCATATACCTGGAGTACTTGTTCAGAGCTCCTTGGGGGGTGGTCTTTAACACTGTTAGGATTAAAACTCCAAGCACATCAGGGCCAGAGTTCCTGAGTCAGTGTTAGGCGACCTTTGAATAAGAGTTGGCATGTAGAATCTGTCCATTTTTCTAGTATGAAGCAGCAAAATCTTTTTTTTTATTTTTTGAGGTGGAGTCTGTCACCCAGACTGGAGTACAGTGGCGAGGTCTTGGCTCACTGCAACTTCCACTGTCTGTGCTCAAGTGATTCTCCTGCTTCAGCCTCCAAATTGTATGATTTATTTTCCGGTTTTATTTACTAGTATGTGAAAACTCTGCAAACTTTATTAATACAAAAGACATGCCAGAACTTAGGAGAATCTGGCATTTTCCCATGCAAATTAGTAGTGATGTGGAATTCCTGAGCTGCTTTGGTTTTATAAGACATGGGGCGGATTCTTTGCCTAATTTCTGTGGAGCTAACAATTGTTAATCACCCAGCACTCTTACCTCCCCCAACAGCTCAGGTGAGGGGGGTGTTATCCCCACTGTCGTGATGAGAGGCAGGAGACTGAGGCTTAGATGAGCAGGTGACACATTACTGTCCAGCCCCACCCACCCTGTAGTTTCCTGCCATGGCTCAGTTATCTTCCCGCAAGAAAGGATAGACACCCTGGTGCTGGGTAGAATTCCTTGTGAACCCCTTTCCATCCTCCAGGGAGTTCTTGCTTTACAGTGGTGGCTCGTGGGGAATCCTCTGGCCCACTGAGAAAAGTGACTCATGTTGTGACATTACTGCCTCTGTCCGGTTGCTGTTGATTAGGTGATTTGTAAAGAGACATTTATTGCTCACAGCTCTGGAAACTGGAAAGTCCAAGATCAAGGCAGTCCAAGGTCAAGGCACCTGCACATCTGGTGTCCCAGGGCCTGTGGCTTACAGATGGTAGCATCTCACCGGGTCTTGCGTGGCAGCGGTCATGTCGTCAGAACTCACATGGTGGAGGAGCAGGAGGGCTCCTCCAGACCTCCCAACAAGGACACCAACCCCAGTCCTGAGAGCAGGACCTCCCAAAGGCCCCAGCTCTTAATGTATCCTGTCGGAGATGGTTTCAGCATGAGGTTTTGGGGACATTCAGGCCAGAGCCATTGCTCTGCTGTGGTGTTAGGGCTGCATGGCATCATTACTGCAGCAGAGCCACAGCCTTCTCATCTGCATTTGCTGCAGGAGGAAGACGCAGGTGCCTGTGAAAGTTGGGGTTCGGTGCAAGAAGTGGAGACCCTCTGGGGAATCTTAGCAGGAGGAACTTAAGGGCTTTGAGAACTGACACTTTAGGACTGTAGTTTTCTTCAGACTGTAAAAACCTTGGTGTGTGACAATACTGAACATTGCCTGAGCCCTGTGATCCTGTAAAACAGTGATGGTTAAGACACTCCCCCTCCCCACAACTGCGCCCCCACTTTTACTGCAAGAAGCCCCTTCCCATGTGGCTAAGGCTGACTGGCGGATGATCATTTACCGAGGACAAGGCCAGATACAGGCCTGCAAACCCCCCTTCTCTGCCTTATAAGTGATTAGCTAAACTGCCTGTTCCCACTAATCAATCACCTCCCACCTTGAAATGGTTCTTCGTGGTGCGGTTGCGCCTAGGGGGGTGGACTTGTCTTTGGCTGTCGCCTTCCACAGACGACAGTTAGGGTGGGCAGGAAAGAATTCTCTGCTACAGGTCTGCATTCCAGGCTGTTTCCAGAAGTGGGAATTCTGGTGCCCTGGAGTCTGGGAATGGATTTCTAGTGTCCCAGCTTCAGATGGAGTTGAAATTGAGTGAGGCAACCCACCACACCCATCTGGAGCCAGGAACTAGAGCCATTTTTAAAGTGGCAGTTTCTCCATAAGATTACCCAAAAAATGTGCTCAGCACGTTTCTTTCTTTCTCATATGCATTTGGCCATCTAAAATGGGAATGGCGGTTTTTGGAAGCATGGATGTAGTTTTAAATTTTGAGTATTGTAAACCTCAATGTAGCTTCTTAAAATGTTTGCCTGATTATCTGGAGATTTACTAAACCTTTGGAGTGGTAATATGAGTTGATCTATATGACTTTGCTTTCTATGATGCAATGAAAGTACTCTAATTAAAACCTCTGCAGTTGGGTCAGCACGCGATTGGCCAAAACACATTCTGCTTGGGTTTCTTTAACCAAACAAGGGAATAGAGTGTAGGCTGAAGTGGCAAATTCATTTCAGAGCATGCCAGAGCTCTCAGTGATTGAGCAGCCTTCTCAGGTGAACGTGTAACGTGCCGTGAATCTTGGCAAGCCTGGCTACTGATGTGTGCACGTGACACCACAGAGCCACACCTAGGAAGATGTGGTTTCTGTAACAAGCTTTGGAAAACCAAAGTTCAACTTAATTATCCAACTTTGTTACAGAAAAAGCTTAGACCAGATAGCCAAAGACCTGATTGTTTCATGGTTGAGACATGGTTATAAAATTGCCCTTACTTGGTGCCAATCAGTGTTGGTCCACAGTGATACTCTTCCAACCTCACTGAATAGTTTGGACACTGATATGAGACTGTGAAAATCTCCTTAAGGTGAAAAGGGCTCTGGGGCACCCGGGAATGTCCACATACCCGTGGCCATTCCCCTATAAGGTGGAGAGGACGGCTGGGTCACGCGGGAGCATCAGCACACCCGTGGCCATCCTCTTTAAGACGGAAAGGGCTGCTGGGGTGCCCCGCAATATCTGCACACCCGCGGCCATTGTGGCTGTCCCCCTTTCTGCTCAGTCACCTCTGTGTTCCCGCATTCAGGCTTTGGGACACTCATGAACAGCTCGTCCCCTGTACTGGTGAGGAAGGAGTGGGAGGTTGTTCTGAGGCTCTGTCACTGTCTGCCCTGTCATGAGCTGGGCAAGGCAGTGGCAGTGACCCTGGAGGAGTCTGGTCAGGGAGGGCTCCGGCAGGAAGTGCTGAGGCTTGAAGTGGCTCTGCCAGTCGTAACCAAATGTCTTCCCTCTTATTTCCATGATTCCTTCTAGTTCTGCACCTTGCACTGCAGTGTCTCTGTGTATCTATAAATACATGTGAGTTATGATACAGCTGTCTCTTTCTCCTCTGTCTGGGGCTGGGCCCAGGGAGTGAAGTGCAAGACCCCCTTACTGCTGGATGCCCACCAGCACGAGGCACTGCCTGCCCTGCTGATAAATGCCTACAGCGAGTCCTGGAAGCCTCCTTCTGAGCACCTGGCCTGTTAACGGTGTATATGGGAGACAACTGAGCTCCCCTTGCCCCACCCTGAGCAGAGACTAGGGAGGTGGCGGCAGCACTGCCTCCATGGTGCATCCTTGGTGCATGGAGGAAAGTGTGTTCATGCTTAAAACACAGCCCATCCTCTCAAAAGCAGGGTGACAACCACATTTACTTCTGGAATCTTAAAAAAGGGCCTGTCTCTTTGAGAGAAGAACGTGGCATGTATGTGTGTACCTGCTTTGTGTTTTTTTTGAGACTATTTCCCTCTGTCACCCAGGCAGTGCGGTCACCAGGAGTGCGGTGGTGCGATCTCAGCTCACTGCAAGCTCTGCCTCCCGGGTTCATGCAATTCTCCAGCCTCAGCCTCCCAAGTAGCTGGGACTACAGGCACCCGCCACCACGCCTGGCTAATTGTTTGTATTTTTAGTAGAGACGGGGTTTCACCGTGTTAGCCAGGACGGTCTCGGTTTCCTGACCTCGTGATCTGCCCACCTCAGCCTCCCAAAGTGCTGGGATTATAGGTGTGAGCCACCGTGCCGGGCCGTATGTGTGTACCTCTTTACAAGTCTTGCCCGACCTTTGCATTTAAAAATTATTGAAAAACTTAAGGATGTAACTGACAAGAACTTTACAGGTTTCTCCAAGTAAAAATTTGGAAAAGTTAAGTGAACCCATAATGTGTTTTATTTCTATGAGTCCCACACTTGGATTTTTAAATGTGGGCAAAACATCTGTATGTTCTTCAGCCTGATTTCCGTGGAATCGTAAATGAAACCTGCTGAAGTTGCCGTGCGGATTTTGTTACGTGGCGGTGACAAGTGGGGCTGATCATCAAACAACTGGAGGGATCCTCGTCCTTTCTGTGCTCCTGTTGGACACTAGGCACGTGCTTGGGTGTTTTCTGTGTGTGTGGACAAGATGAGGACAGAATTTCCAGATTCACACGGTGGTATCTTCTCCCTTTTCTGTTAAAACGTGTCTTCTGCTGCTTCTACATAGACCAAGTGTTTCTTTCTCTTGCCTGTCTACATAAACGCTGTTTAACAAAAACCGTATTATAGACATGTGAAGCTGAATTCCACATGATAAAGCAGATAGAGATGACTGAGTATACTGTTTTGTGGAAGGAAGGTTTAAAATGATTTTTAACTTTTTCCCTGAAATAGGGAATACTTTTAACTTTTTCCCTGAGATAGGGAATAATGAAATGGGAAAATAATTTTCCCATGTAATTGTTAGATTATATTGAATTATTAGATTATTCATGTATTGCAAGGGAAAAAGGAACTAGATCACCCCATGTACTCAAATGAAAATTTAAAGGGTATGGGCGAGTTCATTTGAACTCCTTTAATTTGTTTTTGTTTGCTTGTTTTTGACAGTCTCACTCTGTTTCTCAGGCTGGGTGTAGTAATACAATGACAGCTCACTGCAACCCCAACCTTCTAGGCTCATGTGATTCTCCTGCCTCAGCCTCCCCAACGGCTGGGATTTACAGGCGTTAACCACCACACACAGCTTATCACCTCTTGGAGACTAGCTTTGAGTTTGGGCATTCATTGAACTATATTTTGGTTAATTCTCAAAGTTTGTCACTGTTTATCTTTAATTTGCTAAAAATCTACATGTATTGTAAAATGCGTTACATTTCCTTAGCATTCACGGATTCCCCGTTAGTGGGGCAGAGACACAGAAGGGCAGAAGGCGTTCGGACATCATCAGGGTTGCAGTTGAGTCCTTGCCCCGAACACACTGGAGCTCTGGGCTCTGTGGCCCCACGGGGGTCCTCTGTCCACTGAGGGGGCCGGGTTACCTGGAAGGTCCCTCCAGCCTCTGCAATTTTGCCCTTTTCAGGTTAACATCTCATTGTTGTCCTGGACAGCACTGCCTTTCGTTCACTGACCCACAAGTGAACAGCTGGTCAGTGGCCAGTGCTGCTTCCTTCAGCTGGGAGGTGGTGATGTGATAACACTTCCGTGGAATTTGGTTCTTGGTGTATTAAGGGTTCAGTTGTATGTTTATTTTTATTTTTATTTTATTTTATTTTATTTTATTTTATTTATTTATTTTTTTTGAGACGGAGTCTCGCTCTGTCGCCCAGGCTGGAGTGCAGTGGCGCAATCTCGGCTCACTGCAAGCTCCGCCTCCCGGGTTCACGCCATTCTCCTGCCTAAGCCTCCCGAGTAGCTGGGACTACAGGCGCCCGCCACTGCGCCCGGCTAATTTTTTTTCTATTTTTAGTAGAGACGGGGTTTCACCATGATCTCGATCTCCTGACCTTGTGATCCGCCCGCCTCGGCCTCCCAAAGTGCTGGGATTACAGGCGTGAGCCACCGCGCCCGGCCTGTATGTTTATTTTTAATCTGCACCTCTGAATTGGTCTTTTGATTGCAAAGAGATTGCTTACTGGATTTGTTTCTGAATATTTCGTGGATAACAGGAGAACCTTGGTTATCTGTGTGTTCATTTAATGTGTTTTTGCCTGGCATTTATTTGGGTGTGTTAGCCCTTAGCCCACTTTCTGTGTGTGGTGGAGTCATTGAAATCATTTATGTGAAGTGTCTCTTCTATTAAGGCCAGAGGACGTGGGGTGGTGTCTCCCTAAACTAGGGGGAAATGGCATTGTTCTGCCCTCCTCCCTGGGAAAGCTGGTGTTTCCAGGTCTCTGAACTTGGCTCCCACACTGGGAGAGTGGCTGTGGCTTCTGGAGCCCGTTTTGTGCGGGACTGACTCCTTCACTTGCTTTATTCCTCACTGTCTTTGCTGCTTTATGACGCAGGGATGAGGGAGTTGGGCCCAGGGGCCTTGACTATGCCTGAAGGACCCGATGCAGAAAACTCCTGGTGGGAAGGATGTTCCTTGAGGGCAGCTTTTGGAGTCTTTTCCTACTTTTAACTGAGAAGCAGCTATTCACATGGTTCTATTCTGCTGGTATGTTTCAAAATAATTGGCGTAGAGTTGCGAAGATGTCCGAGACACCCATGATCCACTCCGGGCCAGTGCCGGGCATTGTGCTCAGATGCCTTCAGACCGCATTCACATGCCAAAGATTCTTGCTTGGTTATTCTCAAACTTATGAGAATCTAAAACGCGAGGCACGGTATGGATTTTCTTTTGAGCCCCCATGACTTTGCCTTGTATTTTGGGCATGAATGACTTCATCAAGGGGAAAGAATTTGAGGAAGGAGCCTCTGAGGCTAGGAGGGGGTGGGAAGGGACGGGGGGAAGAGGAGGGAAAAGGCAAGGAGCTGTAGAGAGAAGAGCCAGGCTGGGGCTGGGGCATCTCCCCATGATGCTCCCCTACCCCTGGCGCGAGGCCCCAGGGACTGACTGATTTTCCCACAGGAAATGTGCATGATTGCGTGTCTGTTTTGTGGGCTGGCCATTTGGATTGAGGGAATGTCTGTGTTGTGATTCCTTATAGATTCAAAGGTTGGAAAGGTTTGTGCTCAATACAGGGGTCTCTTGGTGCGATGGGAAATGTGATCGCAGCCGCCTTCAGGGTGGGGAGAGCCCTTGAGGCCTTCAGTGGTGGCCGGTGTTGGCCTTCGCTTTCCTGGGTGAGCTGCCCTCAAGGTGGGAAGGGAGGCCCTCGGTGGTGGCCGCTGTTGGCCTTAGCCTCCCTGGGTGAGTGCTGTTCCATCCCCAGCTCTCCGACTCCTTGCCTGGCACCTTCCTCGTTGGAGACCGTGATCCATGAACTTTTTCCACGCGTGTCCTGCAGACTAGTGCTGACTGCAGGTTCAGGAGTGGTCAGAGGAGGCCAGAGGAGGCCCTCGTGATGCGAAGCTAAACGTTTAATGATGGCGCTGTTGAGTGCATGAGCCGCGTCAGCCCAAGAGTCTGGGTAAGAGGGAACCTTGGGGTGTGGAGGGAAGACTGGACAGATGGGTGCTTTCCTCGGCCCCCGGGAGCACGACCAGGTCTGTGCTCAGACCTCCTGGTTTCTCCCATATTTCCATAAATAGCAAGGGAAGGACTTGGGGGCACCCAGGGACCTCAGGGGTATAAGCTGTGTCCTCTCGTGGCCCCAGTTGTGGCCAGTGACGTTATTCTCTTTAACCTCAGGCTTATTTTCTATAAAAACACAAAGGGACAGAAGTAGTTCAAGGGCCTCTAAAGACTTATGTAATTGTTAAGAGGCCTAATTTTATGCTTTCTTATGTATTAAGAGCAAATCATGAAACAAACTCATTTCTGTTTGAAGAAATCTTTACTGCTCTCATTTTTGTGGCAAGCAGCATTGATTCTTTGCTTAGTGAGCGTTAGTGCCCTCCTGCCTAGTGCTGCTGCCTGGTGTGTCCTCGCACACACGTCTGTCCATTGGTCTCCGTTCACCTTTCCGCCTAGAATTGTAGTAGGGGTGCTGGGATCTTAGGGCTAGAAAGAAACTCTGAAGACCACTTTCAGGGGCGGCTTTTAGTCAGGGCTTCCAGAGAGACAGCCAGCCGGGTGTGCGTGTGTCTCCAGGGCGAGGCTTGTTGTAGGGGCTACAGTGTCCAAGAAGCCCCAGGACACACAGCCTGCAAGCTGGAGTCCTGGAAGGGTGTGGCTTGAAGACTTGAGAAGCGGAGGGTGCAGATCCCACCCGGGTCTGAGGAGCTGAGACCCAGGAGCACGGGCTGCAGAAGACAAATGTCACTGGCCCATCAGCCAGACAGGTGGAGTGAACCCAGTTTTCCCCGCCTTGCTGTTTTACTCGGGCCCTGGGTGGATAGGGTGGTGCCCCCCACACCGGCGAGGATGGGTCTCCACTCAGTCCAGAGGCCAACATGCATCTCACACAGAAATAATGCAGAACCAGCCATCTGGGCACCCTAGGCACGCTCAGGTTGATGCACAAAACCAACTCCGTGCGTGGCCCTGACGTCTGCGTGTTCGCATCACTCCACGCACATTACTCGGTCGTCGCCTTGGTGAGTTTGTAAGCTCATTGTGTGGTTCTGGGGCTCTTTGTCCCGGGTGGTAGTGGTAGTGATGTCATCACCACCCAGCTCAGGTATGAAAGGTGATGGCACCAACGGCTCCTTGTTTCTCAGACACTTGAGCGGGTGCTCTGTGCAGCCAGTTCCACCTGCAGCAGCATCTGTTCCCTATGCCGATTCCATTCGGAGTATGTGCCTCCCTTCTGTTGAGGGTGCAGCCTTCTTTCAGGGAAGAACTGTGTCCTGTTCGCCTATATCTCCTGTTGTGTATCTCATGGCTGAATAAGTAGCTATAGGATACCTCGGTGGCTGAATGATAAGTTCATTGGAAAGAAAACTTTATAATCTTTTTTTCTTTTTGGGATGGAGTTTCACACTCAACGCCCAGGCTGAAGTGCAATGGCACGATCTTGGCTCATTGCAAACTCTCCCTCCTGGGTTCAAGTGATTCTCCTGCCTCAGCCTCCCAAGTAACTGGGGCTACAGGCGTCTGCCACCATGCCTGGCTAATTTTCGTATTTTCGTTAGAGAAGGGTTTTCACCATGTTGGCCAGGCTAGTCTTAAACTCTTGACCTCAGGTGATGCACCCACCTCGGCCACCCAAAGTGCTGGGATTACGGCCATGAGCCACCACACCCAAGAACTTATTACCATTTTTTAAAAAATCATAATGGGCTTGTTAAATGCTTACATTAATGTTTATTTTTAAAAATGTTATCTGTGACCTTTTAGCTTTTCATAGCACTTCTCGTGTGAGTATTTTAAAAAGGCCCTTTAGTCGTGGGGGAGAAGCGGTTATCCCTTTCAGCAGAGGGAGATGGAGGAACAGGCCCTGGTGGGTCTGAGCACAGGCAGTCACCCCAGCCTTGGTGCTTGCTTAGGTCTGTTCTCCGTTCACCGTAGCCGCATCCACTCTCATTGTCAGCTTAAAAATAAGCTTTTTCCTCTTTCTAATCAGAACAGTTAGTTTGTTAACCATCACGTTAAGGTATCGAGAATGATGGCTTTCAGGCCTCAGATATGACACAAGTAATAAATGCAGCTGACCCTGAACCACATAGGTTTTGAGCTTCGAAGGAACACTTATGTTAATTATTTTCCAACCAAACCCTTACTGAAAACACCTGGCTTTGTGGAGGGCCGACGTTTCCTACATGCGGTTCCATAGGGTGGCCGTGGAGTCCTGTGGATACGTAGATTTGGGTAAACTCGGGGGGTGTTCTGGAATCCATGTCCCTGTGTATACAGAGGGACAACTGCAGCTTTTTAAAAGTTTGTGTCCTGCCTTATCCTAAAACGGCTCCAAGGTGGATGCAAAATTATTTCATTTTTTTGATTTTCTTGGTGGGATATTGATGTTTATTCTTCAGTGTCTAAAATCCTGAGTGAACAGAGTTACCACTTCAGGAACAAAGCCAGTCTGGAAACACATACTGAGATATCCACCTCTTCTTCATGGTTTCACAAAAGGCCATGATCATATTTTATTCAGTTGAACTGTAGGAAACTGGCAGTATTTGCTGTTTTTGGCCTACAAAATGGCAAGTGCGTACGATATTAAAAACAAAGGCTTCCTGGATGGGGAAAATAGGAATCGGTAAGAACCTGAAGTTGTCTGTCATGGCCTCTGAGTCACAGGTAAATAAACCTGCGTGAGGGGAAGTTGGTTGTACAGTATTTTCCTTCTGTTTTGAGACTGTCAGAAAAAGGTCAGTTCCATTGCGTTGGGTCCCTTTGCCTCACCTTTGCTGCATAGGGGATTTGCCATTATACCTCTTGTTTCCAGTGCCCAAGAGGCTGATGCCATATAGAAGACCTGCAGGTCGGTGGATGTGAAACAGGCATCGGACACGCTGTGCACCTTGGGACGCATCTGAGAAGTGCGTGCTTGCGGCAGGTCTGAGGTGAGGGTGTGTTCCATCTCCTCTCCCTTCTCTGGCTTTTCAGGCCTTTGAAGTTGGTCCTGGAAAGTGAAATTAGTTAATGCTGATTTAAGCTCCAGGTCAAAGCCGGGGGGCCGAAGAGACCCGCCCTTCACTAGGGGTGTGAAGCATTGGGCCCTCCCATCAGGAGGCAGCAGGTACTCGAGAAAGCCCCACATGCCCTCCAGTTCCCTTATTTTGAAATTTTTTGTACTCGGCCATGCCGGGTCATTTTGGGAGGTAAATGGGGCGTTCACATGGGGGTGTGCAGTATTGTTAGGTGTCAGGTGTGAGAGTTGAATTTGTAGAAGCTGTGCGGATAGGAAAGGGCGTGGCAGGGAGTGCTGTTTACAGGGAGCAGATTTAACGTGAGGTCTGTGCTCTGCCTGGGTCCATGTCTGACCGGTGTCTCCCAGTCTGCAACAGGACGTTCACGTGACTCGGCGCCATCGTCCCACTCTGTGTAGACGTCTGAGGATCTGTCCGCAGCTGCTCTGTGAGAATGAGTTGTGATAATTAACTGAGAAACAGTGAACAAATCCTGAATTTGTTAGCACTGGTTCCACGGCCACTTCTGCCGTGGTTGGAGTCATTCATAATAAAGTGTGCTGGACTCCTATGCAGAGCTCTGAATTTCAGAGGCCCTTTAACTTGGCAGCTAACCAGCCGCTTCCTTCAGAAGACATTTGAGTCCCCTTTACCTACCAGGGTGACTCTGGGAGTTTGAAGATGAGTGAGACAAGCCCTCCGTGTCTTGTGGATTTTGCTGTCCAGAGGGGAGACAGATGTGGATGGTGAAGGGGGCCCTATCAGAGGTCAGCGCATGTCAGTTTTGTTTCTTCAGCACTTGCTATGTTCAGGCGGTGCCCCGGGCCATGTGCAGAGCATCTGGGGACCCTGCCCATGGCATCCCAGGCACAGCTAACATCTGTGCCATCTTCGTACTTGGCCTGAGTTTTGGGGAAGTACCGAGGATGGCTTCTGCCTTTGCTGGAGAGAGTTGGAAGTCAGGGCAGCCCTCCACAAGGAGATGATCGCCAGCTGATTCCTCAAGAAAGAGAGGTGGTCCCCACATGGGCAAAGCAGGGCAGCATGCACAGACCTGGGTGTGGGGTCTGGGGCATGTGCATCTGAGTGGGGTCTGCTGGGAGACAGCAGGGGTGAGGTGTGAAGGCAGTTGGAATTGACAGGATAAATTATCACTAAGGCGATGCTGGGAAAACATAAAATTGGGACTCTCTGGGGTAAACGTGGACTTAGGGTGACCCTGGGCGTGGGTGTTTTCAGGCTCTGAAGGCAGAGATTTAAGAAACTGGGGCAGAGCTGAGCCCCAGATGAGGATGAAGACCACCCTTGGGATGTTAAATGAGACAGGGGTGGAAATCCAGTGAATATCCTGAGGTCAGTCCAGCAGGAAGGCAGCAGAGGAGACCAGTGTCCTCAAAGGCCCCTTGGGCCTGTCTCTCAAAGTGCTGGGATTACAGGCATGAGCCACTGCTCCCTGCTGATACTTTTAAAATTTCTAAGCTACTCTCTTTCATACCCACTCCCGTATTTATTTTTTTTAGACCAGGTTTATGGCTATATTTTTTCCAAGGGAATCAAAAAGTTACCTGTTTGAAGTACAAATAACACCGTGTTTAAAAACCAAAAATGCTAATTTGCATAGAAGTTTCCAAATACCCAGTTGGTTTGAGCCTTTCATTGCAGTGTCACTACCTGCTCTTAAATTTCTACACGATGTATAGATAGCGAGGCAGGGGGACGGCTCGTACATCTTCAGGTTTCGATTCTACTAACTTAGGCTATATTTTCATTTATTTTGGCACACCTGTGGGTGTGGCAAGCAATGCCAGGGTATTTATTTTGAAGCTTGTCCAACAACAGTTGGGAAGATTTTCACATTTTTAGAATTTTCATAGTAATAGTTATAATTTACAAAGAATTTAAAATTGTGTAGTCATTATTTTGCTTTTTTTCTAGATGTGCCCCAAAACAGGATTGCTAAATATCATTCTACATCACAGGATTCAGAACAGTACCCTTTTGGAGCAGATGCCTGTAATCGAGGAATTCCGCCTAGTCAGTTCACTTTAAACGTGTTTAAAAGGTTTTCTTTATCCTAGTTGGCACCTGTGGCTATAGTTTGTTTTCACTGCTGAGGAATATTCCATGATGGAAACCGTAATTCATCCGTTTTTCATATCGGTGGACATTTGGATTGTTTTGGGAGGGTGTGTATGTCTATTCAGCCTTCATTTTTTCAGGATTTTTTGTAGAAGATAATGTAACAGTGTAACATCCTCTGGTACACAGCCAACACGAACCCTGATTACAGCCACACAGACTCACACACAGACTCTCAGGCCTTGTTACCAACGCACAGAACCATTTTCTTAAGTTGAAACACAGTAGCAGAACCTGAAGCCATGTGAACGGGTCCTCCGATCTTACACTTGGAATTCACTTTTTATTACTATGTCTGCCAATTAGGAAGCATATCAATTATACAGAAAACTGAGAATGTAAAATTATACGTTTATAACAGAAAAAACCTTATTTAATACCCCAGAACATATGGCTATGTTTTTCCCTCATGCCCCACCACTGTTTTCTTTGCTTGAAATGGGAAATGACACTTGAAGGTGGTTTTCTAGCGACTGTTAGGCTGGCATAGTTCTTCAGAGACAGAGGATGTAAAGCACATGGAGAATTTCTGTTTGTGGAATGTGATTTCCCGGTCACCTCATTCAGGCTGCCACCCGCCTTCCCTTCTGGTCGCTTGCACCGTGGGACGTCTGAGGAGGTCCCTGTTTCATCCTCTGGAAATTCTGAAAAGGAAGGAGAGGAGGGCGTGCAGGGTGTGGTGCATTTGTGTTGGTCCTTCGAGCTTTTATTTGGAGTCTCGGCTGCCTTGGTGGTTCCTGCCTTTATGTCCCTAGCTGGTGGCTTCGTCCTTGTGTCTAACTCACAAGCAGACAGATGGAAAGGGAAGTTGTATTCAGCCAACAGCTTGATGTTATTCTCAAGGCTCAAATCAACTAGGTATTTGGAGACTTCTGTGCAAATTGGCATTTTTGGTTTTTAAACATGGTGTCTTATTTGTACTTGAAATGGGTAACTGGTTCTCTGGGAAAAAAATATAGCCATAAAGCTGGTTCTTTAAAAAAAAAAAAAAAAAAAGGGAGTGGGTGTGAGAGAGTGGCTTAGAAATTACACCAGTAATGGTTGGGCCTGGTGGCTTACGCCTGTAACTCCAGCACTTTGAGAGGAGGAGGCAGGTGGATCCCCTGAGGTTAGGAGTTCCAGACCAGCCTGGTCAACATGGTGAAACCCCGTCTGTACTGAAAATATGAAAATTAGCCGGGCATGGTGACAGGCACCTTGTAATCCCAGCTACTTGGGAGGCTGAGGCAGGAGAATCACATGTACCCGGGAGGCAGAGGTTGCAGTGAGCCGAGATCGCGCCACTGCACTGCATCCTGGGAGACAGAGCAGAAATTCCATCTCAAAATGGGGGGGGGGGGGGAAACACCGCAGTAATGGAAACCTGGTTGCGTCATTTGTGATGGAGATGGCGGATTATTTCGTTTTTAGTGACAGGATGAATCAGATATGTTTGCAGTATTGATCTTGACAAGGGAAATGGTGAGAACCAAACGTGCCGCCCAGCTTGGGCCTTGCCGTTGGCAGAAGACCGTGGCGGGCAACAGACTGGAGACTCGGAGACCGAGGGAAGAATTCTCACGCTGTGACGCTGGTGCAGTGTGTGCTTCTGGACTCCTGCTGGAGGGAGCGGCCCCTTTGCCTTGCAGGCTTTGGTGCAGTGGAGACCTTAGGACCTGCCCCTCCTGGCACACCTGTGGGTGTGGTGAGCAGTGCCAGGGCTGAGGCAGAGGTGCTGAGCCCGGAATGTGGGACGGCAGAGGCTGCACACGCCGGCAGGCGTCTGCTCCAGCAGCCGGGGGTTTCCGCAAGGGGGCGGGGGTTGGTTTTCCTCCTTGAATTTGGGTGGGGAGGGTGTCCTGGGGTGCTGTGTCTGCACTTGTGTTGCTCTGAGGTCAAGTTGTGGCCCCGAGTCCCTGTCCCTCTGCCAAAGTGAGGGTTTGCCCATTTTTAGGTGAGATTTCCCTTGGGTCCGGGTCTCTAGGAGTGGGGCGCATTCCAAGGGGGCGTGAGCACGGTGGACGCGCGTGGGCCTCTTCCTCTCCCCTCAGCGACTGGGCTGTGTGTGAAGAGCTGCCCAGCGGAATCACCCTCCTGCATGGTATTTCATTCATCAGAAATTGTTCTCACTGTAGACTCTTGAGTCAAATGTAATCCAGGAATGGAACGTGCTGTTGCTGGATGCCACACACAGCATCAGGAGCTTAGTTGGGGATTATATGATCTTACCCCACACCTTAAAAGTAAAGACTATGGTTGTCAAGCCTCTGAGCCCAAGCCAAGCCGTCGCATCCCCTGTGACTTGCACGTATATACACCCAGATGGCCTGAAGTAACTGAAGAATCACAAAAGTGCAAATGCCCTGCCTGGACTTAACTGATAACATTCTACCAGAAATAAGTGAAAATGGCCGGTCCTTGCCTTAAGCGATGATTTTTTGTGTGTCTGTGTGAAATTCCTTTTCCTGGCTCATCCTGGCTCAAAAAGCTCCCCCACTGAGCACCTTGTGACCCCCACTGCTGCCCGCCAGAGAACAAGCCCCCTTTGACTGTAATATTCCTTTACCTATCCAAATCCTATAAGACGGCTCCACACTTAACCTCCCTTCGCTGACTCTTTTCAGACTCAGCCCGCCTGCACCCAGGTGAAATAAACAGACATGTTGCGCTCACAAAGCCTGTTTGGTGGTCTCTTCACACTGGCGTACATGACAATAGTTAAGGGGATACTGAAGTCTTTGGCAGCTCCAAGAGCTTTTTCAGTTTGTGTCAGGACATTTTAGGCAGAAGGAAAAGCTTGCTAAGAGAATCTTACAGAAATGTTTGGTGCAGTGCCATTAACTCGTGGAATAAATGTGTAACTTTCCATGGCGGACCTCTGGAAAGAGATGCAGTTTGAGTGCACCCTGGCCTGCTCGCTACAAGAATCGGCCGTGTCACCCCGCTTTCCGTGGGTCTACAGGTGTGCGTGGTCCATTGCCCTGCACTGTGGCCATGGAAGGGAAGATGATCTGGAATGCTGGCGACAGTTATCGGTGTGTGTTGATGTGTGCTGCTTTCTACAGGGGAGAACATTTCTGTTTAATAAACGTCTCATCACGATGATGACTGCAAGATATTTGAGTCTCATTCAATAGTGTTTCTGGGTTCCTTCTGTTTTTAATCTGCTTTCTAGCACTAGTCAAGTGAAGACATGGAAAGTAAATAACCCATCGAACTTGTAGAGACATGGTGTTGTGTAGGAGCAGACTGTAGCCTCTGGCTGTTTAAAGATTGTAGTAAACCTCTTATCTGGCATGGTCAGGGTGTAAATTATCTTGTTTAATTGAAATGTGTATGAGTCAAAGCTGGCGCCTGTATTGTTGATGAAATACCAGATTTTAAGGGAACATGTCAATGTGCCATAAGATACCAACAAAGTTCCTCACTGAGGTTTGGCGCGGGTTCGGAAGAGCTGGGCCTTAGGTCACCAGGGTCGTCTCTGGGAGCAGATGCTCAGTGTGGGCATTAGTCACTTAGCCTTTCCAGAGCCGAGGAACAGCTCTCTGTGATGGTTTTTGGAACCTGTATTTTGAGTCAGTTTGTCCCACTTGACTCGAAGTTGCCGCACAATTTCAGACCTTTGCCTCCACCGTGCGCTCGTTTTCTTGTCCCCTGATAACTGCCTCGGTTGCCCCGGCCTGACATTTGAGCCTCGTCGTTCAAGGACACAGGCTCTGCGGTGGGGCCAAGGCCGCGACTCCGGCTTGCACAGTTCCTTGCCTCTCACCATGGCTTACCACATCACTCCCGGGATCTCCCGTTTAGAGGAAGAGTGTCCCTTTCCTGCAGGCCTTGTGTGGTGTGGAAACCACCCCTACCTACCTTTCTCCTGTTTGTACTGTGAAGCTATTTCTGTTCTAGTCAACCGTCAGAATTTAAGGAACAGTGATTTATGTAACTTATCACACGCTTCTCAGCAGTTCTTTATAAATTTCATTCTGCTGTGAAATTATTGCAGTTTTCATGGCTATGCTGGTCTCACGTTGTGGCCCTTGAAATGAATTCCCTTCCCCATTGTGTGTTAAGGTTGTGCCCGGGAGCTGTTGAGGCCTCACCTCTGCTTAGGGCAGTGGCTTTGCTCTCCTGACAACAGGAAAAATCTTATTTAGAGCATTTCTAATGTGGTTTTTGCTTCCAGACAGAATTCCTTTTTTCACAGAGACAGCCACTAAAGTCACAAATTATGCTCAGGATGGACACACGAGTCAGCTGACAGAGTGGAGTCCAGAACAGATCCAAAGACGCAAAAGCAGTTCAGTGGAATTTGAGTCTTTTCAACAAATGGTGCTGGAATTATGGGACAGCCGTATGCAAAAGAGTGAAAACAGGGAGAAATTCCTGTATGAAAATTAAGGTGGACCATAGCCCTGAATGTAAAATACCAAACTACAAAAGAAAGGGAAATTGTGGAGACCGAGGGTGAGAGCTCTTAGCCACACCGTGATCCATAATCAAGGAAGAAAACAAGTAGGTAAGACTCATCAAAATTAAACTTCTAATATAAAAGACACCCCTAGGGAATTGAAGAGACACATTTTTGATAGACGGGGAGAAGATTTCTGTGAACCATGCAGCCGGCAAAGGACTCGTATCCAGAATGCACAGGACTCCCACGGCCCATGACAGAGAACAAATCACCTGACTTAAAAGCGGAAGAGACCTGAACAGATGCTTCGCTGAGAAGGACTGGGGGATGGCCGGAAAGCATCTGAAATGACCTTCAGCGTGACTGGTTGCACCGAGATGTGCACCGAAGCCGCAGTGAATTTGTTCACACCCCTATGGAGCGCCTGACTAAGGTCTTCCGACAGCCCCAGGTGCTGGTGAGGACAGGCAGTCGGGACTCCTGTGCGATGCTGGGGTTCAGCACGGTGCAGACAGCTTGGCGGTTTCTTACAAAACTGAACTCACACAAGCGTGGGGCCCGGTGACCCCAATCCTGGGTATTTACCCTAGAGAAACAGAAGCTGATGTTTAAGAAAAACTGTGCCCAGATGTTAATAGGGCTGTCTATAGTTGCCCAAAACAGGTTACAATGTGCCACAGCCATACGTGGAATAATATATACCCAGCAGCCCCGAGGCCTGGCTGTTGATCACAGGACACCCTGGGTGCACCTCCAAGCACGATGCCCAGGAAATCGTGATTTTGCGAGTGTTTTGCGACAACACTCGCAAAAGACAGACCCGGGGGATGGGAGAACACAGAGAGGGTGGTTGCTGGGAATGGGAGGGTATGCTTATGAGGCCCCGTGAGTGGGTTTGGGGCTGTTGGACTGTTTTGCTTGTGTGATGATGATTATGGGAATACTTGTGCCGAAATTCACAGAACTGAACACTGTCCACTTTACAGTAATTTTTAAAAGGTGGTAATATGCTTATTTTCGGTACTGTTTTTAATGGAAGATGGAGTTTGCAGATGATTTGTCAGGACAAGCCTGTCTCAAGAGTTTGTAGACGATTCGTTAGGGGCCTGTCTCAGGGCCCTTGGGTTGGGTTGGGTTGGGTTGGGTTGGGTTGGGTTGGAAAAGCCTTCCCTGTTGCGGGCAGTAGTATGGGGCATGGAAAGGATATTGCCAAGGAAACACGTAGAATCCTTTGAGGAAACGTGTATTTCTAACTTGCTATAAGATAGAATTGGAAATTGTAATGGTTTTGTTTTCTAGAGTCTTGGTGGAATAGGGAAGACAGTGTAATAAAAGCTAATTTTGAAATGAAGAATTTGAAAGATTTTCAATAGCAATAGCTCTAGGAAGTCACCCTGGAAATGTTTTTAAAGATGTTCAATAGCAATAGCTCTAGGAAGAGTCACCGTGGAGTTGCTTCTTGAGCATTGGTTTCCTGGCTGTGTATCTTCCGACTTTCATTTTTAAGTTTTGCTGTGAGTTGAGGATGTGTGGGAATAGCCATCCCCAGGTGTTGGGTAGAAGTGGCCCTGCAGGGGGTGTGCATGTGCCCCGAGGCCTGAGGCACTGTTTCAGCCTAGCTTGCAACATGGGTACTCTTGTCAGTGGCTGGAGTAAGAGTACCAGCCTGGCAGGCTGGGGGAGCCCCGGGGTGGTCTGGGCACTGTCCTCCCTGCCTGCAGGATGGCAGCTGGAGGAGCTTGAAGGCTACCTGCCTCGTGGCTGTCAGCGCAGCAGCCCCTCCTGGCCCTGGAGCAATCTTTGGGTCCATCAGTCTCTGTGCCGGGACTTGCTTCCTGGGACCTCCGCCACTGTCCTGAGGGCCCTGGTGCCACTTTCCCAGTGGGACCCAAGCCTCAGGCAACTGCAACCCCAGATTCAGTTGCTTTCCCTGCCGTCTCATTGCAGCACGAGTGCTCACCTCACTCAATGTAGAGCCTCAGGTTCCTTCAAGATCCCCAGAGATGGAATCTCCCAATTTAACAAGATAGTTGGTGACAAGATTTGAGTGACACTGATTTAACTCAGCTTCCAGAGTTTAAGTTCCCAAGACACAGTCCTGCTCCTTCCCTGGCCTCATCCTGTGTGGCTGGTGTGGATGCGGGGTTTCCGGAGGGTGCGGCTGAGGCAGGTCAGCAGCAGGGGGACGGCTCATTATTGATCGCTCAATGCCTTGAGGATAACTAGAATTAATGACCTTTATAGGGCTGTAGTTTTGGAGTATATATATGTGCGTGTGTGTGTGTGTGTGTGTGTGTATATATGTGTATATATGTGTGTGTATATATATATATTTAAACGAGGTGGACACGGTTATCACTGCATTTTTCTGACATGAAACTTGGAGAGCAGAGGGTTTAGGAAACTCCTGAAGCCACACTGTCAGCGGGACCCGGGCGGTCTGGCCTTAGAACTCACGCTGGTCGCCCCTCCCTGCCACATTGTGGGGTTTTTCCTGCTTCTGGGCAGCATTTGATAGCTTGTGAAACAAGACCAAGACTTACTATGAGTGGATATGCCATTATCTGAGATCCAGAACGTTTCCTGGACCTGGCGTTGCCGATGTCACGTAAGGGAAGGTAAAAACATTTTCATTGTGGTCACTGGGGCTCCTGAAATGGTATTTTTCCCAGTGAAAGTTTACTCATAAAAATCTTTTAACTCAATACTATGTGAACAGGAAGAAATGTGTTGGGCTCTAGTTAAATGTCTCAGAGCCACAGAAGTAAATGAGGGCAGCTTCCGAGCACAGCCTCCCGGAGGAGGCCAAGGACGTTTGTCTGGAGGGTTTGCCATGAAGCAGGACTTGGACAGGGCTGGTCTGCCTAGGGAGGCCTGTGCTATGAGGTAGGTTAGTTGAAGTAGTTGAGGGGTGGTGGTGTGAGGTCGGTGGTCCCCGAGGAAGCCCCTAGCAAGGCTGGTTTCCGTGGGATGGAAAACTGCCGTTCAGTGGCTTTAATCCTGGCTTCACGGGTCTGATATACAATCCTGCACTTGGATACTTGGATCCCAGCCAGGTCAGATGGCCCTGAAAGGACATTCGGACTGTGACGGCTGCACCCATTCTCAGCATCTGTAGGGTCTCCTATGTATGCGTGTGTTTCCATTTTCTTTCAGCACAATTTCTCCCAGCGAAGTCGTGAGAAATAGAAGGAAAGGTGGAATGAAGATGTGATTGAGGAAAGTGTGGTGTGGTCTTCGACCTTATTTTGCTTTGGTTGGTGCTCAAGAACTCCACCTGACCTCAGAGCTGAGCGTTTCTGCCAGGAAGTCCTGCCTTTTATCCTGCCTCGAGGCCTGTTGAGACACTCCAAGAAGCTTCATTAACAAATTGCCTTTTCCTTTTACAGCAGTTGGATATATTTGCAGTAAAACAAAGGAATAACCCCCCAATATGGTGATGAAATGCGTTTAAGTATAGATAACATTCAGTCTTGAAGGGCCTGGGATTTTAATCATCTTTGGGTCATGTAACAAGTGGTGTCGGTGATTAAAATCTCCTGACAGCTTTGTTCTGCCACGTTCCTCAGTTTTGAATGATGATCTTCCTGGTTGTACCTTGGAGGGGCGTTTGTGTCAGTAGAGAGCAGAGTGCTGGTTCCCAGAGGCTGGGAAAGGACAGAGGTGAGGCCCCTGAAGGACGCTGGTCTTCCTGGTTTAGGGATTTGGGGCTCAGCCACCTTCCTGGGTCCGTGTAAATTATACCCAGGATCATTTTCACTCGCCCCACTTTAGTTGAGCATTGGAGCTTCAGGATATGTGTGCCCACGTCACCTGGGCCGTGATCCTGGAGTTGGGTGAGACTGATTCCCAGGTTTATAGAATTACTCTGGGATTATTGAAAACAGAAGCACTTGAGGCATTCATAATGCTATTTCCTGAACATAATTTATGTTCAGTTCTTCAGAAACATTTATCTGAGGAAGCATCTATAACTTTTATTTTCTGCCAGTCAGTGCTAGAAAGAATTGTGCAACACTCAAGTGAGTGGCATTATTCCTCTCCCTCCACCATGCAAGCAAGATTAAAGGTACCTCTGGCTCCCCTCAATCTTCTCATCTGCGGGGCGCCTGGCGTGGCAGTGTGCTGCCTTCCGTCTTCCTTTTGGGGAGAATTAGTTGTGTTTGTGTGTACTGCTCAGCTCAGCGCAGTTGTGTGGGTGAGGAGCTTGGATGCTAGGTGACCCTCCCAGGCCTGCCTCCCACCTCCCTAGGCCTTGTTCTAAACTGACAGATAAACAATGTGTTTTGGAAGAGGGCAGCAGCAGGGCAGGAGATAGTTTGTTCAGACTTTCTCCTTGCACTGACCTTTGAGCCTTCATCCAGCTTGGGCACTTCTACAGAGCTGCGTTTGTGTGTTGCAAACCATTCCCTCCCAGTAACTGTGCTTTCAGAGGTTTGGAAATGTGACTTAACTCATCTTCAATTTAAAGCATACTATTAAATTTTAGTGTTGAAACTGATGTATTTTATGGCCTTTATTTGATTTCTCTTGATTTTTTTTTTCCCCATATGAGACATGGCATCTTAAGGGAGACAGCCTGGTGTTGGCCGCCTTTCCTAAGGATGGAAGTGAATTCTGAAAGCCCTTTATGTAGGCAGCGAAATAATCAGGGAATCGTTATTATAGCTATGCCTGTCCATGTAAAGCGAGCACGACTCATAAGCAGAAAAAAGTGCAGCCCGGGGGCAAGGTGAACCCTAATGCTGCCTGTGCCTCGCCTCCCTGCCATGAGGAACGGAAGTGCAAGCGCAGGTGGTTGAGTTAGCCTCCAAGCCCAGCCTGCGCCCCCCTCACATCCCTCTGCATCTGCAGGGGCACAGGCCGTGCTGCCACCCCTCGCTCAGTGCCAGGGCTGATTCGTCAGGAACGGGGGGTACTGTCCGCCCCTTGCTCAGTGCCAGGGATGATCTGTCAGGATCCCTCGTGCTCATCTGGTCCTCATGTCTTCATCACCAGCCTCCTGCTGGTAATGGGTTTGTTATTACCTTGGTATGGGTAATAACATACCCATACCAATGTATGTAATAACAGACCCATACCAACGTATGTAATAACATACCCATACCAAGGTGTTGTGGGGCGGTGCTCAGTCCTCCGAGGGAATCGGCCCTTAGCCGATTCATATTCAACAGGATTGGGAAATGGGTTCTTGTTCCCTGTCCTGGATCCCAGGAAGCCCTTGCCCTGGACCCTGTCATGCCCGGGGTCTTCCTGAGAAACGCTGGTGCCACTGGAGCACAGCCCAACCCCCTCCAGTTTCTCCGCTTTGTAACTGCACTTGTGTTTAGCAGGTCTTCCAGGACTTAGACGCTGCTTGGTGTGAGCCAGGTTTTGTGTGGAAAGGGGACAGATCCGAGCCGGCAACCAACCAGCCCAGAACCATCTTTTACGCTTCCAGATTCTGTGTCCAAAAACTCACCCGTGGACATTGAGGGTGATGCATTTCTGCTCCAAGACATCTGTGGACTCAGCTGGAGGGATGGAAAGGATGTGGAGCCTCTTCACTCCTGGCCTGGGCTTGGACCTGCTGTGCAGCCTCTCAGTGGCATCAGGGCCCCCTTGTGTCACAGTGGCCTCGGGTTGGTGGCACTGCCCCAGGAAGTCCCAGGCTTCATGATGTCCAGGCTCCCCTGGCATGGTGGCCTCAGGTCGGTGGCACTGCTCTGACGGACGTCCCAGGCTTCATGATAGTAGGGCCTGCTTGTGCCATGGCAGCCTCTGGATGGTGGCACTGCCCCAGGGTGTCCCAGGCCCCAAGGCCAGTGTTCCGTCCAGCGAAGGGAAGTTGTACTGTAAGGTCTAGTCTCAGAAGATGCGTGGGGTCCTATCCTTCAGAGCGGTCCTGCACTCACCACAAATCAAGCCAGGGGAGGCCCTGCCAGAATTTGCAGCTGTGTTTCAGGTTGTTCCACAAGGCCTCTTTTATTTTGGGCTAGTCAGGTATATAATTCTTATTCTCTGGTTTTTTTTGAGACAGGCAAAAAAAAAAAACCTTTTTGTTGCCCAGGCAGTGGTGTGAGCACAGCTTACTACAGCCTCAACCTCCCAGGCTCAAGCGATCCTCCTGCCTCAGTCTCCTGAGTAGCCAGGACCCACAGGCACATGTTCCACGAGTCCCCATGCCTGACTTATTTTTGTATTTTTTGTGGAGATGGAGTTTTGCAATGTTGCCCAGGTTGGACTCAAACTCCTGGACTTAAGCAGTCCAGCTGCCTCAGCCTCCCAAAGTACTGAGATCACAGGCATGAGCCACCGTGCCTGGCCAAGTGTGTTTCTAATTTCAAAATTAAGAGGACCCAGAGTCAGTTAATGACGTCTCTACTGGAACATGCTGCTTATAGTACATTAGGAAAAATCATCCAGAACTTGGAAAAGGGGCTGGACAGACACAGCCTTTCGAGGTTGTCTGATGAACCCCTGGGGTCTTTAACCATCTGGAGGGATGTACTATGTCAGACTCACTGTTGTCAACCAGCTGAAGCCCAGGTTTCATGAGGTTATGTGTCAACTTGTAGTCCTTTCTCTGGCAGAGATGCGAGTGACTTCTGCTCAGTGAGAGGCTCATCTCAGGGACTTCATGGCCTGAGGGACGGCAGCCTGTTTGAGCTGATCGAGCAATCTCGCGCTACCCTTCTTTTCTGAAACGCCTATGAGTTTCACACTTTAAAGACGAGTTCTCACACGGTCTTTAAAGCGGCTTCATGCCCGCGCTCCTTGGTAATGATTGAATGCTTTTTATGACCCCTTGTCCCCTTTCTTTGGGGTGTTCCAGTCTCAGTTCTCATGATGTGTTCTGCTTCTGCAGGAATTTCTGAAGCTGCTGAGTGTAGAAAGCACTGAGGAGGCTGTGCTCCCACCCCTGTGAGTCTTCCAGGCATGATCCTCTCCCCTCGGCGAGGCGGCGTCCATGGCACACCGAGGAGGCTGTGCTCCTGTCCCCCGTGAGCTTTCCAGGTGTCCTTGTCTCCCCTCCAGGGGGACAGGAGGAACCTTTCAAACCCTTCTTAAACTTGATTTCATGTCTTTGTTTTAACAGATTTCTTTGCATCTTCTCCCTTATCCAGAAGTGAGGGTGAACGCTGAGTTATTCACGGGAGTCAAGAAACCACACGCAGCCCAAAGTGACGTTTGTTTCCCTGAAATGATTTGTGTGTGTTCACCTTAAAATGCAACTCAGTAAAACAGGTGTGTTTTGAGGAATGACTTTAAATTACTCAGGTAAAAATGTGACAGTTAAATTTCATCATCTGTGCGGGTGTCCACAACCCCCTTCTGTGATTGCTTGTGAGTTTGTGACTTGTGGTTATTTTTGAAGAAAGAAAATCTGTTGCTGAGGACTTCGAAGGGTGTGCTGGGATTGTGTAGGGTGGACATCGGGGGCTTCAGTGTGTGGCTTCCTTGAAGAGGTTCAAATTCAGGCTGAGCGTCCCTACTCCAAAATGCTCCGAAACCTGAAACATTCCGAGCTTCCTTGTGACGCTCGAAGGAAATGCTCTTCGGAGCACTTTGGATTTCAGGCTGGGGATGCTCAACTGGAAAGTGAAATATTGCAAGACCCTTCTGGCCCCAGGAGCTTGGATGAGGACATGTGGCCTGTGCCGGGCATCCGTGGCGTGCGAGGCAGCCTGGGCTCGCTGAACTGGTTTTTGTAGGAGCCACAGAAGGGAAGGAGGGTCAAAGTGGCCACGCCTGGGTCCTCAGAAGGCTGGACCAGAAGGAGGTGGGCGCAGAGGGCAGCAGTGGAGTCCCCAGCGTCCGGGGCTCCTGTCCCTGGTGGAGTTGAGAGCCTCCTCTAGTTGTGGCCTCTGCCCTGTCAGCAGCCACTGAGGCCTGAAGGGAGAGGGGGCTGAGGAGAGGAGGAAGGATAGGCCTACTTTTGGAGAGGGCCAGCATCAGCCTGTGCTAGCCTCGTGTGTTACTCCTGCATCCAGGGTGCATGGCCGTGCCTCGTGGTGTAGCGGTTCCCGGGATGCACAGCGCTTTTGTCTGCAGTAACGGCTTTTTCTCCGACCTTTGGAGGCAAGTTACCTTTTTCCCCAGTGAAAAGAGGTAGAAAATCTTATAGAAATGCATTTGCTCTAATGTCTATTTTCCGATAAGACATGGTCGCTTAGGCTAAATCTTTGGGAAGTCAAGGCAGGAGGATCACTTGAGGCCAAGGGGTTCAAGACCAGCCTGGACAACATAGCAAGACCCCATCTGTATAACAGAAAAGTTAGCTGAGTGTGGTGGTGCGTGCCTGTGGTCCCTGCTACTCTGGAGGCTGAGGTGGGAAGATCACTTAAGGCTACAGTGAACTGCGATTGCTCCACTGTACTCCAATCTTGGCAACAGAGCCAAGACCCAGTCTCAGAAAGAAAAGTAAAAAAAAAAAAAAAAAATCCAGAAATGTCATTTTCTTTTTAAATCATCCCAAAAGAAAAATCAGTTTTTTTCTAAGAATGTAAAGGGAAACTGATACGATTCTTTCCTTGCATTATTTCTCCTTTTCAAATATTTACAGTAGTCCATCCACATCGTCTCTCATCTCATTACAAAGCAGCAGGTGTCTTTGAGGTTAGTGGTGTTTCTCTGTGTCGCACCTTGGAGAACAGCGAGCATGAAACCTCTTACCACGATCGTGCACACCGTTTGTAGTCCCAATTAAAATCCTCTCCAGAGACGCCTGTGCTGCTTATTATAGCAGAACTTTGGTTGTGCTGAAATGTACATTCAGCTAATGGTTTTAAGTTCATATCTGAGATGATGCTGTATAATTCCTGAAGCGTATGGGATCAGTAATGATTGAAGATAATTCTGGCTGATGTCATTTAGGGGATATTTTTCACTTCAAGTTAAAGCTTCCTTCGCCATAGTCATTTTGGGATTCATTTAACTATGTTCTTTATTTCATAGTTCAAATTTTCATTAGTCATTTCATAACATAGGATTTTGAAAGCAGATTTGGCAAAATGTTTCTAACAAAATGTTTGCTTATGACGTCCCAAGGAACAACACTCAGAATTGCTGGTAACTGTGGTACATTTTAAGACTGATGATAGAAGTCACTTGAACGGTAAGGGCTGCTTTGCGAGGCAGATGGGGTTTGAACCCTGACCCTCCTGATACACCAGTCCTGACCCTGGCCGCCTCTCCTCTCCACTGGGAGATGAGAAGGGTGCTAGCATCCTCCTCACAAGCTGTCCTGAGAGCCCTGGACTAAGGACTGGTGTTCCTCTTGCAGGTGGCGCAGATCTGGGGGCTTGACGATATACACACTGCAGGCTGCCAGTGTCGGGGTAATCCAGTGTTATTCATAAAGGTGGGATTTGCTTTGCTCCCCTGCAGACCAGGTGCGGTGCTGCTGTTGTAGCAGGTGTGGATCCTCTTGGGTGGTCCTCAGGTGGAGAAAGAGTCACCGATTCAGATTCCCAGTGTTAGATGTGAGGGGACCATGGACCTCATGTGTTCAGAGGGGAGGAGTAAAAAGTTTTGCTTGTAATTCCAGGACTGTCTATTCCAGGAATGCCAAACCACTGGCTTTCACCTGACGCTGTCGTAGGTGACACGGTATGGAAATGAGGACTCATGTTGCCCATACCTGAGCCCAGTACCCATCTCCCTCCAGGGCCGTGGCCGAGCCCTCCTCATTTCTTTGGGTTGCCAGCCTGGGGATCTGTAAGCCCAGTGACGTCTCCGGTCTCGGCCTCCCTTCCCGTGGGGACAGGAGGTGGCTTCAGGAGACTGGTGATGAATGCCTGAATGAAGCCGACTTGTGACTGCAGTTCTGTCTAAGGGCCTCCCCGGGTGTTAGATGTCAGTAAATGACACCTGTGTGTGGATCTCATGTGATGAGAGAAACAGTGGGGGAAACCAAAGCTTGTGGAGTCTGCAGGTTCTCGACTTGGGGGTGTGTGCACCTGTGTACTTGGTGAGGGGTGTGATGTCTGGAATGAGTGTGCACGTGTGTCACGTTTGTGCGTGTGTGGTGAGTGTATTTAGCAGGTGTGGCTGCAGTGAGCATGTTCATGTGTGTTGTATGTATTTGGGGGTGTGTGTGGAGTGTGTACACGCATCATATTTGGTGAGTGTATTTGAGGGTGTGTATGGAGTGCATACATGCGTTTGCGTGTATAGTATTGGGTGAAGGGGTGGCCTGTGTGGAGTAAGCATGCACACGTGGGGTTTCTACGTGGTCCTCCCCTGAGCCTGCTCCTGGGCCCTGCTGTCCTGGCAGCTTTACAGTTTGGTGCGTCTTTGATTCCGGAAGATTCTGGAAACAAATTCTGAAGCTGTGATCATAAACTTGCAGCCCTGGAGTACGCTGGCTCGTGGAGCCGGCACGAGAGTCTCTGTGCTGGCCTGTCCCTGGGCTGGGCTCCTCTGTCCACAGAAGAGCATGTCTGATGATTGAGCTGTGCGGGCCTGTGGCTCCCCAGCCTCGAATCAGCCCTCGGTTCTGTCCCGCCTCTGTTTTTCTTGCTGAGGGGCTCCGGGAAGTAGTGCCTGGGATGGCGTGTTCACCCTGGGGTTGCTTCGCCAGCTGCCCAGGTGCTGGCTGCCTGAGCCCTGCTGCCGTCCTGGGTGGACGGGGCTGTCGCGGGGGCATCCCTGAGCACCTGCGGGAAGGCAGGTTTAGGAAGTGCCAGAGGTGAGTGGCTTCCTCCCACACGTGATTTTCTGGAAAGTTCTGGGCCTCATATTTTTCCCTAAGGGAAGTTAGAAACTGAGTTTCTCTTTAGGGGAATGTCTTTGCAGAGTCTGTTGTTAGAATGTTCTCCAGGTGTGGAATACTCGGGGCCATGTGTGTTTGGGAACCTCCGTGTCCTGAGCGAATTCAGTAGGGAATGGAGAGAGGCCTCCTGTCAGCTTGGCTTCTGTTTCCAGCTTGTTGAGGGTTGACGGCTGCTGGTATCCCAGCGAGAGTTAAACACTGGGTTGTGTGGGATGGGAACGTTTGCTGTGACAAGGTCAGTGGGAAAGCATCTAAACAAACGTTGCTGTTCTCCGGGCTCCTCAGGGTCGAGCTTGTTTTGTGGGGTTGAGGGAAAGCTACCCTTGTTCCTGTTCCTCACCATTTGAAAGGTGTCCAGGACACGTGCTTCTGGAGAGGGGATGCACGTGAGTGGGGGTCAGGTCGTAAGCTCCGAGGTTATTTGGGACCTGTCAACTGATTTCCTGAACACACAGGTGTTTGGTAAAGGTGTTCCTGATTAGCTAAAACATGTCAACAGGACGTGATAGCTGGTGGTTGTTTAAAGACTATCACAATTTTCCTGTTACTCTTTAAATACCTGTTGAATAAGGGAAGATTCACATATTTTTCTTTTCCTGTCTGCATACTTGATATTTTGTTTTTTGTTTTTTATGTGGGTGTGCAGCTAACAGGAATTAGAAGCAGTCTCAGCCCTGGGGAGACTTCAGGACCGCCTCAGTCAGTGCTGAAGGGAGGCAGGGATTTGGGGGCTACCTCCTCCACAGGACGGACACCAAGGGCCAGAGGTCAGTAATCTCAGTGAGGTCACAAAGACGGGCACACCCAGCACCCTGACCCATGTGCCTCTCCTTCACCTTTGTCTCTGCTCAAAGCTGCTCTCCTGGGTCATCACGGGTGATCTTTAGGCACATGCTTGGTTCTTTCAGAAGTGGTGTCTGGCTGTGGTCAGTGTGGGCCCTCAGGACTTCCATGTTTTTGGCTCACATCAATATTGGGCAGTGGTGTATGTTTGTTTTGGAGTGGTAGATCGGGTGGATTTTGGCTTTGCCAACTCATTTAATGCCTGTTCTCCTAGGCGCTGGGACCCTCTGGTAAGCCGCATGTTCTCCTAGGTTCTGGGACTCTATCATAAGTGTGTGTGCTCCTAGGCGCTGGAACCCTATCGTAAACTGCATGTGAGGGATCTCGGAGGTGCTCCTTATGATGATCCAATGCCTGACCTGAGGTGGAACAGTTGCAATTCAAAACCACCCCCCAGAAAAATGGTCTCCCATGAAACCCATCCCTGGTGCCAAAAAGGCTAGGCAACAGCTGGCCTACCAGGTGCTAAGATGTCAGTAGATTTTTGGACTTGGGCCTCAGTTGAAGAGGATTAGATTTTGAAAGGTGGGGATTCAAGGCTTCTAAAGGGCACGTTTTCATCTCCAGTGGGGCCTGGGCAGAACTGGGTAGAACTGACCCAGAAGCTGACAACTAGTCAGGCTGGCTCACTGCCTGTGTCCTGTGTGTGCAGCCTTGCTGTTTATTCAATTGTCTGGTGTTGTGGATTCCATCCACAGTTTCAGAGTAGTGGAACCCATTACTTCAAGGCTGACCTTATTTAACTTTATCAAAAAGACATGAAAATCATTTATTAAAAATCTTCCAGATACCTGTATCCTTTCTTTTCCCAGAGGCTTTTAAGTATTGCAACTTAAAAATCTTCAAAAATAACTTTAAAGGAAAACCTCTAAGTACATTTTTGATGAGCACCCTTGACAGCTTTAATATGTGAAGTAAATTCCCTTGACTTTTGTATTCCTAGAAACTCGTTCATGTTTGCAGAAGACTTCATATTTTCTCAACAGTGGCCACTGTTCAGTGACCATCATACCTGCCGTGTCTCATTTAGAAAGTTAGATGTGGATGTATTAACTTTTCAGACGCATAAACACATGGGCTGTTTGTTTTTGGTTTTGATTTTTTTGGGTTTTTCCCCCCCAGCTGAATTCAAGAAAGGGAAACAAGGAGACAGAGTAAGTACCCGAAAGCGTCTAAGTGGCTGGGTGGGGGATCCTACTATGGTGTTGGATTGTGTTCTGCCAGACATCGCTCCTTGAAAAGCTGACCCTGAAAGGGCTGGCATTGCCCTCACCCTGGGACATTCATCTGTCTCACCAGAAAATGAAGAATCTGCCAGAGCACTGTGAGTCAAATTCAGTCAGAACTCGATTAACTAAGAGGCTTTGTCTCAAAGGCCAAAACATGAGGACACATTTTTAATTTTTAAGGAGTGCTTTATCGTGAGTCAGTCCTGATGTGTATTGCATTAGGAAACCTTTGAACTTCCACGGTCAGGCCGAGAACTCTGAGGGAAAGTGGTTGTGTCCTTCCCACTGATTTTTGTCACTAGCTTTATTCATTTCCTTAAAACCCTTTTTGTATGAGTTCTATTATAGTTTGAAAAAAAAATTCACTTAGGTAGAACTGGAAGAGTTTCCGAAGTATTAATACTCATGACCCGTTCTGGGTCTCGGTATATGTGTACTCTATAAATGTATATGTGTGTATGTGGTGTATGCATACTACGTGTATTTCCACTGTGCATGTATTTACAACGTATAGGTATGTACACTGTATTTGTGTCGTACACACGTGAATGCTGTAGGCATGCATGTACATGTGTATATGTGTGTATCTATGGTCACTATGGTTATATGCACACTACTTGTACACCTATCTGTTCTGCATGTGTACCTACATGCATGTATTTAATGCCATATACATACCTTTGTACGTACACCATGTGGGTATGTGCACATTATTTCTGCAGATGTATATATACATATGTGCACACAAGCATGCATGTACACTATGCACCCTGAATAAACTTCTGGATATGTACACACTAATACATACACATGCTGCATATGTATGTACAGTGTTGCATATATGTATACGCTTTATACGTTAGTGTACTGATGTACGTTGTATACATGTGCATATGTGTACACTGCGCATGTGTATGCATGCTGTAGCGCACCTACGTACATTGGATAAGAGTGTATGCTATACGCACGTGTATACATATAGCAAATAGCATACCTGTGTACATATGGATGTGCATGTGTATGCCATATGCATGTACATACAGGTTATAGTATACCTGTGCACGCTGTATGCATATAGATGGGTGTACGTGCTATGCATGCACATATGTGTTAGCTTACCTATGTACATTTGCTATATGGATGTGTGTATGCTCTATGCTTTTACACACGTAGTGAACTTGTTTGTACACTGTATTTGGATGTGTGTACACTTTATGCATGTATACCACATGGATCTGGATGTGTGTGCACTCTGTACGCATGTAGTGCACTTATGTACACCCTACGTATTTGGATGTGTGTACGCTCTACGCAGGTACATATGTTACAGTGTACCATAAATTTACACTATGTGGATGTAAATATGTGTGTGCTCTATGGCACCAGGAATAGGGCTCCCGCAGGGATCCAAGAACACACCATCTCGCTGGCACCGGAGAGTGTAGGATGAAAACAGTTGTTTGTTGCAACCTAGTTGAAATTTGGCAGGTTACTCTACCCTTTGCAATGATTTAGGAATAGTCACTTCATTGATGTGTGTGTTCCTGAAATCATAAACAGCTCTGTGAGGTGTGTCTCATCCCAAGACGAGAGAGGGAACCGAAACAACAATGACTCGGTCACTTAAGTGACATAGAACTAACATAGCAGCTGTCTAGCTTTCTGTATTATAACTTTGTCAGCAGCTCAATGAGAAATCGGCACTCATCAGGAAATGTGTCCACTTTCTACTGTTCTTTATTCGTGGCGTATTTCCTGCCTCGTGTTATTCCTCACGATGTAGCAAAATCCCTCCTAGAGTTGTGAATATAAACAGTTCGTGACAAATGCAGTATCTTCTTTGTTAACATTGAAAACGATATGTAAGTTCATCTTCAGATACTGTTTGGAAGGATGAGAAAGAAGATGTTTAGGATAAAAGGATAGACAGCTTTCAAGTAAACAGGGAAAATAAGGACTTTGTGCAAAACATTTCCGAATTTGAGAATACTAAATCTCACATCTAAGATCATAGGTAGTTTTTTGGGGGAGTTTTAAAATTAGCACTTGGTTTTCCATGCCTTTGGGAATTTCACTCCTGATGGAGGATTGCAAGAATAATCTGATTTTTCAGAACAGAAGGACAGTCTGTCTCAAAGGTAAATTCCAGGTTCTACCATAGAGAAATAGAAATTGCTGTCAACTTTCTGTAAGGTTCTTCAGTTCTTTCCTCTTCTGTGGTTAAAAAACCATCTCTGGGTTTACTCTCAGCCAAGTTCCTCTTATTAGGCTGCCTTACATTTTGCACAGCTGTTGAGAGTCTTCATCATTCGTAGTTAACTCGTCAAAAGCAAAACTTTGTACTAGTTAGATCTGAGCACCTTGAAGGCAGGGCTTTGTTTTATATTTTTAATAAGCAGCAGGGTGATGGCAGGACTGAGGCCCTTCATCCCATCATGCGTTCCTCAGAGCTTTCAGAGTTCTCACTGCGTGCTGAGTGTGGTGTTGGCTGTGTAGCATTTAAATAGGAATATGAGGCTCTGCGACTTGGGACGCTCTTACCACCTTCATAGAGAGCTTGGTGACAGCTTAGCATGACAGCTTGCACACCTGTTGTGTATACTTTATTACGGCCCCACAGAAAGGGTATTGATTTAAACGTGACTAATTTCTCGTGTTTATTTTTGCCTTTATTCCTAGTTACAGTCCCGATACTTTTTCTTCCTTTAAAATCTTGCTAATCGCTGGTGAATTAGTGATAAGCTATATTTATGTGTTCTCTAAATCTAGCGATTTAATTGGAGGTCATTATTCTTGTACCATGTGTCAGTGCTATGTCAGGATGGTTCAGTTTTACGTTGTCAAAGGATTAACTAGAGCAGGATGCAGTCTTACTGGAACTTGCTCATTTATGAAATATAGGCACTTTATTTTTTGTTATACTCGAGGTGTGCTCAAATGTAAACATTTTGAGCCATGTTAGAAGGATATACAAGATTGTAATGAAGAAATCAACAACTTGATCAAGTACCAGCTAATGAACTTTGTTTGAAGTTTATGGAACATGGACCTTGGCAATCAGTTTTCATCTTGACCTTTTATTTTTTTACGAGAATCTTGGTGTGTCACCCAGGCTGGAAGGGTGGAGCACAGTAGTACGATGTCCGTTCACTGCAACCTCTACTTCCCAGGTTCAGGTGATTCTTATGCCTCAGCCTCCCTGGTAGCTGGGGTTACAGGGTGTGTGCCACCATGTCCGGATAATTTATGTTTAGTAGAGATGGGGTTTTGCCATGTTGGCCAAGCTGGTCTGCAACTCCTGACCTCAAGTGATCCACCCACCTCAGCTTCCCAAAGTGCTGGGATTACAGGTCTGAGCCACCATCGCTGGCCTGATCTTCTGTTCTAATATTGGTTATTCAGTCTCAATGATAGCGCCTGCTTGTATTAATTTGTTGTAGAAAGCACAATTGCAATGAATCTGGTTGTGTATGTACGTGCTGACTTAGCGTTCATGGCTGCACTGTGAGGTGGGCATTGTTCCTGAAGGAAGGCTGGATGGGCAAGTCGGGGCTTAGATACGGGACTTGTGGGCAGTCACTGTTGTCCCATGACTGAGATCAGGCCTGTCTGTCGCCTGTACCCTGAACTCTTAACACACGAACGAGCAAGTGTCGAGTCGGTGCTCGAGTGTGATGTGGCCTGTGGTGTGTGCCTCTCAGCCTTGCTTTGGCTCAGGGTAACAGGGCAACAGCTCCGTCCCTCGTGCGGCTCCCTGGAAGTCCCAGGAGAACCCACTGATACGGTTTATAAATGCCAGACATTGAACGTTCTCCTTGGTACCAGCACATCTGGAATCGGACAGTGCAGTTAGATTCTCGGCCAACAAACCTGTACAGGAGTGTGTGAACTCTGCATTTGCTTCTCCCGGACAAAAGTGAATTCCTGGTCACTAGTGGATGACAACAGGTGTGGCCTCAGGAGCAGCACGGAGACAGGCACCCGGGTGCAGGAAGAGCATCTGCAAGAGGGATCGGGGAACGTGACAGACGCAGGTGCGAGTTTAGCTGCTACAGTAGGGGGTATGGGGTGGGTGAGACCAGATTTTCTTATTGTTGCCCCTTTCTGAAAAGGACCCTGAATTGACTTCTCTGTGGCTCCTCGTGCCTCCTTGTCAGGTTGGAGGAGACTGCTCCCCTGGCTCAGGCCCTGCTTGCGGCAACACGGAAGCTGCTGTTGCTTGCCCTGCCCTCCCTGTGACGTCCTCTGTGCTGTTGTCTGGGAACAGTTCTGTTGAGCAAGCTTGGACTCTGCTCCCTTCTGCTCTTGGATTTCATGTCTGGAAGGCTTGTGTTCTTTCCTGATTTTTGATGATGCTGAGCTATGATTTTGCAAGGATCACATGTGCCCATACAGGGAGAAGCTCCTTTGCAACTTTAACATCTTGTCGCTCTCAAGCAGAGCTTGCTATGGAAGTTGACTCCTGTGTTTTTGTTTTGGCAGAAACTGAAGCACACTTGATCCTAGCTCTTCTCTCTCACTGCTCCCCTCATGTGTGGCAGAAATCATATGCCCTGAAGTTTACCAGTCCCTTCATTTGAAAATCAGTTAATGTATGCGATCCTCATGAGAATTTTACTTTTTATAAAAGCAATCGCAAAGACTGGGTTTTGTGAAACCAGTGTTTTATGTGTATATTACTTGCACTCACAATAAGCTTTGTCTTCTAAATATTTCATGTTTCAGATTAGCACTGGAATCATGCCCTGGAGTAGTTTTGCTTTTCCGCTTTTATTTTTGGCTAAGGTAAACTTGAGAACATTGTGATATTAGGTGTAGTGAGCCCTTTTAGCTGCTTGTATGTCTGTTTTCCTTTAAGCCAGAACCAGCAGACGGATACCAGTTTGTGAGCACCTGGCATCTCCCAGGCCTTTTCTGGGTCTTCCCTCCACTGTCTCGTGGACAGAACAGTCACTCGTGGAAGGTGAACCTGAGAATCTGTGCGTGGAATTAAGTAAATGTCATAGCTCTCTTCTGTGATGAACTGAATCACATTAAGCCCAGTAAATTGTAACAGCAGGTTTTGCACATACAAAGCATTGAACACCAGGACAGGTAACCAGGCTGCGACACTTCTGGTCCTGCACAAGACCTCCGGTGTCACAGTGCATTTAACAAATTGGTAGCATTGAGTGTTTGAAAACGTTGTGTATGTACCATGTCCGTGATTTTCGAGGGCCTGGAAAAACACCTCTGTGGTTATAGCAATCTTGATCAATGGGAGCTTAAGGTTAGTACTGGGGCAGACTGTGTTTTAAAGAATCAAGGTCTCTCGAGTATGTTTTGGTTTTCCCATGAAGAAGAAAGATGTTAGCTGTTCTTTCCTGGACTGTGACTATCAGAGTGCCCCACCTCGGTCACTCACATGTTTACTTCATTTCCGTTTAACCAGGCTGGGCTTGGGCCAGAGTTCTTCGGTTGTCAAATGTCATATGAGGCTGAGGAACTGTTTTCTGCTTCATCGTTGTCATGTGGAAATACTGTTTTCCAAAGCATACTCTACTTTCTCATTTGTGTTTATATAAAATAATGGAATGGTTATGTTAACTGTGCAGTTTCCTATGCTTGGTTATTTAATTGCAGAAAGATAACGGTTTTATTTTGCTAAAATCTGTGCTAGGAATTGTGCAAAATCTTTGTGAAATGCCCATTTTACTAGCTGAAATTATAGATCTTTGTATAGAAAAGAAAAAGCCTATTGCTACAAGGAGCATTGTCTTTATCGATGCAAAAAGCTTTAGGCTTATTGGCCGTGTAGTCAGTAAAATGCATCAGAATGTGGCGAAAATTGAGAAAAGCATTGAAGTTTTAAAATCTGCTATGCAGTTTTCTTCAACTCCCTTGCAAGATACTTAATTTGAATAGAAGACAGAATAAAGTATTCCCATTGAGGAAAGGGGCAGGAGGACTGTTGATTTTGTTACTCCTTGAACAGCTCTGAGATTGCTTATCGCGAGTTAGACATTTGCAGAAATGATCCAGCAGAGCTGCAGTCATCTTGCAGATCAAATGAAGTTTTTTCTGAAAGCTTGTTACAGGCTTAAATTTCTGACCCTTTCCATCCACTGATCTTGTATGATTGGTTTCTTTTTGCACCCATTTGGGTCTGTGAAGCGTCTTCCCACTGTGGTAGAACTTTAGCTCTGATTTCATGCGTGAGTCGGTATCCTCCTCATCTGTGAGGAGAAAGCGCTGCAGATCCTGCGCAGTTTCCGTCCCCTTCCTGCACGCGGATAGATTGGGAGGTATTTGTGGTGTGTGAACTTGCTACCCCCAGAGGCTCCTTGTTCACTCCTCTGGACCGTACTCCTCCCTACTCCGATAGACTGCACTCCTCCCTCCTGGTTCATTCCCTGGACCACATTCCTCCTTCCTGGCTCACCCCCTGCACCACACACCTCCCTCCTGGTTCACTCCCTGGACCACACTCCTCCCTCCTGGTTCACTCCCTGGACCACACTCCTCCCTCCTGGTTCACTCCCTGGACCACACACCTCCCTCCTGGTTCACTCCCTGGACCACACACCTCCCTCCTGGTTCACTCCCTGGACCACACTCCTCTCTCCTGGTTCAGTCCCTGGGCCGAACTCCTGCCTCCTGTTTCACTCGCTGGGCCAAACTCCACCTTCCACCCTCGTGGTTCACTCTCCTGTGTCCCCACTCCTCCCTCCTGGTACACTGCTCTGGGTCCCCACACCTCCCTCCTGGTTCACTGCCCTGGGCCCCTACGCCTCCCTCCTTGTTCACTCCCTTGGACCCCCACTCTCCACTCTCCCTCCTTGTTCACTCCCCTGGACCCCCACTCCTCCCTCACATTTCCATCCCCAGGGCCCCCACTCCTCCGTACTCCCCTGGGCCGCATTCCTCCCTCCTGGTTCACACCCCTGGGTCCCCACTCCTCCTTCTTGGGGGTTTGATAGTTTCTGCTGTGCTTGTGCCAGCACGATAAGGCTGAGTGGCAGCTCTAGGGCTGTGGCTGCTCACGCCACTGTGGCATTAGTGCAGAGAACTGCGGGGATGCAGCTGCCCTTGCTGTGATGCTTCGAGTGTCATAGTCGGTGTCGGAAGCTGGGTGAGATGTGGATGTCCCAGGAAGGGACAGAAGCCTCCCCTCAGCCTCTGTCAAACACTTCTCAGCCACGCGTGGTGGCTCATGCCTGTAATCCCAGCGCTTTGGGAGGCCGGGGCGGGCGGATCACATGAGGTCAGGAGTTGGAGACCAGCTTGACCAATGTGGTAATTTTTGACACATTAAGGATTAAGGAAAATGACTCACACTCATTTGCCTTGCTTCTTTTTTTTTTTTTTTAATTTATTTATTATTATTATACTTTAAGTTGTAGGGTACATGTGCATAACGTGCAGGTTTGTTACATATGTATACTTGTGCCATGTTGATGTGCTGCACCCATCAACTCGTCATTTACATCAGGTATAACTCCCAATGCAATCCCTCCCCCCTACCCCCTCCCCATGATAGGCCCCGGTGTGTGATGTTCCCCTTCCCGAGTCCAAGTGATCTCATTGTTCAGTTCCCACCTATGAGTGAGAACATGTGGTGTTTGGTTTTCTGTTCTTGTGATAGTTTGCTAAGAATGATGGTTTCCAGCTGCATCCATGTCCCTACAAAGGACACGAACTCATCCTTTTTTGTGGCTGTATAGTATTCCATTGTATATATGTGCCACATTTTCTTAATCCAATCTGTCACTGATGGACATTTGGGTTGATTCCAAGTCTTTGCTATTGTGAATAGTGCTGCGATAAACATACGTGTGCATGTGTCTTTATAGCAGCATAACTTATAATCCTTTGGGTATATACCCAGTAATGGGATGGCTGGGTCATATGGTACATCTAGTTCTAGATCCTTGAGGAATCGCCATACTGTTTTCCATAATGGTTGAACTAGTTTACAATCCCACCAACAGTTTAAAAGTGTTCCTATTTCTACACATCCTCTCCAGCACCTGTTGTTTCCTGACTTTTTAATGATTGCCATTCTAACTGGTGTGAGATGGTATCTCATTGTGGTTTTGATTTACATTTCTCTGATGGCCAGTGATGATGAGCATTTTTTCATGTGTCTGTTGGCTGTATGAATGTCTTCTTTTGAGAAATGTCTGTTCATATCCTTTGCCCACTTTTTGATGGGGTTGTTTGTTTTTTTCTTGTAAATTTGTTTGAGTTCTTTGTAGGTTCTGGATACTAGCCCTTTGTCAGATGAGTAGATTGCAAAAATTTTCTCCCATTCTGTAGGTTGCCTGTTCACTCTGATGGCAGTTTCTTATGCTGTGCAGAAGCTCTTTAGTTTAATGAGATCCCATTTGTCAATTTTGGCTTTTGCTGCCGTTGCTTTTGGTGTTTTAGACATGAAGTCTTTGCCCATGCCTATGTCCTGAATGGTACTACCTAGGTTTTCCTCTAGGATTTTTATGGTATTAGGTCTAACATTTAAGTCTCTAATCCATCTTGAATTAATTTTCGTATAAGGAGTAAGGAAAGGATCCAGTTTCAGCTTTCTACTTATGGCTAGCCAATTTTCCCAGCACCATTTATTAAATAGGGAATCCTTTCCCCATTTCTTGTTTCTCTCAGGTTTGTCAAAGATCAGATGGCTGTAGATGTGTGGTATTATTTCTGAGGACTCTATTCTGTTCCATTGGTCTATATCTGTTTTGGTACCAGTACCATGCTGTTTTGGTTACTGTAGCCTTGTAGTATAGTTTGAAGTCAGGTAGCGTGATGCCTCCAGCTTTGTTCTTTTGACTTAGGATTGTCTTGGAGATGCGGGCTCTTTTTTGGTTCCATATGAACTTTAAAGCAGTTTTTTCCAATTCTGTGAAGAAAGTCATTGGTAGCTTGATGGGGATGGCATTGAATCTATAAATTACCTTGGGCAGTATGGCCATTTTCATGATATTGATTCTTCCTATCCATGAGCATGGTATGTTCTTCCATTTGTTTGCGTCCTCTTTGATTTCACTGAGCAGTGGTTTGTAGTTCTCCTTGAAGAGGTCCTTTACATCCCTTGTAAGTTGGATTCCTAGGTATTTTATTCTCTTTGAAGCAATTGTGAATGGAAGTTCATTCCTGATTTGGCTCTCTGTTTGTCTGTTACTGGTGTATAAGAATGCTTGTGATTTTTGCACATTAATTTTGTATGCTGAGACTTTGCTGAAGTTGCTTATCAGCTTAAGGAGATTTTGGGCTGAGACAATGGGGTTTTCTAAATATACAATCATGTCATCTGCAAACAGGGACAATTTGACTTCTTCTTTTCCTAACTGAATACCCTTGATTTCTTTCTCTTTCCTGATTGCCCTAGCCAGAACTTCCAACACTATGTTGAATAGGAGTGGTGAGAGAGGGCATCCCTGTCTTGTGCCAGTTTTGAAAGGGAATTTTTCCAGTTTTTGCCCATTCAGTATGATATTGGCTGTGGGTTTGTCATAAATAGCTCTTATTATTTTGAGGTACGTTCCATCAATACCGAATTTATTGAGCGTTTTTAGCATGAAGGGCTGTTGAATTTTGTCAAAAGCCTTTTCTGCATCTATTGAGATAATGATGTGGTTCTTGTCTTTGGTTCTGTTTATATGCTGGATTATGTTTATTGATTTGCGAATGTTGAACCAGCCTTGCATCCCAGGGATGAAGCCCACTTGATCATGGTGGATAAGCTTTTTGATGTGTTGCTGAATCCGGTTTGCCAGTATTTTATTGAGGATTTTTGCATCGATGTTCATCAGGGATATTGGTCTAAAATTCTCTTTTTTTGTTGTGTCTCTGCCAGGCTTTGGTATCAGGATGATGTTGCTTCTTAATTGATGATTGGTGTAGCCCAGTAGTGTGAACTTGTTAAGCAACCATTCTTACTGAAAGACTAATCTTTAAAAGTCTCCTCCTCTGGACACGTCTTTGGCTGCTGTAATCAAATGCAATGTAATCAGCACTGGTTAATGGCTTTCCTTACTTGGCTAATAAATGCTCTTCAGAAACTTTGGTTTCTTGTTATTTTCATTTATAATTATGTTTTAAGCCTTCAAATTTTTCTAGCTTTCCTGTGAGTTGGGAATAACTGTGATGGGTGCTTAGTTTGGGATGTTGACATACACTCTATGCCCAGCTACTATGCCATTGTGTGAACACTGAGTTGTCACTTTCTCATGAAGACTGATTTCACCTAGTTTGGTAAATTCTATTAATTTTAAGGAAGGGGGTGGAATGCAACTGCTGTTAGGAGGCTTTTTTAAGGGTTGAAGAAATGTTGCCATGATTATTACCATTACAGAAGGAACATAAAAACACGTGCTGCCTTCAGTCATGATGAATATGTAAGTGCGCATCTGTGACTGCAGAAAACGGCAGCCCCAAATCTTAAAATCGTGTGGATGCACCAAGCCCATCTGCAGGGCACTGTGGAGCAGCCTGCATTAGCCGAAGTTGGCCCACAAGCCCTGAGGGATGGTGTCTGAGTTATCATAAGGCTCTGATTTGGGATTAAACAGGCCTCCAAATACTGTGATATTCTAAACAAAGACATGATACTGCCCAGGGAGCCCAGTGGGCACCTGTAGGCAGTGTAGGTGAGAAAAGGCTCCAAGGAAGATTCCTGCAGCTCAGCTAGGAGGATTCTGTAAGGCAGTAGACACATCAATGTTCACATAGGAGTGTTGAGCTATATTCATTCCTTTTAAGCAGCCAGGCTTGTGTGTGTTTTTAGGGGCACTCACATGGCGCCCCTTCCACAGTCACTGCTGGTTGTGCCTGTTTGATGTTGCGTATTTCTGTGTTAAGTGTGTCCACTCTCCAAATGTATCTCTGTCTCTAGAATATTTTAGAGTAGACCATTTATTGGTTAAACGCTTGTTTTTAGTGAGGAAGAAATCTTTAAAACTGGCCATACAGACCCTACTATAAATGTTTAACAATGGAGTGTGTAATGTTTAACATGTAGTGTTTAAAGTCGAAGACAGTTTAATTTAGAAATCCTGTCGGAATGCCAACTTAAATTACCACCATCCGTATGCATATGGAAAAGAATGACAGTGAATGTGCAGAAATGGAATTTTCTCTGTTTTGTAGAGATTCTGTAATGGATCAGGTACAAGCCTCACTTCATGATTTAAATGCATGAAGCTGAAATTACAGAACTTGACAAAAACATGCCTTTGAATAGTGAGCCTTTATCCTCCTTGAAATAGTGATTCATTCACTAAAATGTCCACCTGCAACTTTGTCAAACACATTTGTTGCATTAGTTCTTAAGAGAGCTCAGTTTTCCAGACAGGGAGATTATTACTGCTTAAAGTTTGTCCTGATGATGTTAGTGAACAGGGAAAATCCTTTGACGTGGATTCTGTGTGTGTGTTAAATATCAGATGCGGCCTGCCCAACCCTCTGCCTGTAACTGGGAACTTTGACTGTTGGGATCATTGTAGAGAATCTTGAGGAAAGCAAAACAAAAAGCCTCTGGAGTAGCAAAAGATGTAGCTGATTTCATGCAGTAAAACTTACACATTTTTCTTTAAAATGCATCCTTCGGAACCTCAGTTTGCTGATTATTTTAGAATCACTGTAGTCTGCTGACAGCAGTTGTGGGAACAGGTGCATGACCCGGCTGGTGCAGGAGGGTCTCAGAGCGGAGCCACACTGCTGACACCGAAGGGGGGACTGGAGCCATCATGCTTGTGACTCGTGCAGATGGCCTTGGCTGACCTCCAGAAGAGGAAACGTCAGTATCCAAGGAGGAAAAAGTGTATTAATTTCATGAGTGTTTGACTTCGCAATGGCTACAACCCTGAGTTTGTGGCACCTGCTGTCTCTGGAATGAGGAGTCTTCCCTTCCTGGCAGACAAGCTCTAGATGGGAACAGGAGCTGTGATTGTTGGATTGAAGAAGTTTCCTTCTTGGGGAGGTGGCCTTCGAGCTTGACTCGAAGGAAATTGTGACTGGCGGGAAAGGTTCTTGGAGACAGTGTTTTTACCAGGAGGGTCAGTGACTGAGAACCATCCTGTTCCGAGTGTTGCCATTCTGGTTCTAGAGTAAACTTGGAGAGAAACAACAGCCAAAAGCCTCGAGGAATCTTCTGTGATGTTGATCACATTTGGTAGATTTGTTGCTGAGACTCTGAAATGAGAAGCCCGGGAGGTGCAGGTCTATCAGGCCGTGGGACATGGGAGAGCTGCTGCTTCAGGGGTTGGAGTCCCCGTGCCAGAGGCTCAGTCCTGCAGAGACTTTTGCACAGTGGGCAACAGCTGCCTCCAGTTGATTGTGAGTCCCCCAGATGAATACCCATGAAAGGTAGTGTGTCAGTAAAGACTCAAACTCTGTGAAGCATTTGGAGATTTATTCTGAGCCAAATGAGTTAGCATGACCCTTGATACTCCCCTCAGGAGATCCTAAGAGCGTATTCCCGAGGTGGTCAGAGCCCAGTCTGGTTTTATAGCTTTTAGGGAGACATGAGACAATCAAAATAAATGTAAGATGTACATTGGTTTGGTCTGGAAAGGTGGGACAACTGGAAGCAGGGGTGTCCAGGTCACAGGTAGATTCTAAAATTTCCTGATTGACAGTTGGTCGAGAGAGTTGTCAGATAAGGGGTTGTGGAGACCAAGGCTTTGTCATGTGGAAGGAATCCTCCAGGTAGCTTTGGAGATAATAGATTGTAAATGTTTCCCATCAGACTAAGCGTCTAAGTTCTGTGTAATTCCAGAAGGGAGGTGGGGTGATGAGGCAAGTCTGACCCCCCACTGATCATGGCGTGGACTAGTTTTTCAGATTAGCTTTGGAATGCCCTTGTCAAAAGCAGGTGCTGTTCAGATGGCCAATGGGGCTTCGAATTCTAATGTTTTTAGAACCAGAAAGTGATTGTGTTTTTTTCTGTAGATGACAGCCAGTGTGGTAATTAATATTTTATTAGCAGATTAATTTGGAAGTTAATGTGTTTTCAAGTGTGTTAATTATTAAGTCATCAACAAACAGAGAAGGGCTTACTTTGAAACCAGCCTGAGACTCAAGAGGCTCATCAAAGAAAACGATGGACTTGGGAGAACTGATTCACGTGTTTACTGCCCCAAGTTTCAGGCATTATGAGAGGTCTGTGCTGATACATTGTGACTTGAGAACTTAAATCTTGACTGACTCTTAAGAGTGAGGCTTTTTTTTTTTTTCTTTTCTCTTTAAACGTTCACTGTTTCTGTCTCCTGTGTTTTGTCTTCCAGCCGCTGAGTACTTTAGCTTTGTGTTCACGTGGCGTTGTTCCCTGAACCACTGGCTTTGTGGCTCCTCTGTCCTGCCCGCCTTGATCACGTCTTCCCCGCCCCGTGGGTTTTATCCTGAGGACTGTTCTCTGCTGTGTGGAGTGGAGGATCAGTGGACACTGGCTTTACCAACTCATTTTCTATGTAGCTCCCAGTTTCTCAAAATCATAATCATCTTGGATTCCCTGTGAAACTGGGAGTCAGGCCTTGGGCACAGTGCTGGGTGGCCTTGGGTGCAGTACTGGGGCAGGAGGGAGAGATGAGAACAGGACGGACGGTTTGTCAGGGGAAGGAACCCCTTGCTGAATTCCCGTGTCTGTTTTAGGTTAAAGACGAATGGCCGGGTGGTGGATGTCTCCCCTGCTGTGGCTGGACCTCGCTGTGCTGAACCCTGAGCAGGGGCCCCAGCAGCTGCCTCCTGCCAGGCTGGGGCCACAGGGCTGGGCTGCTGCCTCTGGGGTGGGTTGCGAGGGCTCGTGCCAAGGTGCAAGGGTCTGCACCGCTCCTGTGTGACCTGAGGAGCATGGGGGAAGCTGGTCTGTGCTCCTTACCTGGGAGAAGCTGAGCTCACCTGGGCTAGAGCCTCTGGGGAGGTAGGAAGGCAGAGGCCTGGAATTCCTGCTTTCCCCAGACAGCAGGAAAGCTCAGTGTTGCACCTGCTCTGAGATGCCCTCAGCAGCCATATATAGTTGACTTTAACATGAGGGAAGGTGTCACTTAACCCGGCTCTGTGGGGAGCTTTGGGGAGTACAGGCCCTGGGCCCCAGGCTTTTTAATATGTTCCTTCCTGAACAAAAAACAACAAAAGATCCCTGTGGCTGATGCCGACTGCGTGGGGTAGGATATGCCGAGCTTGCGTGGGGCTTGCCCCTGAGTTTTCTTGGTGCTCCTCCCAGCCCGCACGGATACCAGCCTTTCCAGGCCGAGGCTTGTCCTGTTTAGACCCTCACTGGTGGGGTCTGTGGTCCTGGATCGAGAGCCCAAGCACTGCTTTCATCGTTATAAATGACTCATCCGAGATGCACGGTTGCCCCCAAACATCTCAGGAGCATGAGATACAGCCAGTGTCACCGCTGCAAGCTCATAATTCTAGTGGAAAGAGGAAATTTTACTTTTAATGTGCTCGTGTGACTCAGATGCAAATATTCAGTTCCCGTTAAACTTTCAAGACTTTGAGAACCTCTGAGATTCCTTGAAAGCCGTTCCTTGGCCCCACGACTAACTCTCCTGTGGAAGGAGGCTGGGGTGGTCCACGGGGACTGGGGTCCTGCTGCCTTCTCCAGGATTCCTTAGGTTTCATCATTAGTCCCAGCTCTTCAGCAGGTGGAGCTGATTGACTCTGACATTTCCATTATTTTGTTCTTGTGTTGTCTCAGTTAACTTAGAATAATGAGTATTTACCAGAAATAATTGATGGCGAGATGGGAATTATTGGTGATTCCCGGACATAGGCAGCCTGTATAGATAAGCGTGTTACACAGTGTCTGATTTCTGAGATGTTGGTTGAAACCTGCTCAGCAACACACTTTCATGGGTAGATTCCTGTGCAGGAGAAGCTGTTTTTCCCCGAGACACGGTGGCGGCCCCTGCACTGGCATGGCAGGGTGGCTGTGTGACTGGGCAGGGCTGGACGTGCTCCTGTCCACCCCTGCACTGGTCGCGTACCTCCATACCACATGTGTGTCGAGGGTGCCTGCCTTTGTTCCCCCAGCTCAAACTCATAGAATGGTATACCTTCCTTGACACATTCCTGCATAGAGATGATTAGATCTGGGGGTTGAATCTCAATCTGACAGGCAGGTAGGTAAATTATTCACATGAATGACTTGGGTCCTCCACGTTCAGGGTCAGGAGGTGCGAGGTGGGTTTGGACACAGCTGCCTGGCCTCAGAAAGTTTCTCTCAGAGCCTGTTTCTTTCTCTAGCAAAGTAAATGATGCCTACCTCACGGGGCTTGACACACGCTCAGTACTCAGATGCTGTCTGGTCTTTATTATAGTTGGTATTTGGGGAACAGTGTGGCTGGTAAGAAAATGCGTTATCTTTACAATTTATAGAATGTGATACAAGGCAAGCGTGAAACCGGGACTCTACCCTAATCTGAAGATGCTGGTGCTTACTCTTCTCCTTAAGCATTTTGTTGCAGTTCTGGCGTTTGTCAGCCAAGTCATATGACGGCACCGCATGCGTGATGCCAGCTCAGTTACCTTGGAACGGGGAGCCTGAGACTGCCAGGGAGCATCCCTCCTGCCTCCAGCCCTCGGCGGTTTCTCTCTCTCTATCCTTCCCTCTGTCCCTCCCTATCCCCCAATCCTCCTCACCACTCAGGCTCCCCTCCCTACCCCCCTCACTTACTCTACAACAGAGGCCCAGACTTTGACAAATCCCAGCTGGGCCTATTTACTGCTTGGCTGGGAAACCAGAGGGAAAGGGCCCCAGTTACTACAAAAATAGAGAATTGAAATAGAATGTGAGCTACTTTTGCAGATTTTTTATTTTAATCTGAATGTAAAAGGCAAGTATCAACACAAAATCTGTGCTAACTGAGCCACACAGCTCCGAGTCTGCCTTGTCAGGGCTCCGTGGGTTCCCATGCCCTGGCCTTCTCTATGAGTGTCTGGACACGCTGAGACTGCGAAAGGAGCATTTAGTTATGGTCCTTTGAATGTTCCAGAGTCATGTTTAATAAAAATCTTCACGTTTACCCACAGCCAAGTCTTGATTTAATAACAGGTACTGCAGATCTCTGGGTGGGCCTGAGCCTCTGTTTTAGAAGCAGCCGCACCATCCGAGGGGCAGGTCCGTGTGGGCTGGCAGGCGGCCTGGTCCTTGGAGCACAGGGTGGACCTGACCCAGTCCTCGCAGTGCGGGGCCTTGCAGTTCTAGAATGTAGTGATGCAACCTGTGGCATAAATAAAAAGCCTCATGTGCCCCCATGAGAAGCTGGGGCTTCCCCTCAGTACTGGGGTGTGCTGTGTTTGTGATCGTGCAGATGTAAAAGTGTGAGGGAGATGTCTAAAAACCAGGCTCCCAAAGACAGTCCTTCATGTCTGGTGCTTTCATGTGTGTATGCACACCTGTTTGACGCGTGTACACCTTCACTCGTGCCCGTTTCATGCGTGTACACCTGTTCATGTGTGCATGCACCTGTTTTGCGTGTGTATGTGCCTGGGCATTCACCCTGCATTGCGTCATATGTTGTATTTTACAGATTTTTTTTTTTTTCAGTTTGTATCGTGAGCTTGTAACGACTTTGTGAAGAAAAGAGGGGGCCCTGGCAGCCTTTGACTTTGAGAAACGTGATGTCATGGGACCAGATGAGACAGCCCGGGTGAGGCCGGCAGAGGCCATCGTGGCCTGGGAGTCCGTGCACATCCACTGTCTGTCGCTGTGTGACAAGTGACCCCAAAACCTAGGGGGTAAGGCAACGTACACGTACGATTGTACAGCTTCTTCAGGTTGCAAATTCAGGGCAGCCCTGCTGAGCGACTCTGGCCCAGTCCCCCGCGTCACCGTGAAGATGCTGTCCAGGGCTGCGGCCATCTGTAGGCTCAGCTGGGCTGGAGGTTCTGCTCCAGGATGCTGTGCTGACGTGTCTGCAGGCAGAGGCCTGCTCCTCCACACCTGGCCCCTCCCTGGGGCTGCCAAGTGCATTCCTGCCCAGGGCCGCTCCTTTCCCCAGAGACGTAGCAGTGCTGGTCTTATGCCCAGTGTCAAGGTGGCCGGGTCAGGAGCAAAGACTTGTTTCCCCTACTCAGAGTCTACTCCTGCAGGGTTGGGCGACAGTGGAGGTCGCGCAGGAAGGTGTTCGCTGAAGACCGTGCTCTGTGACTTGACGGGTGTTCCTCCCAGGAGGGTGAAATGGAGACTGGACGCTGGGAGCGGCGTCCTGCGCGACCCCGCATGTAGTGGGCTCACAGCAGAGCTACGTCCTTCCTTTACAGATACTTTTCAGAGTCTGCCCGCCTTTAGATTCTCTGATTAACATGTCTGAGGAGGGTCCCAGGAGTCTGCCACCTGCCAGGCCAAGGACGTTCCCTGCATGTGACTGGTCCCTTGACACCCTGAGAAATGTGACTTGAGAGGATCACCCGAGTTTCCTAAATGAGTCACCTGCCTTCTCTTCCCTTTGCTTTCATGCCTCCCCCGGGCTGGGTCAGTCCTGTCAGCTGCAGCGATAACTGTATGCTGGGGTTACAAGGAGATTGGGGGTGTGTCTGGTCCCCCAGGGAGATTCAGTGACTGAGGATGCTGTCATGGCAGCCAAAATGTCCTTATTGCTTTCACTTTTAGTGAAGTTCAGTGACTACGTTTTCTGAGGCACAACGATGTCCTTGTGAACAATTGGTGATCAAGGAAGCAAACAAGTGTGGGAAAATGATCCTGCCCTGAAACCTGAAAAACGGCAAAACAGTAAAGAGCCCTGAAGAGCCCATGAACCTCCTCATGGGGCAGTGAGGAGACACCTCAGTAATGGCTTAAAAAAAAAATGAGATGATACTGAAGAAAAGGTAAACTAAATTTTGGGTCTCCTATGGGTAAAGAGATTGTGGTTTACATTTTGTAGGCATGTGTTTTCATAATTATTTATTTTTCTTTGTTGGATTTAGAATTAGTAGCAATAAATGTGATTTTTTTTTAATTAAAAAATTAGGGTACACGAAGTCTAACCCCTTTGTGATATTTCTGTACTGTGAGGCTCCACATACAAAAGTGAAGCCCAGACTGTCTATCTCTACTGAACCAGAGAGAAGTGGTCATCTCCTGCAGGTCGGTCTGGCCTCCAGGCGTCTGGCCATCCTCCCAGTTTTGGGCACACATGCGTCACTGGTGCTTCCTGCCAGGCTGTGACTCTGCCCAGGTTTCAGGAGCACCTGGAACAGTTTTCCTGGGGGTCCTGCTTTGTTCTGGCTCCTGGAAGCACAGGCTTTTGATGGAAGGACTCTCTCCACCGCCAGGTCAATTGGTGATTGCCCCCCAGGCTGTATTTCTCGCATGGGGCGCAGAGAGTGCGGGCGTAGTGTCCTAGCCCTGGAGCCAGCTCTAGGACTGCACAGCGGCCTTGCCTCCACCCCTCATCTGGGAACAGGGCGGTGGGGAGGAGAAGGGAACCCCAGGGTCTTGCCCCTTCTGCATCTTGAGAACACGGGAACACATTGTCCCATTGTCTCTCACCATTCACAGCCCAAGCTTGTGTGAAGTATTTATTTTATAACCTCCCCTGACAATGATGTATTTTATATAAGCAGCACATAAAGTGGTGATTTAATACCCTTATCAAGCAAGATCGAAACAATAGGGAACAGATATCACTGTAGAAAAGTTACTTTATCCAGGAAACATTTGTCTACTGCAGGTGGAAATGAATCATGGCTTCCTCCTCGGCGGCTCCTGATGAGCCTGTGAGATTCTGTCCTGTTCACCACTATTAGTTTATAAGCTACACCTTTCTTTCTATGACGTTAGTTACAAGCTCTACCTTTCCTTCTATGATGCTTCTTTCTTGCCTGTTCAGCACTGTTACAGTTACAAGCTCTACCTTTCCTTCTGCGATGTGTATTTCTTGCCTGTTCAGCACTGTTAGTTACAAGCTATACCTTTTCTTCTGTGATGTATATTTCTTGAAGGCATGGACTAAATCCTAATTCCACAGTATTCGATGCACATACTCAAGAGATACTTGTTTGAATGAATGGATTAATGGAAAATAGAAGTGGTGACTTCACTTTTAATTCATTATGCCAAACTTTGTTTACACACAAAATTTTATGGTCTTTTGGATAAACTAGGCTTCTGTGCAGGGTGGTTAGAGATTGTGGGAGTGCAGCAAATGGCTCTGTGCCTCTAGGCTCACAAGGGGCTTGAGGGACTTGATGGTGGCACCTGTGTTGAAAACTCGGTTCTGCAAATCCATTCGAGTGATCTGCCAGCGCACATAGCCCTGCTTCCCAGCTGATTTCTGCCCAGAGGCTTCTCCTGGACACCCCAGGTGAACATGGGTTCAGCCAGCACTGCTGGACTTCCACAGCAAGCCAGGTGCTGCAGGGATGAGGGAGAAGAGGGGCAGGACCCGGATCTTCCTGGGTCCCAGGACCCGTGTGGGGACACTGGCTGGCCTGGCTCTTGTTGGGGAGGTCAGGGAAATGATGGCATGGAGCCTCTGTTGGCAGGAGCCGCTTGTTCAAACATGGATCCCAGGTCTGTGTGTGGGAGGCAAAATAGAAATGTATGTGGATATCATCAGTAACATAGCAAATGTGGGCTTCTTCCCTAGGGTGGCTGACCCTCTCGCTCATCTGCTGAGCAAAGGCCCGGCCTGGCCTTCTGGTCCTCCACAGTGAACTTTTCCCAAGCTCTGTCCACTCCATGGAGATGGCTGGAGTCAGGGCAGACATGAGGTGTTTGCCACCTTTCTTTTTTTTTTTTTTTTTTTTTTTTTTTTTGAGACAGAGTATTGCTCTGTCACCCAGGCTGGAGTGCAGTGGTGTGATCTCGGCTTAGTGCAAGCTCCACCTCCCGGGTTCATGCCATTCTCCTGCCTCAGCCTCCTGAGTAGCTGGGAGCACAGCCACCCGCCACCACGCCCGGCTAATTTTTTGCATTTTTAGTAGAGACGGGGCTTCACCGTGTTAGCCAGGATGGTCTCGATCTCCTGACCTCGTGATCCACCCGCCTCGGCCTCCCAAAGTGCTGGGATTACAGGCGCGAGCCACCGCACCCGGCCAGGTGTTTGTCCGTCTTTGAAAGCTGCATTTAAAGAATGAAATAGACCGAACAGAATTACTTACTTTTGAATATTTAATACTTAGTTTACAAGAACACTTAAATATAGTTAATGTATTTGAATAATAAGGAAGAACTTTCCCTCTCTGTTTCCAGAGCAAAAGTACAAACCTTTACTTGGCAGGGATTTCACTCTGTTTCTAAAAAGCCAGCAAGCACTTTTCCTGAAATAGACCCATCTGTTCCTCTGCAAAGACCCTACTAACATTTTAGCTGTATTTCTGCTGCATCTTCATGTGATAGATGATAGGAAATTCCTTGCTACTGGAACTTCACGATGTTTCCTTTCACACATCAGATAGAAAGTATAGATAGTAAATCTCAGATTAGTTGCCATCTCGGTCTTGGTAGAGCTGCCACCAACAGCCTCTGTCAGTTACAACAGAGTGTGTCTCCCCAGCAACCAGGCTTAGACTGCAGACCGAGCCAGCCTCACCCAGGATTCAGTGCAACGTCCTCCAAAGCTGTAGCCGCTGCTCTCGGAGGAGACTTGAGGAGCCCTCCCTTTGATGCCTGTGCATGGCTGTTCTCAGATCACAGCAGCTGCAGCTGCAGCTGCAGCAGCATCTCGGAGGATGCCGGCAGGGGTGTCCTGGGTATTGACACCACAGCAGGGGCCTGCAGTGTCTGAATGAAATGGGCCGTGACACTGAGCAGCCTAGAGGAGTCCACAGCCACGTTTCAAAGGTGCAGCGGCCCGAGGTGAACCCCAGAGTACTGAGGAGCCTGGAGTTGACGTGGCACGACTCCATTGAGAGAGCTGGCTGAATTCTGTACCTGTGGCGGCAAAAGATGGCTGTTTGGGCTTGGCCCCTTCCCAGGCCAGGGCTAGGGAGGTTGTCTGCACAGCTAGTGGGAGCTTGACTCTGTTCACACTCGGGGCTGAGTCCCTCACCTTTCTGTGACCCCAGGGAAGATAGACATGCCGAGCTCTCCTGGAAGAGGCCCCTGATGAGTCGAAGCTGAGCTTCAGGATGGTCAGCCTTGTGGTGTGCGGGACAGGTTCAGAGTCGGTGCTGCTACATAGGGGCCCGGCTGCTGTTGTCACTAATTGGGCTCAGTAGACGCTGCCAGTGGTCGTGGCTCCTGTGGTACTTGGTGGTTTTCTCCTCACAGGAGGTACTTGGTGGGTTTCCCTGCGGTGAAGGTGTCGGTCCTGTGACAGGCAGCCTGGCAGGAGGAAGGCGCTGGTAGAGTTGTGCCCCGAGGCCCCCTTCCTCTTGAGGAACAGGAAGGGGATTTGGGATCCTGCTTCCGGCTGCGCTCCCTTGCTATGTTCTTGGCCTCTGGGGCCGGGAGAAGCTGAGTGCCGGCCTGAGGCCTGGACCCGTTCCACAGCCTCCGCAGCGCTTGTGGTGGTATGTGGGATGTGGCCCTTGGAACTCCAAGCCCTACCCTGCCATGCCCGCCTGTTGGGGCGTCTCAGGCACCTGTGTGCCAGGCTCCGTGGAGGTGTGGGCGGTAGCAAGGACTGCGGTGTAGAGGGGACACGGTACGCGGATGAAGATGAGAAGCATCAGGGAGGCACTTGAGGCAGTGACAGCAGAGCTGAGACCTGCAAGGAGGGGACTGGCTGTGGGTGTTGGGGCTCAGGGATCTGCCTCTACCAGAGCCACAGTGGCCAGTGACGGCAGAGTAGGGGACGGAGGCCCGGGGAAACCGTGCGCACGGTTCGCATCAGGTGTGCAGATCTGCCGGGCTGTATTGCCCTTCTCAGTCCTGGCTGGGCCTGGGGTCCCAGAGGGCACTGAGGGTCCTCGCGTCTCCCTCTTCTTGCTTACCTGTTTCTTCCTGGTCAAGGGATGCTTGTTTATTGCAACTCTGGCAGTTATTCTGAATGTTAAGAGGAGTTTCACAAAATTGTAGGGGAGAGGGACCAGGGATTCTTTTTTCTTTTTTTTCTCCCCCCTGATTTTACACGGAGGTTTCTGCTGTCCCTTAGTGTGGAGGCAGAGTGCAGATGCTCTGCAGTTCTGTCCAGGAAGAGAAGAGCTTCTGGAAAGTCACAGATCTGATCATTGCAATAGCACTGACATTTTTAAATGGGAGAATGCTGATGTCTATAATAATCAGAGTAAAACTTTGGTAACTTCAATATAAAGATGCCGAGATGATCTTAGAGCCACTTCGTCCATAAAACCTTCTACAGTGTGGAGTGTGACATCTCTACCAGCCTCTGGTCAGTGGCCGCCTGTGGGTGACAGAATTCTTGAAGTGTAAATGAGAAACTGAACTTCTAATGTTATTCAATTTTAGTCCAATTTAAATAGCTATATGGGCCGGGCACCGTGGCTCATGCCTGTATTCCCAGCAGTTTGGGAGGTCGAGATGGGTGGATCACGTGAGGTCAGGTGTTCGAGACCAGCCTGGCCAACAGGGTGAAATCCCATCTCTACTAAAAATACACAAAATTAGCCGGGCGTGGTGACAGGTGCCTGTATTCCCAGCTACTCAGGAGGCCGAGGCAGGAGAATCACTTGAACTTGAGAGGCAGAGTTTGCAGCGAGCTGAGATTGTGCCACTGCACTCCAGACTGGGGGACAGAGGGAGATTCTGTCTTAAGAAAAAAAAAAAAGATTTAAAAACCCCTACATGCTCCTAGTTGCTTCTGTGGGAGACGGCATGGTTCCAGAAGGTAGACTTAGTGTTGAGGACTCTGCAGTGTCAGGCTGGAGACAGTCTCCCTTTCTAGTAGCGTGTGCCCCTGGGCTGCCCCTCTACCAGAAGGGATGGTGACATCTCTGGGAGGTATCTGTGGACTCAGATCGGTGTGGATTAGTGACTTGTGTTACTCACAGATACTAAATTTTATGGGTAAATGAATACCTGGACTTGCTGCAACTTCAGGGTGAGATTCGGGAGTAGAGAGTGAAAAGTGACAAGGGGACCCAGGGCTTGTTCTGCTGCCCCCAGGACCTGCTTGAGGCGCCTTCCCGTCTGAAGCCACAGCACCTGCTTGGGGCACCCCCCCTCTCTGAAGCCCCAGCACGTAGTCGGGGCTCCCCTCCCTTCTGAAGCCCCCAGCACCTGGTCGGGGCATCCCTCCCCTCTGAAGCCCCCAGCACCTGGTCGGGTCGCCCCTCTCCTCAGAAGCCCCGACACCCTCCTGGCCTGTGGTGCTGCTTCTCCAAATGTTGCCCTTGGCTGTCTCCCAGGAGTCACCAGCACCCGATCAGGCTGCGTGTGTCACTTCTTCACGGATCTGCGGTGTTGAAGTCGGTGAAGCTCATTTGTCTCATCTTCCTGCTCATGTGCCGTATCTCACCTGTTGTCTGTCCGAGTTCGTGTGTGTGCGTGTTGTGCGTTCTCAGGCTGTACTCGGTGCTTAGGTGAGAAGAATGTCAGAGCAACGGACTGTCTGCTCCAAAGGACGCTGTGTGTGAATCGAGACACGGTTTACTTGTGGGGTTTAAATTTCCTTGGTGTTGGAGGCAATTAGGGGGAAACAAGTTCTAAAAAAGCCCCTGTGGCGGAGGAAGACAATAAAGAAAAACATAACTTTATACACACTTAGCAGTTGATTTAATTTGAAGGTGAATTTTGCATTTTGGGGACTCCTAAAGCTACTATTTGTTGGGATTCCTTGATGAGCTTTTCTTGTTTTCTGTCAAGTAGAAAGTAAAGTACATCGGTTTTGCCTTTAGTTTTGTCTGACTAGAATCTAATTCCCTTTTTCCCCCATTCACATTAGGGTGGGGATTGGACTACAAGAGCTGTAGGATCTCTTTATTTCTGATCTTAAATAAATTTTTTTTCCTTTTTTTTTTTTTTTTTTTTGGTGAGTTGCTATTTTTTCCTTCAATGCACTGTTCTTTGGTTTGGGAAATGTGCTATATTTGTACCATGTTTTAAATGTACACAGTGGTTCTAAATTGCTACTTTAAAGTTAGATATAACATCATAATTAAAATGTCATCTATAAATCAGGCACACAGTCTGAGGTCTGGAGACCCCTCTTGTCACTTCCAGCCGTTTCTCCTTCCCTGGCCACGTTGCCTCTGGCCACGTCTCCTCCCCCAACCATGCCGTGTCATCCCCCACCACGTCACCTCTGGCCACATCACCTCCCTCCCGGCCACATCACCTCTGGCCTCACTGCCTGACTCCCTCCCTCCCGGTGACCTCCGTGGCTCCTGCTGACTGCCCTCCCGAGGGTCTGGTTGAGGCTCCTTCCCTGTTTTCTGCTCCTGAGTGGGTCTCGGGGCCTGGATGTTTCACAGGATGCAAGTTTCTTCCCTTCCAGCCGTGGGTCTCTGGGTGACAACTCCAGAGAGGGCACTAAGCTCTCCTGACCCACCTGGGGGCCCTGAGCCCTGACCGCCAGGGCTTCACTGCAGGGTGTGGGGCAGACTCATGCGTGAATTGGACTACAAAGGTGCTTCCAGGAATCCTTGTTTTAAGTGCATTGGAGCAGAGATGGGGAGAGGGGACCACCTGGTTTGCTCAGAATTTGGTCGTGATCACAGCCAATGAGAAAACATAAGCACCTCCGAAATGAAGCATTCCACAGACTGATTTTACACATGACAGTTGTGATGGCTGGAAAAGGCTTCACACAATGAGTGAGTTTGTGCTGCATTTGAAGGACGAACAGGTCCCTGCTGGTGGAAATGAAAGATAAGGGTGACCCAAGCCATCAGCAGCAGCGGAGGTGGGGTTGTGCTGACTTCCCATGGATGGTTGGCATGGCTGAAATGCCATGGCAGGAGAAGGTAGGGGCACTAAGGAACAGCAGGGCGGCATTACAATCCCCCTGCAGGAAGGGGACGTGACTGAGGTATTATCACATGTATACAACTGAGAGATGATTTGAGGAGGATTTCTGGGAGCCTGTGGGAAGAGCACATGGTCATCATCAGTTCTCTGGATCTCTTTTCATGAAATGAAAACAGTCATGCCTCTGCCTCTCTTGTGAGCTGTTAAGATCAAATCGGATAATCTACAGCGAGCCTTGTAAATGCTAAAGCTTAAGACAGACAGTTCCAGTCCCCTTGTCTTCACCCTCCTCTCCTCCCCGGTATCGTGAACCCTGCTGTGTACCACACTATCTGCCTGGCTTCCTCCTCCATAACGTGAGCCCTGAGTACTTGCTGGGTACCTCGCTGTCCACCTTTCCTTCTCAGTAACGGGACCCCTGAAGTATTTGCTGGGTACCTCGCTGCCTGCCGTACAGCTGGCTGTAGCCTCGTCAAACGTACTTGGCTGGGGCATAAGCAGAAGTGCTCGCCGGGCCTTGGGAGGGCTTTCTGACATGTGGGTGCCTACTTTTCCCTGTTAGGCTGGAGCTGCAGGAGCCCTCCTAGATCAGACAGAGGACCAAGGCTGTGACCTCGGGGTGGGGGCTGGGGGAGCTCCCTGTGTTTATTGTGTGGGTGAGAGAAAACTTCAGTCCCGCTGCGGCACTGGGATTCAGGGTTCCTTCTGGAATGTTCTGAGTGAGAAAGTGTGCACAGGTGCGTGTTCTGCGGATTTTATGGTTATGTAGGGAGAGCACTGGTGCCTCTGAACTATGAACCTGCAGAACCACTTCTTCCACTAACGGCCGCCTTTATATAAAGAATGACTTACAAAAGATGCTACTTCAGACGGAGGCATTTGCAGGTGTGGCCTGAAAAATGAACAAAATGACTCTTTCATCTCACGAAAGTACCTTACATTATTCCCAGTGATTAGACATTTGAGATTTCCAGTGAATATTAAACTATAAAAATCTTGTGTCCACCACTTTCTCATGTGATCAGTGGTGATATTGATGTGGTTTTTTTGGACAAAGAATGAAATGTGGAAGCTGCTCATAACTCTGAACCAGTGTTTTCTAACCAATGTGTGATTACAAATCCTGTGCCTGGTAAAAGCCATTCAAGTACAGGATGGACCAGTGGACTGAGAAGGAATTGGGGCAGAAAGGCCCGTCAACCAGAGCGCAGACTCCGCGTTGCAGACAGCCTATACGGAAGTGCCGCTTGTTACATTTGGCAGCGGAGAATACCTAAAATTATCTGAAAACACAATGAAAATACTACTTCCTAATTGTATATCAGCATGAGGTCGGACTTTCTTCATAAACTTAAACCACGGCTCTGCAGCCTACTGAACGCAGATGCAGGCATGAGAACCCTGCTGTCTGAGGTGCAGAGATGTTTGGTGTTTTCACAGCAGCACAAACTGGTCACGCTGCTGCTTATTTTGGAAAATGGTTTCTTCTTTAAGACTGTGTTAAGATATAATGACTTTATCATTGTAAAATGAACCAAATTGTTACTTTTATGTATTTATTTTTTTGAAACGGAGTCTTCCTCTGCCACCCAGGCTTGAGTGCAGTGGTGTGACTTCATCTCACTTCAACCTCTGCCTCCTGAGTTCAAGTGATTCTCCTGCCTCAGCCTCCCTAGTAGTTGGGACTACAGGTGTCCACCACCATGCCCGGCTAATTTTTGTCTTTTAGTAGAGACCGGGTTTCACCATGTTGGCCAGGCCAGTCTCGAACTGCTGACCACAAGTGATCCACCTGCTTCTGCCTCCCAAAGTGCTGGGATTACAGGCATGAGCCACCATTCCCAGCCTTATGAGAAAGCATTTTTGTGATCTTTAATAAAGTGCAAAGGGTTCCTGAGACCCAAATTTTGAAAACCACTGGCTTAAACCGACAAAATTGTCCATGATACTTCAGTGTATCCTCTAAACTGTTGATGGAGAAAGGACATAAGGGTTGCTTTACTTTTGTCCTTTCACAACTCAATGGTGCTGGGACAACTGGGTTATCCACATGGAAAAGGATGGACTGGACCCTTCCTCACCCTACACACAAAGCTCAAAATGGATCCAGTGTAAGGAGTCGACTGTGAGACCCATTCTGTCAGTCTTCTGGGTACCATAAAGGACACCACAGACCGTGCGGCTTAAACAACATCTTATTTCCTTTGTTCTGGAGGCTGGAAGCCTGGGGTCAAGGTGCGGGCAGGGTTGGATTCTCTGGGGCCTCACCCCATGCTGTGTAGACGACGTCTTCTCTGTGTCCTCACAGGTTTCTCTTATGTGTGTGCAGCACTGAGGATTGTGTGTCTAAATTGTCTTATAAGAACACCCGTCATACTGGATCAGGGCCTACTCTTAAGATCTTATGGGACCTAAATTGTCAAGTTAAAGGCACTGTATCTAAATACAGTGACATTTTGAGTTTCTGGGGTTGTGACTTTAACATGGGAAACTTGATGAGGGGGACAGTTCAGCCCATGACACCTCTAGGGGAGAATCCTGGTGAAACTATTACATTGGATTAGGCAATGTTTCCTTAGATGAGACGCCTAAAGCATAACAAGCAACTGATGCGAAAAAGACGGTATCAAAATGAAAAATGTTCATTTCAGAGGATGCTATTACAGTAAAAAAAAAACCCCACAGAACAGGATACATTATCCTGATAAGGGCCTGATATGAAGAATATATTTTAAAACTCTTAATAAAAATCCAATTTAAAAATGGACAAAGGATTTGAATAGACATTCTCCAAAGAAAGACATATAAATGCCTTAAAATGCACATGAGATGTTTAACAGAATTCATCATCTTAGAAATGCAAATCAAAACCAGCGTGAGGTACCACTTCACAACCACCGGGATGGGTAAAACCCCAGTATTGGACAGTGACATGTTGGTGAATTTGGGAAAACTGAAATCTTGATATATTGCTAGTAGGAGGGGAAGTAAAATGGTACAGTTGCTTTGGAAAAGTCTGGCAGTTAGTTCCTCAGAAAATTTAAGCATAAAATCACCGTACCACCCAGCAATTTCACTGCTAGGCATATGCCCAAGAAAATTGAAAATATTTTTACCAAAAAATCTTATGTAAGAATTTTCATAGCGGCATTATTCCTAATAGTAGAAACAGCCCAGGTGTCTGTCAACAGATGAATGGATAAAGACAATATGTACACAATGGAATATCACTCAGCTATAAAAAGGAACAAAAGAACGTGTGCTCCAACCCAAACGAGCCTTGGACGTGAAAGACGCCTGCACCAAAGGCCACGCCAAAGGTCACGCACTGTGAGATTCCACTCACCTTGGATGTGAAAGATGCCAGCACCGAAGGTCACGCACTGTACGATTCTGTTCACAATGTCCAGAATGGGCAAATCCAGAGAAACGGAAGTCGGCTGGCGATTGCCTGGGGCTGGCGGAAGGAAGGAGCAGGTGCTGACTGTTGAATGGGTTCGAGGTTTCTTTGGCCGATGGTGAAAAATTTCTGGAATTACCTACTAGTTGTTGGTTGATGTGCAGCTTTGAGAATATGCTCTAAAGACTGAATTGTATCCTTTAATATTGGGGCTTTTATGGTTCGTAAATTGCTTTTCAATTTAACAAGGAACTCAAGAATTTCTTTGGTGTTGATACTTAGAATGTGAAAGAGACAGTATCCAAAACATGTTACTATGTAACTCATATTGTAACTCTAATTCAAGCCTACGTTTTCACACTCCTGGTCAGCCTCTACTTACACAACAACACCTAATGACTCACCAATTCCATGCTTATCACATAGTCAAACCTAGCCCCTGGCCACTAACAGGAGCTCTATCAGCCCTCCTAATAACATCCGGCTTGACCATATGATTTCACTTCTACTCGACTACCCTATTAATACTAGGCCTACTAACCACCACACTAACCCTATACCAATGATGACGTGATGTTGTACGAGAAAGCACCTATCAGGGTCACCACACAGTATCCGTCCAAAAAAGCCTTCGATATGGAATAGTGCTATTCATCATCTCAGAAGTCGTCGTCTTCTCCGGCTTCTTCTGAGCATTTTACCATTCAAGCCTCGCCCCAACCCCCTACTTAGGAGGTCACTGACCACCAACAGGCATTACTCCTCTAAACCCCCTAGAAGTACCCCTTCTAAACACCTCTGTATTACTAGCATCAGGAGTCACAATTACCTGAGCTCACCATAGCCTCATAAATAACAACGGAAAACAAACAATCCAAGCTCTACTCATTACAAAGGAAAGTGGCCATTTCCTTCCTCCTGGCAGGCGGAGTGGGCGGCAGGCTTGACCAAGAGAGATAAAGGCCCACTTCTGGGAGGCCCATCCCCTGGGTCCCAGGCGAGGCCCTGAGCTGTGAGCAGCGTCCCTCTGGGCCTGACACCTGGCACTTCCCTGTCTGGCTGGGACTTGGGAGGCCACAGGGACTGCTTCTGAGCACCAGGCTTGAGATAAATTCAGAGTAACGTAGGTGCGTTTGTAAGACGTCAAAGGGACCATCTCTCTGCTGGCGACACATGTTTTCTGGTATTGATTTTCTGAAAAAGGATGACTGGCATTCGGTAGAATCATTGCAAAATTCACCTGAAAGGCATCCACATGGTACCTTGTTTCCTCCTGACATTCTGGGCACCACGGGGAATTATTCTTGTCTTCACCACTAGCGGGGGACTTTTCCTGAACACCTGCTGCTCTTTGGCGTTGTGGGTGTGAAGGGGTCAGAGTGACCTTGTCTTCATGGAGCTTTCAGACATCACGGGGACAGTGTGGCACGAGTGTCAGGCTCGGGTGCGATAGACGCTTTCCCCAGAAAACAGCTGCCAATTCCAGGATGGCTCTCGACCCCTCCTGCCTCTGTTCCTCCGCGTCATGTCTGAATTAAGGCTGTTCTATTGTAGCGGGGGTGTCATGTTAAATGCAAGTGTGCTTTTGTTCTGGGCAGTAAGTAAATTAATGGTACATTTGCCAAGGACAGCGAGGTTTGATTTGATGAATCTAATGGGGGAAAAGGAGAAGGGGCTTGGCCAGGTAGGGACGTGTGTGATGGGAGCAGAAAGGAGTAGCCATGCAGGCTGGTGGGATGGAGGGACCACACCCGCCGTTCCATGGGGTCCGTTGATGTTTGTGCCACTAGACCTGAACCTCTGTCTCTACTTCTAAAACCTGCATAGTGAGGAAACTCCTGATGGGCCTGAGTTGTTACTTCTGGTGGCCATTGCTGGGAAGTGCCCCGGACGCCTCTCCTGGCTGGTGACGGCCCCAGGCCTGGACACTGGGTTAGTCCTGAGCTCTGCGAGGGGCTTGGGCTCCATGCGCAGCAGGCACCTGCGCATCTCTTTGGATGTGAGATGTTGGCACTCGGTTTGGAGGCCACAGCGATCTGGGTGTGGTCAGGACTGGCTCATTCTTTGGGGAGAGAGCACCTGCCCGGGGGCCCTCTGAGGTGCGTAGCCCTGCAGTGCCCCTCACAGGATGGCCTGTCCTCCGGGGACTTCCTGACATTCCCCTGGACTCTCAGGTGTGGGAATCAAGTGTGGTGTGTGTGTCATGGGCGGGGGTGCTGAGGACACCACGTACCCGCTCATTCGAAGACACGAGGTGCTGCGTGGGCTCGTTTCCAGGGGGCCGTTGGCATCTGGGGGCCTGTGGGTGTCTTTCCACTGGCAGAAAATAATGGGTGGCCCGTGTTACCTTTTTTGTGTGTGTGTGTTTTGTTTTTGTTTTTGTTTTTGTTTTTTTTTGCCAAAAAGCCATAATGCCAACGGTGCTGTCCCACTGTGATAACTGCCTGTCTCAGGCTCACTGGCCCTCCTGTTTCTGGGTTGTTGTAGTGTTGTTGGGATAACCGTGTTAACTTCATCTGAATTTTCTTCCTGTTCCTTTGGAATAAGTGTTGATAGCTTGTGCTGCTTGTTCACCCCCCAGAAGCGAGGGTGTCCTTTAGGTCTGGCAGAGCACAGCGGTGCAGGAAGGTGCTGGGCCTCCTCCTCTTGTGCCCTCCACAGCCCTCACAATACATCTGCTCTTCTCTCCTCGTGCACACGGCCGGGGTCACAGGCTGCTCGCTCTGCTGTTTGAGATCCTCGGAAAAGGTGGTGTTTACACTGAAGGGGAGAGATTGGGGGTGTGCGGCTGATTTTAAATAGGAGGAAACGACCGTAACAGAATGAGCAATGCCTAGCACTTAGTCTTAGGCTTGAGAAATCGTGTTTTAGAAGCAAGGTATGCCCAACTCGGTTTTTCTTAATTAAATCTTTTAAAGAGTCCACAAATATAAATAGTTGAAGCCTAAAACTATGTAACAGAGGGGCCTAGAGCCCAAGCCACTGCCACCTCTGACTCCAAGACAACCTCAGAAACTTGGTGGTCCTCCTCAGAGAACCGGGCCTTCTTCTCCTCCCTCCACGCTCCTCTTCCTCCTCCTCCCTTTCCCCTGGACAGCCTACCCCTTCCACCCCTTTCCCCCCTTTCCCCCATTCCTCCCTTCTCCCCTCCCCCCTTTTCCCCCCTTCTCCCCTCCCCCCTTTCCCCCTTCTCCCCTCCCCCCTTTCCCCCCTTCTCCCCCTCCCCCCTTTTCCCCCCTTCTCCCTCCCCCCCCCTTTTCCCCCCTTCTCCCCTCCCCCCTTTTCCCCCCCTTCTCCCCTCCCCCCTTTTCCCCCCCTTCTCCCCTTCTCCCCTCCCCCCTTTTCCCCCCCTTCTCCCCTCCCCCCTTTTCCCCCCTTCTCCCCTCCCCCCTTTTCCCCCCCTTCTCCCCTCCCCCCTTTTCCCCCCTTCTCCCCTCCCCCCTTTTCCCCCCTTCTCCCCTCCCCCCTTTTCCCCCCTTCTCCCCCTCCCCCCTTTTCCCCCCTTCCTCCCCCTCCCCCCTTTTCCCCCCTTCTCCCCTCCCCCCCTTTTCCCCCTTCTCCCCTCCCCCCTTTCCCCCTTCTCCCCCTCCCCCCTTTCCCCTTCTCCCCTCCCCCTTTCCCCCCCCTCCCCTCCCCCTTTCCCCCCCTTCCCCCCTTCTCCCCTCCCCCCTTCTCCCCTCCCCCCTTTCCCGCCCCTTTCCCCCCCTCTCTCCCCTCCCCCCTTTCCGCCCCTTTCCCCCCTTCTCCCCTTTCTCCCCTTTCTCCCCGTCCTTCCCCTTCCCCCCTTTCCCCCATTTCTCCCTTCCCCCCTTTCCCCCATTTCTCCCTTCCCCCCTTTCCCCCATTTCTCCCTTCCCCATTTCTCCCTTCCCCCCTTTCCCCCATTTCTCCCTTCCCCCCTTTCCCCCATTTCTCCCTTCCCCCCTTTCCCCCATTTCTCCCTTCCCCCCTTTCCCCCATTTCTCCCTTCCCCCCTTTCCCCCATTCCTCCCTTCCCACCTTCTCCCCATTCCTCCCTTCCCACCTTCTCCCCATTCCTCCCTTCCCACCTTCTCCCCATTCCTCCCTTCCCACCTTCTCCCCATTCCTCCCTTCCCACCTTCTCCCCATTCCTCCCTTCCCACCTTCTCCCCCATTCCTCCCTTCCCACCTTCTCCCCATTCCTCCCTTCCCACCTTCTCCCCATTCCTCCCTTCCCACCTTCTCCCCATTCCTCCCTTCCCACCTTCTCCCCATTCCTCCCTTCCCACCTTCTCCCCATTCCTCCCTTCCCACCTTCTCCCCATTCCTCCCTTCCCACCTTCTCCCCATTCCTCCCTTCCCACCTTCTCCCCATTCCTCCCTTCCCACCTTCTCCCCATTCCTCCCTTCCCCTCTCTCCCCATTCCTCCCTTCCCCTCTCTCCCCATTCCTCCCTTCCCCTCTCTCCCCATTCCTCCCCCTTTTCCCCATTCCTCCCCCTTTCCTCCCCCTTTTCCCCATTCCTCCCCCTTTCCTCCCCCTTTCCTCCCCCTTTCCCACCCATTCCCCCCCATTCCCCCCCATTCCCACCCATTCCCACCCATTCCCCCCCATTCCTCCATTCCTCCCCCATTCCTCCCCCATTCCTCCCCCATTCCTCCATTCCTCCCACCCTCATCCCTCCTCCTTCCCCTTCCTCCCTTCCCCCCACCTTTCCCCCCACCTTTCGCCCCTTTCCTCCCATCTTTCCCGCCACTTTTCGTCCCCTTCCTCGACAGCTTTCTTCTTCTTCTTCCTCCTCCCTGTCCTTGGGCAACCTCCTTGAAACTCTGGTTGAAAATCACTGGTCTGTGGGGCCGTCCATTTGACAGACGAGCACGCTGAGGCCCAGGCACAAGTGACTGACTCAGACCTGCATGGAGGCTGACCCAAGGCGGATGCCATCTCCTGTCTCCCGTACCACCGAGTTGTCCCTAATGGAAGAGAATCAATGATGCTGCTTCCCTGATCTCCAGGGAAACCAGGTTGATAACAGGTTATAAACATGGGAACGTTTTGGAAAATCCGTCGTCCACTTGTCAGCTCCATCTCTCCTGCCCAGAAGATGTAGAGAGAACCTGCCTTCAGCCCACCCTCATCCCGTAACAGGACAGAGGACAAAGGGGCAGAGACCCAAGTCCTGTCAGTGCCCTCAGGAAACCCCCGTTTCCTCCTCATGATGGAAGTGGAAACCGTGCTGCTGGATGATCTTCCCGGGAAGCCCCTCTACCCTGAAAGCAAGGAATCTGGTTTTGAGCGCACTCACATTCTTGGTATCATCACTTTCTGCAGCTGAACCCTGCGTACCTGGCCCATTAATCTTGCTAGTCCGGTGTTACTGGGTCGTGGGAGTTTCTGTGGGCTGATGGCAACTGTTTACTATTGTGTTTAGAGAGAAGAATAGAACTTTATTGTGTCAAAATCAGATGATAACCATTGTCATGTGATTCTTTGGGTTGGTTGGGGCCGGGGATGCTCAAAGCTTTTCCTGAGCGTTAAGTTGTTGTTTGAGACAGTCTCGCTTTGTCGCCCAGGCTGGAGTGCAGTGATGCGATCTTGGCTCACTGCAACCTCTGTTGGAATCTGACATTCTGATATTGAGACTCCTAGGCATCAAGCCCCATGGAAGGGGTGGTGATTACATGAGCGTTGGCGTTGATGTGGGCACTCTCCAAGCTGGACGCAGGGAGCTAGCAAGGGCAGAAAGAACAGGCCCCTCAGGTGCCATGAGAAGACAAAGTGTTGGCAGCAGTGGTGATGAGGGCTGGTGCCAGGGACCAGGAAGACGTGGCAAAGGGAGCATGTGCCTCAAGGCAGCCGTGGAACTCGCGGTCCCTGCAGTGAAGTCTGGTTTGCAGAGGACGTGGACGGCCACGCGGCAAGGCCTACAGACAGCTTGGACTTGGTTGTCTCAGAACTCTGGTGGGCGTTGCAAACGGCCCCACAGGGTTGCAGTGCACATTCCACGGACAGAAAGAAGACGCTTGGAACTGTTTCCGGCACGAAACCAGTGCCCTGTGAACATTGGCCGCTGCTGTCGTGACTGAGTGCTGTCCAACTCGTGGCATTTGCTCTGCTCAGTTCACTTAATTGGGCCAGGAATGGGGTTGCCCTGCCTTCAACAAGTTTGACGCATTGAACGAGAACTCAGTGGATAGTGTACTCTGTAAACACGCTCTCCGGCCAAGAGTGAGCGAAGCCCAGGGAGCGAGTGGTTCTTCAGTATTAGACAGGTGTTTGTGGCGGGGCCAGTTGTGCGGCTGTCAGAGCGAGTGTGACCAGGAAGCCTCTATCCCCCCGAGGTGGCCAGCGTTCCTGTTACAAGCGCCGTAAGCAGAAGGTGGGCACTACTGGGGAACTTGCTTATGTTCCTGTTTTCTGATTGGAAATTCAAGGTTTCTGAGCATCCTACGTCAAATTTGTACATTGCTGAGACTGTACACATTTCAACACTTGTTTTTCTCTGCTTTTCGGGTCTATACAGTCTGGCATTTGGCCGTGGCTTCCAGGAGAGACTGGATGCAGAGCGAAGTCCTCTCCTCACTGTCAATGTTTGCCGATGTCTTTTTGTATAAAGTTTGTATTTCTTGAGACTTTCAATTAGGTTTTTACATAACTAGACTTTTAAAATTGCCATGGACGTAATTCTACCAGTTACAATGGTGAGCTGACATGGGTTTTTGGTTTTACTTTGATGAATGTTTCACATTTGCATGCTGGATGTGGGGGCGGAGGTCATTTATCTGCTTTTCATTTCCTTCTTGGTTATACTTAGTGACTTTCAGGTAAGGTGTGGAAGGCGTGGTACAGGGTGAATTGCAGGCCGCACTGTGGTTGGTGGATGAGAGGCGCGGGCTGCAGTGGTGTACACAGTGGATGACAGAAAAGGGGAGACTTCCATCCTCGAGGGAAACACACAACAATTTAAAAAACTGATCATATAGCTTACATGAAGTCCAACAAATTCAGTTTGCAAAGTTTAACTTCCAAGTTAATTTAGTAATTTTTTCCCTAAGTCATTAATTTAGTACCTTATGTTCAAATATATTTCCTTTGTCTAGAGCAAGTCATAAATTCTAAAATGAATGACTAAACATGGAATAATTTAGGCATACAGCACCTGAAGGGAAAGCTGCCAGTATGCTAAAATATTGGATACAGATGCTTAAAAAATCGAATGTAGCATTCTTACAATGCATGTGCTTTTAGCATGTAACTTGGTGAGTAGTTTTAAGCTCTATTTGTAGGAATGTGTATCTTGAATACTTCAGGGCACCACTGCAGATGTGTGCGTGAGATGTAGAAATACTGAATGTTCTTCTCCCTTCCCTTAAATGAAAAACATTAGCTCCCTTTTTTTTTAATTTTAATTTTAATTTTTTTTGAAGTGGACTCTTGCTCTTGTTGCCCAAGCTGGAGTGCAGTGGCACATTCTCAGCCCACTGCAACTTCTGCTTCCCGGGTTGAAGTGATTCTCTTGTCTCAGCCTCCTGAGTAGCTAGGATTACAGGCGCCCGCCACCATGCCCGGCTAATTTTTGTATTTTTATTAGAGATGGGGTTTTGTCATATTGGCCAGGTTGGTCTCAAACTCCTGACCTCAGGTGATGTGCCCACCCCGACCTCCCAAAGTGCTGGGATTACAGGTGTGTGCCACCATGCCCAGCTAACTCCCTTCTGTACTGATTTATACAGTTGTTTTTGCTTTTTGTTTTTTTGAGGCAGAGTCTCACTCTGTCACCCAAGCTGGAGTGCAGTGACTCAAATCTTGGCTGACTGTAGCCTTCACTTCCTGGGCTAAGGTATCCTCCCACCTCAGCTTCCTAAGTAGCTGGGAATAGACACGCGTCACCAAGCCCAGCTAATTTTTTTTTTTTTTTTTGTATTTTTAGTAGAGACAGCGTTTTGCTATGTTTTCCAGGGTGGTCTTGAGCTCCTGGACTGAAGCGATCTGCCCGCCTCAGCCTCCCAAACTGCTGGGATTACAGGTGTGAGCAACACATCTGGCCCATTTTTTTTTCTTTCCAGGATTAGAAGGCGACTTTCAGAAAACTCTTCAACTTTACAAACTTAATTTTCCATAATATGCCTCTAGGATAAAAACAAGACAGAAACAAAGAAGTGTGTGTGGACTGCAGTTAAAAATGTTCAACACAACATAGCTTAGGAGAGTTGACATTGACAAAGAGCAGGAGGCCGGTTCAGTGCCTTCTAGGCATTGGAAATGGCGGTCTGTGGGCGACCCTAACGTGTGTGGCGTCCTGAGACGTGATCGTGGTGCTCACGCTTTTACCGAGGGCCTCCCGGGAGTACCCGAGGCTCTTCTGCAGTCGGCCAGCCAGGCAGCAGCTGCTGGAGGAGGAGCAAACAGTAAAAGACAGATGTACACGGTGTTATTGTGGCAGAGAGGTTAAAACCAGGCTCACTCTGTTCTTACTGTTTTAAAAAGCTACTAATGAAGTCCTTAAATATGTATTGCATTTCAGGATTTTAAAACAGTTGTGGGTGTGTCTGTCTCTCTCTCTAGCTGCCGTTCGGGTGCTCCCTGCGAAGAGATCTCAGAGATGCCACCTTTTCTTGTTGAGGTGACAGGGCCTAGAGAGGTGTGAACCCCGTGGTCGGGGGTGACTGACCTGTGGGGAGGCTGGGTCAGCGTGGGGATCCACCCCCACTCCACGTTCCTGTAGGGAATCCACAGTTCTAAGTCTTTATGATACGGGTAAGATGAACCTGGAAGAGGTGTTATTTTTAAAGAATTAAGTGCCATGCTCTTTTTTCCTCATATTTCTCCGTGTTTAAGCAGCATTGGAGGATAAGGCACCAGTAGCATGTTGGTTTGGAAATAACCTTGTTGGTTATTTTACGTTGAATCTGATATTAAGGTTGTCTGGTAACAGAAGTTTTCCTTTAACAATATGGAACTCTGTAGAATCTGTTGCCCCATTGGCTGAGCCGTCTGAAGTCCGTGCGGTGGCAGCTGAAGAGGCGGCTTCCCCACGGAGGAAGCCGCTGGATTGGCAGGAGGCACCGCCCTTGATTGAGGGAGTGAGGCGCCTTTGCAGGGACCACTACACCGCACCTGCGGCTCTCTCCTGCCCCTGCTGGCTGGCCAAGCAGCCTCGCGACAGTGTGCTCAGCGTGAATGTTCACGGCGCAGGCCAAGGCTTTTGTTCCAGAAACACTGACTTCAGAAACGGCCGGTCGTGTGTGTTGAGCATGGCAAGAAAGACTTACATGTGTTTAAAGCTCTTGAACAGAGCAAGCTGATGTTTCAAAGGGTATTGACTTTGCTATGATCAATATTCAGGAGAAAATAGGGTTTGACGAAATAGAAAGACTGGAGTGGCAAGTGACGTGCTTGTGCCCCGTATGACTAAGCGATGACCTGGCCCTTCCACACCATGGCCTCTGAGCAGCCAGCGTTGCAGATACTGGATCAATTTAGATGGGACTCCTGGAGCTGTCAGCCCCCCGGGGGAAGCACGAGGAGTTCTGTGTGCCCATGATCATGATTCCCGCTAGTGTGTCCAACAATGTGCCGGATTCCGATTTCAGCATCGGGGCAGACACAGCCCTGAACACTATCACCGACGTAAGTCCGTGTGTGCCTCACCAGGCGGGCGCCGGCCCTTTTTTATCTACCAGTGCGCTAGAAACAGCCTTTTACAAATACCCTGAATGAGAGCTTCTCGTTATTTCCCCACCCCCTAGAAAATTATGTTTTTAGACTCTGAACATTTTTGATCTCCTTCCCAAAAATGTTTTACTGCCTCTTCCTCTGTGTGGTCACCGGCGGGGGATGCAGCGTGGCCAATACCCCGGGAGTGCCCGTGAGTACCTGCAGTGCTGAGGAGGGCTGGGCTGCAGTCTCCTGTGATTGCACCAGCATTAAAATTCGCTTTTTTTTTTTTTTTTTTTTTTTTGGACATGCTGAGCCTAAATTTTCTTTAAGCCTCCAGTACCCATTATGATGAACCCCTGCCTTGATGCTGAGGGTAGAAATTGAACTGAATATTTTATAAGTGTAGTCATTGTCCTGAGCACACCATTGCATTTGTTATCTCTTTGGTCTTGTCTGTTGACCTCATTTTCCTCTTTGTAAACCGGGGCTGTTAAATTACATCTAAGGCAATATTGGGGCTAGTTTAGGTTTTTGCCAAGAGACAATAATAAAACATAGAAATATATTCTTCTGTTTTTTTGTTTTGTTTTGTTTTCTTTGTGGGACAAGGTCTTACTCTGTCACCCAGGCTTGAGTGCAGTGTTGTGATCTCGGCTCACTGCAGCCTCGACCTCCTGGGCTGAGATGATCCTCCCACCTCAGCCTCCCGAGTACCTGGGACCACAGGCACGTGCCGCCATTCCCGGCTCTTCACGTGGGAGCCTGAAATCCATACCTAATGCAGGAAGCATTTCATTTTTTAAAAATTTTGGTGTCTAAAATTTTTCACTAATTCTCAAGTTTTAATTTTTCTTGTGTGACTTAGTTCTCATGAATATTTTTCAGTTTTTCTTTTCCTTTTTTTTTTTTTTTTTTTTTTTTGCAAATCCTTGGCATGAAACTTATTTCTAGCACTGGTAAATAAAAAAAAGCATTTACCATACAGCACATATAGTAAGTAACGCTTAGCACTTGATTCTTGCTTTTCTGAGCATCTTAAACTTTCTTCACTTTCTTTGCGAAGGAAACCTGCCCAGGTTTTCCCGTGTTCACTGGCTTTGGGGGCAACTTTCACCTTTTTTTTGGCAGTCACTAATCTCTGACCTAGACGTTGCTTCTCTTCTCCCGGTGATGGGTGTCACGGCTTTGCTGCTGCGGGGCTGGCCCAGCTCTGGGCTGACCTTCACGCTGGGAACATGAACATGAGTGTCAGTTTCACAGAGGGGATGCCAGCATGGCTTTCGCTGCTCTTTCACTGGCTTTAGCTGGATTTTTGGGTCCGTGAAAGTTGGGTGTGCAATGGGAGGGACTGAAACTTCTTTTTTCCCAAATTGTTACCTAATAGGAACTTGCCCAGAGGGAATGGGTGGAGAATTTGAGAGCAGTCACTGCAGTTAGCTGAGCATCTGAAGATGTGGGACAAAGCTGCTGTTGATCTCCCTGTGACTTTTTTTATTTTCAACTTTCCACACAAAGCAGAGGTCCTTGTGGTATGTGATGTACACTTTCAGGCATAAAAAAATCTCTCTTTAATTCCAGGGTCCTCCGCTATAAATAACTTTTTTGTTGTTGTTTTTCAGATTGTAAATATGTAATAAATGTGTAGGGTCAAAATTTGAAAACCAAAATACGTGAGGCAAACACCCCCCAAATGATCAGTTCTACCCACTTTGACTTCCCTTGGAGGGACTGTGTAATTTATTATGCGATTGTTTTAAATTCAGTTTTTCATTCATTCAAGTTTCTCAAAGCTAGGTTAAACAATTTCGTTTTCTTTCTTTTTTCTTTTGTTTTCTTTTCTTTTTTTTTCTTTTTTTTTTGAGACAGGTCCTTACTCTGTTTCTCAGGCTGGAATGGAGTGGTGCAATCACGATTCACTGCAGCCTCCACCTCCCAGGCTTAGGAGATCCTCCCACCTCAGCCTCCTGAATAGCTGGGACTACACGTGCATGCCACCGTGAGCAGCTAATTTTTTGTATTTCTATAGAAATGAGGTCTCCCTGTGTTGCCCAGGCTGGTCTCAAACTTCTGGGCTCAAGCAGTCCCCCTGTCTTGGCCTCTCAAAGTGCAGGGGTTACAGGGATGAGCCACCACGCTGGGCCTTAAGTTAACTGATTACAATAGAGAAAGAACTAGAAAGTGTAGTTAGTTGAGGCTCCCGTTGGCCAGGCACAGCCACCTTGGTAAGGGTATGTGTGTGTCCTCATTGCCCTTCTGATCCTGAGCTCCGAGGAATGAGGCTGTCTTGGGAGTGCTGTGCTTCTAGTCTCGTGATGGATGAGTGACACCGGCCGATCAAGGTCACCCCGGCGAATGCAGCAGCTGCTTGGGAGCCAGGACAGGGATGAGAAAGCTGCTGAGGGGTCCATCTGTGGACGCCTGAAGGGAGAGGAACGGAGATGTGAACATGGCAGCTGTTTTCTCCAGAGTCCTGTTTACTGACGGCAAAACAGGATGAAGCCTGAGAAGGTTTGGATTTGGGTCTGAACTGGGCTTGTCTGGCCGTAGAACAGGAGCTGGTGACGAACTCAGGACATGAGGGTGTGAGGCGACTTGATGTGGATGGCTCCAGGTCGCTCCAACCACTGTCCTGAAGCCATCGGAGGTTGAGGATGTGTGGGAGTGAGCGTCTCTTCCCTGTCCGGCCACACCCTCTGTGCCCCATGACTCATGGCCTGGTCCTGGGCAGCATTTATGTTTGGGGTCTGTGGATGGCTCCAGTTGTTCAGTATATTCGGTGATTCTCATTGGGATGATTGTGCCCCAGGGGATGTTTGCACCGTCCAGGGAGGTTTCTGGTTAGAACTGGGAGAAGGGATGCTCCCAGCTTCTGGGGCTGGAGACAAGGGACACTGCGGAAAGTCCCTCCAAGCACAGGGCGGGCTCCATAGTAGGAGTCTGGCTCAGGACGTGGCCGTGTTGTGCTTCAGAAGCCTTGGGCGGATCTGATACGGTGAAGTCATCATCTTCTTTGGACACGTGTGTCCTCATCCTCACTTGTGATTTCCTTCTCGCCAGCATTGATGCTTAGCTGATGCCACAGCCCCTCAGAATCTATGCGGTGCTGGTGAGTGGGTCTTCCAGGCAGAACAGAGTGAATGAAATACCTCAGAGCAGGTGTTACACATTCTCAGGATGTGGCTGCAGGGAGTTTCGGTTGGACTCCTTTCATTCCCTAGCGCTGGCTGATGCATTACTCTGTCCTGTAAGCTTGATCAGGTCACATCAGAAACACAGTAGGTGGGTGCCACGCTGCCGTCAGGTGTCGCGAAGGTGGCGGTGACCACAGCATTGAGAGTAATTCCTTGTCATAGTGCCCCCCCCCCCCCCACGTACCCAGGGGCCCGGCTGTGTTCGGTCTTGAGAGTTTTATGCTTTTCTGGGCAGGGTCTCCCCCGTCTTGAAGCTTCCCTCCCCTTTTTTGGAGACTGAAGGAAGGAGAAGAGGAGCGATAGGGAAGGAGGGGAGAGAGGATTTGCAGCAATGGGTCCATTCCCACAGATTTCAATGTGGAGTTAAGGAGCCGAGACCTCCCCCACCTGCCCTCTTGTGTGCCTCAGGCACCAGGTTACACACACCCTCTGGCTTCCAGTGAGGGCTTCTTGGAGAAGCAACCAGCTCCCCGCAGCCAGTCTTGGTCAGTCCTGAGCTAGGGCATTCCACAGTAAAGGAGTGACATCACCTGTCTGAAAAGCATAAGGAGCCCCCCACGTGATGGTGCTGACGGGGCCACATCCTGGGCACCAGGCCAGCGAGTATCTCCAGATGAGTGTTTCTGGCTGGCAAGCAGGCTGGCATTTGGATTGAAGTCCTGCACAAACTGCCATGGCCAGAGCCTGCAAGGCAGAGCCTGTACAGAGCAGCCCAAGAGCTGGGCATGTGCTGGGCCTGGGTGGACGTGGAGGCCATGCCATGGGGCGTGGGGGACCCTGCTCACAGCTCACCTCGTGGTCGCCCAGCACTGACCTACCCACCTTACCCTCCTACCCACCACGCTGTGAACTCACCTGCCACAGATCTCCACGCACTGTCGGAAGCCCTCGGCCCACACGGACTCCTGGCCTTGGGATGCTTTGGGTTGCACCAGGGCTGCAGAGCCTGGGTCGCTCACTGTCCAACTCTCCTGGGGCGATGTGGGCCCCGCCCTGCGTCCCAGCAGTAGCATTTCTGCAGCAGATGTGGGGATATTCACAGGAAGAGGGACAAGTCCAAGTCCATACACAGTTGGTTTTGCCGCCAAGTGGATGACAAAAATACCTTGCTGTGTGGGGCCGCTTGGAGGTGGGAACAGTGAGCGTGTACACCTGTCCTGCTGTTACCTTGGTTAACACCTTGAGGTGGAGTCTGGAAAACCCCGGTGCACATGGGCTCCAGAACCGCTCCCCTTTCTGACACCAGAGCCCATTTCCCAGTGGAACCCCAGAGCAGCAACTCGGGCTCTTGCTCGCCTGTGTGGCTTTGTGTGCGGCTTCCTGCCGGTGAGCAGAGATGTGGCGTGGGGCTGAGTGTGACCCGCCGGTAATCCAGCTGCCTGCCTCCTTCCCTGCCTGAGAGTGGAGGCTGCCTCTGCACGATGAAGGCTGCCACTTGGTGTGGTCCTTACAGCTGTGTGCCCATCCCACTGATCGTGGCCTGCCTGCAGGAAGCTACAGGACTGGCTTTGCCTTTAAACCTGCTGACCGCCCCGGCCTCCCTTACCCACGATGAGATGCCAAGAGCTGAGCTGTCCCGCTCGTGACTAACTCGCCACTGCCTGCAACCTGCTCTGCTGCCTGCCTCACCCCCACCCTGCTATGCTGCCTGCAGGCCTCCCCTTTCACGAGGACCTGGGCTGTGCCCAGGCAGTCCCCTGTGTCGCTGAGGCCTGTCCTGCTACAGCACAGCCTCCAGAGCTCCCCTCGGCCCCTTGACCCGCATGAACCGGCTTCCGCTGGTGATTCAGGCCCCTTCTGTCCCTTCCTGGACCTCAGCGCAGGCCCTGGGGCTGGTAGGTGAGCACCCAGCACCCCCCGCTAACCGCTTGGCCCTGCTGCTTCAGGCTTACGAGAGCGCGTGCGACATGGCCGAGGCGTGAGGCCGCCGCCAGGAGCTTTGCATCCACCTGTGTGTGGTGCCGGCCACGATTAGCAACAATGTCCCGGGCACAGAAATAAGCCTGGGCGCTGACACTGGCCTGAATGCTGTTGTCCAGGTAAGAGAACCCCGTTTCCTCCCATTGCTTTCTTTCATTTATTTTAGCAATTTGTTTTTTCTGTGCTAAGAATGAGCCAGATTTATTATTACTCTTCTCCACCCACCCCCACTCTTTATTAGCTTGACTTTATGTCGATCACACTGGCCAGAACAGGGTAAATTTTTTAGCTTCTCTGCCTTAGGGAGAATCTGTCTTTACTGACTAAAAGTGAGATGATATATTCAGTCCTAGGGGTCATGTTTCTATCCCACCTAGACTAGGGGAGCGGTGAGCACCATTTCTCTGGAGCCTGCCTCTCCTGCCTGCATTGACTAGCGAGGCTGCAGGGCCAGCTGTGGGAGCCTGCAGGAAGGGGTTTGAGTGCGTGGTACGTAAGAGCTCTGGGACACAGCCGTGTCCACTGGGGGCCGCTGCCTGGAACCACAGCCTTCCTGGTGAGATGAGAGGTTCTTGAGAGAGCTGAAATCAAGTCCTCCTGGGCAGGCAGCTTCACCAACATGTGCTATGGGAGGAGTGGATCCTGCCGGTCATGGGCGTGGTGCTGACAGCCACATGGTGGCCCCTCAGGTCCCTGATAAGCTGACCCACCTCTATGGTCATGAGCTGGACATGAGGACCTGTGGGAGTTTCACAGGCCTTTGCTGCGGAGAGGGTCCTCACTCAGCTGCAGACGGGACGGTGGCCACCTTGGCAAGTAGGGTCACATCAGTGGCTTGTCCGCCTGGTGCCTTCTGAAGAGCAGCCGCTGTCCTTTACCTTAGCTCTTCACGTCCAAACCACCTCCGGAGTTTGCGGTGAAAACTCCCAGCCCTGTTGGATACTCCTTAGTTCAGCTTGGCACAGAACCTCGGAAAACAGCAGTTCTGTTCCGGGTTCAGCCTCCTGTGCCTCCCACTCGAGCTGAGGGCCATCTCTCTCCTGGGCTTCTCCTTGTCGTGTTCCCTGGTGCTGTGCTGGCCTTGCAGAGGCTGGCCCAGGCTCGTTCCCTGGACTTTCTTGGGCCCCGTGCTTGTCCCCTGTTCATTGAATGCCGTTAGGTTCGGGCCATCGCTGGCTTAGCTCTCCTTTAGCACCTTGTAGATGTCCACACATGCTTCCACCCTCGCACCCCACACGTGGCGCAGCACAACCCCGGCCAGCGGCTGTGCTTTGCTGCGGGTCCCTTGCTGTAGCAGGGGCGGGACCCCCACCCCCTGCCCTGTCTGGCCACCGACTTCAGTAGAGGCTTGGCTGCCGTGAGGGATAGCAGTCATGGGAAAACTGGCCTCCCTGCAGATTCACAGAGCAAAGTGGTTCTCACAGAGAAGTCAGTGGCTTTTTTCTACCTTAACGCTGTAGCAAACGCCACCTTATCTTTCACCACCAATTTATAGTTCTTTACACCCACGGAGCAACGTGCCGGTGATGTTTGAACTGTAGCCTGGGCTCTTGCTCCCATGGGACTCCTTAGGGAATTTCCTAGCAGGATCGTGTGTGTGCCCTTGCAGGGGGTTGTGTCTGCCAGGCACATCCCATTGTGTGGCAAGAATGGCTGAGGTCACAGGCTCTGCCTGACGAGTGCAGCTCACAGCTGCTGTCCACGCAGGGCCACGCTTGGGATCGGCTTTTTTCTTGTCAGTGCTACTTTGACTAATTGCCTGAGGCACGGCTGGAGTGACTTGCTATTTTTAGAGGCTAATTCAGGCTTCAGATGCCATCTAGGTAATGAGGAGAGAGTTCAGGAAAGCTGTATCTAAGCTCCAGCAAAGGCGGGTTCTTCCATCCCAGCTTTCACTGCGTTTACACTGAGAGGAGCACACGGTCGGGGGCGTGGCTCAGGTGTCAGGGCTGCGCTGTTCCACGCACCCACAGCAGCAGCCTGGCGGGAGCAGAACTCAGACACTCTCGGGCACAAATCAGCCTCTTGGGAGAGCTGTTTTGCCTGCGGAATTCTTTTGCCATTAAGTGGTTGATGTCATTCTTTGAATGAGTGACAGTAATTCCCCACCTCAGGGTGGGCTGCGGGGGAGATTCAGTAGGAAAAATAACCCATGAGGCTTTGTGCCTCTGGGGGTCCTGACGCCCCACCCACATTTTCCTTCCCATGCCCAGGATTCTCTAACACCAAGGGCAAGTCTTAAAGCCTTATGGCATCTTAAGTCTTAGATCGCAATTAGAGAGAGAGCCGGTACAGGTGGAACAGTGACACCCTCAGAATTCTGCACTGGCCCTTCAAGAAGGCAGTTGTGGGCTCTTTGGACCCTTGACGGGCTTCTGTCCTCTGTCCTTCCTAAGCACAAAGACAGGAATTCTTCCCATTGCCTGTTTCTCTCCCCACCTCGGCTTCTACACAATGCAAAGTGGCCCGCTAACTAGAGCCCGTGTTCAGTTTTGAATACATCAACCAATTATTTTGGGAGGAAAAGAATCTGTCAAACGAAGTATAGGTTGGAATGGTTTAATCAAGCCTGTGTTTATTCAACAAAGTGCGCTTTTAAATTTCATCCGAGGCACTCAAGTGAACATTTCCCAGTGGGTGTTAAACTTTCGTGCACAGACTCTCATATGGCTCCCAGTCTCAAGTCCACACCCCCACTTCATGCTTTTACTCTTGGCTGAGTCCCATGGAGGCCGGTTAGGGAATCCTGCAGGATCAGCCCTTGACCTGGACGGACGGATGGACAGACGACTGGCTGGGGAATACTGTGCTTATGTCATTCAGTGACAAGTATTTCTTGAGCGCCTGCTGTTTGGGCTCGGCCAGGTCCTGCTGATGGTGCAGTGGTGTGAGCCCAGCCCACCGTTCCTGCCCTCATGGAATTTGCAGCCTAGTGAGGACTGCAAGTCAAATAACCACGAGGTAACTGCAGGGAGAGACACCGGGGTGATTTCTATGAAGAGAGAACATGGGGTGCCCCGAGAGCCCATGACAGAGGGAACTTTGCGGTCCTAGAAACCAGGCGGTGTTTTCCTGAGGAAATGGCATTTCCCTCTGGGTCAGAGCTGAGGAAGGTGCCTGTGTGTGTCCCGTGGCCGCTGTGACCCTGACCATACACCTGGGGCTGGAAAATAATACTCCCTCTCCCACAGCTCTGGACGGCAGGAGCCATGGACTGAGACCGGAGTGTTTGCTCCAGGAGAGTCCCTCGTGGCCCATTCAGGTGCCCAGAGCTGCGGGCCTTGCACGCCTTGTTCCCTGGCGCCGCCTCCTCCCATGTGGGTGTGCAGCATCCTGCTCCAGGGCCTTCAGCCTCTGCACCCCTCATCTGCCGATGCAGGTCGTGGCACTTAGGGCCCACCTGGGTAGTCATCAGAATTCACCTTTATCACCGCATGAGGGAACAGTCCCAGGTTGCAGGGATTGGGACCGGGATTCCTTTGGGGGTCGCTCTCCCGCCCACCACTGTGCCTGAATGTGACGCACACGGCGGCCAGCGTATCCAGAGGCCCCAGGAGGACCTGGGGTGGCTGGAGCTACAGTGGGACCTGGTGTCAGAACCAGGCGAAGCAGGGATTCTCGAGAAAGGCTTGACGTGTACTTGAAGTGAGCAAAGGGTTTTGAATGACTGGATCAGATTTATGTTTTTTATAGATGGGTCTCCAGTCTGTGTGAACAGATTGGAGGGTGCCAGGGTGGGAGCTGAGGCACAGGTAGAGGCTTTGCAGAGGCCCCGCGAGGTGGGGTCCAATAGCCATCCCCTCTCCCCTCCTTGGCTATTGGGAGCCATGGTGGACTCATAGCCTGTTTAAGATATTGTGAGTAATATTGTCTCCCCCTCTGGAAATAATGAACTCTTTCACAGACGGGTGTACACCTTCAGTGTATTGCTCAGGGAACAGTGATATAATTAATTATTAAACGTCAAGAATCGATTGTAATAATTATCAGTAATACTATCAATTAAAATTTTACCATTAATATGGATAATTATTTTAAATAGATGATGTCAAATTACCGTTTAATAATATCATTTATTAATGTTACTAATTTTTAATATTATCGTTTTTTGCCAGCATCACTCAGTATTGATTTAAGATTAATTGTTGATATCTTTATTTTATTATTAATAGTGTTAATATTAATACTCATCGTTAATATTTTTAATCAGTATTATTATTTAGTATCTTTATTGTCATTATTAATCTCGATGATTAACATTAATTTGTATTATATTTATTAATATTAATAATAGACTTGTTCCTCATATGCGGTGGGTAGAAGATGATATTCCTCCCAATATCGCAGAAAGTGTACATTCCTCTATGATGTTTTTCCTAATAACCAGGGGATAGAAGATGATATTATTGAAACTACCGCAGTGTGTGTACATCCTTTCGATCATCTTGTTCCTTCTATCCAGGGTACGAGAGGATGATATTACTCCCAATATCGCAAGGGGCCTGGACCTCCACTGTGATATTTTCCCTCACATCCAGCCGGGGAGAGGAAGATATTACCCCTAATATCACAGGGGTGTACATCACCTTGTGATGTTGTTCTGTATATCCTGGGATGGAGAAGATAATACTAATGGCAATATCGCAGGGGTTTTACACACCCACTATGCTATTGTTCCGAACAACATGGTATGACTCCCAGTATCACAGGAGGGGTACATCCTCCTGTGATATTGTTTCTTATATTCAAGGGGAGAGAATGATATTACTCCCAATATCGCAGGGGTTGCACACACCTCCTGCGATATTGTTCCTAATATCCCGAAGAGGAGAGCATAATATTACTCTCAATATCTCAGCGGGTGTACACCTCGTTTGTAATATTTTTCATAATATCCAAGATGGGAGAGGATGATAAGACTCCCAATAGGCCAAGAAGTGTACATCCGCCTGTGATATAGTTCCTAACATCCAGGTGGGGATAGGATGGTATTACTGCCCATATCGCACGAGTTATAAAACCCTTTCGATATTTAGCCTACGATCCTGTGGGGAGGGGATGATATTACTCCCAATATCAAAGGAGGTGTACACCCCCTTGAGACACTGCACCCAATATCCACGTTGGGTGACGATGACAATATGCCCAATATAGCAAGGGATGTACACAAACCCTGGGATATTGTTCCTTATATCTAGAGTGGGAGAAGACACTATTACTTCCAATAACGCAGGGACTGTGGCTGTACACCCTTCCTGTGATATTATTCTTAATATCCTAGGCAAGAGAGGATGATACTACACCCAATATCGCAGGGGGAGTAAACCCACCCCGTGATGTTGTTCTTAATGTACTCAACCTCCCACCTCCAGGGATATCGTTTCTAATATCCAGGGGAAGAGAGGATAACATTATGCCCAATATTGCAGGGGAGTGTGCACACCCTCTCTGATGTTGTTCCTAGTATCCAAAGGTAGAGACAATGATGTTACTGGCCATATCGCAGGGGGTGTACACCCTTCTGTGATATCATTTTTGACATTCAGTGGGGGAGAGGATAACATGAATCCCAATATCGCTGAAGGTGTACAGACCCCTGTGCTGTAGTTTCTAATGTACAGGGATGAGACAAGAATATTGCTCTCAATATCACCGGGGGTGTAACCACCCTGCCCCCTGTATGTTGTTCCTGATATGCAGTGGGGTGGAGGCTGATAGTACTCCCAATATCCCAGAAGGTGCACACACACCTGTGATATAGTTTCTAATATTCAGCGGGAAAGAGGCTGATTTTACTTTCGATATCGCAGTGGGTTTACACCGCCCCCAACCCCGGGGTATCTTTCCTAATATCCAGGCGGGAAGAGGATGACATGGCTGACAATATCGAAGGGGGTGGACACCTCTACTGTGATATGGTTCCTGATATCCGGGGGGTGAATGGATGATATGACTCCCAATAACGTAAGAACCGTACAGCCACCCTGGGATTTTGTTCTTAATAACCACAGCGGAGAGATGATATTACTACCAACATTGCAAGGGGTGTACCCCCCTCCTGTGATACTGTTTCTTATATCCAGGAAAGAAGATGGTATTACTACCAATATTGAAGAGATATATAACCCCTATGGGATATTGTTCTAAAGATACAGGTTGAAAGAGGATGAGACTCCATCCAATATAACAAGGGGTGTACACACCTCCTGTGATGTGAATCGTAAAACCTAGGAGAGAATGACATTGCTTCCAAAAACACACGGGGTGTACACCCACCCTGTGACTTCGTTCCTGTCATCTAAAGGAAGAGATGATGATACTAGTCCCACTACCGGAGAAGGTACACACCCCTCTGGGATATTGTTCCTCATAACTTGTGGGGGAGAGCATGATATTATTTCCAGTATGACAGTGGCTTGACACCCAGTCTGTGATATTGGTTCTGCACACCAAATCTGTGCCCCTCATTTCCCATGCATTCTCTCCACACTTTTGGAACCTCGGGGGAGGCTTTGTCTTTGGTTACAGATGAAGAGACGAAGGGTCTGAGAGGTTAAGCAAGTTTGTTACTGGAAAGCAGTTCCGATCCAGACCCCAAGAGAGGTTTCTTGGATCTCACGTAAGAAAGAATTCCGGGCGAGTCCATAAAGTGAAAGCAAGTTTATTAGGAAAGAAAAGGAATAGAAGAATGGCTACTCTGGCCAGGCGTAGTGGCTCACTCCTGTAATCCTATAACTTTGGGATGCCGAGGCAGGTGGATCACCTGAGGTGAGAAGTTCGAGACCAGCCTGTTCCAACATGGCAAAACCCTGTCGCCACTAAAATACAAAACATTAACTGGGCGTGGTGGCAGGTGCCTGTAATCCCAGCTACTAGGAAGGCTGAGGCAGGAGAATCACTTGAACCCAGGAGGTGGAGGTTGTAGTGAGCCAAGATCACGCCACTGCATTCCAGTTCAGCCAATAGAGCGGGACTCCATCTCAAAAAAAAAAAAAAAAAAAAAAAAGAAAGAAAAAAAGAATGGCTGCTCCATAGGCAGAGTGGCCCCAAAGGCTGCTGGTTGCTCATTTTCATGGTTATTTCTTGATCATACGCTAAACAAGGGTTGGACTATTCATGAGTGTTCCAGGAAAGGGGTGGGCAATTCGCAGAACTGAGAATTTATGCCCTCCCTTCTGAGACCACGTAGGGTAACCTCCAGATGTTGCCATGGCATCTGTAAACTGTCGCAGCGCTGGTGGGAGTGTCTTGTAGCAGCTAATGCATTATAATTAGCATATAATGAGCCGTGAGGAGAATCAGAGGTCACTCTCGTGGCCATCTTGGGTTTGGTGAGCTTTGGCGGACTTTACTGCAACGTGCTTTATCAGCAAGGTCTTTATGACCTGTATCTTGTGCCGACCTCCTATCTCATCCTGTGACTAAGAATGCCTAGCCTCCTGGGAATGCGACCCAGCAGGTCTCAGCCTCCCTTTACCCAGCCCCCATTCAAGATGGAGTCGCTCTGGTTCACGTGCCTCTGACAAGTTGGCCTGGGTTGAGTGTTCCCTAGTGTGTGGTTGTTGGAGCTGTTCCTAGGAGTAAGAGGTATTGCCAGTAGGAAACAGGTCTCTGTTAGCCCGGGGGCTGGCACTCTGCACCAGTATGTCAGCCTCATTTTAGTGGTGACAAAACTGGGGCTCAGAGACATCAACTCCCTCATCCCGACCCCCAGACTGTCAGTGGTGGGCTGGGGTTTGAATGTGGGGATTGAAGACCCATCATCTCCTCTGGTCCCCCAGTCTCTGCTGCCCAAGAAGAACAGGATCCCAGGATCCAGGCCCCTCATGGCATCAGCCAGGATGGGTGGAGATGGGGAGGCAGAGTTCCAAAGCCCCCCGGACTCTGAGGCAGGTCGGGGACCAAGAGCAACCCGGACCTACGGGCCCCACCCCGAGAAGAATAGCTGCAGGTCTGGCCCAGCGGGCAGGATGTCTGTGTCCTCAGTCAATGTGACGGCGCTTCCGGCTGCTCCAGCCAGGCCGTGCTGTCTTCACGTTTCCAATCATGCGGCCTCCTCTCCAATTCCCAAACCCAACCCACAGAGACAGCGATCTGGGGTCCAGCTGAGGTTTGTCAGCAGCTTTGACCCGCTGCTTCCCGCCAGCCCCGCGGCCAGTTCTGGAAAGCTCTCTGCTGCCCCCTGGTGGGGAGACTCAGGGAAGGGCTCGGCTCTGGCTGCAAGCATGGGGTCCCAGAACCTCCTGGCTCTGTCACCTCTGCTGGGTGGAAAACCAACCCAGGACTGAACCAGCAGATGGGTGCCTGATTCCTTATTATCAGAGCTCCGCCCACTGGCAAGTCTCTCTCGGGGCCTCAGTTTCCCCTTCTATTAAACGAGGGGCTTGGGGGATACCAAGGAGCCGTAACTACTTACTGAGGATGGGAGGTTTCTTCTGGGGAGATGAATATAGTTTGAAACTAGATGGCGTGAGTGGTTGCACAGGACTGTGAATGTACAAAAGCCACCACATTAATCGCGTTGAAATAGTTAATTGCGTGCGATGTGAAAGTCACCTCATTTAAAGTGTTTAAAAGAGGGGTCTGGGAGAGTGCAGTGTACGTGAGAATCACGTGAGACACCCATAGTCTCTGAACCTCGGTTTTCTTGTGTAAACTGGCAAATAGACGGTGTGAACTGTGTTCCCTGGGGCCAAGAGATTCCAAGAAGGAAAACCTGGGATTCCTGGGACTGGGATGACGGCCAGGGGCCGGAACGGGAGGGGTACGTGGGGGAAGGCTGGGGGGCAGCCCAGATAAGGCTTTCAATACTGGGTAGCAGCGTCTACACAGACGGAGATCCCTGCATCTCACTTACTACAGGGCTGACCAGTGGCCAGAGGTGGGACTGGCCAGGCTCGGCCCAACCGAGTCTGGGAGCAGAGGACACTGAGAGAGGGATCCCCAGGCCCACTTTCACTGGCCTGTGGCTGTCCTGACACCACAAGAGAGGTCCAGGAGCTGGCCTTGGGTCCTAATGGGGGACACCTTCCTGGCTGCAGGCTGGCAGCGTGGTGTGGTGGTCAGTGAACTGGGCTCTGCGTCTCCGTCCCTACCTGCTGTGTGACAGTGGGCCAGACACCTAACCTCTCTGTGCCTGTTTCTTCAATGGCGAACAAGGACACTAGCAGCCCCCACATCCGGGCATAGTGGCCTGAAGGTTAAAGGCAAGGGTGGCACGAGACCTACAGCAAGAGCTCTGAGCAGGGAGAGCAGGGAGCTGCCCAGGGAGTTCCACCACCATCTCCCCTCTGGCCTCCGAGGAAACCGAGGCTCATGGTGACCTGACCCAGGTCTGTTGGACTCAGGGTCCTTCTCATCCCCAAGATCAGAGGGCTGCCACCAGGGAAGGAGCTGGCCCCTAGACCCAGCCCAGGAAGCACACAGGGAAGGATGCCCTGGGGACTTCGGTATGTTATTGCAAAAAAAACACATTTATTGCTATTTGAACCCTGCTTTCATGCCTCCATTACCCAGAAAGTGAGCCACGGGAGACACCAGGAGAGGCAGGAGACCATCCTCCTTGCACAATACCCACTGCCTCGGATGCTGTCCTCAGTGAGGGTGGCTAGTGGTCAACCAGGGGGCCCACCCGCAGAGTGGCAGAGGACGTAGGTTGACCCTGCGGACGTTGAGCTCTGTGGCGAAGGTCCTGGCCTTCTGGTAGAAGAGCGACTTCTCGCAGTCCAGGAGGAAGTTGTGGGAGATGGTGGCCGGCCACGTGTAGATCTTCAGCTGTGCCTTGTTGCCCAGGTCCACGGCGGCTGCCAGTGCCAGCTGGTAGTACCCGGCTGCATCAAACGGATCCTGAAAGGGACAGGCCGTGCTGAGCAAAAGGGGGACTCGGAGCCCGTCTTCCCAGAGGCCGTTCCTGTCTCCAGGTCATTCCACATGTCCATCCGATGCTGGCTTACCCCATGAGCCCCGAAGCCTGTGACACTGCTGTGGTCTCAGCTGCAGGAGGTGGGGATGACCCTGACACCCCTGGAAGCCTTCCTGACTGTCCCTACACCCCAATCACCCCAAGCCTCCTGCCCCAGTGCCACCCTATCTGCAGGCAGTGGCTGCTTTCCCCATGGGCTGAGGTCAGGGCAGATCCCGCCTGCTCTGAGAGTTCGATGCAGGACCCGTGGCTCCAAGCCACAGCAGGGGCACAGCGTTGAGTGACCTAGGCTCCCCTCTGGCCCCTGTCCATGCTGACCATTTCCAGGCCCTCCAGGGGCCAGGCCAGGTACAAAACCATCTCTCAGGTGTCCTCTCTGGCAATGCTCCCTGAAATATTGACGGAATGTGACTCCCCAGACATCCACTCCCATTTTCAATGCATCTTTGGCTCAAACTCACCATCCCTGGGTTGGGATGCCGTCTCCCAGACTTCCTCCTTCACCCTCCCATGCCCCACCCGGCTTCTCCCCAGGCACCTCCTCCACATGGGGGTCACCCAAGGGACCTCTCTAAGACCCATGCCTGGCCTGTCCCTCTTTACCATCTCAAGATGGCTCCCAGGGCCAATGACAAAATCCAAGATGCAGCAGTCCATTCCCTCACTGCCCCGCCCCACACACGGAGCAGGGGCGTGAGAAGTCCCCGAGTCACGGCCACTGCTCATCCAATGCTCCCAGCCCAGCCGAACACTGGACTCTGCGCTGGGTGCGTGGCTGAGCCTAACGTCCTTGCTCCCAGTCTGAGGGACCTAAGAGTCAACACTGACCACACAGGGTGGCCCGGGCTGTGGCAGAGGGAAGCCCAGGAGCCTGTGGGGTCCCCAGGAGGCCCCAGACTCAGCTGGGGGTGGAAGGCAAAGGCTTCCTGAAGGGGTGGGGGCTTCCCAACTAAACAGGAAGGAGCCAGTCAATGCATATGTCTCTGCGTGTGCCTGTGCTCGTACGTGTTTGTGTGCCTGCATGTGTGTCCCTGTGTACGTGCCTGTGCCTGTGTGAAATTGCGTGTGCATTTCCGTGTGCCTGTAGTGTGTGCAGCAGCTAGTGAGTGGCAGGCTGAGCCAGTAAACACCTAATCCACCCTATTCCAAGGCTCACTCTCACGTGTAGAGTAAAGGGGACCCCATTTTAGAGGCAATCGGCAAAGATGCCCATTTTCCCCTGCTTCTCTGCCAGCCTTCCAGACTCCATCCAGCCCGGCTTTTTCTCCCACTCCTCTGGGCCCTGGGTCCAGAGTCTCCTGTACAAGGAGAAGGGTGTAGCCTTGGAAAGACAGCCGCCCTTGGGGAATCCTAAGGGGGCTTCCCTGTGGGAAGCTGGCCTGTGCTGACAGCACAGTCACGATGAGGCCCAGAGGGCTGTGCATGGGAAGGAGGACTGTGCATGGGAAGGACTGTGCATGGGAAGGAGGTGAAGGAGGGTTGTGAAGGGGAAGGAGGACTGTGCATGGGAAGGAGGACTGTACATGGGAAGAAGGACTGTGCATGGGAAGGAGGTGAAGGAGGACTGTGCATGGCAAGGAGGTGAAGGAGGCCTCTGCCCCTCGACCCCAACAGTGGACTTTGGCCTCTCAGGTACTACTTGGCCCTTTCCTTTCTCCTGGACAGGCGGAGTGGGTGGCAGGCTTGACCAAGAGAGATAAAGGCCTCTTCTGGGAGGCCCGTCCTCCTGGGTCCCAGGTGAGCCCCTGAGCGGTGAGCAGTGTCCCCCTGGGCCTGACACTTGGCACCTCCCTGTCTGGCTGGGACTTGGGAGTCCACAGGGACCACTTCTGACCACCAGGTGTCGCCAGCACTGGGCTGAGGCGTCCCGGGCCGCCGTAGGCCTGCGGTGGGGAATACGGGGCAGGGTCTTAGGGCTGCCCCAGCTCCTTATGTTGTTCTAAGGCCCCCAAGATCTCGGCCCCTGGACTAGAGTGCCCTGGCCCCTCAGCCCATAAGGAGCACTGACGCGGTGCCAGTGCGATGCTGAGGAGGGGCGGTGCCTCCTGGGCAGAGGGGTGGAGACAGCCCAGGTCTGAGTCTGCCAGTCCCAGCTCTCCAGCCCTGCAGGGCTGGGGGCAGAGGGAGCACAGCACGTCCCCTCCAGACCGACCCGACCCAGCAAGGCCTAGGCCTGGCTGGCTGGGGCCCCGCCCCAATACACCTGCCCTGAGCTGGGGTTTCCCTGTCTGTGAACCCAATGGTAAGACACTGGTCCCACCCCACCCTTCCTGGGTGGTGTGAAGATTCAAGGTGTCTCGGGACTCCAGGAAGGAGTTGCTCAGTGCAGGCTGGCACCCTGGGCAGGTTTCCTAGAGGAGGTGCCAGGATTTGGGTTGGATCTTGCAACGTGGATTCAATGTGAGGATGATGCCATCCTCTGAAGGGCCCCCTGACTACAATCCCCCTTCTTTACTCAGAGGCCACCATTGCCCACTCGTGTGTCAGCCTCCGTGGCTGAGACTGAGTTCCTGAGGGTGGGGCCTGGCCATCTTGGGAGCTGGATTATATCTGCTAAGCTTGCTGGCTCCTCCAGCTGGGTACAGAGCTCCAGGGAGGCCACTGGGCCATTCCTAAGGAAGTCTGGAACCCAGGCCTCTGGGATCCCACCCCGAGGGGGCCGGGAACACTCCGAGCCCTGCCCCTCCTACCCACCTTCAGGTCATAGAAGATGATATCACCGAGCATCAGGTACAACTTCACGTAGTACAGGGTCTCCTCGTCGAACTCCAGCGGCGAGTTGCAGAGCTACAGGGCCTTGAGGTAGAAGTGCTCCGCCAGCTTGTCATGGCCCAGCCGGTGGTGCAGGGCGGCCAGCCGGTGGTAGGCCACGCGCTCGTTCAGCCGGTCACCTGGGGTGCAGGCCAAAGGGGCAGGTGTGAGGACGTGGCTCCCTGGGGCAGGGAGGGCACAGGCCCCTCAGGAGCAGGTATGCAGACCCCAGGCAGCACACCTGACTTGCCTCCAGGCACCTGTGGTCACCTGGGCAGCTCTGGCCATTCCCTTCCAGGTTCCCAGACTCACTTTCCCATCTGCAAAGCAGAACTAATAAGGCCTGCCCCTGTCTACTGTGAGGCTTTGGCAAAGTGGGACTTGGATGGCCCAGCTCTGTGTCTACACATAGCCACCTGCCTTTGCTCACTGGTTTTAACCAGGGGAGCCCAAAAGCCATGCAGTCCAGGTACTCCCGGGCTCCCTGGCTCCAGGCAACCCACAGACATGACATCTGACTCCTCCTGGGTGTGTCACGATCAGAGTCCCCTACCTTGGGGAGTCAGCTGCACACCTACTGTGTACAGGGCCACAAGGCGCTGGGGCATGTGGCCTGCCTAGGGTTCTCTGTCTCTGGAGGGGGACAGATGACCCTGGCACAGCACCAGGGGATGCCCGGCCTTAAGGGGCAGACTGCTGGAAGAGGAACCGGGATTTTATCAGCCAGAGAGCCGTGTGGTTGATGAGGGTGGGAAGGGAACAAGAGAAAGGGAATGTGCCACTCAGCCTGACACATACAGGGACCAATGAGATGCCTGGCATGTCTGGAAGGCCCTTGTGGTCAGCAGCGGGAACAGGCAGAGGAAGCAGAGCTCAGTCAGGCAGGGAACTCTGCACTGCGTGAGAGACCTCGGGCTGTTCCTCACAGCCGGACGGGGAAGCCAGTTGGGCAGATCTGCCTGCCTGGACAGGAGACCAGGAAAATCCAGCAGCTGTTTCAGCTCCTGGCCTGCAGACCTGGAGGCTGGGCTCTGGCAAAGTGTGGGTCCTGGCAGGGCAGCGGCTCAGGGGACTTACCCAGAGTGATGCTGAGTGCTAGGGCCATGTAGGCAAACTCCAAGCCCTCCTGGGGCTTCTCCAGTGTGGCCAGGAGTGCCACCAGCTTGTTGCACAGCTGTAGCTGCAGCTCCACCTTGCGGTTGCCCGTAGTCATTGCCAGGGGCAGGGACTGGTCCTACCACACAGGCAGGTGGGGTCAGGTTTCCCACAGCACCCACCTTGCCCAGCGCCCTTCTCAGAGCTCAAACATGTGCTTGGAGCTTCCCAGGCCCCAGCTACCCCTGCACCTCGACACAGCTCTGTGCTCTGGGATAACACATAGTTCAGACACCCAAGTTGGGGGCTGAAGAGTCACCTGCCGCCCATCTAGCTACACCCGACAGCCTCAGACCAGCCTCTCCCACCTGGGAGACCCACCGGGGGTCTGACTGGGGGAAGCCAGCACTCCTCTCCGCTCTAAAAACACCACATTTATCTGTGCCGAGGGCTGAGCCACACCGTGAGCTCAGAGGAAGGGAGAAGCTGCCCCACTCTGGGATGCATGCAGACCTGGGCCTCCCACTGGTATGCTGTGTGTCCTTTGACATATCCCTGTGCCTCTCTGAGCCTCGGTTTCCTCATCTGGAAGATGGGGACAGGACTTCCCCCTCATGGTTGCTTGAGGTCATCAGGTACAAGGGTAGAGCCATTGTCATGTCCAGGCCCTGAGCGTTTGTCCCGGGCAGGGGCATGGTCAATATCATTCCTAGGGAGACCACTTGGAAACTCATCATGTGCATGGGTGGCCCTGCCTCCAGGTGTGAGGCCTCTACCCTGCTACACCTGTGCCTCAGCCCTCCAGGTGCCCCACGGAGGCCCACCCACATCAGCCCACAGGCCAGCTCACCCGGTAGAAGGACATGCCTTCCTCCCGCTCCCAGGCCCCATTGAAGAAGATGTCTCCAGCTGCCTCAAACAGCTCCAGCCCCAGGTTGGGGTCGCCTGTGTACAGGTCCACATTCTGTGCCACCTGAAAGGAGACAGAAGTTCCCTCAAGACCCACACCTAGCGAGGAGGCTACGTGCGCCTTTGCCAGGCTCCTTCCTCTCACACAGTACAGGTACACCTGAGCATTTTTCAGACCCTGTGCATGAGGGTTGCTCCCACCACTGGCATGAGGACAATGAACTGATGCACCTGAGTGCCGGGAGGTGACTGAGCCGCTGCAGCCCAGGAGCCTGATACCTGTGAATCCTACCAACAGGGTTAGCCCTAGCCCACTCCACCTGCACTCAAACCAGTCTCCGTGGCCCCCAGATTGCTGGGAGCCCAGCCCCTGGCTCCTTTCTGCGTTGCCACATCCCTGCCACATCAACAGTGTTTGTGGGTGGGCCTGGTCCCCTCTTGACCATGAGCTCTTGATCCCTCTCCTCAGCTCAAGGAGGTATACAGCAGGTGCTCAATAATGAAAGCTTCACCAGGCTCGTGGGCTTCACAATTTGTTCCAGATCACACTGCGTTTGGGAAAGCCTCTGAAAACAGCCACTATGATTAAGATTCATTTTGTAAGGAGATGTGCCACCTGTCGCTTGGAGCAAGTTCTTCTGTGTGTTAACTCAGTGGTCACATTATTTGAGCATGTGCTGTATACCAGCAGGTGCTGGGCACTGTGAGGGGCTGCGCCTCTGCCCTCAGGGAGAAGATGCTGGCCACCGGGGGAGGATGTGAGGGAACCAGGTGGAGGGAGGGAAAAGGCACACAACAGGTGCTCAGCAGTGGCTTAGGAATGAGTGGATGGATGGATGAATGGATGAGGAGATATAGACACATGGATGGACGGGTGTGTGGATAGATTAATGCTGGGAGGGGTGGATGGATGGAATGATGTGTGTATGTCTGTATGTATGTATGGGTGGGTAGATTATGGATGGGTGGAGGGTAGATGATGTATGTACATGTGGATGGATAGATGGTGGATAGACGAATGTATGGATAAACAAATGGACAGATAGATGAATGGAGGGATGCATTAATAGGTAGATTGGTGGGTGGGTGAATGGATGGATGGGAGAAAGGATGGATGAACGGATGGGTGGATGGATGATAGATGGATGGAACAACAGGTGAATGGATAGACGGGTGAATGGATGGATAAAAGGATGGATGAATGATGGATGGATGAATGGACGGATGGATGAATGGACGGGTGGATGGATGATGTGATGGATGAATAGATAGATGGATGAATGATGGATAGATGGAAGGAAGAACAGGAGGTGAGTAGATGGTTGATGGAAGGATGGATGGATGACGGATGGATATATGGACAGATGGATGAATGGTGGATGGATGGAAGGATGGAAAGATGAACAGGTGAATGGGTGGTTGATGGAAGGATGAATGGACGGATGGATGAACAGGTGAATGGATGGATAGATGGGTGAATGGATGGAGGATAGATGGGTGAATGGATGGATGATAAATGGATGAAGGATGGATGATAAAAGGATGGATGGATGAATGGACAGATGGCTGGATGATGGATGGATGGAAGGATGAACAGATGAATGGATGGATGATGGAAGGATGATGGATGAATGAATGGATAAATGGATGGATGGAAGGATGAACAGGAGATGAGTGGATGGATGATGGATAGATGGATAGATGGATGGATGGAAGGATGATCAGGTGAATGGATGGATAATGGAAGGATGGATGGTGGCTAAATGAATGGATGATAAAGGAATGAATGAATGATAGATGGACGAATGGATGGATAGATGGATGAATGGAAGGATGAACAGGTGAATGGATGGAAGGATGGAGGGATGCATGATAAAAGGATGGATAATAAAAGGATGGATGATGACTGAATGGATAGACGAATGGACAAGTGAATGGATGGAAGATGGTTGGATGGATAATGGAAAGATGGAAGGATGGACGGACGGAAGGCTAGATGGAAGGATGGATGGATGGACGAAGAGGTGAATGGATGGACGAAGAGGTGAACAGAAGCATGATGGATGGATGGATGGATAGAAGGATGAACAGTTGGATGGATGATGGAAAGATAGACGGAAGGATGGATGGATGGACAGGTGAATGAATGGATGATAAAAGGATGGATGGATGGATGCGTGGAAAGATGAACAGATGAATGGATGATGTAAGGATGGATGGATGGAAGACCCACAGGTGTATGGGAAGATGAAGGAAGAATAGATGGATGGATGGAGGATGGATTGATGGAGAGAAGGATGAGCAGGTAAACAGATAGATGATGGAAGGATGAATGGATGGGTGGATGGACAGGTGAATGGATGGATGGACGGGTGAATAGATGGATGATAAAAGGATGGATGGATGGAAGGATGAACAGGTAAATAGATGATGGGAGGATGAATGGACAGAGAGTGAACAGCACAGGGGTCCTCCTGCATCCCTTGCCACTCACCTGGATGTACAGGTCCACCAGCTCGCTCTGCCGCAGGATGTAATAGATCCTCCCTGCTTGCAGCCAGGCATGTGCCTCCTTCTCTTTCCTCTGGAGGTCAACGAAAATCTCCAGACTTCGTTTGGTGTAGTCCAGAGAGGATTTGTAGGCCCTGGAATCACTGGAATCAGACACAGGTGTCAGAACAAGGGCTCTCATCCTCCTGGAACCAGTCTGCCTCCTCCCGTGGGTCTGGTGACAGATGAATCTGGCATGTGGGGACTGGGAACGGCCCTCTTGTGTGTGCAGTGTTCTGCCCTTGCCAGGCAGCTGGGAGAGCCAGGGTGAACACACACAGCATGGAAAAGATGAAGGACATCCTTCTGAGGGAATCGAGCATCATGCTGCCCTGTGGCAGGAGGAGTGTGCTAGTCCATCTCCCCTGCCTCCCAGACATGGCCTGTGTCTTCTCCAGACGCACCAGGAGCCGTTAGTGTTCAGAGGCTATCTAGGCCGATGGTTCTCAAGGTGTGCAGGCATCACAGTCACCCGGAGGCCTGTCCTTATAGCTTGCTGGCCCTGCCCCCAGAGCTTCCGGCTCCACAGGCCTGGGGCAGGCCCTAGAACTCCCACTTGCCACAAGCTCCTAGGTGACATGGATGCTGCTCTACTGGTCCAGGGACTACACTTTGAGAAGCATGGCTCTAGCACACTGGCCCTTTTTCCTTCTGCGAACCTGAGGCCAAGACTGGAGCCAGTCTTCCAGGTCCCCATGGAATCTGGCTCCTTCCCTGTTCTCTCAGTAAGTCCGACACTCGAGGGGGTGTGACTGCAGCAATGTCACCAGGCCCTGTGGGTGGGGTGGCCAGGGCCATGGTTACCCCACCAGGTCAGGATGCTTGGGGGAAGCTGAGTAGGCCACATATGGGACGTGAGACCTTGAAACTCTGCCCCAGGGAAGCAGGTGACACAACTGGCTCTGTCTTCTGTGGGAGAGAAGCCACAGGTGGCTGCTGTGGTCACATTTAAGGGGACAGACGAAGGCCAGGAGTGAAGACTCGGGGCAGGCATAGGTCAGATGACAAAAGCCACCATAGTAGGAAGAACAGCCCAGAGTGCACGTACTGCCTCTGCTGGGGTTGAGATGACCTTTGATCCAACAAGGGAGGCTCAAGCTGGTACTCACGGGCTAGCAGCAGCCCTGGGATGACCCCAGGCCCACCAGCTCAAAGCATCTGATGCCAAAGCACCAAATGCTCAAAAGGAGAGGGGCTGCTGGGCCCTGGGCCAGCTTCCCTGTGCCCCTCTCCCTGCCCACCCCCACCTCCACCTCCACCCCTGCAAAGCCAGCCGTTACCGCTCCGTGCCCAGGGACAGGTAGAGCTGGCTGATGGTCTCCAGGAGCTGCCCCTCCAGCACCTTGTCAGCCACCTTGCGGGACAGCTGGAGATCGTGGTAGATGACATACTGGGCCTCGCTGGGCATGACGGCGCTGTAGAAGTAGCACAGCCACTGGACGGCCCACAGCTGGCCTGGGCAGAAGACAAAATGGAAGACGTTAGTCTCCCAGCATCAAAGCGAGGCTGGCTGGGCTCGGAGGCCCCTGCGCCGTGCTTGCCTCTTTCACACCTCTGTGAGCCTGGGCCCCATAGGCGGGACGCCTGAGCGCAGACAGGCCATGCACCTGTGCCAGGGCAGACGCCGAGCACCCTGTGACATGGGCACACCTTGGTGCAGATGCTCATGGTACAGGCCGGCCTTCTTTACAACTCCCAGGGCCGAGGTTGTGGATGGACACAGAGTGAACAGCAGGGGCTCGGCCCCTGCACCAGGCCATCTATTTCTGCTTCACAAAGCCCCTCTGGCCAGGACCAGGGCCACCTTCAGCCTGAGCTGATGAGGTCAGAGCACAAGTAGCCCCTGTCACAGATGGAACCCTGAGAGAGCAAAGCCAAGCGTTATGTCTGCCACACACGGCATCATGTTGGGGGAATGGGGTTCAAAGCCGGCCCCTGGCATTCCCACACATGCTTCTCTCATGCAACCAGGCTCCAAACCCACAGGCTTACTGGCCTCTCCCAAAGCCAGGGCGCTGGGAACTGTGGAAAACTTCTGATTTTCTAGTGTCAGAAACATTCCGGAGATTAACACAGGAAAACAGATACACCGAATGGACATCTGTCACACACGCCACCCAACAACAGCTGAATACACAGTCCTCTTGAGCACCCAGGGGACATTCCCCATGACAGACCATGTGCCAGGCCACAAAAGGAGCCTCAGTGAACGGAGGACTGAGACCAAAGCAGAGGTGTTCTACAGCTGTACTGGCACGAAACTGGAAATCGACAGTGAAGGAAATGTGGGAAATTCAAAAATATGTGGAAATTACACACTCCTAAACAACCAGTGAGTCAAAGAGACCATCAGGGAAACCGAAAACTAATTTGAGAAGAATGCAAACAAATGCACAGCCCGGGCCAGCGCGGTGGCTCACGCCTCTCATCCCAGCACTGTGGGAGGCCGAGGTGGGAGGATCGCTTGAGTCCAGGAGTTTGAGATCAGCCTGGGAAACATGGTGAAATCCCGTCTCTATTAAAAAAAAAAAAAAAAAAAAAAAAACCACAAAAATTAGCCGGGTGGGGTGGTGCACATCTGTAATTCCAGCTACTCGGGAAGCTGAGGCATGAGAATGGCTTGAACCTGGGTAGAAGTTGCAGTGAGCCAAGATTACACCACTGCACCCCAGCCTGGGCAATAGAGCAAAACTCTGTCTTTAAAAAAAAAAAAAAAAGCACAGTGTATCAAAAATTCCAAGATGCAGCTAAGGCAATGCTGAAAGGGAAATTTATAACTGTAAATGTCTACATTCAAAGAAAGAAGAAAAATCTCAAATCAAAAACCTAACCTTCCACCTTGAGAAACTAGAAAAAGAACTAAACCCAAAGTGAATAAAAGGAAGAAAATAATAAACAAGAGAGTGGAAATGGGAAGTAAAAATATAGAGAATGGAAAAACAAAAGAGATAATCAACAGAACCGAAGGTGGGTTTTTTGAAAACAATAACAAAATTGACAAATCTTTCACCAGACTGACCAAGAAAAGAAAGATGAGACACAAATGACTAAAATTGGAGACTGAACACCATGGCTCATGCCTGTCATCCCAGCACTTTGTGAGGCCAAGGTGGAAGGATCGCTGAGGTCAGCATTCAAGACCAGCCTGGGGGAACATGATGAGACCCCATCTCTAATAAAAATGAAGAAATAAAAAATTTAAAACCCAAGTTTCTAAAATCAGAAATGAAAGAGGAAACATTATTGCCGACCTGACAGAAATAAAAGGATTCCATGAAAACACTACGAACAATTGTACACCAACAAACCAGACCATCTAGACACAACAGCCAAACTCCTGGAAGGACACAAACTACCGAAAGTGACTCAAAAATGACCCCAAGGAAGCATGTGGGGTATCAGCCCCGCCCTCGGTCTCCTCGACCGTTCAGCGCAGGGTGGGGAGACAGGGAAGCATGATCCCCGTTCCCTGGCCTGCATTTCCAGGTCTGAATCCCCCAGCACCCAGGGGAGGGCCTCACAGGAAGAGGTGCCAGAGTCTATTGTGCCAGGAGCCAGCGGAGGCTGCAGTGGGGGCTGGGACGCTGGGTTCCTGGAGGGTCTCCTTCCAGTCAGAGAATGCCCCTGGGGAAGAAGCCTGGGTCTGAACCCCCCAACCCTCCTTGGGCAGATGTGTGGGACCGGGGCCCCTTCACTCAGTCCTTTCCAAAATCTCACCCCTCCTAGGGCCAGGAGTGGGTGCCGGGCCTGTGCTGGGAAATGTGCAGGTTTGGTCACAGCCCCTGGGGCTCTGGTCCAGGCCACAGGAGGCACCTCTGAGTGGTCTCACTATGCCATGACAAAACGCTGCAAGGCAGAGGGAACTCAACAGTATCCCTTATCTCAGCCATTTCCCTGGACTCAACTTCCTCATCTATTCTCTGCGGCCTAGATTTCAGACAGCCCTGCCCACCTACTGTCCGTTCACTGCTCAGTCTGCAGAGACTGTTCGATAGCACTCCATGGCTCCCCAGTGCTCTTGGGGAAAAGGCCAAGCCATAGCCTGAGGCCCCAGGCCCTGCTTAGCTCTCCAGAAGAGCTTCTCACCATCCAGCACCCAACCCACCCCCTCCCAACTCTGCACCTCCCTGCATAAGCCCCGTTCGCTCATCCCCGCTCCCACCCCACTCATCCCCGCTCCCACTCCCGCTCACTCACCCCCGCTCCCACCCCACTCACTCACCCCCATTCACTCATCCCCGCTCCCACTCTCGCTCACTCACCCCCATTCACTCATCCCCGCTCCCACCCCACTCACTCACCCCCATTCACTCACCCCCGTTCACACTACCGCTCACTCACCCCCACTTACTCACCCCCGCTCACACCCCACTCATCCCCGCTCACTCACCCCCGCTCACACCCCACTCATCCCCGCTCACACTCTTGCTCACTCACCCCAGCTCACTCACCCCCGCTCACACCCCGCTCACTCACACCCCACTCATCCCCGCTCACTCACCCCCACTCACTCACCCCTGGGTCTTCACACAGGCTCCACCACCAGCCCCTCCCCCACCACCTATTACTTGACTAAATGCTCTCAACCCTCTGGTCCCAGACTAAAGAGGCTTCCCTAACCCGGGGCCAAGTGCTGCCCCGCCATCACGCCACTCACCCTTTTGTGGCTTCTGGGGCCTGAAGCTCACATTCTCATGCTCAGTCTCTGCCATCCGAGGACCCCACAAGCCCCATTTGTTGGGGGGGGGCCTGGCACACTCTGCACAACGAGCTGCTTTTGCATGAACTGCTCTGCGGCTTTGGGCAATCACCCGCCCCGTGTCCTCTGTGAAGTGGGATGACAGGTGCGCAGGCTGCCAACATACCAAGCAGATAACACGGGCACAAGAACTGGTGTTCAGGGCCTGGCTCATGGAGGGGCCCCAAGTCCCAGAGCAGCCGAGCCTGCCTTGATCCCAGGGTTATGTCTAGGAATTCTCAGCATGCAGGACCTTCAGTGCTCAAGGCAGGATGGTCCCTGGGCAAACCAGGAAGAGCTGGCTGCCTCAGTAGGGCACAGAGGGCCTGGCCCTGCATGGGAACCGCCTGTCTCCAGGGCGTTTGCCAACATCTACTGCTGGCCATGACTCAGCACTTTCGATGGTGGATAAACCACCACTTGTTTCCGAATCACAAACCCCAGGTGTGCCCTGACCCGAGTGGCCCCAGAGGGCGCACAGGAGGAACTGGCACTCACTCTCCACGGCATCCATCCCCTCGGTGACCAGAAGGGCCCACTCATAGTAGCCCTTGCCCTGCTGGGCCGGGCCCTGGCGGGTGCAGGGGTACCCAGCTACAGGAGTATGTGGGTGAAGTCCCGGCCACACTCCCTGCAGGGCAGCCTCGAGAACAGCCGCACGGCCCCCAGGAGTTAGTGCTGGGCCAGCCTGCTGGCACTCGCGTGCAGGCACAGGGTCCTGAAGTTGGCCAGCACTACTGCCTGGTTCCTCCACTGGCCCAGGTCCCAAGCCGCCCATAGGGCGCAGTAGTAGCCTGCAGCTGTCTGGCTCGTCCGGCCCGTCCTCTTCAGAGCCACGGCCACCATGTTGGCAATCACACCCTCCTGGTCCTCGCTGGCCACCACTGCATCCTGGACAGACTGCAGGATGTTCAGGGCCAACGGGCTCTGTCCATGAAGCACGTGCAGCCAGGCCAGGGCCATCAGGCGGTCCAGGATGGCACGGACTCTGGCAACAGCGCTGGCTTCCACTGCCTATGTCATGAAGGTGATGGCTGGGCCGTGGTAGCCACGGTGGCTGTACAGTTGGGCCAGGCTGGCGTGGAGAAGGCCGCGCAGCGCCTGGCCTGTGCCCGGGGTTAGGGAAGCCAGTGATCCCCTGAGGTAGTGGGAAGTCTGGGTGGGGAGGCTGTGGGGCTGGAGGGCGTTCTGGAGCACCAGGTTCACGCTTCTCAGCGAGCCGGCCAGTGAGTCCTGTGTCCTCAATGAGGCCACCTTGACACAGCTCAGCCCCAGGTGGAGCAGGCACTTGCGGCCAGGAGTAGGAGCCAGGAGTAGATGTCAGCCAGGAGTAGGGAGCAGTCTGAGAGCCACGCAGCCTCTGGGGCTCCCTAGTCCCTGTGCAAAAGCAACAGCCGCTCCAGGAAGGGCAGGGCCTCCTCGGGCTGCTTGAGGTGCGCATGGTGCCTGGCCAGCAGGAAGCAGGCCCGGGCCTCGGCCTGTAGGCTCTGGCCACGCAACGCCTGCTGCAGCGGTAGCTGCAGGAGCTCTCCCTCCACCTCGGTGCTGCAGATGTAGCCGGGCGTCCCCAGGAGCAGGGCCATGGCTTTGGGAACCACCTATGTACACTTCTCCCGTTCTGCTTCTGGTAAATGCCGGCCAGGTTGGCATACACAGCCACCACCAGGAACAGGTCCCCAAAGCTGCCTTCCAGGGCCCCCAGGGCTTCCTCAAAGTACACCCGGGCCTGGGACAGCATGAGCCTCCTGCTGCACAGCCGCCCCAGGAGGAAGCAGAGTCGCTTTCTTGGCCACGCCTCGGGCCTGTGCCAGGCACCCAGTCAGCTCCTCTTCATCACTAAAGCTGCTGAACATGCCCCACAGAAGCTGGCCTTGGACCCGGGGGCGTTCAGGAACAGCAGCAGTGAGCTCAGGGCCTCTGGGTCCTCTCAGTGGTCCTCAGCTTCCAACAACAAGGAGGGCTCCTTGGGGTCCTGTAAGGTCACGTTGCTGGATGCTGCACAGAGACCCCAGGACGCTGGCTCCTGGGGGCAGCCTGGGCAGGTCTTGCATTGTTTCAGAACATTCTTCACCTTCGGCAGGGTCTCCTGTGGATCCAGGCCCAGGCAAAGAGGAGGTATTTCTGCAAGTCACAAAAACACCTAGACAGATTAGAGTCCGGCAGTGAGTCCTTGGTCCACTGGGGGCAGGGTCCCCACATCCCCGCACTCTGTGTCCCTGGCGCAGCTTGCCATGAGCCCTTGAGAATTATGTGCAATGCAAACCCAGGCCTGGAGTACGGAGGAACTCCGGCACTATGGGGACAGAGAGAACACGCAGGCCCGTGGCCCGACTCTCCTACAAAATCACCCTCCTGTCCTGTTTTGTCACCCACCTGACAGCAAGGTTTTAGGAGACTATGTCAGCTCAGTGATCCCTCAGAGATGCCTTTCCCTTCAGAAAGAATCAAAGCCTTCTAACTGGACCCATGTATATGCAGCGCTACAACTACAAATGTAACTTCTGTCAGCATATTGGGCCCCCCGGTGGGGCACAGGAATCCATGAAATCCTCAATAGCCAATCAGAGCTATGGATCAGCTCAAAAGCTGCTATGCAAAATTGGTAAAGCCACCGAAGGCACAGGACAGGGGTGTTGTACCCATGTACCCAGCTCCGTGCAGGGAAACGGACCATCCCTGCAGGAAGGATGGGAAAGCTTCCAGGCCCCTGTGGCCACCTTCACCTTGGATGGTCTGAAAACCTGAAGCCCACGGTTCCTAAAGGGTTAACAAAGGCCAGACTGCTCCAGCAGCCCACTGGTGCCTGCTGGCTTTGGTGGATTCCTAGCCAAAACCCCCTCCCAGAGGTGAGCAAACAAGCGCATTTCCTGTTGGAAAACCTGGGATGAAAGGAGGCATTACTAGGAAGGGAAAAACCTAGATTGAAACAGACTCTCTGTTTCAAGATCACATGTAAAAAATATTTTCAATACAAACGGCCTCCTTATTCATGTGTAAAGCCTTGGAATTAAAAAAACAAATAAATATGATTTAGAGGCAAATGTCTGACTTGACTATACTAGATTAGCTAAGAAATCTCCCCCACCCGGCAGAGGCACACAGCCCCTCCCAGCCATTATCCTGGCCTCTGGGGCAGCTGGAGAGCCACGTGCCTTTGCTCCAGTGACTTTGGCAGAGGGTAGAACCACCCCCTCCGTGAGGCAAACCTACAACAGCCTTCCCTTCCCCACTGGCTCCCCAGGAAGGAGCAGACCCTTCAGGGACCTCAGTTGAGACCCCTGTAACCTAAGGCAATTCCGCTACCTGCTGAGGGCAGTGTGGCCTCCCATCTCTGAGGCAGAGCACAGGGTGAACTGCAGTTTCTCCAGGTCATGAAAAAGGAACCCACAGCTACATGTGGGCCTCAGCAGTGGAAAGGATGCCCCACCTCGGTCGGGGACCAGGCGGGGCTCAGCATGTTCATTGGAAGAAGTGTGGGACCCCACGGCCTCCAGTGCCAGAGTAGATGGGAGGTTCAGGCCCACTTCAGGCGATATCCCTCAAGTCCCCTGCCCACACCACAGAGGGGTGACAGCCACATCCAATGCCCACCGTACTCAGCTCTGTCCCCTCCCCCGGCGTTACTCCAAGGCCCAGCTCATAACCAGAGGAAGCCTGAGCCACGGGCAAAACCTACCTTGTTCCTGCGGCTGCTCGGTCTCAGCTTCCTCTACTCAGTCTGGCAAGGGAAAAAAGAGAAGAAATGAACACCCCCAGCCAGCACCTCTGCTCTCATGTCAGGTTGAGCTGGTGTCAGTGTTGCAGGGTGAGAGCATTGCAGGGTGCAGGGGTTGAAAGTCATATCATCCTCTTCCCTCCTGGATCATGGGAACAACATCACTGGGGGGTGGACACTTTCTGTGATATTGGGAGTAACATCGTCTTCTGTGCCTTGGAATATTAAGGACAATATCACGGGGGGACGTGTACATGTTCTGCAATATTGAGAATAATATTATCCTCTCTCCCCCTGCATATTAGGAAAGATATTGAAAATAGGCCACAAAAACTTAGAAACTTATAGACTTAGAAACTTAGAAACTTATAGACTTAGAAACTTAGAGACTTAGAAACTTATAGACTTAGAAACTTAGAGACTAAGAGACTTAGAAACTTAGAAAGCTTAGAAAAGCCACACCAGGCTCTAAAGCACCCGCCCAATGACCAGGTGGCCATCTAAAGCACCCGCTCAATGACCAGGTGGCTATCCAAAACACCCACCCAAAATTCCCGGAACTCAAACAGAAAAACAAGTCCGAGAAATACCCCGCGCGGGTTCAAACCAACTAATCAGAGTAAGACACCTTGCTCAGGCCATAACCTGCTCCAATCATCTTGCGCCTCAAGCTTTGTGAGTTTCTGTGGTTTTGCCTTTATAAACTGCCTGTACTAGGCATTCAGGGTCCTGTGGCCAACTTCGGACATAGGACCCTAGTGCGCTAGCAATAAATCTCTGCGCTGTGACTTCGGTGTCGAGTGGTCTCTCGCGACGACCCCTGCCCAGGAAGGAATCTAAAAACTAGGTTTCTACAATATCACAGAATGGGTGTTCACCTCCTGCGATATGGGGATTAATACCGTCTTCTCCCCTTCCAGATATCAGGAAGAGTATCACACGGGGGTGTACGGTGTCTGTGATACTGGGAGTAATATCAACCTCTCAGCCATGGAATATTAAGAAGAATATCACAGGGTGGATGTACACCCCCTGCCATATTGGGAGTAATATCAGCCTCTCCTCTCCATGGATATTAGGAACAATATCCCAGGCTGGGTGTACGCCTCCTGCTCTATGGGGAGTCATATCTTCCTCTCCCTTCCAGGATATTAATAACAATATCACAGGGTGTGTGAACACAGCCTGTGATACTGGAATTATTATCATCCTCTCCCCCTCCAGATACTAGGAACCATATCACAGAAGAGCTGTACCCTCCCTGCGATATTGGGAGTAATATACGCTTCTTCTGTGAATATTAGGAGCAATATCACCGGGTGGCTGTCCATTCATTGCTATGTTGGGAGTCATGTCATACTCTACCCCCCTGGATATTAGGATCAGTGTCACAGGGTGAGTGTATACCTACTGCGATATTAAAACTAAGATCATGCTCTCTGTCCCTGGACATTAGGAACAACATCACAGGTAGGTGAACACCCCCTGCAGTATTAGGAGCAATAATATGATTAATTAGTAAACATTAATGATCGATTTTAATAATTATCAGGCTGGTCTAGAACTCTTGACCTCAGGTGATCCGCCCGCCTCAGCCTCCCAAAGTGCTGGAATTACAGGTGTGAGCCACCACGCCCGGCCAACACTTCTTGACATCCCTTTTTGTACCTCAAATTTAGCATGCCGAAAACACACTTTTGATTCCCCCTGCTATAACCCACTCCTCCCATAGTCTTCCCGATCCCAATAACAGCATCTCTAGTCTTCCAGTTACTCAGGCCAAAATCCTTGACATCATCCTTAATACTTCTTTTTCTCTCTCTTGTCATCCAACCCATTTAAACTCTCCTTTCAAAATATGTGCCAGACCTAACCACTTCTCACCTTCCTCATCATTTCCAACCAGGTCCAGCCCTCATCATAGCGCTCTGGGTTACTGCAAAAGCCTCCCAATCGCCAGGCACAGTGGCTCACGCCTGTAATCCCAGCACTTTGGTAGGCCAAGGCAGGTGAATCATCAGAGGTCAGGAGTTCAAGACCAGCCTGGCCAACATGGTGAAACCCCTCTACTAAAAATACAAAAAATTAGCCGAGCATGGTGGTGGGTGCCTGTAATCCCAGCTATCCGGGAGACTGAAGCAGGAGAATCACTTGAACTCAGAAGACAGAGGTTACAGTGAGCCGAGATCGTGCCATTGCACTCCAGCCTGGGTGACAAGAGCGAAACTCCATCTTAGAAGGTTAAAAAAAAAAAAAGCCTCCCAACCCACCTCTCTCCTTCCGCCTTTCACCCTGCCCTGCATTCTACCTTCCTCTCTCAAACATTTCAGAAAAAAAAAAATTATATCCACAGAGAGAGAAAGTACAAATGGGGTGAAATGTTTGGGGAATCTGAGGGAAGAGTATATGGGAATTCTCTGTACTATTTTTGCAACTTTTCCATAAGTCTGGATTATTTCGAATTCAAGAGTTAAACAAAGAAAAAAATAAAAAACACACTATCTCCCTTTGTGAATCCATCCTCTTTCCCCTGGCAACTTAAGGACGCTCTCAACTAACATATCTATTTTTTCATGAACACTAAAAGAACCCTTGCCGAGTTTTGACTTTCTGTGCTTGGCAGTAGAAGAGTGTGTGTGTATGTGTGTGTATTTCATGTATATGTGTGTGTGTATATATATGTGTGGTGTGTATGTATATATAGAGAGGGAGAAATATATATATGAGTATATATATAAATATATACTATATTTACAATGGTAATGTGTATATATATATGTGTGTGTGTGTACATATATATAATACGTACCCCATAGCCTGTCCTTAACCAGTTCTAAACTTAGTCAGAAAAACACACACCTAAGCACAGAATTTCAAAATAATATGATGAATATTTTGATAGAGGGATGTGTTGCTATGGAACACACTGCTAAGACACAAAATCTCCTAGATGGGGCAATGAATGAACGAAGTTTGCATCTATAGGCACCCCCTCTGATATCCCCTCAAACGTTTATAGTTATATGCATTTGCTTCCGCCAGGACCCCTATTTCATAAGGGTTAGTCCTAGAGTCTAGCAAGTTCCTACTACAGCTGGCACACATATGCCATTCAAAAATCAGTGGCGGAGTGAATGACGAGTTAAGAACCGTTTGTCAGCCAGTGCTCAGTAATACAACATGCACTGGTATGCAAATGATATTTTTGTTGAAAGCAACAGCAGGATCACAAATTATCTTTCCAGAGAAAGCAAACCTCAAAAGCTTCTTTACCCTACTAAAGCACATTATAAGAAGCTCCCCTTATATAAAAGAAAACCTCCTCATTCGTTATCAATGGCATGTAAACCTAATAAGCCTCCGCCTCTGATGACATCTCTTCCATCCCCAGGGCTAGATAAAGAAGGTTCCGGAAACCCTGGTAGTTGTGAAGGTGGCTCCCAGCTCTGACAGTCTTGAACCCTGCGGGCACAGCAGAAGAACAACCGAGGGAAGCATCATCAGGCTTCGAATATGTTTGAACCAGAGATAGCAAATAGGCTGCAGCCAACTGAAAACACCAGAGATTCATGGTGGCCACCTGAGAGGTTATGCTCTTAAAAAACAAAAATAAAAAATAAAAATTAAAAAATTAAGAAAGGAAGGGGTCGAGAATCCATCAGGTCTGACTGAGACGTGTATCAGTGACTAACACCCCGTATGGCAAAAGTACTCCGGTGCGCTTTGGGTACTCACAGCTTCAGCAGTATTCAAAGGCATGTGCTTCCCTAAGACTAAGCCACGGGAATACCCCCAGCAACACTGCCAGGAGAAACGTCTCCCATGGATTTGGCTAGAAATACAGTTGTCTTTAACAAATTGACACTGAATAAATCCTGACTTATTAGAGCCTGTGAGAACGACATTCTCAATGATAACAGTTATCACTACAATCTCCAAACATCTGCGATCCTGCAGGGAGGAGCTGTGACAGCGCAGGCCAAGTGTCCAGAATGCTTCCCAGACTGCCTGTTAAAGAATAAAAGAAATGAAACCCCCTGTAAGAATGGCTTCACTCACAATTAGCCAGTTGTTCCTTTGTGTGCATCTCTGTGCTAAAATGGCCATTCTTCCCCACAGCCTGAAGTCATATGCTAAAATAAAAGAGACTCACACGAAGTCAGAACCATGCAGATGCAAGGAAACCACCACAAAGGAAATGGGCTGGAGAGTGTGGCCAGGAGGATGGTACTTCCCAGGAAGCAATTATTTCATCTCTGCCCATGAAGCAGGCAGCTGTTATTGTCCCCCAGGCCCACGCCAGCCACTCAAAGTAGGTTCTAACCAAACTACCTCCAACAAGCAATATAAATACACCACACAATTGGCTTCCGAAAGGACACCTTGCAACCAACAAGAAACTGTTAGCACAACTTTGACAAACTGTGCAACTAAAAACCTTGGAAAGGGATAAACACTGCCACATTTTGACTCAAATACTGCTACGTGGGAGCACCGCAATAATTCACTGAAACAAAAGAATGAATGAGGAATACGTTTATATAGGAATCAGAGGAAGCATGACTAATCATTTAAAGAAATAGGTCAAGAAACTGCTAGGTTCAAATGCTACCGTGAGACACTGTCAGGGCCTTAGGCAAATTCACTTCTCTTGGTCCTGTTTCTAGGTTCATCGAAAACCAGCTTTGGATTAGGGAATCTATTGCTTCCCAAAGCCTTCCTTCTGTGATTCCAGCCCAGATTTTAGGACTGCTCTCCCACTTGGTATATGAAAGCACTTTCGATGTATAAAAGCAAGAGTGCATTTCTGGGTTGAATGCGGTTTGGGACCTACTCTATGAGGCAGAATATCATCATGTAACTTTAAACGTGACGACAAGGCGCACTCTAGATAAGGATAACACATAAGATGTGGCCATACACCTGTGCGTGCCTGACAGGGAGATGGGGAAGTCTCATTTAATGTTCCTGTTGCACCTGAACATCCTCAGTCCACGTCAAGTTCACAACGTCCTTCTGACATCAAACCACAGGTATCACATACTTTTCCATACTTTCCACCCAAGATTAAAATATGCAGAGCACCGTGATAAAGACACCTCCATTCCCAGCATGTTGGCTTTCATTCCGTAGAATTACATACTTTTGGTGCAAAATGGTGACCAGGTTCCAGCGGCAAGCAAGACTGGGCTCAGTGGGGACAGCAGGCCCTGCAGGAGCCACCACTCCTGTCGCCACAGTCTGATGCAGCTGCAGAGAAGCTGTGGCTGAGGCCATTCACTTTGTGAGAGAACCGCACAGGAGGGAAAAGGTAGGGAAGAGGGCAATGTCATGCTTCTGAGCCCAAGCCAAGGAATCGCATCCCCTGTGACTTGCACTTATATGCCCAGATGACCTGAAGTAACTGAAGAATCACAAAAGAAGTGCAAATGCCCTGTCCCACCTTAACTGATGACATTCTACCACAAAAGAAGTAAAAATGACCGGTCCTTGCCTTAAGCGATTATATTATCTTGTGAAATTCCTTTTCCTGGCTCAAAAAGCTCCCACACTGAGCACCTTGTGACCCCCACTCCTGCCCACCAGAGAACAACCCCCCTTTGACTGTAATTTTCCTTTACCTACCCAAATCCTATAAAACGCCCCCACCCTTATCTCCCTTCACTGACTTTCTTTTTCAGACTCAGCCCGCCTGCACCCAGGTGATTAAAAAGCTTTATTGCTCACACAAAGCCTGTTTGGTGGTCTCTTCACAGGGACGCGCATGACAGGCAGGTGCAGAGCCAGGGAAGGACCTGTGATGAGAACAGAAAGGAATGCGTCTCCCTGTACACTCACTTGGATTTTATGACAATGTGCGCAGGGGGCTGAACTGCATGCCTGAGAACATTCCTCCAAGTTCTTTTGCTGATTTTCTAAATATTGGTGTAAAATCTGAACTCAGACAAAATTTTTTTAAATCGCTTCAATCAACATCTTTGTCTAGTGCTCAGCATCATATCTACATGATCATCTAGAAAACCAACTTCTGTTCTAAGGCTCACATCTTTCTATTAAGTCCCAGGGATTTTACAAGGGAATGCACCTCTGATTCGCATCAAGAACACACACAACTACTGTTAAAGAAATGATTAAATTGCTTACATAATTTTTTAAACACCCAGATTTGAAATACAACAGAGACAACTTTTTGATAGCTCTGCTTTCCAACTGCGAACTGCGAGTGGAGAAAATAACCTACCATGATTTCTAACCAGTCAACAACCTGTCTTCCCTGGCTGCAGTAGGAGCAATCTTTCTGAGCTCAGGATGAAAAAGAACCCAGCTGGTTAGGGGACAGACAATCATCAGTTCTCAGTGGACTTCCCGGGTCCCAAATCCCCATGTGACACGTGGAAGTAAACAGCTATCATTGACCAAGCATCTGAATGCTTATCTCACCTCGCCATCTGATTCTCCTGCCATGCAAATTTAAAATTAATAAGCCTGCTATTAGAGAACAGAGTTGGTGCTACATCTGTCTTTCTAAAATTATGGATAATTACCAGCCCACAATGGCTTCTAATCAGATTTGAGTAGTCCCTTAGACAGGAAGCTAAAGTGCCTCAGCCCTAAACTGAGAAGAAAACAGAAACTGGAATGCTCTAGGTTTGATTTTTTCCCCCTTGTTCTAAAGTTGCTGTTCACGAATCTCCTTCTACTGTCTTGTTTATAAAATGTATGAGAAACAGGGAAATTCAAAGACGTGATAGAAATGGCCACGTTTTCTAGGTACAAACTTTGTGAACATTATTTTTAGGTGCTGGGCTTTTTCTCCACAAATTGTGAGCCTGGAGTACATTTTCTCCCTCGTGGTTTCACATTCAGAGTTAGGGAAAGTGGCTTTAGGAGTAAAGAGGGGAGTGCAGTGAGAAGTGACAGGACACTGAGAAGGACAGACAGGGACTCTACCTTGGTGGCCTACAGCATTCCTGGGCCTCCGACTTTACTTTTCTATCTGTACAAGGGATCTAAAGGTCCGTGATTCTAGGCCATGACAGCTCTTCATACACACATACGCAAACATCACACGCCTGTGTGAAAAGCTGTGACACTTGGCTGATTTCCTGAAGAAGTTATCTTGTATCATTTCTACTCAAGTACTCCACCTCCTTCCAGACAATTATCTGAGGATGATGGGCTATCCCACAGCCATGTGTGTAACCTCTGCTGCTTATGATCCCTGTTCATATAGCATTTTCCAAAAGCATTTGGTGTGAACTGACAGAAGAAAGAAGAATAAGGTTCTTTCAGCCCATTCATTCATTCATTCATTCATTCAACAAATATTGACTATCTATGTGCCAGGCACTGGTGATATAACAGCGAACATACATTTTTGTAGGTAGCGACAGACAACCAAAAAGTATGTTAAAGAGTGATCAATACTGTAGAGGAAAATACACCAGGAAACAGGAAAGAAGAATACCCCTAGCCACCCTACACTGGGGTGACGCTAGTGTTACAAAATGGAAACAGCGGCCGGGGGCGGTGGCTCACACCTGTACTCTCAGCTCTTTGGGAGACTGGGGCAGGCAGATCACCTGAGTTAAGGAGTTCAAGATCAGCCTGACCAACATGACGAAACCTTGTCTCCACTAAAAACATAAAAATTAGCTGGACGTGGTGGCACACACCTGTAATCTCAGTTACTCAGGAAGCTGAGGCACAAGAATCACTTGAACCTGGGAGGCAGAGGTTGGAGTGAGCCGAGATCGTGCCACTGCACTCCAGCCTGGGTGACAGAGCAAGACTCTGTCTCAAAAAATGTAAAAAAAAAAAAAAAAAAAAAGTAAACAGAAAATAAGATACCAAAAGAAAGAACATGAACGATTAATTGTAACAAAAGCCTTTGTAAGCTGATACTTTCCTTCCTGGATCCTTGTCCCTTACAAATGGAAAAAAAGGGCGGAGAGGGGGTAGCATCCAAATGATGTTGTAAGATGGCTTCGCGTTTCAGATGTCTGACAGCCATACTCATGTACTTCAAGGAAAAAGCTCTAGCTCTATAAGCAATCTGGGCAATGGTTTAATGATCCTGTAAGATCAGTACCATATTCTCTCATTTTTCATAGATGAGGAAACTGAGGCATAGAAAGGCTAAGTAAATTGTCCATGGTCACAGGTGATTTAGAAACTTTTCTTCAAACTTTCAAAAGTTAACTACTGCCACTATTACACATGGGTTTTTGTTTGTTTGTTTTTGGTTTTTTTGGGAAAAGGTCTTGCTCTGACCAGGCTGGAGTGCAGTGGCGTGATGATGGTTCACTGCAGCCTCGACTTCCCGGGCTCAAGTGATTCTCGCACCTCAGCCTCTCCAGTAGCTGGGATTACAGGCATGAGCCACCACACCTGGCTAATTTTTTAATTTTTATTTTTTCTAAGGATGGACATTCACCATGTTGCCCAGACTGGTTCCAAACTCTGGGCTCAAAAGATCCTCCCAGGTTGGCCTCCCAAAGTGCTGGGATTACAGGTGTAAGCCACTGTGCACAGCCCTACTCATGTGACTTATACAAAGTCAGAGCAGTGAGCAGGAAGAGAACAGAGACTTCAGCGAGTCTCCTGGCTGTGGCAACGCCATATCCCTCCTCCATACCGTAATGTGTCTACACCCACCAAGCTCCTAGACGTTGAACGCAGGCCAGCTCAGAGACGAAACAGCAGTCAAGAAAGGGAAGATGCAGACATGCGTCTTGATTTCAGCTCAAGCGTGCCTCTCTGCCCTGCAGCTGCACAGGCAGAAACCAGGGGCCGTGAGTCTGAGGCAGTGTGTTTGGTTCCTGGCTGGTAATCTTTTGGGAGACCATCCCATACAATTAGTGTTACACTTCTCAAAAAGGAAGTGTGAGTTTTATAGAAAAATCGATTCCATTTGGGAGAAAGACCTAATAAAACCACAAAAGGATAACACATTCATACAACAACAAATTCCATTCATCTGTCACAAACTGAAATCCCAAAGCCATCTGGGCACACAGCTGCTTTTCTGAGCTGAAATTCAACTCCAGTTGAGAAACAGGTCAACTTTTCTAAAAAGATTTCTTTTTCACATGCCTTCAATAAAAATTCCTTTCCCTCACTTGTCATTTTCCAGATTTAATGACTCTGTTGGCCTTTCTCTCATTTAGGCTGTGAACACTGACTACATGTCTAATACCGCCAGGACTCCAAAGGAGGCACCCTAGGGAACAGAGGTGACCGCAGCACAGCGACAACCTCAAGGAGCACACACGGGGAAGGCAAGATGATACAATGGAAGATTTCACACAGAAAAGAACTTGGCATCCATACCCCGTCCCATTTCTAGAAAACAACGATGCTGACTTAGGAACATTTACCGAACAGCCTGCAGTGTGGAGGCAGGCACGAGGGGGTTCCATGCGGGGAAGAGCACCTTCAGAAGGGGACATGCAAGCAACGTGGAGGCAGGAGACGCCCCCACGCACAAGGACCAGCCTGGGGGCCTGCAGAAATGCCCATGCATCTGGGAAGAGGGAGAGAGGACAAGATACTTAAATGCTCCAAAATGAATAGAAGCCTCCCAAGAATCTCCCCCGAAATGGGGCAGGGATTTACAAAAGACCAAACCGAGCATGCGCAGTTACCTGAACATAGCGCCACCAGAGCGAGCCATCAAGGAAGAAACAGGGTCACTAGAAGCCTGAGCCTCTACTCGCAGCTCTGCGACTCATTCACCCTATGACCTTGGTGAAGGCTCTTAGCTTCTGTGAGCCACAAGAGAATCATGGGAAAGCAGAAGATATGAAAGTGTTCTACCTTTTTCACAGAACTGCTGAGGGAATAAAATCAGATAACAGATTTTAAAATTCTCTGTGAATTACAAAGCAAAATGCAAACGTATGAAATCATTCTTAGCATTAATTGCAGCACTGTAAAATTAAGAGAAGAGTTAAGACCACAGCATTTTCCATCCCCCGACTCCCGAGACAAATAGTGAGTCCAGCTGACGTATTTGGGCAACCCCAGTATCTAGGCTTTGAGAGCCTCACACCGCTCATGAACTCTGACAGTATCACTCCAGCCCAGTGCTCATGAAGTTCTCCAAGACAGCCAACTGACCTAAAATACTACAGCTTTTTCAGCTGGACTTGAAGCCCTCCAAGCTCACAGCACAGCTAAACAATGAAGAGGTTTCTGCCACTAGACTCAAAAGCTGGCTTTCGTAGATTCCCATAGAAAGAACATTCAAGGCCACGCAAGGCGGCGCATGCCTGTAATCACAGCAATTTGGGAAACCGAGGCAGGAAGATCACCTGAGGTCAGAAGTTCAAGAACAGCCTGGCCAATATGGCAAAGCCCCATCTGTACTAAAAATACAAAAATTAGCTGGGCATGCTGGCAGGCACCTGTAATTCCAGCTACTCAGGAGGCTGAGGCAGGAAAATCCCTTGAACTCAGGAGGTCGAGGTTGCAGTGAGCTGAGATCACGCCACTGCACTCCAGCCTGGGCGACAAGAACGAAAGTCCATCTCAAAAAAAAAAAAGCATTCTTTTTTGCTGATGTTAAATTTCCTGTGCTTAACACAGAGAAATCATACAACACTGAAATCCCGAAAAACATATCATAAAAAGCATTTAGTGACTGAAAAGACATTCAATATAACCTGTGACAGTGAGTTCACTAACGCTGTGACCCTTAACAATGCTTTCACTAACACAGAGGAAAATTAATAGGACTGCTTACCCCTCTCAGCTGACAGTTAAACCACTGTTTCTCCCTGGGCTCACTAAAGATGACCTTTACTCAAAACCAGGCTGCAACGACCCTGTAGATGTTGACTAACAATTTCAAAATTCCCATATTCTTTGTCCACTCCTAAGGAAGATGAACTGAAGCCAGGTGTCTCCAAGTCAGAACTAACAGAGGCCTTAAACATCAGATGGCCCATTCCCTTCTTTGACAACCGGGGGATCTAAAGCTGAGCTTATGGAAGAAAACAGCCTGTTTAGTAACAAAGCGAAAACCAAACCCTAGTCACCCAACCTCTGGTCCAGAACTCCTGTGACATTCCAGCACCCATACAGGATGAGTCTCCCTAACCAGAAACTCTGAAATCCACAACTTTTGAGTGCCGACGTGACGCTCAACAAAATGTTCATTGGAACAGCTCAGACTCTGGATTTTTGAATTCAGGATGCTCAACCAGCAAGTATAATACAAATATTCAAAAATCCAAAAATCTGAAGAAATCTGAGACACTTCTGGTTCCAAGCAGTTTGGATGAGGGATATTCAACCTGCATTTTTTTTTTCTCTCTAATGAAAGAAATTAAAAACGAGGCCCGAGCAAAGTCGTTCAATCCATACTAAAGTCATTCAATAGTTTAATTAGTACCCATTTAAAGTTAAGTGCTACCCGCAGATATTTAAAAGGATGAATACTTACATGCCTATAATCCCAGAACTTTGGAAGGCCAAGGCGGGAGGATCACCTGATGTCAGGAGTCCAAGACCAACCCGGCCAGCATGGTGAAACTCCATCTCTACTATAAATGCAAAAATTAGCCGGGCGTGGTGGCACACACCTGTTATGCCAGCTACTCGGGAGGCTGAGGCACGAGAATCGCTTGAACCTGGGGGGAGCACGTTGCAGTGAGCCGAGATCACACCACTGTACTCCAGCCTGGACCACAGAGCAAGACTCAATCTCAAAAAAAAAAAAAAAAAAAAAAAATTTAAATTGTGTTTTCACATGGAGCCCATGTTCCCAGAACACAAGCCCTGCTCTATGCTCCAAGGGCACACAGGGTGCCCCTTTATCTTAATGCTCACCATATTCCATGGCAGCCATTGGCACGTGTCTGTACATCGCACTAGACTTCCTGCGCATGAGGCAGGGATCATTATTACCTTTCTGTCCCCAATGTCTGGCCTGGAAGACACTCAGTAAATGATTCCTGAACTAAGTCAGTTAACAGCATCATCTCAGATATGAACTTAAAACCATTAGCTGAATGCACATTTCAGCACAACCAAAGTTCTGCTATAATAAGCAGCACAGGCGTCTCTGGAGAGGATTTTAATTGGGACTACAAACGATGTGCACGATCATGGTAAGAGGTTTCATGCTGGCTGTTCTCCAAGGTGCGACACAGAGAAACACCACTAACCTCAAAGATACCTGCTGCTTTGTAATGAGATGAGAGACGATGTGGACGGACTATTGTAAATATTTCAAAAGGAGAAACAATGCAAGGAAAGAATCGTATCAGTTTCCCTTTACATTCTTAGAGAAAACTGATTTTTCTTTTGGGATGATTTAAAAAGAAAATGACATTTCTGGATTTTTTTTTTTCTGAGACTGGGTCTTGGCTCTGTGCCAAGATTGGAGTACAGTGGAGCAATCGCAGCTCACTGTAGCCTTAAGTGATCTTCCCACCTCAGCCTCCAGAGTAGCAGGGACCACAGGCATGCACCACCACATTCAGCTAACTTTTCTGTTATACAGATGGGGTCTTGCTATGTTGTCCAGGCTGGTCTTGAACCCCTTGGCCTCAAGTGATCCTCCTGCCTTGACTTCCCAAAGATTTAGCCTAAGCGACCATGTCTTATCGGAAAATAGACATTAGAGCAAATGCATTTCTGTAAGATTTTCTACCTCTTTTCACTGGGGAAAAAGGTAACTTGCCTCCAAGGGTCGGAGACAAAGCCGTTACTGCAGACAAAAGCGCTGTGCATCCCGGGAACCGCTACACCACGAGGCACGGCCGTGCACCCTGGATGCAGGAGTAACACACGAGGCTAGCACAGGCTGATGCTGGCCCTCTCCAAAAGTAGGCCTATCCTTCCTCCTCTCCTCAGCCCCCTCTCCCTTCAGGCCTCAGTGGCTGCTGACAGGGGAGAGGCCACAACTAGAGGAGGCTCTCAACTCCACCAGGGACAGGAGCCCCGGACGCTGGGGACTCAACTGCTGCCCTCTGCGCCCATCTCCTTCTGGTCCAGCCTTCTGAGGAGCCAGGTGTGGCCACGTTGACCCTCTTTCCCTTCTGTGGCTCCTACAAAAACCAGTTCAGCGAGCCCAGGCTGCCTCACACTCCAGGGACACCCAGCACAGGCCCCCTCCATGACCTTATCCAAGCTCCTGGGGCCAGAAGGGTCTTGCAATATTTCACTTCCCAGTTGAGCATCCCCAGCCTGAAATCCAAAGTGCTCCGAAGAGCATTTCCTTCGAGTGTCATGAGGAAGCTCGGAATGTTTCAGGTTTCGGAGCATTTTGGAGTAGGGACTCTCAGCCTTAATTTGAACCTCTTCAAGGAAGCCACTCATTGAAGCCCCCGATGTCCACCCTACACAATCCCAGCACACCCTCTAAAGTCCTCAGCAATAGATTTTCTTTCTTCAAAAATAACCACAAGTCACAAACTCACAAGCAATCACAGAAGGGGGTTGTGGACACCCGCACAGATGATGAAATTTAAATGTCACATTTTTACCTGAGTAATTTAAAGTCATTCCTCAAAACACACCTGTTTTACTGAGTTGCATTTTAAGGTGAACACATACAAATCATTTCAGGGAAACAAACATCACTTTGGGCTGCGTGTGGTTTCTTGACTCCCGTGAATAACTCCGTTCACCCTCACTTCTGGATAAGGGAGACGATGCAAAGAAATCTGTTAAAACAAAGACATGAAAACAAGTTTAAGAAGGGTTTGAAAGGTTCCTCCTGTCCCCCTGGAGGGGAGACGAGGACACTTGGAAAGCTCACGGGGGACAGGAGCACGGCCCCCTCGGTGTGCCATGGAGGCCGCCTCGCCAAGGGGAGAGGATCATGCCTGGAAGACTCACAGGGGTGGGAGCACAGCCTCCTCAGTGCTTTCTACACTCAGTAGCTTCAGAAATTCCTACAGAAGCAGAACACATCATGAGAACTGAGACTGGAACACCCCAAAGAAAGGGGACAAGGGGTCAAAAAAAGCATTCGATCATTACCAAGGAGCGCGGGCATGAAGCCGCTTCAAAGACCATGTGAGAAGTCACTCATAGGGCCGGGCACGGTGGCTCAAGCCTGTAATCCCAGCACTTTGGGAGGCCGAGACGGGCGGATCACGAGGTCAGGAGATCGAGACCATCCTGGCTAACACGGTGAAACCCCGTCTCTACTAAAAAATACAAAAAAAAACTAGCCGGGCGAGGTGGCAGGTGCCTGTAGTCCCAGCTACTCGCGAGGCTGAGGCAGGAGAATGGCGTAAACCCGGGAGGCGGAGCTTGCAATGAGCTGAGATCCGGCCACTGCACTCCAGTCTGGGTGACAGAGCGAGACTCCGTCTCAAAAAAAAAAAAAAAAAAAAAAAGAGAGAAGTCACTCATAGGCGTTTCAGAAAATAAGGGTAGCGCGAGATTGCTCAATCAGCTCAAACAGGCTGCCGTCCCTCAGGCCATGAAGTCCCTGAGATGAGCCTCTCACTGAGCAGAAGTCACTCGCATCTCTGCCAGAGAAAGGACTACAAGCTGACACATAACCTCATGAAACCTGGGCTTCAGCTGGTTGACAACAGTGAGTCTGACATGGTACATCCCTCCAGATGGTTAAAGACCCCAGGGGTTCATCACACAACCTCGAAAGGCTGTGTCTGTCCAGCCCCTTTTCCAAGTTCTGGATGATTTTTCCTAATGTACTATAAGCAACATGTTCCAGTAGAGACGTAATTAACTGACTCTGGGTCCTCTTAATTTTGAAATTAGAAACACACTTGGCCAGGCACGGTGGCTCATGCCTGTGATCTCAGTACTTTGGGAGGCTGAGGCAGCTGGACTGCTTAAGTCCAGGAGTTTGAGTCCAACCTGGGCAACATTGCAAAACTCCATCTCTACAAAAAATACAAAAATAAGTCAGGCATGGGGACTCGTGGAACATGTGCCTGTGGGTCCTGGCTACTCAGGAGACTGAGGCAGGAGGATCGCTTGAGCCTAGGAGGTTAAGGCTGTAGTAAGCTTTGCTTACACCACTGCCTGGGCAACAAAAAGGTTTTTTTTTTGTTTTTGTTTTTGTTTTTTGGCCTGTCTCAAAAAAACCAGAGAATAAGAATTATATACCTGACTAGCCCAAAATAGGCCTTGTGGAACAACCTGAAACACAGCTGCAAATTCTGGCAGGGCCTCCCCTGGCTTGATTTGTGGTGAGTGCAGGACCGCTCTGAAGGATAGGACCCCAGGCACCTACCGAGACTAGACCTTACAGTACAACTTCCCTTTGCTGGACGGAACACTGGCCTTGGAGCCTGGGACACCCTGGGGCAGTGCCACCATCCCGAGGCCACCATGGCACAAGCAGGCCCTACTATCATGAAGCCTGGGACATCCTGGGGCAGTGCCACCAACCCGAGGCTACTGTGACACAAGGGGGCCCTGGTGCCACTGAGAGGCTGCACAGCAGGTCCAAGCCCAGGCCAGGAGTGAAGAAGCTCCACATCCTTTTGATCCCTCCAGCTGAGTCCACAGATGTCTTGGAGCAGAAATGCATCACCCTCAATGTCCACGGGTAAGTTTTTGGACACAGAATCTGGAAGCATAAAAGATGGTTCTGGGCTGGTTGGTTGCCGGCTCAGATCTGTCCTCTTTCCAGACAAAACCTGGCTCACACCAAGCAGCGTCTACGTCCTGGAAGACTTGCTAAACACAAGTGCAGTTACAAAGCGGAGAAACTGGAGGGGGCTGGGCTGTGCTCCAGTGGCACCAGCGTTTCTCAGGAAGACCCCGGGCATTACAGGGTTCAGGGCAAGGGCTTCCTGGGATCCAGGACATGGAACAAGAACCCATTTCCCGGTCCTGTTGAATATGAATCGGTTAAGGGCCAATTCCCTTGGAGGACTGAGCACCGCCCCACAACACCTTGGTATGGGTATGTTATTACCCATACCAAGGTAATAACAAGCCCGTTACCAGCAGGAGGCTGGTGATGAAGACATGAGGACCAGATGAGCACGAGGGATCCCGACAGATCATCCCTGGCACCGAGCAAGGGGCGGACAGTACCCACTGTTCCTGATGCATCAGCCCTGGCACTGAGCGAGGGGTGGCAGCACGGCCTGTGCCCCTGCAGATGCAGAGGGATATGAGGGCGGTGCAGGCTGGGCTTGGAGGCTAACTCAACCACCTGCGCTTGCACTTGCGTTCCTCATGGCAGGGAGGCGAGGCACAGGCAGCATTAGGGCTCACCTTGGTCCCGGGCTGCACTTTTTTCTGCTTATGAGTCGTGCTCGCTTTACATGGACAGGCATAGCTATAATAACGGTTCCCTGATTATTTCACTGCCTACATAAAGGGCTTTCAGAATTCACTTCCATCCTTAGGAAAGGCAGCCAACACCAGGCTGTCTCCCTTAAGATGCCATGTCTCATATGGGGAAAAAAAAAATCAAGAGAAATCAAATAAAGGCCATAAAATACATCAGTTTCAACACTAAAATTTAATAGTACGCTTTAAATTGAAGATGAGTTAAGTCACATTTCCAAACCTCTGAAAGCACGGTTACTGGGAGGGAATGGTTTGCAACACACAAAAGCAGCTCTGTAGAAGTGCCCAGGCTGGATGAAGGCTCAAACGTCAGTGCAAGGAGAAAGTCTGAACAAACTCTCTCCTGCCCTGCTGCTGTCCTCTTCCAAAACACACTGTTTATCTGTCAGTTTAGAACAAGGCCTAAGGAGGGGGGAGGCAGGCCTGGGAGGGTCACCTAGCATCCAAGCTCCTCACGCACACAACTGCACCAGGCTGAACTGAGAAGTACAAACACAACTAATTCTCCCCAAAAAGAAGACGGAAAGCCGCACACTGCCACGCCAGGCACCCTGCAGATGAGAAGATTGAGGGGAGCCAGAGGTACCTTTAATCTTGCTTGCATGGTGGAGGGAGAGGAATAATGCCACTCACTTGAGTGTTGCACAATTCTTCCTAGCACTGAGTGGCAGAAAACAAAAATTGTAGATGCTTCCTCAGATAAATGTTTCTGAAGAACTGAACATAAATTACGTTCAGGAAATAGCATTATGAATGCCTCAAGTGCTTCTGTTTTCAATAATCCCAGAGTAATTCTACAAACCCGGGAATCAGTCTCACCCAACTCCAGGATCACGGCCCAGGTGACGTGGGCACACATATCCTGAAGCTCCAATGCTCAACTAAAGTGGGGCGAGTGAAAATGATCCTGGGTATAATTTACACGGACACAGGAAGGTGGCTGAGCCCCAAATCCCTAAACCGGGAAGACCAGTGTCCTTCAGGGGCCTCACCTCTGTCCTTTCCCAGCCTCTGGGAACCACCACTCTGCTCTCTACTGATACAAATGCCCCTCCAAGGTACAACCAGGAAGATCATCATTTAAAACTCAGGAACGTGGCAGAACAAAGCTGTCAGGAGATTTTAATCACCAACACCACTTGTTACATGACCCAAAGATGATTAAAATCCCAGGCCCTTCAAGACTGAATGTTATCTATACTTAAATGCATTTCATCACCATATTGGGGGGTTATTCCTTTGTTTTGCTGCAAATATATCCAACTGCTGTAAAAGGAAAACGCAATTTGTTAACGAAGCTTCTTGGAGTGTCTCAACAGGCCTCGAGGTAGCATAAAAGGCAGGACTTCCTGGCAGAAATGCTCAGCTCTGAGGTCAGGTGAAGTTCTTGAGCACCAACCAAGGCAAAATAAGGTCGAAGACCACAGCACACTTTCCTCAATCACATCTTCATTCCACCTTTCCTTCTATTTCTCACGACTTCACTGGGAGAAATTGTGCTGAAAGAAAATGGAAACACACACTTACATAGGAGACCCTACAGATGCTGAGAATGGGTGCAGCCGTCACAGTCCGAATGTCCTTTCAGGGCCATCTGACCTGGCTGGGATCCAAGTATCCAAGTGCAGGATTGTATGTCAGACCCGTGAAGCCAGGATTACAGCCACTGAACGGCAGTTTTCCATCCCACGGAAACCGGCCTTGCTAGGGGCTTCCTCGGGGACCACTGACCTCACACCACCACCCGTCAACTACTTCAACTAACCTACATCATGGCAGAGGCCTCCCTAGGCAGACTAGCCCTGCCCAAGTCCTGCTTCATGGCAAACCCTCCAGACAAACATCCTTGGACTCCTCCAGGAGGCTGTGCTCGGAAGGTGCCCTCATTTACTTCTGTGGCTCTGAGACATTTAACTAGAGCCCAACACACTTCTTCCTGTTTACATAGTATTGAGTTAAAAGATTTTTGAGTAAACTTTCACTGGGAAAAATACCATTTCAGGAGCCCCAGTGACCACAATGAAAATGTTTTTACCTTCCCTTACGTGACATCGGCAACACCAGGTCCAGAAAACGTTCTGGATCTCAGATAATGGCATATCCACTCATAGTAAGTCTTGGTCTTGTTTCACAAGCTATCAAATGCTGCCCAGAAGCAGGAAAAACCTCAAAACGTGGCAGGGAGGGGCGACCAGCGTGAGTTCTAAGGCCAGAACACCCGGGTCTGCTGACAGCGTGGTGAGGGGCGAACAGTGCAGGGTCTAAGGCCAGACCGCCCGGGTCCCGCTGACAGTGTGGCTTCAGGAGTTTCCTAAATCCTCTGCTCTCCAAGTTTCATGTCAGAAAAATGTAGTGATAACCGTGTCCACCTCATTTAAATATATACACACATACACACACACACACATATATATACATACATACACACACACACACGCACATATATATACTCCAAAACTACAGCCCTATAAAGGTCATTAATCCTAGTTATCCTCAAGGCATTGAGCGATCAATAATGAGCTGCTGCTGACCTGCCTCAGCCGCACCCTCCGGAAACCCCGCATCCACACCAGCCACACAGGATGAGGCCGAGGAAGGAGCAGGACTGTGTCTTGGGAACTTAAACTCTGGAAGCTGAGTTAAATCAGTGCCGCTCAAATCTTGCCACCAACTATCTTGTTAAATTGGGAGATTCCATCTGGGGATCTTGAAGGAACCTGAGGCTCTACATTGAGTGAGATGAGCACTCGTGCTACAATGAGACGGCAGGGAAAGCAACCGAATCTGGGGTCGCAGCTGCCTGAGGCTTGGGTCCCACCAGGAAAGTGGCACCAGGGCCCTCAGGACAGTGGCAGAGGTCCCAGGAGGCAAGTCCCAGCGCAGAGACTCGTGGACCCAAAGATTGCTCCAGGGCCAGGAGGGGCTGCTGCGCTGACAGCCACGAGGCAGGCAGCCTTCGAGCTCCTCCAGCTGCCATCCTGCAGGCAGGGAGGACAGTGCCCAGACCACCCCGGGGCTCCCCCAGCCTGCTAGGCTGGTACTCTTACTCCAGCCACTGACAAGAGTCCCCATGTTCCAAGCTAGGTTGAAACAGTGCCTCAGGCCTCGGGGCACATGCAACCCCCCTGCAGGGCCACTCCTACCCAACACCTGGGGATGGCTATTCCCACACATCCCCAACTCACAGCAAAACTTAAAAATGAAAGTCGGAAGATACACAGCCAGGAAACCAATGCTCAAGAAGCAACTCCAGGGTGACTCTTCCTAGAGCTATTGCTACTGAACATCTTTAAAAACATTTCCAGGGTGACTTCCTAGAGCAATTGCTGTTGAAAATCTTTAAAATTCTTCATTTCAAAATTAGCTTTTATTACACTGTCTTCCCTATTCTACCGAGACTCTAGAAAACAAAACCATTACAATTTCCAATTCTATCTTATAGCAAGTTAGAAAAACACATGTTTCCTCAAAGGATTCTACGTGTTTCCTTGGCAATATCCTTTCCATGCCCCATGCTACTGCCCCCAACAGGGAAGGCTTTTCCAACCCAACCCAATCCAACCCAACCCAACCGCTCTGAGACAGGCCCCTAACGAATCATCTACAAACTCTTGAGACAGGCTTGCCCTGACAAATCATCTGCAAACTCCATCTTCCATTAAAAACAGTACCGAAAATGAGCATATTACCACTTTTTAAAAATTACTGTAAAGTGGACAGTGTTCAGTTCTGTGAATTTCGGCACAAATATTCCCATAATCGTCATCACACAAGCAGAACAGTCCAACAGCCCCAAACCCACTCACGGGGCCTCATAAGCATACCCTCCCATTCTCAGCAACCACCCTCTCCGTGTCCTCCCATCCCCCGGGTCTGTCTTTTGCGAGTGTTGTCGCAAAACACTCGCAAAATCACGATTTCCTGGGCATTGTGCTTGGAGGTGCACCCGGGGTGTCCTGTGATCAACAGCCAGGCCTCGGGGCTGCTGGGTATTTATTGTTCCACGTATGGCTGTGGCACATTGTAACCTGTTTTGGGCAACTATAGACAGCGCTCTTAACATCTGGGCACAGTTTTTCTTAAACATCAGATTCTGTTTCTCTAGGGTAAATACCCAGGATTGGGGTCACCGGGCCCCACGTTTGTGTGAGTTCAGTTTTGTAAGAAACCGCCAAGCTGTCTGCACCATGCTGAACCCCAGCATCGCACAGGAGTCCCGACTGCCTGTCCTCACCAGCACCTGGGGCTGTCGGAAGACCTTAGTCAGGCGCTCCACAGGGGTGTGAACAAATTCACTGCGGCTTCAGTGCACATCTTGGTGCAACCAGTCACGCTGAAAGTCATTTCAGATGCTTTCGGGCCATCCTCCCGTCGTTCTCATCGAAGCATCTGTTCAGGTCTCTTCCACTTTTAAGTCAGGTGATTTGTTCTCTGTCAAGAGCCGTGGGAGTCCTGTGCATTCTGGATACAAGTCCTTTGCCAGCTGCATGGTTCATAGACATCTTCTCCCCATCTATCGAAAATGTGTCTCTTCAATTCCCTAGGGGTGTCTTTTATATTAGAAGTTTAATTTTGATGAGTCTTACCTACTTGTTTTCTTCCTTGATTATGGATCATGGTATGGCTAAGAGCTCTCACCCTCGGTCTCCACAATTTCCGTTTCTTCTATAGGTTTTGTAGTTTGGTATTTTACATTCAGGGCTATGGTCCACCTTAATTTTCATACAGAAATTTCTCCCTGTTTTCACTCTTTTGCATATGACTGTCCCATAATTCCAGCACCATTTGTTGAAAAGACTCAAATTCCACTCAACTGCTTTTGCATCTTTGGATCTGTTCTGGACTCCACTCTGTCAGCTGACCCGTGTGTCCATCCTGAGTATAATTTATGACTTTAGTGGCTGTCTCTGTGAAAAAAGTAACTGTCTGGAAGCAAAAACCACATTAGAAATGCTCTAAATAAGGTTCTTCCTGTTGACAGGCGAGCAAAGCCACTGCCCTAAGCAGAGGTGAGGCCTCAACAGCTCCCAGGCACAACCTTAACACACAATGGGGAAGGGAATTCATTTCAAGGGCCACAACGTGAGACCAGCATAGCCATGAAAACTGCAACAATTTCACAACAGAATGAAATTCATAAAAAACTGCTGAGAAGCGTGTGATAAGTTACATAAATCACTGTTCCTTAAATTCTGACGGTTGACTAGAACAGAAATAGCTTCACGGTACAGTTCAAACAGGAGAAAGGTAGGTAGGGGTGGTTTCCACACCACACAGGGCCTGCAGGAAACGGACACTCTTCTTCTAAACGGGAGATCCCGGGAGTGATGTGATAAACCATGGTGAGAGGCAAGGAACTGTGCAAGCCGGAGTCGCGGCCTTGGCCCCACCACGGAGCCTGTGTCCATGAACGACAAGGCTGAAATGTCAGGCCGGGGCAACTGAGGCAGTTATCAGGGGACAAGAAAACGAGCGCACGGTGGAGGCAAAGGTCTGAAATCGCGCGGCAACTTTGAGTAAAGTGGGACAAACTGACTCAAAATACAGGTTTCAAAAACCATCACAGAGAGCTGTTCCTCAGCTCTGGAAAGGCTAAGTGACTAATGCCCACACTGAGCATCTGCTCCCAGAGACGACCCTGGTGACCTAAGGCCCAGCTCTTCCGAACCCGCGCCAAACCTCAGTGAGGAACTTTGTTGGTATCTTATGGCACATTGACATGTTCCCTTAAAATCTGGTATTTCATCAACAATACAGGCGCCAGCTTTGACTCATACACATTTCAATTAAACAAGATAATTTACACCCTGACCATGCCAGGTAAGAGGTTTACTACAATCTTTAAACAGCCAGAGGCTACAGTCTGCTCCTACACAACACCATGTCTCTACAAGTTCAATGGGTTTTTACTTTCCATGTCTTCACTTGCCTAGTGCTAGAAAGCAGATTAAAAACAGAAGGAACCCAGAAGCACTATTGAATGAGACTCAAATATCTTGCAGTCATCATCGTGATGAGATGTTTATTAAACAGAAATGTTCTCCCCTGTAGAAAGCAGCACACATCAACACGCACTGATAACTGTCGCCAGCATTCCAGATCATCTTCCCTTCCATGGCCACAGTGCAGGGCAATGGACCACGCACACCTGCAGACCCACGGAAAGCGGGGTGACATGGCCGATTCTTGTAGCAAGCAGGCCAGGGTGCACTCAAAGTGCATCTCTTTCCAGAGGGCCACCACGGAAAGTTACACATTTATTCCACTAGTTAATGGCACTGCACCGAACATTTCTGTAAGATTCTCTAAGCAAGCATTTCCTTCTGCCTAAAATGGCCCGACACAAACTGAAAAAGCTCTTGGAGCTGCCAAAGACTTCAGTATCCCCTTAACTATTGTCATGTACGCCCGTGTGAAGAGACCACTAAACAGGCTTTGTGAGCACAATATGTCTGTTTATTTCACCTGGGTGCAGGCGGGCTGAGTCCAAAGAGTCAGCGAAGGGAGGTAAGTGTGGGGCCATTTTATAGGATTTGGATAGGTAAAGGAATATTACAGTCAAATGGGGGTTGTTCTCTGGCGGGCAGCAGTGGGGGTCACAAGGTGCTCAGTGGGTGAGCTTTTTGAGACAGGATGAGCCTGGAAAAGGAATTTCACACACAAAAAAAATCATTGCTTAAGGCAAGGACCGGCCATTTTCACTTATTTCTGGTAGAATGTTATCGGTTAAGTCCAGGCAGGGCATTGGCACTTTTGTGATTCTTCAGTTACTTCAGGCCATCTGGGCGTATATACGTGCAAGTCATAGGGGATGCGATGGCTTGGCTTGGGCTCAGACGCCTAACAACTATAGTCTTTACTTTTAAGGTGTGGGGTAAGATCATATAATCCCCAACTAGGCTCCTGATGCTGTGTGTGGCATCCAGCAACAGCACGTTCCATTCCTGGATTACATTTGACTCAAGAGTCCACAGTGAGAACGAGTTCTGGTGAATGAAACACCATGCAGGAGGGTGATTCCGCTGGGCAGCTCTTCACACACGGCCCAGGAGCTGAGGGGAGAGGAAGAGGCCCACGCGCGTCCACTGTGTTCACGCCCCCTTGGAATGCGCCCCACTCCTAGAGACCCGGACCCAAGGGAAATCTCACCTAAAAATGGGCAAACCCTCACTTTGGCAGAGGGACAGGGACTCGGGGCCACAACTTCACCTCAGAGCAACACAAGCGCAGACACAGCAACCCAGGACACCTTCCCCACTCAAATTCAAGGAGGAAAACCAACCCCCGCCCCCTTGCGGAAACCCCCGGCTGCTGGAGCAGATGCCTGCCGGCGTGTGCAGCCTCTGCCGTCCCACATTCCGGGCTCAGCACCTGTGCCTGAGCCCTGGCACTGCTCCCCACACCCACAGGTGTGCCAGGAGGGGCAGGTCCTAAGGTCTCCACTGCACCAAAGCCTGCAAGGCAAAGGGGCAGCTCCCTCCAGCAGGAGTCCAGAAGCACACACTGCACCAGCGTCACCAGGGAATTCTCCCCTCGGTCTCCAAGTCTCCAGTCTGTTGCCCGCCTGCCAATGGCAAGGCCCAAGCTGGGCGGCACGTTTGGTTCTCACCATTTCCCTTGTCAAGATCAATACTGCGAACATATCCAATTCATCCTGTCACTAAAAATGAAATAATCCGCCATCTCCATCACAGATGACGCAACCAGGTTTCCATTACCGGGGTGTTTTTTGTTTGTTTGTTTTGTTTTTGTCTATTTTGAGATGGAGTTTCTGCTCTGTTGCCCAGGGTGGAGAGCAGTGGCGCAATCTCGGCTCACTGCAACCTCTGCCTCCCGGGTACAAGTGATTCTCCTGCCTCAGCCTCCCAAGTAGCTGGGATTACAGGTGCCTGCCACCATGCCCGGCTAATTTTCATATTCTCAGTACAGACGGGGTTTCACCATGTTGACCAGGCTGGTCTGGAATTCCTAACCTCAGGGGATCCACCTGCCTCCTCCTCTCAAAGTGCTGGAGTTACAGGCGTAAGCCACCAGGCCCAACCATTATTGGTGTAATTTCTAAGCCACTCTCTCACACCCACTCTCATCTTTTTTTAAAAAAAAAAAAAAAAACAAGCTTTATGCCTATATTTTTTCCAAGAGAACCAGTTACCCATTTGAAGTACAAATAAGACACCATGTTTAAAAACCAAAAATGCCCACTTGCACAGAAGTCTCCAAATACCCAGTCGATTTAAGCCTTGAGAATAAGATCAAGCTGTTGGCTGAATACAACTTCCCTTTCCATCTGTCTGCCTGTGAGTTAGACACAAGGACGAAGCCACGAGCTAGGGGCATAAAGGCAGGAACCACCAAGGCAGCCGAGACTCCAAATAAAAGCTCGAAGGACCAACACAAATGCACCACACCCTGCACGCCCTCCTCTCCTTCCTTTTCAGAATTTCCAGAGGATGAAACAGGGACCTCCTCAGACGTCCCACGGTGCAGGTGGCCAGAGGGGAAGGCGGCAGCAGCCTGAATAAGGTGACCAGGAAATCACATTCCACAGACAGAAATTCTCCATGTGCTTTACATCCTCTGTCTCTGAAGAACTATGCCAGCCTAACAGTCGCTAGAAAACTGCCTTCAAGTGTCATTTCCCATTTCAAGCAAAGAAAACAGTGGTGGGGCATGAGGGAAAAACATAGCCATGTGTTCTGGGGTATTAAATAAGGTTTTTTCTGTTATAAACGTATAATTTTACATTCTCAGATTTCTGTATAATTGATATGCTTCCTAATTAGCAGACATAGTGATAAAAAGTGAATTCCAAGTGTAAGATCGGAGGAACCGTTCACATGGCTTCAGGTTCTGCTACTGTGTTTCAACTTAAGAAAATGGTTCTCTGTGTTGGTAACAAGCTCTGAGAGTCTGTGTGGCTGTAATCAGGGTTCGTGTTGGCTCTGTACCAGAGGATGTTACACTGTTACATTATCTTCTACAAAAAACCCTGAAAAAATGAAGGCTGAATAGACATACACACCCTCCCAAAATAATCCAAATGTCCACCGATATGAAAAACAGATGAATTACGGTTTCCATCGTGGAATATTCCTCAGCAGTGAAAACAAACTATAGCCACAGGTGCCAACTAGGATAAAGAAAACCTTTTAAACACGTTTAAAGTGAACTGACTAGGTGGAATTCCTCGATAACAGGCATCTGTTCCAAAAGGGTACTGTTCTGAATCCTGTGATGTAGAATGATAGTTAGCAACCCTGTTTCAGGGCACATCTAGAAAAAAAACAAAATAATGACTACACAATTTTAAATTCTTTGTAAATTATAACTATTATTATGAAAATTCTAAAAATGTGAAAATCTTCCCAACTGTTATTGGACAAGCTTCAAAATAAATACCCTGGCATTGCTTACCGCACCCACAGGTGTGCCAAAATAAATGAAAATATAGCCCAAGTTAGTAGAATTGAAATCTGAAGATGTACGAGCCGTCCCTGCCTCGCTATCTATACATCGTGTAGAAATTTAAGAGCAGGTAGTGACACTGCAATGCAAGGCTCAAACCAACTGGGTATTTGGAAACTTCTATGCAAATTGGCATTTTCGGTTTTTAAACACGGTGTTATTTGTACTTCAAACAGGTAACTTTTCGATTCCCTTGGAAAAAATATAGCCATAAACCTGGTCTAGAAAAAAATATATATAGGAGTGGGTATGAGAGAGAGTAGCTTAGAAATTTTAAAAGTATCAGCAGGGAGCAGTGGCTCATGCCTGTAATCCCAGCACTTTGAGAGACAGGCCCAAGGGGCCTTTGAGGACACCGGTCTCCTCTGCTGCCTTCCTGCTGGACTGACCCCCCAGGACATTCACTGGGTTTCCACCCCTGTCTCATTTAACATCCCAAGGGTGGTCTTCATCCTCATCTGGGGCTCAGCTCTGCCCCAATTTCCTAAATCTCTGCCTTCAGAGCCTGAAAACACCCACGCCCAGGGTCACCCTAAGTCCATGTTTACCCCAGAGAGTCCTAATTTTATGTTTTCCCAGCATCGCCTTAGTGATAATTTATCCTGTCAATTCCAACTGCCTTCACACCTCACCCTTGCTGTCTCCCAGCAGACCCCACTCAGATGCACATGCCCCAGACCCCACACCCAGGTCTGTGCATGCTGCCCTGCTCTGCCCATGTGGGGACAACCTCTCTTTCTTGAGGAATCAGCTGGCGATCATCTCCTTGTGGAGGGCTGCCCTGACTTCCAACTCTCTCTAGCAAAGGCAGAAGCCATCCTCGGTACTTCCCCAAAACTCAGGCCAAGTATGAAGATGGCGCAGATGCTAGCTGTGCCTGGGATGCCATGGGCAGGGTCCCCAGATGCTCTGCACGTGGCCCGGGGCACCGCCTGAATACAGCAAGTGCTGAAGAAACAAAAATGACGTGCGCTGACCTCTGATAGGGACTCCTTCAACATCCACATCTGTCTCCCCTCTGGACAGTAAAATCCACAAGACACGGAGGGCTTGTCTCACTCATCTTCAAACTCCCAGGGTCACCCTGGTAGGTAAAGGGGACTCAAATGTCTTCTGAAGGAAGCGGCTGGTTAGCTGCCAAGTTAAAGGGCCTCTGAAATTCAGAGCTCTGCATAGGAGTCCAGCACATTTTATTATGAATGACTCCAACCACGGCAGAAGTGGCCGTGGAACCAGTGCTAACCAATTCAGGGTCTGTTCACTGTTTCTCAGTTCATTATCACAACTCGCTCTAACAGAGCAGCCGCGCAGATCCTCAGATGTCTACACAGAGTGGGACGATGGCGCCGAGTCACGTGAACGTCCTGTTGCAGACTGGGAGACACTGGACAGACACGGACCCAGGCAGAGCACAGACCTCGCGTTAAATTGGCTCCGTGTAAACAGCACTCCCTGCCAGGCCCTTTCCTATCTGCACAGCTTCTACAAATTCAACTCTCGCACCTGATACCTAAGAAAACTGCACATCCCCATGTGAACCCCCCATTTACCTCCCAAAATGACCCGGCATGGCCAAGCACAAAAAATTTCAACATAGGGGCCGGGCGCGGTGGCTCAAGCCTGTAATCCCAGCACTTTGGGAGGCCGAGACGGGCGGATCACGAGGTCAGGAGATCGAGACCATCCTGGCTAACACGGCGAAACCCCGTCTCTACTAAAAAATACAAAAAACTAGCCGGGCGAGGTGACGGGCGCCTGTAGTCCCAGCTACTCGGGAGGCTGAGGCAGGAGAAAGGCGTAAATCCGGGAGGCGGAGCTTGCAGTGAGCTGAGATCCGGCCACTGCACTCCAGCCCGGGCGACAGAGCCAGACTCCGTCACAAAAAAAAAAAAAATTTCAACATAAGGGAACTGGAGGGCATGTGGGGCTTTCTCGAGTCCCTGCTGCCTCCTGATGGGAGGGCCCAATGCTTCACACCCCTAGTGAAGGGCGGGTCTCTTCGGCCCCCTGGCTTTGACCTGGAGCTTAAATCAGCATTAACTAATTTCACTTTCCAGGACCAACTTCAAAGGCCTGCAAAGCCAGAGAAGGGAGAGGAGATGGAACACGCCCTCACCTCAGACCTGCCGCAAGTACTCAATTCTCAGATGCGTCCCAAGGTGCACAGCGTGTCCGATGCCTGTTTCACATCCACTGACCTGCAGGTCTTCTATGTGGCATCTGCCTCCTGGGCACTGGAAACAAGAGGTATAATGGCAAGTCCCCTATGCAGCAAAGGTGAGGCAAAGGGACCCAACTCAATGGAACTGACCTTTTTCTGACAGTTTCAAAACAGAAGGAAAATACTGTACAGCCAACTTCCCCTCACGCAGGTTTATTTATCTGTGACTCAGCGGCCATGACAGACAACTTCAGGTTCTTACAGATTCCTATTTTCCCCATCCAGGAAGCCTTTGTTTTTAATATCGTACGAACCTGCCATTTTGTAGGCCACAAACTGCAAATATTGGCAGTTTCCTATGGTTCAACTGAATAAAATATGATCATGGCCTTTTGTGAAACCATGAAGAAAAGGTGGATATCTCAATATGTGTTTCCAGACTGGCTTTGTTCCAGAAGCGGTAACTCTGTTCACTCAGGATTTTAGACACTGTAGAATAAACATCAATATCCCACCAAGAAAACCAAAAAAATGAAATAATTTTGCATCCACCTTGGAGCCTTTTTAGGACAAGGCAGGACACAAACTTTTAAAAAGCTGCAGTTGTCCCTCTGTATACACAGGGACATGGATTCCAGAACACCCTCCGAGTTTACCCAAATCTACGTATCCACAGGACTCCACGGCCACCCTATGGAACCGCATGTAGGAAACGTCGGCCCTCCACAAACCCAGGTTTTTTCAGTAAGGGTTTGGTTGGAAAATAATTAACATAAGTGTTCCTTCGAAGCTCAAAACCTATGTTGTTCAGGGTCAGCTGCATTTATTACTTGTGTCATATCTGAGGCCTGAAAGCCATCATTCTCGACACCTTAACGTGATAGTTAACAAACTAACTGTTCTGATTAGAAAGAGGAAAAAGCCTATTTTTTTTTTTTTTTTTTTGAGGCGGAGTCTTGCTCTGTCGCCAAGGCTGGAGTGCAGAGGCACTATCTCGGCTCACTGCAAGCTCCGCCTCCTGGGTTCACGCCATTCTCCTGCCTCAACCTCCCAAGTAGCTGGGACTACAGGCGCCTGCCACCACGCCCGGCTAATTTTTTTGTATTTTTAGTAGAGATGGGGTTTCACCGTGTTAGCCAGGATGGTCTCGGTCTCCTGACCTCGTGATTCACCCACCTTGGCCTCCCAAAGTGCTGGGATTACAGGCTTGAGCCACCGCGCCCGGCCGAAAAAGCCTATTTTTAAGGTGACAATGAGAGTGGATGCAACTACGGTGAACGGAGAACAGACCTAAGCAAGCACCAAGGCTGGGGTGACTGCCTGTGCTCAGACCCACCACGGCCTGTTCCTCCATCTCCCTCTGCTGAAAGGGATAACCGCTTCTCCCCCACGACTAAAGGGCCTTTTTTAAATACTCACACGAGAAGTGCTATGAAAAGCTCAAAGGTCACAGATAACATTTTTTAAAATAAACATTAACGTAAGCATTTAACAAGCCCACTATGATTTTTTTTTAAAAAATGGTATTAAGTTCTTGGGTGTGGTGGCTCATGGCCGTAATCCCAGCACTTTGGGTGGCCGAGGTGGGTGCATCACCTGAGGTCAAGAGTTTAAGACCAGCCTGGCCAACATGGTGAAATTCCTTCTCTAACGAAAATATGAAAATTAGCCAGGCATGGTGGCAGACGCCTGTAGCCCCAGTTACTTGGGAGGTTGAGGGAGGAGAATCACTTGAACCCAGGAGGGAGAGTTTGCAATGAGCCAAGATCGTGCCATTGCACTTCAGCCTGGGCGTTGAGTGTGAAACTCCATCCCAAAAAGAAAAAAAATGTATAAAGTTTTCTTTCCAATGAACCTATGGTTCAGCCACCGAGGTATCCTATAGCTACTTATTCAGCCATGAGATTCACAACAGGAGATATAGGCGAACAGGACACAGTTCTTCCCTGAAAGAAGGCTGCACCCTCAACAGAAGGGAGGCGCACACTCCGAATGGAATCGGCATAGGGAACAGATGCTGCTGCAGGTGGAACTGGCTGCACAGAGCACCCGCTCAAGTGTCTGAGAAACAAGGAGCCGTTGGTGCCATCACCTTCCATACCTGAGCTGGGGCAGTGGGGAACCTGTCATCATCACCACCACCACCACCCGGGACAAAGAGCCCCAGAACCACACAACGAACTTACAAACTCACCGAGGCAATGACCGAGCAATGTGCATGGAGTGATGCGAACACGCAGATGTCAGGGCCACGCGCGGCGTTGGTTTTGTGCATCAACCTGAGCGTGCCCGGGGTGCCCAGATGGCTGGTTCTGCATTATTTCTGTGTGAGATGCATGTTTGCCTCTGGACTGAGTGGAGACCCATCCTCGCCGGTGTGGGGGGCACCACCCTATCCACCCAGGGCCCAAGTAAAACAGCAAGGCGGGGAAAACTGGGTTCACTCCACCTGTCTGGCTGATGTGCCGGTGACATCTGTCTTCTGTAGCCCGTGCTCCTTGGTCTCAGCTCCTCAGACCCGGGTGGGATCTGCACCCTCCGCTTCTCAAGTCTTCAAGCCACACCCTCCCAGGACTCCACCTTGCAGGCTGTGGGTCCTGGGGCTTCTTGGACTCTGTAGCCCCTGCAGCAAGCCTCGCCCTGGAGACACACGCACACCCGGCTGGCTGTCTCTCTGGAAGCCCTGACTAAAAGCCGCCCCTAAAAGTGGTCTTCAGAGCTTCTTTCTAGCCCTAAGATCCCAGCGCCCCTCCTACAATTCTAGGCGGAAAGGTGAACGGAGACCAATGGACAGAGGTGTGTACAAGGACACACCAGGCAGCAGCACTAGGCAGGAGGGCACTAACGCTCACTAAGCAAAGAACCAATGCTGCTTGCCACAAAAATGAGAGCAGTAAAGATTTCTTCAAACAGAAATGAGTTTGTTTCATGATTTGCTCTTAATACACAAGAAAGCATAAAATTAGGCCTATTAACAATTACATAAGTCTTTAGAGGCCCTTGAACTACTTCTGTCCCTTTGTGTTTTTATAGAAAATAAGCCTGAGGTTAAAGAGAATAACGTCACTGGCCACAGCTGGGGCCACGCGAGGACACAGCTTATACCCCTGAGGTCCCTGGGTGCCCCGAGTCCTTCCCTTGCTATTTACGGAAATATGGGAGAAACCAGGAGGTCTGAGGGTAGACCTGGCCGTGCTCCCAGGGGCCGAGGAAAGCACCCATCTGTCCAGTCTTCCCTCCACCCTGCGGTTCCCTCTTACCCAGACTCGGGCTGACGGGGCTCATGCACTCAACAGCGCCATCATTAAACGTTTAGCTTCGCATCACGAGGGCCTCCTTTGGCCTCCTCTGACCACTCCTGAACCTGCAGTCAGCACTAGTCTGCAGGACACGCATGGACAAAGTTGATGGATCACGGCCTCCAACGAGGAAGGTGCCAGGCAAGGAGTCGGAGAGCCGGGGATGGAGCAGCACTCACCCAGGGAGGCGAAGGCCAACAGTGGCCACCACCGAGGGCCTCCCTTCCCACCCTGAGGGCAGCTCACCCAGGGAAGCGAAGGCCGACACCGGCCACCACTGAGGGCCTCAAGGGCTCTCCCCACCCTGAAGGCGGCTGCGATCACATTTCCCATCGCACCAAGAGACCCCTGTATTGAGCACAAACCTTTCCAACCTTCGAATCAATAAGGAATCACAACACAGACATTCCCTCAATCCAAATGGCCAGCCCACAAAACAGACACGCAATCATACACATTTCCTGTGGGAAAATCAGTCAGTCCCTGGGGCCTCGCGCCAGGGGTGGGGGAGCATCATGGGGAGTTGCCCCAGCCCCAGCCTGGCTCTTCTCTCTACAGCTCCTTTTCCCTCCTCTTCCCCCTGCCCCTTCCCACCCCCTCCTAGCCTCAGAGGCTCCTTCCTCAAATTCTTTTCCCTTGATGAAGTCATTCATGCCCAAAATACAAGGCAAAGTCATGGAGGCTCAAGAGAAAATCCATACCGTGGCTCGCGTTTTAGATTCTCATAAGTTTGAGAATAACCAAGCAAGAATCTTTGGCATCTGAATGTGGTCTGAAGGCATCTGAGCACAATGCCCGGCACTGGCCCGGAGTGGATCATGGGTGTCTCGGACGTCTTCGCAACTCTACACCAATTATTTTGAAACACACCAGCAGAATAGAACCATGTGAATAGCTGCTTCTCAGTTAAAAGTAGGAAAGACTCCAAAAGCTGCCCTCAAGGAACATCCTTCCCACCAGGAGTTTTCTGCATCGGGCCCTTCAGGCACAGGCAAGGCCCCTGGGCCCAACTCCCTCATCTCTGCGTCATAAAGCAGCAAAGACGGTGGGGAATAAAGCAAGTGAAGGAGTCAGTCCCGCACAAAACGGGCTCCAGAAGCCACAGCCACTCTCCCAGTGTGGGAGCCAAGTTCAGAGACCTGGAAACACCAGCTTTCCCAGGGAGGAGGGCAGAACAATGCCATTTCCCCCTAGTTTAGGGAGACACCACCCCACGTCCTCTGGCCTTAATAGAAGAGACACTTCACATAAATGATTTCAATGACTCCACCACACACAGAAAGTGGGCTGAGGGCTAACACACCCATATAAATGCCTGGCAAAAACACATTAAATGAACACACAGATAAGCAAGGTTCTCCTGTTATCCACGAAATATTCAGAAACAAATCCAGTAAGCAATCTCTTTGCAATCAAAAGACCAATTCAGAGGTGCAGATTAAAAATAAACATACAACTGAACCCTTAATACACCAAGAACCAAATTCCATGGAAGTGTTATCACATCACCACCTCCCAGCTGAAGGAAGCAGCACTGGCCACTGACTAGCTGTTCACTTGTGGGTCAGTGAACGAAAGGCAGTGCTGTCCAGGACAACGATGAGACGTTAACCTGAAAAGGGCAAAATTGCAGAGGCTGGAGGGACCTTCCAGGTAACCCGGCCCCCTCAGTGGATAGAGGACCTCCGTGGGGCCGCAGAGCCCAGAGCTCCACTGTGTTCAGGGCAAGGACTCAACTGCAACCCTGATGATGTCTGAACACCTTCTGCCCTTCTGTGTCTCTGCCCCACTAACGGGGAATCCGTGAATGCTAAGGAAATGTAACGCATTTTACAATACGTGTAGATTTTTAGCAAATTAAAGATAAACAGTGACAAACTTTGAGAATTAACCAAAATATAGTTCAGTGAATGCCCAAACTCAAAGCTAGTCTCCAAGAGGTGATAAGCTGTGTGTGGTGGTTAACGCCTGTAAATCCCAGCAGTTGGGGAGGCTGAGGCAGGAGAATCACTTGAGCCTAGAAGGTTGGGGTTGCAGTGAGCTGTCATTGTATTACTACACCCAGCCTGAGAAACAGAGTGAGACTGTCAAAAACAAACAAACAAAAACAAATTAAAGGAGTTTAAATGAACTCGCCCATACCCTTTAAATTTTCATTTGGGTACATGCGGTGATCTAGTTCCTTTTTCCCTTGCAATACATGAATAATCTAATAATTAAATATAATCTAACAATTACATGGGAAAATTTAATTATTTTCCCATTTCATTATTCCCTATCTCAGGGAAAAAGTTAAAAGTATTCCCTATTTCAGGGAAAAAGCTAAAAATCATTTTAAACCTTCCTTCCACAAAACAGTATACTCAGTCATCTCTATCTGCTTTATCATGTGGAATTCAGCTTCACATGTCTACATTACGGTTTTTGTTCAACAGCGTTTATGTAGACAGGCAAGAGAAAGAAACACTTGGTCTATGTAGAAGCAGCAGAAGACACGTTTTAACAGAAAAGGGAGAAGATACCACCGTGTGAATCTGGAAATCCTGTCCTCATCTTGTCCACACACACAGAAAACACCCAAGCACGTGCCTAGTGTCCAACAGGAGCATAGAAAGGACAGGGATCCCTCCAGTTGTTTGATGACCAGCCCCACTTGTCACCGCCACATAACAAAACCCGCACGGCAACTTCAGCAGGTTTCATTCACGATTCCACGGAAATCAGGTTGAAGAACATACAGATGTTTTGCCCACATTTAAAAATCCAAGTGTGGGACTCATAGAAATGAAACGCATTATGGGTTCACTTAACTTTTCCAAATTTTTACTTGGAGAAACCTATAAAGCTCTTGTCAGTTACATCCTTAAGTTTTTCAATAATTTTTAAATGCAAAGGTCGGGCAAGACTTGTAAAGAGGTACACACATATGGCCCGGCGCGGTGGCTCACACCTATAATCCCAGCACTTTGGGAGGCCGAGGTGGGCAGATCACGAGGTCAGGAAACCGAGACCATCCTGGCTAACACGGTGAAACCCCGTCTCTACTAAAAATACAAACAATTAGCCAGGCGTGGTGGCGGGTGCCTGTAGTTCCAGCTACTTGGGAGGCTGAGGCTGGAGAATTGCATGAACCCGGGAGGCAGAGCTTGCAGTGAGCTGAGATCGCACCACCGCACTCCAGCCTGGGTGACAGAGGGAGACTGTCTCAAAAAAAAAAAAAAAAAAAGGAGGTACACACATACGTGCCACGTTCTTCTCTCAAAGAGACGGGCTCCTTTTTAAGATTCCAGAAGTAAATGTGGTTGTCACCCTGCTTTTGAGAGGATAGGCTGTGTTTTAAGCATGAACACACTTTCCTCCGTGCACCAAGGATGCACCATGGGGGCAGTGCTGCCGCCGCCTCCCCAGTCTCTGCTCAGGGTGGGGCAAGGGGAGCTCAGTTGTCTCCCGTATACACCGTTAACAGGCCAGGTCCTCAGAAGGAGGCTTCCAGGACTCGCTGTAGGCATTTATCAGCAGGGCAGGCAGTGCCTCGTGCTGGTGGGCATCCAGCAGTAAGGGGGTCTTGCACTTCACTCCCTGGGCCCAGCCCCAGACAGAGGGGAAAGAGACACCTGTATCTAACTCATGTGTATTTATAGATACGCAGAGACTCTGCAGTGCAAGGTGCAGAACTAGAAGGAAACATGGAAATAAGAGGGAAGACCTTTGGTTACGACTGGCAGAGCCACCTCAAGCCTCAGCACTTCCTGCCGGAGCCCTCACTGACCAGACTCCTCCAGGGTCACTGCCACTGCCTTGTCCAGCTCATGACAGGGCAGACAGTGACAGAGCCTCAGAACAACCTCCCACTCCTTCCTCACCAGTCCAGGGGACGAGCTGTTCATGAGTGTCCCAAAGCCTGAATCCGGGAACACAGAGGTGACTGAGCAGAAAGGGTAACAGGAATGATGGCCGCGGGTGTGCAGATATTGCGGGGCACCCCAACAGCCCTTTCCCTCTTAAAGAGGATGGCCACGGGTGTGCAGATGCTCCCGTGTGACCCAGCCGTCCTCTCCACCTTATAGGGGAATGGCCACGGGTGTGCGGATATTCCCGGGTGCCCCAGAGCCCTTTTCACCTTAAGGAGATTTTCAGTCTCGTATCAGTCTCCAAACTATTCAGTGAGGTTGGAGGAATATCACTGTGGACCAACACTGATTGGCACCAAGTAAGGGCAATTTTATAACCATGTCTCAACCATGAAACAATCAGGCCTTTGGCCATCTGGTCTAAATTTTTTCTGTAACAAAGTTAGATAATTTAGTTGAACTTTGGTTTTCCAAAGCTTGTTACAGAAACCACATCTTCCTAGGTGTGGCTCTGTGGTGTCACGTGCACACATCAGTAGCCAGGCTTGCCAAGACTCAGGGCACGTTACACGTTCACCTGAGAAGGCTGCTCAATCATTGAGGGCTCTGGCGTGCTCTGAAATGAATTTGCCACTTCACCCTACACTCTACTCCCTTGTTTGGTTAAAGAAACCCAAAAAGCAGAATTTGTTTTGGCCAATCGCCTGCTGACCCAATTGCAGAGGTTTTAATTAGAGTACTTTCATCGCATCATAGAAAGCAAAGTCGTATAGATCAACTCATTATTACCACTCCAAAGGTTTAGTAAATCTCCAGATAATCAGGCAAACATTTTAAGAAGCTACATTAAGGTTTACAATACTCAAAATTTAAAACTACATCCATGCTTCCAAAAACCACCATTCCCATTTTAGATGGCCAAATGCATATGAGAAAGAAAGAAACGTGCTGAGCACATTTTTTGGGTAATCTTATGGAGAAACTGCCACTTTAAAAATGGCTCTAGTTCCTGGCTCCAGATGGGTGTGGTGGGTTGCCTCACTCAATTTCAACTCCACCTGAAGCTGGGACACTAGAAATCCATTCCCAGACTCCAGGGCACAAGAATTCCCAGTTCTGGAAACAGCCTGGAATGCAGACCTGTAGCAGTGAATTCTTTCCTGCCCACCCTAACCGTCCTCTGTGGAAGGCAACAGTCAAAGACAAGTCCACCCCCCTAGGCGCAACTGCACCACGAAGAACCATTTCAAGGTGGGAGGTGATTGATTAGTGGGAACAGGCAGTTTAGCTAATCACTTATAAGGCAGAGAAGGGGGGGGGTTTGAAGGCCTGTATCTGGCCTTGTCCTCGGTGAATGGTCATCCGCCAGTCAGCCTAGGCCACATGGGAAGGGGCTTCTTGCAGTAAAAGTGGGGGCGCAGTTGTGGGGAGGGGGAAAGTCTTAACCACCACTGTTTTACAGGATCACAGGGCTCAGGCAATGTTCAGTATTGTCACACACCAAGGTTTTTACAGTCTGAAGAAAACTACAGTCCTAAGGTGTCAGTTCTCAAAGCCTTAAATTCCTCCTGCTAAGATTCCCAGAGGGTCTCCACTTCTTGCACCGAACCCCAACTTGCACAGGCACCTGCGTCTTCCTCCTGCAGCAAACGCAGATAAGAAGCTGTGGCTCTGCTGCAGTAATGATGCCATGCAGCCCTAACACCACAGCAGAGCAATGGCTCTGGCCTGAATGTCCCCAAAACCTCATGCTCAAACCATCTCCGATGGGATACATTAAGAGGTGGGGTCTTTGGGAGGTCCTGCTCTCAGAACTGGGGTTGGTGTCCTTGTTGGGAGGTCTGGAGGAGCCCTCCTGCTCCTCCACCATGTGAGTCCTGACGAGACACCTGCTGCCACGCAAGACCCTGTGAGATGCTGCCGTCTGTAAGCCACAGGTCCTGGGACACCAGATGTGCAGGTGCCTTCACCTTGGACTGCCTTGACCTTGGACTTTCCAGCTTCCAGAGCTGTAAGCATTAAATGTCTCTTTACTAATCACCCAATCGACAGCAGCCGGACAGAGAGACAGTAATGTTACAACTTGAGTCACTTTCTCAGTGGGCCAGAGGCCTCCCCACATGATCCACCACTGTAAAGCAAGAACTCCCTGGAGGATGCAAAGGGGTTCACAAGGAATTCTACCCAGCACCAGGGTGTCTATCCTTTCTTGCGGGAAGATAGCTGAGCCATGGCAGGAAACTACGGGGTGGGTGGGGCTGGACAGTAAAGTGTCATCTGCTTATCTAAGCCTCAGTCTCCTGCCTCTCATCATGACAGTGGGAGTAACAACCCCCTCACCTGAGCTGTTGGGGGAGGTAAGAGTGCTGGGTGATTAACAATTGTTAGCTCCACAGAAATTAGGCAAAGTCCATCCCATGTCTTATAAAATGAAACCAGCCCAGGAATTCCACATCACTACTAATTTGCATGGGAAAATGCCAGATTCTCCTAAGTTCTGGCATGTCATTTGTATTAATAAAGTTTGCAGAGTTTTCATATACTAAGTATATAAAACAAGAAAATAAATCATGCAATTTGGAGGCTGAAGCAGGAGAATCACTTGAGCACAGGCGGCGGAGGTTGCAATGAGCCAAGGCCGCGCCACTGTACTTCAGTCTGGGAGACAGAACGAGACTCCACCTCAAAAAAAAAAAAAAAAAAGAAGATTTTGCTGCTTCATACTAGTAAAGTGGGCAGATTCTACATGCCAACTCTTATTGAAACGTCGCCTAACACTGACTCAGGAACTCTAGCCCTGATGTGCTTGGAGTTTTAATCCTAACAGTGTTAAAGACCACTCCCCCAGGAGCTCTGAACAAGTACTCCAGGTATACACTGAACAAGACCACACACTCTCTGACCGAAATCTAACTTCATAGACCCAAACTACAGAACCACAGAAAACACTGCTTCTGTCCAACTTTTTGTTCTGTCATCGTTTGTGTCCATTATTTCCTACAAACCATCTCATTAGAATTTAGGGCACACAAAAGGCCGATACAACAGGGTTACTTTTCAAAGGTTTGGAGGTGAAGAACAGATACAATGCATTAACTTCCTATTGCTGCTGCAACAAATTACCACAAATGCAAACCTCCTCTCAGCCCTGGAAGTCAGGAGTCCCAGGGCTGAAGTCAAGGGGTCAGTAGCTTGTATTCCTGCCTGGAGTCTCCCAATTCCTAGAGGCCACCATGGAGCTTGGCTCACAGCCCCACACCCCTCCTACCACTGCCCCGGCCTCAGCCCTGCACCCCTCAGGCCCCTGCGCCACCCTTGGCCCCATGCCCCTCTGGCCCCATGCCCCACCCTCGCCCTCAGCCCCACAGCCCTCTGGCCTCTATCTCATCCTCAGGTCTCCTCCTCTGAGAAGGACGACTGGACCCTAGACGGAGGGATGAACATTCTGAACAGAATCAACGTAACTCAACATTTGAGTCGGAGAGGCCAAGCAATAAGACTTTCAAAAAAGCAACCAGAAAGTATGTGCCGTGCCTGTAGTTCACAGCTGAGCGTGGCATCATGAGTACCAGCGTGCGGCCATGCACACCAGGCCCAAGTTTAAGATCAAATATAAGGAGCTTTCCACTGTAGTATTTAACTAGATCTTATTACAAAATAGCTTCCTGATTGCAGTTTTTATCCAAAAAGTTCTCTGTAATTAAGGAAATTAATTTTCCCCTAAAAGACATTTCTCTACCTATCATCCCTTATAAACTAAATGGGCCTATTAAAGAAAAGACAAATGTTTGACTTCGGGGGTTTGCCTACGACTTGGATAAGCATGATTTTCTTCTGCAACCAGGGAGCAGCTGGACCAGACTGGAGGGAAGGAAGAACAAATTTCCACTCCGACCTCAGTTGGGCACCAGAGTCTTCCCTGTCAGAATGTGGGTGTGGTGCTTCCCACACACCAGCCTCTGACAAAACTCAGCCCAAGGGTGGGGGAAAAGGCCATCTACTTCTGAAAAATCTATACAGTGCAGACACATCAAAAACTTCAGAAGACTGTAAAGCGCGAAGGAGACCACTACACCCTTGGAAATTACAGAAAATGGTCAGCATCACACGTGCCTGAAGTCCAGGGTCAGCTCCCAGCTGCCGCGACGCCGTGAGCACAGCCCTGGCTTCCCCTCTGATGCAGAGAGCTGGTCACTCTGCTGGCAGTAGTCAGAAGTCAGAACATTCTAGATGAAAGCAACGTGTTCCTTTTAAAATGTGGAACTGGGGCAGCACAACTGAAGCTCTACAACTATGTCAACTACTGGGTTTCGGGGTAGCATTAGGAAATTGTGAGAATCCAAATCTCAATTTCATACAGATTCCAGATTCACTGCAGGTTCCAGAATTTCCTGAAACATTCTTCCAATTTATCACTCAGGATTCCCTTGCCAAAGCTAATTAAGTCTACATTCCTTAGGAAAAACCCACCATAAGCACCACCACAAATAAGATCAACTGACGCCCGCCCTTCGCACCAAACATAGAAACTGTTACTCACACAAGACTGTGCTGGAGGCAGCTCTCAGCTGAAGCCGAATCCGTGAGACTTCATTATCCCCATTTTGGATTGAATGTGAAGACTGTCAGCAAACCAGGGCCCCAGTGTGAAGCAGAGAATAGATCCTCTGATGCCTGCCTGAACATTTCCTTCCCACCTCTGGCTTGCATATTGAATACCCTCAGAGCTACTGAGTCACCCACATTTGCAGGTCATTTATCCAGCCACCAGGATAACACAATTATGCGATAAAAATGCCTTCTCAGGGCTTTGTCATACTCAATAAGGAAGCTCAGAAGGCTAGGTAAGCCCAAGAAAGGGGGAAGCGTCCTCCAAACAGACAAAAACCAAGGAAAACCTTGCAGAGACTCTCGAGAGAGAGCAGAAACAGAGCCCGCTGTAACCTTTCAGGTCCTGCTGGCCGCAGCCCTGCGTTAGGTGGCACCATTTCCACGGATGCATCCTGCTGGGCCCATTTGAAAGGTCCCGCTTGCGAGACACTCACCCCCACTTCCAGCTCCTGCAAGACCCGCTGCAGCCCCACTCCACCCTGGGGGCCGACTGTGCAAGTCTTCCTGGTGAGACCCCTCAGAGCCTGCACAGCATCTGAGACTGGGAAGCACCAACGATCCAGAAAGGCACAAACCCGTTCTCCTCGTGCTACTTTCTGGGTTCCAAGTCGTCTTAAGAACCAGTCCTGCATAAACCCCGGGCTGGGGAGCCAGCCACAGCCCAGCAGCACCCAGCTCATGCGCTCCACCCACCCCAGAGGACCACGGAGGCCCCAGCATGCTCTGTCTGCGGGGCAAGACACCAGAAACAGCCACAGTTCAGGGTTCTGCCACCCACCCCGCTGCCGTAATTACCTGCTGGGATCTGAATTCTCATTGGTTGGAAAGGTGATCCTATAGCTCCCCTGCCCTAATTACCTGCTGGGATCTGAAATTGCATTGGTTGGAAAGGGGATCTCACTGCTCAAGCACTCCCTGCTGTCTCCTTGCAAACAACATAAAAAATCCAAAACCCCTCGTAAAGAACGTTTACTATAACCTCAAAACAAGACCCATCACGAGACCAGGGAAGATACATACGCACATCTGACACCTGGTGGGGGTCAGTGACCGATGCCACGGCTTCCGTGTGGCGTGTGAAGCGGGAGGCCTGTCACGGTGACTCAGGCTGGGATCTGAATAGGGGTCTTCCAAGCAACTAGGCAACCAGGACACACACCCCAAAACCCAAGTCCCTGCAGTCATGTACCTGGCAGAAATGCTGCGTGGCCATCGACACCAGTTGTGAACCAAGACCGATCTGTGTCCTGTGGCCCTCACAACGTCCGTACATGCCTGGGCCCAGCACAGGCATGCAGGGCACCCTGCTTGCCTCCAGTGGGGTTCTTTCCTGCCAAGGGGATGGCCCTGAAGTCCGTTGAGATTTCCAAAGCTCTACAAAGTCGCCCTTCCTCCTGCTTGTTCAGAAGGCCTAAAGCCCTGAAGACACCAGTGAGAATTGACCTAGGCTCTTAAGGCAGCTCAAACACCTAAACACAGGAACGCTGGACCTCTCTGCCCTTGGAAGCAGCCAATAACCCACTGGGCTAAGCAGAAGGCACAGATGTCACATCCAGAAGCCAGTGGCGCTCACGTTTGCATTCCAGGAGCCACCCTTGTGAGTCCCTCCAAGGCTTCCAAGTCCCACTTGATCATTTTCATCATATCTCTACAACATCAGAGACATTATACCTCACAGTATCTATGAGATCCTCTCTACTCTTATGAGCACATATGCTCCCTGACTTACCATGGGATGAAACTGTTCCAATAAACCCAGCATAAGCTGAAAATATCCTAAATAGGAAGTGCATTTGACATAATAGTTTCAACTTACAATGGGTTCATCCAGAGGCAGCCCTTCTCGGGGTGAACAATGCACTGAGTGTGACTAGTTCACACCATCACAAGGTTGAAAAAAAAAAATCACAAATGTAACCATTGTGAGCCAGGGACCATCTGTATTGCGGCTCTTGTCTTCAGAGACAACAGAAACCTCTTCTTAGACAAGAATCACAATTTACAATCCTCAAAATGTTAAATTTAGTTTAACAATCTACAGGTTCAAACAAAGCCAAAGTAGGCCCACAAGACCGTTTGTGTCATTCGCTAAGACACACAACTCTGTAATAACCCTCACCACAGCCCCTCAGGGTGGGTCCCAGAGAAGGCTGAGGCTTGTGGCTACGGACACTAACGAAACCAAAATCAGAGTACGCAGGTGCAGTCAAGTCATATGACTTCTCCACTAGCATATGCACAAATGTTCATCAGCAAATCTGATCTTTGCTTTACCTCCCTCCCATGACCTAAAAAGGAGTCCACCACACACACACATACACACACACACACCTCACTTCAAAAACATAATTAGTACTTGTATTCAATTCTGGGCATTCGGAATAGACCTAATGGGTGATTAAATCTCTCCTCCAACCCATTGCTTAGTCTTCTTAGAGGATGAAGGATTTTGCATAACACAAGTCAACATATAAAAGATCTGGTATAGAAACAGACTTTCAAGTGGTCCTCATTATAGTGATTCAACTAATGTACAAAGGACCCAACACACAGCACAGTGTATATTAGAAGAATGATTAATTTGTTTCCCTAAAAATCCTAATATCTACACAGAAAAAAATACCCTATACACATTTTATCATTCTTTACCAGTATAGTCATACAAAAGAGTATCACAAAAGCAAAAGAACACATTTGGTTTGACTTACAGTTCTAATTGTATATAAAATTGCTAAAACCACCAAGACAAACATGACTATGAAATATTTAACGATCTTCACCCAAATTCAAGTCATGATTCAACCACCAATACCTCTGCTCTCCTTATGGGAACTTTCCAAAAGTAAATTCTGGAATTAACAGGACAAAATTTTCTGGTGATAGAAATTAGGAAGAAATTGGTTGAAGGCGGTTCCTTGGCTGTCAAACTTTTTCTCAATAATATTTTGTAAAATAAAAGCATCAAACAGATCTTTACATTAACTTACAATCTATCAAGCAATACTGGAGCAAGCTTTAAATATTAGCCACATTCTGTCAGGGCTGACTAACATTAAATCAGCCTCAGTCTCATGTCTTGCAGCATCCACAGCTCATCTTCTTAAAACCACTTAAGATTTCACAATTAACTCAATTAAACAATGTAAGTCATCTCCTTGATCTTTGACATGAAGGGGTAATTTTCCCCCAAAATAGTACCTCTTTCCTTGACATGATTTAATCTGTGGTTAGAGTATTTAACAGGATTTCTTTCCTTCTTAGAAAATAAAATATACACCTTTCCAATATAGAAAAACTCTAACTGATAATGCTATAGCTTAACCAGGTCAAAAGCATTTTTTTTTAAGTTAAAAAAAGAACCTAACTGCATCTTTGGACCTTATGTGAGGTAGTGTCCAGGGTCACTGGGACCCCTGCTTGGCCAGTGTAGCTGGGTACCAATTAAAGACAGAAACCCAAGCATTCATTCAAAGTCCCTTCCCAGCTGTTCATCCTAGTGGAAGAAGCCATGGGTACAAAGGAATGCGGCATTCCACGGAGGGCTTTGGGGATAGGCTGCTTGAGAACATCAAAGTGGCTCACGTCCCCTGAGTATAAAGCCAGTGACTGCTCTCAGCTTCAGTGCAGCACCATCCACAGCAGCCAACGTCCGGGATCACCTGAGTGCCCATCAACAGGGGATGAAGGGAACGTGGCCTGAACATACACAGGAGCAATACTCCACCACACAGCGGAGATCCCTGTCATCCGCGACAGTATGGATGGAGCTGGAGGACATTACATCAAGCAAACCAGCCAAGCAAAGAAACGGAGCATGTTCTCACTCATAAGTAGGAGCTGAGAGCAGATATCATGGAGGCCAAGAGTAGGTGGTCAACAGGGCCCAGCAGAGCCCACTCATAAGCAGGATGGGCAGAGGCTGGTAACGGGCACAAACACACAGCCTAATGGGAGCACAAGACCTACTATTGATTTATCAGCAGGGGGATGGCAGTGGGTCATCTACTGTGTATTTCAAAACAGCTAGGAGAGAATAACTTAACATAACCAGCATAAGGAAAAGAAAATATTTAAAGTGAAAGACATCCCAAGTACACAGATTTCATCAATATAGGGATGAATCAAGATATCACATGCACTCTGAAAATATGTACATATATTATGTATCAACAAAAACAAAAACCAATGACAGAACCATTTGCAAAGCACGTGCAGAAGAATGGGAAGCATTACATGGTGTGGCTCTGTGTCCCCACCCAAATCTCATGCTGAAATGTAACCCTGTGTTGGAGGTGATTGACTCATGGGGGTGGTTTCTAATGGTTTAGCACAATCCCCCAAGTGCTGTCCTCATGATAGTTCTCCTGAGATCTGGTTGTTTGGAGGTGCATGGCACCTTCCCCTTCACTCTCCCTGCCCTTCCAGCCATGTGAAGACATGCCGGCTTTCCCTTCACCTTCCGCCCTGATGGTAAGTTTCCCCAGATGTAGAAGCCTGTACAACCCACAGAACTGTATGCCAATTAAACCTTTTTTTCCTTATTACCCAGCCTCAGGTAGTTCTTTATAGCAGTGGAAGAACAGTACAGTCCTCAGGACCAGCAATGTTTTCCTTCTACCCAGCGGCCAACAAGGTCCCACACCCTAGCTGGTTTTCCAAAGCCTTTGCCAGAATGCTGAGGCTGTTTTGGGGATACTAACTTTCCCCATCTCTAGCAAACCAGATGGGGCATCCTATTTGCCTCTTACCACCTTTCTCAGAGAAACCCCACCTCTGAAACAGCCTCCACCAGGGGCCTCCTTCAGCAGCAGCAAAGCTGAGTGTTCCTTGCACTTCCCTTCTTCTGAACAAGTAAACATCTTAAGCTTGTTTTTCCATCTTCCCAGCTCATTGAAAAAAATATTTTATGCTTTCTATTTTCCTAACACACACACACGGAAGAGAAGTGCCGTGAGGGCAGGGGCTCTTGTTTTCCCGGATCTGAGCCTGGCCCTCAAACACTAGCCGAATTCATACTAACACGATATCCAGAGGCAGAAATGCAAATATCCCCATGATTTCAAGTACCCTAAGGATCTAACAGGCCAAGTGGCCCATGTAACTATGGTTTGTGCTGGGCCATTCAACTGGTGTCCAAATCCCTGTCCAAGTGAGCTCTTTAATTTTGGGACTTTTCAGACAGTTTTTTGTTGTTGTTGTTGTTCTATTTCGTTTTTATCAAAGCGATCTATTAGAGTTACAATCAAGAATATCCCAGGCCGAGTGTGGTGGCTCATGCCTGTAATCCCAGCACTTTGAGAGACCAAGGGGAGAGAATCACCTGAGGTCAGGAGTGCTGGCCAACATGTTGAAACCCCGTCTCTACTAATACAAAAATGAACCAGCCATGGTGGCAGGCACTTATAATCCCAGCTACTCAGGAGGCTGAGGCAGGAGAATGGCGTGAACCAAGAGGTGAGGCTGCAGTGAGCCAAGATCACACCACTGCATTCCAGCCTGGGCAACACAGCAAGACTGTCTCAAAAAATTAAAAATAAACCAATACTCCCAGTTAGTTCTTCACCAATGTCAGATACATCAGTTTCAAGAAAAATATGAAAGCATGTTTTTAAATTTCAGTGTTGAATTTAACCATATCTTTTAAGAAGATATGAAGATAGAAGTTCCCCAAGGATCGGGGGAGAAAAAAGCAGTTAAGAAAATCTTAAAACTTCAGGAGAAAAACAAGTATGGGTTAAGACCTTAAGGCAAAACTTTTTCTTTGCACTTTTGATTTCAAAAGAACAGAGATGCCCAAAATATGAACTCTCCCATCTGCATTTTATATTCCTCTGTGTCCTTTGAAAGGCTGGAGATGGAATTCCAGGTTCCAAAGCGCCTGGCCATGGCTCACATCAGGCGGCATCTTTCACAGCTGTTTACTCCCCTGACTGTGCCTGGAGAGCTCTGTGGCCCAATTTACAAAAAAAAAAGGTCCTAATTTACTCACGTTCATCACTTTGAGCAGTCTCAAGAAATGAGACAAATATTGACACTCCACAGAAGCAAGTACTCTCTTCCGAAAAGTCAAGTGTCAGGTTCCCATGAGCCAGGCAGCTTGCTTACAGAAAGCACTGGCTGACTTGCTGGTTTAATGTTAAATGCATTTAAAATGTTAAGTGATCAAACCCCCCTCCCAGTGGGTGTGTGCGTTGAGCTGGCTGCAGTAGTGATGTACAGACCACGTTCTTTCCTTTGGTTTTGCTTCAAGCAGAGCACCCCACACCCAGGAAGAGGCCAAAGGACGGCATCGAGGTCTAGTACATATCTAAGGAGAGCTGCAGGCTGACTGCCTCATCTGCAAATAGTCTCTCATTTCAGAGAAAATCACTGAACAGAGTTCATAACACGTGAATTTTTAAAATTCGTATTTCTAATTTCATCCCATTAGAACTTTTGAACCTCCGCCTCCCACCTAGAGAACATCAGCTCAAGCCGATCACAGCGCAGTGCCATTTTCTATAAATAATGTGCACGCCTGCATCTGAGCGGAGATATGAATGTCTGGAATGTGCCTGCCAGGCCCAGGAGGAACTGCAGCAAGTGTGGGGACACAAGCCGCTAAAGAATCTGATTTGGAGGGAACTGGAGGCAACTAAAACTAGTTCCACTGGTTTTTCTTGGTAAGGTTTGACTAGGCAAACTCTTATCACTGTTGCTAATTTATGGTAAATGGGATGGGGACTTAGTAAGTAATTAGAGCAATTACAGAATTTGCTACTCAATTACAATGGCACAGATTCCTGAGAATGGAAGAACTGTTGCCCAGGAATAGAGTTCAAGAGGTCCTCCACTTGCTCCAGGAAACATGGCATATCCACGCACCCCTGCTTTGGTCCCTGGCCACCACCATCCTGATCTCGGCCATCTGATGGCATCAGTCCCCAAAGCTGGAAACACCTGACCTCTTGTCACCCTCCCATCTGCCCTGCCTTCCTCCAGTCCGGGATATTCAGGGATGCCCACATACAGGACCAGGAAACCAGGGTTATCCCAAACCAGTGCCTGCATTCAAAGTCCTCCACGGCAGCACAATCACCAATGGCCAATACTCCCAGAACCTTCCACCTCAAAAGGGAGCACATCTGGATTCAAGTTGACAATGCTGCATTCTCTTTGCATTGTACACATGGAGGCATGTCAGGTTCCACCTAAAGGTATCAGGTTCCACGCTGGCCAGGAGCCCAAACCTAGTCACTCTGCATGATCTCAATTCACCATCCACAGAGAAGCCTGCAGTTTTCCTCTGGTGCACGGTATGGATGGTGGATGGTGGATGCATTTCCCCTGAAGACTAGGAGACAGGAGCCTGGCCAAGGAGGCCAGTCACCCCAGCCCCTGCAACACCCAGACGTGCCCCTCTGCTGTCTGCACACCGTACCCAAGTCTAGCAGTGCTGGCTCTGTGGTGGGATCCATCTGGGCCTGCAGAGGACCCGGGGCACAGGAACCGTGCAGCTTGGCTGCAGCCAGAGGCCTAAGGGATCCCCACGAGGCTCTCCAGCCTAGGTGCCCTCACCACAGGCAGAGCCATGCAAGAGAGTTGCCTGCTGAACTGGAAACGCCCCAATCTGCTCAGCCAACACAGAAAGACAACAGTCACCTACAGCTGCTGAGCCCTGAAACGTGGCCACAGGGCCTGAAGGGTTGAATCTGGAATTTAATCTGTGAAGTTCTTTTCAAATCTGTTTAGCTATGTAATCAAATCTTTATTCTAATTAAAGGAGCCTCTGGCTATGGGCTCCCTTGTCGGGCATCACAGCTGCAGGGAGTAAGAACGAGAGAGAGATAGAGGCCCAGAGCCTCTCTGCATTCTCCACGCTAATTCAACAAGTCATCATAAGGAAAGGCACTCCAGCAGGAGAGGTGTACACTGAAAGAACTGGGTTGGCCCTGACAAGCATGATCCTCATGGCATCACAGCTGCCTCAGGCAACAGGCAAAAGACAATGATGCCCGCCTGGACAGGCCACCGGATGTGATGATGTACCCCCAAGCCCTAGTCCCACAGCAGCCAGAGACCACCTGCTGCTCGTCCCGGGTGAAACACAAGCCCTGGTCCCACAGCAACCAGAGACCACCTGCTGCTCATCCCGGGTGAAACAGCAGAGCTACCTGAGCCCTCAAAAGCAGGAAGAATTAAGAAGGTGATTCCCACGACACACGTGACACTCCTCGGAGACAGACACAGACTTCGCTGTGAAAGTGCAGAGGACGGTGGAGTCCCTAGGCGGGCTGCTTCTTCCAACAATCGGGAAGAAACCAGATCCATTTCCTTGAATCATTTGTACCGTGATTAGACAGAAGACAGAAGGTGGCTGATGTTGTCAAATCATCAAGCACCTCACGGCTGCTTCTCCAAGAAAGGCCTGGAAACTTGCAGCCACCCGCGTAGGGGCCGCAGTGTTAATGGAGATACGGGTGACTGAGGTCTGGCTTCCTCAGGGAAGCTAAATTTGAACTTTCACCACTGAGGAATCGGTCATTTACAGTCACTCACCCTCAATGCAGAAGAGGGCTCAAGACACTGCACCAGACTTCAACACTCAGGGTTAGGGTCAGGGTCAAATTCACAAGTTTTACAAAATGTATTTACTTGGGATGCCAGAAGAGATGCACCTTCACACCCCTGACCTCCACGGTTTGCTTAGCCCCTTCACCAGTGGATCTCACCAACAGATGACACATCCACGCCTCATCCATGGCAGCACAGAAAACCACTTGGAAGACAGCCACTCCCACCAAGCTTCCTGACTTTGGTGTTTAAAATCTGCATCATTTAAAATCTGCATCTCATACGTGAGATTACACTTCTCCGAACAGACATTGCGACTGTCATTTCACCCAAGAGGGCTTTAGGAAATGACACGCGGTCCAGACGCCAGAGGTCGCCGGCCGCCTTACTCTAGCCTAATTCCTTTGTGCCTGTATGGAGGCTTCACAGATACAGCCCATTAATGACCGTATGAGAAGCTCAGGGCATAGACGAACTCAGTGCTGAATTTTTTCCATTTATCACCCTTTTGTTTTGTCCAGAAGACAGCTGAGAAAGGCGGGGGCAGATCATCTCCTCGAGTGTAATGACTCCAGCCACTTCTCTTCACCCCAGGTCACCACTCAGTCACACGCTTTTGAGAAACCAAAGCAGTTCTGTTCCCTTCACTCTGGGTTCCAAGCACTAAATTGCTCCGTTTTATCAATTAGATTATCAAGCAGCCGTTTGTAATCTGGACTGCAATCTGATACGAAATTTAAAGCTAATTTAGGTTGCAGTAATAGCTGCTATTTACATTATAGATAAGGCATGAATGAAAACTTTAATCTGTTCATAGGATCAACTTTGTAAACAAACCATTTATTCAATCAATGATTGTCTACAGTTAGATGCAAATTACTTTGCTCATAAAAGATTTTCCAGTAGGAATTTTTAAATCCATGGTCTTTTCTGAGCCTGTCTCTGCACCTTCCCCTGAGTACACAGCAGGACTTCTCAGGGCATCCCATCAGCAGGCCCACTGAAGAGAATAAGCCCGCAGCCCCCAGCCCAGGAATCAAGTCCGAGCCCCAGCAGCCCCTCGTCCAGCCGGGGCTTCCTCACCAGCACAGCACCCAGAGGTCTTCCAGGTTTAATGCCACGTGTGCATGGAAAGTAGAGTGCTGGAAAGACCACAGTGGACATTCTACAAATGCAAATTCCCTCCTGGAACAGCCCAGCAACCCTCTGTACCCTCCCCAAAGTACCCATGCCAGACAGGCGTAGAGTCTAATGGGGTGCCTAAGAATCAGCATTTAACACGATTCTGATGAATAAGAGAGTTTGAGAGGTCTGTCAGCAAGAGGCTGCCGTGGCCTCCACTCATTTGCAGGCTCGGAAGAGACACAGATTCAGGTAACAGGCCAGACAGGACAGAACAAGGATGGGAAGGTGGAGGGCAAATTCTACGGACCACCAACCACCCCGCCATCCCCACTGAGACTCCGTGATTTACGGAGTGACAAAGCCAGGGAGAAAAGATGCCCGCACCACACGAGGGACTGAGATTTCACCTAAAGCACGCAGCATGTGGCTGAGGGCCAAGGTTGGGCAAGCCAGGAGCACAGAACGGGGTTCACAGTCCCAGAGGTGCCCCCCACACCCACACCCCGTGCAGATCTCCCAAGCACTGCCTGTGTCTCCTGCCTGGTTTATTTCCTCCCCCCCTTCTACTGTGTTGGTTTCTCAGCCGCCACCCACCACCACACACCCCTCTCTACAAGCTTGGTGTACTGAAAAGAGCGGGGCCGGGTAAGATCTGGGCTCTGGGGCCAACGTCCTGCCTGAGACATTAGTTCCAACCCACCTAGCTGTGATGTGAGCCCCCGAGATTTCTCAAATGTGAGATGGGAAAGTAACTGAACCCACTCACCAGGACGGCTGTGCAGACTGAGATTACATATAGCCACACCTCGGCGTCCAGCACACGTGGGACCCCAGTCGTGTTGCCCCTGATGGGAATCCCTCTATCTATGCCCCTTCTGCTACCAGAGCCAACTCCCAGCAGCAGCTGTGGAGGGTGCATCCTCTATTCCCACTCCACTCACCTCCCATCGCTCCACGCAGTGACCTGCCACGCAGCGGCCAACAGCAAATCTGGCCCCACTGGATAATGGACCACCACCCCCCCCCCCACTTTGGGGCGTCTTCCACTTGCAGTTCCAAAGCAGGCCGAGAAACCGCCCTCAAGGACAGTCACCTGTTCCTTATTGCATGGAATGACCTGCCACGCAGGACCATCAGTAAACTCAGCTCCACCATCCAGGCTTCTGTGGATAACCAAACTCCCACCCCCCGACCTTGGGGCATCTTCCACTTGTGGTTCTGAAGGGGGCCAAGAAACAGCTCTCAAGGGCACTCACCTGTTTCTTATTGCACGTAACAACCTGCCAAGCAGGGCCACCAGCAAACACGGTCCACCGTCCAGGTTCTGGTGGGTAACTGCCTCCCATCCCGCTCCCTCCTGGGGTGTCTGGGAGGCTCAGAAACTGCCCTCCAAGGGCACTCATCTGTTCCTTATTGCACTAATACCTCATTTACAGAAATCCACTTTGACTTCCAGCACTGCAGGTGTGACAATTTAGGAATCCTGCTTGCAAGCTCCAAGAGCTTGAGGTCACGTCCACCTCACCAGCATCCCAGAGACCCAGCACTGTCCCACTGTGTTTAAAATTCCAAAATACTCCTTCAAAATGCTACTGGCATTTGGTTTGCGCATAAAATGCTAAAAGCCTTCAAGTGAAACAAATATCTTCAACAGTTTGATATAATGACATGTGAGTTACACATCTGCCAAATTGTAAAGCCTCATGCATTTATAACATTTTATTTATGGTCAAATGGTTCATTAATAAAAATTACGAGAATCTCCAAGAAACAGGTTTTTTTCTGGCATTAGATGACCAAAGGAAAACTGGGTTCTGGCTGGCTTGCGGGCCCGTAGAGGCAGACATATCTGCTGACACAATCAAGCTCCTTCCCACTGATGTGGCCTCATCCCAGGCCCCTCACCCGGATGCCTGCAGGCCCCTGGAGGAGCAAGCAGACCTGCCTACATTTCTCAAATGCACAGCTGTTGCTCACACTGCAGATGGAGCTCAAGGCATGAGCAGGCCACCACGCTAAAAATACCACGCAGCGTCCACGCAGGTGACGGTGGTTTTCACTCCATCCCAAAGCCCCATGTATGAGTTTAAAGCCATGACTACTAAATAGATTTTTAGACCCTCAAGACATACTTTGTTTACTTTTATGCAACAAAGTTAAAAGACTATCACTCAGATATAGGCTCTGAAACTGTGGAATAATTATTTGGGAACAGAACCTCTGCCAGATCAGGATAAGCACTTGGGACAACACCCCGTGACCTCGGTCCACACAAACCCATCCAGACCAGAGGCCTCCCGCACTGTAATTTCTGTGGATTTCTGTAAACGAGGTATTACTGCAATAAGGAACAGATGAGTGCCCTTGGAGGGCAGTTTCTGAGCCTCCCAACCACACGGCCACATTAAGGCTGAAGCCGTTCCACCTCCAGAAACACTGTCCCTCACCGAGGTGTGCCTGGCTTCTCCCTTTTTCCAGAACTTAACAAAACCTGAAAGGACAGGTCTGTGTAGAAAAAAACAAGCAACTTGTGATTCCTCTTCCCAGTTCAGGCTGTAGGAAGCTCATTTCAGCCCTGTGTTCTGACTGTGGCTTGGTTCCCGTAAGAAATAAAGTCAGAATTCCAGTCCCTGTCTCCTGGGCGGTGTGGCAGGCATACATACCTTCAGTTACATGAGGAAAGGCGTGGCGAACCCCCTTCCTTCAGTAAAACTGCACAGTTCCCAGAACCCTGATGCCATCCCCCTCACACCACTGTGAACACCTGGACAGAGCACATTTTAATACGTGCACCTTTGTGGGCTAGTTTTCTATTTCTCCACTAAATCACCCCAAATTTAGCACCCTAAATACTGACTTATTTTCTCACATTTCTGGAAGCTGGAGTCCAAAACAGGTCCCACCAGCTAACGTCGAGGTGTCGGCAGGGCTGGCTCTGAGGAAGCGACCGTCTCCTTGCCCCCCACAGCCTCTAGAGGCTTCTGCATCCCCTGGTCCATATGGCACCTACTGTCTTCAGGACCCACAGCGGCCCTGACGGCCCCCCCAACAGGAAGACGCAGAATGTCAGGAGCCCAGGCTCTAGTGCTACGGCCAAACCTCCCCTCCCTCCCAGCTCCTCACACACTCCCGTGTGAGCCAATACAGATTCCACTTTAACTAGTGTCACCTGTGTAAGGGGTAAGTGCCCAGCTGTGAACTGGTTAATCTCACACACATAGACCCGGGGAATAAACTCATAGGCCATGGACCACTCCACAAGCAATGAGTGACCACCTGCTCGGGGACCTCCTTGGCCCAGCAGAGCACTCCGGTGCCTCCCGGTGGACTCAGAGTCTGCAGCGCCAGAGGGCACTGGATAAAAAAAGACAGCTCTTATGTTGGGAGGCACCCACCCGTGGATGGGTTCCCGGTACTTTAAGTAGCCCAGGTGGACAAGCTGCGCCCCGTGCAACTCCATTACAAGAATAATGGCTGCACGTGGCGAGTGCACGGGTGGCCACCCCTCAGTTCAGCTGGCCGTGTTAAGCACATCACCACCATGACGTCAAATCAGACTCATCTGCTGGCACAGTCCAGGCATCAACCCCCAAGAACATTCTGGATGGCAATTCACAGTAGTGATTGCGATCAGGGCCACACGTGGCTAAATGTATTTACAGGAGGACACCACAGCCAATCTGGCTGGACTGAGAGCATTTCCCACTGTAAATTCTTACAACACCATTTTATTTGTGCTTTATTAAACTTTTATGGCTTTCTTCTGCCTATCTACTTGATGGGAGTGTTTCTTGTTCTTATGACTGCAGTGATACTTCAGGCTACAACTATCAATGTGTAAAATTAGTTTGGAAGGCACCTTATCATTAAACATTTCACAAGCAAGCAGTCAGAGGCACCTAACCCGGAGGCCTGTTTTCTTCTCTGAGCCAAACCTACCTTGGACTGAAAGAAAACGGCACACGGAAAGGGGCTGGATCTCCAGCGCCCATTCCTAGGGAGCCTCCTGGGGAGCAGATATGGAGGGAGAAGCCCTGGGCTATGGCACCGCTGTACTAAAGAAAAATCTATTTGGGTAAATGCGAGCACTAGACTTAAGAGATTAAGCAAACCATGAAAAGAAACTACTAACCACAGCTTCTCCAAAACAGAACTAAACTCCCTTTAGTTTGAATTGGAAAAGCAGAAGTGATGATCAGGATACAAAAAAAAAATGACAAAGTATCTGAACACAGGAGAATAAACAAGGGCCATTGTCTCTTCCTGTGTCAGTGGGAGCCTCGTATCTAAGCTGGATTTACAAGGTTACTACTTTGGACTGAAAGTTATCCCCAACCCTAGTTTGTAAGCAAGTGGAGCAGAATGCTTCAATTATTTCAAGGTTTAGCGGTAAAGCTCTGCAACTCTCACAGCCATTTTAATTGGTGTGAATTTTAAAGTGACTCAATCTGTTGGCTGGAGTATCTAACGGCTTAACCACGGGGTCATGTTGGAAAATTATTCCAATTGCTTTTATTTTCTCTACTGAAGATGCATTTGAATGTTCTTGTAGTTTGCAGTTGGGGCTGGTTCTGATGTTTGGTCCTGAGGAGGCCCAAGTACCCGGAGAGGAAGAATCTAAAACCTCAAGACACTCGAGTGCTGTCTGGGGAGATAGAGACCCCAACCCGAGGGCCACTGACGGACTCAGCACGGGCGCAGGGCCGCCCAATGCAACAGGCCACGTATTTGCCGCTTACAAGACAACATAAACACACACCCCCAGGTGTACACACACGCTCTGTACACACTCACGTCTGTCCCTGCCAACACCAACCCACAACCCCGAGGTGTGCACACACACTCTGTACACATCTGTCCCTGCCAATGCCAGCACATATTCTGTACGCACTCACATCTGTCCCTGCCAATGCCAGCACATATCCCCAAGGTGTGCACACACGCTCTGTACACGCGCACATCCCTCCCTGCCAATATGAGCACACACCCCCAGGGGTGCACACACGCTCTGCACATACTCACGTCTGTCCCTGCAGCCTGAGTCAAACAGTCACAGAGAGGCAGAGGAGGAGAAGGAAGGACGTGATGGGCACTGAGGTCCTGGGTAGGTTCCCCTCCCTACTTCGGGAGAGACCCCTCATGTGATCCTGCCGTCACTCACCCTTCCGCCTCCATCCTCCATCCTCCCACAGGGATCAGGAGGATGCCCACTGCACAGAGCTGTGATGAGCATGAACAGAAGATGGCAGGAGCTCATGCCAAGGTGCTGAGCACGGGGCCTACGGAGTGCTTCTTTCTGCTGTGGCTGACTTCATCAAACAAGAGGCTCACATGGCTTCCGCAGAGAATGTCACTTGCTGAGAAACTGAAATGTGTGGCCTAGGAGCCTGTGAAGGTCTAAGAACAAACCAACAAACCAAACGGTTTTGTTTGTTTTTCAAACACCATAGCCTGTTTTTACTTTTTTTTTCATGCTCTACCTTGGGTATCATTTAGTTTAATTTCAAAGTAAGTCCAATAAATACACAAAATCACAGGACTGAGCATGGAGCATTGTTTCACTTCATGTCCTCCAGCCTTTAGGACACATTTAGGAAAGACATGATTCCAGGATTCCCATTAGAAAGGCTGCCCTGAGGCACCTGCTGGGACAGCCAAATTGCAGCTGTTGATGCGCCCCCAAGCTGCTTGGATGAAGCAGAAGATTCCGGAGGTCTCTTCTCTTCTGCCCCTCACCCAGGAGAGAAGGTGGGGGGAGAAAGGTGAGAGAAGATAGGAAGAAGGAGGGGGGAGGGGGGTAGAGAGGAGGGGAGAGGGAGGGAGAGAGGAGGGGGGAGAGAGGGAGAGAGGAGGGGAGAGAGAGGGAGAGAGGAGGGGGGAGGTAGGGAGAGGGGAGGGGGGAGGGAGGGAGGGAGGGAGGAGGGGCATGTTCCATCCACCCAGGCAGCTGCACTGCAGAGAGAATGGAGGGTGTGTTGTCTCTCAGGACAGCAAGTTCAAGCTGTTTAAAATTCTTAGCATAAACAGTGACCAGCTGAGGACAGGGCTGCAATTGGAGATGACAACATTTTATTTTCATAGTTGATATTGGGGACCTGCACCTAAAGCATCGTGCCTTGCCCTTTCGCCAGATGGGCCAATGTCTCTCTATACTTGACTCTATTTGACTAAATAGCTGATATTGACTAGGAATTATGACGTGTAGGACACCGCTTATCATAGTAACGTCAAACTCACGTTCTAAATGCAATTTGCTCAGGGACTGGCTTCTAACTCTGGGTGGGAATGTTAAACTCAGTACAGTTCAATTCAATAAGCATTTATCAAGAAACTCCTAGACCAAGAGCTGTGTTAGACACTGGGTATGGGGTGATGGGGATACGAAGATGTGGAATTAGAACTCGAGAAGCTCAAATGTTCTCATTTAATTCCCTAATGCAATTACCCAGCTTCAACCTGAGGGCTGTAATGTCTAAATTTGCTTTTTCTTTATTCCAGTTCTACATAACAAAGCATAAATAATCACAGAGCAATAATTCTGTGTTGGACTATTCAGTGGACAGAGAAGAGCATTCTGACTGGCGTGAAACACCGTCTCCATTCCCAGGGAACCCGTGAGGTGGCTGCACGGAGCACAAGCGTGAAGATTCAGGAGCACGAGCATCAGGTGATGGGAGGGGCACGGAGGCAGCACCAGAAAGATGCCTGCTGAGAGGCCGCTGTAGCCAGGCTGGCCGGGAAGGTCACGGGAGCGGGCACAGGCATCTCCCTCCAGCCGCACTTGGTTTTCTTGAGGACACATGCAGGGAAGGGGATGACACCAAAATGCTGTGGCGCTGAGGGGATGAGAGGAGGGACACAGGGCCAAGGGCTGGCCACCACCCCTTGCGTCCCTGCCCCTATGAACGCTACCAAAATCAACCCCAACGGGGAGAAATGAGGTGGGTGAAAGAGGTGGACAGACTTGGCTTCCATGGAATTCACAGATTGCAGTCATTAAAAATCCCTTCTGCGTTTTCATCTGGAAAACTTTGCAAATGTATTTAGCGACAAGAAGCAGAAGATGAAGCCAACACAGTTGGGCTCAAACCGCCGCCCTTCTCCTTCTCTCTGCATCCAGGATCCACCCTGAGCCCCTGAGTGCGAGGACCCGCAGCTGCCCAGCCCAAGGGAGCGGCCCCTGACCAGAGGAGGGAGCCGCACAGCGGGGCCCCCAGCACGTGGATGGCAGGATCTGTGCTATCTCAGTCCCAGGGCCCCAAGCAGAGAAGGCCTGGGGCTCCCAGCTGAAGTTTTTCTGTCTCCTCTGTCACCAAAGTCGAGAAGGACTGAGTGAGACCAACGTCGGACCTGCTGGCTCCTCGGTGGCTGCCGATGTGGCCCTCAGGCTGCGGGTGAAACCGTCTGGGGAAGCCGAGACAGTGGCCAGAATCACAGCCACGAGTGTTCCAGGGGCCCTAAAACACAAGCGCAGCCTGAGGAAGGCAGTGCCCGCTCAGATCCCTGTCTAGGCTTGTGTGCCACACTCGAGAGGCACACGGCACCAGAACATGGCGCTTTAAATGACTTTGTGGGGTGTAGGAACACAAAGTGGGGCTTCGAGTGGCTCAGAAGTCACTCCCACCAGCCTGCGGGGACCCGGGCGGCCCCTCTGGATGTGGCTGGTGTCTCTCCAGGGAGGGCTCCAAAGTCCTATGGAGGAGGTGAGTGTGGGTCTTGCTCTGAGGAAGGACCCTGACAAGTATCCTGAACACGCAGGCACAGCTGGCTGACTCATCTGAAGGGACCTGTTGATCCATTAGCCAGGGAGGCTGAAGAGAACTCGACTAACACACGAACCCTGCCCAGGCGCCCTCCTGGGCTGCCCACGAGAAAACTAGGGAAGCTGTGAAGACGGAGGTGTGCACGGGGCTGTGAGAACCCTGGGAGAAGCCGCACTGGGGACCGGGAGGGACGGAGGGCTGGGCCCCACAAGCAAACAAGGGAGGTGCTCAGTGCCATGAAGACCCTGCTGCACCCACAGCTGCAGGCCTGGCTGGCAGCACGACCATGGCTTCAGGCGCGGGCCCAGGAGCACGTGTGTTTGGCAGGAGCTGCCCTCCTGGAGCCGCACTACGAGTACCGTCATTTTAGAGGCAGGTACCTGATATCAAGGATGACAATCAACCATGCCACCCTGAATTACAGCCGTGTCCTCAGCGGGTCACTATTTACGCTGACAATTACAAAGAGTTTGAACTCGCTGTCCCAAGAGGCAACAAGCCCTTCATTATCACCGCCGCAAGCCTCTGTGCGGCCCTCCTCTCCCTCCGCTTCCCGTCGGGGCAACCTGAAGTCCCACGACGGTGACTCAGAGCCAGCCCAGTAGCTTCAGTGCAGGAAAAATCACAAACACTCAAACATATCCTAAACATGGGCAGTTGGTAGGAGCTGATTCCTAAATTAAACCTGTTCGGAGGCTTTCTGGGCTAGCACAGCTCTGATCACAGGCTTGCGCTTTTTGCTCCCCCTGAAGGGCGGCGAGGAGGCCGGACTCTGCCATTCTGCAGGCTCCGATACGTGGAGTCTGCCCTGTGGCATCAGTGGCCTGTGCCAGACAGCGTGACCATCGCCCACAGTGAACACTCGGCACAGCGGAGCAGGCTTGGGGAAGAACAGAAAGTGCCCTCTAAGCCTGCAGAAGACGCTAAGCCACGCACGGCATCACGCGCACTGCGTCTCAATCACGGCGGAAGCAGGAACGAGCTCTTAATAGTTCCAGTAAATGCAAAGGTCGCCCTGGAAAACCGTGTGAACCTTTCTGACGACTCACAGGTGGGGAGCCACTGCCTGAGACACAAAGGTGAAGAATTAACCTGAAACTGCATATTATAAAACTTATTTTTAAATGGTGGCGCTTAATTTGAAAGACTCCCAAAGAACACTGCATTAGAAAGTGACAGAGTGAAACCGTGAAGCTGACCACAGGAGTCCCTGGAAATTTCACCAAATGTTGTGTCAAAACTGGGAAACAGAAGAACTGCACCTGATGAAATATTTGATTAATCACTCGAGTCCTCCCCACATGCGAAGCTATGTTAAAAAGTGTTCCAAAGGTGGAGAGGATGATATTTCTTCTGATTTCGCAGAGGATGTACAACACCCCTGCAATATGGTTCCTAACATCCAAGGGGAAAGAGGATAATATTAGTCTCAATACTGCAGGAGGTGTACACTCCCTAGTGACATTGTTCCTAATATCCAGGGAAGTAGAGGAAGATATCACTCCCAATAGAGCAGGGAGTGTACACCCCTTCTGTGACATTGCTCCTAATAGCCAGCGGGGGAGAGGAAGATATTACTCCCACTATTGCAGGGGATGTACACCCCTTTGTGATATTGTTCCCTATATCCTGGGAGGGAGACGATGATACTCGTGGCAATATCGCAGGGGGTGTACATATCCACTGTGATATTGTTCCGAATATCCAGAGGGAGAGAAAATGATGTGACACCCAATATCACAGGGGGTGTACATCGTCCTGTGATATTGTTTCTTATATTCAGGGAGAGAGGATGATATTACTCCCAATATCGCAGTGGTTATACACACCTCCTGCGATATTGTTCCTAATATCCCAAAAGGGAGAGCAACATATTTCTCTCAATATGGCAGGGGGTGTACACCTCCTTTGTAATATTGTTCTTAATATCCATGATGGGAGAGGATGACATGACTCCCAATATCGCAAGAAGTGTACAGCCGCCTGTGATACAGTTCCTAACATCTAGGTGGGGAGACGATGATATTACTGCTCATATCGCATGAGTTGTAAAACTCCTTTGATATTTTGCCTACAATCCTGAGGGGAGAGGGTGATATTGCTCCCAATGTCGAAGAAGGTGTACACCCCCCTGTGACACTACACCCAATATCCACGTTGGAAGATGAAGACATTACGCCCAATATCGCAGGGGATGTACACCCACCCTGGGATATTGTTCCTTATATTGAGAAAGGGAGAAGATGCTATTGCTCCCAATAACGCAGGGGCTGTGGCGGTACAACCCTCCTGTGATATTGTTCTTAATATCCTAGGGAAGCGAGGATGATACTACACCCAATATCGCAGGGGGTGTACACCCACCCAGTGATATTGTTCTTAATTTACTCCACCTCCCTCCACCAGGGATATCGTTCCTAATATCCAGGGGAAGAGAGGATAACATTATGCCCTATATCACAGGGAAGTGTACACACCCTCTGTGATGTTGTTCCTAATATCCAAAGGTAGAGACGATGATATTACTGGCCATATCGCAGGGGGTGTACACCCTTCTGTGATACTGTTTTTGACATTCAGTAGGGGAGAGGACAACATTAATCCTAATATCACAGAAGGTGTACAGACCCCTGTGATGTAGTTCCTAATGTACAGGGGAAAGAGAAGACTATTGCTCACAATATCGCAGGGGCTGTAACCACCCTGCCCCCTGTATATTGTTCCTAATATGCAGCGGGGTGGAGGCTCATAGCACTCCCAATATCCGAGAAGGTGCACACACACCTGTGATAGAGTTCCTAATATCCAGCGGGAAAGAGGCTGATTTTACTTTCGATATCGCAGTGGGTGTACACAGCTCCCAACCCTAGGATATCGTTCCTAATATCCAGGCGGGAAGAAGATGACATGGCTGACAATATCAAAGTGGGTGGACACTTCTTCAGTGATATGGTTCCTCTTATCCAGGGGGTGAGTGGATGATACTACTCCCAATAAAGTAGGAACCATACAACCACCTTGGGATTTTGTCCTTAATAACCACAGGGGAGAGGTGATATTACTACCAGTATTGCAAGGGGTGTACACCCCTCCTGTGATACTGTTTCTTATATCCAGGAAAGGAGAAGATGGTATTAGTACCAATATTGAAGGGATGGACAACCCCCATGGGATATTGTTCTAAAGACACAGGTTGAAAGAAAATGAGATTCCATCCAATATAACAAGGGGTGTACACCCCGCCTGTGATATGAATCCGAAAACCTAAAAGAAGAGAGAATGACATTGCTTCCAAAAACACACAGGGTGTACACCCACCCTGTGATATTGTTCCTGTCATCTAAAGGAAGAGATGATGATACTACTCCCACTACCACCAACCAACTACCACTTCTTTAAGCATCTTGACAACTTTTTGCAGGGAAAACAAGTACACAACCAGCAAGATGCAGAAAATGCTTTTCAAGAGTTCATCCAACCCTGAAAGCACAGAATAAACAAGTTTATTTCTCATTGGCAAAAAATGTATTCATTGTAATGGTTTCTTTTCTTTTTCTTTTTCTTTTTTTTTGGACAGAGTCTCACTCTCTCACCCAGGCCAGAGTGCAAAGGTGCAATCTCGGCTCAAAGCAACCTCTGCCTCCTGGGTTCAAGAGATTCTCCTGCCTTAGCCTCTTGAGTAGCTGGAATTACAGACACATGCCACCACTCCCGGCTACTTTTTGTCTTTTTAGTAGAGACGGGATTTCACCATGTTGGTCAGGCTGGTCTCAAACTCCTGACCTCCTGATCCGCCTGCCTCAGCCTCCCAAAGTGCTGGGATTACAGGCGTGAGCCACTGTCCCCAGCCCATTGTAATGGGTTCTATTTTGATTAATAAAGATGTGTTGCAGCCTAGTTATACAAATTTAAAATTCATGGTCCAAAACCACAATTACTTTTGCACCAACCTAATACTTTAAGAATTAAAAGAAGCCTTTATATTAGAGAGCCCATGGATGATAAAATCATAAAGAATATTACAATCTCCATAACCCACAAACTTGGTAACTTAGACAACTGGATGAATTAAGAGACACAATCTATTCATACTAAAACACAGGAGAAATAGGTAATCTATATATATTGATATCTATTAATAAAATGGAATCGATACCTAATAACCTTACAGAAAACTTATATATTCCACAAATCTGACATTCTGTCATGTTATTCTAACTGGTGGGATTCAGGGATTTCCATTTTGATAAGAACATAGGTGAGTCTCACACACTTAATTTTAGTGCTTATTGGTCAGAAAAGCCATGTCCACTATAGGATACTGCAGAGCGATGCGTTATGGAGAATTCAGGCAAGATAATATGATTTTCAGAGTTAAAGGAAGACAACCTGATTTATGTAGAGTAATTCCTCATAATATCATAGGGGATACCAAATTTAAACTTTGGGGTATCCCCAGGTATAATTCTTATTTGAGCCACCTGTGAATTTCAGACACGGAGGCTTCCCAACTTTGGTGGCTTTCAATAAATGTGGAAGTTAACTCACAACCTATTTTGTGGAGGCATAAAATTCAATGAGCACTCATTTAACCTTTTATTTTAAATATATTTTTGTAAACTTGCATTTCCAATTAGTTGAAATTTTGAACCTGTTTCAGTTCTTATCCACTGTTTTTCCCCCCCACGAGACGGAGTCTTGCCCGGTCACCTAGGCTGCAGTGCAGTGGCATTGTCTCGACTCACTGTAACCTCCGCCTCCCAGGTTCAAGCGATTCTCCTGCCTCAGCCTCCCGAGTAGCTGGGATTACAGGTGTCTGCCACCACGCCCGGCTAATTTTTGTATTTTTAGTAGAGATGGGGCTTCCCCATGTTATTCAGGCTGGTCTTGAACCCCTGACCTTGTGATCTGCCCACCTCGGCCTCCCAAAGTGCTCAGATTACAGGCCTGAGCCACCGCACCCGGCCTCTCCACTCTTTTTAGGTGGAGGGGAGTAAGGGTTTCTTGGAATTAGGAGGAACTCCCATGTACCCAACCCATTTGAGTAAATTTCTTCCTTCAGAGTTTTTCAAATCAGCATCACCATTGTTAAAGGCCTCCCACATGGTAATAATTGTGTTACAGGGTTTTACAAACATGAAGTTTATGTTTGGCTGAATGAACCTCCTTGCTGTGGCACAAGGGGGCCATAGGTGTTTTCACCAATTATGAAGCGGGTTCACTGTGCAATGGCTACCAACTTTTCTGAGTACAATGAGGCCAAATACATTCATAGATAAATTCCATGAAGTGAATTTATTACTTACAAATAGCAAACAAAAGACAACAGAAGTCTAGGATTCAATATGAACCACTACAAGATCAGGAAGGTTACCCAGAGCAGATGGTTGGAGTTTTGACTATAAATGCTTCACTTGCACTACAACTGAGGGACCCCAGAAAGCAGCCCACATTGAGTTTTCTCCCAGAATGTGGTTTGCTGGACACAAGCGTTAAAGGCCATTCTGTTTCGAGCAGGGCCTATAACAGAGCCTGGGCTGTTCTGACCAATGTCACTTGATTATCAGGATATTGCCTTCCCAGCATATCATACAGTAATCTTGAAAACTACCAGTAAGAAAGGGAGGAAAATGGCCCTGTACCCTTAAAACTGAAGGATCGGGATATTTGCTGTGACAGAGGCACAGACAGTAGCGACAGAGTGTTCTTGTGAGCCATCTACTAGTTCTCTTAACCGGAGCGTGGCACCAGACCGCTTTTCTATTTCCTTTCAATGGAAACTGTTTCAGAATATTTTGAATTTCTACATCTATAGAGTTGTGGCATATGATCACTGGCAGTGTAGACTCTCTGCATGGTTAAAGAGTTCAGAAACCCATCAACCCACATTGGAGGAGACCACCTAATCCTCCAGAGTGTCACTCCATCTTCATGGGGTTAGCTCCACATGCAGTAAGGCCACTATAACTAAGGCCATCAAGACTTGCAGTCCGAAGATGAGACTTTTGACATGCTGATAAGCAGCAGTTATAAGAAAAGCCCATACCCTGGTCAGGAATTTTTCAATGAAAGCAGCTGAGACGCTTCTTCATATGCTTCGGTAGGGGTTAATATCAAACTATTTCTTCCCATTTTCTTTACTCAGCAGTGCCTGAACCATGAGGCACCATAGATGTACACCTCATCAGGAGGGTGTATGGTACAGCAGCAAGGGGAGCAGCAGCACAAGAAACAAACAAGGCCACTACTTCTTACATAATAACTATTGTCTTGGAGTGTAAAATAATTAATAATGTTCACATGGCTGCCCTAAGCACACAGAGATGGTGACCAGAGCAGATGCAGGGACTACAGAGATACAGCCTGATTCTTGCTAATTAGGACTTAAGTGTTGGCTTATGTGCTGTGCTTTTGTGCATTTATAAGCCAGGGCCTCAAAACTGCCTGCTAAGCACAGGCCAAAGTTCATGCTGGGGTGCAGTTAAACATGGATGTCTAGGAGATGAGAGCATTTTAGTGTGGAAGAAGATGACAACACCTGAAGACCACAAAACACTGTGCAGACCAAAGGGAAGGCCCATCGTCAGCTCACGGTTCTGACCCAGGTGACTGCTGATGTGTTACGGAACAGTCAGCCCACAGCAGGTCGGTCAAGTTGAGCTGGTGTCCTGCATGAGGGCTGATCCATTCCATTCGTGCTGCCAATTGTTTCAATAGCGTCTCATGCACCCCACTGGTGAGGAAGGAATTAGCACCCTATGTTTACTGGCACCGTTAAACACATAACATCTATTACTAAACAGATAAGCCAGACATCAGTTATTAATTACATACAGGAGGATGGTGTAAGCTCCCACAGGCCCAAACAGGGATTAACTTGAGCGCGGAGAGTGGTATAACATTAAAAAAGTGAGGATATGGCCGGGCGCGGTGGCTCAAGCCTGTAATCCCAGCACTTTGGGAGGCCGAGACGGGCGGATCACGAGGTCAGGAGATCGAGACCATCCTGGCTAACCTGGTGAAACCCCGTCTCTACTAAAAAATACAAAAAAAAAACTAGCCGGGCGAGGTGGTGGGCGCCTGTAGTCCCAGCTACTCAGGAGGCTGAGGCAGGAGAATGGAGTAAACCCGGGAGGCGGAGCTTGCAGTGAGCTGAGATCCGGCCACTGCACTCCAGCCTGGGCGACAGAGCGAGACTCCGTCTCAAAAAAAAAAAAAAAAAAGTGAGGATATTCCTTTTTTTTTTGTTTTTGACACAGAATCTCGCTCTGTCACCCTTGCTGGAGTGCCATGGTGTGATCTCGGCGCACTGCAAGCTCCGTCACCTGGGTAAACTGTACGTACTTAGGAATTAATACCAACTCATTATTAGCAAAAAATAAATATCTTTACATCAAGAGTAGTTTTTCATTTAATAAAAATAGGTGGGATGTGTATAATGGAAAAGGGATAATCAAAATTTGCCAAATGAGGCTAGTAAGACAATCCCAAGAATTCACAATCATTATTCACTGGTCCGTTAATCACAGGACAATACATACAAATGAAACTTACTTGACCGGGCGCAGTGGCTCATGCCTGTAATCCCAGCACTTTGGGAGGCCAAGGCGGGCAAATCACGAGGTCAGGAGTTCAAGACCAGCCTAGCCAACATGGTGAAACCCTGTCTCTACTAAAAATACAAAGAATTAGCTGGATGTAGTGGCGTTCACCTGTAGTCCCAGCTACTCGGAAGGCTGAGGCAGGAGAATCGCTTAAACCCAGGGGGCGGAGGTTGCACTGAGCCGAGATCGCACCACTGCACTCCAGCCTGGGCAACAGAGTGAGACTCCATCTCAAAAAGAAATAATAATGAAAAAAATTAAACTTACCTACATATTAGAAAAACATCCAAATTCAACTATGAATCCAGCACATTATCAAATGAATAGACAAAAATTCTACCAACAGATTTAAGAAAATATCATTATCTATGAAATTCAAGTACTACTGCTTAAAGAGCACTTACAGAACTCTCACCTCAAGGTTTCCCTGCAAAACAAGGTGAAATGCATACTCAAGACTCTTTAAGAATGGGCCACTGATAAAAATATACTAGTAACTTGTGTAACATTTCATAGATTTTTTTCAAGCACTGCACGATAATTAATTTGCACCAGGCTTTCCAAATTAGAAAAGCTTCACTTATAGAACTTCTTTCCAGTGGGAGTTTTCACACGGCTTTTCAAGTAAATGTTAAAACTGAAAATATTCTTGTAGTTTCTAAACTGTTAGAGTTTTAACCCTGTGTACGTTCTTGTATTTACAAGGTCCAGCCAGCTACAGTGTGCATTTTCATATGTCCTTAAGTGGGTATGAGAGAAATGAAACACTCAAACATTCTAGACATTCATAGGGTTTTTCTCAGGAATGAGCTGACATCTTCAAATGGAATTTACACAAGCGAAGGCCTTACCATAAATTTAAATTCAAAAGCTTTTCTCCACTCTGAGCCCTCCCAAATCTTCAGGAAAATCTGAAGGTTTGACCACATTTCCTACATTCTTAAGCTTTCTGTGCAGTGTGAGTTCTTTCATGTTTATGAGGGAATGGGAAAGAGTAAATGTTTTACCACATTTCTTATATTCAAGGGGCTTTATTTATTTATTTATTTTTGAGATGGAGTCTCACTCTGTCGCCAGGCTGGAGCGCAGTGGCACAATCTCGGCTCCCTGCAACCTCCACCTCCTGGGTTCAAGTGCCTCAGCCTCCTGAGTAGCTGGGATTACAAGCATATGCTACCACACCCAGCTATTTTTGTATTTTTAGTAGAGACGAGGTTTCACCATGTTGGCCAGAATGGTCTCGATCTCCTGACCTCGTGATCCACATGCACAGGGCTTCCCTCCAACCCCCTGTGGCCTTTTATGTCCTTGAAAAAGAACTAAGACAACTGAAATGTGCCACCATGCCCAGCTAATTATTTTCTTTGTTTTTGTTTTGAGACGGAGTCTGCCTGTCGCCCAAGCTGGAGCGCAGTGGTGCGATCTCGGCTCACTGCAAGCTCCGCCTCCCAGGTTCACGCCATTCTCCTGCCTCAGCCTCCCAAGTAGCTGGCATGAGCCACCGGGCCCAGCATTATTTTATTTTTTGTAGAGACAGTTTCACCACGATGCCCAGGTTGCTTCACATTGTTTTAATCCAGGCTGGTTATGAACTCCTGGGCTCAAGCAATACACACACCTTGGCCTCCCAAAGTGCTGGGATTATAGGCTGAGTCACTACACCCAACCTCTATAGCATGACTTCTTTAGTGGCGCATAAGGTAACTGGAACGTGTAGGCTTTACCGCATCTCTTACATTCATAGGGTTTTTCTCCAGTATGAATTCTTTCGTGGAGGTGAAGGGAACTGAGGTGACGGAAGGCTTGGTCACATTGTTTACATTCATAGGGTTTCTCTCCAGTATGAGTACTTCTATGGTTACAAAGGGAACTCAAACGACTAAAGGCTTTGCCACATTGTTTACATTCATAGGGTCTCTCTCCAGTATGAATGCTTCCATGGTCATGAAGGGAAGTGGAACAGCTGAAGGCTTTATCACATTTGGTACATCTCTCTCCAGTGTGAGTCCTTTCATGCATCTTAAAACAAGAAAATCTGAGTGTTTTCCCACATTCCTTACATTCGTAGGGTTTCTCTCCAGTGTCAGTTCGTCCATGTATTAGACAAGAACCAGAAACAGTGAACACTTTACCACATTGTTTACATTTATAGGATTTTTCTCCTGTGTGAGTTCTCTGATGTCTTTCAACTGAATTGAGAAAATGAAAAGCTTTCCCACATATCGTACATTTATAAGCTGGATTTCCACTGGGCATTATCCTGTGTCTTCTAACACCTGGAACAGAAACAAAGAGTTTCCCACACTGTTCACATTTATATTGCTTCTCTCCATATGTTTTGTATCCTGAGTGAGCTAGGATGTGCCTATTAAGGAGGGAATGATGTACAAAGACTTTTTCCACAAATACTGCATTCACATTGTTTTAATCCAGTAGAAATGTTCTCATTCAGATCAAGATTTGGAATGTGGCTGACAACTTGTCCATCATACTGACTACCTTCTTTGCTTTCACGCAGTCCCTGTGCCATATGATTTCTGTAAAAAAAATGACAAGCACATTACTATTGGTTGGTGTAATAACTTTCTACTCATTCATAGGTCTTCGACTTACACTGCTACCAATACTAGGGAAAATGCATTTTTGTTTTGTTTTGTTTTTGTTTTTGTGCCACGACTGAATTATTTGAAAGTAAAGGGGCTACTACTGAAAACACAGCTACCACCTGCATGGCTATGACCAAAATAGTAACATTCATATACACTTTTGTAGTACTATTTTCAAGTAAACTGTTTTCCAAACACTGACTGCTACAATGATGTACGTTACATTTTGGGTGAAATTTTTCTAAAAGGAAATGAATTTCAAGTGACTCTTATTTGCTTTGATTGCTTGTTTTTAAATTCATGACATGCTAAGATTCCTTCAGAGGACTTTATTTCCTCTTCTCAGTGCAAATTATCTTGTATCTTTCCCAAGTTTTTTGAAGTGATCTTCAATATTCTGGTCTTTCCGTTTTTTTCCTAAAATGCAGATGCACAAAATTATCATGAATTATTTCAAACTATAGAAACATTACTAGATTTCATGTTCATTGTACACAGTGCCCATGCCTGATTTATTCACCAAATCATTCCCTTGCCCCATTCCAAATCACAAATAGCACTGATGATAGGGAAATACTTCTGTAATTAAGTGAAATGTGTTGTCATTCTTACCTACAGAAGCCAGGTTCCTGCAGGTTTCCTGCATCACTTCTCTGGAGAGATTCTTCTGAGAAGAATCTAGCAAAGCCCATTCCTGCTGGGTAAAGTTCACAGCCACATCCTCAAAAGCCACGGAGTCCTAAAACATTCCACACATGTGGATAGAAGGATGAGTGAGACTGAGAGCACTGGGAATGTATACTCAATTCATAAGCTGTTTACAAGATTCTAAAATTTCCAAGCATTTATTCTATGACTTGATTGTCACAACTCTTACTCTGTTCACACATACTCCCTCCCACACAGCAGTACTAATGCTAGAATTGAACTATTCAAAAAGGCAACAGCAAAGTAGAAACACCCATCTCATTAGAGAATCCAGGGAGTAAGATTACGATATGCTGCTAGGAGTTACCTTTTAACTTCACTTTGTACATTTCTAGTATCTGTCATACTAAAGTCCTACCTGATGTGCATAAGTGAGTTAATATTATCAGTCCTGAGACTACTTATTCTTAAAAATACCTGCTCGCAAAGTTCAATCTTTGTTTGTATTAGGAACTTACATTTTGAAAGGGATTCCACCAACCCAAGTAATAAGAATGACTCACTGCATCTAAATGGTTTATGCAGTATATTTTCCAAAACTTCTTCTGCTGAAAGTCTATTATTCTGTGTCACTGCAGTGGTGCTTAGGGAACCAGACACAAAAACACAGTCTGAACACTAAGTGTTCAATGAATTTCCCTGGTAGACAATATTTTACATGTGCTGTCACTTGCTAACTGTGGAAGTGAACCCATTCCACGTGATTACACCAAGAGAGAATAGGCTTATTAAATTTAATTGAGTAGTAAATAAAACCAATAATTGATATTTAACAATACTAATACAACAATTTTTCAAATTTCCATTGCACAATATCAAGGCAGAAAGGAATAAGAGGAAATAGGACACATGCTTTTTAAAATGACATTAATGTCACCACTTCCAGATGCTATTCCTATGAAACCACATAAATTCCCAAATCAGGTGGTTTTAGGCAAGAAAAGCTACTCTTTCGTATGTAGTAAAGATGACCAATGTCTAATCATTTTTAGTCATCTAAAAAAAGAGTGATGGCTTGTCTAACATACTTCTAAGATTTTCATACAAAAATATTCAGGACAGCACAGTGTTAGCAGAGAGATGAGCAAGCAGACCAAAGGAAAAAAAAGTCTTAATGACCCAGCATCTATATGGAAAGTTGAGGAATGATAGAGTAGGCACTATAGAATAGAAAAAGAAATTACATGCACTTTACAATATGAGGCAAACCAGGCTGGCACCTACTTGGGAAAATGTATTGCATTCTTCTCTATTCCATGAACAATAATCATCTTATTATATATTCAAATACAAAAGATAAAACCAGAATACTTTCAGAAGTCACAGGAAGATTTTTTTTTAACGAAGGATTAGGCAGAATTTTTTTATGTAAGAAAAAAGAGATAAAGGAACAGACCAACTCAAACATATTAAAGTTTAGGGAATAAAAAGAAAATAGAGTGGGCCAGGCATCGTGGCTCACACCTATAATCCCAGCACCTTGGGAGGCTGAGGCAGGAGATCACCTGAGGTCAGGAGGTTGAGACCAGCCTGGCCAACATGGCAAAAATCCCGTCTTTTTGTTGTTTGTTTGTTTATTTGTTTTTGAGACAGAGTCTCGCATTGTCCCTTGGGCTGGGGTGCAGTGGCAAGATCTTGGCTCATTGCAACCTCCACCTCCCGGGTTCAAGCAATTCTCTTGCCTCGGCCTCCCGAGTAGCTGGGATTACAGGTGCCTGCCACCACGCTCAGCTAATTTTTTCGTATTTTTAGTAAAGACAGGGTTTCACCATGTTGGCCAGGCTGCTCTGGAACTCCTGACCTCGTGATCCAACCACCTTGGCCTCCCAAAGGGCTGGGATTACAGGCATAAGCCACCATGCCAGGCCTAAAACCCTGTGTTTACTAAAAATATGAAAATTAGCTGGGTGTGGTGGTTGGTGCCTATAATCCCAGTTACTCGGGAGGCTGACACAGGAGAATCACTTGAACTCGGGAGGAGGAGGTTGCAGTAAGCAAAGATGGCGCCACTGCACTCCAGCTGGGCTACAGAGCAAGACAGCATCTCCAAAAAACAAAAAACAACACTCAGACACCCAGATAAGAGGATACACATGTGTCCACTGTCATAAATTCTTCACCAAGCTACAAGAGGGGAACTGACATTTTGGTGAATCTTTATAAATCATCAATTTATCTATCACACTTTTATTTCACCAGTAGCATTTACAAAGCTAAGTCCTACAATTCCATTTGAAATTACCCTTTAAAAGAACAGAACTTTAAAACTTACTACACTCACTCTGGGGAAGAAATAAACACGAATTTTTAGCAAACGAAATACATCATTTTACCTTGCCTCTTTGGAAATAGTATTTTTATCTTTCAAGCTGTACTGACAAAATGTATCTTACAGTCAGTGAAAACCTGAAACTCAAATAAGCGGACAAGCCTTTTCAAGGTAATAAACTCAGGGAGAGGCAGTGCTGACTCCAACGCAGACCTTTCTAAGTGTCACGGCAGACCATTCCATCCCTTAGGACACCCATCCTGTTCAGTAAAGTACTCAGTGACCACCTAGGAGGCACTGGCACTGCTCTTTGTCCTCCTGTGGGCCTTAAGTGCATTTTAATATTCAGGTTCTTGCACATCCTCTCTGGGGTGGGTTTTCCTTGTCCTTTGGGATGGTTTTTCTCTCTTCACAAGTCTGAGACAAGCTAGAGAGCAGAAACCATTTCTGCCTTTTCCTCTCAATATCACCATCCCATTGGCAGACCGTCAATGTGTCTCCGAGGAATAAAAACTCCGGCTGGAGGAACAATTTTAATGACCTAACTTTCATGACATTACATTGTATTGTCCATTAATTTTAATGTCCTAAAATGTTAATGACCCTAACGGGTCACCATTTTAGATGAAACTATACCAGGAGATTCCTCTAAGGCCAAGAGCATCCAGCTGCTCCCCTGAGAGACTCTACCCCCTACCTCAGGCTGTCCTTGGGGATGAGGTGACCCCGGGGCTGAGACTCACTAGACCCTCCAATAGACATGGCCACTGTGGGTATCCTGGGTCATCCCCAGACAGTTCTAAAATGCCAGGACTAGGAAAAGACAGGAGAGTGGCTGAGGACACAACACCCTGTCAAGTTTTCACGGGGGGACCTCAACCTAAAGACATTTTGGTCATATGTACACTTAGGAAAGATGAAGAGAGGCACAAAGATTTTTTTTTACAGTAGAGTGTCAGATGATTTATTCTCCGCTTTCCTCTCGTGTAAAATGTTTGGAAACAGAAAAATATTTTGGCCAAGGTGCCTCACGCCTGTAATCCCCGCGCTTTAGGAGGCCGAGGAGGGTGATCAATTAAGGTCAGGAGTTCGAAACCAACCTAGCCAACATGGCGAAACCCTGTCTCTACTAAACATACAAAAATTAGCTGGACGTGGTGGTGGCACCTATAAGCCCAGCTACTTGGGAGGCTGAGGCAGGAGAATCGCTTGAACCCGGGAGTCAGAGGTTGCAGTGAGCTGAGACTGCATCATTGCACTCCAGCCTGGCGACAGGGTGAGACTCCGTCTCAAAAAAAAAGAAAAAAAAAAATATATATATATATATGTGTGTGTATATATATGTATGTATATGTGCGTATATATATATGTATGGTTTGCGTCCTCATTCACCTTATCAAAGCCTCTCATTTACGCCCCTCCCGTGGACCCCAAACCACAAACCATGACTGCGGTACCCGTTTAAGAATCGCGTTTGCTCAAACACACCGTTTAACGTTTTAACAAAGCCTCAGGTTAATTTTAGGGGGAGAAAGGTGGGACTGGAAGCTCCATGAACCACAGCTCCTCCCACGCTGGAACCCCCCACACCGAGCCGGGCTCTCCCGGATCACCCTCCCGTGGTCACCGCACTAACTGGGTGGGGGAGGCGCGGGGTTCCGGAGAGGGCTCCGGCCGGCGGAAGTGGCGCCCACAGGTACGGACAGGACGCAGGGGTCCCGCTGCCCGCGCCGCCCGGCCCTGCACAGAAGGGGACTGAGGCCCGGCTGCGCGGCCGCGACTCGGTCCGCAGGTTCCGCAGCCCATGGCTGGTTCCAGCAGGTTTCACCCAGCCCTCTTCCCCACTTCCGGAAGCCACGGGCAGTCCACTCACCGTTCCTCGGCTTCCCTGGTGTCCTGGCGCCCGCTACGGACGTCCCAACACCCGCAGGTCACAGGGTGGCCGAGGCTGCTGCAGAGCCACCGGGCCTCCCAGAGCCAGGAAGCCGCAGCGGAGACTCACAGAAAGAGCCTACGGTGGCGAAGGCGAGACAAAGCGCCCGCCAGCCGGGTCCCGGAAGCCACCCTCTCCTTTCCGGCGGCGCGCCTGATTGACGGGTCTCCACCCCAGCTTCCCTGATTGTATGGGGCTTCAGGCCCCGCCCCCTCAGGCCCTGAGTGACAGGAGATTGCGATCTCACGTGAGGCTGGATGTGGCCAGAATGATCGTTTTGGCCTAGGGGTTTGTAGGGGGTGCGTCCTTCCTGCGCTGGGATCTGACCACGCAAGGAGCACATTTGCATTTAACCTCCTATACAAGGTTATAGCTATTTGTGCATAATATATATATAAAATTGCAAGCAATATAGTGACAATTCTGTAACTACCCAGTGGGTTCACCTTGCCCGCTACCTAGACAGAGCCGATTTCTCAAGACGGGGGGAATAGCAATAGAGAAGGAGTAATTCACGCAGAGTCGGCTGTGCGGAAGACCGGAGATTTGATTTTTTTTTTTAATTTAATTTTATTTTATTTTATTATTTCTGAAACAGAGTCTTGCTCTGTCGCCCAGGCTGGAGTGCAGCCTCGGAGTTTTATGATTATTCAAATCAGTCTCCCTGAGCATTTGGGGAAAAGAGTATTTAGAAAGTTTATTTTGCCAAGGTTAGGGATACTTGTGCATGACACAGCCTCTGGATGTCCTGATGACAGTTGCCCAAGGTGGTCAGAGCACAGCTTGGTTTTGTTGGAGATAAATGCTCGGTGACACAAAGTGAAACCAGCACTTAAGCAAAAGTTTTCTCAGCAACGCAATTTACCTCTGCGGAAGCGTGCTGCTGGCATCAATCACAATCGCAAGAGCGCACGGAACAAAGGAAAGCAGGGGTTTTTATTCCTAATGCAATCCCTACCTCTGGCATGGGCTGGGGCCAGACCTCAAGATCTAAAATGACCCCGTTGGCTATTTGTGAATACTTTCCCAAATAAGGAAGGGGGAAGGGAGTCGTGAGTTACAACGGTGGGGGTGGGACGTGTGGTTTGGAAGGGAGAAATGGGTGCAGAGCAGGTAACCAAGGGAACAGATGTGAGTGATTGATTAGAACTGACGGGGGTGGGGGAAGGTTGTTTACAGTAACTAAGGGCAAGGAGGCATGGAGAACAAGAAAGTTGAGTTCGAGAACAAAACACAAGAACGTTAACATGCCAAACCTCCGAAGAGAAACTGACTGTATCTGACAGTTTTACACATTTTAGGGAGACAGGAGACATCAATCAACATATGTAAGATGAACACTGGTTTGATCCGGTACAACCTGAAGCAAAAGTGGGTCAACTCGAAGCCAGGAGGGGGCTTCCAGGTCACAGGCAGGTGAGAGAGGAACGGTTGCATTCTTCTGAGTTTCTGATGAGCCTTTCCAAAGGAGGCAATAATATATGCATTCTTCTCAGCCAGCAGCGGATGACTTTGAATAGAGTTGGAGGCAGGTTTGCCCTAAGCAGTTCCCAGATTGATTTTTCCCTTTATCTTAGTGATTTGCGGGGCCCAAAATATTTTCCTTTCCAATTTCCCCCTTTTGGAGAAAGCATTTTAGAAGAAAATCAGTCTCTGGTGGCAGGTTTTGTCTGACTTCTCATGGAGTAGCTGAGATTACAGGCGAGCGACACCACACCTAGCTAATTTTTTTTTTTTTTTGGTAGAAACGGGGGTCTCCCTCGGTTGCCCAGGCTGTCTCTGGTGCCCAACGCAGGGCTCCCTGTAATCTCTACAAATAATCCAGTGAAGGAACACCAGAGCGTGGAAAGGTGAGGACGACCGACAAAGGACTCCCGAGTAGGTTTTCACTTCAAGCTCTAGGGTAAGGAGGGCGCTCGGGGAATTCCAGGGAAACCTCGGGAAAATGTGGGTCGAGCTGAGAGTAAGGTCGCTAATTACTTAAGCCTTGTGCAGCAGTTACTGCGCCACGGAGGGGTAATTGTCAGTACCCAAAATCTCACATCTTTGTTCCCTCTGGTAGACAAGTATTCTCCTTGGTTCCTAGAATATGGAACCATGAATGTAGAAGATTGGGACAAGGTGGGATCAGACTTAAAACCAGCACAACAAGAGGGCCGCGATATTCCCGTCTCTGCTTGGTCTGTGTGGTCTGCAATTAAAACAGCCCTGGAGCCCTTCCACACTGAGGAGGAGAAGGAGGATTTTCAGGATGACATAGGAAAGTTGAATAATCAGGAGTCTAATTATCAGCTAAGTGAACCTTGACAGTCTCGTTTAAAAAAGGGCGAGAAACGGGAAGGTATGTATGCTAATCTCCAAAAACTTATAAAAGAAACTGTGCCACCTACTGCGCCTTTAGGGGAAGGTCTGGAATGGCCACCCCCAGGCCAGCCTTAGGAATTTTTGGAAGGGGAGCCTGAGGCCCACGCCTTGCCGCTCCCATTGTTGCAGGCCCCGCCAGTAACTATGGCGAAGGGAAGCTTCAGGCTTGTCCAACAGCCAATTAGGATGAGGGAATGATCTAGGCTTGCCCACCTGTTAATTATGGTAGAGGAGTGCTGCGAGCGGGTCCAAATACAAATTATGGCACAGGGACAATCCAGGCATCCATTCGCCAGGCACAAGAAATGGGGGATTTGAATGCTTGGCAGTTTCTGGTAATTATTTCACCAGCTGAGGAGGCCAGAGAACTTACTCAAGCATGCTGGGAGCCATTTCCTTTTAAAATATTAAAAGACTTAAAGCAAGCAATTGGACAATATGGGCCAAATTCCCCTTATGTTCATTCCTTGTTACAATGTGTGGCTTATAACAGACGTTGAATACGTATGGATTGGGAGGCACTAGCCCGATCCACCCTGTCCCCCTCTGAATTTCTCCAATTGAAAACCTGGTGGACGGATGAAGCAACAAATCAGGCAGAAATGCTCAAGCCCAACGTCCCATTAATATCACACCTGATCAATTGCTTGGAATCGGACAGGCATGGGGTACTCTAAATCAACAGATGGTAATGGGTGATGAGGCTGTTGATCAGCTCAGAACTACATGCCTAAGAGCCTGGGAAAAAATTAACGACCCTGCTACTGCTTATCCTTCTTTTCACACATTTCAAGAGGGTCCAAGGGAGCCTTATCCTGATTATATCGCCCGTTTGCCGGATGCGGCTCAAAAGGCCATTTCCAATTCTCATGCCAAGAAAGTGATCGTTCAGCTGCTTGCTCATGAATATGCTAATACAGAATGTCAGGCAGCAATTAGACCTATTAAGGGAATGGCAGATCTAAATGAGGAAAAATCTTTAAGTGAATACATTAAAGCCTGCGATGGCACTGGGGGGCACTTATATAAGGCCAGCCTCCTTATATAAGGCCAGGGGAAGAGAGGGGGATGCTATTACTCCCCATATCGTGGGGGGGTTCTCACCCCCTGTGATGTGGATTGTAACAGTGAGGGGGAGAGAGGGGATCTCTATTACTCCCCTTTACGATGTGGATCTTAATAATTACTCCCCCCTGAAATGTGTGTTCATTATTAGCAGTCTCTTTTCTTCATGATATTAGGAACAATTTCACAGGTTATGTGTACACAGCCTGCGATGGGAGAAAGATTACCATCCTCTGCACCTCCCGATATTAGGAACCATATCACACAATGGGTGTACACTTTTCTGGAGATTTGGGGTAATGTCTTCCTGTTTTTCCCTGAATATTCGGAGACATATCACAGGGCGGCTGTACACCCACTACTCTCTTGGCAGGAACATCATACTTTACCTACTGGAAATTAGGAGCAATATCACAGACGGGGTGTCAAGCCACTGTCATATTGGAAGTAATATCATGCTCTTCCCCACAATTTATGAGGAACAATATCACAGGGGGGTGTGTACCTTCTCCAGTAGTGGGAGTAGTATCATCATCTCTTCCTTTAGATGACAGGAACAATATCACAGGGTGGGTGTACACCCCGTGTGTTTTTGGAAGCAATGTCATTCTCTCTTCTTCTAGGTTTTCGGATTCATATCACAGGCGGGGTGTACACCCCTTGTTGTATTGGAGGGAGTCTCATCCTCTTTCAACCTGCATCTTTAGAACAATATCCCATGGGGACTGTCCATCCCTTCAATATTGGTACTAATACCATCTTCTCCTTTCCTGGATATAAGAAACAATATCACAGGAGGGGTGTACACCCCTTGCAATATTGGTAGTAACATCACCTCTCCCTTGTGGTTATTAAGGACAAAATCCCAGGGTGACTGAACGGTTCCTACTTTATTGGGAATAATATCCACTCACCTCCTGGATATCAGGAACCATATCACTGAAGAAGTGTCCACCCACTTCGATATTGTCAGCCATGTCATCTTCTTCCCGCCTGGATATTAGGAACGATACCCCGGGTTTGGGGGCGCTGTACACCCACTGCAATATCGAAAGTAAAATCAGCCTCTTTCCCACTGGATATTAGGAACTATATCACAGGTGTGTGCACCTTCTGGGATATTGGGAGTACTATGAGCCTCCACCCCGCTGCATATTAGGAACAATATACGGGGGGCAGGGTGGTTACAGCCCCTGCGATATTGAGAGCAATATTCTTCTTTTTTTTTTTTTTTTTTTTTTTTTGAGATGGAGTCTCGCTCTGTAGCCCAGGCTGGGGTGCAGTGGCCGGATCTCAGCTCACTGCAAGCTCCACCTCCCGGGTTTATGCCATTCTCCTGCCTCAGCCTTCCGAGTAGCTGGGACTACAGGCGCCCGCCACCTCGCCCAGCTAGTTTTTTGTATTTTTCAGTAGAGACAGGGTTTCACCGTGTTAGCCAGGATGGTCTCGATCTCCTGACCTCGTGATCCACCCGTCTCGGCCTCCCAAAGTGCTGGGATTACAGGCTTGAGCCACCGCGCCTGGCCGAGAGCAATATTCTTCTCTTTTCCCTGTACATTAGGGTCTACATCACAGGGGTCTGTACACCTTCTGTGATATTAGGATTAATGTTGTCCTCTCCCCTACTGAATGTCAAAAATAGTATCACAGAAAGGTGTACACCCCCTGCGATATGGCCAGTAATATCATCGTCTCTACCTTTGGATACTAGGAACAACATCACAGAGGGTGTGTACACTCCCCTGCGATATTGGATGTAATGTTATCCTCTCTTCCCCTGGATATTAGGAACGATATCCCTGGTGGTGGGAGGTGGAGTACATTAAGAACAATATCACTGGGTGGATGTATACCCCCTGTGATATTGGGTGTAGTATCATCCTCGCTTCCCTAGGATATTAAGAACAATATCACAGGAGGGGTGTACCGCCACAGCCCCTGCGTTATTGGGAGCAATAGCATCTTCTCCCCCTCTCAATATAAGGAACAATATCCCAGGATGGGTGTACATCCCCTGCGATATTGGGCGTAATGTCTTCGTCTTCCAACGTGGATATTGGGTGTAGTGTCACAGGGGGGTGTACGCCTTCTTCGATATTGGGAGCAATATCACCCTCTCCCCTCAGGATTGTAGGCAAAATATCAAAGGAGTTTTACAACTTATGCGATATGAGCAGTAATATCATCCTCTCCCCACCTAGATGTTAGGAACTGTATCACAGGCAGCTGTACACTTCTTTTTTTTTTTTTTTTTTTTTTGAGACAGAGTCTTGCTCTGTCGCCCAGGCTGGAGTGCAGTGGCCAGATCTCAGCTCACTGCAAGCTCCGCCTCCCGGGTTTACGCCATTCTCCTGCCTTAGCCTCCGGAGTAGCTGGGACTATAGGCGCCCGCCACCTCGCCCGGCTAGTTTTTTGTATTTTTTAGTAGAGACGCGGTTTCGCCGTGTTAGCCAGGATGCTCTCGATCTCCTGACCTCGTGATCCGCCCGTCTTGGCCTCCCAAAGTGCTGGGATTACAGGCTTGAGCCACCGCGCCCGGCCTCGGCTGTACACTTCTTGTGATATTGGGAGTCCTATCCTCTCCCATCATGGATATTCAGAACAATATTACAAAGGAGGTGTACACCCCCTGCCATATTGAGAGTAATATTTTGCTCTCCCCTTCGGGATACTAAGAACAATACCGCAGGAGGTGTGTACAACCCCTGTGATATTGAGAGTAATATCATCCTCTCCCCCTGAATATAAGAAACAATATCACAGGAGGATGTACACCCCCTGTGACATTGGGAGTCATATGATTTTCTCTTTCTCTGGATATTCGGAACAATATCAGAGTGGGTGTGTACACCCCCCGCGATATTGCCACGAGTATCATCGTCTCCCTTCCAGGATATAAGGTATACACCCCCTTGTGATATTGGGGGTAATATCTTCCTCTCCCCCGCTGGCTATTAGGAACAATGTCACAGAAGGGGTGTACACCCCCTGCTCTATTGGGAGTGATATAGTCCTCTCCATCCCTGGATATTAAGAACAATATCACTGGGGAGTGTACACCTCCTGCAATATTGAAACTAATATCATCCTCTCGCCTCCTGGATATTAGAACCATATCACAGGGGTGGTGTACACCCCCTGCAAAATCGGAAGAAATGTCAGTCTTTCCACCTTTGGATGTTAGGGACAATATCACGGGGGAGGTCCACGCCCCCTGCGATATTTGGAGTCCTATCATCCTCTCCCACCCAGGATATAAGGAACGAGATGACCGAAGGGTTGTACACCCACTGCGATAGTTTCAATAATGTCATCCTCTACCCCCTGGCTATTAGGAATAACATCATAGAGGGCTGTACACTTTCTTCGATATTGGGAGTAATATCCTCTCCCCGCCGGATACCAGGAACAAGTCTATTAATTATTAATATTAATAAATATAAGAAAAATTAAGAGTAATCATCGATGTTAATAATCACAATAAAGATAGTAAAAACTAATACTGGTTAAAAATGTTAAAGATTATTGTTAATAATTAATAGTAATATCACTGTTAATAATAAAATAATGATATCAGCAATAATGTTACTTAAATCAATACTAAGTGATGCTGGTAATAAAATAATAATTAATATTAAGAACTAATAATATTGTTAAACGTGATTAATGTTAATAATTAATTTTAAGTATGCATAATCATATATTTAAAATAATTATCCATAATTAATAAATGGATTCCTATTAATTAATAGTATCATTGATAATTATTAAAATCGATCATTGATGTTTAATAATTAATTATATTATTACTCCTAATACCGCAGGGGGTGTACACCTACCTGTGATGCTGTTCCTAATATCCAGGGACGGAGAGCATGATTTTAGTTTTAATATCGCAGTAGGTGTACACTCACCACGTGACACTGATCCTAATATAAACAGGGATAGAGTATGACATGAGTCCAAACATAGCAATGAATGGACAGCCACCCGGTGATACTGCTCCTAATATTCATGGAAAGTGTGTATTATATTACTCCCAATATCACAGGAAGGGTACAGCTCTTCTGCGATATTGTTCCTAGAATCCAGAGGGGGAGAGGATGATAATAATTCACAGGTTGTGTTCACCCGCCCAGTGATATTGTAATTAATATCCTGGGAGGGAGAGGATGATATTACTCCCCTTCGAGCAGGAGGCGTACACCCAGCCTGGGATATTGTTCCAAATATCCATGGAGGGGAGCGGTGGATATTACTCCAAATATGGCAGGGGATGTACATCCACCCTGTGACATTCTTCTCAATATCTCAAGGCTGAGAGGCTGATATTACTCCCAGTATCGCAGACACTGTGCACCCCTGTGTGATAGTCTTCCTGATATCTCAAAGGGGAGAAGACGGTATTAATACCCATATTGCAGGAGGTGAACACCCACTCTGTGATATCTTTCCAAATTTGCAGGGGTAGAGAGGATAATATTCCCAATATTGCAGAAGATGTACACGCCCCCTCCCCCTGTGATATTATCCTGAATATTCCAAGGCACAGAAGATGATGTTACTCCCAATATCGCAGAAAGTGTACACCCCCCAGGGATGTTGTTCCCATGATCCAAGAGGGGAGAGGATGATACGACTTTCAATATCGCAGGGGTGTACACGCCCCCAGTGATACTGTTCCTAATTTCCACCTGGGAGAGGATGATATTACTCCCAATATCGCAGGGGTCATAAACACTCCTTTCATATTGTTCCTAATATTCAGGCGGGGAGAGGATGATATTCCTCCCTATATTGCAGAGGGTGTACACCCGTCTTTGATACTGTTTGTAATGTCTAGAGGGGGAGATGATATTACTCTCAGAATCGTAAACACACTGTGTGTCCACCGTGGATCCTAATATCCAGGGAGGGAATTACTCCCCAAGACGTGGGGGGTGTCCACCCCGCCTGTCACATTGTTTCCTATACCCAGGGAGGAAAGGATGATATCGCTACCAATATCAAAGAAGTGTACACGCCCCCTGTGATATGGTTCCTAATATCTTCATTGGGAGAGGATGATATTACTCTCAGTATCACAGGGGTTGTCCATCCCGCCTGAGATAGTGTTCCTACTACCCAGAATAAGAGAATGATATTACTTCCAATAGTGCACGGCGTGTCCCCCGCCATGTGATATTGTTCTCAAGAACTAAAGGAAGAGAAGAGAATATTATTCTTTGTACTGCAGGGGGTGTACAACCAACTGCGATATTGTGAGGCACCCCTTGTGAGAACAAGAAAGACTGGAATTTGATGAGACTCCAGTACCACCTGGGCAGCTCTGCCTTCCCCCACAGTCTCTCCAGCTCCCTTTTCTGTCCAGTGGGTGTAGGAGAACAGCTCTCCGCAGCAGGGTCCCACCCAGGGCTTCAGAGGACTTGATGGATTCACTCTTTCCTTCTGTTAGCAACACCAGGCATGGCTCTCTGCCGCGGATACTAACAAAACATTTTCTCTGTTTAATTTCTGAAAGGCATTTCTCTGGGATTTCCTGAACCATCAGGAGGGTCCCCGCATAAGAGATCATTTAAGCCACGGGGAGATCAACTTACATGCATTTTCCAAAGAAACAACTAATCAGTTGCTTGCATTTTCTGTTGTACTGTTACTCATATATGTTGATGAAGGTCTACTATCAGTTTTTAAGGTAATTTACAGGGAAGAAAATCATTAACTAGATTAACTCATTCAGCTATGAAAGGATATAGTTCATCTTTCAAATGTAATTAACTATTAATCATCTTTTAGTATATCTGAGTTACAGTATCCTCCATCAGAAAAAAAAGTGACTGGATTACACATAAGTTTATACTCTCTATCACAGATCAATCAATATTAATCTTAGCTAAAATAATTTAACTTGTTTCTTAAAAACACGTTTGCTTTTGTATGTAACAGCAGCTAAGTATTGAAAATCAAAGAGCAAATTATAAAATAGGATTAACCAAATATTAGGAAATTTTTACAGATGTTTGCTGCATCGATGGGGTAGGATATTTGCATCATCAATAAACTAATTCTTTTATTATTTCAAAGTAAATAATTTAGGTTAGAATATTTGTTATTGACATTTTAATCTTTTTTTCAAATTATACATTTGACAGTTATTTTAAAAATGTTTAAATGTTCAAAGAAAAATTACTAGAAATAGAAAAACTAATGTGAAAAGTAACAGCCCTCAAGAATTCCATCTCCCAGAAATAACTACTGTTAATAATTAGGTAGTGTTGCTACCATATTTTTGCTATGAGTGTACCAAAGTGAGTTCGTAGGAAGGTACGTTGTGTTTTATAGCTAGCATTTTTCATTAACAGTGTGTTTTTGGTATCTTTGTTCTGCCTTATTCTTTTTGTCAGCTGTTTGATATTCCATTTTATCAATATGTTATTATTTACCTAAGCAGTCCTTCATTGATGGATGAGTTGTAATGTTCCTGATGTAGAAAATTCCTAATTATTATGCTGAAATGAACATCTTTGTTGATTTGGGCACTTAAGTAAATACTCTTAAAAAGTAAAGTTCTAAGACAAAAGATACCAATAAGGTTTTTAAAATTCTTTTCTTTTATTTATTTATTTATTTTTTATGAGACAGGGTCTCGCTCTGTCGCCCAGGCTAGAGTGCAGTGGTGTAGTCATGGCTTATGGTAGCCTCGACCTCCTGGGCTCAAGCCATCCTCTTGCCTCAGCCTCCCGAGTAGCTGGGACCACAGGCGCGAGCCATCATATCCAGCCAAGATTATGTTTTTATTTTCATTTTTTTTTATGTTTACTAGATGTTTATAATTATTTCATTAATTGCCTATTAATGTATTTTCTCCATTTATTTCAGTTTCATTTTTCCCACTGGTTCATTAGCCTTATTTGTGTACATATTGCTTTGTTATTTGTTCATAGGTTTTGATTTTTTTTTTCTCTGGCTTCACATTTGGAGTCATTCTGAAAAGAATCTTCGCTTTTCAAAATTAAAAATATAGGTATACATTTTCTCTGGTACTTCTATTTTTTCTTTTTCTTTTTTTTTTTTGAGACAAAGTCTCACTCTGTCACCCAGGCTGGAGTGCAGTAGTACAATCTCAGCTCACTGCAACCTCTGCCTCCTGGGTTCGAGCAGTTCTCTGCCACAGCCTCCCGAGTAGCTGGGATTACAGGTGCCTGCCACCACGCCCAGCTAGTTTTTTTGTATTTTTAATAGAGGCGGGGTATCATCATGTTGGTCAGACTGGTCTTGAACTCCTGACCTTATGTTCCACCCGCCTCAGCCTCCCAAAGTGCTGGGATTACAGGCATGAGCCAACGTGCCCTACCTATTTTTTCTTTATTTTCCACTTACGTCTTTGGATCCAACTGGAATTTATTCCATCTTGAGAGTAAGGTACAGAGTCTAGCTTTACTTTTAAAAAAATTAATAGTTATTATTCTGTGTAAACTTGGACAAACATAAAACCTCAAAAACAAATAAGAACACCTCATGGATTGAGTTAGGGATAATTGACATTTTTCACAATATTGAAGCTTATTCAGGGACACAGTGTCTCCTCATCTTCATTCCTCAAGTCCTCCCAGCTACGTGGCACCTCCAGCCTCCCAGGTGGCTGCTCAGGTTGGAAGCCTGATTCCTCTCCTCTCTTCATACTCCATCCTTGGAACAGGTTTTAGAAATATGTTCCACAGTCCGGGCACGGTGGCTCATGCCTGTAATCCCAGCACTTTGGGAGGTCAAGGCAAGTGGATCACCTGTGGTCAGAAGTTCGAGACTAGCCTGGCCAACATGGTGAAACCCTGTCTCCAATAAAAATACAAAAACTAGCTGGACATGGTAGTGGGTGCCTGTAGTCCTGAGAATAGCTTGAACATGGAAGGCAGATGTTATAGTGAACCGAGATTGTGCCACTGCTTTCCAGCCTGAATGACAGAGCAAGACTCCATCTCAAAAAAAGAAAAAGAAAAAAAAAAAGAAATATGTTCCACATCTGCTTCTTCCTGTCCCTCCTGTGCCACCACCTGGCCATACCGCCTTGGTCCCTCCCTGGAATGTCGCTGGCACTGACTGGTCTGCCCACCGACTTCTGCAAGCCCTTCCCCTTGTCATAACACAGCAGCCAGACTGATCCTTCCCCAACATGTCATCCTCTCCTCAGAAGCCCACAGATGGGTTCACGTCTTGGAACAGAAGCCAGGTGCTCTGCAGTAGCACACATACGCAACTGATAGTATGAACCCAACATATCTGAGACAAGTCTCAATCCGTTTAGAAAGTTTACTTTCCCAGGGTGAAGGACGTGCTGTGACAGCATCAGGAGGTCCTGACAGCATGTGCCCCAGGTACTTGGGGCGCAGCTTGCTTTTATACATTTTTATACATTTTAAGGAAACATAAGACATCAGTCAGTAGGTGTAAGGTGTACATTGGTTCCATCTGGAAAGGCAGGAAAACACAAAGGTGGGGGCCTTCCAGGTTATAGGTGGACAAGAGACAAACGATTGCATTGTTTTGAGTCTTTTATAGGCCTTTCGGTAAATACACAATTGACTTGTGAGTGGGGGTAGAGGAATACTGACTTACACCTTAGTGTGGCTCAGTGAAGCTGCATTTTACACAGGGCAGAGGAAGCAATCATATAGGTATTTGCCTCAGGTGAGCTGAGGGATGACGTCCTGTCCCACCCCTGGGAAGATCAGCTGGCAACTGCATTGCCAGGGTGAAACTGAGCAGAAGTCTTTCCGGATAGAGATCTTGAGGCCCACGAGGCATTTCCTTGTGGACAAACTGTGAGGGAGGTCTGTATGTAGCTTTTTTCTCTTGTAGCCACCTTATATAGGAATAAAATGGGAGGCAGGTTTGCCTGAGGCAGTTCCCAGCTTGACTTTTCCCTTTGGCTTAGTGAGTTTGGGGTACTGAGATTTATCTTCCTTGCACGGTGGAAACAAAAGTTAAGTTCCCACAGCATGTTTCTGGTCATAAAAATATTGCCAAACTTCTAAAGAAAGACCCAAAACAATTAAAGTGTTAAGCATTGAGGCACATATGAGCTCTATGGACATTTAAGAAAGATGAATAAAAACTAGTGAGAACTACTCACTGTTTGGCGAGGCAGTGAGTGACGGCAGTCCGGCAGTCCTGTGGTGGTTAAATGAGGCAGTAAATGTTTGCAGAGCGAGACCTCCCCAGGCCCACCCCCTTCCCCCCACCCACAGCTCCAGCACCAACAGGAACAAATGTGTGGGTCACTGAGCACTTTTGTACCGACACGCACTGTCGAGCACTTGTATGATGATGGTAGGCTTTACAAGTTCTTATAATTTGTATTCATTCATTCATTCATTCATTTTCCAACCTGTTCATTCCAGTTCAGAGTTGTGGGTGGCTGGAGCCTATCCCGGCAGCTCCGGGTACAAGGCAGGACCCACCCTGGACAGGACGTGGTTCCTTCGCAGGGCCAGTCACACACCCACACTCACTCTGGGACCATGGAGATGCGCCAGTTCACCTAATGTGCACGGCTCTGGGATGTGGGAGGAAACTGGGGGATGGGAGAAAACCCATGCAGAACGTGCTTCTCCACACAAACCGTGGCCCTCACGGTGTATCAATTTCTTTTCTCACTGATGTTGTGATGAAACGGTGTTGAATGAGATGATGTTATCTGAGGACTGTGAGGACTCCCCATGCTGATTTTCATAGAAAGTTATAGTACATACTATTTTAAATAGTGTTTGTAATTTGGCCTATGGAAATATGGGTTCTATCTACCTAAATGAATATTTGGATTTAAAGTATAACAGCGGATTAACTGGATTTGGATTTAAAATATAACAATAGATTAACTTAATTGCAGATTAACAGCATTATGGTTCCTTCACTTACAGTGTATATTTTAGAATGTGCTACATCCTTAAGAAATGGCCATTTTGGATACATTTCTAGAACTTTTGGGTTGAGTGGTATCTGTGTTTTTAAAGCTTTAAATAGATATCACTGGATTCTCCTCCAGAAGGGTGTTACTCAATTTACACTCTTACCAGCAGTTTATAAGACAAGGTCATTCTCTTATTACCACTCTCCAAAACCAGAATATTTTTAAATGTCTCAACTAGTTTCATGGGAAAAATAAGATCTTACTTTAGTTGGGATTTCTTTAATCTGGTGGCATTGAGCCTGCTTTCGTATTGAGGCCATTTGTTTTCCTCTAGTGAGAGTCCCTCCCTAGAAGTCAGAGGGCAGGGCGCAGGGGGGCTGCTGGGCGCAGACTGGGCCTGCCTGGTGCTCCGTGAGTGTGCAGAGCCCCTGGCAGCCCTGACATAGACCGTCAGATGTCTGAGAGTCTCAGAGGATGACTGATGAGCAAGGAATGCGGTCGTGCAGGATGGGCCAGGAGCAAGGGCTACACTGGGCACTCCCGCCACCCACGGGCCTGGGGGCTGGAAGCAGGCATTGGGCTCTGAGGATTAGGAAAATTATTTTTTGAGAAGTTGGGACTTAAGGATGTTGATAAGGTGAAACATCTTTTTCCTGATGACGGTGGAAAATACCAACATTCCTCACGTTTGAATTTACTTTCATCTGTTTTTAGTATCAGACTACTGTCCCCTGTGCTCAGCCTGATCTGGTTCCTCATTACGCTGCAGTTGGTCAATGGGAAGAATTCTGTTCATGGGAAGAATGCGCATGAGTATCAGCAGTACCTAAAGTGAGTATGTTCCACTTCTCTGTAGTCGCATTGCATCGTGGGCCAGATTGGGGGTGAGCCTGTAGGAGTGAGACTGGGGCAGCATGAGGGCCACCATCTCCTTGGTGGCCCCACCGCCGTCTCAGGCAAGGGTAGGACATCTGGCCTGCAAGAACTCCCACATCCAAATGTCTCAAAACCACATTTTGTTTGTTTGTTTTTCGAAGAAACAGTTCCATCTGGAAAGGCAGGAAAACACAAAGGTGGGGGCCTTCCAGCATATAGGTGGACAAGAGACAAAATATTGCATTGTTTTGAGACTTTCATATGCCTTTCGGTGAATACACAATTGACTTGTGAGTAGGGGTAGAGGAATAGTGACTTATACCTTAGTGTGGCTCATTGAAGCTGCATTTTACACAGGGCAGAAGAAGAAATCATATAGGTATTTGTCTTAGGTGAGCTGAGGGATGAAGCCCTGTCCACCCCTAACACTAACCATAACCCTGACGCTAACCATAACCTAAACCCCAACACAAACTCTAACCCTAACTCTAACCCTAAAACCCTAACCCTAACCCAAACCCCTAACCCTAATAAACCCGAACCCTAACCCTAACCCCTAAACCAAACCCTAAACCCTAACCCTAACCCCTGACCCTCACCATAACCCTGACCATAACCCCTAACCCCTAACCCAGACCCTAACCCCTAAACCCTAACCTTAATCCCTGACCCTGACCCTCACCCTAAACCATAACCCCTAACTCTAACCCTAACCCAACGATAACCCTAACCCCTAACCCTAACCCTAAAACTAACCCTAAACCCTTAACCCTAACCCTGTAACCCTAACCCGAACCCGAAACCGAACCGTAACCCTAACCCTAATCCTAACACTTAACTCTAACCCTAACCCTAACCCCGACCCCTAACCCTAATCCCTAATCCTACCCCTACCCCTAACCCTACCCCTAGCCCTAACCCTAAAACCCTAACCCTAACCCCCTAGCCCTAGCCCTAACCCTAACACTAACCCGAACCCCTAACCCTAACCCCCTAGCCCTAGCCCGAACCCCTAACCCGAACCCGAACCATAACCCTAAAACCCTAACCCTAAAACTCTAGCTCTAGCCCTAAACCATAACCCCTATCTCCAACCCCTAACTCTAACCCTAACCCTAACCCTATTGCTACGTTCGCACTGACTATGTCAGTGTTATTATGATCGCTGTCTTAGCACTCCAGGGCAGCGTGGGAAATGCAGCTCTTGTATTAACTTTTCTATTGAGGCAGTGCATTAGCATTACAGGTACTTGTTACGTGAGCACTGCGGGTGTCGTATTTGGGGTGTCATGTCTGCCTATGCTGCATTTGTGTTCCGGGCCACGGTGTGGACCTCGCACTGAGGCCGCCTAGCCCTGGGTGGGGAGAACGTCGGTGCGCAAGATTCAGAGCGGCTTTTGGTTTCCCGTTTTCCACACTGAACCATTCTAACTAGTCTCTGACCTTCATTACTCAAGGCTACAAACAGGATTTTATTCGCCGTGGATGCGGCCCCGCGTTGCCCCAAAGCGAGGCTGAGGAGAACGCTGCTCCGCCTTCGCGGTGTACCCCGGGTCTGTGCTGAGCAGAATGCAGCCCCGCCCTCGCGGTGCACCCCACGTGCTGACCTGCGCTGAGGAGAACGCTGCTCCCCCTTCGCGGTACCCCCCAGGTCTGCGCAAAGGAGAACACAGTTCCGCCCTCGTGATGCTTTCTGAGTCTGTGATGAAGACAATACAACTCCGCCCTCGCAGAGGCACAGACCGGCGCAGGCCCAGAGTCGCAGGCCAGCGCGACGCAGGCGCAGAGTCGGAGGCCGGGGCGGGGCAGAGTCGCACGCCGGCGCGGCGCCGGCCCAGAGTCGCGGGCTGGCGCGGAGCAGGACGGCGCAGGCGCAGAGTCGCGGGCCGGCGCGGCGCAGGCCGGGGCAGGCGCAGAGTCGCAGGAGAAGAGTCGCGGGCCGGCGCGGCGCAGGCCGGCGCAGGCGCAGAGTCGCAGGCGGGCGCGACGCAGGCCAGCGCAGAGTCGCAGGCGCATAGTCGCAGACTGGCGCAGGCGCAGAGTCGCGGGCCGGCGCGGCGCAGGCCGGGGCAGGCGCAGAGTCGCAGGAGAATAGTCGCGGGCCGGCGCAGGCGCAGGCCGGCGCAGGCGCAGAGTCGCAGGCGGGCGCGACGCAGGCCAGCGCAGAGTCGCAGGCGCATAGTCGCAGACTGGCGCAGGCGCAGAGTCGCGCGCCGGCGCGGCACAGACCCAGAGTCACAGGCCGGCGCGGCGGAGGCACACAGTCGCGCGCCGGAGGGGGCCGGCGCAGGCGCAGAGTTGCAAGCGCAGAGTGGCGCGCGGGCGCGGCGCAGGCCCAGTGTCGCAGGCGCAGAGACACACGCCGGCGCGGCGCAGGCCGGCGCAGGTGCAGAGTCGCAGGCGGGCCCAGGCGCAGTGTAGCACGCCCGTGCGTTGCGGGGCGGGGGGGGTGGCGGCACAGGCGCGGAGACGCACGCTGCGTGGGCCTGAGGGGGCGCGGTGGAGGCGGACGGACGCACGGAGCCCGAGGAGCGGCGCAGAGAGGGGGAAACATCAGTAATCTGAAAAGCCGGGCTCGGGTGCCCTCTGCTTGCAGCTGCGCACTACAGGGCCCCCTTGCTCACGGTGCTGTGCCACTGCGCCACCTGCTGGCGTCTAGAGCAACTGCAGGGCCCTCTTTCTTACAGTGGTGGCCAGCGCCCCCTGCTGGCGCTGGGGCACTGCAGGGCCCTCTTGCTCGCAGTATAGTGACGGCAGGCCGCCTGCCTTAGGTCCCCGACCTGCCCCACTTAGGCTTGTGGGACCTCCTCAGTGCTGGATGAGGCACGTGTGTGGTGATCCATCCGAATCCACTCTGGCACCGGGCTCCTTCCCGCCATCCCAGGCAGGCTGACGGCGGTCACATTTGGACCTACTGCGTCTATCTCTTTTCAATGTGCTTCTCTGCCCTAATCTGTACTTATGGTGCCAGGTTTCTTTTAAGAATGTCCCTTTTGTCCTTATCAGCATGTAGCTAGCAATATTGTGATATTATTACTGCAGAGTGAATGATGACTGGGGCATCTTATGAGGATTTCTAGGGTGTTTCTTTCTGCATAGGTACCTCTTCTCCCTCCTACCCGCAATTCACAAGTGCCCATCCGCTCCAGCATTACAGATGCCACTAAATGTGAATTTTTCGTGGTCCCTCCAGGTGAGCCTTCCCAGACTTTCCCTTTTTCAGGAGCTCCCCCTCCTCTTCATGTCTAGCCATCTATCTGCTCTAACAGAGCCCACTACCCTGTGTCTTTCCCAAAAATAGTGAGGGAATGATTGTTGGAAACCATAGGAAATGATATGCATGTAGATGAAAACTTTACAACTTACACAAATAATCACTCAAAATCATCCTCACACTAAAAATGCAAAACTGTACAATTTCTAGAAGCAGCTATGGAAGAAAAGCTATGTGCCTTTGGGTTTGGTAATGAATTTTAACAAATGACACACAAGGTTGATATATGCAGAAGAAATGACAATGTGGATTTCTTAATATTTACAGTTTATACTCTGGAAAAGACCTTGTTAGGGGAACAAAAAGACAAGCCACATATTGAAAAAAAATTTTTGCAAAATACAGATCTGAGAAAGAATTTGCATTCAAAATATATACAAAATTCTTAAAACTAAACAATAAGTTAAACAGCTCAATTAAAAATGCACACAGTTCTGAACACACACCTCACCAAAGACCATCTACAGATGGCAAGTAAACATACAAAAACATGCTCAACATACTAGAGAACTGAAAACCACAATGAGATAGCACAGCTGGTCTATATCTGTTAGAACTGATAAACTCTAAAAAAATGACAAATTGCTGGAGGAAAAACAAGAACTCTTTTCATTGCTGGTGGAAGACAGTGTGTAACACCAGAATATGCCACCCCAAAATATGATGGTAGGAAACCAGAATATGCCACCCCAAAATATGTCCCTTTGGCATAAGAATTATTCTGAGCTGATTACTTTGAAAAAAAAAAATGCTAAAAAAGGAAATTCTCAAAACAGAGTAGAAGTTACCCTTGTGTAAGGAAAATTTACATCTATAAAAGAAATCCCCATTTAAAAGACCTCTCTCTTGGCACCAACCAAGAAGAGAAGGATGACTAAATCACTAAAGAGTCTTATCAACAGAGAATGCATGGAGTTAAGTCTGTATAAGAAAACTTACCCTTGTCTACTGTGCTTTTGCTTGTTACCTCCCCACTACTGAGCCTCAAATCTTCTTTAAGTTGAAGATAGCATTTACACTTGAATTGAAAGCCACCTGCTGGGGATTTACTCATTTTTCCCTGAGTATTGCCCATGTATCCATAAGGTATACATGTTTTTAAACTTGTCTACTTTTTTCTCATTTTAATCTGTAATTTGTTACAGAGGGTCCCATCTAAGAATTCCGTAAAGGTAGAGAGAAAATTATTTTTCCTCCCCTTTTACAAGTTGGGCAGTTTTTCCCAAAGCTAAACAAGTCTCACCTTACAATCCAAAAATCACATTCATAAGTATGTTGACAGCTACTTTGATATTATTTCCAAACAAAAGCTACCATGCAATTATGTACAGAAGCCCTATTCATAATGACCAAAGGAAAAAAAGGAATCAGAAAGTCTTACAACAGATGACTGTGTGGGAACCCACTCAGATATCAAGAGTTGTCATAGGGGCCGGGCACGGTAGCTCATGCCTGTAATCCCAGCACTTTGGGAGGCAGAGGCAGGTGGATCACGAGGTCAGGAGATCGAGACCATACTGGCTAACATGATCGAGACCATACTCATCTCTACTAAAAAAAAATACAAAAAAAAATTAGCCGGGTGTGGTGGTGAGCACCTGTAGTCCCAGCTACTTGGGAGACTGAGGCAGGAGAATGGCATAAAGCTGGGAGGCGGAGCTTGCAGTGAGCCAAGATCGTGCCACTGCACTCCAGCCTGGGTAACAGAGCAAGACTCTGTCTCAAAAAAAAAAAAAAAGGCTTGTTATAAAAATTATTTAAATGAAAACATTTAAGATACCAAAGATAAAGAAAGAAATCTTACCAGAACTTACTTTATCTAATTAAAGCAGAGCTCCCAGAAAATACAGCTGCCATTAACCCCATCCAAGGAGTTTCTTTCAAATTCAGCTTCCAGGAAGACAGCCTACTCATTCCCATTAGCACTGATAAATGAAAATGAAATCCTAAGCTCCCAACTGACTGAACAGACCCACTCTTGGCTGAGGGGATCCCAGAGTGACTTTCAAAACTGAGTTCTCGGATTTACAGAGGGTCCCATCTTAGAATTCCGTAAAGGTACAGAGAAAATTATTTTTCCTCCCCTATTACAAGTTGGGCAGGATGGGATGACAGGGGTCAGATACACCTCATTATACCCCCTCCTTTGCTAACCATGATGAGGCTTTCTACCCTAAGGATTTAACAGAAACAAGCCTTTCAAAAGACTCCGCCACTGATTTCAACCAACTGCCGTAAGCTGCCTCTCCTCTCTTGCCTGATAAGAGACCACCCATGATGGAGAGGTTCTGGACAGCGTACACAGGATGCACAGAGCGAATTTTCATATCCTCAGCTTCATCTTTTAATGTCAGAAGGCTGAAAACTCCACCCTGGGATCATGCTAACACTGCCATTTTTTTGTACATTGGACCCATGAAGGAGCAAGAAACTCAATTGCGCATGCATGCATTTCTCCTTACAGAAATATGCATGACTCCTCCTAGAGCTTATTAAATATGTGCATTTGGCCACGTCACTCAGTATACATTACTATTTCCTTTACGTCTCCCTTTAAGTGTCTCTTTCTGACTTCTGGCTGGAGGTTATGCTTCCTAGCCTGTCAGGACTATCCTGCAGGCTGCAACCCTTTATAGGAAATAAATCTCTCACTGGGTGCAGTGGCTCATGCCTGTAATCAAAGCACTTTGGGAAGCTGAGGCGGGTGGATCACCTGAGACCAAGAGATCGAGACCATCCTGGCCAATATGGTGAAACCCCGTCTCTACTACAAATACAAAAATTAGCTGGGCATGGTGGCGCATGCCTGTAGTCCCAGCTACTAGGGAGGATGAGGCAGGATAATCGCTTGAATCTGGGAGGTGCAGCCTGCAGTGAGCCAAGATCACTTCACTGCACTCCAGCCTTGGCAACAAGAGTGAAACTCCGACTCAAAAAAAACAAAAACATAATGAAATCTCTCCTTTCCGAATTTATGAAGCTCATCATTCTTCATTTGACAGCATTAAAAAGTTCAAAAAGACCTTCCATACTCTCCCACAGAAGCCCTAGAAATCTTCATTTTGTTAATCATTTGGGATGCCTGAGAACTTGTAATCCAATGAGTAGAAATGTAGCATTGCAAAATTCATTTATAAAATCCTCTAAAAGTGTTCTATTCTAACTTGACTTGGAAAAAAATAATCATTTATAAATAAATATTCCCCAAACTCCCAAACAAAAGGAACCGATACAAATGTTTTTCAAGTTAACATGATTTGGATACAACTTAAATAAGATAAATTTAATATTTTTTGTGTAATAAAACAACTATGTCTTCAGAGTTATCACTATTAAATATAAAACAAACAAGTTTTTTTTTTTTTTTTTTTTTTTTTTTTTTTGAGATGTAATCTCTCTCTGTCACCCAGGCTGGGGTGCAGTGGTGCGATCTTGACTCACTGCAAGCTCCACCTCCTGGGTTCATGCCATTCTCCTGCCTCAGCCTCCCAAGTAACTGGGACTGCAGGCGCCCACCACCACGCCCAGCTAAATTTTTTTGTATTTTTAGTAGAGACAGGGTTCCACAGTGTTAGCCAGGATGGTCTTGATCTCCTGACCTCATGATCCGCCCACCTCGGCCTCCCAAAGTGCTGGGATTACAGGTGTGAGTCACCGTGCCCCGCCAACAAACAAGTTTCTATTCTGCTTGAGTGCTTACAAGAAGCTAATATTATACTTACTAGATAATTAGAATCAAATCTATAAGCTTTAAGACTTTAAGTCGTCATTTTTATGAAAAACATTATTTCCTTTTTTTTATGGTGAAAAGATATGCATCTATTTAGAATCAGTCAGCAGGACTCAGTTTAGATGATCCCAAGTTTGTTGGCAACATCCAAAGCATCGTAATCAGGAGCCAGTAGAACATATGCCTTCTTCTCTCCATCAGGCTGAATCAGGATGTTGACCGTGGCCACATCCATGTCCCAGAGCACTTCACAGTCTGTTTGATCTGGTGCTTGTTGGCTTTAACATCGACAGTGAACACAAGCGTGTTGTTGTCTTCTATCTTCTTCATGGCTGACTCAATGGTCAGTGGAAACTTGATGATAGCATGGTGGTCAAGCTTGTTTCTCCAGAAGGTGCTCTTCAGAGGATATCTGGGCTGACTCCGCAGTCGCAGTGTCTTTGGATGCTGGAAGGTGGGTGACATGCAGATCTTCTTTTTGGGGGGTCTGTGGACACATTTCAACACTGCCTTCTTGGTTTTTAAAGCCTTTGCTTTGGCTTTGGCTTTAGGAGGGGCAGGAGCTTCCTTCTTCGCTTTGGTGCCATGTTGTGAAAAGTGAAATACATTATTTCAATAATAAGTTTTTTACAGTAAATCTGCCTAATAGTAGTTTCCAAAATACTTTTGGTAATTTTTAACCTTAAAGTTAAGCTAGGTAAAATATTTCCATTAAATATCTATATCATTTATAAATAAGATACAATACTAAAACATTAATTACTGGACATAAGTAATTCAAGTTTATATACTTTTGGCTTCTTATTTTTACAGAGAAACTAGATATTTTGGCCTGTTAATAAACATGTTTTTGCCTATCACACTGTACTATGTACTATGAGAAAGTACCACACTGTACTGTGTACTATGAGAAACATATATACTATGAGAAAACACATCCCGATGTTGGGAGATGGTATACTCATACATTTTCTAATCTACTACAGAATGCTAACATATGACAGTTTAAAACGGCCTATGCCCTAGTTTTCTCTGGAAAATAAAAGTATTAAAATTATAATCAATATATGTAAATAAAACTATGAGAAACAGGCCAGGCACAGAATCAGAACTAATGTCGAAAGGCCACGTCCTCATTCATAAACATCTTCTTTTGCAAATTCCACAGGTTTAGTTACTTTGGGATTAACATGGGCCTATTTTAAAGTGCATTTATTAATTTAGCAAGAATTGTTCAAATTCATTCAGGATCCTGAGCCGATATCCGGCAATGCTGGGTGTGCGCCTGTGTGAGTCACCAGCCCTGATGAGCCTCAGGTTATTGTATTTATAAAATTAAGGTTAGGTTTGCTCCAATTTTTTAAAAATCATTTTTAATAGTAAAAACTTTTTTGTTGTTACATAAAAATGTACAAGAAAAACTCAAACATTACCGATGATAATCATTTTATTAATATAAATATTTTTCTGAGCTCAATTTATGACTTAATTATAAAAGAAATAAGCAATATGAGGTGCCATTATACAATATGGTAACCATACTTTCCTACTTTGATTATATGTTATTGATAAATCTTGATGTATACAGAAAAGTAGTTTCAAAGAATAATAATTTAAAATAATATCTTGACGTGTAATTTCAGGGACTTTAAAAAAATTCCTGCAACTGCTTTTTAAAGGTTCTAGAACAGTTTTCTATGTCTTACAGCTAAATAACTACAAAGAGCTAACTCTTCTCACATTCTGTATTATAAATATGTAAGTCAAAAAAGGAACAGACAAAATCATAAAAACACATGCATGAACAAATGGGCCTTGGCTCACATTTAATTGCATCTGCCAGTGCACACAGGTTATAGCAGAATTTATGTGTGTAATTTCACGAGTACATTGTTGTCAAAATAAAAATTGTCTCTCTCTATTCAGTGGTATATTTGCACAAATGGTAAACATATTCATAGAGATAGTGGGAGAAATTTATTTCATGGCTTACAAGAAGACAGATTAAGTTGGGACATTTAATTGTTTCATTAATGCTACATTTTATCATGCGCTTGTCTGGGCATGGTATTTAAATGTATTATAACAACTTTTAAATGCTCAATGTTACAGATGGAATTACTAGGGAAAGTACTAACTGATATTTTCTTTGTGTGTGCTTTGACGGCACAAGGAAATAATAAAGCAGCCTTTTTCCCTTTTCCCATCTATTTCCTGAAGGCCAAGCTGTGCTTTTGCAGATTAGGCCTCGCTGTAACACACACACACACACACACACACACACACACACACACACATATGGCCTTTATGGTTTTAAAGGAGGAAAAGAGAATTTGCCTGGATAACTCTCACCTAGGTATTTTCAGTGGAGATCTAGAATCATCTAAGGGGTTAAGCTGGACTAGCCAATGGAAAAACAAAATGAAGATACCGGGGAGATATTCCCAGAACAGCAGCATTCCTAATCGGCTAGGCCCTAGTCACATGCAATTCCCCAGATGTGGTTGGTGTGGCCAAGGTTCCGGCATGTGACGGCTGCCTTCCTGGCACTTCTTGTGCTGTGAGGAGCATCCCCTCCCCAGTGCCAGGGGCAGTGGTCTTCTCACCCCCTTCAGAGTAAAGGGCCAGCAGTTGGCAGTCACAGGAAAAGTAGTGAGACAGGAAGGTGAGGAGCATGAAGTGCCACCATACCCGCCTCCAGTGTCTGGCACAGAATATGACGAGGAACCTCCGTGAATTGGAATCTTCCATATCTTCACACATGTGAGTTTCTGCTAGATATAATTTGACTTATAAAAAGAAAGAAATATGACCTTCTTGTATCTAAATATTGTAGAAGAGTTAATGATTGTAACCTGGATGTTTTAAATTATGAGATGCCATTAAATCAATATTCATCACAAATGTATTGATAATTTTTTAGAAGAACAGAAGAGATCTCATCATATTTAATGCAGTGTATCAATTGTAAGATGCACGCTAATTCCAGAAAAAGTAAAGCATAAAAAAAAAATCTGTCTTAGAATGGAAAAATACAGTAAACTATTTTTAACTAGAATTTAAATGCAACATTTTAGGATATGAAGCCATCAACTCATTTTGAAAACTACTGGCTCAGATGACCTCAGCGATAGGAAACCTCTAAAATATCACAAATCTAATAATGAGATAATTTTCTGTGTCTTTGCCTGAGAGTCTGTCTGAAAGTGGTGCAGTTTTTACAGAAGAGGAATAACGTGTCCCAGACTGAGAATGCTTCACGGGCCACCATTCTGGGCAGTGCTTCAGTGTGGAGTTTTAGCAGTGAGTATTCAAAAACAGTGGAATAATTTGCACTTTTTATAAAAAACATTATCTTGCCTATTTTCCTTTAAATATGCAGCAGAAGTTTACTGTTATACAACTAAATTATGTGGGTTCTCTAATTGCCCACTTATTCTACCTTGATTAACATGTGGTTTATTTCACCTTGATGTTTTTAAAGACAAGCATGTGCTGTGTGAGGGTTAGAACATGAGCCATAAACAAGGAGGCTTGAGATGGCAGTGCCTCCCCAAAAATGCGGTACCCCAGGGCCTGCGCAGGCAACACTGCTTTGAACCTTAACACTTCTGAAATGGCTGGACATCTCTGCATGAGCTGTGCTAACCCAGTTGTTCCATTTATTCTTATATTTTACAAGTATTTAGTCAATTCTTGAGCTAGGCTATGTGGTCTACCAAAGGAATAAGATATCTGTTGTTATTATTTTATTTTATTTTATTTTATTTTATTTCAATAGTTTTGGGGAACAGGTGGTTTTAGTTAAATGCTAAAGTTCTTTATTGATGGTTTCTGAGATTTTTGTCCACCCATAGCCCAAGCAGAGTACAATGTACCCAATGTGTAGGGTTTTATTCCTCACCTCCCTCTCACCTTTCCCCCTAAGTCCCCAAAGCCCACTTATCATTCTTAGGCCTTGGAATCATCATCATAGCTTATGTCCCACTTATAAGTAAGAACATACAGCATGGAGTTTAGGCCAGCAGAGGGCTCCAGGGGACTGGTGGGGCAGGCCAGGACATAAAAGAGGGACTAGAGCCAGGGTTACCCAGGAGAGAGTGGACCCATTTTGCCAAGCACCCTAACCCTAACCCTAACCCGAACCCGAACCCGAACCCTAACCCTAACCCTAACCCTAACCCTAACCCCTACCCAGAGAAAGTAAAATAAAAGTAGACAGGACTTAACCTTGTGTAATTCTATGGATTCTTAGTTTAATCTTCCATCTCAGCATAAGGCTAAACAATACTTTCTTAAAGAGCTCTCTTTATTTGCTCCCTTCGGCGAGAGCTGTGTTTACCAGAATATGGGCAGTTCCTCTCAGGATCAATGCCTCTCTTTTACAGATTCGCAAATAATCTACAACTAAACCCGACACGTTATTAGCATTTCTAATAAGCAAACAGCACAAAGCTTTACAAAACAGAAATGCAGAAAGGACCCTATGGGAGGCTTGGTGTGCTCACTCTACTGGATTCTAGTTGATTGCTTAACAATAGAAGGCCACAGAGGAACCTGCTGGAAATAGGTTTCTGCCTTATCTACGTAGCTTAATTGACACCACATATGAACACATCCCAGGAAGGCCACATTTGATCATGAAAATATTCTATGGATAATTCATCTTTGTTTTCATGTCACCGAGTCTTACCAACTTAGCAAATAAGCATAGAAAATTTCCAGAGATTAAAAGACAGGTTTATTGTCCACAGTGATACGAGAGGGCACTGTTAACTAAAGAAAAAAAAATCCCAATCTCCTGAGCCATCCATCTGTAACAATATTTTGGAACTATGAAACTTCTCATTTTACCACATTCCATATACAAATGATGAAAAGAAAAGCTACTTGGTCGAAAAATAATTTATATGAAAAGCGCAGAACAAACCCAAAAAGGAAATTAATCAGATTACTTTCTCACCTTCAAGTGATTGTTACAGATGTTTCACAAGTCTCTGGACATCTGCTGTTCATCAATTCTAACAAATACATGGTGTCACTATAAAGCCAAAGCGTTAGTCTCATATTTACAACCCAGAGGTTTTCTACATTTTTTTTTCCTGCTTTGCTTCTGCAAGTTAGAATTCACAAAGAATTAAATATCTTAGGCCGCTTTTATTCTATAGTAGTAGAGGTAGATCCTTCAATTCAAGGCATCAAAAATGGAGAAATTCATGATCTATAATCAGCAAAAGAAACAGCAAAGGATAACATATTTTTGTTAATCATCTAATTTTTTTTAATCTGGTATTTATTTCCCTAAGACAAATTAAGCCCATGTCAATTAACTTTCACTCCATAACCATTCATTATGGAAAGCAGTTTAAGGGATGCAGAATTATCTGTTAAATCAATATCCAATTTATTAGCTGTCTTGACTTTTAGCACGTTTAAGATTACTTTTTATAATAATTCCATCTTTGGATTGCTTAATGCTCAGATATAGAAAAAATCTTTTGAATAGAAGATATTTTAATTAGTAACAATTAAATTCATAGATCTTGAAAAATTATATATGTGGATTTACATAAGCAGTTTGTACCTAACTCCAGAAACTTAAAATATTATATAGTGGCATTTACAAAATCTGAGTCCAAGGAACAAAAGTTATTGACACAAGGGATATAATTATAAAAACAGACATTTTTACCTTTTAATTTCAGGAATTAAGTAAAGTAAGAAGAATAAGGAAAGAAAGAAGTCTACGTGTTGATATGTAAATAAAAACGCAAATGTATTTTGCCGTTGTTTAAATCACCCATTATGAATAAGTGCTTTTGTTTTCCATGTTCCTGTGGGATATATCAGGTCAAATGTCAGTTCTGTCCTCAAAATGGCCTCTTAAAATCCTGTCTCTCCTTCCTCCAAGAGCAGGTGCATGAAATAAACCAGCAGGCAGTCAAAGTTGAAATTACATTTGTACGTCCTAAATCATGACATTCAGTCTTGAAGAGAAAGAAGAAAGCACAGATGTCTTTTCACCAAAGGACCTATCTCTGCGGAGAAGAAAGTGGTGGGGGGGGGGGCGGGGGGGGGAACAGGAAATCGCAGAGACACAACACATTCCTGTTTGCTCCAACTGAGTACTTCCACAGGCCTTCTTTGTATTAGACAGAATGGAGATCAGACTCTCACACGTGTCCAGGCCAGGATCAGCGCTGCAGATTCTCAGCAGTTCTCTGTGTTCAGTCTGCTCTCCTGAATTAACATCATTTTATATTTGATCATAGTGAATCTCAGCTCCTGCATAAGCAGGGACAAAATTCAGGTTACTGAGAGAGGGAGGGGAAAACCCTGCTGAGACGTGCATGTGGGCTACTTTTGGACTATCCCTTTGAATACAGAGTCCAATGCCATTGTCCTTCCATACAAACGATTTTCTACTCTCAAATAAGCTCAGCAACTTTCCTAGAATAAACATTTGAACAACTTTTAAAAGAAGCTATTTAGGGATTTAGAAATTTAATTGGAACATTAAAATTAAAATGTGCACCTGCATTTTCTTTCATCTTCACAGTAAAAATCCAGGATATTTCCCAAATTATGCTGCTAATGTATGTTTTGCTTTTTCTTTTTAAATGTTTCAAACGTATTTCTAGCCTTTTGAAAAATAAAATTCAAAAACAGAAAAATAAAGTAAAAATTAAGTTGACATGTAACCTATCTTCTTTTTAAAAAATACTACCAAGAAGGGAAAATCCTACTCCAATCCCATTGCCCAAATTGAAGATTTTGTTCTTAACTTTCCAGACTTTTTATTTCTTGATATATAAGAGTATGTGTTTGTGTGTATGTATGTATGTATGTATATACACATATTAACAAATATTTATGCTCATATATGTTTTACACAATTTGATCATATTTTATCTAGAATTTGTGTTTTAAATTATTTAACAAAATATCCTAAAATATATTTTCATAGTCCTAGCTCCTACAGTGGGCACTAAGTTTTAGGCTAATTTTTTAACAACAGGGTATATATTTGAATTCCTAATTACTTAGTAGAGTATTTTAGACATTTAGCTTTCTATTTCTAGTATTTGAAAGAGTGAAAAAAAAAAAGATTTTATTACAGAAAAATACACACCGCATTAGAGAAGCAAGCAAAACCGGACTATGCCTTAAAGTCCAATGGGTTTGCTGATGGACAGTACCTGCTCAATTCCTAGAAAAGCCTCTATTCGTATAACTGATTTCTATACAAAGCAGACTTCACTATTCTGTGTGAATTCTGTGAAAGTTTTCACAAAGGAATAAGTTTAAATACCATCCTAAGAAGGAAGACGCACTCTAAATGATACAGCATCTTCTCCACTAAATCTCGTTAGGCAGACACATAGAGGTCACCATATCAAATCGTTTCATTCAATGACATTTCATTACTTTTCTTTGAAACCAACAAAAAAAAAATCAACCATTCGTTTAAAAATATATTATATTTGTTTCCCTTAATTTAAAAAAGCCGATAAACAAATTCTGGTACCTTACCTCATGCAATGTATTTATTCAGCGACAAAAAGAAATGAGCTGTCAAGGCATGAAAATGTATATTGGTAAGTGGAAGATGCCAGTGTGAAAAGTTACATACTATATGAGTAAAACTAGATGGCATTCTGGAAAAGACAAAACTATAGAGACAGTAACATTATATATATAGAGAGAGAGAGTAACATTAGTGGATGCAGCCGGGCGCGGTGGCTCACGCCTGTGATCCCAGCACTTTGTGAGGTCGAGGCTGGCAGATCACGAGGTCAGGAGATTGAGACCACGGTGCAACCCCGTCTCTACTAAAAATACAAAAAATTAGCCGGGCACGGTGGCGGGCACCTGTAGTCAGCTACTCAGGAGGCTGAGACAGAGTGAGACTCCGTCCCAAAAAAAAAAAAGGAAAAAGAAAAATATATTAGTGGATGCTGGAGTTCAGGAGGAATATAAGAGAATGCAAAGTACAAAACATGGGATTTTTAGGACTGTGAAATTACTCTGTATGATACTATAATGGTGGATACAAGACATTATGTATTTATCAAAACCCACTGAATGTACAAGGCAAATAGTAAACTCCTAGGTAAACTATGAACTAGAGTTAATAATCTATCAGTATTGGCTCTTCAGTTTTAAAAATGTACCACACTAATGCAAGATGTTAATGTTAGGGGAAAAAGGGTGGGGAGTGTAGGAGGTGTGTAATATGGGAAATTGTGCTTTTTGCCTATGTTTTCTGAAACCTAAAACTGCTCTGAAAAATAAAGTCTATTAACTGAAAAAATGAAAGGGAAATAAAGAAGACAGCTTGAGGGTGAAGTGCTGCATCCCCCAACCTTATTGTTCACGAGGATTTGTGATAAATTCATGCCTGTGTTTCGAATTCTCCAATGGAATGTACTGATGATCTGTTTCTTATTACGTTTTCTACAATAATTTACCAAATAATTTCCTTTTGGATTACTTTTAGGGGGAAAAAAGGAAAAGCAGAAGAAAAAAGCTGAACCAGTCCCCAAATTTGGCTAAAGTTTGGAAAGACATAAAGAGAAAGGAGCAAGTATTAATTGTGCCTGATACGAAATGCCTTGCGTTAAGGTTTGTTCTTATTTCAGGGTCTTCTGGCTTGTTGGCATCAGCTTTGTCCCATTAATAATGTAGACATTAAACAAGATTGTCCAGTTTAAAGTCTGCTGGCTGCAGCCAAAACACTTCAGGCAGACGACATACAGGTAATCTCTTTGCCTCTCAAGTATTAGTGCTGAAATCTGGATTGTAATGATTGGCTCAAGCATGTTTGAACTGGTGTCAGGAAAATGGATCCGGAATTCTACATGCAACTTTATATAAGTAAACATCACAGTAGATGTGATCCAGGGGTAAGATATTGGGAGATAAAATGCAGCACAGGTTGCATTTCAATGTAAGAGAGCAGTCAGCTGGGGATTGAGCCTAAACAGTCCTTGGATATATGTTCAGGAAAATGGCCCCTGCTATAAACCATGTAAAAATAATGAGAAGAATCTTCGCATAGATTTCTGCAAGTGGCAGAGCTCAAAAAGAAACAGTTGCTTTAAAAACATATATTTGGCCGGGCGCGGTGGCTCAAGCCTGTAATCCCAGCACTTTGGGAGGCCGAGACGGGCGGATCACGAGGTCAGGAGATCGAGACCATCCTGGCTAACACGGTGAAACCCCGTCTCTACTAAAAAATACAAAAAAATAGCCGGGCGAAGTGGCGGGCGCCTGTAGTCCCAGCTACACGGGAGGCTGAGGCAGGAGAATGGCGTGAATCCGGGAGGCGGAGCTTGCAGTGAGCCGAGATCTGGCCACTGCACTCCCGCCCGGGCGACAGAGCGAGACTCCATCTCAAAAAAAAAAAAAAAAAAAACATATATTTTCCATTCACACAGCTTCCATATTAAAATATGTTATATTCCAGAGGTTTTTATCTTCATAAAATCACCCTGTATGTAGTTCCTAGCAGAGTGAACAAATACAGCAAAATATTTTTTAACAAGCAAATAAAACCTTGCAATTTAATTTTGTTGAAAATCAAATTTTAATTTAACTAGTATAGTATTTTGCTCTCTTGTCTAAGTTTATTTTAGATTATGAAGTGCCGAAAATATGGAAACAAACTAAATGCCAATCATCAATGGATGAACAGATAAAGAAAGTATAGTATATCAAGGGAAAATAAGTCATTATATAAAATAGATACCTGCACACGTTATATTTATCACAGAGCAGTTCACAATTGCAAAGATATGGAATCAACCTAAGTGCACATCAACCGATGAGTGGATAAAGAAAATGTGGCATGCATATATATAAAGACACACACACACACACACACACACACACCCCATGAAATAATATTCAGCCACAAAAAAGAACAGAATAATATATGAATGTATTTTGCAATAACTTGGATGGAACTATAAGACATTATCCTAAGTGAAGTAACTCAGGAATGAAAAGCAAAAAATCACGTGTTCTCACTTGTAACTGGGAGCTAAGCTGTGGATTGCGTAAAGGCATGGAGAGTAGTATAGTGGACATTGAAGACTCAGAAGTGGGAAGGGTGGGAGGGAAGTGAGGAATGACAAATTATCTATCAGGTACAATGTATACTGCTCGAGTGATGAGTGCATTAAAAGCCCAGGCTTCACCAGTATACAATTCATCCATGTAATAAAAAACCACCTGTACCCCTAAAACTATTGAAACATTTCTTTAAATTGGTAAAACACCTGAGTAGACATCTGTCAAAAAAGACCTGCAATGGCCAATAGGTATATGACCAAATTCTCAACATCAGTAATCACTAGGGAAATGCAAATCAAAACTACAGTAAGATATCATCTCATTCAAATTAGAGTGGCTATTACCAAAAACACAAAACATAATAGGTGTTGGTGAGGACTTGGAGAAAAGGGAACCCTTATACATTGTCGGTTGGAATGTATATTACTGCAGCCATTATGGAAAATGGTACAGAGATTCCTCATAAAATTAAAAATAGAACTATGATATGATACAGCAATCCCACTACTGAGTATATATCAAAAGGACATGAAATTAGTATATTAAAGTGATATCTGAACTCCAAAGTTTCTTGCAGCAGCATTCATAATAGCTAAGTATAGAATCAATCTAAATGGCCATTGGTGGATGAATAGACAAAGAAAATGTGATGTATATCTATACAATGGAATACTATTCAACCACAAAAAGAAAATCCTGTCATTTTTAGTAACATGGATAACCTGGGGGGACATCAGATTATGTAAAATAAGCCCAGCACATCTCACTTATATTTGGAATCTTAAAAAGTCAATCTCATAGATGTAAAGAGTAAAATGACAGTTACCAGAATCTAGGATGATTATGGAATAGGGGGATGAAAGGGGTGTTGGTCAAAAGATTTATAATTATAGTTAGAAGAAATAAACTCAAGAGACCCATTAGACAGCAAGGTGACTATAGTCAATAAAAATATGTTGTCTTTTTGAAAAATACAAAAAGAATGATAGTTAAGTGGTCTTAACACAAAAATGATACCTATATAGGGTAATGCATTTGTTACTTCAGTAGATTTAACCACTCCACAATGTATATAGACTTCCAAATATCATATTGTACAAAATAAATACATACAATGTTATCTGTCAATTTAAAAAAATTGAGTTAAAATCATTTAAAAATCTAAAAAAAGAAAGTGTTGTATGTATACCACATTTGTCTGTGCGTGTGTGTGTAGAATCAATCTAAGTAGTCATCAATGATGAACAGGCAAAGAAAATGTGGTATATATAAACAATGGATAACGGACATACACATACAAAATGGACTATCATTTAGCCTTTAAAAAGAAGGTAATTCTGCAATATATGACAAAGTGAGTGACCCTTGGGGATATTGTACTAAGTGGAATAAGCCAGTTACAGATGGACAAATACTGCATTATTCCATTTACATTAGGTACATAGATAAATAGTCAAATACATAGAAGCAGAGAGTAGAACAATGGTTACCAGGGGCTGAAAAAAAGGGGAAATGAGGAGTTGTTCAACTGGTATAATGTTTCAGTTGTGTAAGATGAATTAGTTCTAGAGATCCGCTGCACATCATAGTGCCGATACAAATATGAAATGTTTTTGCAAACATTAGAATTGCAAACATTAGAATTGTGCCGTCTTAGAACTTGGCACATGTGCCTGTGGGGGATGAAAATAGTGATTCTGTCCACACTCCTAACAATCATTATGACTAGATATTATACTAATTACAGTAGCAATGGCAATTAAGTTTCTGTCCACTAACTTGGGGAACTCCCACTAGATTGTAATTTTAGGATAGCTATTTTTTCCTAAATATTCCAGAATCAGTGCGAAATAGTGCTATTATTTGAATGTGTCCCCCAGAATTCATGTGTTGAAAGCTTAATCTCCAGTGCATCAGTGTTGGGAGCTGGTGCCTCAAGGGTGGTGTTTAGGTCGCGAGGGCAGAAGACTCACATATAGATTAATGCCATAATAAAAAGGACTCTTGGAAATGGGTTTGTTCTCTTTCTCTCTTTGCCCTTCCAACTTTTGCTCTATGATGACACAGCAAGAATGCCCCAACAAGATGCTAGCACCTTGATCTTTGAGTTTCCAGCCTCCAGAACTGTAAGCCAATAAATTTCTGTTTACTATAAGTTACTCAGTTGCAGGTATTCTGTTACAGCATCCCAAGACAGACCTACAGGAAAATATTAAGCCCAATGTACTATATTAGGCCAATGCACAGTAGTTCCCCCTTATTCATTGTTTTGCCTTCCACAGTTTCAGTTACCCTGAGTAGCCTGAAGAAATCACTCACTTCCCCACTCTGTCCCCCACAGGACGTGAATCATTCCTCTATTCAGTGTATCCACATTGTATATGCTACTTGCCCATTAGTCACTTAGTAACCATCCCAGTTATCAGATCAAAACCAAACATAATATATATAGGGTTTGCCACCATTTGTGGTTTAAAATATCCACTGGAGGTCTTAGAACATATTCCCTGAAGACAGGGTACACTACTGGACTCTGACAGTCGTATTCAAAAAAGCTAACACATACTTTGAGGAACACTCAGATTTGTTTCAGTCATAACAAATGTGCTCTTAATTATCCTGTATACCTTCAATGACATTAGTTTAAAACAAATCCTACTCAAAAACAATCTCAGGCTCAGTGTTGGCACAGACTTTAGAGATTAGTCTCAATTTCACTAATTCTCTTTAAATCGGAGTTTCTCATCTGTGTCGCTATTAACATTTTGAGCTAGACGAGTCTATATTTGGAGCACTGTCTTGCGCAATGTGGGATGTTTAGTAATATCCCTGGCCTCTACCTACTGGATTCCAATAGCACTCTCTATCAGTGTGACAACCAAAAATGTCTCAGACACTTCAGAATTTCCCTGGGGGGACAAAATCACCTGAGCTAGAATTACTACTTGAAATCTTTCCCAGGCATTTTCCTCCAGAATCTGCTTGAATATATATATAATGATAGAAAAATTTCTATTAATGAGGGTTCTAACTAAACATTTATAACTTTAATCAGCACTCAAATAAAGGTGACTGATATGTCATTTAGATCACTTCCTTTATTTATTCAACACCGTCTACTACCACCTAAAACACTACTCATCTTTCAAGACTCATATCAAAGGTAAGAGCTTCACAGAGCCTTTCCTGACCTCACCTCAAATATAAAAGTGACTCCTCTCCTAAGTGTTTTCCCTGAGTCCCCTTCCCCCTCATTTTTCCTTCCTTTCACTAATAATAATAATAATAATAATAATAATAAAATAACTCCTGTATGTGCTGGGCACTCTTCTAAGTTCTAGAGTTAAAGTACTAAGCAAAGCAGACCAAAAAAAAAAAAAAAAAAAAAAAAAAAAAAAAACCACCAAACTCTCCCTCATGGAGTTTGTATTCTGTAATGAAGGTGGACAATGACAATTATTTTTTTAAAAATTGTATGAAAAAAATTAAATAGAAAGTAGGAGGATTTAAATATTATAAAGAATCATCAAGCCCTCACTAAACAGGTGCTGTTTGAGATAAGACAGGAAAGTGATAAAGTATGAGTCACATGGTGATAGGATGGAAAATCATGTTGGACTGAAGGAATGGCAGCTATAACTGGAAGACTTCATTGTGCTTCATTCTTTATATGTCCTTCTCACTTATTAACACATCAAGAGAAATAAAGTTGTTTGTTTTGGTTATTCATACAATGCTCAGCATATACTCGGTACTTAATATATTTTTTTTCCATAAATGCAAACATGTTTTAAATACCTACTGCAAATATAAGTATCCTAACTGGAAAGGTCAGTGAGTTTTACTCAATTCACACTTCTTTAATTTGGGACTGTATGAAAATGTCTAAACATATGTTATGGAATTCTCTTTTGATCTATCTATTCATATACCATCCACCTCCATAGCTATTTAACAAAAGCAAATGTCCATATAACAAACCAAAATGACATACAGTAGGATTCTGGTATTAAGTTCAAGGTTTTTTTTATACTTTGCTTTTTCCACTATAACTGATGAGAACTCTTAGTCAGGTGCTAACAAGTCTGGTCTTTTCCTTTCTCCTGGTCCAGTTTCTATCCCTTCTAAGCTGTTCAGTTCTGCTAAGAAACTGGATCTTGCCAATTAAAAGACAGGTTAGTTAGCCAAGTATGGATTGTTTCTTCCTTTTATCAATGGATTTGTAACTTTTGTGAAAAAATCCCCAACCTCTTCGTCTCTGACTACACAGAGTTCCTGCTGCAAATGAGCAATCTTTCTGAGATGATTAACTCTTATGTGTTCTCAACACAAAATAACGTTTTCTCCCGGAGATTGGCTTTCCCTTCACTCTGCAAGAGACTGTGAGAGACACTCTCTCTCCCTCTGCTTGCCGTGCTCTGTCTTGTGTGTCACTGTTTTCCATTGACCTGTCCCATAGCAATGAGAGTGCTGTGGTTTCCTGTGCCTCTGGTCAGAGAGAGGAAGTGCCTGGTTGATGACTGAGACAGCGGGAGTAATTCCAGTATTCATCCCGCGCAACACAATAGCCATCCTCCCAGCTGCAGCCACCCAGGGGTTTGTATTCCCAGCCAGTTATGATCCCAGTAGGAAAGTGATGCCACATTCAGCGTGGCATAATTTGTAATGACTTTAACAAAGAAAATATTTGCAAAGATGTGGTCAGAGAATAAGGAATTCACAAAGAGGAGTGTAGTACAAAAGGGCTAAGAACATGGCACCGGGTAGGCCTGAGGAAGCAAGGAGGGGGAGCAGTCACTGTAATCTCACAGGAGCTACAGTCTTGAGTCACACAGTCTGCCTGCAGTAATTACTTGCAGAAAAGAAGCAAAGGAATATACACTCCAACCTCACTCTTCATCCTTCCCTTTTTTCTTCCCCTCCGCCGAGTTCAAGGGACCCTATTAATGTAATCCATAAAGACTGGCTCCTTCAGCCTCGCAGTACAAAGGATGGAGTGTGAGTAGCAAGTGGAAGATGCCCAGCGCGTATCATCATGGTATTTCACTCCCATTATCCTTTGGTTGACATTCACATATTAGAGATGTGAGATTTTCCCAATCCAAAATACTTATAAGATTGTGATATCATAAGCTATTGAAGTTAGCTATGACATTAGTAATCATTTAATCATAAAAATTCTCAAGCATATGAAGATTGTAAATGCTTGCCCCCCAGTGTACAATGGCAGATCTGGGACAAGAAATCAGATCTCCTAAATTGCAGCCCACTATGAAGTGTTCTCATTTGAGAGGCAAATAGAGATCTAAAATGGCAAATGCGATTTAGGTCTTCTTGCAATATGTGATATATGTTTGTGTTTCCCTCCTTATATATACATATATATATAATTATACAGAGGTAAATATATAAATATCAATATTTATCAAAGCTAGAATGATTGAAAGGCATACTTGACATGTCAAAAGGTACCTCAGAAATGAACAGGCAGAATTTCAAGTTTAGTCCAGTTTCATCTAATTGACCATAGGCATTGCACTTGATAAATTCATACAAGGGATTTCAAAATAGAGTTATTTTATTTTGCTCAGTTGAATATGCTTCAAATTCAATGCATGCTTCTAATAAGTCCCTCTCTATTACACTTAAAGCATTATTATCATATTCTTATTTCTGTCACAATCTCAGAAATATTTGATTTGAACATAATGTGCATACAATCTTTATAAGTCTGACTTCTCTGCAGAATTACAGTAAGGTCTTACTTATTTGCTACTATTGGAGAATAAACATCACCAAGTAAATACATTTTTAGATAACTTAAAAATACACTCTAAATGATAGACCCTCTTCTCAGTAACACATAGTTTTTATAAATATCAGTTATTATACTAAACTGTATCCTATTCTCCTCAGAGTAGAAGGGTGAAAGCCTATTTGCCTCAACAAAAAATAATCTCCGTGTATTTTTTTTTTAATTCTGATATCAATTTTCTGAAGATTGTTGGCATCTTTAATCACTGCCAGTCTGTGAACTGTCAAGCCTTGTCAGTATACCTGTTTCTTATGTCACCTTCTTTGCAAATTAATTTTACCCAATCCAATCATGCATTTATTCAGTCAATAATGTTTAATGAATATCTTCTAAGTAAACTTCAAAGGGATTCAGTCAATATAAGTGAGCTTTCTAACAAAATTGCCCAAAGATAAGCTACCTGAAAATGTTGTAAATTTCTCACCATTGAGTGTGTTTAAATATATGTTGGATGACCGCAAAAAATGGATGCCAGAGAAGAGATTAGAGTATCACAAAGGTGTGGTATCAGAAAGTCAAATTTGTGTACTTTACACATATGAGATGCTTTAATCCTAACTAACAATTGCCACCAGATCCACCCTTTCTTACTCCCGTAGCCTTAGCTCACTTTAATTGTAGTTAACGACGCCTGAAACAGAACCCTGAAATTACTTATTTCTTAGTTTTCAGCCATTTCAAGGAAGAATGATTCACAGGTAAACCTTGTGTTCAGAAGTGAATGATAATTTGTGTCAGTTCTTTAATAAATATTTTAAATTCATTTACTCTGCTAATGGTTCTTATTTACTCAATATTCAATACTGTGAAAAAGAATCAAGAGTAATAATGTATTTCTGTTTGACTCAAATATTTTTACACTCTCCAATTCAGCGCCCAATTAGCCTAGTGACAGCCGAACTCCTCTTCCATAATGCTTTGGCTATGAGAATGTCTTTAACTTCCAGTTTCTTTGCTTGTGGAAAGATGCAACTTCTTCTCCCTCCAAAAAAATTCCTTATTCAGTAACTTGCTAAACTTACTATCACTAAGAGTGAGAATAAGACATCATGTAAAATTAAAGCATGACTTAGTATGAAAGGCTATAAGGCCATGTATTGAATTCAGAATAGGTTAATTCACGTCACAAATATGTATGGAGTATCCATCAGGTCCTGGGCACTCTGCTGACAAGATTCATCTATGAACAAGACAGGCAAAACTGAACAAGATTATTTTTATATTTAGCATGTGTTATATACTAATAACTGCTAGGGAGAAAAATGTAAGGCAGGGAAAGATGATAGTGGGGTTGCACAGTGATGTGCTAAGATTTTGGTTAGGCTGGCCAGGGAAAGGTTTATGTAAAACCTGAGTTTGAAATAAAAACTTAATTAAAGAAAGGAGTTAACCTCGTGGATATCTGGAAAAGAGCATTTGAGGCATAATGAAGATGAAGTGTGAAGCCCCTGAGGCAGAGTTGCCCAGGTATTTGAGAATGAGTGAGGCGGCCAGGGTGGCTGGGGCTCAGGGAGTGAAGGAGCGTGGTGGAACTTGTGGCCCACCGTGTAGGTTTCAAAGTCACAGCACAAATATTTGCTTTTCCACAATGTGACTGGGGACTTTTGAATAGAGGAATTATATGATCTAGTTTATGTTTTCATGGGATCACTCTGGCTGTTCCATTGAGAACAGACTGAAAGGGGTCTAGATGGAAGAAGGAATACCAGTCAGGAGATACAGTTGCGATCATGAGTAGGATGATGGCACTTGGGCCAGAGGATGGCAGTGGAGGTGGCAAGAAGTGTGATATGGTTTGCATTTGTGTCCGCACCCAAAACTCACGTTCAATTGTAATCCTCAGTGTTGTAAGTTGGGCCTGGTGAGAGGTGATTGGATCATGGGGGCAGTTTCTAATGGTTTAACACCATACCCCTGGGGGCTGTTCTTACGATATTGAGTGAGAAGTTCTCCCCAGATCTGGTTGTTTAAAAGTGTGCAGCACCTACCCACTCTCTCTCTTGCTTCTGCTCCCAGTCGTGTGAAGTGCCAGTCCCCCTTCACCTTCCTCCATGATTGAAAGTTTCCTGAGGCCTTCACAGCCATGCTACCTGTACAACCTGAGGAACTGTGAGCCCATTAAACTTCTTTTCTACATAAATTGCCCACTCTCTGGCATTTCTTTATAGCAATGTGAGAACCAGACATATTTTATAGGCATTGATGACACATCCAGTGTGCAAGATGAGTGCCAGAGAAAGTTCAAGAATGACACCAAGATTATCTGAGAATACATGGGAACCTAAAACTTATGTTGATTAACATTAAATTGTCAATCACCTGCCCAGGCCCAAGGATCTCACCAAACAGAGTCATCCAAAATACATGTTAGCATGTTACATGTTTTTTTTTTTTTTTTTTTTGAGACGGAGTTTTGCTCTGTAGCCCGGGCTGGACTGCAGTGGCCGGATCTCAGCTCACTGCAAGCTCCGCCTCCCGGGTTTACGCCATTCTCCTGCCTCAGCCTCCGGAGTAGCTGGGACTACAGGCGCCCGCCACCTCGCCCGGCTAGTTTTTTGTATTTTTAGTAGAGACGGGGTTTCATTGTGTTAGCCAGGATGGTCTCGATCTCCTGACCTCGTGATCCGCCCGTCTCGGCCTCCCTAAGTGCTGGGATTACAGGCTTGAGCCACCGCGCCCAGCCTACATGTTTTAATTTAGGAAGAAGCACAAAGCAGAACCAGGTAATGCTATGGGCAGTACAAACTCAACAGACAGAAATAGAGAAGATAATATCTACAGAGAGGATTTGTGATGAAGCAGCATGATTAGTAATCTTTGCCTCTAAATGCAATTTTTAACACTGCTACCTTGACAGGCTAAAATATCTGGATAAAATTAACTCTTTTATTTCTAATTATTTCCCCTAAGATTGGACTTTTCCTACTGTCCTCTTCCCAGCAGTCCATAACTATGCCTAGCAATTATTAACAAAATATGCTTTATTGAAACTTTGTACATGTTCCAACCCATACTATGCAAATAATAATAATAATCATCATCATCATCATCATCTCACGATGCTTGTTCTAGACTGAGTGTTAACTTTAAGGAGAACTCGTAACTAAAATAGTCACTTTTTCAACTGTGTGATTTAGGCCAATCATTTAAATGGTATATGTAAAATAAAATAAAATTACTTGCAAAGTGGTTTAGACTGTAATTGAGTGGTAGGAAGTATTCAGACGGGTTGGGTTTAAAGGTATTTTAGGGGGGCAAATTTTATGCTCCTTTTACCCTAACTGCTTGAGTAAACTCACCAACATCTTATGATAACATTATATTTCCTGTCTCCGTGTGAAGATTTATCACAATGAATCTGGTGAGATAATCCCTGTAATAGTAGAAGTCATTACAAAGTAATTGCCTTGAAATGTGCTATAGAATGATGAGCACTTATTTCTCTTTCTTGCCAACAAGTATATGAGTCTTTCACTGACTGAAAGACAGTAACACAATTCTTCTTTCTTCCCTCAACACAGCCTCTTCTGATTGGGAAAAAAAAAAATTACAAAAATAAATTGGTTCAAACTTCCCTGGCACACAATTCTGGCAGTATTGAGATGCAGAACTCTTTACCATAGTAGGAGATGTACCATCTCCTTTACACTGCTTTTACCTGTTTAACACTCTGCTAGTTATTAATGACACATTTGAGATCATAGTGACCTCTTTCTACCTCAAGCGGAGGTAGCCTAGCTATGATAAAAACAAAATATCAAGTACAGCAGTATAATTCTATTTTGCAAACAAAATAGCTGGGTATTAACTTCTTCGAAAGACTCTGTAGCCAAAACCTTCTCTCTGAAAAAAAAAAAAAAAAAAATACCTTCATGTGGTGTGATTAGTGAAATAGTAGCACTGCTCTAAAATGAGATTAATTTCTAATTTCAACATTTCAATGATGTTGACCCACAACTTTCTTTTCAAGCTGCCTGAGACCTGAAATTTTTTTTTGTTTTTCTTTATCAGTCTGTTGTTAATTTTTATTATTATTCCTGAATGTTCACGCCTGAAGCCAGAATTACATTTGGTTCTTTGGGGTTTCAAATTGATTCAAAACTGACTGAAAGACAGTAACACAATTCTCCTTTCTCTCCTCAACACAGCCTCTTCTGATTGGGGAAAAAAATACAAAACGAAAAAAAAATTGGTTCAAATTTCCCTGGCACACAATGCCGGCAGTATTGAGATGCAGAACTCTTTACCATAGTAGGAGATGTACCATCTCCTTTACACTGCTTTTGCCTGTTTAACACTCTGCTGTTTAACACTCAATTCAAAATAGCGCTTTTATACCATTTCCAAACATGTTTTACTAAACACAATATTGCTATTCTCCTTGAAGGTATTGAATCTCTCCTCTCCAAGTTAAAGTGAAATGGGGAATGGGACTGATGTTGACTCACTGATTCTTCTTAATGTCCATCTGTCTCACTTTTATTTACAAACATGAATCATGAATCAGAAGCATTTTTGAAATAACAGTTTCTATATATGTTCCCTGGTTTGAAGTTCCCAAATAAAATATTTAACAGATATGCACTGGGGTCTTATTAAATACATGACATTATGCTACATACTGTGGTGAGTGCTAAAAATTATTAAACTGTCCTCTGTCTCCTGCCAATCTGCTGGGAAGCCTGAGAAAGATAAGTCAACAATTACATTGCAAAGGGTATCTATAGGTAAAAGTCTATAGGTATAAGTGAGATGAAATCCAGAAAGAATGTTAGAAGGGTGCTTTCATTATGCTGTATTAATCTATAACTTACTTATGAAGAGTATGGTGGTGGTGGTAGTAGTGATGATGATTATATTAAAGCATTATTATTATTCTAACCCAGTAGAATTATAGCTTATTCAAAAAGCATTATAATATTTGATCCATTTTCACATTTGATGCACAATATAGCTCTTTGTTCCCCTTAGCACATATGTTACTATCTTCATTTGGCAGATGAAGAAACTGAGTCACAGAAAATTATTTGAGAAAAATACCTACTAGCAGAAACTAAGTGTCCTGAATCCTAGTCTCTACATTTTTTAGGTAGATGGCTACAAAAATCCCCCAGGACTCAAACTGCTCCCCTTTTACATTTCTTCTGTAAATTTTTAATCTTTGTTCTGGTTCCCTGGAAAACAGACTGAGGCAGATATACACATGCAAAAGGGTTGGTGAGGGGTGCTCTTGGGAACAACATCTGTAAGGGAGGCAGAGAAGCAGAATTAGGCAGGGGGAAATATTGATTTTAAATGCGGCTGCCCCAAGGAGTCTTGACATTCTTTCTTCAGTGATCTCTGTTGAAGCAAGAGGATTGTACCTGGAATACAGCATGTCTTACAGAGACAGTGCAACCTTGGGCCAGGAAACTCCCTTTAGCTAGTGTAATTCCCAAAAAGATATTCAGCTGTGGTAGCCTGCAGCCAGTTAGCAACTTAGCTGAGAAGTGAGTGATCCTTCCAAAGTGGCGGTCTAGGTGTATCACAGCCTCTGATACATGTGTCTTCACTATTCTACACATGGCCCCCACAGTTATGCGGGGCTTCTCATTTCCTTAGTCTGAAAGTCTGAAAATGACACATGACTTCTACTCACAGCTTATTGGCCGGAATTAGTCACGTGTCTCTACAAAACAACTGGCACGTGTGTGCTCCTATGTGCCCAGGAAAGAGGGGAGACCTTCTCATCATTACCAGCGGTATATCCATTTTCTGTTTCAGAACACCAGGATAAATCACACTAAAACATCAAAATATCAGCCAGTCAATCAAAAAGTACTTGCTGATTACATTCTATGTAACAGCGCTACATTAGGAGTTTTGATAACTAGTATTTAACAGAATGACAAAGCATTAAAAAATCCAGATGGGAGAAAAGACGATCAAATCTGTAACCCAAGGTAATACACAATTGAGAGTTAAATTGTGACTATTAGGAGAATTTGGAAGAGATTTTGTGAAAAAGATGAAAATTGAGTTGTGTCCTGAAATTTTAAAAACCTATGGAAAGAAGAGAAATTTGCCTCCACAATTACAATTAGATACACCTCATGACCACTCTCGGAACTTTTTAGAAGGTCCTTCTTTCTGAAAGTCTCACATTCTCAAGAATATGCTGCCACAATTAGTGCAAAGTAGCTCTTTAACATGAGGGAAGGATGACAAATCATGAAACATTCTCTCACAAACTGAGAAACAGTTTGCTGAATAGTACAGATTAGTGAGGTGAAAATGTACCCAGGGCAGAAAGCACTGTGCTAGAATGGCCTGCTGAACTGCGCTCCTCCTATTTCAAGACCTGCACTAAATGGACTGACTTCCTCGCTGCCTGTAGCACACCTCCCCAGTTAGCACACCCCCACGATTTTACCCATGGTGTAATTTCTGACATTGCTATAATTCCTCCTTTCTATTTTCCCAAAAACCCCAAAGGATTGACCAATTTGATATTTTTAATATAATTTACTCAGTAGATGTAGCAAAATTTTACTTACCCACTTTTGTTAATGCAAGAAGTGAAAATATAAACTGGCCATTTCAGGTGTGTCACCTGTTCTCTTACTTAATCTTCACAATCCCCAAAGGTGGACAGTTTTATCCCAATTTTATATATAAGGACATAGAGCTTTAGTGAAGTTCAATCACTTTTCCCAAAGTTACAGTTTGTTAAATTGCTTGCCCTACGTGTAACTCAAACCTCATCTGTCTGATTCTAAAATTCATCATCTTGTCACTATAATTTTTCACTCTGCTTATAATTATAAGCTTAAAATTATAAGCAAAGTCAATAATTATGTTAAAGTCAGCCCCCCCAGAATTACAGCTTTATTTTGTATAGGAGGTGAATCCCTTTTTGAATTTTAAAGTAATACAATTGCCAAAGTTTCTTACATAGAATTTCCTAATGTGCCTGTGCTATATGGTCCTAAACCACAGACTCTCAGAAACTGCGTTATGGAAGCTCAAACATAATTCACTCTGTGGTTGTCAACATTTACTCCACACTGGTAATCTGTAAGAAATTAAGCTAAGACCACCCAATTTGTTGAACTGATCCTTCAGTTGTTTCTGACCTGGACCATCTCCACAGCAAGAGCCATAAGGTAAAACATGTTGTGTTCCATTCTCACCCTGCTAGACAATGCTGTGCCTTTTGAACATTTTGAAAAACATGTGTTCTAAAAGTATCTGTCGGCATTGCTATGCAACAGCAGTTTCCAATGGACCATGCTTGAGATGAATGGAAACTCAGGATATGTCTATCACATATAGCAAGGCACTAGAGATTAATGAGACCAGATGTTCCTAGAAGTCTTGGGGAAGAAACAATGGAATGCTTCTCTGCTCTTGGTATTGATTTATTTTTTCCCTCTCATGTTTTCTGGAATAAACTGAATAACATAATCTAATACATAAGAAAAGCTACAATATATAATTCAGAATGTGTTACATCTGAGTTGCTAGGTGACCATATAAACACTCTGGGACCCCAGCGGGAAATTTCAATAATCTCTTTTATCAGTTCAATAAATAAATAAATAAATAAATAAATAAATAAATAAATAAAATGAATACTGAACAATAAATAAAAGAATTTAAGAAGAGAAATGACCCATGCTACACTCCGCAAAAATGTAAAATTTTAGAAGACGTTCTTTGTTTGGGGCTGAAGTATTAAAAAAAAAAAGGACTGCAAAGGAATTTGAATTTTAACCTAAAGTAAAAAATTACCAACTCAAGTCCTGAGCTTTGTTTTTGTTTGGAATGCTGCTTTGGTAAATGCCCTTGAATGAGATCTTGTCCTTGAGAAGATGGCGTTTCATAAAATCAGTGAGAAGCATCTCATTCCTAAAGCCCCAGTTCTATCCAAAGTAAAGAGGTACCCAAAGGGCTGACTCAGCGAAGCCATCACTTCACTTACCTTTCAATCCTCTGTAGATCTCAAAAGCCAAAGGGAAGACTGAATGGATGCGGAGGAAATGCAATCACTCCTCTCACCATGCTGATCGAAATCCCCTCTGTGGTAATCACCAGGTAGCTGCTGGGAAAAAGAGCATTTAATCTAAATGTAAAACAGAATGTACTGTTGATAGTCCAGGCTTCAGTCCACTGATGGGAAACCTTTCATCTTCTTACCTTTTTCTTCCCTGGAAATGAATCAATGTGTTCAGCTTTGAAACTCATCAGCACACCCCTGTTTTCACTTTCCCCACAAATAGATAAGAAGTCTGTAATTTTGACTGAGAATGAAAACCCTGCTGACATGATTTGTGGCAGATAATGCAACCGATTCCATAGAGATCGCTTGAGATCACAAGTGATGTGAACAATCAATCTGAAAAATAAAATTTATTCAGGTACAGTACTACTAATCAAATCCATACTCAAAACAGCTCATACACAAGATGACTGTAACCACAGGTAACCACTTCAAACAACGTCACTCTTTTGTTGATAGTGTCATTACGATAGTTGCAACAAAATGGAGAACATGATGCACAGAAAGGAATATTTTCACAGTCATGCAAACTGTTTTTGTTCAGGGCCTAGGAAAAAGCTAAATTTGCAATATGAAAATGGTTTGGGGGAACTATTAGGTATTCAAAAGAGAAACGTAATCTGCAATTGAGAAAGCAGCTTCACAGGGACTCCACATTCACAACAATGCTAGAAAATTATTCTACTTTTTCGGGAAACTTAATTTCATATCTAAAATGTTGCTTTATCATGATATCATGAGAATTAAGCCAGTAGAAACCTTTTATATTCCCTCTCTTCTTAATAATTGCAGTTTTCTTTGGAGGAACTCTTCTCCAGTCCTGACACTTCCTTTCACAGAGCTTCATTGCTACAAGCCTGGTAACTATCAATTTGAGATGTACTGACTGGTACAGTTGAAAAGAATAAACTAGGCACACTGCACTCAGCATTTGCTTTCTCTTGAGCTGAATGGCCTATGGATGGCTGATGATTTCTTCTGATTCTGATGCTAGTACTCTTATCTGGGCCAAGCCCTCTAAGTGCAGGGGACTAACCTGAACAAAAACAGTTTGCATTACTGTGAAAACATTCCTTTCTGTGCATCATGTTCTCTCTCTCTCTCTCCCCCACCAAGCTGTAGAAACTTACCACTGGAGGGGTTTTTGAGATCAACTATTCCAATGTCCTTAAGGTGGAGATGATGAAACAGGTTCAGAGATTTTTCTCAAGATCATATAGTTCAGTAGTGACACACTGGCGCTAGCTAAGAATAGGAGGCCTGCTTATTCTGTGTTTGGGAAAGTGATTTGCTCAGGGCACAAAGCTAGTTAGCGGTGGAAGAACTGAGGTCAGTCTCCCATTCTGTAGCACACTGCTAATTCATAAGAGCCCTCTGAAAGTGAGTTGGGGTCATTAGGAAACTGACTGCCCAGGAGAGCCATGATGGGAGAAGATACCAACCTGAATTTAAAGCAATTCCATATTTGATTATGATGTCATTTTCCCTGTCTCTGTCTCTCTCTTTTGACCTGGAGGCATGAAAGATTTAAGGCATTTAAACTGAGAAAGTCAAGAAAGGCAACATCTTACCTCCTTAATAAGTTATAAGTAGGTAGTGAGGTGTGTGCTAGAGTAATGAATGGCCAAGCAGAATCTGCCAACAAGAGTTTTCAGTACAAAGTGACCCTGAAACCAGACTTTGCATTTGCTCAAACTGGCAATTTTAATGCGTTGAACAAGTAGCAGTACATGGGCCCTTGGTCAACTTTGTGCTTCAGATTTGGCACACAGAGGGGTGTTATTAACAATGTACACCATCTGCTAGCTTCCCGTTTTAACTACTTATTCTTGTTAACTAGGTGCTAAGCTCAATTGTTTTTACGTGGTTGATGGAATGCCTGGGCTGTCAACAAAATTAAATCAGACAAAATTTAAAGTCATACACTCTTTTGAAACCAGTATTAATACTTTCTTGCACCCTTGAAATTTTGGTATCCTGGTGCAAAGCCCAGTCCCCTGCCTTGGCTCTGTATAATTCTCACCAATGGACTTGTTACTAGGGAGGTGCAGAATAAGTTAATCAGTGATGTGTGCTGTGCTCAGTGCACGTGTGTTTGGGCTGGGAGAAGACAGTGGATTGCTCTAGAATCACCTGGAGACATTTTCTACTCTGCTGTATACCCCACGCCCCTCTCCTTCTAGGTCTGTCAGCACAGAGACGGGAGGAGGCTGGGTTTTGACTGAACAGAGATAGGAAACCATAAAAGAAGAATGAGACTGGGTGTGGTGGCTCACACCTATAATCCTAGTAGTTTGGTAGGCCCAGTGGGGTGGATTCCTAGAGGCCAGGAGTTCAAAACCAGCCTTGGCAATAAAGCCCCAACCCTACAGAAAATTTAAAAAATGAACTGGTGTGGTGGTGCACGCCTATAGTCTTAGCCACTTGGGAGGCTGAGGTGGTAGGATTGCTTGAGCTCAAGAGTTGGAGGTTACAGTGAGCTATGATCATACTACTGCACTCCAGCCTGGGAAACAGTGAGGCTCTGTCTCTGGGGAAACAAAAAAAATAAAAATAAAAAAAAAGGTGTCTTCTCAGTCTTGTTCTAAATTGTGTGCTCACTACACTAAAGCGGTTAGGAGCTGTTTGCTCTGTGTTCTGATAGTTATGCATTTTAAGAAAACATATAATCAAGCAGATAGGCAGCTAATCTGGTTTCCGCTTACCACACACTTAGAAGCTTTGTGGTGCAGACGAGGAGGCCACTGGGTAGTGACCATTCTCAGGGCAGTGGCTTTTCTCATTGCAGGGTAACATGTGGCCATTGGCAGAAGACATTTCAAATAGCTGACAAGTGCTCTGTCATTCTCCTCTCTGACAATGGTCACACGAACTACCTGAGAGCCATTTTTGACTTCGCTCGTGTTTCCCACTTTTTGACATGGGGTTGGAAAATCTTGGTTCGTTCCCACTAAATGTCTCTTGGACACATCTGTTCCAGTCCCACCACACTGCTCTAAACCTGGATGACAGCAACAGCTTCCTCACTGATGCCCTGGATTCAGTGTTTTCTCTGTATATCCTTCCTACCAGAGCCAGATTATCTTTCTTAATAACCATCTTTCTCTTGCTCAAAACCTCACATGGCTTCTTATTTGCTACAAGAATGTCTAAACATATCCTTTTAAGAGGCCATATCCTTTTAAGAAGCTATGACTGAGCGTGGTGGGTCACACCTGTAATCCCAGCACTCTGGGAGGCCCAAGGGGTGGGTCACCTGAGGTCAGGAGTTCAAGATCAGCCTGGCCAACATGGTGAAACCCCGTCTCTACTAAAAATACAAAAATTAGCTGGGCATGGTGGCGGGCAAATGTAATCCCAGCTACTCGGGAGGCTGAGGCATGAGGATTGCTTGAATCTGGAGGTGGAGGTTGCAGTGAGCCGAGATGGTGCCACTGCACTCCAGCCTAGGCAACAAGAGTGAAACTCCGTCTCAAAAAAAAAAAAAAGTAAAAAAATAAAAATAAAAAAAAAGGATGTAGAGGCCCATGGCCTCTATATTTCCAAGGCAGCCCATTCTCAGTAGTACTCCTAAGCTTGTCCTCTCCACTGTGGTCTACCAGTGCTCCTCTTTCCTTCAGCTCCTCCTTGGCTGTCTGCTCATTTTGCAGAGTTATCTGGAACCTCATCTCTATTCCATCTGAACATTCCCATCCATTCCTAAAGGTTTAGCTCAAGTACCGCTTCTGGGCCAGGCCTGTAGCCCTGTTAAGTGAATCTGGTGGGGGCCACAGGATGTATTTCCACCAGGATTTTCATATTACATTGCTACTTACATGTGATATGGTTAGTCACTGATTGACCCAGACTCACTGATCCTTCAACCATCAGGATCAAGTCCCCAATCTTGGGCTCTGTCCACCAACCTAGGCCAGGCAAGGTGACTTTCTAGGACTCACATTTGGCTCTTTCCAACGCACATTTGAGCATTTGCCAGAAAGTTCCTTAAAAATGGAATTACCCTATACTGTCTACCATACTATTGTCTACTATTGCTTAAGATCCCCTTCTTCTAAGATTATGCAAATTATTTCTGCCAACCTTCCAATCTGTTAGCATAATCCTGTACTTTCCATTTTTGGGTAGATTCTCCCTTCCACTCTGGTGAATAAAGTGTGTTCTGAGCCTCAAGGCTCCTCAAAGGAGCTTCCTTTGCTGGATGGTTCATATTTCCTTCTGCAGCTGGAAGGCTGGTGTGCACTACTAACTGTGACACTGACTTATATACTTTCTTTGAGACTAAAGTCCAGTACCTGGTAGTCTGTAGGCAGCCAATAAAGGAAGGGAGCTTGGGAGGTCTGGGTCGAATCACAGCTCTTTCCTTACTGGCTGTGGGACCTTGGGAAGTTGCTCCAGCTGTCTGAGCCAGTCTCTGCAGACTGAGAGAATAGTCCCTGCCTTGCTTGGGTTGTTGTCAGGCCTAGAGACAACCTTTGTAAGGCTCTGAACACAGGAAATGGCACATAGTAAGTGGTTGAAACAGGGACCTGACTCTATAAGCTGAAGAATAGGGGATTATTAGCTCATGGGTGGGAACATCTATTTTGTGATTTTATTTACCCTTCTCATCTGTCCAATTAGATGGAAAATTAGTAGAGAACCAGTACCAGCTGTTTCTCTGCGGTACTCAAGGGTTGAAGCATTAGAATGTTTTCACATTCTCTGATTGGGATGGGATGATTCTCCAACGTTAGTATATGGACATAATAGAAAGGCACACAATAAAAATGTACCGGTGGGCTGGTGTGGGTATGCAGAATGCACTGTTATGTTTTAGTTAACAGCACTGCATTGGATCTCACCAAGGCTGTCCAGGAAAGCAGGGAAGGCGGCTCAGGCTGCCTCCTTTTTCTACCTTTTGGCTCTGTGCCCATTTCCCTGCAGCTCACCGTGTCCACCAGCCGCTCCCGGTCCTCCGCCTTCCCCACATGGCACACGGTGCCCGTCACGCTGAGCCCCTCCCCCTGCAGGGTGGCCACCGCCTGGTCCACATTCTGCTGCTTCCAGCTGTTGACAACCACGTGGGCTCCGTCCTGGGCCAGACGCCGGGCGATGGCAAAGCCGATCCTGTGAGTAGAAAGACACAAAGACTGCCAAGGCCTGTGCAGGGGAAGAGGTCGAAGCATGTGCTGTGAAGTTAGACTTCCCGGGTTTGAATTCAGGCTCTCTCCCTATATGACCTCCACGTGTCTCTACTCTGTGTAAAACAGGCTTGATGGCACGGCCTTTTTGGCGCTCATTTACTTATTTTTATTATGATCTGGAACCGCAGCCTCAGTTCCCAAGAACTTACATCACTTTCTACAGTTCCCACCACGGGTGACAGACTTCATCCCCTGTTGGGACTGAGAGGTGAGAAATGAGCTGGGTGTGCAGCATCCACTTCCGTGATTTGAGGGTCTCACTCAGAACAGCCTTGCCCCCACTTTCTTTCTTACTAGTCTACCACATTCTCAAAACTCTATCTTTAGTTATTTTTTGGGGTGCATGTGAAAAGATGGTCTCCGGTCAAAAATGTAAATATTGCCTTGGGAGGAAGAGTTACACATTCTGCACTTGTCAGTCATTAGCATTTTACCTACTTTTGTATTTTAGCTTTGTGGAGAGCTGGTATCTAGCAAAGTCCCGTAGAAATGAGAACCAGGATAGAGAAGAGTGGTGGGTGAGAAGCAGCCTGGGCAAGGTAGGCCCAGATGTACCGAACTAAACAAAAATCTTGAAACATGGCTCTTGTGTCCCATCTAGGTAAGGGGGAGGGGTTCCTGGAGACTTTCCGGTGCCCAAATAGAGTGGTACATTTTCATAAAGCTGGAGGCCTTGGGATAGGATTTTGAAATCCAGATTTCCTTGGATTTCTAGTTTCTGGTTTCCCCAGAGGCTAGGTGGAGGTGGTTGACTGGGGCAGCCCAGAACCCAGGAGGGGAATAGATCGATGGGGTTGTACGGAGGTGGCACAGTTGTGCCAGAGGCAGCAGGGACACGAGGGCTAGCAAGGGAGGGCCCAGGGCCTGGGGATTTGGAGGGGGTTCAGGCGGATCACGTGACTACTTTTTTCCAGGGCCAGACTTCAGCCACACGTGAGTTCTAAGGACAAGGGCACTGGAGGCAAAGAAGAGACCAGTGCCTGTTTGCAGGCAGCGAGGGCCTCCGAAACTCCAGCACGAACACTCACCCGTCGGTGGAGGCTGTTACCAGGGGCCACCTTATTCGCGAGCAGATCCCGGCGGGTTATCCGGGAGCTGGCCATCCGCACCGACTTCCATGCCCGGACACAGTGGCCTAGCAGCCCTGCCTTGTGCATGGCTCAGACCAGCAAGTCTGGGTTCCACTCCTTCCAGCGGAGGTAACAAAGATTAGGGCGAGGGGGCAGGACGAAGGGCGGGCTGCTTCCCGGCCCGCCCCCTCCTCGCCCCCTCCCCGCCCTCGACCACCTGGGAGTCGTCTGTGGCGGTGGGCGCCTCCCTCCGCCGCCGCGCCCAGCAGCCAGCTACCTTCTGGGGCTTGCCTTCCCGGGCAGGCGGGTGTTCAAAGCGCTCTCTGTTCAAGTTTTCCTAGGGCTCACCCCTCCCCTGGCCCCCGCAGGAACGCGCAGACTTTGGCTGCTGCCCTTCTGCATCTGCTTGCCCATGTTTTCTTCTGGGGGAAGTGGGGGTTTTGAGTTGGTTGCTTTTGCTTCTTCAGAATTCCTTCTCCAAGAAAGTCTGGGTCAATGTATGTGACAGCCCACAGGAGGGCAAATGTTTTGAGACTGCCTATGGAGCTGAGGCCTGTGGTCCCCGTGGAGTCCACCAGGTGAGGCTGGAGGAGCCTGGGAGAGATGTGATAGGGAGTAGCTGCACCAGGTCTGGCACTGCCCTTCACTCTGCCCAAGGTCTCCTCCATCTTCACGGGCCCTGGAGGGCAGACTATGGTCATTGACCAAACAGTATCTCACATCCCTCTCCAAAGGGACTTCCTCCTTTACAGGGGCTAGTGCTAGAGAGAAGGCTGCAGAATCCCTGGAGCAGTGGTGGAAATGCTGAGAACTGGGGGCACTCAAGTCTAACCACTATGTCCCCAGGTCTTACCCTCCATCCTAGTTCAATAAATATTTGTTGAATGCAAAATCTCTTTATGAACTGTAAGCTATAAGCACATAGTAGTTACTGCCACCATGTAGTGATTATTATTGCTGCCCTGGGTCAGACTCTTCATCTGTAAATTACTGAGGGTATGGAGTAGATGATGAATAAAGTCCTTGCCAGCTATAAATTCTGTGTCCAAGACTTCAGCCTCCACTTCTGCCAAGTGGGCTCAAATTATCTCACTCCTGGGTTTCTGGGAGAATGAATAAATCTGGATGGCTTACGGTGCGCTGTAGAAAGGCCCCAACGGACCCAGATGCAAGCATCTGAATTGGTTTAACCCACTGGCTTCCAAAGGCCAGACTGAGAAGCAGTGCTGGTCCATGGCAATGTTTACACTAGTGTAAGGCAAAATGAGAAAAGGAAAAACATTACAGTGAGTTTCATGAAGCTAAGTTTATTTAACAGTCCTTTATTGTGGAGTATACGTTTGCTCCTTTTTTTGTGTATGTGTTAGTGTTTTCTTTCAGAAAAGATGATGAAAGCAGATGGGTAGGTTTAGAGATATGTCGTTGGTGAAATCACCAGTTTTGCAGCCTTATTTCCCTATAATTACCGGAGAAAAGTCCTGGTTTGTAAAATCCAGTTCTAGGGATGACTTTTTAATAGAATTCATATTTGCTCAAGATTCATTGAGTTTGCTCAAGATTCATTTAGTGTATCTGTAGGTCAGCGGAGCAGCTGAAAAAGGATTTTGACATTCAGCCGGGCATGGTGGTTCATGCCTGTAATCCCAGCACTTTGCGGGGGCCAAGGCAGGCAGATCACAAGGTCAGGAGATCAAGTCCATCCTAGCTAACACGGTGAAATGCTGTCTTTACTAAAAATACAAAAAATTAGCCGGGCATGGTGGCACGCGCCTGTAGTCCCAGCTACTCGGGAGACTGAGGCAGAAGAATGACATGAACCTGGGCGGCGGAGCTTGCAGTGAGCTGAGGTTACGCCACTGCACTCCAGCCTGAGTGACAGATGGAGACTCTGTCTCCAAAAAAAAAAAAAGGATTTTGACATTCAAAAGAGGATGTATGGCGAGCAAGTAATAGAACAGGCCTGCACTGGATTTATCGTATTTTCCTTAGCCAAGAAGTTACAACCGCAGTACTCTGCTTTGGTACTCAGCACATCCCGATGAGATAGGAGAGCTTAAGTATAATTTTCCCCATGTCCAGGGAAAACTGACTCTGACTGGTCCTCCTCAGTCTGACCTCATGAATTATTGACAGAGGCTATTCACACTCTTGCACTCTTTGGTGCTAATGCACTGTGGAAACCCTTTCCAGGGCTCTCCATCTGTGTGTAGGGCTGGGGAGAGGGTACACAGGAGGACTGCTGCAGGGCTTCTCAGGGCTTGGTTCAAAGGGACAGGCCTGCAGGGGGCGTTTGATCTCTCTTCCCCTTCTCTTCAGAGGTAGGCTGACTGAGGGGAGGAGGGTTACAGGAAGGTGAGGAAGACTACAATTCAAAGAGCAAAGGATTCTGGGAAAAGAGAATTGTGGCTTGGGAGCTTGGTGAACATCACATGGCCCTTCTTTGTGTGGGCAGGGTTGCTATTTGTCCTCCAGCACTATTTCTTTTGCGGAGAGCACAAGGGAGGGGGCCTGTGAGCAGAAAAGGATAGAAGGAAGTCAAGAAGTATGGGAATCTCTAGCACTACTCCTCATCAAGCTGGCTTATTGGAGATAAGAATGAGAAATCTTGGGCTGGGCATGGTGACTCATGTCTGTAATCCCACCACTTTAGGAGGCCATGGTGAGTGCATCACTTGAGGTCAGGAGTCCGAGACTAGTTGGCCACGATGGTGAAACCTCATCTCTACTGAAAATACCAAATTTAGCTGGGTGTCGTCTGGAGTTTGAGACCAGCCTGGCCAACATGGTGAAACCCTGTCTTTACTAAGAATACAAAACTTAGCTGGGCATGATCAGGAGTTCCAGTCTAGCCTGACCAACATGGTGAAACCCTGTCTCTACTAAAAATACAACAGCTAGTTGTGCCTGGTGGCACGTGCCTATAATCCCAGCTACTCAGGAGGCTGAGGCAGAAGAATTGCTTGAACCTGGGAGGCAGAGGTTGCAGTGAGCCGAGATCACGCCACTGCACTCCAGCCTGGGCAACAGAAGGAGTGACTGCATCTCAAAAAAAAAAAAAAAAAAAAAAAGAGAACAGGAAATCTTTCAGGGAAATACATGCATATGTGGGAGTATCTCCTTGAAATGGGAACTGTAATAGGCAATGGGATTGTTCTTGTGTGGAGGTGGTAACATCTGCCTATCTTGAGGAACAAATGCCTCCATGATTGAAGGCTCTACTCCCATCCTTTTCAAGGGCTGCCTGTGGTCCAGAAGAGGATTCACCTGGGGTGGAATTTAAGTCTTGCATTTTGCAATAGCTGTCCTAGATTGACTGTCGAGTCATGCATGACTGACACAAGCCAGGATTAGGCAATGTGGGAGGGCTGGTGTGGGGTTAGGACAACTGCCAAGCAGAGAAAGTAAGAGTGTTAACTATTTATTGAGCACTTCCTTACTAAGTGCTGGCAAGTTTTAAGTGCTTTTTAGAAATTTTATTGAATATTTTTAATCCGGTGAAATGGGTGTTTTAATGAAGGGAGCCAAAGGCCTGAGGATCGTGATCAATTCAGCATTCCACTGAAGGCTATATGATCGAACAGCAAACTGTTTATCATGAATGCGGAATGTGAGCAAACTCATTTCTGCATCTGCCACCAGGAGGTTTACTGAGGGCAATCACTCCCTGGTGCTGTGCTCCTTGAGGTTATCTACTGGAACATCTGGAGACTACTGTTCAAAGAATGCACTCATGCAAGCCTGCACTAAGTCAAGCAGCTGACTGACAACCACCCCTTTCTCCCTACCTCCTTTACTCAATAAATATGAAGCACTATAGAAGCTCAGGGCCCTTGTTCACTAGAAGCAAGGAGCCCCCAACCCCCTCTTCCAAATATACTCATCCTTGTCTTTATTCCTGCATTAATATTCTTTTGTTCAGTCCACCAAGGACTGCGGCATTTTAAATTCGTGTTTGTTTGTTTGTTTGTTTGAGATGGTATCTTGCTCTGTCACCAGGCTGGAGTGCAGTGGCACAATCTCGGCTCACTGCAACCTGTTCCTCCCGGGTTCAAGAGATTCTTCTGCCTCAGCCTCCCGAGTAGCTGGGACTACAGGTGCACACCACCTCACCCAGCTAATTTTTGGGTTTTTAGTAGAGATGGGGTTTCACCATGTTGGCCAGGATCGTCTCGATCTCGACCTAGTGATCTTCCTTCCTTGGCCTCCCAAAGTGCTGGTATTACAGGTGTGAGCCATTGCGCCTGGTTGGGTGTTTTAAATTCTATATGTGAAATCAGAGTGAGTGATGACAACCTCAATCACTGTCTGTGTTGTATAGTTACATTTCTTTTTTCTGGCATCGTTGGGGGATTGATAGTTTTCATAGAAATCAATTTTCTCTGAAGTGGAATTTTAACTTTCAGGATCGGTGTGTTTTTCAAATCAATACATCTATTCATTAAATTATAAAAATAACACATGCTCATTATTTTAAAAAGGGATAAAAAGTTACGTGAAAACTGAAAGGTAACTCTTCCTTATGGTTCCTTTACCTTTTTCCCATATAGCTCTTGGCTTTGTGTATCCTTCCAGAAGTTTCCTATACATTTACATGCATTTTTCTTCTAAAAATTGTGTCACAAATGAGATGACACTATACATACTGTCCTTCAAATTGCTTTTCTTTTATTTCTCCCATGTTCCAACCCCCACTTTTTTATTTCTTTTTTAAAAATTTTTTTCTTTTTTAAAATTATTATACTTTGATTTCTGAGATACATGTACAGAACTTGCAGGTTTGTTATATAGGTATAAACGTGCCATGGTGGTTTTCTGCACCCATCAACCCATCATCTACACTAATTATTTTTTCTCATGCTATCCCTCCCCTAGCCCCCCCATACGCCCAACAGGCCCGGCTGTGTGATGTTACCCTCCCTGTGTCCATGTGTTCTCACTGTTCCACTCCCACTTATGAGTGAGAACATGCAGTGTTTGGTTTTCTGTTTTTGTGTTAGTTTGCTGAGAATGATGGTTTCCAGCTTCATCCATGTCCCTGCAAAGGACATGAACTCATCCTTTTTTATGGCTGCATAGTATTCCATGGTGTATATGTGCCACATTTTCTTCATCTAGTCTATTATTGATGGGCATTTGGGTTGGTTCCAAGTCTTTGTATTGTGAACAGTGCTGCAAAAAACATACATGTGCATGTATCGTTATATTAGAATGATTTATAATCCTTTGGGTATATGCCCAGTAATGGGATTGCTGGGTCAAATGGTATTTCTGGTTCTAGATCCTTGAGGAATGGCCACACTGTCTTCCACAATGGTTGAACTAATTTACATTTCCACCAACAGTGTAAAAGTGTTCCTCTTTCTCCATCTCCTTTCTAGCATCTGTTGTTTCCTGACATTTTAATGATTGCCATTCTAACTGGTGTGAGATGGTATCTCCTTGTAGTTTTGATTTGCACTTCCTTTTTTTTTTTTTTGAGACGGAGTCTTGCTCTGTGCCCCAGGCTGGAGTGCAGTGGCGCTATCTCGGCTCACTGCAAGCTCCGCCCCCCGGGTTCACGCTATTCTCCTGCCTCAGCCTCCCGAGTAGCTGGGACTACAGGCGCCGCCACCTCGCCCGGCTGGTTTTTCATATTTTTTAGTAGAGACGGGGTTTCACGGTGTTAGCCAGGATGGTCTCGATCTCCTGACCTTGTGATCCGCCCGCCTCGGCCTCCCAAAGTGCTGGGATTACAGGCTTGAGCCACCGCGCCCGGCCTTGATTTGCACTTCTTTAATGAGCAGTGATGATGAGCTTTTTTTCATGTTTGTTGGCTGCATAAATGTTTTCTTTTGAGAAGTGTCTGTTCACATCCTTAGCCCGCTTTTTGATGGTTTTTTTTTTCTTGTAAATTTGTTAAAGTTTTTTTAGATTCTGGATATTAGCCCATTGTCAGATGGATAGATTGCAAAACTTTTCTCCCATTCTGTAGATGGCCTGTTCACTCTGATAGTTTCTTTTGCTGCACCAAAGCTCTTTAACTAGGTCCCATTTGTCTATTTTGGCTTTTGTTGCCATTGCTTGGTGTTTTTGTCATGAAGTCTTTGCCCATACTTATGTCCTCAATGGTATGGCCTCAGTTTTCTTTTAGTGTTTTTATGGTTTTAGGTCTTACATTTAAGTCTTTAATCCATCTGGAGTTAATTTTTTTATAAGGTGTAAGGAAGGGGTCCAGTTTCAGATTTCTGCATATGGTTAGCCAGTTTTCCCAACATCATTTATTAAATAGGGAATTCTTTCCTCATTGCTTGTTTTTGTCAGGTTTGTCAAAGATCTGATGGTTTTAGATGTGTGGTGTTATTTCTGAGGCCTCTGTTCCATTCCATTGGTCTAGATATCAGTTTTGGTACCAGAACCATGCTGTTTTGCTTACTGTAGCCTTGCAGTATAGTTTGAAGTCAGGTAGCATGATGCCTCCAGCTTTGTTCTTTTTGCTTAGGATTGTCTTGGTTATATGGGCTCTTTTTTGGTTCCATACAAAATTTAAAGTAGCTTTTTCCAATTCTGTGAAGAAAGTCAATGGTAGCTTTTTGGGGACAGCATTGAATCTATAAATTAGTTTGGGCAGTACGGCCATTTTCACGATACTGATTCTTCCTATCCATGAGCATGGAATGTTTTTCCATTTGTTTGTATCCTCACTTATTTCCTTGAGCAGTGGTTTGCAGTTCTCCTTGAAGAGGTCCTTCATGTCCCATGTAAGTTGGATTCCTAGGTATGTTATTCTCTTGGTAGCAATTGTGAATGGGAGTTCACTCATGATTTGGCTCTCTATTATTGGTGTATAGGAATGCTTGTGATTTTTGCACATTGATTTTGTATCCTGAGACTTTGCTGACATTGCTTATCAGCTTAAGGAGATTTTGGGTTGACATGATGGGGTTTTCTAAGTAGACAATCATGTCATCTGCAAACAGGGACAATCTTACTTCCTCTTTTCTTAATTGAATACCCTTTATTTCTTCCCCTTGCCTAAGTGCCCTGGCTAGAACTTTCAATATTATGTTGAATAGGAGTGGTGAGGGAGGGCATCCTTGTCTTATGCTTTTCAAAGGGAATGCTTCCATTTTTTTCCCCATTCAAATAGCTCTTATTATTTTGAGATGCATTACATCTATTCCTAGTTTATTGAGAGTTTTTAGCATGAAGGGGTGTTCAATTTCATTGAAGGCCTTTCTGCATCTATTGAGATAATCATGTGGTTTTTTTGTCCTTGGTTCTGTTTATGTGATGGATTACGTTTATTGATTTGCATATGTTGAACCAGCCTTGCATCCCAGGGATGAAGCCAACTTGATCGTGGCGGATTAGCTTTTTGATGTGCTTCTGTATTCAGTTTGCCAGTATTTTATTGAGGATTTTCGCAATGATGTTCATCAGGGATATTGGCCTAAAATTCTCTTTTTTTGTTGCATCTATGCCAAGCTTTGTTATCATGATGATGCTGGCCTTATAAAATTAGTTAGGATTCCTTCTTTTTGTATTTATTGCAATAGTTTCAGAAGGAATGATACCAGCTCCTCCTTCTACCTCTTGTAGAATTCGGCTGTGAATCCATCTGGTCCTGGACTTTATTTGTTTGGTAGGCTATTAATTATTGCCTCAGTTTCAGAACCTGTTATTGCTGTATTCAGCGATTCAACTTCTTCCTGATTTAGTCTTGGGTGGGTGTATTTGTCCAGGAATTTATCCATTTCTTCTAAGTTTTCTAGATGATTTGCATAGAGGTCTTTATAGTATTCTCTGATAGTAGTGTGTATTTCTGTGGGATCAGTGGTGATATTCCCTTTATCATTTTTTATCGTGTCTATTTGATTCTTCTTTTCTTTCTTAGCAGTCTTGCTAGTGGTCTATCTATTTTGTTGATCTTTAAAAAATAACCCAGCTCTTGGATTCATTGATTTTTTGAAGTTTTTCTTTTTGTGTGTCTCTGTCTCCTTCAGTTCTGCTCTGATCTTAGTTATTTCGTGTCCTCTGCTAGCTTTTGAATTTGTTTGCTATTGCTTCTCTACTTCTTTTAATATTGAGGTTAGGGTGTTGAGTTTAGGTCTTTCCTGCTTTCTCTTGTGGGCATTCAGTGCTATAAATTTCCCTCTACAAACTGCTTTAAATGTGTCCCAGAGATTCTGGTATGTTGTGTCTTTGTTCTCATTGATTTCCAAGAACATCTTTACTTCTGCCTTCGTTTTGTTATTTACCCAGTAGTCATTCAGGAGCAGGTTGTTCAGGTTGTTCAGTTTTTATGTAGTTGTGCAGTTTTGAATGAGTTTCTTAATCCTGAGTTCTAATTTGATTGCAGTGTGGTCTGAGAGACAGTTTGTTGTTGATTTCTGCTCTTTGACATTTGCTGAGGAGTGTTTTACTTCCAATTATGTGGTCAATTTTAGAATAAGTGTGATGTGTTGCTGAGAAGAATATATATTCTGTTGATTTGGGGTGGAGAGTTCTGTAGATTTGTATTACACCTGCTTGGTCTAGAGCTGAGTTCAAGTCCTGGATATCCTTGTTAATTTTCTGTCTAATATTAACAGTCGGATATTAACCTCTCCCCTTATTATTGTGTGGGAGTCTAAGCCTCTTTGTAAGCCTCTAAGGACTTGCTTTACGAATCTGGGAGCTCCCGTATTTGGTGCATATATATTTAGGATAGTTAGCTCTTGTTGAATTGATCCCTTTACGATTATGTGATGGCCTTCATCTTTGTTGGTTTAATGTATGTTTTATTAGAGACCAGGATTGCAACCCCTGCTTTTTTTCCTTTCCATTTGTTTGGTAGATCTTCCTCCATCCCTTCATTTTAAGCCTATGTGTGTCTTAGCACATGAGATGGGTCTTCTGACTATAGCCCACCAATGGGTCTTGACTCTTTATCCAATTTGCCATTCTGTGTCTTTTAATTGGAGCATTTAGCCCATTTACATTTAAGGTTAATACTGTTATGTGTGAATTTGATCCTGTCATTATGATGTTAGCTGGTTATTTTGCCCATTAATTGATGCAGTTTCTTCATAGCATTGATGATCTTTACAATTTGGTATGTTTTTGCAGTGGCTGGTACTGGTTTTCCTTTCCATGTTTAGTGCTTCCTTCAGGAGCTCTTGTAAGGCAGGCCTGGTGGTGACAAAATCTCTCAGCATTTGCTTGTCTGTAAAGGATTTTATTTCTCCTTCACTTATGAAGCTAGTTTGGCTGGATATGAAATTCTAGTTTGAAAAATATTTCTTTCAGAATGTTGAATATTGGTCATGACTGTCTTCTGGCTTGCAGGGTTTCTGCTGAGAGATCTGTTGTTCGTCTGATGGGCTTCCCTTTGTTGGTAACCTAGCCTTTCTCTCTGGCTGCCCTTAACCTTGGTGAATCTGACAATTATGTGTCTTGGGGTTGTTCTTCTCGAGGACTATGTTTGTAGTGTTCTCTGTATTTCCTGAATTTGAATGTTTCTTTTTCTCTTTTTGTCTCTAATCTTGTCTTCTCGCTTTAATTAATTTGACATTCAATTAATTCTCTCGAGGACTATGTTTGTAGTGTTCTCTGTATTTCCTGAATTTGAATGTTCCTTTTTTCTCTTTTTGTCTCTAATCTTGTCTTCTCGTTAATTAATTTAACATTCAATCACTGATATCCTTTCTTCCACTTGATTGAATTGGCTATTGAAACTTGTGTATCCTTCATGAAGTTCTCGTACTGTGGTTTTTAGCTCCATCAGGTCATTTAAGCTCTTCTCTACACTCTTTATTCTAGTTAGCCATTTGTCTAACCTTTTTTCAAGGTTTTTAGCTTCCTTGCGATGGGTTAGAACGTGCTCTTTTAGCTCAGAGAAGTTTGTTATTATTGACCTTCTGAAGCCTGCTTCTATCAACTCGTCAAACTCATTCTCCATACAATTTTGTTCCCTTGCTGGCGAGGACTTGTATTCCTTTGGAGGAGAAGAGACTTTCTGGTTTTTGGAAGTTTCAGCCTTTCTGCTCTGGTTTCTCCCATCTTTGTGATTTTTATCTACCTGTGGTCATTGATGTTGGTGACCTATGGATGGAGGTTTGGTGTGGTTGTCCTTTGCTATTCTGATGTTGATACTGTCCTTTGCTGATGTTGATGCTATTGGTTTCTGTTTGTTAGTTTTCCTTCTAACAGACAGGCCCCTCAGCTGCAGGTCTTTTGGAGTTTGCTGGAGGTCCACTGCAGACCCTGTTTGCCTGGGTATCACTAGCAGCGGCTGCAGAACAGCAAATATTGTTGCCTGATCTTTCTTCTGGAAGCTTGGTCCCAGAGGGCACCCACCTGTAGGAGGTGTCTGTTGACCCCTACTGGGAGGTGTCTCCCAGTCAGGCTACACAGGGGTCAGGGACCCACTTGAGGAGGCAATCTGTCCATTTTCAGAGCTCAAATGCCACAGCTGGGAGAACCACTGGTCTCTTCTGAGCTGTCAGGCAGGGATATTGAAGTCTGCAGAAGTTGTCTGCTTCCTTTTGTTCAGGTATGCCCTGCCCCCTGAGGTGGAATCTAGAAAGGCATTAGGCCTTGCTGAGTTGAGGTGGGCTCCGCCCAGTTGGAACTTCCTTGTGACTTTGCTTACACTGAGCATAGAACTGCCTACTCAAGCCTCAGTAATGGCGATCGTCCCTCCCTCGTCAAGCTCCAGCTCCAGCGGAGGATGTTCCGGAAATATGAATGCCCAGACTGGGATACAGGGGGTGCCTTGGAACTGGGATGCATGGCGCGGGGTGTCGGCGGTGTGTGAGGCACCGGGCTGGGGTGCACCGCGGGGAGGAACACGCTGGGTCTGGGATGCTCCCGGATGGGTCGTCCCAGAGACGTAGGCAGCATCTTACCTTAAAACTCGCGGGTGAGCTCCACGCTGGGCTTGGCCACGGGCTCCAGCTGTTGAGGCTGCTGCAGAGGAGCCGCCGCCATCCCTGCCGCCGGGGAGCCGGGACACATGCTAGACTACGCTTTGATAGGGGCGCTGAGCGCTGCAGTAGTGGCAGAGCCCGCTCCAATCAGGGCCTGCTGCCTAAGCGCTCCTCTCCCGCGCCTCTGAGCGCCGCTCTCCCGCCCCGCCAGGGGAATTGCCGGACTGAGCATGCGCGCCGCGCTGCCGAGTCGCGTGAGACCACGGGCCGCTGGCCTCTACCCCTCTCCTGGGCTCCAGCATGAAAGGCCCGGCGTGCATAACCTGGTGTCCGGGCCTTCGGGGCGGGGGGTAGCGTTCCCGCTTTCCGTGTACTCAGTCCTCGGGCCGTGAGCAGAACTCATTTCTTTTGTTTGTCGACCTGGGTACCTTGCAGGGCCTGTTTCTATTCCCCACCTGCTCAGGACCTGTCCAGCTTGTCCTTGCTGACTCGGGAGGGAACTCGGAACCTAGGGCCATGCTGGGAGAGAACCTGGCCGGATCTGGGAGTCAAGGGGCGGGGAGGTGTTAGAGAGTTCATCCTTCCCCACCCTCGCCAGCCTGGCCCTGCCTCGGGGATCCCCGTGGCGTCCTGGGCGTTCCCGTGCCACCTCCCTTCCAGTTGGCAGCTCTGCAGACACCTCCACCCCTGCACATCACGCTCAGGTTCTGGAGACAGGGAGGAGGGCTGGGGGATCCAGAGATCCAGCCTGGCCAGACTTCTGCTCTCTGCTCAGCTAAGCACCCCACACTGAGAAATGAACACGTGGATTCGATTCAAAGCCCTGAAATCATCTGCATTTTATTTGCACCTCATTTGCAAGTTGTTAATTTGCAACTCTGCTCCTTCCACTCCAGCTTCCTTCTCTCCCATCTCCCCTCAAATTCCCCAGTGGCCCGGGCAAAAAATATCGGTTGGTCTTTGCCAAGGTAGACTCAGCCTTGTCAGCAGGCCTGTCCTGTGTTCTCAGGGGAGGCCTTTACCCAAGGCCACAACAACAGCAGGAATCCCGAGTAAGACGCCACCTTGACGGCAGGGAAGGCTGGATGTTGTCACAGGGCAGAACTGATTTTATGAGGTGAACAGTAAGGTGAGCAGCGGTGGGAAAGGCCAGTGGATGAATGCAGGAACAGCACTAGGAGCTAGAGCCCAACAGTGCCCCGTGGGCTGTCTCCTGGTCCTCAGAGGCGGGACGGGGTTCCTCCACCCACCACCACTGTCTCCCCAGTGATGTAGCTGGCATCTTCAGAGCACAGGAAAGACACGATGCCAGCACAATCCTCTGGCTCGCCTAACCTGGGGAATAGGGGAAGAAAGGAAGGGAGTAAAAATTAAATAGTTCTGGCCCCCTCACCTGGGACACAGGGAATGAAGTTTGCTTAATCAAGAATTATCAGATGACTTTTCAGGATCAGTGTACAAGCTTTCTGCCTATCAAATAGGGTTACCATGAGGATATGCTGTTATAATTTAGTAGAAGCATACTGTACTCTGCAAAAACCATTACCCATAATATTCAAATACTATGGAAACATACTGTTTTATAGAGAGCTCAGGACACCAAGATCCAAAGTTATATAGATAAAATGGTGAGCAATTATTTCATACTTCAAAAAAAAATGGTTTCACATGTGCACACACTAAAGTATCAGGGAGTCTGTGTGACAGTAAATGGTGTGTTTAAAATGATTCAGTTTGTAGAAGTTCAACTTACAGACGACCTTTCCAGGAATCTATACTTGTCCCTTAAAGTCAGGTTCATTTGGTGAGAATGTGCTAATTCTTATTTTGTCAGCGATTGCATAGTTAGGGGACACTTTAATCTGCCTGCCATAGCATGTTCTAGAGGTGGGCAGAGTGAGTACCTCAACCCTAGAAGGGCTGAATTAATGGTTCTCCATTCTGGCTGTATCTTGCAATCATTTGAGAGGCTTAAACAAAAAAAGAAAAGACAAAGAAAAACAAAAGCCCAGATGGTCCAGTCCTACCTTGGACCAATTACAAAAGAATCTCTGGGAGTGGGTGGGGCCTGAGCACCTGCAGTTTAAAAAGCTCCACAGGTGATTCTACTGTGAATCCAGGATTGAGCTACATGGGCTAGATCATTCATGGGAGCTCTAGGATGACAATCCCGTGACTTATAAACCAGGCCTGTAGCTGATGCCTGACATCAGAATGGCTTTGGGAAAATTTGGAATGTCTGGACCGGTACAGAGTTAGGCATCGCTGGCATTTGTCCTTGAGGGACAAGATGGAGGAAGTAGATAGTGCCCTGAAGCCAGAAGGTAAAGAGAGGCAGGGAACTTAGAGGAAAGTGAGCCCAACAAAGGTGCTTGAACAGTTCACCCAGCTCACTGGGGAAGAAAGTAAGTCCTTAGGCAAGGGGAGTTTGGGGCTTAGTAAAGCTCTTCATTCTTTTCATTTGGATTGTAAATCATCAACCTGAGTTTGCAAACGTGTCATTATTCAAAGGAACTAAAAATGCATGGTTTTGGTTTTGGTCCCTGGTCTCCATGGATGCTCAGAGGTGGAGGCAATCCCCCAGATGGAGAGAGGACTCAGGGCTTCTCCCAGAGCTCTGCACTGCTGAAACCCCAATGTCTCTGGGTTTACCTTTTGAAAGGGAAGCTGACTTCTTGCTCAGGCCACAGCAGTGATAGTGTTTATGAATCTGTGGTCTGTGAGGCAGAGAAGAGCCTGCCTGTGTTATCTGTGGGACTGAGACAGCGGGCTGTGGGCTGCTAGGGACCAGACCTTTCCATCTTCATGCCTCTTAGGGCCCTTGATCCCATAACAGTTTTACCTTCTTATCTGCAGGGTTTGTTTCATTCTTTCCTCTTTTTCCTTGTCCATCCAGAGCTGCAGGAAGAAGGGAAATCTCTTTAAGAAGAGGAAAGTGAGGAACAGAAAGGGAAGAAACTGCCCGTCCTCATGGCAACAGAGAGTAAGGATGGAGAGACTTCCCTCTTTCACTTTCTATTCCTTTTTCTACTTCCCAGCTCTCCCTACTGCCCTCATGTGTTTCATTTGTTTCAGGTTCTAGTGATGCATTTTGCTGCGTCTCTCCAATTCTCATCCATGTAAGAGGAGAGGAAACAGTGTGAGTAGAGTCTGAATACCGCAGTCTCCACCCTATGCCTTAGGAATGGTGTGATTGGAGTCTGGCTTAGATAGGGCAGCTGGTACAGAGAGGGAATGTGGAAAAACCCAGGGAAGGAGAACGGAGTGGTTGAGAGCTCAGATACTAGGCTTCCCTGTCCAAGAAGATGGATGCCTTTCAAGGGGTTCCAGTGGGATGCAGAGCTCCCCTTCCTCACCATCCTGCTGAAGCTGGTCTTGATAAGTCCAGGTGCTAGGCAGTTCACCCTAATGTTCCTTGGGGCCAGCTCTATGGCCAGGGTCTTGGTGAGGCCCAGCAAAGCTGTTTTACTGACATTGTAAGGACTGAGGCCCTGGAGAGAGAAAACAATGGGTTAGACTCATAATTTCCAGGTCATTCTTCGTTCTAATAACTAGACATAAAGGGCACTGCTCAATAGGGATCTCCTGTAATGGAGGGGCACAGTTAGGAAACTGTCTTGTGGCCAAACCTCCCCTAGGTTATGGTTTGTGGAGGCAAGGCATCTATTTTGTGGGCAGGGACTTGGTGGTGTGATTCTAAAAGGGGACACAAACTTCTTTGGGTAACAGGTGGGGTGGAAAGATGTACAGGATGGGATGGAAGGGGCAGTCAAAAGGGTTCTTACAGGAAATGGACTGAAGGCTGCTATGGAGGCCACGATCACCACTGAGCCGCCTCTGGAAAAAGAAGAGAGCTGACGGTCTTCCCATTATGGACCACTGCCCTCAGCCCGTGTGGGGTCCCATCTCACCCAGGCTCTCCCTCACTCTCTGTACCCTCGTTTCTCCATTTCTGGCACCACTGCCTTTGTCATCAGGGCTGGGGCCTTCACATTAATGTCCAGAGTCTGAAGCCAAGAGAAGAAGGGGAAACAGCGTGAGTGAAGAGCACTGGAGGAGGCATGGCAATGAGGAGTTAGAGTGGGTTCCTAGGATGTTTGTCAGAGCTGACGAAGATCTTAGGATGATATACCTGCATCTTGCACATGAAGAAACTGAGGTTCAGGGAGAGGTAGCTCTCACCAGCTGCTCAGCTAGATAATGATACATTAGGTTCAGGTGAGAAAAAATGGAGCCTGGTTCATCTTGTTTCGTAACCAGCCAAGTATGACTTGGCCCAGAAGGGGCCTAAATCCTCAGGGCTCCTTTGGATTTGAGCTGCGTTTTCTGCGTTTCTTCAAAAGTAGGGAGAGCCTGCAGTTGTCAGCTTCCTGGACCTGTCTTAAAGTGCGCTATGCTTCTCAGGGAAAATGTGGCCTGACCTTGGATACCTGGGGTTGTTCTAGCACTTCTCTGGCTTCTATACTTAGGGAGTGAGATGCTCTTGGCCCTCTAGGATGGACTTCCTGGCTAGACCTGATTAGAAAGTGGGATCATGAGGAGGCACCTTCTGGGGAAGCTGGGGGACAAGCTACAATCAGAATCCCGACATCCATAATCTAAAACAATTGTATGACCCCTGTTTACATTGTTCTAGACAACTGCTTATATTAAAATATTTCAGTCTTACAGAAAAATTGGAAATAGAAGTACAATGAGTATCTAGATATCTTTCACTTAGATTCACCAATTGCTCACACTTTGTCCCCTTTGTCCTCTCTGTAGATCTGTGCGATTTTTTAAACGAACCACTGAAACTCAGTTGCAAGTTTTCTGAAAGATTTTATATAATAAAATGAAAAATTACTAAGAACACAAATAAAAAAATAAAAATGTAAATTAAAAAAAAAGAAAGTCAGGGCTGGTCGTGGTGGCTCATGCCTGTAATTCTTGCACCTCGGGAGGCCAAGGTGGGTGGACCACTTTGAAGTCAGGAGTTTGAGACCAGCCTGGGCAACATGGCAAACCTCGTCTGTACTAAAAATACAAAAATTAGCCGGATGTGGTGGCATGTGCCTGTAGTCCCAGCTACTCAGGAGGATGAGACAGCTGAATAGCTGGAACCCAGGAGGTGGAGGTTGCAGTGAGCTGAGATAGCACCACTGCACTCCAGCCTGGGGAATTATGTGAGGCTCCATCAGAAAAATAAATAAATAAAATAAGTAAACTCAGTTGCAGATATTACAATGCTCTATTCCTAAATACTTATCATACATTTCCAGAGAGTAACGATGTTCTTTTACACAACCATAATCTGTTATCACAACCAAGAGTCTGACAATGATGATAATGCTATCTAATATATTGGCCTCATTTGTGCCCCAAATGTGTTGTGTTTTTTAAAGTCCAGAGCTCAATCAAGGATCAGCCATTATGTTTGCATTTGATGTACTGTGATAGTTTAAAAGATATATAAAAGAAAAGTTATAGACACATCTGATTTTATTATGCTTTGCAGATTTTTTTTTTTTTTTTTTTTTTTTACAAATTGAAGTTTTGTGGCAACCCTGCGCTAATTGGAGTCATTTTTCCAATGGCATGTGCTGACTTTGTCTCTGGGTCACATTTCGGTAATTCTTGGACTATTTCAGACTTTTTTCATTATTATTATATCTGTCACGGTGATCTATGATCAGTGATCTTTCATGTTTTTATTATAATTGTTTTGGGGTACCAAAAACCACACCCAGAAAAGAAGGTGAACTTAACCGATAAATGTCGTACGTTCTGACTGCTCTGCCCTTCTCCCATCTCTCTCCCTCTCTGTGGGCCTCCATATTCCCTGAGACACATTTATATTGAAATTAGGTCAATTATTAACCCTACAATGGCCTCTAAGTGTTCAAGTGAAAGGAAGAGTCACACATCTTGCACTTTAAATCAAAGGCTAGAAATAATTGAGCTTAGTGAGGAAGGCATGTTGAAAGCTGAGGCAGGCTGAAAGCTAGGCCATGTGCACCAGTTAGCCAAATTGTGAGTGCAAAGGAAAAATTCTTGAAGGGAATTAAAAGTGCTACTTCTGTGAACACATAAATGATAAGAAAGCAAAAAGCTCTATTGTTAATATGGAGAAAAAGTTCTGTGTTCTGGATAGAAGATCAAACTAGCCACAACATTCCCTTAAGCCAAAGCCTAATCAGAAAAAGGCCCTAACTTTTTAATTCTTTGAAGGCTGAGAGAGGTGAGGAAGCTCCAGAAGAAAAGTTGGAAGCTAGCAGAGGTTGGTTCATGAGGTTTAAGAAGCCATCTCTGTAACATAAAAGTGCAAGGTGAAGCAGCAAGTGCTGATGTAGAAGCTGCAGCAAGTTATCCAGAAGATCTAGCTAAGATCAGTGATGAAGGTGGCTACACCAAACAACAGATTTTCCATGTAGATGAAACAACCTTCTAGTGGAAGAAGGTGCCCTGTAGGGCTTTAATGGCTAGAGAGGAGAAGTCAACGCCTGGCTTCAAAACTTCAAAGGACAGGCTTATTCTCTTGTTAGGGGCTAATGCAGCCAGTGACTTTAAGTTGAAGCCAATGCTTATTTACCATTCTGAAAATTCTATGGCTCTCAAGATTTATGCTAAATCTACCCTGCCCATGCTCTATAAATGGAAAACAAAGCCTGAATAACAGTACACTGTTTATAGCATGGTTTACTGGATATTTTAAGCTCAATGTTGATAGCTACTGCTCAGAAAAAAATATTCCTTTCAAACTATTACTGCTCCTTGACAGTGCACCTGGTTAGTCAAAAGCTCTGATGGAGATGTACAAGGAGATTAATGTTGTTTTCATGCCTGCTAACACAACATCCATTCTGCAGCCCATGGATCAGGGGGTAATTCTGACTTGCAAGACTTATTATTTAAGACGTACATTTTGTAAGTCTACAGCTGCCATAGATAGTGATTCCTCTCATGGATCTTGGCAAAGTTAACTGAAAACCTTCTGAAAAGGATTCACCATTCTAGATGCCATTAAGAATATTTGTGATTCATGGGAGGAGGTCAAAATATCTACATTAACAGGAGTCTGGAAAAAGTTGATTCCAACCCTCATGGATGACGTGGAGGGGTTCAAGACTGCATCAGAGGAAGGAACTGCAGATGTGGTGGAAATAGCAAGAGATCCAGAAGTAGAGCCTGAAGATGGGACTGAATTGCTGCAATCTCATGACAAAATGTAAATGGCTGTGGAGTGGCTTCTTATGGATAAGCAAAGAAAGTGGTTTCTTGGGATGGAATCTATTTCTGGTGAAGATGCCACGAACATTGTTGAAATCACAACAGGGGATTTAGAGTATTACATGAACTTAGGTGACTAAGCAGTGGCAGAGTTTGATAGGATTGACTCCAATTTTGAAAGAAGTTTTACTGTGGGTAAATGCTATGAAACAGCATTGCATGCTACAGAGAAATCTTTTGTGAAAGGAAGAATCAACTGATGTGGCAAACTTCACTGCTGGCTTATTTGAAGAAATTGCCACAGCCACCCCAGCCTTTAGCAACACCACCCTAAGTCAGCCACCATCAGTGTTGAGGCAATACCCTCCACCAGCAAAAAGATTACAGCTTCTAAAGTCTCAGATGATTGTTAGCATTTTTTAGCAATAAACTATTTTAAAATTAAGATACATATATATATTTTAAGATATAATACTATTGCTTATTTAATAGACTACCATTACATGACCATTATAGTGTAAACGTAACTTTTATATGCACTGGGAAACCAAAAAATTCATGTGACTTGCTTTATTATAATATTGAATTTATTGTGCAGTGGCCTGGAACCAGACCACAATGTCTCCGAGGTGTGCCTGTACTTAGTTCAAAACTGATTTTCATATGGTCTCTGTTCAGACTGTTCATGAATGATGTTCCTCTATTTTAAAGACTATCAGAATCTGGCTGGGTGCGGTGGCTCGTGCCTGCAATCCCAATACTTTGGGAGGCTGAGGTGGGGGGATCTCTTGCGGTCAGGAATTTGAGACCAGCCTGGGCAACACAGTGAAACCCCATTTCTATTAAAAATACAAAAAATTAACTGGGTGTGGTGGCACATGCCTGTAGTCCTGGGTACTTCAGAGGCTGAGGCACAAGAATCGCTTGAACCTGGGAAGCATAGGTTGCAGTGAGCTGAGATCGCACCACAGCATTCCAGCCTCAGTGACACAGCGAGGAAAAAAGAAAAAGGAAAAAAAAAAAAAGAAAAAAAGAAAAAAAAGAAAGATGGAAAAAAGACAGGGCAAGACTGTCTAAAAAAAGAAAGAAAGAAGCCAACCTTAAATGGTTAGCAGCAAATCTTTGGGTAGTTTTGAAGAAAAGATGATTTATAAAGAGAAGTCATTTTGATGATAGTTCCTAAGAAGGAAGGTTTTGTTGTCATTGTTGTTGTTTTTAATATAGAGAAAAGGTCTCACTGTGTTGCCCAGGCTTCACTCAAACTAGCTCAAACTAGAATCAAAAACTAGCTCACTGAAGAACATTTTGGCACTTTGGTCTTTATGTGTATGAAACACTGGTAAATAAACCGTAGTATTTTCGCAACCTGATACTTTATTGTTGAGAAATTTTTGATGACATCTGATATAGTTGGTATGTTTGTGCCCTCTAAGTCTCATGTTGAAATGTGATCACCAATGTTCAAGGTGGGACCTGGTGTGAGGTGTTTGGGTCATGGGGGTGGATCCCTTATGAATGGCTGGTGCCCTGCCTGTGGCAATGAGTGAGTTCTCACTCTATTAGTTCATGCCAGGACTAGTTGTTTAAAAGAGACTGGTTTCTCTCTCTTGCATCCTCTCTTGCCATGTGACACCCTGCTCCCTTTCTCCTTCTGCCATGATTGTAAGCTTCCTGAGGCCTCATCAGAAGCAGATACTGGCACCATGCTTCTTGTACAGTCTGCAGTATTGTAAGCCAAAACAAACTTCTTGTCTTTATAAATTGCCCAGCTCAGGTATTCCTTTATAGCAACACAGAACAGACTAATACAACATCAGAGTAAAAAGCAAAACCATGGGAAATCATAAAAAATTAGCATTTCCAAATCATGTGGGAATATTAACCTTAATAAACAAAAACAAATATTTTAATTAAAACTTTGTAATTAAATATGTGTGAAATATATTATGAATATAATGTAATTATACATTTTCACATAAAATCCAATGTTCTACCACTTGAATTTAGACATCTGGATCTCAGATTTTCTTGACATTGCTGTTAAGAAGAAAATAATACGGGTTTTTATTTTATTTTTTTAAAGGATGTATGTTTTAAAGGGGCAACTGGTCATTTTACCAGAATTAGTATTTTAAATAACTAGCAGCATTTAATATTTCCCAACTAATGAAAAAGATTACTTTTTGTCAGCAGAAAAGGGGACAGGTGGGTGTGTAAATTTAAGTGTTGTAGTTGTTGGCATATTAGCTGCTATGTCTCTGTTGGAAATCAGCCAGACAGAAGAGCATACCGGGGAAGAAGCCTTGGGAGGGGAGCAGACTACAGCTAATGAAGAGCAAATACAAGAAGTCAGAACTAGGAGTAGCAGAAACGAATAGGAAGGGCAGGGATAGAGCTACCCCTACCCGCCCTTTACCAGGTGTGCTCCACATGTGTGGCACATGGCAAAGAGTCCTCACATTTACACTGCCCTTGACAAACACATTCTAAAAGCAGACGGAGTTTGTACTGAATATGTTCTGAGGCCCCCCCCTGCTGATTTAATCCCCTCTCACCTTGTCCCACACCTCCTCGGTGATATCCATTAGGCTTCCAAAGAAAGGGTTGACAGCAGCATTGGAGACTAGGATATCGATACCTCCATGAAGCTTCACAGCCTAGAGAGAGGGGGTGAGGTCTGGACCAGGGCTGCAGTAAGTAAAGGAGGTGCATTTACCCATGTTGATAAAAACTTTCTTTTGAGCTATGCCCTGTGGCTCATGCCTGTAATCATGGCACTTTGGGAGCCAAGGTGGGAGGATCACTTAGGTTGAGGAGTTTGAGAGAAGCCTGAGCCACATAGCGAGATCTTATCTTTATATTAAAAACAACAACAACGACAACAAAACCTTCCTTCTTAGGAACTGTCGTCAAAATAAGTTCAGTTTCTTAAAACATCTTTTTTCTGAAAACTACCCTAAGGTCTGCTGCTAACCATTTAAGGTTGGCTTCCTTCTTTCTTTTTTAGATGGAGTCTTGCTCTGTCATCCAGGCTGGAGTACAGTGGCATGATCTCAGCTCACTGCAGCCTTGATCTACTGGGTTCAAGCCATCCTCTTGCCTCAGTCCCCAAAGTAGTCGGGAGTATTAGTACTTGCCACCACACCCCGCCAATTTTTGTATTTTTTGTAGAGACAGGGTCTTGCCCTGTTGCCTTCTGGAACTCCTGAGCTCAAGCCATCCACCTGCCTCAGTATCCAAAAGTGTTACAGGTGCGAGCCACCAGGAAGTTTGTCTTATATTTTTTTGCAGTCTTTTCTTCCCACCTCCTATTCTTCTAAGGCTGTCTCTGATCCTTTGCTCTTTTCTTTACACTTGCCCTTTGGGACGCTCCTTCATTCTCATGATTTCAAGTCTCACCTCAAAATCTATTTCTAGACACCTCTTCTTCCTTTCACAGTGATTTCCACCCCCATTTCTCCAAGTGCTTACTGTCCAATTCTCCTTGAATAAGTTACCCTTATCTCAAAGTCAATCTGTTCACACTTATCTAAATGGAAAAACTGGCTTAAATAGAGCTGAAGAAAGTTACCCTGGAGGGGCCTTTGAGATCATCTATTCCAATGTCCTTAAGGTGGAGATGATGAAACAGGTTCTGGGAATTTTCTCAATCATATAGTTGAGTAGTGACACACTGGCGCTAGCTAAGAACAGGAGGCCTGCTTATTCTGTGTTTGGGAAAGTGATTTGCTCAGGGCACAAAGCTAGTTAGCAGTGGAAGAACTAAGGTCAGTCTCCCACTTTGTAGCACACCGCTAATTCATAAGAGCCCTCTGAAAGTGAGTTGGGGTCATTAGGAAACTGGCTGCCCAGGAGAGCCATGATGGGAGAAGATACCAGCCTGAATTTAAAGCAATTCCATATTTAGTTATGATGTCATTTTCCCTGTCTCTGTCTCTCTCTTTTGACCTGAAGGCATGAAAGATTCAAGGTAGAAACTGACATTTAAACTGAGAAAGCCAAGAAAGGCAACATCTCACCTCCTTAATAAGTTATAAGTAGGTAGTGAGGTGTGTGCTAGAGTAATGAATGGCCAAGCAGAATCTGCCAACAAGAGTTTTCAGTACAAAGCCACCTTGAAACCAGACTTTGCATTTGCCCAGAACTGGCAATTTTGATGCCTTGGGCAAGCAGCAGTACATGGGCCCTTGGTCAACTTTGTGCTTCGGACTTGGCACACAGAGGGGTGTTACTAACAATGTACACCATCTGCTAGCTTTCCATTTTAACTAATTATTCTTGTTAACTAGGTGCTAAGCTCAGTTGTTTCTAGATGGTTGAAGGAATGCCTGGGCTGTCAACATGTAAATCTAATAAAATTTACAGTCATATAATCTTTTAAAACCAGTATTAATACTTTCCTGCACCCTTTAAATTTTGGCATAAAGCCCAGTCACCTGCCTTGGTTTTGTATAAGTCTCACAAATGGACTTGTTACCAGGGAGGTGCAGAGTAAGTTAATAAGTGATGTGCGCTGTGCTGAGTTCACATGTTTTTGGGCTGGGTGAGGACAGTGGATTGCTCTAGAATCACCTGGAGACATTTTCTACTCTGCAGTATACCTCATGCCTGTAGTCTTAGCCACTTGGGAGGCTGAGGTGGGAGGATTGCTTGGGTTCAGGGGTTGGAGGTTACAGTGAGCTATGATCATGCCACTGCACTCCAGCCTGGGAAACAGAGTGAGGCCCTGTCTCTGGAAAAATAAAGTATCTAAGTCTTGTTCTAAATTGTGTGATCACTACACTAAAGCGGTTAGGAGCTGTTTGCTCTGTGTTCTGATAGTTATGCATTTTTAAGAAAACATATAATCAAGCAGATAGGCAGCTAATCTGGCTTCTGCTTACCACACACTTAGAAGCTTTGTGGTGCAGACGAGGAGGCCACTGGGTAGTGACCATTCTCAGGGCAGTGGCTTTTCTCATCGCAGGGTAACATGTGGCCATTGGCAGAAGACATTTCAAATAGCTGACAAGTGCTCTGTCATTCTCCTCTCTGACAATGGTCACACAAACTACCTGAGAGCCATTTTTGACTTCGCTCGTGTTTCCCACTTTTTGACATGGGGTTGGAAAATCTTGGTTCGTTCCCACTAAATGTCTCTTGGACACATCTGTTCCAGTCCCACCACACTGCTCTAAACCTGGATGACAGCAACAGCTTCCTCACTGATGCCCTGGATTCAGTGTTTTCTCTGTATATCCTTCCGACCAGAGCCAGATTATCTTTCTTAATAACCATCTTTCTCTTGCTCAAAACCTCACATGGCTTCTTATTTGCTATAAGGATGTCTAAACATATCCTTTTAAGGTCCTTAACATATCCTTTTAAGAAGCTATTGCCGGGTGCGGTGGCTCATGCCTGTAATCCCAGCACTTTGGGAGGCCGAGGGGGCGGATCACCTGAGGTCAGGAGTTCAAGACCAGCCTGGCCAACATTGTGAAACCCCATCTCTACTAAAATACAAAAATTAGCTGGACGTGGTGGTGGATGCCTGTAATCCTAGGTACTTGGGAAGCTGAGGCATGAGGATTGCTTGAACCTGGAGGCTGAGGTTGCAGTGAGCTAAGATTGTGTCATAGCACTCTAGCCTGGGCAACAAGAGTGAAACTCTGTCTCAAAAAAAAAAAAAAAGAAAAAAGAAAAAAAGGATATGGAGGCTCATGGCCTCTATCTTTCCAATGCAGCCCCTTTCCCAGCAGTACTTCTAAGCCTGTGCTCTCCACTGTGGACTGACAGCGCTCCTCTCTTTCCTTCAGTTCCTTCTTGGCTGTCTGCTCATTTTGCGGAGTTTTCTGGAACCTCATCTCTATTCCATCTGTCCATTCACATTTATTCCTAAACGTTTAGCTCAAGTACCACTTCTGGGCTAGGCCTGTAGACCTTGTGAAGTGAACCTAGTGGGGGTCACAGGATGTTTTTTCAGCAGGATTTTGACATTAAATTGCTACTTACATGTCATATAGTTAGTGCTAATTGACCCAGACTCCCAAACAGCTCCTTCCACTATCAGGATCAAGTCCCCAATCTTGGGCTCTGTCCACCAGCCTAGGCCAGCCTTTTTTGGACTCACATTTGTGACTCTCTTGGACTCACATTTGGCTCTTTCCAATGCACATCTGAGCATTTGCCAGACAGTTCCTTCAAAACGGAATTACCCTATACAGTCTACCACACTACCGTCTACTATTGTTAAGATCCTCCTCTTCTAAGAAAATTATGCAAATTATTTCTGCCAACCTTCCAATCTGTTAGCACAATCCTGTACTTTCCATTTTTGGGTAGATTCTCCCTTCCACTCTGCGGAATAAAGTGTGTGTCCTGAGCCTCAAGGGAAGAGGAACTTCCTTTGCTGGATGGTTCATATTTTCTTCAGCAGCTGCAAGGCTGGTGTCCACTACTAATTGTGACATTGACTTATATACTTTCTTTGAGACTAAAGTCCAGTACCTGGTAGTCTGTAGCCAGTCAATAAAGGAAGGGAGCTTGGGAGGTTCGGGTTGAATCACGGCTCTTTCCTTAATGGCTGTGGGACCTTAGGAAGTTGCTCCAGCTATCTGAGCCAGTCTCTGCAGACTGAGAGAATAGTCCTTGCCTTGCTTGGGTTGTTGTCAGGCCTAGAGATAACCTGTGTAAGGCTCTGAACACAGGAAATGGCACATAATAAGTGGCTGAAACATGATGGGCTGCTTCCTGAGGTTCCCAGGGACTTGACTCTATAAGCTGAAGAATAGGGGATTGTTTATTAGCTCATGGGTGGGAACATCTATTTTGTGATTGTATTTACCCTTCTCATCTGTCCAATTAGATGGAAAATTACTAGAGAACCAGTACCAACTGTTTCTTTGGGGTACTCAAGGGATGATGCAGGGTTGAAGCATTAGAATGTTTTAAAATTCTCTGAGATGGGATGATTCTCTGAAGTTAGTTCATGAACATAACAGAAAGGCACACAGTAAAAATGTGCTGCTATCCAGGAAAGCAGGGAAGGAGGATCAGGCTGGCTCCCTTTTCCACTTCCTGGCTCTGTGCCTATTTCCTTGCACCTCACCATAGCCACCAGCCGCTCCCGGTCCTCCGCCTTCCCCACATGGCACACGGTGCCCGTCACGCTCAGCCCTTCCCCCTGCAGCGTGGCCACCGCCTGGTCCACATTCTGCTGCTTCCGGCTGCTGACGACCACGTGGGCCCCATCCTGGGCCAAACGCCGGGCGATGGCAAAGCCGATCCTGTGAGCAGAAAGAGACAAAGACTGCCAAGGCCTGTGCAGGGGAAGAGGTGGACAGCATGGGCTCTGAAGACTGCTCGGGTTTGAATTCTGGCTCTTTCTCTATATGATCTCCACGTGTCTCTTCTATGTGTAAAACAGGCTTAATGGCACGGCCATTTTTGGCACTCATTTACTTTTTCTTATGACCTGGACCACAGCCTCAGTTCCCAAGAACTTACATCACTTTCTACAGTTCCCACCATGAGTGACAGGCTTCATCCCCTGTTGGGACTGAGAGTTAAGAAATGAGCTGGGTGTGCAGCATCCACTTCCATGATTTGAGGGTCTCACTCAGAACAGCCTTGCCCCCAGGTTTCTTTCTTACTAGTCTACAACATTCTCAAAATTCTATCCTTAGTTATTTTTGGGGAACATCTATTTTGTGAAAAGATGGTCTCCGGTCAAAAATGTAAATATTGCCTTGGGAGGAAGAGTTACACATTCTGCACTTGTCAGCCGTTAGCGTTTTACCTACATTTGTATTTTAGTTTTGTGGAGAGCTGGCATCTAGCAAAGTGCTGTAGAAATCAGAACCAGGACAGACAAGAGTGGTGGGTGAGAAACAGGCTGGACAAGGTAGGCCCAGATGTACCGACCTAAACAAAAATCTTGAAACATGGCTCTTGTGTCCCATCTAGGTAAGGGGGAGGGGTCCCGGGAGACTTTCTCGTGCCCAAACAGAGTGTCTGGTACATTTTCATAAAGCTGGAGGCCTTGGGATAGGATTTTGAAATCCAGATTCCCTTGGATTTCTAGTTTCTGGTCTTCCCGGACGCTAGGTGGAGCTGGTTGACTGGGGCAGCCCAGAACACTGCGGGGACCAGAAAGATGGGGCTGCACAGAGGCGGTACAGTTGTGCCAGAGGCAGCAGGGACGCGAACCTGGCAAGGGAGGGTCCAGGGCCAGGGGATTCGGAGGGGCTTCAGGCGGACCACGCGGCTGCTTTTTTCCAGGGCCAGACTTTGGCTGCGTGTGAGGTCTGAGGGCAGGGGCACCGGAGGCCGAGGATGAGAGGCCAGTGCCTGTCACCAGGCAGCCAGGGCCTCAGAAACTCCGGCCGGAGCACTCACCCGTCGGTGGAGGCGGTGACCAGGGCCACCTTATTCGCGAGCGGATCCCGGCGGGTCATCCCGGAGCTGGCCATCCGCACCGAATTCCAAGCGCTGACACAGAGGCCTGGCAGCCCCGCCTTGTGCATGGCTCAGACCAGCAAGTCTGGGTTCCACTCCTTCCAGCGGAGGTGACAGAGAGTAGGGCGAAGGGCAGGACGAAGGACTAAGGGCAGGACGAAGGGCGGGCCGCTTCCCTGCCCGCCCCCTCCCGGTCCTTGGCCCGCAGGAAGTCCTCTGTGGCGGTGCTCGCCTCCCTCCGTCGCCGCTCTCCGCAGCCAGCTACGTTCAGCCCGACTGGGGCTTGCCTTCCCGGGCTAGCTGGTGACCAAAGCGCTCTCTGTTCAAGTTTTCCGTAGGGCTCGCCCCTCCCGTGGCCCCTGCAGGAACCCGCAGACTTTGGCCGCTGCCCTTCTGCATCTGCTTGCCCCGTTTTTCTTCTGCGGGAAGTGGGGGTTTTGAGTTGCTTTTGCTTCTTCAGAATTTCTTCTCCAAGAAAGTCTGGGTCAATGTATGTGACAGCCCACAGGAGGGCAAATGTTTTGAGACTGCCTATGGAGCTGAGGCCTGTGGTCCTCATAGAGTCCACCAGGTGAGGCTGGAGGAGCCTGGGAGAGATGTGATAGGGAGTAACTGCACCAGGTCTGGCACTGCCCTTCACTCTGCCCAAGGTCTCCTCCATCTTCACGGGCCCTGGAGGGCAGACTATGGTCATTGACCAAACAGTATCTCACATCCCTCTCCAAAGGGACTTTCTCCTTTACAGGGGCTAAGTGCTAGAGAGGAGGCTGCAGAGTCCCTGGAGCAGTGGTGGAAATGCTGAGAACTGGGGGCACTCAAGTCTAACCACTATGTCCCCAGGTCTTACCCTCCATCCTAGTTCAATAAATATTTGTTGAATGCAAAATCTCTTTATGAACTGTAAGCTATAAGCACATAGTAGTTACTGCCACCATGTAGTGATTATTATTGCTGCCCTGGGCCAGACTCTTCATCTGTAAATTACTGACGGTATGGAGTAGATGGTGAATAAAGTCCTTACTAGCTATAAATTCTGTGTCCAAGACTTCAGCCTCCACTTCTGCTATGTGGGCTGAAGTGATCTCCCTCCTGGGTTTCTGGGAGAATCAATAAATCTGGATGGCTTATGGTGCACTATAGAAAGACCCGAACAGACGCAAATGTAAGCATCAGAATTTGTTTAACCCACTGGCCTCCAAAGGCCAGACTGAGAAGCAGTGCTGGTCCATGACAACGTTTTCACTAGTGTAAGGCAAAATGAGAAAAGGAAACACATTACAGTGAGTTTCATGAAGCTAAGTCTATTTAACAGTCCTTTATTGTGGAGTATACGTTTGCTCCTTTTTTTGTGTGTGTGTGTTAGTGTTTTCTTTCAGAAAAGATGATGAAAGCAGATGGGTAGGTTTAGAGATGTGTTGTTGGTGAAATCACCAGTTTGGCAACCTTATTCCCCTGCAACTGGGGGGAAAAATCCTGGTTTATGAAATCCAGTTCTAGGGATGACTTTTTAATATAATTCATGTTTGCTTAAGATTCATTTAGTGTATGTGTAGGTCAATTGTGCAGCTGAAAAAGGATATCAACATTCAGCTGGGCGTGGTGGTTCATGCCTGTAATCCCAGCACTTTGGGAGGCCGAGGCGGGCAGATCACGAGGTCAGGAGATCAAGCCCATCCTGGCTAACATGGTGAAACCCCGTCTTTACTAAAAATACAAAAAATTAGTCGGGTATGGTGGCACGTGCCTGTAGTCCCAGCTAATCGGGAGGCTGAGGCAGGAGAATGACATGAACCTGTGAAGCGGAGCTTGCAGTGAGCTGAGATTGCGCCACTGCACTCCAGCCTGAGCGACAGACGGAGACTCTGTCTCAAAAAAAAAAAAGAAAAAGAAAAAGAAAAAAAATGGATTTCGACATTCAAAAGAGGATATATGGCAAGCAAGTAATAGAACAGGCCTGCACTGGATTTCTACTATTTTCCTCAGCCAAGAAGTAACAGCTTCAGTACTCTGCTTTGGTACTCAGCACATCCCGATGAGATAGGAGAGCTTAAGTATAATTTTCCCCATGTCCAGGGAAAACTGACTCTGACTGGTCCTCCTCAGTCTGACCTCATGAATTATTGACAGAGGCTGGAAGCGCCACACTCCTTGTCCTCTCGCACTCTTTGGTGCTAATGCACTGTGGAAACCCTTTCCAGGGCTCTCCATCTGTGTGTAGGGCTGGGGAGAGGGTACACAGGAGGACTGCTGCAGGGCTTCTCAGGGCTTGGTTCAAAGGGACAGGCCTGCAGGGGGCGTTTGATCTCTCTTCCCCTTCTCTTCAGAGGTAGGCTGACTGAGGGGCGGAGGGTTGCAGGAAGGTGAGGAAGACTACACTTCAAAGAGCAAAGGATTCTGGGAAAAGAGAATTGTGGCTTGGGAGCTTGGTGAACATCACATGGCCCTTCCTTTTGTGGGCAGGGTTGCTATTTGTCCTCCAGCACTATTTCTTTTGCAAAGAGCACAGGAGACATTAGGGAGGGGGCCTGTGAGCAGAAAAGGATAGAAGGAAGTCAAGAAGTATGGGTATAGCACTACTATAGTACTACTATAGCACTAGTATAGCAGTACTATAGCACTAGTATAGCACTACTCCTCATCAAGCTGACTTATTGGAGATAAGAACGGGAAATCTTGGGCCGGGCATGGTGGCTCACGCCTGTAATCCCAGCACTTTAGGAGGTCGTAGTGATCACATCACTTGAGGTCAGGAGTCCGAGACCAGCTGGCTGAGATGGTGAAACCTCATCTCTACTGAAAATACCAAAATTAGCCAAGTGTGGTCTGGAGTTTGAGACCAGCCTGGCCAACATGGTGAAACCCTGTCTTTACTAAAACTACAAAACTTAGTTGGGCGTGGTCAGGAGTTCAAGACCAGCCTGACCAACATGGTGACACTCCGTCTCTACTAAAAATACAATAGCTAGTTGGGCCTGGTGGCACGTGCCTGTAATCCCAGCTACTCAGGAGGCTGAGGCAGAAGAATTGCTTGAACCTGGGAGGCAGAGGTTGCAGTGAGCCGAGATCACGCCACTGCACTCCAGCCTGGGCAACAGAACGAGAGACTCCATCTAAAAAAAACAAAAACAAAAACAAAAACAGGAAATCTTCCAGGGAAATACATGCATATGTGGGAGTATCTCTTTGAGATGGGAGCTGTAATAGGCAATGGGATTGTTCTTGTATAGAGATGGTAACATCTGCCTGTCTTGAGGAACAAATGCCTCCACTATTGAGGGCTCTACTCCCATCCTTTTCAAGGGCTGCCTGTGGTCCAGAAGAGGATTCACCTGGGGTGGAATTTAAGTCTTGCATTTTGCAATAGCTGTCCTAGATTGACTGTTGAGTCATGCATCACTGACACAAGTCAGGATTAGGCAATGTGGGAGGGCTGGTGTGGGGTTAGGACAACTGCCAAGCAGAGAAAGTAAGAGTGTTAACAGTATTTATTGAGCACTTCCTTACTAAGTGCTGACAAGTTTTAAGTGCTTTTTTATAAATTTTATTGAATATTTTTAATCTGGTGAAATGGGTGTTTTAATGAAGGGAGCCAGAGGCCTGAGGGTTGTGACCAACTCAGCATTCCACTGAAGGCTATATGATCAAACAGCAAACTGTTTATCATGAATGCGGAATGTGGGCCAACTCACTTCTGCACCTGCCGCCAGGAGGTTTACTGAGGGCAATCACTCCCTGGTGCTGTGCTCCTTGAGGTTATCTACTGCAATATCTGGAGACTACTGTTCAAAGAATGCACTCATGCAAGCCTGCACTAAGTCAAGCAGCTGACTGACAACCACCCGTTTCTCCCTACCTCCTTTACTCAATAAATACAAAGGGCTGTGGAAACTCAGGGCCCTTGTTCACTAGAAGCAAGGAGCCCCCAACCCCCTCTTCCAAATGTGCTCATCTTTGTCTTTATTCCTGCATTAATATTCTTTTGTTCAGTCCACCAAGGACTGCGGCATTTTAAATTCGTTTTTGTTTGTTTGTTTGTTTTTTTGAGATGGTATCTTGCTCTGTCACCAGGCTGGAGTGCAGTGGCACAATCTCGGCTCACTGCAACCTGTTCCTCCCAGGTTCAAGCGATTCTTCTGCCTCAGCCTCCCGAGTAGCTGGGACTACAGGTGCACACCACCTCACCCAGCTAATTTTTGGGTTTTTAGTAGAGATGGGGTTTCACCATGTTGGCCAGGATCGTCTCGATCTCGACCTAGTGATCTTCCTTCCTTGGCCTCCCAAAGTGCTGGTATTACAGGCATGAGCCACTGTGCCCGGTCAGGTGTTTTAAATTCTATATGTGAAATCAGAGTGAGTGATGACAACCTCAATCACTGTCTGTGTTGTATAGTTACATTTCATTTTTCTGGCATTTTTGGGGGATTGATAGTTTTCACATAAATCAATTTTCTCTGAATTGGAATTTTAACTTTTAGGATCAGTGTGTTTTTCAAATCAACACATCTATTCATTAAATTATAAAAATAACACATGCTCATTATTTTAAAAAGGGATAAAAAGTTATGAGAAAACTGAAAGGTAACTCTTCCTTATGGTTCCTTTACCTTTTTCCCATATAGCTCTTGGCTTTGTGTATCCTTCCAGAAGTTTCCTATACATTTACATGCATTTTTCTTCTAAAAATTGTGTCACAAATGAGATGACACTATACATACTGTCCTTCAAATTGCTTTTCTTTTATTTCTCCCATGTTCCAACCCCCACTTTTTTATTTCTTTTTTAAAATTTTTTTCTTTTTTAAAATTATTATACTTTAATTTCTGAGATACATGTGCAGAACTTGCAGGTTTGTTATATAGGTATAAACGTGCCATGGTGGTTTTCTGCACCCATCAACCCATCATCTACATTAAGTATTTTTTCAAATGCTCTCCCTCCCCTAGCCCCGCATGCTGCCGACAGGCCCTGTTGTGTGATGTTCCCTTCCCTGTGTCCATGTGTTCTCACTGTTCCACTCCCACTTATTAGTGAGAACTTGCAGTGTTTGGTTTTCTGTTTTTGTGTTAGTTTGCTGAGAATGATGGTTTCCAGCTTCATCCATGTCCCTGCAAAGGACATGAACTCATCCTTTTTTATGGCTGCATAGTATTCCATGGTGTATATGTGCCACATTTTCTTTATCCAGTCTGTTATTGATGGGCATTTGGGTTGGTTCCAAGTCTTTGTATTGTGAACAGTGCTGCAAAAAACATACATGTGCATGTATTTTTATATTAGAATGATTTATAATCCTTTAAGTATATACCCAGTAATGGGATTGCTAGGTCAAATGGTATTTCTGGTTCTAGATCCTTGAGGAATGGCCACACTGTCTTCTGCAATGGTTGAACTAGTTTACATTCCCACCAACAGTGTAAAAGTGTTCCTCTTTCTCCATCTCCTTTCTAGCATCTGTTGTTTCCTGACATTTTAATGATTGCCATTCTAACTGGTGTGAGATGGTATCTCCTTGTAGTTTTGATTTGCACTTAGATTCTGGATATTAACCCATTGTCAGATGAATAGATTGCAAAAATTTTCTCCCATTCTGTAGATGGCCTGTTCACTCTGATAGTTTCTTTTGCTGCGCCGAAGCTCTTTAACTAGGTCCCCTTTGTCTATTTTGGCTTTTGTTGCCATAGCTTTTGGTGTTTTAGTCATGAAGTCTTTGCCCATACTTATGTCCTCAATGGTATGGCCTCAGTTTTCTTTTAGTGTTTTTATGGTTTTAGGTCTTACATTTAAGTCTTTAATCCATCTGGAGTTAATTTTTTTATAAGGTGTAAGGACGGCATCCAGTTTCAGATTTCTGCATATGGCTAGCCAGTTTTCCCAACACCATTTATTAAATAGGGAATCCTTTCCTCATTGTTTGTTTTGGTCAGGTTTGTCAAAGATCAGATGGTTTTGGATGTGTGGTGTCATTTCTGAGGCCTCTGTTCCATTCCATTGGTCTAGATATCTGTTTTGGTACCAGAACCATGCTGTTTTGGTTACTGTAGCCTTGCAGTATAGTTTGAAGTCAGGTAGCATGATGCCTCCAGCTTTGTTCTTTTTGCTTAGGATTGTCTTGGTTATATGGGCTCTTTTTAGGTTCCATACGAAATTTAAAGTAGCTTTTTCCAATTCTGTGAAGAAAGTCAATGGTAGCTTTTTGGGGACAGCATTGAATGTATAAATTACCTTGGGCAGTATGGCCATTTTCATGATATTGATTCTTCCTATCCACAAACATGGAATGTTTTTCCATTTGTTTGTATCCTCACTTATTTCCTTGAGCAGTGGTTTGCAGTTCTCCTTGAAGAGGTCCTTCACGTCCCATGTAAGTTGGATTCCTAGGTATCTTATTCTCTTTGTAGCAATTGTGAATGGGAGTTCACTCATGATTTGGCTGTCTATTATTGGTGTATAGGAATGCTTGTGATTTTTGCACATTGATTTTGTATCCTGAGACTTTGTTGAAGTTGCTTATCAACTTAAGGAGATTTTGGGCTGAGATGATGGGGTTTTCTAAATAGACAATCATGTCATCTGCAAACAGGGACAATCTGACTTCCTCTTTTCCTAATTGAATACCCTTTATTTCTTCCCCTTGCCTAAGTGCCCTGGCTGGAACTTCCAATACTATGTAGAATAGGAGTGGTGAGGGAGGGCATCCTTGTCTTATGTCAGTTTTCAAAGGGAATGCTTCCAGTTTTGCCCATTCAAATAGTTATTATTTTGAGATGCATTACATCTATTCCTAGTTTATTGAGAGTTTTTAGCATGAAGGGGTGTTCAACTTTGTCAAAGACTTTTCTGCATCTATTGAGATAATCATGTGGTTTTTTATCCTTGCTTCTGTTTATGTGATGGATTACATTTATTGATTTGCATATGTTGAACCAGCCTTGCATCCCAGGGATGAAGCCAACTTGATCGTGGCGGATAAGCTTTTTGATGTGCTTCTGTATTCAGTTTGCCAGTATTTTGTTGAGGATTTTCACAATGATGTTCCTCAGGGACATTGGCCTAAAATTCTCTTTTTTTGTTGCATCTCTGCCAGGCTTTGTTATCAGGATGATGCTGGCCTTATAAAATTAGTTAGGATTCCTTCTTTTTGTATTTATTGTAATAGTTTCAGAAGGAATGGTACCAGCTCCTCTTACTACCTCTGGTAGAATTCGGCTGTGAATCCATCTGGTCCTAGACTTTTTTTTTGTTTGGTAGACTATTAATTATTGCCTCAGTTTCAGAACCTGTTATTAGTGTATTCAGTGAATCAACTTCTTCCTGATTTAGTCTTGGGTGGGTGTATTTGTCTGGGAATGTATCTATTTCTTCTAAGTTTTCTAGATTATTTGCATAGAGATGTTTGTAATATTCTCTGATGGTAGTGTGTATTTCTGTGGGATCAGTGGTGATATTCCCTTTATCATTTTTTATTGTGTCTATTTGATTCTCCTTTTCTTTCCTGGTAGTCTTGCTAGTGGTCTATCTATTTTGTTGATCTTTAAAAAATAACCCAGCTCTTGGATTCATTGCTTTTTTGAAGTTTTTCTTTTTGTGTGTCTCTGTCTCCTTCAGTCCTGCTCTGATCTTAGTTATTTCTTATCTTCTGCTAGCTTTTGAATTTTTTTGCTCTTGCTTCTCTAGTTCTTTTAATTTTAACATTAGGGTGTTGAGTTTAGGTCTTTCCTGCTTTCTCTTGTGGGCATTCAGTGCTATAAATTTCCCTCTACAAACTGCTTTAAATGTGTCCCAGAGATTCTGGTATGTTGTGTCTTTGTTCTCATTGATTTCAAAGAACATCTTTACTTCTGCCTTCGTTTTGTTATTTACCCAGTAGTCATTCAGGAGCAGGTTGTTCAGGTTGTTCAGTTTTTATGTAGTTGTGCAGTTTTGAATGAGTTTCTTAATCCTGAGTTCTAATCTGATTGCAGTGTGGTCTGAGAGACAGTTTGTTGTGATTTCTGTTCTTTGACATTTGGTGAAGAGTGTTTTACTTCCAATTATGTGGTCAATTTCAGAATAAGTGTGATATGGTGCTGAGAAGAATATATATTCTGTTGATTTGGGGTGGAGAGTTCTGTAGATTTGTATTACACCTGCTTGGTCTAGAGCTGAGTTCAAGTCCTGGACATCCTTGTTAATTTTCTGTCTAATATTAACAGTTGGGTGTTAACGTCTCCCATTATTATTGTGTGGGAGTCTAAGCCTCTTTGTAGGTCTCTAAGAACTTGCTTTATGAATCTGGGAGCTCCCGTATTTGGTGCATATATATTTAGGATAGTTAGCTCTTCTTGTTGAATTGATCCGTTTACCATTATGTGATGACTTTCTTTGTCTCTTTTCATCTTTGTTGGTTTAATGTCTGTTTTATTAGAGACTAGGATTGCAACCCCTGCCTTTTTTCCTTTCCATTTGTTTGGTAGATCTTCCTCCATCCCTTCATTTTAAGCCTACGTGTGTCTTAGCACATGAGATGGGTCTTCTGACTATAGCCCACCAATGGGTCTTGACTCTTTATCCAATTTGCCAGTCTGTGTCTTTTAATTGGGCATTTATCCCGTTTACATTTAAGGTTAATATTGTTATGTGTGAATTTGATCCTGTCATTATGATGTTAGCTGGTTATTTTGCCCATTAATTGATGCAGTTTCTTCATAGCATTGATGATCTTTACAATTTGGTATATTTTTGCAGTGGCTGGTACCGGTTGTTCCTTTCCATGTTTAGTGCTTCCTTCAGGAGCTCTTGTAAGGCAGGCCTGGTGGTGACAAAATCTCTCAGCATTTGCTTGTTTGTAAAGGATTTTATTTCTCCTTCACTTATGAAGCTGGTTTGGCTGGATATGAAATTCTAGTTTGAAGAATATTTTATTTCAGGATGTTGAATATTGGTCATGACTGTCTTCTGGATTGTAGGGTTTCTGCTAAGAGATCCCCTGTTAGTCTGATGGGCTTCCCTTTGTTGGTAACCCAACCTTTCTCTCTGGCTGCCCTTAACCTTGGTGAATCTGACAATTATGTGTCTTGAGGTTGCTCTTCTTAAGGGGTATGTTTGTGGTGTTCTCTGTATTTCCTGAATTTGAATGTTCCTTTTTTCTCTTTTTGTCTGTAATATTGTCTTCTGACTTTAATTAATTTGACATTCAATCACTGATATCCTTTCTTCCACTTGATTGAATTGACTATTGAAGCTTGTGTATCCTTCATGAAGTTCTTGTACTGTGGTTTTCAGCTCCATCAGGTCATTTAAGCTCTTCTCTACACTCTTTATTCTAGTTAGCCATTTGTCTAACCTTTTTTCAAGGTTTTTTAGCTTCCTTGTGATGGGTTAGAACGTGCTCCTTTAGCTCGGAGAAGTTTGTTATTATTGACCTTCTGAAGCCTGCTTCTATCAATTCGTCAAACTCATTCTCCATACAACTTTGTTCCCTTGCTGGCAAGGACTTGTATTCTGTTGGAGGAGAAGAGACTTTCTGGTTTTTGGAAGTTTCAGCCTTTCTGCTCTGGTTTCTCCCATCTTTGTGGTTTTATCTACCTTTGGTCATTGATGTTGGTGACCTACGGATGGGGTTTTGGTGTGGTTGTCCTTTGCTATTCTGATGTTGATACTGTCCTTTGCTGATGTTGATGCTATTGGTTTCTGTTTGTTAGTTTTCCTTCTAACAGACAGGCCCCTCAGCTGCAGGTCTTTTGGAGTTTGCTGGAGGTCCACTGCAGACCCTGTTTGCCTGGGTATCACTAGCAGCGGCTGCAGAACAGCAAATATTGTTGCCTGATCTTTCTTCTGGAAGCTTGGTCCCAGAGGGCACCCACCTGTAGGAGGTGTCTGTTGACCCCTACTGGGAGGTGTCTCCCAGTCAGGCTACACAGGGGTCAGGGACCCACTTGAGGAGGCAATCTGTCCATTTTCAGAGCTCAAATGCCACAGCTGGGAGAACCACTGGTCTCTTCTGAGCTGTCAGGCAGGGATATTGAAGTCTGCAGAAGCTGTCTGCTTCCTTTTGTTCAGGTATGCCCTGCCCCCTGAGGTGGAATCTAGAAAGGCATTAGGCCTTGCTGAGTTGAGGTGGGCTCCGCCCAGTTGGAACTTCCTTGTGACTTTGCTTACACTGAGCATAGAACTGCCTACTCAAGCCTCAGTAATGGCGATCGTCCCTCCCTCGTCAAGCTCCAGCTCCAGCGGAGGATGTTCTGGAAATATGAATGCCCAGACTGGGATACAGGGGGTGCTTTGGAACTGGGATGCATGGCGCGGGGTGTCGGCGGTGTGTGAGGCACCGGGCTGGGGTGCACCGCGGGGAGGAACACGCTGGGTCTGGGATGCTCCCGGATGGGTCGTCCCAGAGACGTAGGCAGCATCTTACCTTAAAACTCGCGGGTGAGCTCCACGCTGGGCTTGGCCACGGGCTCCAGCTGTTGAGGCTGGTGCAGAGGAGCCGCCGCCATCCCTGCCGCCGGGGAGCCGGGACACATGCTAGACTACGCTTTGATAGGGGCGCTGAGCGCTGCAGTAGTGGCAGAGCCCGCTCCAGTCAGGGCCTGCTGCCTAAGCGCTCCTCTCCCGCGCCTCTGAGCGCCGCTCTCCCGCCCCGCCAGGGGAATTGCCGGACTGAGCATGCGCGCCGCGCTGCCGAGTCGCGTGAGACCACGGGCCGCTGGCCTCTACCCCTCTCCTGGGCTCCAGCATGAAAGGCCCGGCGTGCATAACCTGGTGTCCGGGCCTTCGGGGCGGGGGTAGCGTTCCCGCTTTCCGTGTACTCAGTCCTCGGGCCGTGAGCAGAACTCATTTCTTTTGTTTGTCGACCTGGGTACCTTGCAGGGCCTGTTTCTATTCCCCACCTGCTCAGGACCTGTCCAGCTTGTCCTTGCTGACTCGGGAGGGAACTCGGAACCTAGGGCCATGCTGGGAGAGAACCTGGCCGGATCTGGGAGTCAAGGGGCGGGGAGGTGTTAGAGAGTTCATCCTTCCCCACCCTCGCCAGCCTGGCCCTGCCTCGGGGATCCCCGTGGCGTCCTGGGCGTTCCCGTGCCACCTCCCTTCCAGTTGGCAGCTCTGCAGACACCTCCACCCCTGCACATCACGCTCAGGTTCTGGAGACAGGGAGGAGGGCTGGGGGATCCAGAGATCCAGCCTGGCCAGACTTCTGCTCTCTGCTCAGCTAAGCACCCCACACTGAGAAATGAACACGTGGATTCGATTCAAAGCCCTGAAATCATCTGCATTTTATTTGCACCTCATTTGCAAGTTGTTAATTTGCAACTCTGCTCCTTCCACTCCAGCTTCCTTCTCTCCCATCTCCCCTCAAATTCCCCAGTGGCCCGGGCAAAAAATATCGGTTGGTCTTTGCCAAGGTAGACTCAGCCTTGTCAGCAGGCCTGTCCTGTGTTCTCAGGGGAGGCCTTTACCCAAGGCCACAACAACAGCAGGAATCCCGAGTAAGACGCCACCTTGACGGCAGGGAAGGCTGGATGTTGTCACAGGGCAGAACTGATTTTATGAGGTGAACAGTAAGGTGAGCAGCGGTGGGAAAGGCCAGTGGATGAATGCAGGAACAGCACCAGGAGCTAGAGCCCAACAGTGCCCCGTGGGCTGTCTCCGGGTCCTCAGAGGCGGGACGGGGTTCCTCCACCCACCACCACTGTCTCCCCAGTGATGTAGCTGGCATCTTCAGAGCACAGGAAAGACACGATGCCAGCACAATCCTCTGGCTCGCCTAACCTGGGGAATAGGGGAAGAAAGGAAGGGAGTAAAAATTAAATAGTTCTGGCCCCCTCACCTGGGACACAGGGAATGAAGTTTGCTTAATCAAGAATTATCAGATGACTTTTCAGGATCAGTGTACAAGCTTTCTGCCTATCAAATAGGGTTACCATGAGGATATGCTGTTATAATTTAGTAGAAGCATACTGTACTCTGCAAAAACCATTACCCATAATATTCAAATACTATGGAAACATACTGTTTTATAGAGAGCTCAGGACACCAAGATCCAAAGTTATATAGATAAAATGGTGAGCAATTATTTCATACTTCAAAAAAAAAAAATGGTTTCACATGTGCACACACTAAAGTATCAGGAAGTCTGTGTGACAGTAAATGGTGTGTTTAAAACGATTCCATTTGTACAGGTTCAACTTACAGATGACCTTTTCAGGAATCTATACTTGTCCCTTAAAGTCAGGTTCATTTGGTGAGAATGTGCTAATTCTTTTTTTGTCAGCGATTGCATAGTTAGGGGACACTTTAATCTGCCTGCCATAGCATGCTCTAGAGGTGGGCAGAGTGAGTAGCTCAACCCTAGAAGGGCTGAATTAATGGTTCTCCATTCTGGCTGTACCTTGCAATCATTTGAGAGGCTTAAACAAAAAAAGAAAAGACAAAGAAAAACAAAAGCCCAGATGGTCCAGTCCTACCTTGGACCAATTAAAAAAGAATCTCTGAGAGTGGGCGGGGCCTGAGCACCTGCAGTTTAAAAAGCTCCACAGGTGATTCTACTGTGAATCCAGGATTGAGCTACATGGGCTAGATCATTCATGGGAGCTCTAGGATGACAATCCCGTGACTTATAAACCAGGCCTGTAGCTGATGCCTGACATCAGAATGGCTTTGGGAAAATTTGGGATGTCTGGACCGGTACAGAGTTAGGCATCGCTGGCATTTGTCCTTGAGGGACAAGATGGAGGAAGTAGATAGTGCCCTGAAGCCAGAAGGTAAAGAGAGGCAGGGAACTTAGAGGAAAGTGAGCCCAACAAAGGTGCTTGAACAGTTCACCCAGCTCACTGGGGAAGAAAGTAAGTCCTTAGGCAAGGGGAGTTTGGGGCTTAGTAAAGCTCTTCATTCTTTTCATTTGGATTGTAGATCATCAACCTGAGTTTGCAAACGTGTCATTATTCAAAGGAACTAAAAATGCATGGTTTTGGTTTTGGTCCCTAGTCTCCATGGATGCTCAGAGGTGGGGGCAATCCCCCAGATGGAGAGAGGACTCAGGGCTTCTCCCAGAGCTCTGCACTGCTGAAACCCCAATGTCTCTGGGTTTACCTTTTGAAAGGGAAGCTGACTTCTTGCTCAGGCCACGGCAGTGATAGTGTTTATGAATCTGTGGTCTGTGAGGCAGAGGAGAGCCTGCCTGTGTTATCTGTGGGACTGAGACAGCGGGCTGTGGGCTGCTAGGGACTAGACCTTTCCATCTTCATGCCTTTTAGGGCCCTTGATCCCATGACAGTTTTACCTTCTTATCTGCAGGGTTTGTTTCATTCTTTCCTCTTTTTCCTTGTCCATCCAGAACTGCAGGAAGAAGGGAAATCTCTTTATGTTTAAGAAGAGGAAAGTGAGGAACAAAAAAGAAAGAAACTGCCCGTCCTCATGGCAACAGAAAATAAGTATGGAGACTTCCCTCTTTCACTTCCTATTTCTTTTTCTAGCTCCCAGCTCTCCCCACTGCCCTCATCTATTTCATTTGTTTCAGGTTCTAGTGATGCATTTTGCTGCATCTCTCCAATTCTCATCCATGTAAGGAGAGAGGAAACAGTGTGAGTATAGTCTGAATACCTCAGTCTCTACCCTATGCCTTAGGAAAGGTGTGACTGAAGTCTGGCTTGGATAGGGCAGCTGGTACAGAGAGGGAATATGGAAAAGCCAAGGGAAGGAGAATGGAGTGGTTGAGAGTTCAGGAATCAGGTACTGGGCTTCCCCATCCAAGAAGATGGATGCCTTTTAAGGGGTTCCAGTGGGATGCAGAGCTCTCCTTCCTCACCATCCTGCTGAAGCTGGTCTTGATAAGTCCAGGTGCTAGGCAGTTCACCCTAATGTTCCTTGGGGCTAGTTCTATGGCCAGGGTCTTGGTGAGGCCCAGCAAAGCTGTTTTACTGACATTGTAAGGAAGGAAGCCCTGGAGATAGAAAACAATGAGTTAGACTCATAATTTCCAGGTCACTCTTGGTTCTAATAACTAGATATAAAGGGCAGTGCTCAATAGGGATCTCCTGTAATGGAGGGGCACAGTTAGGAAACTGTCTTGTGGCTAAACCTCCCTTAGGTCATGGTTTGTGGAGGCAAGGCATCTATTTTGTGGGCAGGGACTTGGTGGTGTGATTCTAAAAGGGGACACAAACTTCTTTGGGTAACAGGTGGGGTGGAAAGATGTACAGGATGGGATGGAAGGGGCAGTCAAAAGGATTCTTACAGGAGATGGACTGAAGGCTGCTATGGAGGCCACGATCACCAGTGAGCCGCCTCTGGAGAAAGAAGAGAGCTGACAGTCTTCCCATTATGGACCACTGCCCTCAGCCCGTGTGGGGTCCCATCTCACCCAGGCTCTCCCTCACTCTCTGTACCCTCGTTTCTCCATTTCTGGCACCACTGCCTTCGTCATCAGGGCTGGGGCCTTCACATTAATGTCCAGAGTCTGAAGCCAAGAGAAGAAGGGGAAACAGCGTGAGTGAAGAGCACTGGAGGAGGCATGACAATGAGGAGTTAGAGTGGGTTCCTAGGATGTTTGTCAGAGCTGACGAAGATCTTAGGATGATATACCTGCATCTTGCACATGAAGAAACTGAGGTTCAGGGAGAAGTAGCTCTCACCAGCTGCTCAGCTAGATAATGATACATTAGGTTCAGGTGAGAAAAAATGGAACCTGGTTCATCTTGTTTCGTAAACAGCAAGGTATGATGTGGCCCAGAAGGGGCCTAAATCCTCAGGGCTCCTTTGGATTTGAGCTGCGTTTTCTGCGTTTCTTCAAAGTAGGGAGAGCCTGCAGTTGTCAGCTTCCTGGACTTGCCCTAGAGTGGGCCATGCTTCTCAGGGAAAATGTGGCCTGACCTTGGATACCTGGGGTTGTTCTAGCACTTCTCTGGCTTCTGTACTTAGGGAGTGAGATGCTCTTGGCCCTCTAGGATGGACTGCCTGGCTAGACCTGATTAGAAAGTGGGATCATGAGGATGCACCTTTTGGGGAAGCTGGGGGACAGGCTACAATCAGAATCCCGACATCCATAATCTAAAACAATTGTATGACCCCTGTTTACATTGTTCTAGACAACTGCTTATATTAAAATATTTCCATCTTACAGAAAAATTGGTAATAGAAATATAATGAATATCTGGAGATCCTTCACTTAGATTCACCAGTTGTTCACATTTTGTCCCCTTTGTCCTCTCTGTAGATCTGTACAGTTTTTTAAATGAACCACTGAAACTCAGTTGCAAGTTTTCTGAAAGATTTTATATAATAAAATGAAAAATTACTAAGAACAAAAATTAAAAAAATAAAAATGTAAATTCAAAAAAAGTAACTCAGGGCTGGTTGTGGTGGCTCATGCCTGTAATCCCTGCACTTCGGGAGGCCAAGGTGGGTGGATCACTTTGAGATCAGGAGTTTGAGACTAGCCTGGGCAACATGGCAAAGCTCATCTGTACTAAAAATACAAAAATTAGCCGGATGTGGTGGCATGTGCCTGTAGTCCCAGCTACTCAGGAGGATGAGACGGCAGAATAGCTTGAACCCAGGAGGTGGAGGTTGCAGTGAGCTGAGATAGCACCACTGCACTCCAACCTGGGGAATAGTGTGAGGCTCCATCACAAAAATAAATACATCAGTAAAATAAAATAAGTAAACTCAGTTGCAGATATTACAATGCTCTATTCCTAAATACTTATCATACATTTCCAGAGAGTAACGATGTTCTTTTACACAACCATAATCTGTTATCACAACCAAGAGTCTGACAATGATGATAATGCTATCTAATATATGGGCCTCATTTGTGCCCCAAATGTGTGTTGCGTTTTTTAAAGTCCAGAGCTCAATCAAGGATCAGCCATTATGTTTGCATTTGATGTACTGTGATAGTTTAAAAGATATATAAAAGAAAAGTTATAGACACATCTCATTTTATTATGCTTTGCAGATTTTTTTTTTTTTTTACAAATTGAAGTTTCATGGCAACCCTGCGCTAATTGGAGTCATTTTTCCAATGGCATGTGCTGACTTTGTCTCTGGGTCACATTTTGGTAATTCTTGGAATATTTCAGACTTTTTTCATTATTATTATATCTGTCACAGTGATCTGTGATCAGTGATCTTTCATGTTTTTATTATAATTGTTTTGGGGTACCAAAAACCACACCCAGAAAAGAAGGTGAACTTAACCGATAAATGTCGTACGTTCTGACTGCTCTGCCCTTCTCCCATCTCTCTCCCTCTCTGTGGGCCTCCATATTCCCTGAGACACATTTATATTGAAATTAGACCCATTAATAACCATATAATGGCCTCTAAGTTTTCAAGTGAAAGGAAGAGTCACACATCTTGCACTTTAAATCAAAGGCTAGAAATAATTGAGCTTCGTGAGGAAGGCATGTTGAAAGCTGAGGCAGGCTGAAAGCTAGGCCATGTGCACCAGTTAGCCAAATTGTGAGTGCAAAGGAAAAATTATTGAAGGAAATTAAAAGTGCTACTTCTGTGAACACATAAATGATAAGAAAGCAAAACAGCTTTATTGTTAATATAGAGAGAAAGTTCTAGTGTTCTGGACAGAAGATCAAACTAGCCACAACATTCCCTTAAGCCAAAGCCTAATCAGAAAAAGGCCCTAACTTTTTAATTCTTTGAAGGCTGAGAGAGGTGAGAAAGCTCCAGAAGAAAAGTTGGAAGCTAGCAGAGGTTGGTTCATGAGGTTTAAGAAGCCATCTCTGTAACATAAAAGTGCAAGGTGAAGCAGCAAGTGCTGATGTAGAAGCTGCAGCAAGTTATCCAGAAGATCTAGCTAAGATCAGTGATGAAGGTGGCTACACCAAACAACAGATTTTCCATGTAGATGAAACAACCTTCTAGTGGAAGAAGGTGCCCTGTAGGGCTTTAATGGCTAGAGAGGAGAAGTCAACGCCTGGCTTCAAAACTTCAAAGGACAGGCTTATTCTCTTGTTAGGGGCTAATGCAGCCAGTGACTTTAAGTTGAAGCCAATGCTCATTTACCATTCTGAAAATTCTATGGCTCTCAAGATTTATGCTAAATCTACCCTGCCCATGCTCTATAAATGGAAAACAAAGCCTGAATAAGAGTACATTTGTTTATAGCATGGTTAACTGAACATTTAAAGCTCACTGTTGATAGCTACTGCTCAGAAAAGGATTCCTTTCAAACTATTACTGCTCATTGACAATGCAACTGGTCAGTCAAAAACTCTGATGGAGATGTACAAGGAGATTAATGTTGTTTTCATGCCTGCTAACACAACATCCATTCTGTAGTCCATGGATCAGGGGGTACTTCTGACTTGCAAGACTTATTATTTAAGAAATACATTTTTGTAAGGCTGTAACTGCCATAGATAGTGATTCCTCTGATGGATCTCGGCAAAGTTAACTGAAAACCTTCTGAAAAGGATTCACCATTCTAGATGCCATTAAGAATATTTGTGATTCATGGGAGGAGGTCAAAATATCTACATTAACAGGAGTCTGGAAAAAGTTGATTCCAACCCTCATGGATGATGTGAAGGGGTTCAAGACTGCATCAGAGGAAGGAACTGCAGATGTGGTGGAAATAGCAAGAGATCCAGAAGTAGAGCCTGAAGATGGGACTGCATTGCTGCAATCTCATGACAAAATGTAAACGGCTGAGGAGTGGCTTCTTATGGATAAGGAAGGAAAGTGGTTTCTTGGGATGGAATCTATTTCTGGTGAAGATGCCACGAACATTGTTGAAATCACAACACGAGAGTTAGACTGTTACATGAACTTAGTTGATTAAGCAGTGGCAGAGTTTGATAGGATTGACTCCAATTTTGAAAGAAGCTCTACTGTGGGTAAATGCTATGAAACAGCATTGCATGCTACAGAGAAATCTTTTGTGAAAGGAAGAATCAATTGATGTGGCAAACTTCACTGCTGGCTTATTTGAAGAGATTGCCACAGCCACCCAAGCCTTCAGCAACACCACCCTAAGTCAGCCACCATCAATGTTGAGGCAATACCCTCCACCAGCAAAAAGATTACAGCTTCTAAAGTCTCAGATGATTGTTAGCATTTTTTAGCAATAAAGTATTTTAAAATTTAGATACATATATATATTTTAAGAGATAATACTACTGCTCATTTAATAGACTACCATTAGATGACCATTATAGTGTAAACATAACTTTTATATGCACTGGGAAACCAAAAAATTCATGTGACTCGCTTTATTATAATATTGAATTTATTGTGGTGGCCTGGAACCAGACCACAATGTCTCCGAGGTGTGCCTGTACTTAGTGTAAAACTGACTTTCATATGGTCTCTATTCAGACTGTTCACGAAAGATGTTCCTCTATTTTAAAGAGTATAAGAATCTGGTTGGGTGCGGTGGCTCGTGCCTGCAATCCCAATACTTTGGGAGGCCAAGGTGGGGGGATCTGTTGAGGCCAGGAATTTGAGACCAGCCTGGGCAACACAGTGAAACCCCATCTCTAATAAAAATACAAAAAATTAGCCTGGTGTTGTGGCACATGCCTGTAGTTCTGGGTACTTCAGGAGCTGAGGTTGAACCTGGGAGGCAGAGGTTGCAGTGAGCTGAGATTGCACCACAGCACTCCAGCCTCGGTGATACAGTAAGGAAAAAAGAAAATAAAAAAAAATTAAAAAAAAGAAAAAGGCAAAAAAGACAGGGCAAGACTGTCTAAGAAAAGAAAGAAAGAAGCCAACCTTAAATGGTTAGCAGCAAATCTTTGGGTAGTTTTGAAAAAAAGATGGTTTAAGAAAGAGAAGTCATTTTGATGATAATTCCTAAGAAGGAAGGTTTTGTTGTCATTGTTGTTGTTGTTGTTTTTAATATAGAGAAAAGGTCTCGCTGTGTTGCCAGGCTTCGCTCAAACTAGCTCATCTAGAATCAAAAACTAGCTCACTGAAGAACATTTTGGCACTTTGGTCTTTATGTGTATGAAACACTGGTAAATAAACCGTAGTATTTTCGCAACCTGATACTTTATTGTTGAGAAATTTTTGATGACATCTGATATAGTTGGTATGTTTGTGCCCTCTAAGTCTCATGTTGAAATGTGATCACCAATGTTCAAGGTGGGACCTGGTGTGAGGTGTTTGGGTCACAGGGGTGGATCCCTTATGAATGGTTGGTGCCCTGCCTGTGGCAATGAGTGAGTTCTCACTCTATTAGTTCATGCCAGGACTAGTTGTTTAAAAGAGAATGGTTTCTCTCTCTTGCTTCCTCTCTTGCCATGTGACACCCTGCTCCCTTCCTCCTTCTGCCATGATTGTAAGCTTCCTGAGGCCTCATCAGAAGCAGATACTGGCACCATGCTTCTTGTACAGTCTGCAGTATCGTAAGCCAAAACAAACTTCTTGTCTTTATAAATTGCCCAGCTCAGGTATTCCTTTATAGCAACACAGAACAGACTAATACAACATCAGAGTAAAAAGCAAAACCATGAGAAATCATAAAAAATTAGCATTTCCAAATCATGTGGGAATATTAACCTTAATAAACAAAAACAAATATTTTAATTAAAACTTTGTAATTAAATATGTGTGAAATATATTATGAATATAATGTAATTATACATTTTCACATAAAACCCAATGTTCTACCACTTGAATTTAGACATCCGGATCTCAGATTTTCTTGACATTGCAGCTAAGAAGAAACTAATACGGGTTTTTATTTTTTATTTTTAAAGGGTGTATGTTATAAAGTGGCAACTGGTCATTTCACCAGAATTAGTATTTTAAATAACTAGCAGCATTTAATATTTCCCAACTAATAAAAAAGATTACTTTTTGTTAGCTGAAAGGGGACAGGTGGGTGTGTAAATTTAAGTGTTGTAGTTGTTGGCATATTAGCTGCTATGTCTCTGTTGGAAATCAGCCAGGTAGAAGAGCATACTGGGGAAGAAGCCTGGGGAGGGGAGTAGACTACAGAGAGTGAAGAGCAAATAGGAGCAGTCAGAACTAGGAATAGCAGAAATGAATAAGAAGGCAGGGATAGAGCTACCCCACCCCCCGCCCTTTACCAGGTGTGCTCCACGTGTGTGGCACATGGCAAAGAGTCCTCACATTTACACTGCCCTTGACAAACACATTCTAAAAGCAGATGGAGTTTGTACTGAATGTGTTCTGAGGCCTGCCCCCTGTTGATTTAATCCCCTCTCACCTTGTCCCACACCTCCTCGGTCATATCCATTAGGCTTCCAAAGAAAGGGTTGACAGCAGCATTGGAGACTAGGATATCGATACCTCCATGAAGCTTCACAGCCTAGAGAGAGGGGGTGAGGTCTGGACCAGGGCTGCAGTAAGTAAGGGAGGTGCATTTACCCATGTTGATAAAAACTTTCTTTTGAGTTATGCCCTGTGGGTCACGCCTGTAATCATGGCACTTTGGGAGGCCAAGGTGGACGGATCACTTGAGCTGAGGAGTTTGAGAGAAGCTAGAGCCACATAGCGAGACCTTATCTTTATATTTAAAAAAAAAAACAAAAAAAACAAAAAAAACAATGACAACAAAACCTTCCTTCTTAGGAACTATCGTCAAAATAAGTTCTCTTTCTTAAAACATCTTTTTTTTTTTTTTTTTTTTAGAAAACTACCCTAAGATCTGCTGCTAACCATTTAAGGTTGGCTTCCTTCTTTCTTTTTTAGACGGAGTCTTGCTCTGTCACCCAGGCTGGAGTACAGTGGCATGATCTCGGCTCACTGCAGCCTTGATCTACTGGGTTCAAGCCATCCTCTTGCCTCAGTCCCCAAAGTAGTCGGGGGTACAAGTACTTGCCACCACACCCCACCAATTTTTGTATTTTTTGTAGAGACAGGGTCTTGCCCTGTTGCCGAGGCTGGTCTGGAACTCCTGAGCTCAAGCCATCCACCTGCCTCAGTATCTGAAATTGTTACAGGTGCGAGAGACCAGGAAGTTTGTCTTATATTTTTTTGCAGTCTTTTCTTCCCACCTCCTATTCTTCTAAGGCTGTCTATGATCCTTTGCTCTTTTCTTTACACTTGCCCTTTGGGACGCTCCTTCATTCTCATGATTTCAAGTCTCACCTCAAAATCTATTTCTAGACCCCTCCTCTTCCTTTCACAGTGAGTTCCACCCACATTTCTCCAAGTGCTTACTGTCCAGTTCTCCTTGAATAAGTTACCCTTATCTCAAAGTCAATCTGTCCACACTTACCTGAATGGAAAACCTGGCTTAAATAGAGCTGAAGAAAGTTCCCCTGGAGGGGCCTTTGAGATCATCTGTTCCAATGTCCTTAAGGTGGAGATGATGAAACAGGTTCTGGGAATTTTCTCAAGATCATATAGTTCAGTAGTGACACACTGGGGCTAGCTAAGAACAGGAGGCCTCTTATTCTGTGTTTGGGAAAGTGATTTGCTCAGGGCACAAAGCTAGTTAGCGGTGGAAGAACTGAGGTCAGTCTCCCATTCTGTAGCACACCGCTAATTCATAAGAGCCCTCTGAAAGTGAGTTGGGGTCATTAGGAAACTGGCTGCCCAGGAGAGCCATGATGGGAGAAGATACCAGCCTGAATTTAAAGCAATTCCATATTTAGTTATGATGTCATTTCCCCTGTCTCTGTCTCTCTCTTTTGACCTGAAGGCATGAAAGATTCAAGGTAGAAACTGACATTTAACTGAGAAAGCCAAGAAAGGCAACATCTCACCTCCTTAATAAGTTATAAGTAGGTAGTGAGGTGTGTGCTAGAGTAATGAATGGCCAAGCAGAATCTGCCAACAAGAGTTTTCAGTACAAAGCCACCTTGAAACCAGACTTTGCATTTGCCCAGAACTGGCAATTTTGATGCCTTGGGCAAGCAGCAGTACATGGGCCCTTGGTCAACTTTGTGCTTCGGACTTGGCACACAGAGGGGTGTTACTAACAATGTACACCATCTGCTAGCTTTCCATTTTAACTAATTATTCTTGTTAACTAGGTGCTAAGCTCAGTTGTTTCTAGATGGTTGAAGGAATGCCTGGGCTGTCGACATGTAAATCTAATAAAATTTACAGTCATATAATCTTTTAAAACCAGTATTAATACTTTCCTGCACCCTTTAAATTTTGGCATAAAGCCCAGTCACCTGCCTTGGTTTTGTATAAGTCTCACAAATGGACTTGTTACCAGGGAGGTGCAGAGTAAGTTAATAAGTGATGTGCGCTGTGCTGAGTTCACATGTTTTTGGGCTGGGTGAGGACAGTGGATTGCTCTAGAATCACCTGGAGACATTTTCTACTCTGCAGTATACCTCATGCCTGTAGTCTTAGCCACTTGGGAGGCTGAGGTGGGAGGATTGCTTGGGTTCAGGGGTTGGAGGTTACAGTGAGCTATGATCATGCCACTGCACTCCAGCCTGGGAAACAGAGTGAGGCCCTGTCTCTGGAAAAATAAAGTATCTAAGTCTTGTTCTAAATTGTGTGATCACTACACTAAAGCGGTTAGGAGCTGTTTGCTCTGTGTTCTGATAGTTATGCATTTTAAGAAAACATATAATCAAGCAGATAGGCAGCTAATCTGGCTTCTGCTTACCACACACTTAGAAGCTTTGTGGTGCAGACGAGGAGGCCACTGGGTAGTGACCATTCTCAGGGCAGTGGCTTTTCTCATCGCAGGGTAACATGTGGCCATTGGCAGAAGACATTTCAAATAGCTGACAAGTGCTCTGTCATTCTCCTCTCTGACAATGGTCACACGAACTACCTGAGAGCCATTTTTGACTTCGCTCGTGTTTCCCACTTTTTGACATGGGGTTGGAAAATCTTGGTTCGTTCCCACTAAATGTCTCTTGGACACATCTGTTCCAGTCCCACCACACTGCTCTAAACCTGGATGACAGCAACAGCTTCCTCACTGATGCCCTGGATTCAGTGTTTTCTCTGTATATCCTTCCTACCAGAGCCAGATTATCTTTCTTAATAACCATCTTTCTCTTGCTCAAAACCTCACATGGCTTCTTATTTGCTATAAGGATGTCTAAACATATCCTTTTAAGGTCCTTAACATATCCTTTTAAGAAGCTATTGCCGGGTGCGGTGGCTCATGCCTGTAATCCCAGCACTTTGGGAGGCCGAGGGGGCGGATCACCTGAGGTCAGGAGTTCAAGACCAGCCTGGCCAACATTGTGAAACCCCATCTCTACTAAAATACAAAAATTAGCTGGACGTGGTGGTGGATGCCTGTAATCCTAGCTACTTGGGAAGCTGAGGCATGAGGATTGCTTGAACCTGGAGGCTGAGGTTGCAGTGAGCTAAGATTGTGTCATAGCACTCTAGCCTGGGCAACAAGAGTGAAACTCTGTCTCAAAAAAATAAAAAAGAAAAAAGAAAAAAAGGATATGGAGGCTCATGGCCTCTATCTTTCCAATGCAGCCCCTTTCCCAGCAGTACTTCTAAGCCTGTGCTCTCCACTGTGGACTGACAGCGCTCCTCTCTTTCCTTCAGTTCCTTCTTGGCTGTCTGCTCATTTTGCGGAGTTTTCTGGAACCTCATCTCTATTCCATCTGTCCATTCACATTTATTCCTAAACGTTTAGCTCAAGTACCACTTCTGGGCTAGGCCTGTAGACCTTGTTAAGTGAACCTAGTGGGGGTCACAGGATGTTTTTTCAGCAGGATTTTGACATTAAATTGCTACTTACATGTCATATAGTTAGTGCTAATTGACCCAGACTCCCAAACAGCTCCTTCCACTATCAGGATCAAGTCCCCAATCTTGGGCTCTGTCCACCAGCCTAGGCCAGCCTTTTTTGGACTCACATTTGTGACTCTCTTGGACTCACATTTGGCTCTTTCCAATGCACATCTGAGCATTTGCCAGACAGTTCCTTCAAAACGGAATTACCCTATACAGTCTACCACACTACCGTCTACTATTGTTAAGATCCTCCTCTTCTAAGAAAATTATGCAAATTATTTCTGCCAACCTTCCAATCTGTTAGCACAATCCTGTACTTTCCATTTTTGGGTAGATTCTCCCTTCCACTCTGCGGAATAAAGTGTGTGTCCTGAGCCTCAAGGGAAGAGGAACTTCCTTTGCTGGATGGTTCATATTTTCTTCAGCAGCTGCAAGGCTGGTGTCCACTACTAATTGTGACATTGACTTATATACTTTCTTTGAGACTAAAGTCCAGTACCTGGTAGTCTGTAGCCAGTCAATAAAGGAAGGGAGCTTGGGAGGTTCGGGTTGAATCACGGCTCTTTCCTTAATGGCTGTGGGACCTTAGGAAGTTGCTCCAGCTATCTGAGCCAGTCTCTGCAGACTGAGAGAATAGTCCTTGCCTTGCTTGGGTTGTTGTCAGGCCTAGAGATAACCTGTGTAAGGCTCTGAACACAGGAAATGGCACATAATAAGTGGCTGAAACATGATGGGCTGCTTCCTGAGGTTCCCAGGGACTTGACTCTATAAGCTGAAGAATAGGGGATTGTTTATTAGCTCATGGGTGGGAACATCTATTTTGTGATTGTATTTACCCTTCTCATCTGTCCAATTAGATGGAAAATTACTAGAGAACCAGTACCAACTGTTTCTTTGGGGTACTCAAGGGATGATGCAGGGTTGAAGCATTAGAATGTTTTAAAATTCTCTGAGATGGGATGATTCTCTGAAGTTAGTTCATGAACATAACAGAAAGGCACACAGTAAAAATGTGCTGCTATCCAGGAAAGCAGGGAAGGAGGATCAGGCTGGCTCCCTTTTCCACTTCCTGGCTCTGTGCCTATTTCCTTGCACCTCACCATAGCCACCAGCCGCTCCCGGTCCTCCGCCTTCCCCACATGGCACACGGTGCCCGTCACGCTCAGCCCTTCCCCCTGCAGCGTGGCCACCGCCTGGTCCACATTCTGCTGCTTCCGGCTGCTGACGACCACGTGGGCCCCATCCTGGGCCAAACGCCGGGCGATGGCAAAGCCGATCCTGTGAGCAGAAAGAGACAAAGACTGCCAAGGCCTGTGCAGGGGAAGAGGTGGACAGCATGGGCTCTGAAGACTGCTCGGGTTTGAATTCTGGCTCTTTCTCTATATGATCTCCACGTGTCTCTTCTATGTGTAAAACAGGCTTAATGGCACGGCCATTTTTGGCACTCATTTACTTTTTCTTATGACCTGGACCACAGCCTCAGTTCCCAAGAACTTACATCACTTTCTACAGTTCCCACCATGAGTGACAGGCTTCATCCCCTGTTGGGACTGAGAGTTAAGAAATGAGCTGGGTGTGCAGCATCCACTTCCATGATTTGAGGGTCTCACTCAGAACAGCCTTGCCCCCAGGTTTCTTTCTTACTAGTCTACAACATTCTCAAAATTCTATCCTTAGTTATTTTTGGGGAACATCTATTTTGTGAAAAGATGGTCTCTGGTCAAAAATGTAAATATTGCCTTGGGAGGAAGAGTTACACATTCTGCACTTGTCAGCCGTTAGCGTTTTACCTACATTTGTATTTTAGTTTTGTGGAGAGCTGGCATCTAGCAAAGTGCTGTAGAAATCAGAACCAGGACAGACAAGAGTGGTGGGTGAGAAACAGGCTGGACAAGGTAGGCCCAGATGTACCGACCTAAACAAAAATCTTGAAACATGGCTCTTGTGTCCCATCTAGGTAAGGGGGAGGGGTCCCGGGAGACTTTCTCGTGCCCAAACAGAGTGTCTGGTACATTTTCATAAAGCTGGAGGCCTTGGGATAGGATTTTGAAATCCAGATTCCCTTGGATTTCTAGTTTCTGGTCTTCCCGGACGCTAGGTGGAGCTGGTTGACTGGGGCAGCCCAGAACACTGCGGGGACCAGAAAGATGGGGCTGCGCAGAGGTGGTACAGTTGTGCCAGAGGCAGCAGGGACGCGAACCTGGCAAGGGAGGGTCCAGGGCCAGGGGATTCGGAGGGGCTTCAGGCGGACCACGCGGCTGCTTTTTTCCAGGGCCAGACTTTGGCTGCGTGTGAGGTCTGAGGGCAGGGGCACCGGAGGCCGAGGATGAGAGGCCAGTGCCTGTCACCAGGCAGCCAGGGCCTCAGAAACTCCGGCCGGAGCACTCACCCGTCGGTGGAGGCGGTGACCAGGGCCACCTTATTCGCGAGCGGGTCCCGGCGGGTCATCCCGGAGCTGGCCATCCGCACCGAATTCCAAGCGCTGACACAGAGGCCTGGCAGCCCCGCCTTGTGCATGGCTCAGACCAGCAAGTCTGGGTTCCACTCCTTCCAGCGGAGGTGACAGAGAGTAGGGCGAAGGGCAGGACGAAGGACTAAGGGCAGGACGAAGGGCGGGCCGCTTCCCTGCCCGCCCCCTCCCGGTCCTTGGCCCGCAGGAAGTCCTCTGTGGCGGTGCTCGCCTCCCTCCGTCGCCGCTCTCCGCAGCCAGCTACGTTCAGCCCGACTGGGGCTTGCCTTCCCGGGCTAGCTGGTGACCAAAGCGCTCTCTGTTCAAGTTTTCCGTAGGGCTCGCCCCTCCCGTGGCCCCTGCAGGAACCCGCAGACTTTGGCCGCTGCCCTTCTGCATCTGCTTGCCCCGTTTTTCTTCTGCGGGAAGTGGGGGTTTTGAGTTGCTTTTGCTTCTTCAGAATTTCTTCTCCAAGAAAGTCTGGGTCAATGTATGTGACAGCCCACAGGAGGGCAAATGTTTTGAGACTGCCTATGGAGCTGAGGCCTGTGGTCCTCATAGAGTCCACCAGGTGAGGCTGGAGGAGCCTGGGAGAGATGTGATAGGGAGTAACTGCACCAGGTCTGGCACTGCCCTTCACTCTGCCCAAGGTCTCCTCCATCTTCACGGGCCCTGGAGGGCAGACTATGGTCATTGACCAAACAGTATCTCACATCCCTCTCCAAAGGTACTTTCTCCTTTACAGGGGCTAGTGCTAGAGAGAAGGCTGCAGAATCCCTGGAGCAGTGGTGGAAATGCTGAGAACTGGGGGCACTCAAGTCTAACCACTATGTCCCCAGGTCTTACCCTCCATCCTAGTTCAATAAATATTTGTTGAATGCAAAATCTCTTTATGAACTGTAAGCTATAAGCACATAGTAGTTACTGCCACCATGTAGTGATTATTATTGCTGCCCTGGGCCAGACTCTTCATCTGTAAATTACTGACGGTATGGAGTAGATGGTGAATAAAGTCCTTACTAGCTATAAATTCTGTGTCCAAGACTTCAGCCTCCACTTCTGCCAAGTGGGCTGAAATGATCTCCCTCCTAGGTTTCTGGGAGAATCAATAAATCTGGATGGCTTATGGTGCACTATAGAAAGGCCCGAACAGACGCAAATGTAAGCATCAGAATTTGTTTAACCCACTGGCCTCCAAAGACCAGACTGAGAAGCAGTGCTGGTCCATGACAACGTTTTCACTAGTTCAAGGCAAAATGACAAAATAAAGACATTACAGTGAGTTTTACAAAGCTAAGCTTATTTAACAGTCCTTTATTGTGGAGTATACATTCGCTCCTTTGTGTGTGTGTGTGTGTGTGTGCGTGTGTATGTGTTAGTGTTTTCTTTCAGAAAAGATGATGAAAGCAGATGGGTAGGTTTAGTGATATGTCGTTGGCGAAATCACCAGTTTGGCAGTCTTATGTCAGTCGCTACAATTAAAGGGGAAAGAATTCTGATTTGTGAAATCAGTTCTGGGCATGACTTTTTAATAGAATTCATGTTTGCTCAAGATTCACTTAGTGTAGGTCAGCTGAGCAGCTGAAAAAGGATTTTGACATTCAAAAGGGGGTGTACGGTGAGCAAGTAATAGAACAGGCCTGCACTGGATTTATAGTGTTTTCCTCATCCAAGAAGTTACAGCTGCAGTACTCTGCTTTGGTACTCAGCACATCCGGATGAGATAAGAGAGCTTAAGTATAATTTTCCCCATGTCCAGGGAAAGCTGAATCTGACTGGTACTCCTCAGTCTGAGCCTCATGAATTATTGACAGAGGCTGGAAGCGCCACACTCCCTGTCCTCTTGCACTGTTTGGAGCTCATGCACTGTGGAAACCCTTCCCAGGGCTCTCCATCTGTGTGTGGGGCTGTGAGGAGGGTACACAGGTGGACTGCTGCAGGGCTTCTCAGGGCTTGGTTCAAAGGGACAGGCCTGCAAGGGGCATTTGCTCTCTCTTCCCCTTCTCTTCAGAGGTGGACAGGCGGACTCAGGGGCTGAGGTTGGCAGAAAGGTGAGGAAGACTACACTTCAATGAGCAAAGGATTCTGGGAAAAGAGAATTGTGGCATGGGAGTTTGGTGAATATCACATGGCCCTTCCTTGTGTTGGCAGGGTTGCTATTTGGCTTCCAGCACTATTTCTTTTACGGAGAGCACAGGGGACATTAGGGAGGGGGCCTGTGAGCAGAAAAGGATAGAAGGAAGTCAAGAAGTATGGGAATCTCTAGCACTACTCCTCATCAAGCTGGCTTATTGGAGATAAGAACAGGAAATCTTGGGCCGGGCACAGTGGCTCATGCTTGTAATCCCAGCACTTTAGGAGGCCGACTTGGGCGGATCACTTGAGGTCATGAGTTCAAGACCAGCTGGGCAACACCGTGAAACCTCATCTCTACTGAAAATGCAAAAATTAGCCGGGCTGGTCAGGAGTTTGAGACCAGCCTGGCCAACATGGTGAAACCCTGTCTTTACTAAAAATACAAAACTTAGCTGGGCGTGGTCAGAACGTCGAGATCAGCCTGGCCAACATGATGAAACCCTGTCTCTACTAAAAATACAAAACCTGGCCAGGCCTGGTGGCACGTGCTTGTAATCCCAGCTACTCAGGAGACTGAGGCAGGAGAACTGCTTGAATCTGGGAGGCAGAGGTTGCAGCGAGCAGAGATCATGCCACTGAACTCCAGCCTGGGCAACAGAACGAGAGACTCTATCTCAAAAAACAAAAACAAAAACAAAAAAACACAACAGGAAATCTTTCAGGGAAATACATGCATATTTGAGAGTATCTCTTTGAAATGGGAACTGTAATAGGCAATGGGATTGTTCTTGTGTGGAGGTGGTAACATCTGCCTATCTTGAGGGACAAATCCCTCCATGATTGAGGGCTCTTCTCCTATCCTTTTCAAGGGCTGCCTGCGGTCCAGAAGAGGATTCACCTGGGGTGGAATTTAAGTCTTGCACTTTGCAATAGCTGTCCTAGATTAATTGTTGAGTCATGCATGACTGACATAAGTCAGGAGTAGGCAGTGTGGGAGGGCTGGTGTGGGCTTAGGACAACTGCTAAGTAGAGAAAATAATAGTAAGAGTGTTAACAGTATTTATTGAGCACTTTGTTACTAAGTGTTGGCAAGTTTTAAGTGCTTTTTATAAATTTTATTGAATATTTTTCATCTGGTGAAATGGGTGTTTTAATGTAGGGAGCCAGAGGCCTGAGGGTTGTGACCAACTCAGCATTCCACTGAAGGCTATGTGATCAAACAGCAAACTGTTTATCATGAATGCAGAATGTGGGCCAACTCACTTCTGCACCTGCCGCCAGGAGGGTTGCTGAGGGCAATCACTCCCTGGTGCTGTGCTCCTTGAGGTTATCTACCGCAACATCTGGAGACTACTGTTCAAAGAATGCAGTTGTGCAAGCCTGCCCTAAGTCAAGCAGCTGACTGACAACCACCCCTTTCTCCTTACCTCCTTTACTCAATAAATATGAAGGGCTGTAGAAACCCAGGGCCCTTGTTCACTAGAAGCAAGGAGCCCCCTGACCCCTTCTTCCAAGTTTACTTTTTTGCCTTTGTCTTTATTCTTGTGTTAATCTTCTTTTGTTAAGTCCACCAAGGACTGTGGCATTTTAAATTCTTTTTTCGTTTTTTGAGACAGTTTTGCTCTGTCACCAGGCTGGAGTGCAGTGGCACAATTTTGGCCCACTGCAACCTCTGCCTTCCAGGTTCAAGTGATTCTCCTGCCTCAGTCTCCCAAGTAGCTGGGACTACAGGCACATACCACCTGACCCAGCTAATTTTTGTATTTTTAGTGGAGATGGGGTTTCACCATGTAGGCCAGGATGGTCGTGATCCCTTGAGCTAGTGATCTGCCCGCCTCAGCCTCCCAAAGTGCTGGGATTATAGGCATGAGCCACTGCACCTGGTCAGGTGTTTTAAATTCTCTATGTGAAATTCGAGTGAGTGATGACAACCTCAACCAGTATGTGTTGTATAGCTACACTTCAGTGTTCTGGCATTGTTGGGAGATTGATAGTTTTCATAGAAATCAATTTTCTCTGAATTTGTATTTTAACTTTCAGGATCAGTGTGTCTTTCAAATCAACACATCTACTCATTAAATATAAAATAACATATGCTTATTATTTTTAAAAGGGACAGAAAGTTATTGGAAAAGTAAAAGGTAACTCTTCCCTATGTTTTTTTTTTAACCTTCTTCCCATATAGCTGTTGGCTTTGTGTATCCTTCCAGAAGTTTCCTATACGTTTATATGCATTTTTCTTTTAAATATTGTTTCCACAATTGAGATGAGACTATACATACTGTCCTTTAAATTTCTTTTCTTTTCTTTCTTCTATGCTCCAACCCCCACTTGTTTTTTCTTTTTTTAAATTGTTATACTTTAAGTTCTGAGATACGCGTGCAGAATGTGCGGTTGTTACATGTGCCATGGTGGTTTGGTGCACCCAACAACCTGTCATCTACATTAAGTATTTCTCCTAATGCTCTCCTTCCCCTAGCCCCCCACCACCGCCAAAAGGCCCTGGTGTGTGATATTGCCCTCCCTGTGTCCATGTGTTCTCATTGTTCAACTTTCACTTATGAATCAGAACACGCAGTATTTGGTTTTCTGTTCTGTTGTTAGTTTGCTGAGAATGATGGTTTCCAGCTTCATCCATGTCCCTGCAAAGGACATGAACTCATTCTTTTTTATGGCTGCATAGTATTCCATGGTGTATATGTGCCACATTTTCTTTATCCAGTCTATCATTGATGAGCATTTGGGTTGGTTGCAGGTCTTTGCTATTGTGAACGGTGCTCCAATAAACATATGTGTGCATGTGTCTTTATAGTAGAATGATTCATAATCCTTGGGTATATCCCCAATAATGGGATTGCTGGGTCAAATGGTATTTCTGGTTCTAGATCCTTGAGGAATGGCCACACTGTCTTCCACAATGGTTGAACTAATTTACACTCCCACCAACAGTCTAAAAGTGTTCCTATTTCTCCACATTCTCTCCAGCACCTGTTCTTTCCTGACATTGTAATGATCGCCATTCTAACTGGTGTGAGATGGTATCTCATTGTAGTTTTGATTTGCATTTTTCTAATGAGCAGTGATGATGAGCTTTTTATCTTGTCTATTGGCTGCATAAATGTTTTCTTTTGAGAAGTGTCTGTTCACATCCTTAGCCCACTTTTTGATGATTTTCTTTTTTCTTGTAAATTTGTTTAAGTTTGTTGTTGATTCTGGATATTAGCCCATTGTCAGATGGATAGATTGCAAAACTTTTCTCCCATTCTGTAGGTGGCCTGTTCACTCTGATGATAGTTTGTTTGTTTTGCTGCATTGAAGCTCTTTAATTAGGTCCCATTTGTCTATTTTGGCTTTTTTTGCCATTGCTTTTGGTGTTTTAGTCATGAAGTCTTTGCCTATACTTATGTCCTGAATGGTTTGGCCTCTGTTTTCTTCTAGGGTTTTTACGGTTTCAGATCTTATATTTAAGTCTTTAATCCATCTTGAGTTAATTTTTTTATAAGGTGTAAGGAAGGGGTCCAGTTTCAGTTTTCTGCATATGGCTAGCCAGTTTTCCCAACACCATTGATTAAATAAGGAATCTTCTCCTTATTGTTTGTTTTTGTCAGGTTTGTCAAAGATCAGATGGTTGTAGATGTGTGGTATTATTTCTGAGGCCTCTGTTCCATTCCACTGGTCTAGATATCTGTTTTGGTACCAGTACCCTGCAGTTTTCGTTACTGTAGCCTTGCAGTATAGTTTGAAGTCAGGTAGCATGATGCCTCCAGTTTTGTTCTTTTTGCTTAGGATTATCTTGGCTATATTGGCTCTTTTTAGGTTCCATATAAAATTTAAAGTATTTTTTTCCAATTCTGTGAAGAAAGTCAATGGCAGCTTGATGGGATAGCATTGAATCTATAAATTACTTTGGGCAGTATGGCCATTTTCATGATATTGATTCTTCCTATCCATGAGCATGGAATGTTTTTCCATTCATTTGTGTCCTCACTTATTTCCTTGAGCAGTGGTTTGTAGTTCTCCTTGAAGAGGTCCTTCACATCCCTTGGAAGTTGGATTCCTAGGTATTTTATTCTCTTTGTAGCAATTGTGAATGGGAGTTCACTCATGATTTGGCTCTCTGTTGTCTGTTATTAGTGTATAGGAATGCTTGTGATTTTTGCACATTGATTTTGTATCCTGAGACTTTGCTGAAGTTGCTTATCAGCTTAAGGAGATTTTGGGCTGACACGATAGGACTTTCTAAATATGCAATCATGTCATCTGCAAACAGAGACAATTTGACTTCCTCTCTTCCTGTTTGAATACCCTTTATTTCTTTCTCTTTCGTGACTGCCCTGGCCAGAACTTCCGGTACTATGTTGAATAGGAGTTGTGAGAGATGGCACCCTTGTCTTGTGCCTTTTTTCAAGGAAATGCTTCCAGTTTTTGCCCATTCAGTATGATATTGGCTGTGGATTTGTCATAAATAGCTCTTATTATTTAGAGATATGTTCAATCAATACCTATGTTATTGAGAGTTTTTTGCATGAAGGGGTGTTCAGTTTTGTTGAAGGCCTTTCTGCATCTATTCAATTAATCGTGTGGTTTTTGTCATTGGTTCTTTTTATGTGATGGATTATGTTTATTTATTTGCATATGTTGAACCAGCCTTGCATCCCAGGGATGAAGCCGGCTTGATCATGGTGGATAAGCTTTTGGATGTGCTGCTAGATTCGGTTTGCCAGTATTTTATTGAGGATTTTTGCATTGATGTTCATGAGGGATATTGGCCTAAAATTCTCTTTTTTTTGTTATTTCTCTGTCAGGCTTTGTTATCAGGATGATGCTGGCCCCATAAAATGAGTTAGGAAGGATTCCCTCTTTTCTATTGACTGGAATAGTTTCAGAAGGCATGGTACCAGCTCCTCTTTGTACCTCTGGTAGAATTTGGCTGTGAATCTATCTGGTCCTGGATTTTTGTTTGGTAGGCTATAATTATTGCCTCAATTTCAGAACCTGATATTGGTCTATTCAGAGATTTAACTTCTTCCTGGTTTAGTCTTGGGAGGGTGTATGTGTCCAGGAATTTATCCATTTCTTCTAGATTTTCTCAATTATTTGCATAGAGGTGTTCTCTGATGGTAGTTTGTATTTCTGTGGGATGGGCGGTGATATCCCCTTTATCATTTTTTATTGTGTCTATTTCATTTTTCTTTGTTTTCTGCCTTGTTAGTCTTGCTAGCGGTCTATCTATTTTGTTGATCTTTTCAAATTACCAGCTTCTGGATTCATGGATTTTTTGAAAGTGTTTTGTGTCTCTACCTCCCTTAGTTCTGCTCTGATCTTAGTTATTTCTTGCCTTCTGCTAGCTTTTGAATGTGTTTGCTTTTGCTTCTCCAGTTCTTTTAATTGTGATATTAGGGAGTTCATTTTAGATCTTTCCTGCTTTCTCTTGTGGGCATTTAGTGCTATAAATTTCCCTGTACACACTGTTTTAAATGTGTCCCAGAGATTCTGGTCATTGTGTCTTTGTTCGCACTGATTTCAAAGAACATCTTTATTTCCGCCTTCATTTCATTATTTACCCAGTAGTCATCCAGGAGCAGGTTGTTCAGTTTCCATGTTGTTGTGCAGTTTTGAGTGAGTTTCTTAATCCTGAGTTCTAATTTGATTACACTGTGGTCTGAGCGACAGTTTGTTGTGATTTCTGTTCTTTAACATTTGCTGAGGAATATTTTACCTCCAATTATGTGGTCAATTTTAGAATAAGTGTGATGAGGTGCTGAGAAGCATGTATATTCTGTTAATTTTGAATGGAGAGTTCTGTAGATATCTATTAGGTCTGCTTGGTCTAGAGCTGAGTTCAAATCCTGGATATCTTTGTTAATTTTCTGTCTTTTTGCCTGTCTAATATTAAAAGTGGGGTTTACAGTTTTCCATTATTATTGTGTGGGAGTGTAAGCCTCTTTGTAGGTCTTTATGAAGTTGCTTTATGTATCTGGGTGCTTCTGTATTGGGTGCATATATATTTACGATAGTTAGCTCTTGTTGTTGAATTGATCCCTTTACCATTACGTGATGGCCTTCTTTGTCTCTTTTGATCTTTGTTGGTTTAAATTCTGTTTTATTAGAGACCAGGTTTGCAAACCCTGCTTTTTTTTGCTTTCCATTTGCTTGGTAAATATTCCTTCATCCCTTCATTTTGAGCCTATGTGTGTCTTTGCACGTGTGATGGGTCTCCTGAATATAGCACACCGATTGGGTCTTGACTCTGTATTCAATTTGCCAGTCTGTGTCTTTTAATTGGGGCATTTATCCCATTTACATTTAAGGTTGATATTGTTGTATGTGAATTGGATCCTGTCGTTATGATGCTAGCTGGTTATTTTGCCCGTTAATTGATGCAGTTTCTTCATACCATCGATGGTCTTTACAATTTGGTATGTTTTTGCAGTGGCTGGTACTGGTTTTTCCTTTCCATGTTTAGTGCTTCCTTCAGGAGCTCTTGTAAGGTAGGCCTGGTGGTGACAAAATCTCTCAGCATCTGCTTGTCTGTAAAGGATTGTATTTCACCTTCACTTATGAAACTTAGTTTGACTGGATAGGAAATTCTATTTTGAAAATTCTTTTATTTAAGAATGTTAAATAAGCCCTATTGGCTTGTAGGGTTTCTGCTGAGAGATCTGCTGTTACTCTGATGGGCTTCCCTTTGTTGGTAACCCAACCTTTCTCCCTGGCTGCCGTTAACCTTGGTGAATCTGACAATTATGTGTCTTCGGGTTGCTCTTCTTGAGGGGTCTGTTTGTGATGTTCTCTATATTTCCTGAATGAATGCTTCTTTTTACTCTTTTTGTCTCTAATCTTGTCTTCTGGCTTTATTTCATTAATTTTATCTTCAATCACTGATATCCTTTCCTCCGCTTAATCAAATCGGCTATTGAAGCTTGTGTATCCTTTATAAGGTTCTCGTCCTGTGGTTTTCAGCTCCGTCAGGTCATTAAGCTCTTCTCCATACTGGTTATTCTAGTTAGCCATTCATCTAACCTTTTTTCAAGGTGTTTTAACTTCCTTGTGATGGGTTAGAACACGCTCCTTTAGCTCAGAGAAGTTTGTTATTACTGACCTTCTCTCTGTCTAATTTTATTCCCTTGCTGGCGGGGACTTGCATTCCTTTGGAAGAGAGGAGTCATTCTGGTTTTTGGATGTTTCCGCTTTTCTGCTCTGGTTTCTCCCATGTTTGTGGTTTTATCTACCTTTGATCTTTGATATTGGTGACTTACGGATGGGGTTTTGGTGTGGATGTCCTTTTTGTTGATGTTGATGCTATTCGTTTCTGTTTGTTAGTTTTCCTTCTAACAGACAGGCCCCTCAGCTGCAGGTCTTTTGGAGTTTGCTGGAGGTCCACTGCAGACTCTGTTTGCCTGGGTATCACTAACGGAGGCTGCAGAACAGCAAATATTGCTGCCTGATCCTTCTTCTGAAAGCTTCATTCCAGAGGGGCACCCACCTGTAGGAGGTGTCTGTTGGTCCCTACTGGGAGGTCTCTCCCAGTCAGCTACGTGGGGGTCAGTGGCCCACTTGAGGAGGCAGTCTGTCCATTATCAGAGCTCAAATGCCACACTGGGAGAACTACTGTTCTCTTCTGAGCTGTCAGGCAGGGATGTTGAAGTCTGCAGAAGCTGTCTGCTTCCTTTTGTTCAGGTATGTCCTGCCCCCTGAGGCGGAATCTAGAGAGGTAGTAGGCCTTGCTGAGCTGTGGTGGGCTCTGCCCAGTTTGAGCTTTTTTGCCACTTTGTTTACACTGTGAGCCTAGAACCGTCTACTCAAGCCTTAGCAATGGGGGACGCCCCTCCCCCTGCCAAGTTCCACTATCCCAGGTCAATCTCAAACTGCTGCACTCACAGTGAGCAAGCCTCTGTGGGCATGGGACCTGCCAAGTCAGGCACGGGAGGGAATCTCCTGGTCTGCCAGTTGTGAAGACCATGGGAAAAGTGCAGTATTTGTGCAGGAGTGTACTATTCCTCCAGCTACAGTAACTCATGACTTCCCTTGGCCTGGAAAGGGAAATCCCCCGACTCCTTGCTCTTCCCGGGAGAGGTGATGGCCTACCCTGCTTCAGCTCACCCTTTTTGGGCTGCACCCACTGTTCAAGCAATCTCAGTAACATGAACCAGGCACCTCAGTTGGAAATGCAGAAATCACCTGTCTTCTGCATCAATCATGCTGGGAGCTGTAGACTGGAGCTGTTCCTATTCAGCCATCTTGTAAGTGACTCCTAGAATTTTATAACTCTGTTGCGTAGTTACTCAAATTTTTGGTTTTTCAGTTTTTTCTCTGACTGCTCGGTATTTAAGCAGTTGCTAGTGAATACTGGTTGGAAATATCCCAGTATTTGCATGGTCCTAGCAGGCAGAACATTCTTTTAAAACAGGTACAGGCTTCTCTTTCCCCTCATGCCTAGGATTGCTTTCTGCTGTATTTGGGAAGGGGTGGTATGGGAAGGGGGTTTGTCTATGCAGTTCCACAGTCAATTTCAAATAGCAGGTGGCTCTGTCTTGGGCCTCAGCACTCTCTTCTGCTGGCCACTTCTGGGAACTCCAAGATTATGGCCCTTGCATGATTTCCATGTGGATGCTGAGATGCAGTCTTTGGGGCAGGGATGGGATGGGGAATGCCATACTTCCTGATACAGTTTGGATGTTTGTCCCCTCCAAATCTCATGCTGAAATGTGATTCCCAATATTGGAGATGAGCTTGGTGGGAGGTGTTTGGGTCATGGGGGTGGATCCCACATGAGTGACTTGGTGCCCTCCCCTTGGTGATGAGTGAGTTTTCTCTCTATTAGTGCATGTGGGAACTGGTTGTTAAAAGGAGCCTATGACCTGTTCCATGCTGGTACTGTGCCTGTACAGCCTGCAGAACTGTGAGCCAAACAAACCCTGTTTCATTACAAATTACCCAGTCCCAGGTATTCCTTTATAGCAACATAAAATGGACTCACACACTTCCCCAGCTGCCTATTCTTTATTCCTCACAATGCCACGGCACTAAGAAATTCACTGAAGATTTGGGGGCAGAATGAATCACAATACAGAGGGATAAATCCACAGGCATAGGATGCCTAACATAACTTCCCATTGGGTCTTTTATTGGCACCAGCAAATTCCTAGCCCTGCTTTCAAAACTGAAGTTTCCTCTGTCCTCCAGAGATAGTCCCCGTGGCAGATGTGGAGATGCAGGTCACAGCTCAGGTTTTCCTCCTAGACAGGACTCATGGCCCAGCTGCTGAGAGCCTGATTAGCTGTGAGTGTCCAGCTGTTAACTCCTTCTGGTCTACTTCAGCTCTGGACGGAGGTCACAGTCTTCTCAGGGTGGCCCTGGCCATTTACTGAGCAGGACAGTTTGGTCAAGGACCTCGCTATTTCTGCCCAACATGTGGCTTCTCTAAAGATCCTCTTTTCTTTGGAGCTCTCAGTTAGGCATTTGTCAGACCTGCATCTCGTGGTCTAACACTTTCTTCTTCTCAATCCTACTTCCTTCCTTTTCCTTTCACAGGTGCCACTTCAGATAAGCCCTTTGGACTCCTAACTCCAACCAGGTGTCTGCTTTATTGAGGACTCACAGACACAGTCTCCTTTCTTCAAAACCTTTACAATGTAAGACCTCACTAACACACAGGAGATGGTCTCCCAGAGGGTCTGTGCTGTTCCCTCACTCGGAACATCAAGATGCACTGAAGTAAGAATCCTCTACTCTACAGTTGCTGCTAGCTGAGCTATTCCATGGGGGCTTCAGCAGTAAGTTGCAGGGTTGGCTTTGATAGGCAAAGGCTGGCTGGTGGAGCACATCGAGTTCTGGAGGTTTATGTGTGTTTTCTTTTTTTTTTTTTTTTTTTTTTTTTGTTGAGACAGAGTCTCGCTTTGTCACCCAGACTGGAGTGCAGTGGCCGGATCTCAGCTCACTGCAAGCTCCGCCTCCTGGGTTCACGCCATTCTCCTGCCTCAGCCTCCCGAGTAGCTGGGACTACAGGCGCCCGCCACCTCGCCCGGCTAGGTTTTTGTATTTTTTTTAGTAGAGACGGGGTTTCACCGTGTTAGCCAGGATGGTCTCGATCTCCTGACCTTGTGATCCGCCCGTCTCAGCCTCCCAAAGTGCTGGGATTACAGGCTTGAGCCACCGCGCCCGGCCTATGTGTGTTTTCATGAAGATCTCTCTGCCAGTAGCAGATGAAGAGGTGTTGCCTCACTCTTCCTGGGGTCTTCTATTTTCCTGGGAGGAACTTCTGAATCAACTGAACACACACACACACACACACACACCTTTGAAGCATCAACAGTAATTCTGAGTTCTTAGGGACAATGCAGATTAAATCCACATTAAGAAAGACAACTATGGCCAGGTGCGGTGGCTCATGCTTGTAATCCCAGAACTTTGGGAGGCTGAGGCGGGCGGATCACCTGAGGTCGGAAGTTCAAGACCAATCTGACCAACATGGAGAAACCCTGTCTCTACTAAAAATACAAAATTAGCCCGGCATGGTGGCAGGCGCCTGTAATCCCAGCTACTTGGGAGGCTGAGGCAGGAGAACCGCTTAAACCTGGGAGGCGGAGGTTGCAGTGAGCCGAGATTGTGCCGTTGCACTCCAGCCTGGGCAACAAGAGCAAAACTCTATCTTAAAAAAAAAAAAAAGAGAACTATTGATCCAGAGGTGGCCATACTGGCCTCACTGGAGATAACAGGTGACATTATTATGCAAAGTGGTTTCATTTCCCTTGTCTTGTTTTTGGAATAGTATAAGAGGCCTATGATACGAATAAATAAGGCCCATTCACAAGCCTCACCAAAGGACAAAACAAATCTACTTCTGAAGAAGGCTCTTTGTTGGGCCAGATCAAATCCTTGGACAGAATTGTACTCTTAATCTCTGCAGTGGAAGTGGGGGGTAGTTTAAGAATTTATTAACCTTCTACCTTGAGCAATCCCTCAGGAGTAAAAGGTATCAGGCCTCTGAGCTGAAGCTCAGCAATTGTAACCCCTGTGACCTGCACATATACGTCCAGATGGCCTGCAGGAGCCAAGAAGTCTGGGGCAGCTGAAAAACCACACAAGAAGTAAAACAGCCAGTTCCTGCCTTAACCGATTAACCAACATTACAACATTCCACCATCGTGACTTGTCCCTGCCCTACCTTGACTGATCAATCGACCTTGTGACATTCTTCTTCTGGACAATGAATCTTATGATCTCCCCACCATGTACCTTGTGACCCCTCCTCTGCTAACAATAGATAGTCACCTTTTACTGTAATTTTCCATTACCTACCCAACTCCTACAAAGCAACCTCTTTCCCTCCTCCCTTTGCTGATTCTCTTTCCGGACTAAGCCCACTTACACCCAAGTGAATAAACAGCCTTGTTGCTCACACAAAGCCTGTTTGTGGTCTCTTCACAAAGACGTGCTTGACAAAAGGGAAGGGTGGATTTGTCCTTCTGGTTACATATGTTCTGCCGGCTCATTTTGAATTTAATTAAACAAGGATTGTCCTTACCTTTTCATACTTTGTAAGAAACCATAAATATTTATGCATCTTGATTTTTCAAAGAAACATTTTTTATTTTGAAGTAATTATAGTCTCATAGGAAGTTGCAAAAGTAGTACATAGAGTCCCTGAATACTCTTCCCACAGTGGTGACAACTGTACTATAATATCAATTCTGGGAAATTGATATTGGTACAATACTAACTAGACTATAGACCTTATTCAGTTTTCATTATTTTTTACTTGCACTTATTTGTGTGTGTCAATGTGTGTCTGTGCTTCTCTGCTTGTTGATGTATTTAGGAGAACTTTGACTAGCAAGCCATACAGATCTACTCCATTCTTATTCCTTTGTTCACTATCTGGATGAACTATCACTTATCAGTCCCCTATCGGAATCCACTTCAGTTGTTTATGGTTTTTCTCTAAGGCATGATGTTGCAATAGCACCCTTGTACATGTAGCTAGGAGAACTTGTACTAAGCCCAGGTAAATAGTTGAAGTACAAGGGCAAAGGAGTGTGTCTTTGATATTTTAATAGAAATTGCCTGTCTCCCTCTAGAAAAGCTGTGCTCTTTTCCAGTGGCAGAGAACCTTCCTGAAAGGCAATCCTGTGTGTTGGTGTCCATTTCATCATACCCTTATAACACTCAGCTTCAACAAACATACAGATTTTTGCTGATGTGGGAGAAAAATATTAATGATTAATGATATTAAGGTGATTATCTTTTCACTTGTTTATAGACATTTGTATTTCTTTTTAAATGAACTGCTCATGACCTTTGTCTACTTTTATTTGGTTGTTTACTTCTTTCTCATTTATTCCTATAAACTCTTTACAAAAGGAAATTAACCATTTGATTGTCATATGTTGTGAATATTTTTACCCGTTTGACTTTTGAATTTATGTCTTTTTAATGAATTGTAGAAGTTTAAAATCTTTATGAAATAAATTTATTTAGTTTTTTGTTTATGGCTTCTGAGTTTTGTGTCATGATTAGAAAGGCCTTTCTTATTCCAAAAGTATAAGATATTCAATTATAAGATTTCCTGTAGTTATTCAATGTGTGTGTATGTATGTTTAAATCTTCGGGCCATCTGATATTTGTGCTTGTGTGGGAAGTGAGATAGAAATCTGGGTTAGTTTTTTTCCCAAATGGTTAACCAGTTGTCTCAGCACTGTTTGAATAACTCTTCCATGCCTTGGTTTCTTTATCATTACTGTATGTATTTGAGCCTATTTCTGGACTCTAGTTCATTTCATTGATTTGTCTGTCTGTTCCCAAGTCAGGATTTTAATAGATATTGCAAAGAGGAAAAAGAAAGTGCTAAAATTGCCACAAAATAATCTCAAATAGAAGAGTATGGCAATTCAGAGGGGGAGAATTTTTAATTGGGGTCTGAAAAAGCTTCACGAAAGAGGAACATTTAAGATGAAGCTTGAATGATAAGCAATGTTGGGCAAAGGGAATAAAGAACAAAGTCATGGAGGTGGTGAATATTTGTGCACTCGTGCCTCGTGTCTCTGCAAAGGAACTCATGCTCCACCACTGGTGTTTTTATACATGCATGTCTTGAGCATAGTTAAGAGGATACAGAAATTTTCATGTGACTTTTTTGAGGCATTTTGAGGACACATTTATTAATCATAACAGCTACAAGTTGAATACCTACTGTTATCCCATAGACATAGTGATATCTACGTCATTTTTGATTTTCACTACAATGAACAAAGTTGATATTCCCATTTTAGAAATGAGGAAAATGCCCCAGGCAGTTTAAAGAACACCTAGAAGTGGCTGTATTGAGATTAAAATGCATGACCAGCAATTTAAAAAATCAGAATAGAAAATATCACAATTCATCACCTCTGGTTAGGGTGTTTGTAGCAGAAGTTGTTCCTGCTTTACCTATGTCATCTGGGATCCCTCTGCTATCTCTTTGTAGACCAGTTGAATCCCAGTGTGCATTCTTTCCCAAAAGCCAGCATGCTGTTGGAAGGTACAAGAGAGCCAGAAATGCCTGGGAATTTATGTCCCTTCCCTCCCCTCACAGCCTTTAACCAATGACTGATGGGGGTGGGGATAGACATACTCTAGCTCTTTTGCCCTCTCACTGGGATGGCTGCGATGTGACCTATGATGTTCCCCAAGTCTTCTGCGGGAATGAATCAAAATTGCCTTCCATGGGACTTGGCTCGATGTTGTACCCTTACTTGGCCCCTTTCTACTCTTACTTTCTCACGTATCTCTTTTCTTTGGGAATAGTTCCTAATAAATCACTTTCATTTATATCTTCCTCTAGGGCAGCACTGCTTTAAGAAGCTACTGTTGTAGTGATGTAGGAGTGTGTGTGTGTGTGTGTGTGTGTTTGTGCATGTGCACACATTGCATTATCATTTAACTTGTATTTCTTAGTGTGGAGCTAGTTTGAAAGCCACTGTTCTATACTACATTAAGCTGCCTGTTTGTGTATAGTTCACTGAGCTGGAAATTCTGCTTGATGCCCCCAAATAAGAACTGCAGATCAGATTCCAAATCTTATTGCTTATTTGAGTACAGTGACTTAAAATATATTAAATAAAAATGTAGGCTGGACACTGTGGCTCACATCTGTAATCCCAGGACTTTGGGAGGCCAAGGTGGGTGGATCACTTGAGGTCAGGAGTTTAAGACTAGGTTGACCAACATGGCAAAACCCCATCTCTACTAAAAAATAAAAAATAAAAAATAAATTAGCTGGGTCTGGTGGCATGTGCCTGTAGTCCCAGCTACTCAGGAGGCTGAGGCAGGAGAATAGCTTGGACCTGGCAGGCAGAGGTTGCAGTGAGCTGAGATCAGGCCACTACAGTCCAGCCTGGGCGACAGAGCAAGTCTCTATCTCAAAAACAACAACAACAAGAAGAAGTGTTAGTTGTGGCTCTAAAGAATACAGTCAACTTTGATACTATTGGCTAGGCTGGTCTTTGACTTCTTGGGCAGCCAACCCTACTAAACAGTTTCCAAAGTTCAGGCTTCCCTTTGCCAAAGCTGATAAATGTGGTGTAAAGGTTGTATTAGTTGACTGTTAATTTTTTGCAGACTAGCAGAAACGAGAAGACCAGGTTTGCCTTGTAACAGAGCCAGAAGTTGTGCCTGACCACAGGGCAGGATACCACAGGGCAGGACTCTGACCCTCAGCTTGGCTTAGATGGAGAGAGGCAAGATGTACAGAATTGCTTTGCATTTGCCCCCAAAGACAAGGTAGTTAAAAGAAAGGAAGATAACACACCACATACTCACTACCAACCAATGAGACCCAGCAAAGACGTCACACAAATCCTTGTCAGATTTGTTGGGATCCTGGGGCAGTCCTGACTGCCAGAATCCACTGGAGGCCATGAGTGGAGGGCTGAGGACATCATTTCTAAATACAGTGGAGATGAAATCTGGAAGGCAGTGCAAAGAAAAGGGCAGGAAACTCATCTTCTCAGGGAAGTCGTGGGATCCCTGCCATCACGTATGTCTGCTGATGACCCTTATTTGTCAGTGCATGACGTGACATAGTCTACATGTTTAGAAAAGAGAAAAAATATGTTCAAAAATCTGATGGAATTATTAAGACACAAGGAAGGAGGTCTAAACTCATCAAATGTAGGGTGAAGATGGCTGTGAGTTAATAATTTATAGGGAGTTGGGCACAGTGGTTCATGCCTGAAATCACAGCACTTTGGGAAGCAGAGATGGAGGATCACTTGAGGCTAGGAGTTTGAGACCAGCCTGGGCCATGTAGTGAGACTCTTATCTCTACTAGAAATAAAAAATTAGCTGATCATGGTTGCGTGCACCTGTAGTGCCAGGTACTCAGCGGGCTGAGGAGGCGGGATGACTTGAGTCCAGGAGTTGGAGGCTGTAGTGAGCTATGATTGTGCCACTGCACTCCAGCCTGGGTGACAGGGTGAGACCCTGTCTCTGAAAAAAGTGGAATTTTTAGAGTCTAATATTGTCCCAAAGAAGATCCATATGTTCTGGTAGGCATGGATATTCTGGACACCCCGAAGGTGTGCTGCAGCGTGGAGAGTGGGTGCGCATCAGCACCACCAGCGTCTCTGTTAAACAGAATACTGTGCATGGGTATTACTCCCTGGTGGGGAATTCTGTGCAACTATTAAGAATCCCAGAGGAGAACTCTAAACACCTCGCCAACTTCTACCAAGGTTCCTAGATCTGGCAGGAGGTTTTGCCCAAACCCAGCTGTCAGTGTATGAGTTTGGTGAGACAGAGCACTTGTGCAACATGTCAGGCAAAGCAACTTTGGTACTCCCAGGCAGGCAGTAAGGGTCAACGGAAGTCTAGGATCCATGATGTGCTGGTCCCCCAAGGCTCAGGGAAGCTGCCCAGGGTGAATGCAGTCTTATCTGTATGTGCTCTACTTTACATCTGATATAGTTTGGATATTTGTCCCCTCCAAATCTCATGTTGAAATGTGATCCCCAGTGTGGAGAAGGGGCCTGGAGGGAGGTGTCTGGGTCACAGGGATGGATCCCCCATGAATGGCTTGGTGACCTCTCAGTGGTAATGAGTGAGCTCTCAGCTATTAGTTCATGTGAGATCTGGTCGTTTTAAAGAAACTGGCACCTTCTCCTTTCTCTTTTGCTCCCTGTCATGCCATGTGACATGCTGCCTCTATCTTTGCCTTCCACCATGAATGGGAGCTTCCTGAGGACCTCACCAGAAGCTGAGGAGATAGATGCTGGTGCTAGGCTTTTTGTAGAGCCTGCAAAACTGTAAGACAAATGAACTTCATTTCTGTATAAATTGCCCAGATATTCCTTTATAGCAACACAAAATGGACTGATATAGCACCACTACTGAGGGACCCTGAAAGCATTCTGCTCTGTTTTTTTTTTTTTTTTTTTTTTTTGAGACGGAGTCTCGCTCTGTCGCCCAGGCTGGAGTGCAGTGGTGCAATCTCAGCTCACTGCAACCTCCGCCTCCTGGGTTCATGCCATTCTCCTGCCTCAGCCTCCCGAGTAGCTGGGACTACAGGCGCCCGCCACCACGCCCGACTTTTTTTGTATTTTTAATAGAAACGGGGTTTCACCGTGTTAGCCAGGATGGTCTCCATCTCCTGACCTCGTGATCCGCCCGCCTTGGCCTCCCAGAGTGCTGGGATTACAGGCGTGAGCCACCGCGCCCGGTCTCTGCTCTGGTTTTATACCTCAGAGACCACTTGGATTGATGAGCCAAGCATTGCAGGCTGTTCTAGGAATGACAGAGACAAAGCCTGGGCTATTCCGGGCATTTCCTCCTATCTCAGAATGTTACATTCTCTGTGCATTCTGCCCAAGAATTGCAAGCAACAGAGGGTCAGCCAAGGCTATTTGTGGACTTGTCATCCTGTCTGGTTGAAGGGTCCTTCAGCACCAGCCAACTCTCTCTCCTGGTTCCATGTTCACTCTGCTACTTTCTAATTATTACTCCAGGTTGGAGGGATGGATGATGGACAACACCTTTTCTCATCACTGGAAGGGCATGTTCCCCACTGAAACTGAATCCACTGTTTTTTGTTTGTTTGTTTTTGATTTTGAGACAGCGTCAGGCTCTTTCGCCTGGGCTGGAGTGCACCGGTGCAATCTCAGCTTATTGCAACCTCTGCCTCCTGGGTTCAAGAGATTCTTCTGCCTCAGCCTCCCAAGTAGCTGGGATTGCAGGCGTGCACCACTATGCCTGGCTAATTTTTGTGTTTTTAGTGGAGATGGGGTTTCACCATGTTGGCCAGGCTGGTCTCGAGCTCCTGACCTCAAGTGATCTACCTGCCTTGGCCTCCCAAAGTGCTGGGATTACAGGCGTTAGGCCAATCCACTGGGTTTTGAGACTCAGTCAACTTCATGTGTGTTTAGGTTACTTAGCTGCATTCCTAAAGTCTCTGAACCAGTCAGCCAGGAGCTTGGATATCAAGACCTTGGAGGGAGTTTGGTGTCAGTTTTCAGCATCAAATTCCCTCCAAGGTCTTGATATCCAAGCTCCTGACTGACTGATCTGAGAGCCACACCAGGGGTCAGGACCCTGTGAGCCCAGCCTGAAACTGGCAGTCAGATCTCACAGGCTTCAGGAGCACTAGGACCCCACCAGAGGTGGTCCTGAAGCTGAGTGGAAGGCCTGGGGAATGGGCTATGCAAGCTGATTGCTCACTGCAAGTAGCAAGAGGTGAGCGTTGCTGGGACTCTAGAGTTCAGCAGCGAAGTGTTGCTTTCACATGAGGGTAGCATGAGACAAACCTCTGACTGGAGAGGGCAGCAGGGGTGGAAGGGAGATGGGGGGTCAGTTTTATCTACAGTTTCTGGTTTGCCTGCTGTTCCTGAAGAGTTAGGTGAGAGAGACTTTTGGGCTGTTTCCAGGAGGAGCTCTGATAAATTCCAGCAGTGAGGAGGCCCCCTCCCCGCTCAGGATTCAGTTTCTGTCCAGTTTTCAAGGTGGGTGGTTCCCATGAAGCATAGCAGGGCAGGATACGTGGGAGAGCCTTGGCTCATAGTGCACAAGTATTAAATATTTTTTTTCTTTTTTTTGAGACGGAGTCTCGCTCTGTCACCCAGGCTGGAGTGCAGTGGTGTGATCTCCACTCACTGCAAGCTCCACCTCCCAGGTTCACGCCATTCTCCTGCCTCAGCCTCCCGGGTAGCTGGGACTACGGGCGCCCGCCACTGCGCCCGGCTAATTTTTGTATTTTTAGTAGAGACGGGGTTTCACCGTGTTAGCCAGGATGGTCTCGATCTCCTGACCTCGTGATCCACCCATCTCGGCCTCCCAAAGTGCTGGGATTACAGGTGTGAGCCACCGTGCCCGGCCTTATATGTTAAGCTACATGATATTCATACAGTACTTCCATATAAACCTTAATTGTAGTTGTTGCAAGGATGCACCGTTTTCCTCACGAGCAGATTCTAATTAATCAACAATATGCTGATTAAGCGTCTGCAGGAGAAGCCCTGTGCTAAACACTGTAGAAAATTAAAGATTTACAGCATAAACTTCATCTTTGCACTCAAGGAATTTACAAGCTAGCTGAGGAAATAGGACACATCAACGAAACACCTAGAAAACAACTGCCAAAAAAAGTGCTAAACTAAGTGGGATTCATTGGCACTTCTTTTCCACCCTTCCACTACATCTTCCCTGCAGAGTGGCTCAACCTTGCATCAGTCGGCAGAACTCTGGGAGCACGAGGCAGATCATATGAATCTTCCCTCCAGTGTCCCACTCATTCTTTATCCCATGGAACATAGTCACTGTTGGTAAATAGTTCCTCTGCACCCTTCACTCCTTCCCACAGGGCTCAGTGGACTGGTGTAGGGGAGAGTGTGAGGGTGATGAGGGGAGAAGGTGGTTTTGTGTGGATATATCCAGAAAATGGACCCTGCAAACCTGTTAGATAAAAATAGGTTTAATTTCTTAGGTTGTCTTCTGTTAAAATGGAATGGGTCTGGTTAGTTGGAGGGGTCAGATATCTCTTGTTAAATTGATAAGCATCTACTGAATCTCATTCATGCAGAAGGAAGACAAAAGGCCATCAGGAGACCTGGGTGTGACCTTCTTGGGGCTCTTCTGGTTGCCTAGTAGCTTTTCCATATTCTCTCACTATGTCTTTATATCCATGTCTTTTCAATATACATTTCTCCCTAGTTGTGCTGATGCTTGTGTGACTGTCATCATCTGTGTATGATCCTCTGAATTAGACAGGTTCAAGAGAGTGACAAAAGTATTACTAGAACCTACTTTTGCTATTAGGCCAGCCTTTCTCAACAGGATTTCCAGGAAAGAATTAAGGTCTACAGAATATTATTTGAGTGACCGTCTTCTCAGTTTCCCTAGGATGTGACATAACTAGTTCCATTCTAGAAGAAGGAGAAATATAAGTTAATTCATTACATAAAATAGATGCTATTGGGCATTAGGGTTTAATTTTCTCATGGAACCCAGATTGAGAAGGGCTGCTCTGGGTCCTCGTCCAAGGGTCTCAAGCAACATCAGAGCTCCCTCCTTTTCTTGGCCTGCCTCAGTTGCTACAACTGACCCATAATGACTTCTTGAGTCGTGAGTTTGACAGTGTACACTAAATGTAATTGGAGTTCAAAGGAGAGACCAAGGCCCTGTAGGGGGTGGTATGTTGAGTTATAATGGCTTAGGCATTCTTAGGTCATCTAATATTAACTTAGAATAGGCAGTAGGTAGTGAACTTGGAGAGAGAAGACTCTGAAACTTTGCTCTCTCCCTCATTCCCTGTTGGGGACTCTGTAAGGCAGGACGGGGAGTAGTGGCTTCCCTCTGTGGTATGGGAGTAGAAGTTCTCTGTTCAAAAACCTTTAGATCTTGTAAACAGGGATCTAAATCAGCAGTCCCCAATCTTTTGGCGCCAGGGACTGGTTTCATAGAAGACAGTTTTTCCATGGACTGTGGGGCTTGCGGGTGGATGGTTTTGGGATGATTCAAGCTCATTACATTTATTGTGTACTTTTTATATTATTATTATATTATAATATATAATGAAATAATTATACAACTCTCCATGTTGTAGAATCAGTGGGACCCCTGAGCTTGTTTTCCTGCAACTAGATGGCCCCATCTGGGGGTGATGGGAGACAGTGACAGATCATCAGGCATTAGATTCTCATAAGGAGCATGCAACCTAGATCCTTTGCATATGCAGTTCACAGTAGGGTTCATGCACCTATGAGAATCTAATGCCTCTGCTGATCTGACAGGAGGTGGAGCTCAGGCGGTAGTGCGAGTGATGGGGAGTGGCTGTAAATACAGATGAAGCTTCCCTCGCTTGCCCACCACTCACCTCCTGCTGTGTGGTCTGGTTCCTAACAGGTCATGGACTTGTCTGGTCTGTGGCCCAGGGACTGGGGACCCCCGATAAATAGCAAAGCTGAATAAAGTATGCCTATCCCACCTGATAAAAATTTAGAGTTGTTATGATTTGGCATGGCGAGTCAAGGTGTTGAGTAATCTGGTGTTCAACAGATTTTCTCAAGAACAGAAAACCAAACACCGCATGTTCTCACTCATAGGTGGGAACTGAACAATGAGATCACTTGGACTCAGGGAGGGGAACATCACACACCAGGGCCTATCATGGGGAGCGGGGAGGGAGCAGGGATTGCATTGGGAGTGATGCCTGATGTAAATGACGAGTTGATGGGTGGTGACGAGTTGATGGGTGCAGCACAGCAACATGGCACAAGTATACATATGTAACAAACCTGCACGTTATGCACATGTACCCTAGAACTTAAAGTATAATAATAATAATAATCAATAAATAAATAAATAAATAAAAAGAAAATATACAAATGGCCAACTGGTAAATGAAGAAAATGCTCAACATCATTAATCATCAGAGAAATACAAACCAAAACTACAATGATATATCATCTAAACCCAGTTAAAATGACTTTTATCAAAAAAATAAAACAACAGGTGCCAGTGAGGATGTGGAGAAAGGGGAATGCTCATATGCTGTTGATAGGAATAGAAATTAGCACAGCCATGGGGGTTCCTCAAAAAACTAAAAATTAAGCTACCATATGATCCAGCAAATCCCACTGCTGGCTACATATCCAATGTATTAAAATCAATGTATTAAAGAGATATCTGCACTTCCATGTTTATCCACAAATAGCAAAGATATAGAATCAACTGAAGTAACCATCATTGGATGAATGGTGGTGCATATACAACAACAGAATATTATTCAGCCATAAAAAGTAATGAAATCCTATCATTTGCAAGAACACGGATGAAACTGGAGGACATTATATTAAGTGAAATAAGCCAGACACAGAAAGACAAATATCACATGTTGTCACTCATATATGGGAGCTAAAGAGTCGATCTAATGGAAATGGAGAGTAGGTTGACGGTTACCAGGAACTGGGGACTGTGGAGGTGGTTGGGGGATAAAAAGGGGTTGGCTAACAGTTACAAAAATACAGTTAGATTGAAGGAGTAAGATCTGTTGTTTGGTAACACTATCAGGCAACTATAGTTAACAGTAATTTATTGTATATTTTGAAATAACTAGAAGAGTGAAATTGGAATGTTCCTAACACAAATAAATGATAAATGCTTGAGGTGATGGACACCCCAATTACCCTGACTTGATCATTATACAGTGTATGTTTGTATCAAAATATCAAACAAACCCCATAAATATGTAAAACTATTATGTAACTATTAAAAAATTTTAAAGAAATTTCAATTCTGGATATACACCCAATAGAACTGCATGCACATATGCCCTAGGAGGCATGATAAGAATGTTTTAGAGCAGCACAATTTATAGAAGCACAATTTATATAACTGGAACAAGTTAAATTTCTATCAACAGTAGAATGGATCAATTGTGGTATAGACATCAATGAAATGTGTATTGGTTGTCTATCATACTATCCCAAAACGTAGTGACTTTTCATTGAGCTCACAATTTTATGGATCAGCAATTTAGACTGAATTCAGCTGGGAGTTCTGGTCTCAACTGAGCTGCCTCATTCATCTGTGAGATTCTTTTAATTTCTGAGGGCTCAGCCCAGACAACCAAGTTTACTCAGCTGTGTTCCACATACCTCATTCTCCAGCAGTCTAGCCCAGCCTTGTTCATGTGGCTGAGGCAGGAGTTCTGAAATACAGAGCAAAAGCACACAAGGCTGCTGGAGGCCTATGCTCAGAATAGGCATGTGGTCACCCTCACCATATTCTATTGGCCAAAGGAAGCCACAATGCCAACCCAGATTCCAGGGAAGAGAACTAGACCCCATTTCTTCATGGGAGGAGCTCTAAAGTCACATTGCAAAAGACATGGGTATTGGAAAGAGTGAAGGACTGTGAGTCTTTTTTTAATCTACCACAGAAAATTGTGATTGAAGTGAAAAACAATAACCTGCTACTACACATGACAACATGGATGAATCTCATCAATAATGTTGAGTGAAATAAACCAGGCTGAAAAGAATACACATCATATAATTCTTTTTATATAAAGTTCGAAAACAGGCAGAACTAAAGTATAGTGTTTATAAATACATGCTTAAAAAAGTATTTTTAAGTGGGAAATTCATCATCATAAATGTCAGGGTGGTACTTTGGGAGGATGATTGCCTTAAGATAGTGGAAAGGCATCAGAAATTGAGCAACACACAGGGGCTTCTGGGTTCTTGGCAGAATGCTTTCTTAACCTGAGTGGTAATGACCTAGGTGCTCATTTTGAATCACTAAGTGGTAGATTTATGTTTTGTGCCTTTTTCTTTGTCTTATATCTCATGATAAAAAATTAAATAATGTATGATATTGGCACAAGGACAAAAAATGGACAAATGGAATAGAATAAAGAACTGAGAAAAAGTTGACACCCATAATAAGAATTTGACATACAATAAATCTTGCATCACAGTTGATTGACAAAAGGACAAATTGTTTACAAGATGATGTTGGAAAAACTGTCTCATTAGAGGTAAAAAAATAAAACTGATCCCTACTTACCAGAATATATATACAAGGAAAGCTCTAGAAGGATTAAAGACCTCAAGGCAAAAGATTATAAGTCAATAATAAATATTGTGGGTTAATATCTTCCTAACAATACCAGGCAGGGAAGGACTTCTAAAGAATAGCAGAAGAACAAATCATAAGGCCAAAGCTGATTAAGTCAATTACATCAAATTAAGAAAATTTATTGAAGGAAGTACGTCATGATCAAAGTTAACAAACCGGTGACAAATTGAGTGTTATTTGCTATCCCTAATGTTTTTAAAAAATTAACACAGTATCTAACATATACAAGAAACTATTAAAATTAAGATTAAAAAGCAGAAAATTCTAAAGAAAAATGAACAAAGGAAATAAACAGGCAATTTGCAAAAAGAAGAAATCAAACAGGCTGGCAAGTGTATAAGGAGAGGCCCAAACTGGCTATGAGAATAATTCAACTTTTTAAAATAACAAGATATTACTTTATTATGCTGGCAAAAATCATAAAGCTGAACAATGCCAAGTATTAGCAGAAATGTGTGGATAGAGGTGTCCTCTTGTGTTACTGGTGGGCATGTAGACCGGTACAGCCACGCTGAAGAGCAATCTGACAGTTCTCAGTTATGTATCATCGTGCTTCATGACCATCAAGATCCACTTTTGGATCTGTACTTGAAAAAAAAAACCTCACACTGTAGTTTACTTGAGTACCTATCTGAGGATGTTTATTCAGACTGTGATGGTGAGGAACTGAAAGTGACCCAGATGTCTATCTAAAATAAAGCAGATAGGAAAAATGTAGAGTGAGTGTCATGCATTATGCTGAGTAAAAAAAGGAAGAAAAAATAGGATCCATTGCACATATCAGTTATAAAAATTAATACAACATACCAAACAGACAATACACATTTTACAAGAATACGTACAACTAACAACACATACATTAAACAGAAGTGCTTTCTTCAAGAGAGAAGGAGGCAAATGAAAGTGGGGAATGAGGCTAAGGGGCCTGTCTAAACCAATGATGGGGAGTGCCATGAACTGAAGACTGTGTTTAACCCAACCCTGTACATCCAAAAAAACAAAAAGCTCAAATAAAATCTTTCTCCATGGCTTTTCTCTCCACGGCAACTGCTGTTGTGTGTGTGTGTTTGTGTGTGGGTGTGTGTGTGTGCATGCGCATGCACGCATGAGTGTTTGTGTGTGTGTGTGTAGTACATTTCCTAGAAAATTGCTGAATGCATCTACTAGCACGTTTTTATGGCCATGTAATTCTTATTTACATGATATTATTCTGTACCTTGTTCTTTTTGTTTCACGATATACTTTGGACATCTTTCCCTTTCGGCACTTACAAATCTACCTCACTTTTAAACAGCTGTATTATTTTTACATACCCCAATTTAATTTTCCTGTCAATAGATACTTAAGCTTGCTTTTTAAGTTGTTTGCTATTAAACGAGTTTGTTTGTTAAATTGTTCGCTGTTGTCATTCAGAAGACCACCAGGATGGTTAAATAGTAGAAAGGAGAGCTTTATTGGCGATACTGGTTTGTAAGCTGGGAAGAGAAACCAGCAAACCAGCACGGACTGACGGTGGTCTCTCTCTGAAGAGGGGAAGGAACAGCTGGGTTTTATTCCTCATGGGTCTGTGTTACACAATAAAGCCATACATATTCAGCAGGTTTGGGGAGAAGCTATACATATTTATAAGGGGAGCTGAGCAAAAGAGCAATGGGTAAACACACATGTTACATACATCTCATGTTTACTTTGAAACAGGGTTTTAGCATTAAAATGAGATGGAATTTGGCTCTTTACATCAAAAGGTTAACTGTAGGGCACAAAGACCGTTTGTTCACAGCCTCCATAAGCTGACTGAAACTGGCTTACAGTTTATAGTAGCTTATCAGAAAAGAGTGTTTGTAAGGCCAGTCCTCTGTCCAATCAGAATTATAGTAGTCTGGTTATAAATCAGATTTAGGAGAGGTCCAATGGCTGCGATAGTTAGAAAGTGTAGAGCCCTGGGAATTTAGAAATTTGCCATGCCAGCTGGGCCCTGAACCCTCCACTCGTAGGTAACTTTGTTTCCTTAAACTTAGAGTCTACGTTAGTTGATAAAGGGACATTTATTTTGGGCTCTCAGATCACACTATTAAACTGTAGGGACCAAAGGAAAATTTCTCCTTTGCCCTCTGAAGGTTCACTGAAAATCAACTGACAAAAGGCAGACTTATGGGAGGAAGGGCATACAAAATTTATTAACATGCACATGTATTCACAGGAGTCATACAAAATATAAAACTCAAAGAAAGAGCCAGATGGTTGATACTTTTATACTATCTTGAGGTTACAGAAAGAAAAGAGCTTGGATCATCACAATACAGGTTATGGGAGGGAGAGAAGAGAAAAGGCATGGCTACCAAAGGCAGTCTTATGAGGTAGATGAAACCTCGCAGGTAGCAGCTCTCAGAAAGAGTAGATGGTAGCCTGCGCTTGAGTTAATCTTTCCTAGATCTGGACTAAAAAAGGGTGCCTCAGAGAAAGCCTAGCTTTATTTCACTAATGTAGATTTTTCTCTACAGATGAAACCTCCAGAAAAGGTAGCTTTTCTGGGCTATTCTTGTCTGCAGGCCCTCTGAATAGCCATCTCAAAATATGTCAAAGAAGTATATTTAGGAATAACATTTTTGTTTCCTTTAAAACAATGCTTCTGCAAATATTCTTGCACATACACTAACAGGAAATTCTGTCAAAAATATTCACAATGTAAATCCCAAGCAATGAAATTTATCAGTCAAAACAGTCAAAATACGCATACACTTAAATATTTGATAGACGTTACCAAATTGCCTTCCCAAAGGTTGCAACAATACAAAATCTCATGAAAAACATCTGAAAGTACCTATTGCTCCATACTTTTTCCAGCTCTAGATATTATAAAGGTTTTTAACATTTTTTACCATCTAAAAGTTGAAAGATTCTGTCTTACTGATGTTTTCATCTCCATATTTTAAATACGTGCGAGACTAAGTACATTTCCATAATTTTACAGGCCATTTATATTTTTCCTGTGAACTGTCTGTTCTTATAACATGTCTATTTTCTTCTGAGTTGTTTTACTTTCTCATTCATTTGTATGAGAGTTATTTTGCAAATTAAGGCAATTAGCCATTTTATCATATGTTCTGCAATTACATTTTCAGTCTGTCTTGTCTTTTGCCAAACAGAAGTTTAAAATTTTAACACAGTTAAATTTATCAATCTGCTCCTTTATGGCTTCTGGAGAATAGATATTTTAAATTTTATTTTGTGGCTTAGAAGATTAAGTGCTTTTCTGAGAGGATTGATTAGACTGTCTGAGGTGAAGAGGGAAGAGGAAAGCAATTGAGACAGTTGCAACTTAAAGGCAGAACGAAGACTTTAAATGAAGAGCTGACAGAAGTGCTGGTGGCAACAGCCCTAGCAGCCCAGCTGAGGCCAACTTCCAGGGCAGTGACATTCTGGTAGGGCCTGTTGGATCCTTCCACATCAAGGAAATTCTTAGTGATACTGGTGAGCAGCCCAGGGTGGTCCTGAGCCTTGAGGCAACTATCAAGTGCTTTCTGGACATATCAGGGAAGGAATTCCTCAGGGGAAGTAGACTTCATAATTATTTGGGTTTTGGAGAATACTGGAGAAATAGTAGCTTTCTTTATTAAGCTGGCAAAACTGGTTACACTTGTAATATTAACCTCACGGTCTGGTTTTCTCTACCATGGTTGTGAGAGAGATTAAGATTTTTTAAAATTATATTTATTTAAGTCCTCTTTCTTTTTTTCTGTTTTCTATTTCACTTATTTCTGCTTTAATATTTATTATTTCCTTCCTTCTCCTAACTTTGGGCTTAGTTTGTTCTTTTTTCGTTCCTTGAGATGTAAAGTTGGGTTGCTTATATGAGGTATTTCTTTTATCTTAATGTAAGCATTTATAACTATAAATTTCCCTTTTAGAATGGCTTTTGCTACATCCCAAAAGTTTTGGCATGTTTTGTTTCCATTTTCATTTCTCTCAAGATTTTTTTGATTTTCCATTTTATTTCTTCTTTGACCTATTGGTCAAGAGTTGTATTGTTTAATTGCCACATATTTGTAAATTTTCCAATTTTCCTTCTGTTGGATAATCTAAAAGAAATGGATAGATTCCTAGAATTATATAATCTACCAAGAATGAGTCATGAAGAATTTAAAAATCTGAACACAGCAAGAACAAGTAAGTAATAAATAAATAAAGGAGACTAAATTAATAATTTTTTGTTTTGTTTGAAATGGAGTCTCACTCTGTTGCTTAGGCTGGAGTGCAGTGGCACAATCTGGGCTGACTGCAACCTCTGCTTCCCAGGTTAAAGCAATTCTCCTGTCTCAGCCTCCTGCATAGCTGGGATTACAGGCATGCACCACCATGCCCGGCTAATTTTCGTATTTTTAGTGGAGATAGGGTTTTGCCATGTTGACCAGGCTGGTCTTGAACTCCTGACCTCAGGTTATCTACCCACCTCGGCCTCCCAAAGTAGTAGGATTACAGACGTGAGCCACCATGCCCAGCCTGAATCAATAATTTTTAATAAAACCTCCCAACATGAGATTTAAGCTTACTTCTTGAAAAAAAATCTCCCAACAAAGAGAATTCCAGGACCAGACAGTGTCACAGATGAATTCTACCAAACATTTACAGAAGAATTAATGCCAATCCTACTCAAAATTGTACAAAAAATTGAAGAGGAAGAAACTCTTCCAAACTCATTTTATAAGACCAGCAATACTCTGACACCAAAGCCAGATAAAAATACTGTACGAAAATGAAATTACAGACCAATATCCCTGATGAACACAGATGTAAAAATACTCAACAAAATACTGGCAAACCAGATTGAAGAGCCTACTAAAAGGATAATTTACCATGATCAAGAGGGATTTATCCTTGGGATGTGAGAATGGTTCAACACACACAATCAACAAATGTGATACACTATGTTAATAGAATGAAAACTAAAAGTCATATGATCATCTCAATAAACACAAAGAAAATGCATTTGATGAAACACAACATCCTTTCATGGTAAAAACTATTAACAAATTAGGTACAGAGGGAATGTGCCTCAACATACTAAAGGCTGTATATGACAAGCCCACAGTTAGTATCATACTCAACAGTGAAAAGTCAAAAGCTTTTCTGCTAAGATCAGAAATAAGACTCTCATAATTTCTATTCAATGTAGTACTGTAAGTCTCAGCCAAGCAATGAAAGAAAGAAAGAAAGAAGAAAGAAAGAAAAGAAAGAAAGAAAGAAAGAGAAAGAGAGAGAGAGAGAGAGAGAGAGAGAGAGAGAGAGAGAAAGGAAGGGAAGAGGAAGGGGAAGAAAGGGAGGGAGGGAAGGAGGGAAGGAAGGAAGGAAGGAAGGAATCAAAATAGGAAAGGAAGAAGTAAAATTGCTTCTGTTTACAGATAACATGATCTAAAGACTCCACCAATAATTAGGATTGATCAACAAATTCAGTAAAGTTGCAGCTACAGAATCAACACCAAAAAAATTAGTTGCATTTCTATCAACTAACAATGAAATATCTGAAAAAGAAATAAAGAAAATAATTGCATTTCTAATAGCATCAAAAACAATAAAATACCTAGGAATAAATTTAACCAAGGAGGTAAAAGACTTATACACTGGACACTATAAGATACTGATGGAAGAAATTGAAGAATATACAAATAAATGGAAAGATATTCCATGTTCATGGATTGGAAAAATTAGTATTGTCAAAATATTCACACTACCCAAAGCAATCTACAAATTCATCAATTTCTTGTCAAAATTCCAATTGCATTCTTCACAGAAATAGAAAAGACAGAAATAGAAAAGACAATTCTAAAATTTGTATGGAACTACAAAAGACCCCAACTAGCTAAAGCAATCTTGAGAAAGAAGAGCAAAGCTGTAGGCATCACATTTCCTGATTTCAAAGTATATTACAAAAGCATCATAATCAAAACAGTATGGTACTGGCATTAAAACAGATAAATAGATCTATAGAACAGAATCAAGACCCCAGAAATAAACCCATACGTATGCAATCACTTAATATTTGACAAAGGTACCAAGAACACACAATCGGGATAAGATCATCTCTTCAATAAATGGTTCTGGGAAAACTGAATATCCACATGCAAAAGAATAAAATTGGGCCTTTATCTTACACCACTCACAAAAGTTACCTTGAATTGAATTAAAGACTTTTAAATGTAAGACCTGAGACCGTAACAATTCTAGGAAAAAAATAGAAAAATGTTGCTTGACATTAGTCATTGCAATTACTTTTTGGATATGACACCAAAAGCGAAAGTAACCAAAGCAAAATAAATAAGTCGCTACATCAAGCTAAAAAGTTATTGCACAGAAAGAAAAAACAATAAAACAAAAAGGCAACTTACAGAATGAGTTAAAATGTTTGCAAGCCATATATCTGATAAGGTATTAATATCTAAAATATACAAAGAACTCATACAACCTAATAACAAAAACTTATAATCTGATTTTAAAATGGGCAAAGAACCTGAATAGACATTTCTCCAAATAATGTGTACAAGTGGCTAACAGCTACATAAACAGGTGCTCAACATCTCTAGTCACCAAGGAAATGTAAATAAAAACCACAATGAGATGTCACCTCTCACATCAGGATGACTGTTATCAAAATAGACAAAAGATATGTGTTAGTAAGGATGGAGAGAAACAGGTACACTATTATTGGAAATGTAAATTGATACAGCCATTATGGAAAACAGTATGGAGTTTCCTCAAAAATTAAAGCTAGAATAACCATATGATCTAGCAATCTCACTTCTGAGTATATATGCAATGGAAATGAAATCAGTAGCTCGATGAAATACCTGCACTCTCATGTTCATTTCAGCATTATTCACAATAGCCAAGACTTGGAAACTACTAAGTGTCCATTAATGGGTAAATGCATAAAGAAATTGTGGTGTGTGTTTATATATATGTGAGTGTGTGTGTGTATGACAAATATTCAGCCATTAAAAAAAGAAACACTGCCATTTGTGACAACATGAATGAACCTGAAGGACATGTTTAATGAAATAAGTGATACAGAAAGACATATGCTGTATGATCTCACTTATATGTGGAGTCTAAAAAAGTTGAACTTACAGAAACAGAGAGTAGAATAATTGTTGCCGGCACTGGAGGCTAAGGAGACACAGGGAGAGGTTGATCGAAGAGCACAAACCTTCGGTCGTAAGACAAACAAGTTCTGCAGAGTTAAAATACAGCATGGGTGGTGACAGATGTGTTAATTTGATTTTGATAATTATTACACAATGCATTTTTATATAAAAGCATCACACTGTACACTTTGAATGTGAGATACACAATCTAAATTGTCAATTAAATATTTGAAAATAAGAGAAGAAAAAATGATTTAAAAAAACAGCTGTTGAACTTTGCAGTTTGGGTGATACTGAGGTTTTCCAGTGAAGGTTTTCCAATGGCAGAGCAGCCATGTTAGCAATTTCTTTGGAAAGCTTTCTGTCCTGTGTGGCAGTGAGACGCAGAACTGTGGTCACTTGTTTGCGTCCATTCTCAATATTTAATGTAAAAGGGGTATTGATAATTGGCGAGCACTGTATTGCACAAAAGGAGGGAGGGTAGGCTGCTGATGTCAGTATCTCCCCGTGGATTTTCCTCCCTAACCTTCCCTGATAAACAACTGACTCCCTGACGGTAGTGAACATGCTTGACAGGGGCAATAGAAAATCAGGAGCAAACTTTCATGCCCAGCAGCTGCCCAGCAAGAGCTTTACTCTTCTAAATGTTAAAAAACTTGAATTATGTAAGCTAGAAGTGAATGTACTATGAACTTCTTTCAATTTCTGGCAGTTCTCTCGCTGATAAGGTTTATGGGAAAGAATTGCAGGTCACTTCAGTGCACTAGTACAAAAACTTGTGCTAGGAACTAAATTTTGTGTGCCCCCAAAATTCATATGCGAAAGCTCTAATCCCCAATGTGATGGTATTTAGAGGTGGGACCTTTGGGAGATAATTAAGTCATGAAGGTAGAGCTCTCATGAATGGGATTACTGCCCTTGTAAGAAAAGACACAAGCTGTCTGGGTGCAGTGGCTCATGCCTGTAATCCTAGCACTTTGGGAGGCTGAGGCAGGAGGATCACTTGAGCTCAGGGGCTCAAGACCAGCCTGGGCAACATAGTGAGACCCTGTTTCTATTTAATTTTTTATGAAAGAAAGAGAAAGAAAAGGAGAGAGAGAGGGAGGGAGGGAGAGAAAGAAGGAAGGCAGGGAGGGAGGGAGAAAGGAAGGGAAGGAAGGGATATAGAGGGAGAGAGAAGAAAGAAAGAAGAAAGAAAAGAAAGAAGGAAAGAAAGAAAAAGAAAGAAAGAAAAGAAAGAAAGAAAGAAAAGAGAGAAAAAATAAAGAAGAAAGAAAGAGAAAAGAAAGGAAAGAAAAAGAAGAAAAGAAAGAAAGAAAGAAAGAAAAAGAAAGAAAGAAAGAAAGAAAGAAAGAAAGAAAGAAAGAAAGAAAGAAAGAAAGAAAGAAAGAGACACAAGAGAGATGATTGCTCTTCCTCACCATCATACAAGGATACAAGCAAGAAGGTGTCCTTCTACAAACCAGGAAGAGGACCCTCACAAACTACAGTTTATTATAGAAACTGAAGGCAAAGGACAGGCATTTGAGGGGCAAGATTGCATCCCTTAATATACCGGCCACTCCCTGGTCTCTGACTGTCTCTCTTAAAGCAAAACAAATATAACCTTAATATTTGGAGGAGCCAATGAGGGATAGAAATATATTACAAGAAACAGTTAATCCATTCTATAAAGCCATTACATACAATTGATATATTAATATTGATTTGGTTACATTTCCCCCCTTCATCTACCACTATTTGTATCTTGTGATAAATTTGTGCAGAACTATTTAGCCTAAAAATTAGCTTATGATTAGCTAACTCCAGTTCTTCCACAAGGCAGTCATTTTCCATCAACATTACATCCTAAGGAGCCTTTAACCCCATTTCCCAATACATTGACCATCAGTATCCGTATTACAACCTTACCAGCAATACCAGTGTCATACCATTTTTGCAGAATGGTAGTAGATGAGATCTGAAAAGTAAAAATCAACAGATCTTGGCACATTACCACAGTCTCACTCAGTCATTAACAGTTGGTTCAGTTTATCATAATTTCATATGCCCAAAATGTCTCCCAGAGCAATGCCACTCAGGTTTGTAGGCTTCCATTCTAGTTTGTCAGGTTCCAAAAGCAGAAGTGGTCTTGGCAACACATGGCCTCACCCTTTCAGGCATCTGGTATGATTGAGCTAAGAGAGACAATATCATCTCTTGCTTCAAGTCTCTCTTGAGGTGCAAATGTAATATTGGATTTTCCTCATTACATAGCTCATTTATTCATTCATTTATCCTCAACTGCATTCCTCCTCTCTCCCTTTATCTTTTGACCCATCCTTTGCCACCTTTGAGAGACGTGAGGTTCAGCCACTGTCCTGATCCAGATGTCCAGCAACAAGATTAGTCCAGCAGGTGTCACCCCTTCAGTTCACTCTTGCTGACATAGGGTAGGGTTAGAGAGGCACAGAACTAGTGGGACATTATTACCACTAGGCAATATTGTTGCAGTCACTGTCAACCCCAATTTTGCAGGATGGCGTGAGGGCACAATTCATTTCATCAGGATCTTAGGAATTCTGATTCAAAAGCTTCAAAGTACAATTACAGTTTCCTGCTTAGGGATCATCCCTGACTCCTGAATCTGCAGTCACAGCTCTGGTGCTGGGATCACTACATCAAGTAGGAAAAAAGAAAATTGAAATGATGTAGCAAAAAATAATTGAGGTGATCTGGAGAAGAATTGTAATCAACTTGTCAGCTACGGGAGGACCCTTTCCCCAGGAAATCTGTCCCATAGCCATCTGCAGTCTCTGTCTCTTTTAGTGGCACACGGAACAGGTCTTTTTGGCAATTTCTGCAAGAGGAAAATGGCTGGATTCAGCTCATCTCTGCATTGCTGTAATACTTCCACATCCTTTCATTTCAGAGACCCAAGTAGCCACCTCAAGTAGCAAACCAGGATATATTCCTGCCAATTCTACTTATTTTCTGACCCTAGAAAGGAGCTCTTCTTGTGGGCATCAACATGTCCTATTTTAATGCACTCCTTAAATATTCAGGGGTATATTTTAATATATTAGTCACCCCCGGTCTCTGACCAAGTCTTTCTTAAAGGAGACCTGCCTAATTTCCATAAGGTCATGCCCTATGTGAGCATCCATTTAATAGACTAGTGTTCCATTGCCCATCTACTTGACCATATAGCCAGGCCACTGGCCACTACTCATGAGTCAGTAAAAACCCAAACCTAAAGACTCTTTTATTGTTGTTCAATTCTCCCATTACTGCCAGGAAAACAGCATGTAATTCAGTCTGTTGAGTTAATTTGTTACCTTCTTCAAACAGAGCCTTTCAATCTGCCAGTCTTAGTGTGGTGGCCTCCCAAACAGGATGCTATTCATCCATCTTGGAACTGTCATCTACAAACCAAGCAGCTCTTTGGCTAATACAGATCTGTGTTTGCTGGTTAATGCAGATCTGTTAACAGGGCACTGTCCACGTGGTGATAGGATCCAACAGCCTCTCAGGTGGTTTTGAGGCAGGATAAGTAAGGCTAGGAAGCCATATTGACTTGTCCTCCTGTGTGGAGTCCTATGGGCTTTTCTCACAGCAGACTCTGCATCCCTTGCAAACTCATGCATCAGCACCTAACATATTGTGCAAGATAAGCAGTCCTCCAGGATACCAGCAGCTGCCAAATAATCACAAGTTCCTGATACCCAGTACAGCCTGGGAAAGAGAACAAAAGCCCCTTATTCCTGATGTAGCATCCCCAATCTCCAGCCAATCAAATTCCTGCCTTAAAGGAAATAGACGCTTCTTGAGGGACCTGCATGTGCAGCTAGGCTCAGGTTTAGCTTATAGTGACCTTTTCCTCATTTCGATAGTAAAAAGCACACCCCTAGGTGGAGATTTTATACGCTAATGATAAATGTGACCCATGTTAGAGCATGTAGATACTGAGCACACAGGCCAACCGCAGGTCTGCCTTTGCATACTTGACCTCACCAGTATTTTATGAATACTCATGGTGTACTTTCGCTTTGGAATAAACTTCTTTGCCTACTTACTTTGGATTCACTCTGAAATTCTTTTGTGCGGCAAAGTCAAGAACCTGAACCAGCCCACTGACAACAGTTCCAAAGTCAGTGGTAGAGGGAAAGAGCCTACCTGCTTGTAGATACAATGAGTCCCTCTGCATTCGCCCAGTAACATGTTCCTATAGAACCCATTTCCATTTTATCATGGAACATGTCCAGACACTGCCTTCTTTATTAGAGTTTTCTCTGACATCACCCGAGACATTATGGGTATTTCAGGTTTCAGGAGTATTTTACATCCTTCAGTCATAGGGTCATTCTCCATTAATTCCCAATAGCAAACTAGTAGTTGTTTCTCTACTGGCACATATGGTAAGCCATGCCATCCAGGAACGTTCTGGTACAAAATTCCATTGGCCCCCTCTGGGTGGCACTCATAAGCTTTTGCAATAACCTCCAGTCTGCGTAAGTATGTTACAGAGACTTCCAAAATCATGTATGAGTGTGGAGCATAAGGGCCCAAAAGCATCCAGAGAGAAAATACTTTTCACACTTCTGACATGGCCTGATTTTGTTTGGGTCTGCATTCGGATATGGCCCTCTTTGGGGGTAGTTGTATGGATAAAATCTAGCAATATACCCAATGTAGAATATGCATCCTTCAAAACTCAAATCTACCACACAAATGTTGAACTAGATTATAACTAACATTCTTAGTTAGATCTAGGAATAGATATTGACAGCAGTTTGTAGTCACCTGTGCAATGTCATGGGTGGCTCCTACCCAGGTTATTCCTAAGAATTTTACCAATTGAGCAGGCTCTTTGACTTTTGCAGGAGTTATCAACAAGCCTCTGCTGGTCAAGTGTGTCATCCCCCATTTGGGTCAGTCCACCCTGGTCTTCAGTTTCAGACGTTATCATGATATCATCAGTATAGTGTACGATTCCACTCAGAACCTGCATCAATCCAAACCTCCTCTCACCAGTGTATGACAGTAGCTGGTGAATTCAAATAACCCTATAGCAATTCAGTAAATGTAAATTGGAATCATCCTCACAAAAAGGCAAACTCCAATTTATTCTTTTCTAGGATTGAGACAGAAAAAGCATTTGTAAGATCAATCAAAAAGCCACTAACTACCAGACAGGACATTCTAAGGGCTTAGAGACCACCTCCCAGAAGCTGAGAGCAAAGGGGGAAAAAAAAGGTGGTTAGACATCTTTTTGGATAAAGTTAAATTATTTATTATACAGTGAGTCTCAAGCCTTATTGAAAACCATCAGGAAAACTGCAGAACAAAATTTAACAGTATTTTCCTTCCTTTCCACACAAGCGTATTGCAGGGTGAGGATCCTGTCTCTGAATCTGTACATTCTGCTCATCCTGAGAATTTGACTGAGAAAAGAGGAAGAACTTTGTGAAGTAAATCACATGAGATTCCCTGATCTGCCCTAGAAAAGTATTGGATTTCTCTAAGAGGATCCTACCACTCATAAGAAAGCAATGAACAATCTGCTGAAGTTTTCAAATTCTTACACGTGTAAGCAAGCTTTCTTTTGTTTAACAACCATCAAGAACTGGGACAGATATTGCCTCGTTTCAGGTGAAAATGATATCCATGTGTCCTTATCACGAGTTTGGCCCAGAATTCAGTACGTATTTGTGCAGTAAAAAGTAAGAATATGTTTTAGACAAAAGATGTAATTTCATTCTATATTTTTAACCTCAAAAAAAACGCTTTATATGCACATATAAGCCTATAAAGGAAATCAAGAAACTAATATATGTGCATAATAATTTTGCATCTGCTAGACTTTTATTTGACCTTTATCATGTCCCTCAGTGAAAAAAAAAATCAAAGCTTTAATAAAATAATGTCTTAAACTATATTCTTACTCATTTTGCTTTGACTTGTGATTAATTGCTTTACTATTCAATACTGGCAAAAAATTTTATATAGTAAATAGCATTAATTAAAATAACTTTATAATCCTTATTTAGATAAACCTACCAAGCTGACATTTCAAAAATTCATTTGCTTTTTGGTTTAAGCCAGTTATTTAAAAGAAATACACTATGTTTACCTTAAGGGTTTTTTAAATGTATGAAAAAGAAAGACATTAATTTTAAAAAGCTATCCAATCATTAGCTACCTGATTCTAGTCAACACAGATTGGCTAAAAAAATTGTTACCTTTAAACAGGAGAAATAATTACTCTTGCATATATCATATACCATGTCCCATACCTCATTAGTGCATCTTATACTATGAATGTGTGATAAAACTTTGAAGCCTACTTGGACAAAATTTTTCAAAAATCAGGTAGGAATTTATTAAAAGAAGAAACTGAAGTCTCCTCACCTACGTGACTGACTTGCAGTAGAAGAGATATCCTTTGTGGGGCAGAGGGGAGGGGTACCACACAAAAAGAGTGGCTGATAGATTGGCTACAGTAAATAGATCCACTGAAAAATATCAGTCCCTATAAAAAATAACACTGACAAATAATAGTAGGTTATTATATCCATAGCTTACTCTCATAACAATGATCCATAGCTTTAGATGTAATTGGGTTTATGCAGGGATTCCTGGAGACCTGAAAATTAACTCAAGCATTTCTTCAAAGTAGAAAGATTGAGAATGGACTAGAACCTACTGCCACTGTGTCAGTGTGACTTGGGTTTCTGTGCCTTCTAGTTTGCTCACATTCTGATCCTCGAGGACTGTGAAGAGCAAAGGTCTACTGACCACTTACCCCAGGCCACTCAAAAGGCAGGATCCACTAATGACATCATTTTGCACAAGTAGAGCACTAGTGCCCAGTTGGGTGTCAGCTTCACCGCAGGATTGAAACATGACTGCTAGTCTCCCTGTATTCTTATGAGCGCCTTCCATCAAAAAGCACAGAATGGCTCTTAAATGAGGTAAATATACCATGTGCTGATTCAAAAATATCTCTGAGACACATTAACATGAAAAAGACAAATTAACAAATGATATATAGCATGTAAATACATTTATGTAAATGTACCAAATTATGTAATTACATGAATTCCTGTCTGTATGTTCAGAGACACAGAGGGGAAACTAAAGGTTGTGATATTATGACATAAGAAATTTATATTTTGATCTTCTTTCCCAGCTATTGGCCATACCTCCTAAAACCTTTGTAATGTCAAAGCCGTAAAGGTGCTAGGAGTATCTTTTGTTCTAATATTTGATTTTTGACCCCAGTTTCAGACACAGAGATTCTAAATCCCTTGGAATTTCCTGTGTGACAAGAGCATGCTTTCTTCTAATGAGGTGACTCTTGCTGGGCTCCTTAATGAGGGCTGGTCTCCAGGAAGACTAAGCCGTGGTTAGAAGCTTGGAATTTTCAGCTCCACTCCCATCCTGAGTGAGGGGAGAAGAGATAGAGGTTGAGTTAATAATTGATCATGCCTACGTGAAGTCTCCATAAAATCCCTAAAAGACAGAGTTCAGAGACCTCCTGGGTTGGTGAACACATCCATGTGCCCAGAGGGCAGTGCACCCCAACTCCATGGGGACTGAGCCCCTGCTTTCAGGACCCTTGCTGATCTTGCTCTATATATGTTTTCATTTGGCTGTTCATGTCATATCATCCTCTATCATATCCTTAATAATAAACCAGCAAAAGTGTTTCCCTGAGTCCTGAGAGCCAACACAACAAATTGTCAAACTTGAAGAGGAGGTCCTGGGAATCCTCCATCTGTAGCCAAGGCTGACAGAAGTGCCGGTAACTTGGGGATTCAGTACTTGCAATTGGCTTCTGGAACCGGGACAGTCTTGTGGGACTGAGCCCTTAACCTGTACTAACACTAACTCCAGGTAGCTGGTGTCACAGTTGAACTATAGATGCCTAGCTGGTGTCCAAAGAACAGGAGAATTGGTTGGTGTGGGGGGAGTGTTGGGGGAAGCCACTCATTTGGTCATAGAAGTGTTGAAAGTGTTGATGGTCACAAAGAAAATTTTTTATTTTCCTCTTTAGGGCAAATTGTGGGGATGGGGTGTGTCAGGGAAAGAACAGAAGGGAAAAAATGCCTCATTAAGAGCTATGAAAAGGAAAGGAATTTTAAGAAAAATAAGTGCTAAATATAGCAAATAGGATGAGAGCTGCTATATACAAAATTACAAAATTAACAAAGTTACATACCCAGCATATGTATACCAATTTACAGTTGTCAAAACATTTTCACATATATATTCATGTATATATACTTGGATATATATATTCACATATATATATTTCACATATATATTCATATATATTCATGTGTATATTCATGTATATGTGTATATATATAATTTTATATGATATCCCTAGAACTTCTCTACCTAAAGATGGGGCACACTCCTTCCCTCCTGGTTCAGGAACACTGAGTTATACCTTCAAGACCTGAGTCACATTACTATTTGTTCTGAATTTTAAAAAATCAAAAAGCCAAACAAACACTGACAAGACTAGGTTCTAATGCCAACTACTTTGTCAAGGATGCAAACCACTTTTCTACTCAAAAGAATATATAGAAGCTCTTTCATTTAATTAGATCCCATTTGTCAATTTTGGCTTTTGTTGCCATTGCTTTTGGTGGTTTAGACATGAAGTCCTCGCCCATGCCTATGTCCTGAATGGTACTACCTAGGTTTTCTTCTAGGGTTTTCATGGTTTTAGGTCTAACATTTAAGTCTCTAGTCCATCTTGAATTAATTTTCGTACAAGGAGTAAGAAAAGGATCCAGTTTCAGCTTTCTACTTATGGCTAACCAATTTTCCCAGCACCATTTATTAAATAGGGAATCCTTTCCCCATTTCTTGTTTTTGTCAGGTTTGTCAAAGAACATATGGTTGTAGATGTGTAGTATTATTTCTGAGGACTCTGTTCTGTTCCATTGGTCTATCTCTCTGTATTGGTAGCAGTACCATGCTGTTTTGGTTACTGTAGCCTTGTAGTATAGTTTGAAGTCAGGTAGTGTGATGCCTCCAGCTTTGTTCTTTTGGCTTAGGAAAGAACTCAAATAAATTTACAAGAAAAAAACAAACAACCCCATCAAAAAGTGGGCAAAGGATATGAACAGTCACTTCTCAAAAGAAGACATTTACACAGCCAACAAACACATGAGAAAATGCTCATCATCACTGGCCATCAGAGAAATGCAAATCAAAACCACAATGAGATACCATCTCACACCAGTTAGAATGGCAATCATTAAAAAGTCAGGAAACAACAGGTGCTGGAGAGGATGTGGAGAAATAGGAACACTTTTAAACTGTTGGTGGGACTGTAAACTAGTTCAACCATTGTGGAAGACAGTGTGGCAATTCCTCAAGGATCTAGAACTAGAAATACCATTTGACCCCGCCATCCCATTACTGGGGATATACCCAAAGGATTATAAATCATGCTGCTATAAAGACACGTATGTTTATTGCGGCACTATTCACAATAGCAAAGACTTGGAATCAACCCAAATGTCCATCAGTGACAGACTGGATTAAGAAAATGTGGCACATATACACCATGGAATACTATGCAGCCATAAAAAAGGATGAGTTCGTGTCCTTTGCAGGGACATGGATGCAGCTGGAAACCATCATTCTCAGCAAACTATCTCAAGAACAGAAAACCAAACACCGCATGTCTCACTCATAGGTGGGAATTGAGCAATGAGATCACTTGGACACAGGAAGGGGAACATCACACACTGGGGCCTATCACGGGGGGGGGGGGGAGGGATAGCATTAGGAGATATATCTAATGTAAATGACGAGTTAGTGGGTGCAGCACACCAACATGGCACAGGTATACATATGTAACAAACCTGCATGTTGTGCACATGTACCCTAGAACTTAAAGTATTAAAAAAAAAAAAAAAAAGAATGTCTAGACTCACAACTGTGAAAGCCAGATAAAGGTAGGCATACTTTGGAAAGAAATTGCCTGGAATAGAAGCAGTTTCTACACATTTAAGCCTGACTCCAAAACTGTCAGTGGAAGCCTGTATCTTGCTGACAAGTCTTAGACATGTAATATTTGAAAAAGAACAGATACCTCCTGTATCATGGTCTTTGGAATAGAGACCAGGAAAATGGTAGCCAAGAAAACCTATTCAGAGTAGCCCAGGCTGAGATTGGGGAGGTGCGCTTGAAGGCAGGACCAGGCAAGAGGCTCTGTAGTTAACTTGGTTTCCCACCCTCAGCCTGCATTTAGACACCCCACTAACTTCTGTGTTCATGTTGGATTAGAAAACAAAATTGCTCGAATTTTAGTTCACAACACGTATCCAATTCATAACTGAATTCATAAAACATGGCTTAGAAGTTAAGAGCACAGGAGCCTGGCCATCATGGTGAAAGCCAGTCTCAAAAGAAAAAAAAAAAAAAACTATAAAAATTAGCCAGGCGTGGTGGTGCATGCCTGTAGCCCCAGCTACTCAGGAGGCTGAGGTGGGAGAATCGCTTGAATCCGGGAGGAGGAGGCTGCAATGAGCTAAGATGGCACCACTGCACTCCAGCCTGGGCAACAGAGTGAGACCCTGTCTCAAAAAAAAAAAAAAGTAAAGAACATGGGGCTTAAAGACAAATCTATGTGTTAATGAATAATGATTATATTTGTTGGGCAGGTTATTTAACTTGTATATGACTCAGTTTCCTATATGTCAAGCAGGGATAGTACCACCCACTTCAGTGGGCTTGCATGAAGACGAAAACACCAAATGAAACTGAGTTTGGTACATAGAATACACTCCAAAAAAATGGACTAATAATAGAAACAACTGCTCTAGAACTCTCCTTAGGAAAAAAGAGCCTGATTTCCACCGAGAACAAACGTCAGCTGTGCTACACACCTGCTTTATCCAGCTAAATCTCAGCTTTGTCTCCCGGGATCCCAGAACACAATCCTCATGATCCCATAAGAGGCTCAAGGCATCTACAGGGGACAGACATTAAGACAGAGATGTGACCTTTTTTTAACTTTTATTCTAGGTTCAGGAGTACATGTGCAGGTTTGTTATATAGGTACATTGCATGTCACAGGAGTAGTTTTTCCAGCCTCACCCTCTTCCCACCCTCCGCCCTCAAGTAGACTTTGATGTCTGCTGTTCCCTTCTTTGTGTCCATATGTACTCAATGTTTAGCTCCCACTTACAAGGGAGAACATTAAGTATTTGGTTTTCTACTCCTGCATTAGTTTTCTTAGGATAATGGTCTCCAGCTCCATGCTAGTTGCTGCAAAAGACACGATTTTGTTCTTTTTACTGCGACATAGTAGTCCATGGTATATGCGTACCACATTTTCTTTATCCAGGCCCCCTTTTTTTTTTTTTTTTTTTTTTTCCTTCTGAGATGGGGTCTCGCCCTGTCTCCTAGGCTGGAGTACAATGGTGCAATCTCAGCTCACTGCAATCTCCACCTCCTGGGTTCAAACGATTCTCCTGCCTCAGCCTCCCGAGTAGCTGGGACTGCAGGCGCCCGCCACTACGCCCAGTAATTTTTTTTTTGTATTTTTAGTAGAGACGGGGTTTCACCATGTTGGCCAGGGTGCTCTCTCCAGCCTACCATTGATAGGCGTTTAGGTTGATTCCATGTCCTTGCTATCGTAAATAGTCCTGTGATAAACATAGGTGTGCATGTGTCTTTACAGCAGAATGATTTACATTCCTTTGGGTATATACCTAGTAATAAGGTTGCTGAGTTGAATGGTGATTCTGTTTTTTAAGTTCTTTCAGAAATCATCAAAACACTTTCCACATTGGCTGAACTAATTTATATTCCAAGCAGCAGTGTACACGTTTCCCTTTCTCTGAAAAGAGGTGTGTTTTTTTAAGAGACTAAGAAACTCCAAATAATGAGTGGCTATCTATCATATTCAATGACTCTGGAGAAGTATAAAATACGAACTGTGCCCTTAAGATATTGTCAGCCTGGTAGTAGTGGGAAGAGGGGCAGGGGAAACCCTGAAGGTTGGGTTGCAGAGACAGCCATGTAAAACCAAGTAGATGTATTTATAAGGCTTCCCTGCAGAAGGGATGCCTTTGCTGAGTCTGAGGGAAGAGTAGGAACAATCCAGGGAATGAGAGATGCAAGCATGAAATGCAAGAACATTGTTATGTTTATAGTAGAAGGAGCTTGTGAAGGCAAAGGGAGAGGAGTCAGGGACAAATCAACAAAGTCTCAGTGTGGGAAGGCAAGAAATGTACATTTTATCATCAAAGCCAAGGGAGAGCCATGGTTGAATCTCCACAATGAGACGAACTTGATCAGCTTTTCACCTTGGAAAGGTTCCTCCAGCTTAGTTTCGAAGTAAGAGCAGAACAGAAGCTACAGCTACACTCCAGGCAAGACAGATGACCACTCCAACAAAATGTAGTGACCGAGGAATCAGGAGAAGATCAACTAAAAGATAGCAGATATCATATTAGCAGGGCTTGGTGACAATTGGGTATGGAACAAGTGAGAAGGATCTTGGCTGACTGCAGTTTCTGACTTAGACAACTGAATGGACCATGGGCCCATATGTTAACATAGAAAATACGAGGAAAGAACCAGAATTCCTGGGAGCTCATGTGCACAGTCCATAGTGATTCATAGAGGTCCTTGTGCCCTGTGGCGGGAAGCAAAGCTGTGAAAGATGCCCTGTGTGATGGACAGCATGTGATTTGGTGTCTTTCAAAAGGAGTCTCCATCCTGGTTTGGGGCTTTGGTGACTCAACAAAGTGAAGTCTGGAAAGAGGGCAGGGAGACCTCCTGGTATGTCCTAGTGTGAGGAGAAAGGAAAGGATGGCCTGACTTAGAGAGGAGAGAGAACAGCAGCTTCCCAGATACCCAGGACCTGCCCAATCTTGAGCTACTCCTGTCGCTGGGATTCCCTCTGTGCCCTAGACAAACTGGGACTCACCACCAAGGTAATATGAAAACTGTATGTTGAATATTTTATATAAATAGATCCATAGAGATACAGAGATATGAACAGATATTCTTCCAAAACTGCCATAGGCCTGAGACAGGTGTCCCACCCCTTGGCCAAGGGAATGCTATAGAACAGTATATATGCAAAGACTTTCCAAGAGGTATTAGTAGGCATATATATATTTTAAAAATCAATTTCTTCATTAGTATGAAAGATTCAGAAAAGCAAATTTATAAAATTTATAGAGACAAAACAGATAAAGGTTGCCTAGGTCTGGGGCTTGGAACAGGCATCAACTGTAAAGGGAATGAGGAGTCTTATTGGAGCAATAAAAATGCTCTACAACTCACCAAATGTGATGGTTGCACTACTTGGTAAAGTTACAAAAATCATTGAATTGTAGACTTAAATTTTATGATATGCTTCAATAAAGTTGTTTCTTAAAACAAGAAATCAGTTTTCAGATATTCAGCCTCCATGTGTGTTCTTTCCTAATGACCTGCCTGAGAAATGATCCGCCTGAGAAAGCACCTGTGTTCAAGGTGATGTAAAATTCACTTTACTACCTCCCCTTTTAGTTGGCCAAGCTCAAAAAGGAGGAGAGTCTTATTCTGCTCCTATCCTTATTTTACTATGGTGTGTGAATTCAAGTGAAGAAACCTCCAAGTTGCCAACAGAAAGACCATTGTAAATATTGGTTACTGGGATGCCTCTTCTAATGATTAATGCCTTAGGGCTTCTTATCTTCCCTATCTTATACTTAATTTGGTTAAGAGTGTAGCTTGATATTGGAAATTAAGTGTTTTAATCTGTGTTGAGATGTTCTGAATTTGGATACATAGTGGAATGAGGCAATGGATGTGTTGACAATTATCCTTTAAGGACTTCACCTTTCCACACCTCAACTCTTAGCAAGGAAAACAGATGAGGAAAGTTCTACAAGAGATGAGCAACGATAGCATGGATACACAACATTTAGTGCTGCAACTGGCTTTTCCAGGTATTTAAATGTGTGCAATCATTTTCAGCTCTTCTCAACGTTCGCCAATAGGTTATGTTATTAGCTGGGGGAATAATCACCTTTGGACAGAAGAAGTTCAACTGCTTAGTGACACTGCCAAAGTTTTCAAGATAAGTTGGATAAAGGCCAAGAACAAAAAATTTACCTGCCTTCTTCAGAGCCAATATAGATCAATCAGCAAGCTAATGAAAGTACATTTTACCCAGTCACACCATGAAATCCATAATCTAACTCCCTGACCCCTAATTTTGGGTGACCCCTTGATGCTGCCCAGCTTCACACTTTATCTGCATTCATACTCCCACTCCCTTGACAACTGTGTGATTCATCCATGGATGCTCAAGTCCCCCTGCATAGAATGGTATGATATTTGCATATAGCCTATGTGCATCCTCCCATGCCTCCTCAAATCTCTAGCTCCTCACTCTCTGCTGATGACCTCCCCTCCTATTTCTCTGAGAATATCGAGCAATTAGAAGAGACCTTCCAAGCTCCCACCACATATCTCTCCACCCAAACACATCTCTTCCCATTCACTGTCTCTTCTCTCCACTGGCTCTAGGTAGATTTTAGGAGCTCCTGACCAAAAGCACCCCCACCCTGTATTCTGGTCCTATCTCCTTCTACCTATCCCAGGATGCTCCTCACTGGTCTACCCTTGCACCCCTGCATTGACCAGCTCACCCTCTATCCTGGATCACTGGGATCCTCCTCACTGGCCTATTCTCTCCCGACTCCCACATTTTTTAAAATAACACAACTCTTTGAAAGGGTTTTCTACATCTACTGTCTCTTATTTGTTTCCTCGCCATTTTCAAGCTCATTCAGGTTTTGTGCCCCCACCATTCCACTGAAACCTATCTTGTCAAAGTCACCAATTAATTTTATACCACAAAAACCAAGAGTCAATACTCGATCCTCATTTTACTTCAACTACCAGCAGTACCTGACACAGTTGATAACTCTCCTCCTTGGAAACTATCTTCACTTGGCTTTGAGAATGCCAAATGCCTGATTTTCCTCCCACCTCTCACCTCTGCAAACAAATACTGAAAGGTCATGTCCTCTAAACATTGGTGTGACCCAGACCTCAATTCTTCTTTTTGTAACTTATACTCCCCCACGAGGTAGACTCATCCATTCTATATGATGATGACTCCTAAATACATACTTCTAACCTGGACCCCTCCCAACTCCAGAATTGTGTATCCAATTGCTTACTCTACATCTCCACTTGTATAGTCTGATTAGCACTTCAAATTTAATGTAAGAAGGCTTACTTGCCCTAGGAGGTGACCAGATCTTTAACCTGGATGAATCTGAGCCCCTGCTTCCCTTTGTCAGGCCACCATCCCTGCAATTGTCTGTTCATGGTTAATATGAGGCATGGGACCACCAACAGATGCCCAAACAGATCCCTTGAATTTCAGATATATTCCTCTGTGTCACCATTTAGTATCAGGTATCCAACTTCTTTATGGTGATCAGAGGCAATTATATCTCCCGTCCATTGTCTGCTGTTCTACTAGCATGAGGATTCCAAAATAATCAGAGGGTAATCATACCTTTAGATTCAGGGTAACCTTTATTGTGTTCCCTGGTGGGAGCATTTCCTCCTAACAGAGAACCAAGTCCTCCAGACCCACTGTCTTAGTCCATTTTCTTTGCTATAACAGAACATCAAAAATTAGATAATTTATAAAGAAAAGAAATTTATTCTTACGTTTCTCAGGGGGGTCCAAGGTTGAGAGGCTGCTGCTGGTGAGGGCCTTCTCACTATGTCATAACATGACAGAGGACATCACATAGTGAGAGGGAAGTGTGTGTGCCAGTTTAGGTCTCTCTTCTGCTTCTTATGAAACCACCAGTCTTATCATGGGGGCCCCACCCTGATGATCTTATCTAATCTTAATTACCTCCCAAAGGCTCCACCTCCAAATGTCATTAACCTCCTGCAAATGCCAAAATCTCATATAACCTAAGCACATCCTCCCATATACTTTAAATCATCTATGTATTACTTATAGTACCTAATACAATGTAACTGCTATGTAAATGGTGGTTGTACTGTATTGATTAAGGAATCATGACAAGAAAAAAAAGTCTGTACATATTAAGTACAGACACAATTTTTAACAAAGTATTTTCAACCTACCATTGGTCAAATCCATCAGATGCAGAACCCGTGGATACAGATGAGTAGCTGTACATCCATAAAGTAGATTTCTGTGTCAAGGGCTTATATCCATTTATACCTGAAGAGATTCTCCATACTGCCTTCTCAATGTGTTCCTTCCTGACCCCACTTAATGATAAGGGTCATTCAGTCCTGTGAGGATGAGAATCCTCTATTTCCCTGCTGTTCTTTGTCACAAGAAGCTCAAAGTATCCAAATGGCAGCCATAGCTTATAGCTGAACAAGGCTTTTGCTTACTCCCAAATAAAGGCATTCTCCTTTGAGATCTAAGACCTCTAAATTAACAGAGTCCACAGATGTAGGAATGCAGCAGGTTACGGGGTGTGGGATGTCCCCGAGTTGGCCACTGGGTGTGATGGTAAACAGAGCCACTCCTGCTTCTAACCTTTGGTTCCCAGGGAAACTGGGAAGTCAAGATCTGGGGACATCAACTCAGATATGTGTCAGGGTCCCACTTCTTCCCACCCAGATGCCCTGTCCTTGGCATAGCAGACCTGCCTTATGTGGGAGTTTAACCTCCTTTGGAGCTCCTCTACTCTTTTTTAAAAGGTCCTCCAGCTTTGACAGTTTTTTCTTCTCTTTAGCGATGTCTCACTCTGCACTCACCAGGCTTGAGTGCAGTGGTGCAATCTCAGCTCACTGCAACCTCCACCTCCGGGGTTCAAGTGATTCTCCTGCCTCAGCCTCTCAAGTAGCTGGGATTACAGGCACCTGCCACCATGCCGGGCTAATTTTTGTGTTTTTAGTAGAGACAGGGTTTCTCCATGTTGCCCAAGCTGGTCTCGAACTCCTAACCACAAGTGATCCACCCCCTTCAGCCTCCCAAAGTGCTAGGATTACAGGTGTGAGCCACCATGCCCAGCCAACACTTAGTTTGTAATACCTGATTAATTACTTTCAGCTTTTCATTATCCTTTTCCTGAGCATAAGTATAGTTACCACACCCCCCACATTTCTCAAATGCCTAATACCTTGTTCCAGTTAATGCACTCCCTTCCACAAGTACACCATTGCAGCTCATCACCAGTGAGCGACTGCACCACCACCTTCTGCTACTAGCTATCGATGCCCCATCTACCACCAGTGATGCCAGATGGGTGGCCAGTAATCCTGCTCTAAGACACCGTCTCTTCATCTGCTTTCCAAGAACATCCTGGAACAACCCACTGTCCCTGCTTGTGTTTCCAGGAAGCAGACTCCAAGATGGAGGTTAGTATGCAAGAGGCTCACTGGGGAGTGCTTTGAGTATCAACACCTGTGAAAGGGAAGGGAGGGACGTGGGAATGGGAAGATGATGAAGTTCAGCTGCAGTGCAGTCTCAATGAATGCCTCAGCCAATCCTGCAGGGAGTTCTGAAGATGGGGTGGCCATCAGAGCTCTCCTGAGTTGGGGTGTAAGGGCCGGGCTCTATACCACTCATTATTCGACCCTGGATGTGGGCTGCTGGGAAGTGGCATGACCCTGGGCACGATGGCTCTCTTCAGTTTAGGAAATCGCAGAGGAGGTTGATGGGTGAGGACTCTCTGCCAGCAGTTCTCCCAGCAGCTGGGGTAATAAATCCTCTAACCCTGAAGGGCGACCGCGCAGCAAATATCAGCAACCACCACATAACCCAAGCTACTGAAAATGGACACACCTGTTATATACATCCTTAGGTACTGCATGTCAATATAAAAATGTGCCTGGGGATTGTGTGCTCTGTCCTCTGTTCATTTTCCTGTACCTGGGAATCCAGAATTTCAGAGTACCCCTGACATCTGGGAGCCTATGCCCTCACAGGTGGCAGAATCCATTACAATAATCTGTTTATGGATCTTCATGTGGTTGCTGGCAGGAGGCCTCAGTTCCTCAACACACATTACTCTCCTTGGGTTGGCTTGAGTGTCCTCACAACATGGCAGCTGGCTTCCCCCAGAACAGGGGGTTGGAGAAAACAAGAGAGGAAGGCTCAACACCACTTACATCCTAGTCTCAGACATCATAAATCATCACTCCTGCCACATTCTATGCTTTAAACATGAGTCACTAAGTCCATCCTGCACTTAAGATGAGGGGAGGGGGTTCCACCTTTTGAAAGAAGCCATGTCAAATAGTTGTGGACATATTTTTAAACCAATACATATAGAGAGAAGGACATTCTCCAAATCAACAATGATAGATACTTCTGAGAAAGCGAGTAGATGGGAGGAGTAAAGTAAAAGGAGGCTTTTGTTTTTTATCTGTTTTTTATAAGAAGAATTTACTTTTGTAAATTAACAAATAAGAATATTCTTGATTGTTGAAAATATGGCAACCAGTGAAACTGGGTGGGAAAAGAGATGCTTATCTATGGAGCAGATTGTGATTGACTGTTCTCCTCTACCATGGTTTATCCTGCCTGACCCCACCCAACTAAACACAAAATAATTAGAAACTAAATGATCATTGCCAGCAGCTTCTCCGAGGAGTCATCATTTTTCTAGCACATGAACAAGGAGTCTGATGACTGTACTATATTGAGATGTGAAAGGTTGGGGAAAATCATTAGAGCCATTAGTCTGTTCCTGCATCCCTATCCTTCATCCACAGTTTAATATAATGCGGAAATTATCTTATTAGTTCTGATGGCTTGATTACAGGCTCTGGCTGGGGCACAGGCATCCCAGGAATATCCAAGAGGGCAAAGCTACTCGGTGGGAGATCCTATACCCTTGTGGCCTCTTCCATCCAGGCCCACACAGACTGCCATTTTCCAACATCTAGGGTCAGCCCGAGTATCTCCAGGCAGGTAGGGAACCCTGTGGGAGGATCTGTCAATGTCCAGGCAGAGAAATCACACAGTTGCTAGATAAGAGTTGTCCATCTCCTGGGTTTTATGGGCTGTTAGGAATTTTTTTTCCCTCCTGGGAGTCAAGACGTCTCCACCCTATCTGGGTCTTTGCTGGCCCCTTCAGGCAAGGGAAGGAACTTCAGCTGTGTCCACACCCACAGAGCTCATTCCCATTTCTCCCCAGGCTCCCACATCTCCTTCACCTGATCCTTTGCATAGGAAAGACAGAGTCCCCAGATGCTAAACTACATGGAGGAAACCTGGCCTGTCAGAGCAACAAGTAGGAACAAATAAGACCTTCTCCCCTGCCCACAGGAGAGTACTCTGTAAATGTGGGCTATCCCTGTCAATTTACAGATCAAGAACCATCCCGTGAGCCCCACAGGCATTCCTAGAGATACTCAAAGCCCACTAGCTATCCCCAGTCTCTATTTGTTTGCATTTGTCATTTGTTTATGACTGTCTCCCTTTTGAAGGAGATCACACTGAAGAACTCTCAGTCTTGGAGACATTTCTGGATTGGGCAAGGCTGCTTCCACAAATTGGGCCTACTGTCGGTGTGGGCCAGACTGCAGACAAGAGGCAGCCACTCTAGAGGGTGTAGGCAGTCACAGCATCACTCCATCTGCTACCCCTGCGGGACTTAAGAGGCAAAATCTCCCTCTGACCCTGTTCCCTATCATAATACACCCTATCTCTAGACTCCCTGCTTTTCTGAGAAGGTTCACTAGGGTCAAGGTCTGTGGTCAACAAAGCTCAAGGGTCTACCCTACTTTAGGAATGAGAGTATCACCTCAGTAGCTTCCCTAGAAGTAGCTCCACACATAGGCCCTGATGTTTGCTTTTGGCAATCAGGTGGTGAGGATTTTCCCAGCATCTCCCGGGTCAGACCACAGATATGATTAAAGATGGGTTAACAAGGGGCAGACTGAAGCCTTTGAGCTAAGGATTAGCTTTGCACAAAATCGTAACAATTGTCTAAAGGGTCATCCTTCCCCCAGCTGCCTAAGCCCTTTCTTCAAGAAAAAGTATGGCCCATGTGAGAATGGACTTAACATGTTTAGGCTGCTATTCTGTGGATGCCTTATAATTCCACACAGGAAGTGGATGATTTCTGCACAGTGAGCTTTTTCATATAATATCCAACCTGGAAGTTGCTCCCCTCTCTTCAAGAGCCAACACTACTTATAAATACTTCAGTGCAAAGCAGAAGGAGATAAGCCATTCCTAGATACTAAGCAATAGGCATTTTCACAGAGCGAACAATATACCATCTACAGTAAACTGAATAATGGCCCCAAATATACCCACATTAATCCCCAGAGCTTGCAAACATTTTCTTATGTGGCAGAAAGGACTTTGCAGGTGTGATTAAGTTAAGCATCTTGAGATGGGGAGATTATCCTGGGCTGTCTGAGTGGGCACTAAATATAATCACAATGTAGTTATAATAAATGTACTTACAAGAGGGAGAAGAGATGAGGAGGTGATTTTAGCATGGAGGAAAGAAGGTGATGTGATGCAGAGATTTAAGTAACTCACTTTGAAGATGAGGAAGAGGCCACAGAGAAGGAAAACAGGTGGCAAGCAGATGCTGAACAATACAATAGATTCTCCCTTAAGATGCTGCAAAAGAGATCAGCCCTTCCCATACCTTGACCTGAGTCCAGTGATACTGATCTTGGTTGGACCTTTGACCTGCAAACTGTAAAAGAATACACTTACATTGTTTTAAGCCACTAAGTGCGTGGTGTAATTTGTTACAGCAGCAACAGGAAAGTAATACACCATCTTTAAACTCATCACTGTGTGTTATTTTTAACAGCTTTTTGAGGTGTAACTGACATATTTAAATAAGTTGCACATATTAAAGTGCACAATTTGATAAGTTTTGACATATATATACATGCGTGAAACAATCATCATAGTCAAGATAGTGAACATATTCATTATCTTCAAAAGTTAGCTTACACACCTCATAATCTGTAACTCTTGGTCCTCCCTGAGCCCTTGCTTTCCAGGTAACAACTGATCTGTTTTCTGTCACTATAAATTAGTTGCTTTTATATATAAATAGAGTCATACAGTATGTACTCTTTTTTGTCTGGCTTCTTTTGCACAGCCTAGTTATCTTGAGATCCAACCGTGCTGTTGTGTATATCAATATTTCATTCCATTTTGTTGCTAAGTAGTATTCCATTGCTTAGATATACTTTAAGCACTCACCTGTTAGTAGACTTTTGGATTATTTCCATTTTTTGGCTTTTTAAAATAAAGCTGCTACAAAAATTCATGTAAAAGTCCTCATATGCTTTCGATTTTCTTGGATAAATACCTATGAATGGAATGGTTAGATTGCATGGTCGATGTGTATTTTACTTTTTAAGAAACTGTCAAACTGTTTTCCAAAGTGGTTGTACCATTTTACACTCCCAGCAGCCACCATATCTTGTTTTTGTGTTCTTCAAATTATTTAAGTTTTTCGTTAATTGATGCTCATCTCCATTCCTAAATAAGGTAAATAAATGCAGTATTACTTTTTGTTTGTCTGTTTGTTTCTGGTTTTGATTTTGGGTTTTTGTTTTGTTTTGTTTTGTTTTGTTTTTGAGAGGAAGTCTCGCTCTGTCGCCCAGGCTGGAGTGCAGTGGCACGATCTCTGCTCACTGCAAGCTCCACCTCCTGGGTTCACATCATTCTCCTGCCTCAGCCTCCCCAGTAGCTGGGACTACAGGTGCCGCCACCATGTCTGGCTAATTTTTTTTGTATTTTTAGTAGAGACGGGGTTTCACCATGTTAGCCAGGATGGTCTCAATCTCCTGACCTCGTGATCTGCCCGCCTCGGCCTCCCAAAGTGCTGGAATTACAGGCGTGAGCCACTGCCCCCGGCTGTATTACTTTAATAGTAATACTTTAAAACAACAGAGAAAAAATTGAGTATTCAGATGGAGGAGATAGGGATAGAAAGAAAAAATTGTAGACACGGAGAGGAAATTGGAGGAGAGGAGCGGGACAAAGGAGAATAAGAGAACAAAAAAAAAAGAGGGAAAAAAAGTGAGAGAGAAACACAACAAAGTACTATCAATTAGAATCCCCACAAGAACCTGATGGCTTATGCAAACAGGCTAGTTGAGGAATTTTTAATAAAGGGACTATTACCAATATGTGGGAATAACTTATGAAACCAACAATGGGTCATACAGTTCCTTGGTTACCATCTCTAAGCGTGAAGGCTGTCAGGGAAGGGAGATTCTGGGCACCCTGAGAGAGCAGCTACAGGAAAGGACCACCCGTCAGAAGTGGGAGGAGCTAACCCTCTTGAACTGGAAGGGAATGAGCTGCAGTAATAAACTCCCCATCTCACTCTGCACCCCACTTCCCAGTGCCTGCTGATGACTTCCTTTAGCCAAACCCAGCTAGAAGCTAGAAAGCATGAGTCTGTTGATGATGTTCATTTGGGCCTGCCTCCCTCCTTGGTCTGGAGTGGACAGGTAAAATGTGGCTCTAGAAAGGCAAAGAGAAGACACCTAGTACAGGAGCCAACAGAGGAAAGGGACAAGGAGCTGAACTGCTTTACCATCTTCCTCCATTAGTGACACGAAAAGACTGACAAAACAACACGTAAGGATTGAGAAACATTCTTGCGGGTGCAGTGCCTTGAGATGCACAGGGCTGCTTACTCTGTGTGCCAGAATTCCGACCACATTTGTCAGCGTGGGCCATTCCATTTTGAGATCCGTTTTGAAAGGTTATTAACTTGGGCTTTACAAACAAAAAAGTCTGATTGTATCCTCCTTAGAAAGGGAAACCCTCTTCTAAATCATGAAACACAGTGTGGTGGCTTTGTGTGAAGTGTGGACTATGGAAGCAGGGTCTACAGCAAGAAGGCCCGGGACTCATGACACTGGAGAGGCTTTATAGGTTATAGGGAAGACAAAAAATGTCCTTAAACCTCAGAGGAGATGCACGCATTTTAGAAGGATGGGTCATCTTGTCGGGTATTTATTCTTCCAATTTATCAGATGACCTGCTTGTCTGGGGATTAATCATCTCCATTTTATCCCTTTTAACACAAGGACTGCAGACAAAAAACAAGATGATCAAAGGCAGAATTCAAGCACCTGTCAGATCCACTGGAAGAGCTGAAAACTTTCTTTCTCTGCAGCCCTTTTATTTTTTATATTTTATTTTATTTATTCATTTATAAGGTAGAGTCTGGCTCTGTCACCCAGGCTGGGGTGCAGTGGTGCAATCTCAGTTCACTGCACCCTCCACCTCCGGAGCTCAAGCGATCCTCCCACCTCAGCCTCCTGAGTAACTGGGCCTACAGGTGCACGCCAACACTCCCAGCTAATTTTTGTATTTTTGGTAGAGATGGAGTTTTTCCATGTTGCCCAGGGTGGTCTCTAACTTCTAGGCTCAAGGGATCCACCCATCTCGACCTCCCAAAGTGTTGGGATTACAGGTGTGAGCCACTGCACCCGGCCCTTTTTTATTTTTTAATCTCATAAAACTCTAAAATTTATCTCCTTTAAATTATATCTACATTTCATCTTTTATGAATCTTTGTGATGACCATAAACAAGCCATTCATAATAAGATTTTTTAATTTTATTGTTTTATAAATTTTTTTTTTTTTTTTTTTTTTTTTTGGAGATGGAGTCTCACTCTGTCGCCCAGGCTGGAGTGCAGTGGCGCGATCTCAGCTCACTGCAAGCTCCGCCTCTGGGGTTCATGCCAGTCTCCTGCCTCAACCTCCCGAGTAGCTGGGACTACAGGCTCCTGCCACCATGCCCAGCTAATTTTTTGTATTTTTAGTAGAGACAGGGTTTCACCATGTTAGCCAGGATGGTCTTGATCTCCCGACCTCATGATCCACCCACCTCGGCCTCCCAAAGTGCTGGGACTACAGGTGTGACCCACCACGCCCAGCGAAATTTTTTTAAAAATTTAATACTTCTATAGAGACAGGGTCTCCCTATGTTGTCTAGGCGGGTCTCAAACTCCTGGGCTCAAGTAATCCTCTTGCCTTGACCTCCCAAAGTGCTGGAATTGTAGGCATGAGCCACCATGCCTAGCCAACAAGATATTTTCAGAACACCTTCTTATCTCAGGTGGGAATACCGAGGTGTTTTTTTCTCATCTATTCTATGAACATATCAGTGGCAAATATGAATACATTTTCCAACCATTTTTTACAACATGGACACTGAAGGGAAACCTAGAGGGTTGGTAGTAATTTTAACATCTGGATATGCAGTCAAATTCCCTTTAATTGGAGCTTTTTGTGATCTGGGTTCCTTGTTCTCTTTGTTCAGAACATCTGAAGGGGAAAGTTGAGAAAAGTCGAGTTTACTGCTATTAATTGCTTCTCCCAGTTTCTGCAGTCCAAGAATCAAATGAGGTGATATGATATGAATAGGGCAAGTAGCTTGCTATGGTTCCAAACACTTTGATAAGTGGAAAGATAGCCAACACAATTTCCTGTTCACAAATGTGAGCCAGTTCACAAATGTGAGCCAATTCAGGGTAGAGTGGAAAGAACAGCTAGATATGATGTCAGGAGTTTGGCATTCTAATTCCAGTTATGCTGCTAACTAGCTGTACGTTCTCGAGTAACATTAACTTAATTCCTCTGTGTCTGTTTCCTATATCCTTCCAGCATAATTATTATACTTACCAAGACTAATACACCTGAAAGTAGGCATCAAGTCATTTAACAGAAACAACCTTACGGGCAGGTAATGCCCAGGAGAGGCTTAATGGTGTTAAACAGGAAAAACGAAGGTAAGGAATGACCTAGAACAACACAGCAGTTAAAAGACCAAGCTAGGATATGGCACAAAGAAAGCAGGCTTTTAAAAAAGGCTCAAAGCAGAGCAGCAGCACAGGTAGAATCCCCATACCACGGAGAGCCAGAAGCCTTCCCCAGATTAGTAACTTAGCAGCAGGGGTTTTGTAAAACACATTAGAGTCTCCTCAGGATTACAACTGATTAAGACTCTGGAGGGGCAGACTTTGAGCAAGTGCATAAGCAAAGGCCCTGACTTCAGATAGAGCCCTGTACAGAATGACATGGGGCAAAAATAATGAGAGACACCAAGAATAAAAATAAGCAGAACATGAAAACACAAGAACAAGGGAAGTCCAGGCAGAGCAAACAGTATTCTCTCAGCCCTGGGCAAGGGTTTTTGCCAATTCCCTGGGGGTGAATTAGAACCACTTCATTAATTCATTCAACAAAGGTATGTGGAGCATCCTCTCTGTACTAGGAACTTACCAGTTTGGGGGCAGGGATACAACCACGAGCACAAACAGCTCACCTTGGAGCTTACAGCTAATAGGGAAGACAGGTCAAGGACCATGAAGGAAAGCAGCCAAAGTGCTATAGGAACACATAGACCAAGAGGCTGGGGGACGACAGATCCGAGCACAGAACAACAAGGGGAGAGGTCCAGACAAGACAGCAAGTGCATTCAAGAAACTGAAGGGCCAGCCCATGAGAGCAAGGAGCAAGAGCCGTGTCAGATGAGGTCAGACAGGACAGGAGCTAGGCCATGCAGGACCCAGGAGGCCTGTAGGGATTTTACTCTTCGTCCTAAGAACAGTGGGAGGCCACTGAAGGGTTTCAAGCACACGTGTTTTGGTAAGATCACCCTGGCCCATTTGGAAAACAAATCTGAACCCCTGTACATCATTTAAAGTTCATTCTCTGAAAGCAGGACCACATTACCTGTGTTCCTGTGGTGGTGTTTAATAAAGAATTTGTCTAGTCTTAGTCCAGGGTTCCTGGCATGGAGTTTCTACAACCCTTGGAATATCCCAAGTGATGGAAGTGTCTTCATTATTCATGAGCCAGGTGAGTTCATGCTAATGAGGAAACTCATGGTGGCCCCCTAGATAGCTTCAGGATGGGGCTGTTCACCAGAAAGACTCAGCAGAAAGACCAACCACATGATTAGAGGGTTGGGACTCTGAGAAATGTGATGTCAGCTCAGTCTGACCTCTGGAGAGCAAAGGAGGGTGGAGATTGACTTCAATCAGTTGGCCACTGATTTAATGAACTATGACTACCTAATGAAACCCCAATAAAAACTCTGGACACCAAAGCTTAGTGTAGCTTCCTGGCTGGTGAACACGTTGATGTGTCAGGAGGGTGACAGCACCCTGATTCCACAGGAGAAGGCACAGAAGCTCCACACTCTAGACTCTCCCAGAACTCACCCTGTGTATCCCTTCCTTTGGCTACCCCTGATCTGCATCCTTTATAATAAAATTGTAATTATTTTTTTAAAAAGTGTTTTCTCAAGCTCTGTGAGACATACTAGTGAATTTTTTAACCTGAGGGGTTTGTGAGAACTCCTAAATTTGTAGCCACTTGGTCAAAAGTGCAGGTGGCTTAAGGACCTCTGAATTGCAGCTGGCAACTAAAGTGAAGGAAGTCTTATGGAGAACTGAGCCTGTAACTGATGGGGTCTTCACTAGCTCCAGAAGGTTACCACCGGAATTGTAGTATGCCAGGTGGTGTCAGACCAGCTGGGGTTGAAACAGAATGCATGCTAAATTTTATTGCAGTCATTCTTAATTTCGAATCCAAGAATCCTTTGTTTAAGGAAGAAACAAACAAATAAAATCCTTGTCCCAAAACTAAGAAATGGGAAGATTTATCTAAATTTGAGAAAAACCACTGGCTTTGGACAGTTCAAAACTCATACCTTGTTGCCTAGCACCCAGAAGTGAGCCCCCAGTGGACTCAATACCATTGATGCTTTCTTGTTACCAGCCCTAACATAACTTGGGGGGGTAAAATCTTGTTATTCCCACACTTCGGCCTCTTGTCATTTGTTTTTGAGAAGTGTTTTCCCATGACCTGAGTGTGCACCCCTGCCACTTCAGACTATCCTGCCATGGGCTCCCCTCCCAACAGCTGATGTGGACTCCATGTTTTGGTAACCTTTGAAATAGAACTCTAAACTTTCATACTTTTTAAAAACTAGCTGCCTACATAAGCATCATTTGTCAACTCCAGAATTCCTCATTTTCATACCCTTTCTGGATGAGCAGACTCATTAGTTATCTTCTTAACAAATTAACAAGCATTGAATTGGGCTTGAGAGCAATTCATCTAAAAATTTTTATTGAACGTTTCCTAGGAATGACTATAGTAAAAATTCAAATTAGTAGTGGTCAGGTCCCAAAACCAGGGAATAAAATATCTCTTACAGAATGGGGTCTTTTTTTTTTTTTTTTTTTTTTTTTTAGTTCAGGAAGTTAGGGCAGGGTCTCTTTATTAAAAATAAACATCCTCCTGCTTGCTTCCTTTTCACTTTTCTCACAAATCTGTTCCCAAAAGCCCTTGGAATCCGGGACTCCAACATGCAATGATTGCCCCAGATCTCTGTACTACACCTGACCTAGAATGGGGTCTTAATAAGGCATTTCAGTCTAGATAGATTATATTAATAGGTTATATACTTGACATGCCCAAGCAAGGCACATTAATTAGCAAGATATTGGTATTTATAATTAACACATCATTTTAAAAATTCTGTCATGAAAGGTCTTTAGGTCTTTATAATCGTTTGTATTATAAATTTGTTTATCAAATTTTTCCTATTTTGAAGTAGCATCTCATTATAAGTGATTCTCAATAACACTTCTCTTCTGTGTTGGCCACAGTGGTGATGCTTCTCGTCCCAGTAGTAATCTGCGTCATAATCATTGTCCAGAAGGAAAACACCTAGTTGTTCATTCTCTTTATCATAGATGGAGCTGGAAGAACACAACCAACCTTGGAGCAATTCCGTTTTTTTCCCACTCCTTTACGGCAAATGCCATTTTACCACTTTCCTCTCCCCTCACGTCCTTGGATATTCCAATCATTCCTTCCAGAAAAACACATGCCAAAAACGTGGCTTTTAATGTTTAGAAGTTGGAGATAGAAAGGAATGAGCTAGCTAGTATTGTCTTCCTTGTCCTATTGGGTGTAGAGCTCTTACCAACTCACTTCACAGTCTCCAGGTTTCCTTCTGATTCATCTCCAGGGTCTACACCCTTAGTTACTGTTGTTATCTACTGGTTTTACAAGGACTATGAAGAACCACAGGGCAGAAAAAGTAGTTAGTGGACTCTGCCCACAGTTTCCTGGGCTAGTCCTCCCTTATTTTATGCCACCAAAACTAAGACTGAGCTTAACTACAGTTTCCTACTTTGGTTCAACTTTATCAAGATTTGTAGGGGATCACTAAAAATATGTAATTACCTATTACGTTCCTGAATATAAAGAAGAGAATGATAATACTCTCTATTTCAGAGTAGAAGAAAGTATAAGGCATATAAAAAATGTGTGTGTGTATATATGCACACACACTCTGTATTTATATTTTGGCTCTGTTTTGTTTCTATGTGACTTGTGATTCTGTACTTCCTCACATAGCTTTTCAATTTTTTCAAAACATTTTCCCTTAGAGATGATGTTCAGAGATACTTTCAGGTATCCCTGATGCAGGTAGCAGTTACCAGCATCGAGTGTATCCTGACTAATTAGAAAGTCAAAGTGCTTTAGGCTGGGCACAGTAGCCCACACCTATAATGCCAGCATTTTGAGAGGCAGAGGTGGGCAGATGGCTTTCAGCTCAGGAACTTGAGACCAGCCTGCGCAACATAGTGAGACCACGCCCCCCACCATCTCCACAAAAAAATGTAAAAAGTAGCTGGGTGTGGTGGCACACACCTGTAGTCTCAGCTACTCAAGAGGCTGCGGTGGGGGGATGGCTTGAGTCCTGGAAAGTGGAGGTTGCAGTGAGCCAAGATCATGCCACAGCCCTCCAGCGTGGGTGCTCAAAAAAATGATAATAATAAAACAACCAAAAAAAATCTGGTAATGTCATTGATGAGGCTTTTGTTATTTTTTAATACTTGACTACATGACAAAGCCAGTTAAGATTTTTAAGTGTTATTTTCATTCCCCCATAAGAGGTAAAACCTTCTTGGTCACAGCAAGAACCCAGATGACTATTTCACCTCTCTCTTTGCAGGAATTTCACCTCAAACACACACATACAAAAATCTACTTCAAACAAACCGCTATCATTAACTTAAAAAAAAATCCATAAACTCAGCAGAAGAGGGCCTTTCTGCACGCCACGACAGAGAAAAATACACCACTATTATTCAAGACACCTGGGGAGAAAGATTTAAAATTTTTTCCCCTTGAAAATAATAAGAAAAGCAAATAGCAGTCTTTTAGATTCTGTGAATAAGGCAATATAGCTGAAATTTATTATACAAGATCTTCATAAAATCCTTGTGCTACTTTAAATTTCATTTTAAAGCTTTGTTAAATCTGATTGCAGAAATAATTAAAACACATGCGTTATGAGATGAAACAATAAATTTTCCTCTGCTACCTGATATGAACTTCTCATCCATAGAAATCAGTTGTTATTTCCCCAGGATCTAAAACAAGATTGCACAGGTGTTTGTGTAAAGGGCGCAGGGTAGACACCAACCAGCGTTATTTGGTGCAGCTGGAACTCACAAGAGCAGGATCAGCCCAACCAGGTCCCTGCCCTCCCAGCCTCCTGTTGAAAGGTGTGCTTGGGCCAAATGGATAAATGTGCCATGGGGATGCCAGCAGGGAAACTCCACCCCTTGATATTCTTCCATTCAATGAGGTATGTATAAAGGTAGTCTTGCCTAGGGGAATAAACATGTTAGATAACACACCAAGCAGCTTCAATCTTAGGTGCCTACTGTGTAGGGAAATTCTCTCAGATGTCACCACATCCAGAACTTGGAGACTTTGGGAGCCCTCCATCCCATGGGACATTGAGTCTGAGAGCTGGCTCATTTTCAGGCAACTGAGAGGCCCCAGGCCAGGGTCAGATAGTGCTGCCTGTCTCCACAACTTCCAGCAGTACAGAGTTGGGGATACACACACAACATACACAAATATATAGCTGTGTGTTTGTAACATTTGAATTTAGACAAATTTGCTTACACATGCCTTTCCAAACATGTCTCATGACATATGTAACCTAAAATATATGGGTGAAAACTGTTCACATGACTTTTTTTTTCAGATCCCACCTTGAAACTGCCATTATTGGTCCCCTCAAAGATTCAAGAGAGCTCATCAGAAGCGTTAGCAATGACAGCCTTGCTTACAGGCAAATTATTAAGAGAAAAAACTCATTGACATCCACTGGGTACTTCACATTGTGTTGTTGTCCTAAACTTAAGCACACTGGTCTTCCTCCTGTTTTCCTTTCATTTTTAGTAGTTTTGCCATCACCCTAGCTAAAAAGATAAAGTCATCTTTGCTGTGACCTTCCCCAGTACCTCCTGCTGCCTCTGTCCACACCCTCATTGCTCCCACCTGGGCTAATGCAACAGGCCCTGGGTGGTCTCCCTGATGCCCATCTGGCCTCCATAGTCTCCGGCATTGTCTTTCACTCATTTCGCAAATGCTCGTTGATTTGTTGCTCTGAGTCAAAAGATGGGTGACTTACTGAAGTCACAAGGATGAACAAGACCCCCCCGCCAACCCCACTGTCAAGGATCTCGAAATCTAAAACACAAATTCCATTTTGTCACTCACCTGCCTAAAATTCTCCAGGGAACCACCGTGGCCTATAGGATGAAATCAGAATGTATTAGCACAGTACAAACTGTTGTTGCCCATACTCATGGGATCTGGCCCCAATCAGCTCTGTCTCATCTCCCACCATTCTGCCCCATGTGCCCAGGTTGCAGCCACCCCAGCTACCTATATCCTGTTCACCCTTCCAAGACTCAACAAACCACGTCCTCTACCTGAAACGCCCTCCCTCTAGCAAACTTCTAGGCAGCAGCACCCTGAGCAGGCTCACAGAGTCTACCATGGATGAATCAGAATGCCAAGTCAGCAATTTTCCATAAACCCCACAAACGTGTGTACAGCACCTACCAGGCCAGGCACCGAGGGCCCTTACATGATTTATCATTATTCCTCACAAGGAACAGGAAGCTACTCTTAGTATCTCATTTTACAGATGAGGAAACTGATACAAAGAAGGTCACATAATTTGCCCAAGGTCACCAATAGGAAGTGGCAGAGCCAGAATCTCAACCTGGTTCCAAAATCAGTGCTTTTCACTACTTTGGCCTACAATGAGAATTTCTGGAGGACAGAAAGTTCTATCTCTGAGGGTCGGGCTATATGGGAAGCCAAATAATGCCATGAGAGGTTACACAGTAAGCATGCAATCGAAAAAGGGTTACCGTAACTCAAGTGTTTGATGGGGTCAGGGTAGCCTAATACATCCTTTTCCACAGAAACACGATGCTTGTTTCTAGACCCAGAGACTCCATGGCTTTGGGCTGGGCACCTCACCTGAGCAGGGCATAGACTAGCATGTACGCCTGCCTCTCCTCCCCCTGGGGTCTGTGGGTCTTTAGCCCTTGCTCTAATTAACAAAATACCTTCATTCAGGCCTGAGAGTCAATCCACCTCCTTAATGTGACTGGGTTCCTCTCTGCTCTGATGAGTTATGCTGGTTTTACAGTTTATAGCTCAGAGAGCGCTTATCTCTGCTATTTCTTGCAGATGTTTTCACTCTTGCCTCCTTGTTCTGCCTCCACAAGGTGGCTAATATTACCCATTTTGAGGATGACAAAATGGTGAGGAAGGTCACAGAGCTGGTCCTCAAAGTGGAACTTGAACCTCGGCCTTCTGACTGCCAATACTGTTCTTTCCATCCTACTCATTGTTTAAGAGAAGAAGCCTTTAAGATCTGCAGCTAACCCAACCCCACTGGCTCCACAGCCTTGAGACCAGCCTGTGCGTCTGCTTCCTCCCCAGCTCACACTGGTCTCGGCAGCCATCCCAGGAGGCACCCTGGCTCCACACTTCCCTGGTGCCCCAACTTTATGCAACCAGCATGTCCGGTCACAGCAGCCATTCACTGCACGGGCCATACCTCAGTGTCTGTCCACACTACAGCACAGTGAGTAGTCCTGGCCTCCCTTGGCTCCACCCTGTGGCCCCTCTCCTTGCCATCCACGGACACTTTTCATCTGCCATCTGTGCCACCATCTCCGCTCATCTTCTGCATTGCAGTTTTTTGCTCCCTTGGCCACAGCCCCAAGATTCTACCTGGTCTCCACTGCTTCATGTGGACTCCTAGGCGGGCTCACTCCCACCTATTGTTCTCTTTGTAGCCTTGGCATTGTCTCCACTCTCTGCCTTTCCATTTATATGGTGCAGTAACTAAATGTTTTGCATTTTCCAACACCTCACTGACTTCAACTCCTCTGTCCCATCGGACCACTGGGGAAATTTTTCAGATCAGAAATATGTAGATTTATTGAGCCTAGACATCATGTTTTCATTGGCACCACACGCAAGGAATACAAAATCCAAAAGGCACCAACGAATATAGCACATATAGTGAAATTAAGTCACTTCCTAGCCCTCTTCCCCAGGCCCGCAAGCCCCGCTTCCCCTACTCAGGGGCAGCGACTGTAAGCAGTTTCTTATGCTTCCAGACGTAGTCCATGAACCTCTGACTTGGGTGGGATCGGGCAGTGTTTCAACTGGGCAATGAAACAATGCTGTGTTTTAGCAGCAGCACTGGCAACTTTCTAACCATTTGTGAACGTAATAGTGTGTATAGACTTTTTAAAATTCAGCTTCGATTCCACCACCCTAGATTAACTCACGTCATTTCTCTAAATTGCATCCCGATTTTTATCTACACACACACATCTGTCATTGTTTTAATCATACTACGGTTAAAAACTTAGTTCTACTTCCATTGCTAATTTCAGACACATATTTCATCTTCATTATTTTTAACAGCTATATAATACTCATTTGGGGTAAAACTCAGTTCTTCCGTTTTTATTCCAAGTTTTCGCAATTGTAAATATCAGGATAACAATCTACAATTTTTTCTTCTTTGAATTATTGCTTTAGGACAAGTTCCCAGAGTGGTAGTATTGACTCTAAGGAATGTTTCATGTCACATTTAGCCAAATAACTCTCTTAGAAAGGTGAGAGCAGTTTGTAATTCCTCATACACATCTTACTTTTATAAGGACACATCTTACTTTTGTTCCATCAAATACAATAATTATACTTATCAACAAAAAATGCTTCCTCATAATGTTCTCTTTATGTATGTCTGTAATAAATAAATAACTCAGGTCAATGTCTTCTCTTTATGTTTCTGTGTTTAATTCAGACTTCTGTTAGAAGCAGTCCTGACAGCCTGTTGGAATAAGGTGAGTGAGTGACTGGTTGGATTTCTAGGACCTCAAAGAGCTTTTAGTTCTTTGTTGCGCCCCACATGAAAGGCAGTTTGGCAAGGTCAAGTATGGTGGGGATGCATTCTCTCTCTCTCTCTCTCTCTCTCTCTCTCTCTCTCTCTCTCTCTCTCATCCTTGGTAACATCGTTTCATATCCACTGAGCTCTCTTTACATTACTAGAAAATCTAGCCGTGTTTCCAATGTATATTCTTTTAAGAGTGATCTTCTCTTTTTGCGTGTCATCAAAGATGTATTTCCCTTATTATTTAAAATACGTATAAGACCCCTCCCACTTTGGAGAGCAGGACCTGGACTTGAACTTGGGCTCTTCACTTACTAGTTATATCCCTTGGGCAAATCACTCAGCTTCTTGGAGGTTAATCCCTATCTGTAAGACGGGAGATTAATAATATCTGTCTACCTCACATTGTTGTTGTAAAAGTCAAATGAAAAGATGTATAAGTGTGAGAACTGTTTCCTAAATGTTCATAACTGTTCTGTTAGACCATGTGACTCTTCTCTATTTCAAGTCTAATCTCTTATTGATTCTGGAATAAAGTATTCCTGCATCTTTAGTTATTGATTTAGGACCTTTTCTTTGTTTGGCTTACTCAGGAAGTCTAACTATTCAGAAATTGCAATATTCAGATCTATTCCCCAGATCTGCCCTCCTGAAGTGTTTCATTTCTTAATTTAGTTTCTTTAAATTCTGGATCTATTGCTCAGGTTTCTTTACTGATTTAAGTGCCATTTCTGCTTTGTGCCAAAAAAACACATGATTTTCAATGTGTCTTTTGCAATAATCATTACCTTCATTCTTTTTTATTCTGACTTTCACTAGTGAGGATGTAATGTCCCCTTTATTTCTTTGAAAAGAGGCTCCAGCCATTTTCTGAATTCTGTGTATAGTTCCCTGTGGTTGTTTCTTTCTTTAGGATTAATTAAAATAAAGTTTTTTGTGTGGGCTCATTGAGTGTTTTTTAAAACTTTTAAGGAAACCCCCACTGATTTTTTTTTTTTTTTTCAGTTTAGTGCATTCTCCCTTAAGTTACTTCAGTGACTGGTCTTTGCTGTACTGCTGAAAATTATTTAGTAACATTTTAAAATTAATTTTAAGAGAATTTGCAATTAGGAGTTTGACTGGTTTTCTACTCACTCCAATATTTTCCTGGATAATTTTTCTACCATGTCAGGCCTTTCTATCTTCTGATTCAATGGAATCTGGAAAGAATCCAAAGACCAATGATGGGATTAGAACAAGAAAGTCAAGTACTTTCGATAGAAAACTGAAAAATGCCTTTTTGTGCTTTGTTACTGCTGTTAAGGCTCAGGCTGAGTCTAAGAAAAGAGAAGAAAGATTGGAATGCTGAAATAAAATCTTACGAAAAACACTTTAATAACCTTACATATTAGCTGCATTCCTAAAGGTTCTGAACCTTCCAGGCATCTCGCAAGCAGCAAAGGCCACAGCCATTTCTTTAGCTATAAATGAAGGGATGCTAAATTATTTCCAAGGTCACTTTTCCATCTCTGAATTTCTACAACATTAAATAATGTTTAAGCTGCGAGTTCAGGCATGAATTAATGTAACCAGAATTATTCCCACTTCTTGCTACCCTGCCCACAAAATGCGCACACACACCCCCACTTTGATTTCCCGATTTTTAAATTTTTCAAATCAATTGTTATTAAACACAAAATGAAGCTGTGAGAGAGAAAATGAGGGAACCGAATACAAATTCCTCCCTTCTGGAATCAGGGCAGCCTCTGCACCCCCAGATCTGCTCCAACACATGAGGTACTTAAGAGGAGACCCCTCAAGGCAGCTCCCTGCCACGGCCTGGGTGAGCCACCGAATCTCAGCCGTTGGGACTGAGGGGAGGCCCTGAAGCCCTCTGGTGGACAAAGATGGCATTACAGCCGTCTCTGTCTCCAAAAGGTCACAGCCCGTCTGAGATGGAAGCCTCCCAGGGCTCTGATCTGCAAGCGTGACCTGAAATCCTAACCAAGGGCCAACCTGCCCAGGACAGGCTGGATCTTTGCCTCAGAAATGGTGCTTTTGTCATTTTGAGAAACATTATCCCTACAGATTTCAGATTGGAAGCTCAAGAAGGCTATGGTGGATTTCAAATAGAGTAATGTTAAATGGCCTACATTTTTACTAGTATTGTGGGCACCCCTACCAGAAGAAAAAATTTTTAATTCCATAGAATTCAGAATGAAGTTAATCAGAATGAAGTTGTTCCCCACTCCTTCCTTGCGTCCTTCCAGCCCTCAGGGTGGTAGCAGCTTCTGCTGTCACTAATATATGCTTGTTTAACCACCCCATTTGGCTTCTCAGCCCAGTCCATCGTGTAACCAATTTCCTGTTTAAATTCCCTGTTTGAAATGCCTACAATGATTTTTTTGTGCTTGGCAATAGGAATACAGCAGTGAGCAAGACAGACTTCATTCCAGATCTTATGGAGCTCATAGTCTAGCCCAGGAAAATAAATACTAAATAAGCACTCATTCATTTAATAATTATTTCAAAAAGGAAGTACATGAGAATGCATAGCAGAGGAACTTAACCTGGAATAAGGATACATTTTGTAGTTCCACAGGTAACACTAGAAGCTAGAAACTCTAGGCCAGCAGGACGTTACACAGAGACAGCCCCACAGCTATGGTGGAAGCACAGTTCTGATGTTGCCTCTCCTCCTCCCTGGATCCAGCAGGGAAGAAAGGAAGGGTCCCTAGCCAAAGGGGGAAGTGAAGGACTTCAGGCAGGATTCAGTGCACAGTAGTGACAGAAGCAATGATGGAGTTCTTCTGACAGCCTGCAGGCACCCAAGAAATCTTGGCTCTGCTAGATCTGGCCAGGAAAGAAACCAGAATCTTGAAGGAATGTGTCATCCCCCTGGCAACCTCCAAGCCACAGGAGTCAGGCAATGTCCAGAGCAAGCCTGACTCAAAAAAATTCTTTCCCAAAGATTTAACTTACCATATCACAATATTTCCCCAGCATCCTCCCAACCAGCATCATATGATAGAGAACGAGGATGGGAGAACCAGTCTGCTGCTGGGCTCTCTTGTCCCAACAGGTGTCTCCTCCTGTCTTGATGAGCTCAAAACATCCTTATCTTCTCTACCTGTCAATACTAATGTGCAAAAATCACAAGCATTCGTATACACCAGTAACAGACAAACAGAGAGCCAAATCATGAATGAACTTCCATTCACAATTGCTTCAAAGAGAATAAAATACCTAGGAATCCAACTTACAAGGGATGTAAAGGACCTCTTCAGGGAGAACTACAAACCACTGCTCAGTGAAATAAAAGAGGACACAAACAAATGGAAGAACATACCATGCTCATGAATAAGAAGAATCAATATCGTGAAAATGGCCATACTGCCCAAGGTTATTTATAGATTCAATGCCATCCCCATCAAGCTACCAACGAGTTTCTTCACAGAATTGGAAAAAACTGCTTTAAAGTTCATATGGAACCAAAAAAGAGCCCACATCTCCAAGACAATCCTAAGTCAAAAGAACAAAGCTGGAGGCATCACGCTACCTGACTTCATTTGTATATTTTCTTTTGAGAAAGGTCTGTTCACATCTTTTGCCCATTAAAAAAATTGGATTACTTGTTTTCTTACTGTTGAATGGTTTGAGTTCCTTATATATTCTGGTTATTAATCCCTTGCCAGTTGAATAGTTCGCAATTTTTTTCCCGTTCTGTAAGTTGTTTCTGTACTTTGCTATTTGTTTCCTTTGCTGTGGAGAAGCTTTTTAGTTTGCTGTGATCCCATTTGCCCATTCTTACTTTGGTCGCCTGTGGTTTTTAGGTCTTACTCAAGAAACCTTTGCCCAGACCAATGTCTTGGAGCATTTCCCCAATGTTTTCTTCTAGTAGTTTTATAGTTTCAGGCCAAATTGGAATTTTTAGCTCATAGAATGTTATATCTTTACCTTTAGTAGTTAATGACTTTATTTTCAAAATAGTTGTATGAATTCATACTTCTATCATCAGCATATAAGAGTTCTCATTGCCTCACATTCTGTGCCAACACATGGAATTGAAGAAACATTGAAAACTTTGCCTTTGAGTTCAGGAACAAGACAAAAATGCCCACAAATATGATATCTTTTCAGTGTTATACTAGAAATCCTACCCAGTGTAGTAATTCAAGACAGTGAATAAAAGGCAAAAATATTGAAAAGAAAGAAATAAACTGTTATCATTCATGGATCATCTGATGATTAGATATTTAGAAAATCCAAAAGACTCTATAGATAAATTATCAAAATTAATACATTTAACAAGATGACAGAACAAACTTCACATTTGAAAATAATTTATATTAGCAGCAAAGAGGTAGAAAACAAAATAAAAAGAAAGATGCTATTAATAATAGCATAAAATATTAAATAATTAAGAATAAATAAAGTACAACATGTGCAAGCCTTTCGTGCAGAAGTCTATATAAATTACAGAGAGGTTAAAGAAGATCTTACTTAATGGAGGGAGGTATTATGTCTGTGGTTGGATTACTCAGTATTATATACATTTTCCTCAAGTTTGTCTACTGATTCAATGCAATACTAACAGGTTTGTTGAATTGTTTCTAATGTGAATATGCTATAATTCTCTTTAAAAACCTCTGTATGTAATGTTTCTTTTATCTCTGACTGCCTCCATGATTTCCTTATTACCTTTCATACACAGAAGTTTGAATGTCATATATCTAGGGGTATGTGTGTGTGTGTGTGTGTGTGTGTGTGTGTGTTTTGTTTTTATTTTGCTTGAGGTTCTCTAAGTTTCTTGTACCTCTGGTTTGATGTCTTTATTGATTTCAAAAACTTCTTGGCTGTTATGCATTTAAATATTTCTCTTCCATTCTGTTCTCTCTCTTCTCATTCTGGACAGTTAAATATATGTTAGACAGATTATATTGTCCCACTACTTGTGGATGTTCTGTTCTTTTTTTTTTTTTGAGATAGAGTCTCACTCTGTCTCCCGGGCTGGAGTGCAGTGGCGTGATCTCGGCTAACTGCCACCTCTGTCTCCTGGGTTCAAGAGATTCTGCTGCCTCAGCCTTCCAAGTAGCTGGGATTACAGGCACACGCCACTATGCCTGGCTAATTTTTGTATTTTTAGTAGAGATGGGGTTTCATCATGTTGGCCAGGCTGGTCTCAAACTCCTGACCTCAGATGACCCACCCACCTTGGCCTACCAAAGTGTTAGAATTACAGGCGTGAGCCACTGGGCCCGGCGTGAATTCTTCATCTTTGATGTCATGTTTTCATTTCTAACATTTCTATTGGACTCTTTAGGATAGTTTCCATCTCTCTGCTGAAATTCCCCATCTACTCATGCATGCAAGCTACTTTTTCCGATAGGCCTTAAAAAAGTATTAGTCACAGTTATTTTGAAGCACTCATCTCATAGTTTCAACATCTAGGTCATCTCTGAGTTAGGTTCTATTGATTGCTCTATCTTCTTGCAAATCTCCCTGCAATGAATTATTTAAATTGATATATGTGTGTCTTATAATTCTTGATTGCATGGTGAACATAATATGTAGAACAGTAGACACTAAGTTAAATAGTATTTATGTATGAAAATAGACATGCCTTTTCTTCTGTTAGACAGTGCGGGAGGTTGAGTCAACCTCGTCAGAAATGGAGGTAGGCTTGGGTTTTTGTTTTGTTTTGAGACAGAATCTCACTCTGTCTCACAGGCTGGAGGGCAGTGGCGTGATCTTGGCTCACTGCAACCTCCACCTCTGGGTTCAAGCGATTTTTGTGCCTCAGCCTCCCGAGTAGCTGGGATTACAGATGAATACCACAATGCCCAGCTAGTTAAGCTTGGGTTTTATTGCTGCTCTCTTGGCTCACTGCAACCTCCACCTCTGGGTCCAAGCGATTTTTGTGCCTCAGCCTCCCGAGTAGCTGGGATTACAGATGAATACCACAATGCCCAGCTAGTTAAGCTTGGGTTTTATTGTTGCTCTCTTTACTTTCTTTATACCACTGAGTTAAATCTCTCTAGTGTTGTGAAATTGTTGCCTTCTGCTTAAGGTTGAAGCTGAGGTCAGAGGATTTTTCTTGGTTTCCATACTTCACCTTCAGCATTTAGCCATTCCTATATGCTCATGCAAAAGAGGGTTTTCTTTCCATTCTCTTTCCCGTTTCCTAGCAGCAGACTACTACAGTTTGTTATTTTGTGCTATGCTTGTGGTGAAGGCAGGGGAAATTGTGTGTTGTCCTGATTCAGTTTCAGTCTTGGGTAGGCCCTCTCTGTGTGCTTGGACCTTAGGGATGGGGCTTTCTCAGCATTGCTGTTCTTCCTTGTGGCAACCAAACTCAGATTTAGATCTGAGGCTGGTCTTGGGCAGGAGTTTCCCACCCCTCCCATAGTAATAGCAAATCTGTTTTTTTGTTTGTTTTTTAGATCGAATTTCACTGCCCAGGCTGAGTGCAGTGACATGATCATAGCTCAGTGTAATCTCAAACTTCTGGGCTTAAGCAATCCTCCTGAGTAGCTAGAACTCAGACTCCTGAGTGGCTAGGACTACAGGTACAGGCCACTGCAATTTTTTTAAGGGGTGGGGTCTTGCTATGTTGCCCAGGCTGGTATTAAACTCCTGACCTCAGGCAATTCTCTCCTGCCTTAGCCTTCCAAAGTGCTGGGATTACATTCATGAACTACTATGCCTGGCCATAGCAGATCTGCTATGTTGGGAACATGGGCTTCACTCTCAGTAGCTCTGTGGAGTGCCCAGGGCTTGGAAACCAAGCACACAAGCTCCAGGCACATTCTTATCCTGACAAAGAGTGCTTATAGGTTTATACAACTGTCATGTCAAGTTTCATGAGCTCATGCTCTAAGCAATGTGACCAACACACTAAACTGTCAACCCAAATTCTGTCTTTAAAACAGACAGAACAACTGGATAGCAAAACCACAAGTCCATGGAAAACATTTATAAACCTCCATGACAAGCCATCTCCACAAACCCCAAAATAGAACTGGTGACAATCCCCAACAGCTACAAGACCTGCATGGTAGTAACATCTATGTAGAAAGAAGACAGAAGTAATGGGGCAGTGTCTGAAGGATCGGAAAACAGAGAATTCCAAAGAGCTGACAGTAATTCACTGGCAAGCATAGTGGACATCTTTGGAAACAGCTGCTGAAACTGGGAGGGGCTTTGTTAAGCCCAGTGTTGGGTGACTGCAAGGAGTGCCCAGTAGGCTATGAAGGGGCTGGCATGGTCCAGATCCTGTGAACTTTGAAAAGAACCTGCACAGGTTTGTTTCTAGGGCAGAGTCCCACATTGAGGAGAGATTGCTAGGAGTGGAGGCAAAATTGAGCCAGGCAGGGGCAACAGGGATGAAGAAAGAGAGGGCCAAATAAAAGTAGGGCAATGAGAATAGAGCCAGGACATTTTAGGGTACTATTTTATTTTTAAACAATGCATAAAACCATGGAATACAGGGCAGTTTGAACTTATACAGTTTATCATGAACCATGTTTCCTTCTAAAAATTCAGGAAAACAAAATTCACATAAAATTAGTACAGGAAAAGATCACAGTCAAATGTCATTTAAAGTTATTATCCAAAAACATAAAGAAAATGTGGTACACATATGCCATGGAATACTATGTAACCATAAAAAGGAATTAAATCATGTTGTCTGTAGCAATGTGGATGCAGCTGCAGGCCATTATCCTAAGTGAATTAATACAGAAACAGAAAACCAAGTATTGCGTGTTCTTACTTATAAGTTGAAACTAAATATTGGGTACATATGGACATAAAGATGGAAACAATAGACATTGGTGACTCTAAAAGAAGTGACAATAGGAGGGGAAAAAAGTGCTGACAAACTTCCTATTTGGTACTGTGTTCACTCTTTGAGCAACAGGATCAACAGAAGCCCAACGTCACAGCATCACACAACATACCCTTGTAATGAACCTGCACATGTACCCCCTGAATCTAAAAAGAAAAAAATATAGTTATTATCCAAAAAGATATGTGGGGGAGAATAACATCCCCACATGTAGTAATGCATCATATACACAAAGAAAGAAAATGTAAGCAAAGGGTTTCATATCCAGTGATACTGACTTTCAAGTAGTCATGCTTCACTTTATTGTGTTTCACAGATATTGTATTTTTTACAAATGGAAGATTTGTGGCAACCCTGCATCTAGCAAGTCTGTCAGAGCCATTTTCCCAACAGTGTGTGCTCACTTCGTGTCTCTGTGTCATATTTTGATAATTGTCATGACATTTCAAACTTTTTCATTATTTATTGTATCTATAATGGTGATCTCTGATCAGTGATCTTTGGTGTTCCTATTGAAATTGTCCTGGGGAGCCACAAACTGCACTCATGTAATACAACAAACTTAAAAAAATTTTTTTTAAATGGTAAGTTCACAGGTACAAGTGCAGGTTTGTTACATAGGTAAACTTGTGCCACAGTGGTTTGTTGTACAGATTATTTCATCACCCAGGTATTAAGCCTAGTATCCATTAGTTATTTTTCATGATTCTCTCCCTCCTCCCACCCTCCACTCTCGGAAAGGCCCCAGCATGTCTTGTTTCCCTCTGTGTGTCCATGTGTCCTCATCATTTAGCTCCCACTTATAAGTAAGAACATGCAGTAATACAGCAAACTTAATTGATAAATGCATGCATTCTGACTGCTCCACTCACTGGCTGTTCTCTTGTCTCTCTCCCTTTTCTCAGGCCACCCCGATCTCTGAGACAAAACAATATTGAAATTAAGCCAATTACTAACCTTACGGTGATCTCTAAGTGTTCAAGTGAAAGCAAGAATTGCATGTCCTTACGTTAAATCAAAAGCTAGAAATAATTAAGCTTAGTAAGGAAGGCATGTCAAAAGCCAAGACAGACTGAAAGCTAGACCTCTTGCACCAAACAGCCAAGTTGTGAATGCAAAGGAAAAATTCTTGAAGGAAATTAAAAGTGCTACTTCAGTGAACACACGAGTGGTAAGAAAGCAAAACAACCTTATTGCTGATATACAAAAAGTTCTAGTGGTCTGAATAGAAGATCAAACCAGCCACAACATTCCCTTAAGCCAAAGACTAATCCAGAGAAAAGTCCTCTCTTCAATTCTGTGAAGGCTAATAGTGGTGAGGAAGCTCCAGAAGAAAAGTTTGCAGCTAGCAGAGGTTGGTTCATGAGGTTCAAGGAAAGAAGCCATCTCTATAACAAAAGTGCGAGGTGAGGGCGCAGTGGCTCATGCCTGTAATCCCAGCACTTTGGGAGGCTGAGGCGAGTGGATCACCTGATGTTGGAAGTTTGAGACCAGCCTGACCAACATGGAGAAACCCTGCCTCTACTGAAAATACAAAATTAGCCAGGCATGGTGGCACATTCCTGTAATCCCAGCTACTCGGGAGATTGAGGCAGGAGAATTGCTTGAACCTGGGAGGTGGAGGTTGTGGTGAGCTAAGATTGTGCCATTGCACTCCAGCCTGGGCAATGAGAGTGAAGCTCTCTCTCTAAAAAAAAAAAAAAAAAAAAAAAAAAAAAAAAAAAAAAGGGCGAGGGGAAGAAGAAAGTGTTGATGTAGAAGCAGCAACAAGTTATGCAGATCTAGCTAAGAGATTTGGTGACAGTGACTACACTAAACAACAGATTTTCAAGATAGACAAGACAGTCTTCTATCGGAAGAAGATGCCATCTAGGATTTTCATAGCTAGAGAGAAGTCAAAGCCTGTCTACAAAGCTTGAAAGGACAGGCTGACTTTCTCGTTAGGGGCTAATGCAGCTGGTGACTTTAAGTTGAAGCCAATGCTCACTGACCATTCCCAAAATCCTAGGACCCTTAAGAACTACCCTAAATCTACTCTGCCTATGCTCTATAAATGGAATAACAAAGCCTGGTTCACAGCACATCTGTTTACAGCATGGCCTACTGAATATTTTAAGTCCACTGTTGAGATCTACTGCTTAGTAAAAAAGACTCTTTTCAAAATATTACTGCTTATTGACAATGCACCTGGTCACCCAAGAGCTCTGATGGAGATGTGCAAGGAGGTTAATGTTGTTTTCATGCTTGTTAAGACAATATCCATACTGCAGCCCATGGATCAACAAGTAATTTCAATATTCAAGTCTCATTATTTAAGAAATTACATTTCATAAGGCTGCAGCTGCTAAGATAGTGATTTCTCTGGTGGATCTGGGCAAAATAAATTGAAAACCTGGAAAGGACTTACTATTCTAGATGCCATTAAGAACATTTGTGATTCACAGGAGGAGGTCAAAATATCAACATTAACAGAAGTTTGGAAGAAGTTGATTTGAACCTTCATGGATGACTTGGAGGGGTTCAAGAGTTCAGTGGAAGAAGGAACTGCAGATGTGCCAGAAATTGCAAGAGAACTAGAATTATATGTGGAGCCCAAAGATATGATTAAATTGCCACAATCTCATGATTAGACTTGAATGCATGAGAAGTTGGTTCTTATAGATGAGCCAAGAAAATGGTTTCTGGAGATGAAACATATTCTTTGGGTGAATATGCTTTGAAATGTCAAGAAAGATTTTTTTTCTTTAGTCTTGCTCTGTTGCCCAGACTGGAGTGTAGTGGCATGATCCTGGCTCACTGCAACCTCTGCCTCCCGGGTTCAAGCAATTCTCCTGCCTTAGCCTCCCATGTAGCTGGAATTACAGGTGTACACCACCACTCTCTGCTAATTTTTGTATTTTTGGTAGAGATGGGTTTCACCATGTTGGCCAGGCTGGCCTCGAACCCCTGACATCAGGTGACCCACCCACATTGGCTCCCAAAGTGCTGGGATTACAGGTGTGAGCTACCACTCCCAGTTGACAAGAAATAATTTTGAATATTATGTAAACTTGGTTGATAAAGCAGCAGCAAGATTTGAGAGCATTGACTCCAACTTTGAAAGAAGTTCCTGTAGGTAAAATGCTATCAAACAGCATTGCATGCTACAGAGAAATACTTAGTTAAAAGAAGAGTCAACTGATGTGGCAAACTTCACTGTTATCTTATTTGAAGAAATTGCCACAGACACGCCAACGTTCAGCAACCACCACCCTGATCAGTTAGCAGCCATCAACGTCAAGGCAAGACCCTCCCTTCATCAGCAAAAAGAGTATGACTTATGGAAGGCTCAGATGTTTGTTAACATTTTTTAGAACTAAAGTATTTTTACATTCAGGTATGTACTTTTTAAAAGACGTAATACTATTGCACACTTAATAGACTACAGTATACCGTAAACATAACTTTTATATGCACTGGGAAACTAATAGATTTGTGTTACTTCCTTGACTGAGATATTAGCTTTATTATGGTGTCCTGGAACCAAATCTGCATATCTTTGAGGTATGCCTATATCACACAGAATATTTCTTCCTGTCCTAAAAATCCTCTGCTCTCTGCCTATTCGCTCCTCTGTCCCCCATAACCTCTGGCAACCACTGACCTTTTTACTGTCTATGTAGTTTTGCCTTTTCCAGGATGTTGTATAGTTGGAATCATATAGTATGTAGCTTTTCAGATTGGCTTCTTTCACTTAGTAATATGCACTTAAGATTCCTCCATGTATTTTTGTGGCTTTGTAGCTCATTTCTTTTCAATACTAAATAATATTCCATTGCCTGGAAACTGTATATTACAGTTTATTTATCAATTCACCTCCTAAAGGACATTTTGGCTACTTTAAAATTTCAGCAGTTATGAATAAATGCCCAAGTGTAGGTTTCTGAGTGGACATAAGTTTTCAGTGCCTTTGGATAAATATCAAGAACAGTTATTGCTGGATTGTGTAATAAGAGTATGTTTAGTTTTTGTGAAAAACTACCCAACTGTTTTAAAAAGAGGCTGTACCATTTTGCATTCTCACCAGTAATGAATGAGAGTTCCTGTTGCTCTACAGCCTCACCAGCATTTGATGTTGTCTGTGTTCTGGATTTTGGTCATTCTAATAGGTGTGGAGTGGTAATAGCTTTTTGTTTTAATTTGAATATTCCTGATGACATATGACATGGAGTATCTTTTTATAGGCTTATTTGCCATCAGTATATCTTCTTTGGCGAGGTGTCTGTTAAGGTCTTTGGCTCATATTTTAATCAGGTTATTTATTTTCTTATTGTTGAGTTTTAAGAGCTCATTTTATATTTTAAATACAAATCCTTTATTAGATATTTATATTGTAAATATTTTCTCCCAGCCTCTGGATTATCTTATCATTATCTTGACACATTTAATTTTCTTTATACTTTAAGTTCTGGGGTACATGTGCAGAACGTGCAGGTTTGTTACATAAGTATACACGTATCATGGTGGTTTGCTGCACCCATCAACTCATCATCTGCGTTAGGTATTTCTCCTAATGCTATCCCTCCCCTAACCTCCCATCCCCCAACAGGCCCTGGTGTCTGATGTTCCCCTCCCCATGTGTTCTCATTGTTCAGTTCCCACTTATGAGTGAGAACATGCAGTGTTTGGTTTTCTGTTCTTGTGTTAGTTTGCTGAGAATGATGGTTTCCAGCATCATCCATGTCCCTACAAAGGACATGAGCTCATCCTTTTTTATAGCTGGATAGTATTCCATGGTGTATATGTGCCACATTTTCTTTGTCCAGTCTGTCACTGATGGGCATTTTGGTTGGTTCCAAGTCTTTGCTACTGTGAACAGTGCTGCAATAAACATATGTGTGCATGTGTCTTTATAGTAGGATGATTTATAATCCTTTGGGTATATACCATTGAATGGAATGGAAAATATCACAGTGCATTGAAACTATAGTGACAGTGAAAATTTCTTTAGAAATTTTTGTTTCATTCGTGTGTCTGTGTGTGTGTGTGTGTGTGTGTGTGTAGAAGATTGCAATAGAAAATGTACTTCTTTCTATTGGTTGAAGTAAAGGAAGAGGTAGGAGAAGGAGGAAAGAAAAAGTTGGAAAACACTGCTTAAGTGAAAACATTGCATAGAACTTGATGCAATTTATCTTCTTTCTTTCCATACTTACACAAGTCTTGTTTAATGACTAACTGGCAGATTCTTAATCATGTAGGAGTATAAATATTAGGAAACAATGTTTATAAACAATGACATTAAGTCATTCATGAAACCAATATTTATTAATGATCTATTGTGGATTTGGCTTCAGTGAAAGAATTTTGAAATTTCAGGGAAAAAACCTCAATTAATCTCTTTTGAATGGATTAATAAAATTAAATGAGATATTTGAACAGGTATTTAAGCTGGTTTATAATCATAATGAACAGAAAGATGCCAACATGAGAAAACAGGGAACAATCAAGCACAGTTATCAAGGCACTGTTTCTGCTTGGGTCAGAGTGGGCTGCTGGGTTGGATTGCAAGATCAGAACAGGCTGCCATGATGGTACCACAATTCCATCTCAGCAGTTCCCGCCCTCTGCCCCTGGATGGGGATGTCAACCTTCTGGGGCCAGAAAATATTCTCTTCACCTGGACAGGCTTGGTTTTTCTTACATAACTGACTCAAAATGTGTCAAGGGGTGGGAAACAATGACAATTTTCATTTGGAAAGTTAATTTTCGAAAAGGAACGAGTGGTGAAGGAAGTGAGAGAGGGAGGGAAAGGAGGGAATCCATATGGAAGGTGACATTGGCAGGGATGTGGAAGAGTTACCACTGAAGGACGGTCTGTGCCATGCCACTGTCATTCATTGATAGTGATTCAAAGTGAACCACTGGAAACTTGGAAAAATATGCCTGTTTACAGCTGAGTTGAAAGTTCTAGAAAAGGGACAATCTTGGAATGAGAATAAGTTGTAGATATTGTGGTATCTGACCAAGATGGCCTTAACATTCCCCTCAGCTTCACTAAACTTTAGACAGGCTTCTTCCTGACTCTGGAGCCCCATGACCTCCCTTTTCTCAGAGCCCTTACTTTTGAAAATCTGTAATTGTAAATACCTTCTCTGCCCCTTTGAGAGGTAAGTATTTTTTTGAAGCCTCTTGCTAATTTTATAACTCAGGAATGTCCTTCTTAAGGACCTCGGAGCCATCTCTTTGAAATGTAAGCATCAAGGGAGGCAGTGCCTTGTCTTCCAGTTCCTGTCGAGGGTGGAGGGAGTGGGAACCTCACTTCAGTGGGTGCCTTGCTCCAAGTTATGAAACTAACCTCCTGTCATGAAGACATGAGAGAGTTTAATTTTTGTTTGGGTAAAGTTTATTAGCAAACATGGATAGCCTATAATACTCCTCCCTACCCTGTCTCTTAAAAACTCCTTTTGTTTCAGCAGAATTGTGTTCAGACTGAGTTCTGGCCTCTATCTCCTATTGCAACAACCTTGAATAAAGCCTCCTTTGCCCATTTAACTTTGGTATAATTTTTGTTTTGACATAGCCATTATCTAGTCAGGAAAAAACCTACTTGAACTTAGAGTAGAAAGATGAATCAAAGTTCTTCCTCTGCTCCTAAATTACAGGGACTATGGACAAAATTCATCTCACTGAGCCCAGATATTTCACCTGCAAAATTTACAGGTTGAACAAGATGGTCTCCAAGACCTCTTCCAGCATCAAGGTTGTTTTTGATGGCCAGATGCACTTGATTGACTAAGGATACATATTTTTGTATTTTATATATAGTATTATATATTATACTATTTAAATATTATATATAAAATACATTAATATATTAAAACATATGAAATAATATATAATGTATAATATATATATATTCAGAGAAACATATACATGATTTAAATCCAGATGGGTTGTCTTGAGTGCCAAATAACAACTAAAAAACCATTAAGGACTAATTGGACCATACACTGAAACACTGCTCTTCTCTTGTCCTTAGAGGACTGAGGGGCTCTTTAGTAAGCATGAATGTGGTCACCAGATGGAAAATCCTTGTGTCTAGAGGAATGGCAGACCCCCAAGATGCTGCTGTCTTCTGACTTCCCAGAGATTTGTTTCTAGGAAGGCACCTTTGAGGTCATTTAAAATAACCATTCTCTACAGACTCTTTTCAGTTGTCATAAAAACTCATCTGTCCTATCCTGGGTCAGACACCGAGACAGCTAGTGGGGATTTGGAACAACAGGTCTGACAGGGACCCAGACAGCCAATTAGGGAATTGTAATGACCACTCCATACTACTTAACTCACTTTGCATTTTCATTGTACGAACCCCATCACCTTCTACCCATTCTCCCAAAGTAGAAGTATAATTCATTCATTTATCCAGAAGAAACATCAATAACCTATGATGTGCTAGACACTGAGCTGGTTACTGGGAACAAAGCTACTACATTCAAGGTAGCCATGATCCCTGCTCACATAGATCTTGCAGTCCAGTGGGGAGCCAAACATTAAGCAAATAATCATAAAAATAAACATTTAAATTTCAACTATGATAAGCTCCATGAAGATTGGATAGGGGGTGACAGTAAGCTTAGTAAAAAGGGTCAGAAGAGGCTTCCTTAAAGAAACTACAAATAAGCCGAGGTGCTGAGAATATGGAGAGAATGGAATTCTTGTGGGAATGTAAAATGGTGCAGCCACCATGGAAAACAGTTTTACCATATGATCCAACAATTTCATTTCTGGGTGTACATCCCAAAGACTTGAAAGCAGGGGCTCAAAGAGATGTGTACACCCATGTTCATAGCAGCATTTTTCATAATAGCTAAAATGTGGGAGCAACCCAGTGTCTGTGAATGGATGAATGAATAGGCCAAATGTGATACATACATACAATGGAATATTAATCAGCCTTAAAAAGGAAGGAAGGGAATTCTGCAATATACTATAACATGGATGAATATTGAGGACATTATGCTAAGCGAAATAAGCCAGTCACAAAATGAGAAATACTGTATAAGTCATTTTATGAAGTAGAGTGGTCAAATTCATAGAGACAAAATAGAATGGTGGTTGCATAGGCTTGGAGGAAGAGAGAATGGGGAGTTACTCTTTAATGGGTTTAGAGTTTCAGTTTGACAAGATGAAAATATTCTGGAGATGGACACTGGTGACAGTTGCACAACCATGTGAATGTACTTAATGCCTCGGAACTGAACAGTTACAAATAGTTACAATGGTGAGTAAATTTTATGTCATGTATATTATACCACAATAAAAAAAATAAGCCAAGGCTTGAAAAATGAGTGTGACCGCTGGTAGAAATTTAAAATAATACAATAACTGTGGAAAAGTTTGGCAATTCCTTTTGAAACTAAAAATGGAACTTACCACATCACCCAGCAGTTAAGACTGTTGGACATAAACCCCACAGAAATGAAAACTTATTTTAATGCAAAAATGCATACACAGATGTTCATAGAAGCTTTAATTATGAAGCTGAAAATTGGACACTCCGCAAATGTCCTTCAATGGTAAATGGTTAAACAAACTGAGGGATATCCATCCTATGAAATACATCCCATGAAATACACAGCAATGAAAAGAAAAATACTATTGATAAATGCAACAACTTGGATACATATTAGGGAAATTGTATGGAAGAATAAAAAGCCAATGTCATAAAAATGAAAAAAAAAAGAAAGAAAGATGAGTGTGAGATAGACAAAGAAGAGGGCCAGAAACAGACTTCTAGGCACAAGGAAGAGCGTATTATGTCTTGGGTGTAGACGTGAATACTTATGAGAACCAGAAAGAAGGCCAGTGCTGCTGGAATGTGGGGCAAAGAGATAAAACTGAGGGGGTACTCTCACGACTCTCATAACCAGTCAGCCACCAAAACCCACAGGTGCAACCAAAGCAACCTCCCCTGGATCCCTGCTGCCACTGCTTTAGTCGAGACCCTAACCATCTTTTGGTGGCATAACTAAAACCTAGTTTTTCCCCGCATGGTTCCCAATGTATTACGTGAATGAGACCACAGGCTCTGGAGGCAGACCGTCTGGGTTTGAATCCTAGCTTTGCCACTTACTAGTTATGACTTTGAGCAAATCACTTGGCATCCTGAAATGGCCATGGTTAAACATAGAATAATAGTGTCTAGCCCATAGCGTCTTTGTGAAGATTTAAGACATGGACTACATGTACGAACCTCAGGCAACAAACTCAGCTGTTCAAGAAATGTAGCTTTATTCTCTTGTAACTAAGCTTAAGTTTTATTTTGAGCCACTGTACTGATAGCTTCCAGAAAGTTAACCATAGTCATTTCAAGGCATCCTCAGGGCTTTCATTTCTGAGGACCTCCCAGTACCACTGCAATAGTTGAGAGGAGCTGTTTGATCAGACTCTTAAGAGTGAGATGGAGGGCAAGCAGTCTAATTCAGCGGTGACCCCAGGAAGCTCCAGCAAGGAGCTGGGTGGATGTGGGACACAGAAGGGCAGGGAGCCAATACAGGGAGCTCTAACGAGCAAGTAACTGCTTTGGACTCCTGGTAGGTTTGGCAGATAAAATACAGGACTCCTGGTTAAATTTGTATTTCAAACAAACATCAAATAATTTTTAAATATATGTATGTCCTGAGCATTACAATGGGCATAATTATGCTAAACATTATTCATCATTTATCTGAACTTCACATTTGAGTGGGTGTCCTGTATTTTTGTTTGCTAAATCTGGCAACTCTAGCTACTGGGGCTCAGTCTCCCCAGAGAAATTTTCATGGAATTTGACCCAGAGATAAAGCATGCCCCAGATTTGTCCCCAGTGGTGGGCAAAGAAGATGGGATTATTTATCCACCTGCTCCCATCATTAGTTGAGAACTCCCCTCGCATTTCTGGCCTCCCCTGCTCCCAAGCTGAATGTCCTTTGGCCAGCCAAAGCCCTCGAGTGTAGTCACAGGTACTTACCTTCAGCTGCTGTCTGTGGGAATGTTGAGTGCAGAAAGGGAAAACAGACAGGGCACCAGCAGTGTCTGTTGCAGTGGTTCTCATCATATAACAAGGCTGGCATACACTGAGACATCCACATCCCCACGTTGTCCTTAGTTTCCTCTATCCCTGACAATCAGCTTCCCTAAGGGCATATTTGTGCTAAAAACAAAGGAAATATGAGATCTGTGATAATGGACAAGTTCCTTGTGTGACACTCATATCTGTTTGCTTGAGGAAGCACTCCCCATATGGCTTAGAGTCTAAGAGTGAATATCTATCTCTTTCATTCTGCATAATTCACGCAAATATCTTAGACTACAGCCAGGTCATGCATTAGCCAGCTAGATCATCTTAAGTGAAGTACCTCAGCCATGCTGAACTCTAGCCAATGGAAGGCCACAAGAGGAGAAATAAAATCTAATCCTATTTGTTCTGCACCACCAGGGGTGACTGCTATTGTACAGAAAGGGTCTCTGGTCACAGAGTTGGAGAATTATCTGGAAGCTGCCTGCTCTGCTATACTGAAAAATTTGCTAGGAGTTCTCACTCCTAAAGGTCGCCCCCAACCACCACTATGATCATCATGAAGCGAGGGGAGAGGGGAGGCTGCAGCACTGTTCTATCAGTCAGGGTTCTCTCAGTGAAAGAGAAGCACATCTGCATTGCAAGGATAAAGGGTTTTAAAACAGGAAATCAGAAGCTTACACAATGATTAGAAGGATTGGGGAAGCAATATGAAAACTGCTGCTACCTTCATGAAATTAAGAAGGGCTGGATTCCAGTAAAGCTGCTAACAATAACCCCAGCTGTCTACAATACCAAAGCAGGTGATTCTCAGGAGGCTGCCTGGAAGTTGGAGCAAATCGTATGCCTGCCATATGTCCAAGCATCTGTTCACAGCTGCCAACAGGGATACTGACTTCTCTTCGGCTTTCCAAATGTGAGTGCCTTTAATTGGCAGACTCTAACCCAAGGCCATGCAGGAAAGTGACACTGGGAAATGATGTTCTAGACCCCCCTACAACGCAGAGGAGAATGCGGAAAGGGTAGGGATGATGCCTAATTGACAAAGACGGTCTGGTATTAGCAAATTAAACCAAATACTTATGTCAAGGGTGGAAGGCACACAGGATAATATCAAAGCCCTGTGACCCCTTGTGTATTAGTAAAGTGTCTTATGGATGCTATTAGCAGAGTCCTTAGGGAACATTAAGCCTGGGCAGATGTCATGGTCCAACAATTCAGCCAGCATCTATTTCCTTCTCAAATGTCAAACTGCCTAGAAGTCTCAAATGTGACTCTGACACACACCTAATTCTCATGTGGCATAGGCTATCTTTTCCTTGCAGCTTGGTAGTGCCCTCAAGCATAAATAGACTCTTCAAAGCCTAGATCCAACAGAGTGAGGTCCAGAAAGGGCAGGAGCTTCCTCTTTACCAAGTCTAAGTCCTTCCTGGGACAGCCTTCGCAGGGCCCAGAGACTCCCTGATGACTCATACAAAAAATCCGTGGCCATCTGCTTTTGTGTGACCAAATGGCTATGGCCTGAACCTATGGCCCCACGTCACTGCAAAAAACCTACAACCCTAATTCACCATACAAGACATATAGTTTAGATGTTTGTCCTTTTCAAATCTCAAGTTGAAATGTAATCCCCAATGTTAGCTGTGGGGCCTGAGTGAAAGGTAATTGGGTCATGGGGACGGATCCCATCAATGGCTTTGTGCCCTCCTTATGGTAATGAGTGAGTCCTTGCTCTGAGTTCTGGTTGTTTAAAAGTGTGTGACACCCCCCTCCCCCCTGCTGCCACAACTGATCAGAGAGTAGGAGGTCTGGGAAAAAGACAGGTGGATGGACCTGTGGCAGTGGGGAGAAGTTGTGCAGATCTTTGTGTTTACATCAGTGCCCACAAGGAGAGCAACCACCATAGGGAAGGCATGCAGAAACAAAATAAACAGAACGACTCCCTTTGATTACTCACAAGCTCATGCAATGGCCAGTGATAGCCAGCAATGGAGGCTGTGCATGAACCCAACAGCATGTACTCCCTTTCATTAACACTGATCTAGCTATCTGCACTACTGAATTCCCAACTTTCCAGAAGCAGAGACTGGCCCTGAACACACTCAGTATAAACCGTTCTTCAAGGAGAGCAGCCAGCCTCTTGGGCACAGGCTGATTATATGGACTCCTGGAGGAGGCAGTGATTTCTCCTTACTAAATATGTTCTGCCTTCTTACTTGCATGGTTCTTCCAGCACTGCTACCTTAGGGTTTACAGAATGACTGAATTGTCAGCACTAGTTTCTGCACAACATTGCTTCAATCAAGGGACTCATTTTATGGCAAAGGAGGTAGAGTCATGGAAGTATTACCATGGGATCCACTGGTCCTACTATACACTGGAAGCCTTTCATTTGCTACTAGAACAACGGAAAGGCCTTCAAAGGCTAATCTAAGTCACTAACTGTGGACAAGACACTGTAGGATTGGAACTGTCCTCAGTCAGTATGTACACTCATTATATATGGTATATATAAGATATACACCAATATCTAGAATACATGGATCTGCAAACTGATGAGTGGAAGTAGTAGTAGCCTCTCTTATGATCAATCCCATTGACCCACTGTGGACTGCACACTTCCTGATCCCATAACCTCAGGCACCGCTGAATCAGAAGTGCTAGCTCCTGGACAGTGGGGACCAGGGGGACATTTTCATAGGAGGAGCCAGTAAGGGTCCTCAGTACTCAAAGCTGTGAGTACCACCTCATCATTCTGGGTTCCTCATGCCAATGGGTCAATAGGAAAAGAAAGGAATCACGATGTAAGAGAGCAAATTGACCTCAATTACCGTGAGGATGTAGGCAGCTGCAACACAATTAAGAAATGAGAGAATCTCATAATATATTAGCCAAAGTCTTCTAAGAAGCAGATACCAAAATAAGATTAAGTGTGCAAGGACCTTATTAGGACAAATACTTGTGAGATAAAGTGAGGAAGGATCCAGAGATACTGGGAGAGCATCATACTGCCATGTATGTCTGACTCTGAATAAAAAAAGAGAGAAAAGGAAAATTAGGTGTAATTATTCTAGACTGTTGTATAGTCTAGGAAAGTTAGCAAGGCTGCTGGGAGTCCTCAGGCGCAAGTCTGCTGTCAGAGGAGTTCTGCATCTCCCAGGAACAAGCCTGCCTTAGTGTCCCTGCTGTGATCGGTCATTGACTGGGAGTAGCCAGGGAGTAGGTGGGGTGGGAGGGTGGGGCAGAAGGAGGGCATAGATCCCTAGGAAACACCCAGATGGATTTCAGAGTGCAGCATTAGAGCCTCTGCTTAATTACATTCCCTGTAATTGTAGATCTTCAAAGCACATTCTATTAGTACCATGGTAGATAGATGAATGGGTGGATTATAAGGTAGATAATAGATACATAGGTAAAATGGGCATATATAATCTCTGTATTTATTGTAATTTGTTCAGCCCTCGAGGAGCAACTGCCTCAACTTCCCTTTTCTCCCTTCACTTCAGGCATTTTAATTATTACTCTTAAGACTGACAATCTAATCTTCTAAGCCACAAAAGAATGATCAATTTTATTATGAAAAAATTTAAAACTTATGATTGATAAATGGCAAAACAAACTGAGAAAGATTTTTTCCAACATATATGATAAAAAGACTAAATCCTTTAGTGTATGGAAGTTGAGGCAAATGAAAAGTGTTAACAACTTAGTAGAAAAATGTGTAATGCAGAATAAACTGAAGTACCTTCTTGTGAAGATTAAGGGGTCATTCTATGTATTACCAGGACGTGGTAAATCTCAGTGCAATCCAAAGTTTTATACACAAACTTGAAAGTCATCACAAGTTACAAAGTGTTGTTTCAGGACATGGTTCGCAGTAAAAAATGCAGAAGATCCTCAAGCAAGCTGCAAGGAGAAAGACGATGCAAATACTTGGTCCCTGATATAGTCTAGATATTTGTCTCCTCTGAATACCGTTGAAATGTGATCCCTAATCTTGGAGGTGGAGCCTGGTGGGAAGTGTTTGGGTCAGGGTGTGTGGATCCCTCACTATTGACTTGGTGCCACCTCCTTGGAGATAAGTGAGTTCTCACTCTATTAGTTCATGCAAGAGCTGGTTGTTTAAAGGAGGCTGGCACCTCCTCCTTTCTCTCTTGTTCCCTCTTTCACCATGTCACATCCCTGCTTCCTCCTTGCCTTTCACCGTGAATAAAAGCTTCCTGAGACCTCACCAGGAGCTGAGCAGATGCTGGTGCCACGTTTGTACAGCCTGCAGAACCGTGAGTCAAATAAATCTTTTTTCTTTATAAACTACCCAGTCTCGAGTATTCCTTTGTATCAGTGCAAAATGGACTAACACAGTCCCCTTAGAGAATCTTAGTTGAAATGAATGACAAATTAGCTATCAGCTTGAACAAAGTGTCTCCTAAAATAGTCCAGTTCTATTTACTGAACCCATATTTTCCAAGCAAATTTTTGCTAAGAATTATGTTCTCCAGTCAGATTACTCTCCTGGGAAAGAGGCTCTGACTGGCTGACGTAACATCGTTAACCCTTCGGTTGATAAATGTATGGAAATAGAATGTCCTGACACAAATCTGTTTCAATAAGGTTATAAGCTGGAGGCATTTTCCAGTGGTCTGATCACTCATGAATAAGATGACAGTGAAGATACGAACATGCCAAGCTGAAGGCAAACTTCAGACTGGTAAAGGTTACCCTACTAAGGTGAGATACTCCAGGAATCCCAGCCCCAGTGAGAATCTGGGCCCCAAGTATTTATGGCTTCTCCATTGGAGATACTTTATTTCATTATGTTGCACTTATGAAGAGGAAAAAGCCTGGAGAACCCACTGTGAATCTCAGGGCTCCCCTTTCCACATCACTATTGTTGACACTGTGGAAGCCTGAGGCCCAATCCTCATGAGTTCTGTCCTGAGGTTGGGATTGAAGATTAGGACACAGAGTTCACAAGGTTATGAGTTTTCATCCAGGGGCCTGAACCACTAATTTGGGCATGGGGTAGAAGCAGGAAACACAAGAGGTCTCTGCTCTAGTAAAAGCTAGGACAGGATGAATTTCCTGGAAAGGCCAGAAGATGACTGAGTGGAATTATATTCCTTCAAAAGAAGCTCAAGGCCCTACAGGAACTCAAACTCACAGTCAACGCTGATGCTCATCCATCTTATCTTGGCACAGCCAAGATATCTTCTACTCTAAGAAGCTGAAATCTGCCTTGTTAGTATTTGACAGGGAAAAGGATAGAGGGGAAAGGAGAGTACAGGTTATGGGTGGGGAAGGCAACAGAAGGGAAGGCCAGCAGTTCACAACTACCACACACCCTCTCTTTTTGCCACTCACATGCCTTGATCAGACGGAGGTACAACTGCTTCTTACCAGAGAATAGTCATCTCGCTGGCTCTGCAGGGATAAGAATGGTGAGAGTTGTACAGACTGACTGCAGCAAGAAGGGTTGGGAAAGAGAGAGAAAATCACTCTAAACCTTTTATTTTTGTTTTAGGGACCACATTCATGTAAACTGAAATCTGTTTTCAGGTGACTATGAGAAGAGGTAATGGTAATCCCAAGGGCTTGCAGGTGCCAATTACTTTGTGTGTCTCACAACATCTGAGTGATTAATTGTAATGGGACAAAAGTAAATTAAAAACCTGGAAAGGACTCTTGTCCTTTCCATATACACGGACTATGAGAAGAGAGTAAATCTGTATATGGGATCTTTATAGAGATAAGGATTAGGGCCAGTGGTGGCTTACAGGTTCCTGTAGAGGGATGGCTTCCTGCAAATATGAACGGCTGAGACCTCAAAGATTTGAGAAGGTGGAGAGCAGAGTCACCAGGACTGTTGGAAATGGAGAGGGAGCCCAGAAAATAGAGAGACAGCCTGGAATCCTGCTCAGACTCAATTCTTCTCAGCTATCTGCCCAGAGGAGATGCTTTTCCTAATTTGAACAACAGTGCCATCCATTCAACAAGCTGTGCATCCCTAGTACTTTGCCTGGACAGGACTCTTTTCTAATTCACACTAGGGTAAATACTAATTGCCCAATCTCAAAAGCAGCTCAGAATGTGGACAATGGGTTAGGGAGGCCCACTTAAGATAAGACCAGCTAGGACTTGATTAAGTCTTATGCAGCCTCTGCCTGCACATAGATATCCTCCTGCTTCTAAAGATATTTGAGGGCTCAGGATTCAACATGGCTTAAATTTGAATTCACTATATTTCATTTACTCATAATTGAACTCCTAGGAGTGACATAGATGTTATGAACATGGGCTTTAAAGATAATCAACCAACCTAGCAGATTAGTGCCACCAACTTCACTAATCCAGTGAGGTTATTATGAAAATGAAATGAAAAAATGAGTTAATGGACCTGAGGCTCATCCAAGGCATCTCTTCATATGGTTTTCTTCTCTCTAGTCCCTACACACAATTTATTATGATAAAATATAAGACTGGGTTCTTCTAAAAATGACCTCTCTTAAGCAAGAGATTTGTGCTTTGGAGAAGGATTCAAGGAATTCACAAACACATAACGGCTAACCAAAACTGCAAATACGGACTCTTTATGAAAGCAACACATTTTAACATCTTACCCTTAATGCATTTGCAGTCAAATTCAGAAAAAAAAATTGGGTTAAATGAACAAGACAAAGCAGTAGATGAGGTTGAAATGAGTGGTATTCATTTGTTAGTTATGCAGATATTTATTGAGCATCTATTTTTAGACTAGGTACTGGGCTAGATGCTGAAGATACAGAGTGTGGTTGAAGGGACAGACAAGCAAGGAAGGCTTCCTCTCAGAAGTAATCATTTCCAGAGGAGGTGATGTGGGGTCTTGATGATTCAACCAAGTGAAGTCTGGAAAGATGGCAGAGAGACCTCAGGGGTGTGTCCTGGGAGGAGGAGTAAGGGAAGGATAGCCTGCCTTTAAGAGCAGAGAGAACAACAGCTGCCCAGACACCCAAGGACTTATCCAACCTTAAGAATAACTCCTGTCACTGGGATCACCTTTAGGCCACAGTCAAAGCTTATGAATTCATCACCAATTTAAGAAGAGATTAGCTACTGCTCAACAACTTTTGTGCCAAATTCAGGTGTCGTGCCCCTTGGCAGGCCTATGGTATAACTAGTTAATTGCATGTGTGAGTATGTGTTCCATTCTCATATCCTTTCCTGCCAAAGAAAAGAAAATGGTGTCATGGAGTGTTTTAATGTGGGATGTTGACCAATGCATTGGACGCTGAACCAGTTAACTCCAAAAGACACCAAGTCCTTGCACTGAGATGAGCTTTAGGACATTTGGCAACTAAATATAATTATTATCCAATATAAATCCAGATATTTGAAAATATAGGATGTTAAGAATATGATTCATGCTGTCAACCTAAAACACACAGCGAGAGAGGTTAAAATATATCTATATCTGTATCTATCTATCTATCTATTTTTTTTTTGAGACAGAGTCTTGCTCTGTTGTCACCCAGGCTGGAGTACAGTGGCGCGATCTCGGCTCACTGCAACCTTCTCCTCCCGGGTTCATGCCATTCTCCTGCCTCAGCCTCCCAAGTAGCTGGGACTACAAGTGCCCACCACCACGCCCGGCTAATTTTTTTTGTATTTTTAGTAGAGACAGGGTTTCACGTGTTAGCCAGGATGGTCTCGATCTCCCGACCTCATGATCTGCCCACCTTGGCCTCCCAAAGTGCTGGGGTTACAGGCGTGAGCCACTGTGTCTGGCAAAAAATTATGTATTTTTTAGAATAGGGCATCACAATGGAAAAATGCATGCCATAGTAAACCACATTCATATTCAGGGAGACAAAGGAAGACAAAGATTTTTAAAGAAAAAATAGATAATTTCATAATTGTTTTAAGATAATTATCCTTTGTTACAAGGATCAATAATGAGTGATGTCAGTCCAAGGTTGTACAGGCAGTTGCTGGGCAGATTTTCTTGCAGGTGTATTTTTTTTTTTTTTTTTTTTTTTGCAAGATTGCAATGACCTTTGTGCAAGATTTCAGTTTCTACAGAATCTTTTGTGATAGTTTTTGTTATTAGGCATTAATGCATAGAACTCTTTTTCTTATTTTTTCTTTTTTTCTTTTGGAGACAGGTTCTGACTTTGTCACCCAGGCTGGAGTGCAGTAGTACAATCTCGGCTCACTGCAACCTCTGCCTCCTGGGCTCAAGTGATACTCCCACCTCAGCCTCCTGAGTAGCTGGCACTACAGGTATGTGCCACCATGCCCAGCTAATTTTTTGTACAGATGGAGTTTCACTATGTTGCCCAGGCTGGTCTCAAACTCCTGAGTTCAAGCAATCCGCTCACTTTGGTCTCCCAAACTGCTGGGATTACAGGTGTGAGCTGCTGTGCCCAGCAAAACTCTCTCTTCATTGCTTTCTCCAGCTCTATTTGTCAATTTTTTTTTTTTTAACATAAGTGATTCCATTTTCATTCTGACAAATTTCACATTTTCCCCATTTGATCAAGTTCTTTCTCCAAAAGCATCACTAATAAGTCATCCTGTAGTGAGGTTCTGATATTCCTTGGTGCTAAGATAAACCTGTTCTTGGTTGCTGGTCTAGACGGTCCAATGTTGGAGAAAGCAAACGACAGTGAGACGTCAGTATTAAAACCCTTTTAGCCACAATTTAAGCAACAAGAGAGGTTTGAAGGGAGTGGCTCTCAGGCTGAGTATACCTGGAGTCCATTGTTAAGTTTATTTTTGTGTTTCATAGGCATTTGTAATCATTTCAAAGTGCTAAGCTAGCATTATTCTGCCAGGAATTGCATTTCTGCAAAATTTAGCAAGTAACAGATGCAAAGTTTAAAAAGAAAAACACAAAGTAAGATTAATAGTAGTATGACAATACCAGTTTGCATAATGGCTTTGAGCCATGAACCTAAGTAACCAATTGAATAAATCAAATGACCATTATCCTGTCAAATGAAAAAGGTTGACATTAAGAGGGTAAGAGTCTCATTACAATATAGAGTCCTATTCTGATGTCTTGGGAAAAGCTGTTAACAGTATGAAAAAGCCAACTTTTTGGCCAGGTGTGGTGGTTCACCCTTGTGATCCCAGCACTTTGGGAGGCGAAAGCAGGTGGATCACTTGAGGTCAGGAGGTTGAGACCAACCTGGCCAACATGGTGAAACCCCATCTCTACTAAAATACAAAAATTAGCCAGGTGTGGTGGCACACCCCTGTAATCCCAGCTACTCTGGAGGCTGAGGCAGGAGAATCACTTGAACCTGGGAGGCAGATGTTGTAGTGAGCCAAGATCACACCACTGCACTCCAGCCTGGGAAACAGAGCAAGACTCTGTCTCAAAAAAAAAAAAAAGGAAAACAAAAAGAAAAAGAAATAGTCAACTTTTCTCCTTTTCTCATCCTGGTTTGTAGTTTGAATGTCTCTGGTTATAGCACTGGGTAGTTTGGTGAACTTTCTGTGTGGCCTATACATTAGGCACAGGACTCGTTTTTAGAAATTTGTCAAGTTTCAGTTTATAGGGCTTTAGAAACAAATTACCATTTTTAGTAATTTCATGGAAGAAGGTTGGATTGGAGGAATCTAGACAAATTCAGGATCTAGTGTAGTCTACAGGCAGACAGCAAGAACTTGAAAAAGTGCAGAGCTACAACCCAATAACAGATGTTTTAGCTTTTTGTTGGAAACATAACTTTTTCTCTCCACATAGATCACGTAAGAATCTCAGATTTAAAAACCTCTTGATGTTAGAAAGCCAAACCAAGGCAGACTTTAGATTTTGCTAAAATCTAAATTAAAATCTAAATCTAAAATTTAAATTATTAGGGTTCCTGAGTTTTCCAGGAAGTGATCGTTTTTATCTACTCATGGTAAGGCTGGAAACCAGAAGCCTGGGAAGCCAGGCATTCTATGCACATTCTCAAAATGACATTTCCATCAAAGCTTTGACAATATAACCAGTGTTTCTAATTGTATCCTGCTGTAAAGAGAGAACAGATTTTCACTGGACTTATGCAAATAACCACATTGCCATAGGAATACTTATGAATAGTTTCCAAATTTTGGAGGAATCAAGTGGAGAGAAAAAGCAAATGAATCCGTCTTTGTTTACAAAAGTATACTTTACCAAGTTTCCGTAAGCTACAGATAGCTTGAGAGAGAAAATTTCTTTAAATCTGAAAAACAAAACATTTAAGCAAAGGATCAAAAATGTTTTTTTTTTTTAATGAGACAGAGTTTCACTCTGTGGCCAGGCTGGAGTGCAGTGGTGCAATCTGGGCTCACTGCAACCTCCGCCTCCCAGGTTCAAGCAATTTTCCTGCCTCAGCCTCCCGAGTAGCCGGGACTACAGGCATGTGCCACCATGCCCAGCTAATTTTTGTATTTTTAGTAGAGATGGGGTTTTACCATGTTGGTAAGGATGGTCTTGATCTCTTGTCCTCATGATCTCCCCACCTAAGCCTCCCAAAATGCTGGGATTATAGGCATGAGCCGCCTTGCCTGACCAAAAAATGTTTTAAATAAAGACCACAAAAGCATTATCTTCATCATTTTTTCAGTTTCACATAATTAATTTTTGTCTTGCTTGATCTTGAATAGCAATTTGACGAACTAATCAGTTTCTTTACTGGAGTTCTGGGAAATTTTTATCTAGTCCATTGATCTTAAAGTTATTAAAAACCTATATTTAAGAGTACTTCTAGAGTATTTTCTATGAAAAGTAATTTTGGAGTGTAGCTTATTACAAGTGCTTTTAGAGAAAAATCAAAACAATAACTGTGAATGACCAAAACTTAGGCTAGTCATGATTAAAAATCTGATGAAAGTTCATTGTAATCAGCAATTGACAAGGAAATTCAGTTATTTTTGTTGCACACAACATAATATCCAGAATTATGACTGATGACAGATTTCTAAGAGTCTTATTAAATTTTGGAACATTCACATCAAAAACACATTCATGAATGGAACTGAAAGAAGATCTAGCATCACTTATCATTTGACGGTGTTCCCCATACAATTTACCAAGTAAGCCCTAATCATTTAATATCTCCACAAGGTGAGAAGTACAACCTTTGAGACTCTCCAGGGGCTCACATGGAAAATTCCAAAGTGAAATCTAGGTCAAAATTATTTAATTTAGAATTTTGATCCTGGGGAAGCATGCCAAAGATGGAAAAAAGGTTTGAAACAGTTGATCAAAACAGGATCATAGGTTGCTGTAAACTAATAGCCATGCATTTAACCAGAGTGATAAACACTTCAAAAGCAATATAGAAAGTTATATGGCTTTAAAAACCTTAACACTTTCAAAGCTCAGTTTTCCTAAGTAATCAGAAACCTAGTAAAGACAACACAGAAAGTTACCTTGTTTTTATTAAACAATGTTAGTCTGACATATCAAAGAATTGCACAAAGATCATTTTGTCTTAAGCTGGGTTTACAGTTTTATAATCTTTATGTCAAACTCTAACACCTTAAAATGTTTGGTAGAGATGACTACAAAGCTGTCTGAACAGTAAACACAGGCAAAAATGTATGCTGACAAATTTTAAGGTATTTCTATTTTTTATTTTACCAACATTTTAAAAACCAGCTTACTTATCAAAGATTTGTGTAAGTCATATAAACTAAAAGGTATTTGGGTTAATTGCTAAATATTTTACATGAGTGCTCATTTATTTAAGTCAATCTGAATAGAGTTCCTTTAGGGATTTCTGGATGAGTATGATAGATTATAACATGTAAATATAGCATATAACATAATATATGCACATATGGGTAGATACACCTAGACATAGATACATACACACAGAGATCTTATAGCTTTCACTTTAGAATTTTAGGCATGAGACACAAAACATATAGACTTACCAGTTTATAGAAGACAGTTGAGTCAAAGATGGGATCTGTTCATATGGGTAAACTTTATTTGCCCTCATAGGTAATCTAATAAGGCTGCAGACCAAAATTGTGGGTGAAGCAATTTGGTTAAAAAAAAACAAAAAACCTCTTTCTTTTTTTTCTATTTTTTCAAGTTTCAAATGAGTTTAGGGTTAAATTTTCAATGTTGACATTTTAGCTAGGACAGACTGAATTTTATAAGAAAAAAACCCCAAAATCTCCAAATAGTCTTTTTTAGCAACAAACCTACCTTTTGTTTGCCGGTTTGGTTTGCTTGACAGTTGATGCAGGTGGAGAAACATTTTAGCAGGTTTCTTTTGTTTTTTTTCTTTTTGATCTCTGCATAGCAGACAATAGAAAATTTATGCCAGACAAAGACACCTTATATTATTGCACTGAGCTCAAGATTTTGATCTGTTTGATCTGAGAGTATAATTTTCATAAATATTTGTCTAGTTCTTCCCTTTTAGACTGTCAATCCTTGGATTAACTGTTCCATCACCATAAGCAACTGCTAGTCAAACAAACCTAAATATGCATTTCCAAAAGGTGTCTAGGTTGTTGGTTACCATGGAGCTATTTTAATTAGTAAAACCATTAAACAGAAAGGCCTGTGAAACTTTTTAAAAACCTTGGCTGGAATGCCACAAGCAGTGAGTTTTATCTCAACATCAGTAGAAAAGTTGACAGACTAAAAGTTGGTAGAAAAGAAGTAGAGAAAAGGAAGTTAGAAGGCTCTACATGTTAACTCTATAGTTGCAGGATTTTTTAAAAAAGAGCTTGAGTAATGATCATTTGGGCACTGAATTTTTCTTGATGTAATTTGCCCATCAATTTTAAAATTGCACATGAGAATAGGCCATAATATGTGGACAGTGGGAGTCCCAGAAAACTTGGTATGCTTTAATGTTTGAGAATTCTGCTTCTTATTAATTTCTCAAGAACAAAGAAAATGCTATAAATTCTTTCATAAAATATCAAGAGTTTGGACCAGTGTTTTAGATGATGGTGATCATACTAGTGGCTTTCAATTAGCTATCTTGCATACGCTATCTAGAATGTTTATTTTTGCTCTTGAAAGATTTTTAGAAACAAGCAAAGGAAAAAGGCCAAATCATTTACAGATGGGCATAACCAAGCCAAAATGGAACCAAGATAAGAGTGTTCACAAAACTTTTAACCCAGGCATGCAGATCAAACAAAATATTCAATTATGCATGCGAAAAGGACCAAAAGTAAATTTACCAGAAAAGATATGCCTTATAATAACTAATGTTATGCTATTTTCAAGAGACCCATCTCACTGGTAATGAAACCCTTAGGCTGAAAATAAAGGGATGGAGGAAAATCTACCACGCAAATGGAAATCAGAAAAAGCAGGGGTTGGAATCCTAATTTCAGACAAAACAGACTTTAAACCAGCAAAGATCAAAAAGACTCTTTACATAATAGTAAAGGGTTCAATTCAACAAGAAGACTTAACTATCATTAATATACGTTCACTCAACACAGGAGCACCCAGATTCATAAAGCAAGTTATTGGAAACCCACAAAGAGACTTAGACTCCCACACAGTAATAGTGGGAGACTTTAACACTTCACTGACTTCCCTGACAGTAGTAGATGGATTATCAAGGCAGAAAATTAACAAATTAACAAAAGTACTCGGGACTTGTACTCAACGGATTTGATAGACCTTTGCAGAACTCTCCACATCAAACCAACAGAGTACACATTCTTCTCATTGCCACATGGCACATACTCTAAAATTGGCCACACAATCGTACATAAAACAATCCTTAGCAAATGCAAAAGAACCGAGATCATACCAAATATACTCTTGGACCACAGCACAATAAAAATACAAATGAAGACTAAACAAATTGTTCAAAACCATGCAATTACATGGAAATCAAACAATCTGATCCTGAATAACTTTTTTTGTGTGTAAATAATGAAATCAAGGAAGAAATCAAGTTCTTTGAAATTAATGAGAACAAAGATACAACACACCAGAATCTCTGGGACACAGCTAAGGCAGTGTTAAGAGGGAAATTTATAGCAGTAAACACCCACATCAAAGGTTAGAAAGATCTCAAATTAAAAACCTAACATCACAATTAAAAGAACTAAAGAAGCAAGAGCAAACCAATCCCAAATCTAGTAGAAGACAAGAAATAACTTAAATCAGAGCTGAAGATTAAGACATGAAAAAACATTCAAAAGATCAATAATCCAGTTTTTTTTAAAATAAGATTTTTTATTAGTCTAGCTGCTACATAGATTAATAAAGAAGAAAAGAGAGAAGATACAAAAAAACACAATTAAAATGACAAAGGGGATGTTAACACTGACCCCTCAGAAATACAAACAAACATCGAAGACTACTATGAACACCTCTATGCAAACAAATTAGAAAACCTAGAAGAGATGGATAAATTCCTGGACACATACACCCTCCCGATACTAAACCAGGAAGAAATTGAATCCCTGAACAGACCAATAATGAGCTCCAAAATTGGATCAGTAATAAATAGCCTACCAACCAAAAAAGTCCAGGAGTAGACATATTCAGAGCTGAATTCTACCAGATGTACAAAGAAGAGCTGGTACCATTCCTATTGAAACTATTCCAAAAATTGAGGAGGAGCGACTCCTCCCCAACTCATTCTATGAGGCCCGTATCATCCTGATATCAAAACCTGGCAGAGACACACACAAAAAAGAAAACTTCAGGCCAATACCTTTGATGAACATTATGCAAAAATCCTAAACAAAATACTGGCAAACTGAATCCAGCAGCACATCTGAAAACTAATACAACACAATCAAGTAGGCTTTATCCCTGGGATGTGAGGTTGGTTCAACATATGCAAATCAATAAATAGGATTCATTACATAAACAGAACTAAAGAAGAAAGCCACATAATTATCTCAATAGATGCAGAAAAGGTTTTCAATAAAATTCAATATACCTTCATGTTAAAAACTCTCAATAAACTAGGTATTGAAAGAACATACCTCAAAATGGTAACAGCCGTCAATGACAAACCCACGGCTGACATCATATTGAATGGGCAAAAGCTGGAAGTACTGCCTTTGAAGACTGGCACAAGGATGCCCTCTCTCACCACTCCCATTCAATGTAGTACTAGAAGTTTTGGCCAGAGTAATCAGGCAAGAGAATGATTAAAAGGCATCCAAATAGGAAGAGAAAAGTCAAACGATCCCTGTTTGAAAATGTCATAATTCTATGTTGAGAAAACCCCACAGCCTTGACGCAAAAGTTTCTTTAGCTGATAAACAACTTCGGCAAAGTTTCAGGATACAAAATCAATATACAAAAATCACTGGCATTCCTATATATCAGCAACAGTCAAGCCAAGAGTCAAATGAAGAATGCAATTCCATTCACGATGGCCACACACAAAAAATATACCTAGGAATACAGCTAACCAGGGAGGCGAAAGATATCTACATAGAGAATTACAAAACACTGCTCAAAGAAATCAGAGATGATATAAATGGGAAAACATTCCATGCTCGTGGAAAAGAAGAATCCATACTGTTAAAATGGCCATATTTCCCAAAGCAATGTATAGATTCAATGCTATTTCTATTAAACTACAAATGACATTCTTCACAGAACTAGGAAAAAAACTATTTTAAAATTCATATGGAATCAGAAAAGAACCCAAACAGCCAAGGCAATCCTAAGCAAAAAGAACAAAGCTGGAGGAATCATGCTACCTGACTTCAAACTGTACTGCAGGTCTACAATAACCAAAACAGTGTGGTACTGGTACAAAAACAGACACATAGAACAATGGAACAAAACAGATAGCCCAGAAATGAGGCCACACATCTACAACCATTTGATCTTCAACAAAGCTGACAAAAACAAGCAATGGGGAAAGGACTCCCTATTCAAATAAATAGTGCCAGGATAACTGGCTAGTCATATGCAGAAGATTGAAACGGACACCTTCCTTACACCATATACAAAAATCAACTCAGGATGGATTGAAGACTTAAACATAACACCCAAAATTATAAAAACCCTGGAAGACAACCTAGGCAATACCATTCTGGGCATAGAAATGGGCAAAGATTTCATGAAAAAGATACCAAAAGGAATTGCAACAAAACCAAAATTGACAAATGGGATCTAATTAAACTTAAGAGCTTCTGCACAGCAAAAGAAACTATCAACAGAGTAAACAGATAACCTATAGAATGGGAAAACATTTTTGCAAACTGTGCATCTGATAAAGATCTAATATCCAGCATCTATAAGGAACTTAAACAAATCTGAAGAAAAAAAAAACAACCCCATTAAAAAGTGGGCAAGGGACATGAACGAATACTTTTCAAAAGAAGACATACATGTGGCCAACAAACATATGAGAAAAAGCTCAATATCACTGATCATTAGAGAAATGCCAATCAAAACCACCATGAGATACCATCTCACACCAGTCATAATGTCTATCATTAAAAAGTCAAAAAATAACAGATGCTGGCGAGGTTGTGAAGAAAAGGGAACACTTATATTCTATTGGTGGGAGTGTAAATTAGTTCAAGCATTGTGGAAAGCAGTGTGATGATTCCTCAAAGACCTAAAAACAGAACTACCATTTGATCCAGCAATCTCATTACTGAGTATATACCCAAAGGAATATAAGTTGTTCTACCATAAGGACATGCCTTCGGACCCTAGAAAGGATCTCTTCCGATGAACATTACCATATTCTACTTTAATGTGCTCCTTAAATTCCTACAGTAATTTCCATGAGGCTGTTCCCCATATAAGTGTCTACTTAATAGGCCAGTGTTCCATTGACTATATGGCTAGGTCGTGGGCTACTGTCATGAGTCAGTAAAAACCGAAATGTAAAGGCCTTTATTATTGTTCAATTCCTCCTTCACTGCCAGGAAAACAGCATGCGATTCAGTCTGTTGAGCTAATTTGTTATCTTTTTCAATCAGTCTTTCAATCTGCCAGTCTTAGTGTGGTGGCCTTCCAAATAGGAGGCTATTCATCCACCTTGGAACTACCATTCATGAACCAAGCAGCTCTTTGATGGTTAATACAGATCTATTAACACAGCACTGTCCAGGTGGTGACAGGACGCAGTAGCTCTTCAGGTGGCTCCAAAGTCAATCCTAGAGGGAAACAGTCTACCTGCTTGTAGATTCAATGAGTACCTCTGTGTCCCCCTAGTAACATGTTTCTCTCATTTCCACTTTATTATGGAACTCTTCTGGATGCTGTCTTCCTTATTAGATTGTTTCTCTGACATAACACAAGACAATAACAGCATTTCAGGTTTCAGGAGTATTTTATGTCCTTCAGTCATAGGGGCTGTTACCATTAATGTCCAATAGTAAGGTAGTAGCTGTCTTTCAAATTGTGTATATCTTACTACACCATTTAGGAATATTCTGATACAGAATCCCAGTGGTCACCTATGAGTGGTACTCACAGGCTTTTGCAGTAATCTCCAGTCTACATATAATAGGCATATGTTACAGACACTTCCAAGATCATATATGATATGGAACGACAAAATAGGCATTGAGAGAGGAACTACTTTTTGAAATTCAGATGTGGCTGCTTTTTTGGTCCCTCATTCAAATACAGCATTCTTTGGGTAGTTTTATGGATAGCAGTGAGCAACATTTCTAGATGTGGAATATGCATCCTCCAAAATCTAAATAGATCAATGAAACATTGGGTTTTTTGTTTATTTCAAGGGGTAGTAATGAGATCAGTTTATTTGTGCTCACCTATGGAACGTCATGGTGGCATCTGCCCAGGTTATTCCTAAGAATTCCACCATTTTGAGAGGCCTTGACGCTTGCTAGACTTATCAATCAGCCTCTGCTGGTCATGTGTGTCACTGCTGCATTTAGATCATTCCTCACCTGGTTTTCAGTTTCAGATATCAGGATATAATCAATATAGTGTATTATTACACTCAGAACCTGCTTTAATCCAAATCTCTTTAAACAAATTATTGTAGTAGCTATAGTAGCTGGTGAATTTAAATAACCCTATAACAACATAATCTTTCCATGAACTTTCTCTTGTTTGAACAACCATCAAGAACTGGGATATTATCTCATTTCAGGTGAAAATGGTATTCATGTGTGGTTGCCACAAATTCGGTATTCAGGATTCAGTATTTGCACAGAGGAAAGGTAAGCATAAGTTTCAGGTGAAAGACATAAATTTTATTATTTATTTTTAACTTCAAAAATATTACTTTCTAGCATATATGAACTTATAAAAGAGATCAAGAAATTAATACATGTATATAATACATTTATAACTGCTAGACCTTTATTTGAGTCTGAACATATTACTTAGTGAGAAACTTTTTTTCTAAGTCTTAATAAGATAATGTCTTACACTATATTTTTATTTATATTGCTTTGGCTTGTGATTAATTGCTTTGCTATTCAATAGTGGCAAAATTCTTTATATAGTAAATAACATTAATTAAAATAAATTTATTACTCTTATTTAAATAAATCTATCAAGATGACCTTTCAAAAATTCAATTCCTTTTGGTTTAAGCCAGTTATTTAAGGGAAATGTATTATGTTTGCCTTAAGACATTTTTAATTTATGAAAAGGAAAGAAAGAGATTAATTTCAAGAAAGGTTATCCAATCTTGGAGCTACCTACCTGATTATATTCAAGACAGATTAGCTTAAAAATTTTGTTAGCTTTAAATAGCAGAAATAACTATTCTTGCATGTATCATATACCACGTCCCATAACTCATCAGCATGTCTTATACCATAAATAAAACTTTGAAATCTACTTAGATAAGATTTTTTAAAAATCAGGTAGGAATTTATTAAAAGGAAAAACTGAAATCTTCTCACCTACATTACTGACTTGCAGTAGAAGGGGTTATCCTTTGTGGGGTGGAGGGTAGGGGAACCACCCAAAAAGAGCAGGCTGATAAATTGGCTACAGTAAATAGATCCATAAGAAAATATCAGTGCTTATAAAAAATTACATGACAAATAATGGTGGGTTATTATATCCATAGCTTACTGTCACAGTAATGACCCGTAGCTTTAGATGTAATTATATTTATGCAGGGATTCCTGCAGACCTGAAAATTAACTCAAGCACTCATTCAAAGTAGAAGATTGAGAATGGACTAGAGCCTACTGCCACTGTGTCAGTGTGACTTGGGTTTCTGTGCCTTCTCGTTTGCTCACGTTCTGATCCCCGAGGACTGTGAAGAGCAAAGGTCTACTGACCACTGACCTCAGGCCACTCAAAAGGCAGGATTCGTTATGACATCGTTTTGCACAAGTAGAGCACTAATGCCCAGTCGGGCATCAGCTTCACTGCAGGATTGAAACATGACTGCTAGTCTCCCTGTATTCTTATGTGTGCCTTCCATCAAAAAGCACAGAATGGCTCTTAAATGAGGTAAATATACCATGTGCTGATTCAAAAATATCTCTGAGACATATTAACATGAAAAACAACTTATTAAATGGAATATAGTGTGTAAATACATTTATGCAAACACATTAAGCTATGTAGTTACTGTCACGCATCACTTAACCACCAGGAAAATTTTGAGAAATCTGATGTTTGGGAATTTCTTTGTGCAAATATCAGAGTGTATTTACACAAACCTAGATACGTAGCTTACTACACACCTAGACTATATGGTATAGCCTATTGGTCCTAGGCTACAGACCTGTACAGCATGTTACTGTACTGAATACTGTAGGCAACTGCAACACAAATCACTAGGCGATGGGAATTTTTCAGTTGTATTGTATATGTGGTCTGTCATTGACAGAAATGTTGTTACATGTGGGATGACTGTAAATGATTTTCTGTGATTATGTATTCCAAGTCACAGAGGTGAAGTTAAAGATTATCATATTGCAATATTAATTATAATAAGAAACATTTATTTTGGTCTTCTTCCCTGGTCAGAACTTGGACAGAGCTTGTGAAACCTTTGTAATTTCCCAAGTGATAAAGGTGCTAGGAGCATATTTTGTTCTAATAAGGTTACTCTTGCTGGGTTCCTTAATGAAGGCTGGTCAGCAGGAAGATCAAGGCATGGTTAGAAGCTTGGAACCCTCCGTCATCCCCCATCAACAGTTAGGGGAGAGGAACTGGAGATTGAGTTTGTAATTGATCGTGCCTATGTGATAAACTCTTCAAAAAAATCTCCAAAAGACAGGATTCAGAGCACATCCAGGTTGGTGAACACATCCTGTGTGCTAGGAGTGGGGTGCATTCCAACTCCATGGGGACAGAAATTCTGTATTCAGGACCCTTCCAGAGCTCGCTCTCTCTATCTCTTCATCTGGCTGTTTCTCTGTGTCCTTTATAATATCCTTAATAATAAACTGGTAAATGTCTTCCCCTGAGTTCTGTGAGCCATCACAGCAAATCATCAAAACTGAGGAGGGAGTTGTGGGGACCCTCCATTTGTAGCCAAGGCTGATAGAAGTTTGGGTAACCTGGGGATTCGCTACTTGAAACTGGCATCTGAAGTGGGGGCAGTCTTGTGGGACTGAGCCCTTAACCTGTAGCATCTGCATAAACTCCAGGTGGTTGGTGTCGTAGTTGAATTATAGGATGCCCAGTTGGTGTCCAGAGAGTAGGAGAATTGGTTGGTATCAGGAAAACCCCCACACATTTGGTCACAGAAGTGCTGAAAGTGTTGCATGTCATAGAGAAAAGCTTTGCTTTCCTCTTTATGGTAAACTAGGGAGAGAACAGAAGGAAAAAATTGCTTCTTTAAAAGTCACAGAAAGGAAAGGAATTTTAAGAAAAATAAAACTCTTAAATATAGCAAATAGAATGACAGCTACTGTATACAAAATGACAAAATTAACAAAGTAATATATAATATACCCATTATGCGTACAGCAATTTGCAGTTATCAAAAAAATTTTCATATATAATGCATGTCTGTATATTATATATATATATAGATTATATAAATGTGTATGTGTGTATAAATTATCTTCCTGAAGATAGAACCAACTGGTTCTTTCCTGGGGCAAGAACACTGAGTTATATTACTATTTGCTCTGAATTTGAAGGTCAAAAAGTCAAACAAATTTACAAGACTAGGTTCTAATGGCAGTTACTTTGTCAAGGATGCAAGCCACTTTTCATATCAAAAGCATATGTGGACTTAAAGTTGTGAAAACCAGATAAAGGTAGGCATATTTTTTGAAAGAAACTGCCAGGTATAGAGGGATTAATTGTTTCCACACATCTAAGCCTGACTCCAAAACTGTCAGTGGAAGACTATATCTCGCTAACAAGTCTTAGACATGTAGTACTTGAAAAAGAACAGGTACATCCTATACCAAGGTGTTTGAAATGGAGACCAGGAAGACGATAGGAAAGAAAATATGTTCAGAGCAACCCAGGCTGAGACTGGGGAGGCACAATTGAAGACAGGACCAGGTAAGAGGTTTCGTAATTAACTTGGTTTCCCACCCATAGCTGCATTTAGACTCTACTAACTTCAATAGGCATGTTGGGTCAGGATGCAAAATTATTTGCCTTTTAATTCACAATATTTTATCCATTTCATAACACATATGGCTTAGAAGCTGAGAGTATGGGGCTTGAAGACAAATCTCAGTTCTAATGAATAATAATTATAATAGGTTGGGCAGGTTATTTAACTTCTTTCTGATTGCTTCCTCATGTGTCAAGGGAGGATAGCACCACCCACCTCAGTGGGTTTGCATAAAGATAAAAACACCAAATGTGCCTTAGTTTGGTACAGAGAACACACTACAAAACATGGACTCATTAACAATAGAAACAGCTGCTCTAGAACTCTCCATAGGAGGAAAGAGCCTGATTTTAACAGAGAACAAACATAAGCTGTGTTACACAACACCCTTCTCCAGCTGAATCTTTGCTGTGTCTCCCTGGGTCCCAACGCACAATCCTCATGACCACATAGGAGGCTCAAGACATCTACAGAAGACTGACGTTAAGAGAGAAGTGTGATTGTTTTTAAAGAGACTAAGAAACTCCAAATAATGAGTGGCTATCTATCATATTCAATGACTCTGGAGAAATATAAAATGTGAACTCTGCTCTTAAGATATTGTCAGCCTGGTAGTAGTGGGAAGAGGGGCAGGGGAAACCCTGAAGGTTGGGTTGCAGAGACAGCCATGTAAAACCAAGTAGATGTATTTATAAGGCTTCCCTGCAGAAGGGATGCCTTTGCTGAGTCTGAGGGAAGAGTAGGAACAATCCAGGGAATGAGAGATGCAAGCATGAAATGCAAGAACATTGTTATGTTTATAGTAGAAGGAGCTTGTGAAGGCAAAGGGAGAGGAGTCAGGGACAAATCAACAAAGTCCCAGTGTGGGAAGGCAAGAAATGTACATTTATCATCAAAGCCAAGGGAGAGCCATGGTTGAATCTCCAAAATGAGATGAACTTGATCAGCTTTTCACCTTGGAAAGGTTCCTCCAGCTTAGTTTCGAAGTAAGAGCAGAACAGAAGCTACAGCTACACTCCAGGCAAGACAGATGACTCCTCCAACAAAACGTAGTGACCGAGGAATCAGGAAAAGATCAACTAAAAGATAGCAGATATCATATTAGCAGGGCTTGGTGACAATTGGGTATGGAACAAGTGAGAAGGATCTTGGCTGACTGCAGTTTCTAACTTAGACAACTGAATGGACAGTGGGCCCATATGTTAACATAGAAAATACAAGGAAAGGACCAGAATTCCTGAGAGCTGATGTGCACAGTCCATAGAGATTCAGAGAGGTCCCTGTGCCCTGTGGTGGTAAGCAAAGCTGTGAAAGATGCTCTGCGTGATGGACAGAATGTGGTTTGGTGTCTTTCAGAAGAAGTCTCGGTCCTGGTTTGGGGCTCTGATGACTCAACAAAGTGAAGTCTAGAAAGAGGACAGGGAGACCTCCTGGTGTGCCCTAGGGGGAGGAGAAAGGAAAGGATGACCTGACTTAGAGAGGAGAGAGAACAGCAGCTTCCCAGATACCCAGGACCTGCCCAATCTTGAGCTACTCCTATCACTGGGATTCCCTCTGTGCCCCAGACAAAGCAACTGGTACTCACCACAAAGGTAAGAATATGTTGAATATTTTATATAAATCTATAGAGATACAGAAATATGAATAGATATTCTTCCAAAAATACCACAGGCCTGAGACAGGTGTCCCATTCCTTGGCCAAGGGAATATTATAGAACAGTATATATGCAAAGACTTTCCAAGAGATATTAGTAGCCATATATATTTTTTTTAAATCAATTTCTTCATTAGTATGAAAGATTCAGAAAGGCAAATTTATAAAATTTATAGAGACAAAATAGATAAAGGTTTCCTTTAAGGACCTCACCTTTCCATACCTCAGCTGTCTGGGCCTGGGGCTGGGAACAGAGATAAAGGCATGAGGGGTCTTACTAGAACAATAAAAATGCTCTACAACTCACCGAATGTGATGGTTGCACAACTTGGTAGAGTTACAAAAATCATTGAATTGTAGACTTAAATTTTATGTTATGTGAAATGTATGTCAATAAAATTATTTCTTTAAAAAGAAATACATTTTCAGATCTTCAACTTCCATGTGTGGTCTTTCCTAAATATGATTTGCCTGAGAAAGCACCTGTACTTGTTTATGTAAAATTCACTTTGCTAGCTCCCCTTTTAGTTGGCCTACTCAAAAAGGAAGAGAGTCATATTCTTTTCCTATCCATATTTTTACTATGGTAAAAATGGAGTGTTGACATGAGTGAAGACACCTTCAAATTGCCAACAGTAAGACCATCCTAAATATTGTTACTGAGATGCCTCCTTTAATGACTCTTGCCTTATGGTTTGTTATCTTTCCCTTTTATACTTAATTTGGTGAAGAGTGTAGCCTTGTATTACAAATTAAATGTCTTAACCTGCTTTGGGATGTTCTGAATTTGGATATATGGTAGAATGGGGCAGTGGATGTGTTGACAATTTTCCTTTAAGGACCTCACCTTTCCATACCTCAGCTCTTATCAAAGAACACAGATGGGGAGAATTCCACAAGAAACTAGCAATGATAGCATGGATATACAACATTCAGCACTGCAACTAGCTTTTCCAGGTATTTAAATGTATGCAATCCTTTTCAGCTCTTCTCAGCAGTCACTCACAGGTTGTGTTATTAGCTGGCGGCAGTGGGGGAGGGGAAATCACCTTTGAACAGATGAAGCTGAACGACCTAGTGACACGATTTAGTGACTGCCAAAGTTTTTTCAAGATATATTAGACAAAGCCATGAATCAAATTTCAAATGACTTCTTCAGATCCAATATGAGTTAACCAGAAATGTAGTTAGAGCTTATTTTATCCATTCACATCATGAAATCCATAATCTGGCTCTATGATCACTAATCTCAGGTGGCCCCGGGACCAGGTTATTTCCTCCTCTGCCATCTGCTCATAGAGAACACTGCCTTAAGACCATGTAACACATATGCCTTAGAAGTTGAGAGTATATAAGCTGAGAGAGAGGCATCCATGCAACAGGGGTAGGTGGCATGGGAATCTGGGCACCTGCTTATGTGATTTGTGTAACCTACTTTGGTCCTGCTTAGACCTGACCCCTATTGTATCATTTCCTTCAAATGGTGGGTTGCTGCTGTGTCTTCCCAACTTTAATGCAGAGAGCCCGGGTTATGATGAGTAGCTCTAGTCACACCATCCTTTGAAATTCCATATTAGGCTGGGCACGGTGGCTAACGCCTGTAATCCCAGCACGAGGTAGGTGGATCACCTGAGGTCAGGAGCCTGGCCAATATGGTGAAACCCTGTCTCTACTAAAAATACAAAAATTAGCTGGGCTTGGGGGCACCAGCCTGAAATCCCAGCTACTCAGGAAGTTGAGGCAGGAGAATCGTTTGAACCCAGGAGGCAGAGGTTGCAGCGAGCCAAGATCATGCCACTGCACTCCAGCCTGAGTGACAGAGACTCCATCTGAAAAAAAAAAAAAAAAGAAAGAAGAAAGAAAGAAAGAAAAAGAAAGAAAGAAAGAAAGAAAGAAAGAAAGAAAGAAAGAAAGAAAGAAAGAAAGAAAGAAAGAAAGAAAGAAAGAAAGAAAGAAAGAAAGAAAGAAAGGGAGAGAAAGAAAGAAAGAAATTCCATGGTCTGATAATCAGTCTCCACCAGGAATCAGGTGCTGCTTGCTACTTTTCAAATGTTTTATTGTTTCCTAACGCATTTAGTTTTGCCTTGCGCTAGAACCCTAGGGTTTTATGCTAAGACTCCCTATTGGGGTTTACCAAGGATTTCTCATAGAGCTTTATTGGCACAAATATCTGGGACTCTAGAAGATCCATTTGGCCCTGTGGCCCAAGTGGCAGGGCTGGTTACACAACATCTTAACCTGCTGCAGAGCCTTCTCTTACTCTGCGCCCCACTCAAAACTGACAGCCTTCATAATCACCCAATAAATAGATTGCAGCAGAATTTCCAAGAATAGTATGCAATGTCCCCCAAACCTGAAGAGCGCTACCAAATTTTCATTGCATTTCAACTCTGAATGAAAGTCTCAATATGCCTTAGACCACTGGAATCCTAAAAACCACTCATGTGATGGGTTTCTGGATCTCTGTAGGATTTACCTCTCACCCTCTGTATTACTTAGACATTCAGAGTTCCTTTGACTTCTGCTCATCATGTTCAATTAACATTATGTCATCAATAAAATGCACTAACATGAAATTCACATTTTAACTACTCAGGTGCCCAAGCTGGAAAACTGGGCTTCATTTTTAGTTCCTTTTGCTCCCAGGGTGACCAGTCTCTCACAAAGGACTAATAATTTTAACTAATAAATATTTCCTAAATCTAACTTCTTTTCTGCATCTATACTACTTCTGACTAGTTCAGGGCCTGGTCGAATACCTTCCAATGGACCCTCCAGGTGCATGCTCCACTCTGTTCCATGCTCTTGGAGGCTGAGCTGTGTGGATGACATCTCACTTCCAGAAGGGTTTTGTTAATAGAGAACACTGATAGTAGATCAGAGGAAAGGAGGGAAATGCGGTTGTGGTATTTATTCACGCGGTTCCCTTCTGCAGTGTGTCTCTGGCTTACTACGACACTTAACCAAAGGTCACAGCCCCTGACAGACAGCCTTCTGTCTTTGTCTTTGTTGGGGTAACTCAATTCCTCCTTTTGCCCTTTCAGGCCTCGAGGGTATTAAAACCTCCCTGTGCCTGGCTCCAGTGCTGTACTGTCTCCTGTGATTACCCTATACTTTGCCTCTGTAAATAGCCCCTTCATGAAACTCTCTTTAATTTACCCAATTTAAGTATGCCATCTATTTCCTGACAGTATCTGATGGGCACAAGACCTTAGTATCTCTTGCTGCAATAATCTCCTGGCTGCCACGTCAAATAAGTGCATGTGCATAGACACACATGCTAAAGTTGTCTCTATATGGCAAAAATCTGACCATATCAATATCTGACCCCTTTGCATTTCTTATTAAATTTCAGGGACTCCCATTTGCCCTCTAGAGAAAGTCTAAGCTTTTTGTTTTGGCATGCAATAACCACCACTATCCAGCCCTTGACCAATTCTATGGCCTCATCTCCAGCCACTCCCCACCTCATGCTTGCTGTTCCAGGGATAACAAACTCTTGGTAGTTTCTCTCACTCTGTGCTGTTTTTCTCCCCTTTGCCCTTGCTCATGCTAACTTCCTTGCTTGGTATGCCCTTCTATATTTCCAAATTCCTTACTCCATTCATCCTTCAAGAATAAGTTCTGAAAATTAAAAAGAAAAAACAGGTCATGTATACTGTGGTCCCATTCATGCAAAATTGAACACACAGCTATTATATGAGAATGGATATGTGGAGAGGTGACTTAAAGAATGGCAAAATAATTATAATAGTTAACAGTGAAATATCAAATTTTCACTTTTTTGTGTTGGATAATTTTTGAGAAGGTAAGATAATGACTCCCATACAAATATAAAAAGAACAAGTGCCAACCTTTTAAAACTTGTTAATTAATGAGGGGAACCACAAAGCCATTACAACTGATTCAAAGGTAAATTCAAATAACCACACATATATATGCCATAGGGAAGAGTAAAATAAGTTTGCTTAATAGATGCAAAGCTGATTTCTTCCAATGTAGAAGGAAAATTGAATCTCCTCCAGATTAAATTTATATGCATCTATGGATAGATGCAAATATTTATTAGTTACCTAAAACTCTGAGTTGTAAATAGCTCAAAGACAATGTATGACACAGAGACCCCACAGAATCAGGTCACCTAGAAGAGTAGCTAGACAATGCCTAGTTTTTTACTGAAGATATCCAGAGTCCATTTCAAAGTCAGGTCTGTTTTAAAGTCTTTTGCAACTTTTCCCTCAACTTTCTTATATAGTTTTACAAATATTTTACAAACATTAAAAAAAATTTATAATTAACATATATCCTTTTTTAATTAAAAAAGCATGCCTCCAAACAAACAAACAAACAAACAAATGCAATATTAGAAGCTCCTTTTCCTCAATTGACTTAGGTGTCACCTTTTCCAAATTATTTATCTAACCACTGCCACCCCAAGGTTAAGTTAGGTGCTGTTCTTCTCCTATGCTCCCATAAAAGTATGTGAATCATATGTTCCTCCTACCACAATGTATGATAATCATATTTTTCTGCAGGCCCAGCTCAGGCTGTGAGTGCTTTGAGTACCCAAATCATGAGTCATCTTCGTATTCTGGCCGCCCAGCCCATAGCAGGTTCCCAATGGATACTCACTGAATGAATGAAGAGACTAGTGCATGCATTGATTCTGTATCTTTTGCAAAAATTATATTGGGGATGGGAAGGGGAGAGAGAGAGAGAGAAAAACACTTAGCATTTGCTTTTAAAAATAAATTGTTTGGAGTGACATTAACAAAATGTTGAGTAGGAAGAGAAGGAAACCCAACACTGTTTGAATTCTTGCCTACAAGGGAGGTAGGGAACCGTAATGAACGAGTAGGGATTGTAGGAGTCAAATTTCAGAGAAAAAAAGAATTGTGAATTTATCGTTAAAGTTTGCTTCAAAAGCATTTATCTGCTGTGATATTTGCCTAAGATTTACTAAGGTTGAAGTACTTAAATAAGGGAATTGGCTTTATGTAAAAAAGTTCATAGCTACAGATTTGTGAAGATTTGAATAGAGACTCAGTATTCTAAATACCAGGAAAACACAGGTTCACAGTGTACACAATGCCTGATGCCACCCAAAGCCTGAACACTTAAAAATCATGAATGGGTACTTTACAATAAATGCTTTAAGACCAGAGCTGAACTAACACCACAGACTGCACAGGGGAAGGGTCTGACATGCAGTAACTAAGGAATTTGACCTGTAGGTCCAGTGAGGCCCCTAAGAAACCATTATATCACTGCAGCCAAATCTTCATTCATTCATTCATTCATTTATTCATTCATTCATTCATTCAACAAATACCTATGAAGCAATCGCTAGGTGCTGGGCACCCTGCTAGAAGTGGCAAATGTAACACTGTCACTTAGAGTTAGAAAGGTGAATGTGAGAAGTAAGCACAGGAGGGAGGGCATCAGGTCACATGGAGGAGACAATAAATCAGCTTTGGGGTGTCAGGAAGGACTCCCCTCATGTGCTGAAAATGAAGATAAGTCTAGACAAAGAGGCTGAGGGATGCAAAGCAGCCAGAGTAGAGCACTGGGAGCAGGAAGTCAAATGTGTCTCGAAGCTTGAGGCTAGAGACTCATGGAGGACAGAATGATAAAACATATCACTCTTAAGAAGCTGTGGAACTTTAGGAACTTGAGAGTTTACAAAGCGCTCTCACATCTTAATTTATTTGGGCCTCTCACAACAAACCTGTGAAGTAGATGTTCATTATCCTAGGGGTTCTCAATGAATAAATATTTATTGAATATGTTGACTTAAGAGGATGAAGCTGAGGCAAAATTAATACAAGTAGAGAGTTTATTTGGGCCAAACTTGAGGATTGCAACCCAGGAGCATAGATTCAAGTTGCCCTGAATATACACTCCAATTAGCAGGAGTTACAAGTGAATTTTTAAAGGCAATAACGGGGACAGGGAATGGACTGTTACAAAATTGTCAGAAATTCGCATTGGTTTACACAAAGAACATTGATTAGTGATTGGCTATACATTTTTAAACTACAGAGTATGTGTTACAGTGTCTGGTGTGGCATTATTAGGTTAATTTCCAGCTACTTGTGGCAATAGCAAGCAGTGTCAAGAGATGAATACTTAGGTCAAAGAGGGGAGTAGGGTGTGGGATTGTGGCCTCATTTTAATGTCTCTCTGGGCCTAATAATTAAAAGGATTTGTATTCCTCAGATACAAATTTCTTTTCTCAAGCCTATGTGTGCATATATCAGAATTTGATATCAGATAACAGAAGCCACTCAAGCAATTTAAAGAGAAGAGATTTCATATACAAAATTCTGTGTTCACAAAATCACTGGAAAGGCTCACTGGAGCAGGCTCGAGGCTGATCTTCCAGGAGCGATTCTTAGACCCACCCAGTTCTAGCCCAAAAAGGGAGATGATATTTCATCAGAAACCACCATGTTTAGGCCCCTGACCCTGGGTTGCGGGTCCTCAACAGCAGTGGAGCCAAATATAAACTTAAATTAGCCAACAAAGTTGCCATGACCACAGGATCTACAAACAGGTGAGAACAGCTCTTTGGGGCTTTGGGAACTGTGGGTGTCTTTGGGTTTTGTTGACTTCATTTCTTAGGCTCATCCCCACAAAGCAAAGTTTACTAGGCTTAAGTGCTAGTAGTTTTTTGGGAAGGTGATCTTAATGAGCAACATCGAGGAACAGGAAAGGAAACTAGGAAAGGAGACAAAACCAGTGCAGGATGTGTTATGGAGTCAGCCCACTATAGGTCACTGGGTGAGAGGTTTCAAAGGTCTTCTAGGAAGCAGGAAATGCATCTCAGAGGCATCTCTCGGGGGAAGAGGAGAGAATTCCTCCATCAGTCAAGAGTTGCCCTATGTGGGTTAATGGCTCACACTTTGAAGTTGCATGCCTCTGAGCACTCAGTGGTTTCACATGCCTGAGGCAGGGAGCTCTCTGGTTGCAGCTACAAAGCAAACTAAAGCCTTGAGAAACTAAACTGAGAACGAGTTTTCATAGTAGGAATTTTCGTGGGAGGGGAGGCCAAGAAGATCTGATGTGGACATAGGAAGTTCAATGCATCTATGGACCCTTTATCTCTTTATCTCTTCTAGTCCTGTGACCATCCATAGTACAGCATGAGGTTATCTGCTCTGAGTTAGTGGAGAGAATTCATTTGGTGCCTCAGGGCTAGAAATGCAGCAAGAAAAGTCTCAGTCCTAGTCTAAATTGTCACCTCCTTCTCATCTCTGCCCCAGGATCGGCTTCGCCATTGCCCAGCGTCTGGCCCACGATAGGGCCCACGTGGTCATCAGCAGCGGGAAGCAGCAGAAGGTGGCCACGCCCTAGGAGGAGGGCCACGCCCTAGGAGGAGGGGCTGAGCATGTGCCAGATACCCTGTGCTACATGGGGAAGGCTGAGGACCGGGAGCGGCTGGTGGTCATGGTGAGGGGCATAGAAGGAGGTGCAGACAGGCTCAGGGATTCTGATACTATGCCCCACATTAGGGCAGAGGGATAAAGCCACCATCACAGGAATCAGGTCAACTATGTGTCACTTGAGCCTTGTCCACAAGGCCCAATCTCCAGTTAACTGACCTGGGCACAGAAAGGACCAGCTTACGGAGGGCATCCTTTCTCCACCCAGGTTTGTTCTCTCCCTCAGGGAGGGAGGGAGTGCATGTGGTCTGGGACTCAGGGAGATGTTGGGGTGGGGACCATGCTGGTGGGAAAGGAGAAGCTGGTTTCTCCACCAGCTCCGTGGAGCCAGCCAGGCCCCCCTGGAAGATTCCTGAGGAGGGGTCTGAGGGGACAGAGATGTTGTACAGAAGGAAGCCCTGGTCTTATAGTCAGAGGTAGAGTATTCAGGGAATTGGAGCGGGGACAGTGAAATTTCAGGACACAGTGCAGATGAGAGGTGTGTTTGGGAACGAGTAGCCAACAGTGCCTAGGACTAAAAGAAGGACGTGAAAGGGTACTTGGGTGATGCTCCACTGCTTTTTATCTAGAAACTCAGTACCTGGCTCCTAAAGGAAAAGAGAGAATCTCCATCCTCACATCATATTGTTCTCCTGTGCTTTGAACTTGACCTAGGTACAGCCTCTGGGACATTAAACAGGAGTCACCTCTCACTGCTGAAGACACCCTCTTCTTCCGTAACCTTATTCCTTTATGTCCCTTTCTTACTCTCAGGCCCTGGAACACTGCGGGGGTGTGGACTTCCTGGTGTGTGTGGCAGGGGTCAGTCACTTGATGGGAAGTGCCTTGGGGATCAGTGAGCAGGTCTGGGACAAGGTGAGGTCTGGGGAAGCCAGCAGGGGGCAGGAAAGCCAGACTTCATCCTCACCTTCCTGCCATGTAACCCTCTCTCCATCTAGGCTCACATATCCAGAGCTGATCCTCAGCTCCCACCATCCACCTTCCCATGACAGATTCATTGGTGCAGAGTGAGGCCTGGGGCTTGAACTCTCTGAGCCTCAATTTCCCCATCTGTGAGATGGATGTAGGAGTGTTTAAGTGGCAGTTTTGGTCCCCACTGTTCAGGAGCTACCATTCTGCAGGGAATGTCCAACCAAAAACCAAATAGTCACAAAAAATATGGGGCACAGAGAAGAGAATGACAGCCTAATCCCTAACATGGGTACCTTCTGGCTATCACCCCAAAACCTAGCCTTCCCCAGACTCAGCTGTTGATGCCTCCTCTGCTCCAGATGAAACTGGTGTGCTTGGAAATATAGGGAGACAACCCATATACTCTGGAGTCTTCTGCTGGAAGAGCCTTCAGCCTAACCCATTTACTCCTGCATCTTCAGGATGCCCCATTTCCATGAATGCACAGGAAAGCCAACACTCCACCCACATCATGGGCATCAGAGGTCATCATGCCCACATTCTAACCTGGTACATTTCCCAATATGGTGAGACTGCTGGACTGACTGTATCTTCACTCCCCCACCTCCTGTTTGCTCTGATTTCAGATCCTAAACATCACTGTGAAAGCCCCAGCCTGCTGCTGAGCCAGCTGCTGCCCCACATGGAGAAGATGGGGTAAGGGTGGGGAAGGGGCATAAGGAGGTAGCTGCTTGATATCAAACAGGGAGCAGGGGAACTAGAGTGAGAGGGGGCAGATTTCAGATAGACATTCCTAGTGGGAAACAGGCTTAGCTGAGCCAGTCATACAAGAATGGTGAGTGTGTGGCTTTTAAACTTCTGGGTCAGCTAAAAAAACAAGAGTTCTATCCATTAGTGTTGTTCTCTCACATCTGGAGTGCCCAGGGGGTCTGGCAAGGACTTGACTGGAATAAGGAGGAGGGATCCACAGATAGAAGGTCCTAGAGTCCTGACAATGGTCTTGGAATCAGAGACCCTTGGGCTACAGGAGCTCTAGCCACAAGAGTTCAGGCTGATGACTCTGAGGCACCCCATAGCAGGCCTGTAACTAGAGCAGTTGTTTCCCAGGCCCACTCAACTCTTATCCCTCCTGCTTCCTCTGACACCTGTCCTACCCAACCTCTTCCCAGCCCCTGCCAGTCAGTTCCCAAATTAGGAAGCCTGTTTCCTTGCTGTTCTCACAGCCCGTGATAGATGCATCACCTGTGGGATGGGCCTAGGGTTGTCTCTTGCTGTCGATTCCCCACTGGTCTCAGTGACTCGGGATGTTCCCAGATGTTCTCCCATGCCATTTGTCCTAGGGTTGAAACAATCTGCCTGTGCTCCTGGGAGTTCCTTGTTCATTCTTGGATTCTGGCCCAATCTTTAGAAGGTTTCATTTTCTGACCACTTCAGGAACACAGCTTCCCCTGAAGGTGCTCTAGCCATCACTGTCCAACTCCTCCAACTTGGGCCTGTCTCATTCCTGTTCTAAAATAGATCCCTCTGGCCATGCCCTAGCCTCTTAAACTTCTCCCTCCTACTTAGCCATGCCTCCTCTGAAGGTTAGGGCCACCCCACCCAGTTATCTCCACCAGCATTGCCCTCACTCTCTTCTTTAAAATGGTCAGCAGAGGTAAAGTGAATTTTCCTCAGTTTCAGGTACAGTGCTTTGCAGATAGATGTAGTTTTAAGACTCTTTTCCCAACTATTTTGCTTCCCTTCAGTTCACATATTGACTGGAGCAGTCACTGAATTCAGCAAGCATGTACTGAGCAGCTAGTATAGACTGGGCTGCTTCTCTGGACTTGTGTGATCATCTGTGAAACACAACCAGGACTTCTAACTAATGATGACTTCTGAGGCCCCTTCCAGCTGTAACACAGGCATGGCGTGATATTAGATTGAATCTCAGTGGTCCTGAGTCACTAAGAACAGTGGGGAATTGACAGGAAGAGCCAGCCCTAGGCCCATCCCACAGGTAATACATCTACCATGGGCTGTGGGGAGAGCAAGGAAGCAGACTTCCTAATTTGGGAAATGACTGGCATGGGCTGGGAAAAGGTCGAGGAGGACAGGGCTAGTGTAAGAGGCAGTGGGAGGGACAAAAAATATCATTTTTATTGATAGAAAATGGCCAAGTACAGTAATTTATGTGGTTAAACACAGTACCATGGTTTTCAAATTTTTTTTAATGGCAGAAACCTTTTGTCAAAGAATAACCTCTATAGGAGTCCAATGCATAAAACAGACAAAAGCAGAAATGCCCAGGTTAAAATTGGATTAGGGGCCTGATGCTCAACCATTTGGTCCCTGTTCCTGGTACTGGGCACCTCTTGCAGAATCTGGCTTCACAAAACTGGTTGCAAACTATGAATGTAAAGAAGACAGCGTGGGCTTTGGAGTCAGAGACACCTACCTTTAGATCCCTGCTCTGTCACTAACTACATATACTTGGTAATTAAACTCTCTGGGCCTTTGTTTCCTTACCTATTAAATGGAATAGTGATGCTTGGCACACCTCTTGTGGACATTAAATGGCATGATAAAATATCTTGATTATGCACATAGTAAAGACCGTCTATATATATTTACTAGAGTAAATAATAAACATTGGCCGGTTGTGGTGGCTCACACCTGTAATCCCAACACTTTGGGAGACTGAGGCAGAAAAGTCGCTTGAACCCAGGAGTTCAAGGGTGCAGTGAGCTATGATCATACCACTGTACTTCCAGCTGGGTGATCACGTGAGACCCTGTCTCAAAAAAAATATTTGAAAATGAATATTATCATTTTCACAGCTACAAGAACGTCACATACTAAAGTTCTTTACAAGTGAAAGAACTTTACATCACAATTAAAAGAACTAGAGAACCAGGAGAAAACCAACCCCAAAGCTAACAGAAGACAAGAAATAACCAAAATCAGAACTGAACTGAAGGAGATTGAGACACAAAAAAATCATTCAAAAGATCAATGAATCCAGCAGTTGATTTTTTGAAAAAAGTTAATAAAATAGACTGCTAACTAGACTAATGAAGAAAAAATCCAAATAAACACAATTAGAAATGACAAAAGGGGTCATTGATCCCATGGAATACAAATAGCTACCAAAGAATATTATGAACACCTCTATGCACATAAACTAGCAAATCTAGAAGAAAAGGATAAATTCCTGGACACATATACCCTTCCAAGACTATGCCAGGAAGAAATTGAATCCCTGAACAGACCAATAATGAGCTCCGAAATAAAATCAGTGATAAATAGCCTACCAAGAAAAACCTAGGAATGACAGATTCACAGCTGAATTCTCCCAGCTGTACAAAGAAGAGCTGGTACCACTTCTACTGAAACTATTCCAAAAATTTTAGAAAGAGGAACTCTTCCCCAATTCTTTCTATGAAGCCAGCATCATCCTAATACCAACCCCTGTCAGAAACACAGAAACACAGAAAATGAAAAGGTTAGGCCAATATCCTTGATGAATGTTGATGCAAAAATCCTCAACAAAATACTTACAAACTGAATCCAGCAGCACATCAAAAAGCTTATGCACCACAATCAAGTAGGCTTTATCCCTGGGATGCAAGGTTGGCACAACATACACAAATCGAGAAATGTGATTCATCACATGAACAGAATTAAGGACAAAACTACATGATTATCTTAATAGATTCAGAAAAGGCTTTTGATGAAATTCAACACCCTTCCTGTTAAAAATTCTCAATAAACTAGGTATTGGAACATACCTCAAAATAATAAGAGCCATCTATGACAAACCCACAGCCAACATCATACTGAATGGGCAAAACTTGGAAGCATTACTGTTGAAAACTAGTACAGGACAAGGATGCCCTGTCTCATCATTCCTATTCAACGTAGTATTGGAAGTCCTAGCCAGAGTAATCAGGCAAGAGAAAGACATAAAGGCAGTCAAATAGGAAGAGAAGAAGTCAAATTATCCCTGTTTGCAGGTGACATGATCCTATATTGAGAAAACCCACAGTCACGACACAAAAGCTCCTTAAGCTGATAAACAACTTCAACAAAGTTTCAGTATACAAAATTAATGTACAAAAATCACTGGCATTGCTATACACGAACAAGAGCCAAGCCAAGAGCCAAATGAGGAATGCAATTCCATTCACAACTGCCACAAAAAATACCTAGGAATACAGCTAAACAGAGAGGTGAAAGATCACTACAATAAGAACTACAAAACATTGCTCAAAAAAATCAGAGATGACAGAAACAAATGGAAAAACATTCCACACTCATGGATAAGAAGAATCTGTATTGTTAAAATGGCAAAATTGCCTAAAGCAATGTATAGATTCAAGGCTATTCCTATTAAACTACAAATGACATTCTTCACAGAACTAGAAAAAGAACTATTTTAAAATTTATATGGAGCTAAAAAAGAGCTTAAATAGCCAAAGCAATCCTAAGCAAAAATAATAAAGCTGGAGGCAGTTCCAAGATGGCCAAATAGGAACACCTCTAGTCTACAGCTGCCAGTGTGAGCGACACAGAAGATGCGGGATTTCTGCATTTCCAACTGAGGTATGAGGTTTGTCTCACTGGGGCATGTCTGACAGTGGGTGCAGGACAGTGGATGCAGCCCACTGAGCAAGACCAAAGCAGGGAGAGGCATCTCCTCACCCAGGAAGTGCAAGGGGTCAGGGAATTCCCTTTCCTAGCCAAGGGAAGCCATGACAGATAGCACCTGGAAAATTGGGTCACTCCCACCCTAATACTGCAGTTTTCCAAGGGTCTTAGCAAACGGCACACCAAGAGATTATATCCCGCACCAGGCTTGGAGGGTCCCACACCCATGGAGCCTCCCTCATTGCTAGCGCAACAGTCTGAGATCTACTAGAATAACCAATGTAGAGAAGTCCTTAAATGACCTGATGGAGCTGAAAACCATGGCATGAGAACTACATGACAAATGCACAAGCTTCAATGACTGATTCAATCAACTGGAAGAAAAGGTATCAGTGATTGAAGATCAAATGAATGAAATGAAGCAAGAAGAGAAGTTTAGAGAAAAAAGAGTAAAAAGAAATGAACAAAGCTGCCAAGAAATATGGGACTATGTGAAAAGACCAAATATACGTCTGATTGGTGTACCTGAAAGTGACAGGGTGAATGGAAGCAAGTTGGAAAACACTCTGCAGGATATTATCCAGGAGAACTTCCCCAACCTAGCAAGGTGGGCCAACATTCAAATTCAGGAAATGCAGAGAATGCCACAGAGATACTCCTCAAGAAGAGAAACTCCAAGACATATAATTGTCAGATTCATCAAAGTTGAAATGAAGGAAAAAATGTTAAGGACAGCCAGAGAGAAAGGTCAGATTACCCACAAAGTGAAGCCCATCAGACTAACAGCAGATTTCTCAGCAGAAACTCTACAACCCAGAAGAGGGTGGGGGCCAATGTTCAACATTCTTAAAGAAAATAATTTTCAACCCAGAATTTCATATCCAGGAGAAATAAAATCCTTTACAGACAAGCAAATGCTGAGAGATTTTGTCACCCCTAAGCATGCCCTACAAGAGCTCCCGAAGAAAGCACTAAACATGGAAAGGAATAACCAGTACCAGCCACTGCAAAAACATGCCAAAATGTAAAGACCATCAATGCTAGGAAGAAACTGCATCAACTAATGAGCAAAATAACCAGCTAACATCATAGTGACAGGATCAAGTTCACACATAACAATAATAACCTTAAATGTAAATGGGCTAAATTCTCCAATTAAAAGACACAGAGTGGCAAATTGGATAAAGAGTCGAGACCAATCAGTCTGCTGTATTCAGGAGACCCATCTCACATGCAGAAACACACATAGGCTCAAAATAAAGGGATGGAGGAAGATCTACCAAGCAAATGGAAAACAATAAAAGGCAGGGGTTGCAATCCTAGTCTCTGATAAAACAGACTTTAAACCACCAAAGATGAAAAGAGACAAAGAAGGTCATTACATAATGGTAAGGGATCAATTCAACAAAAAGAGCTAACTATCCTAAATATATGTGCACCCAATACAGGAGCACCCAGATTCATAAAGCAAGTCCTTGGAGACTTACAAAGAGACTTAGACTCCCACACAATAATAATGGGAGACTTTAACACCCCACTGTCAACATTAGACAAATCAGGGGTAGAGCAAGATGACCGAATAGGAACAGCTCTAGTCTCCAACTCCCAGCGCGAGCGACACAGAAGACCGGTGATTTCTGCATTTTCAACTGAGGTAATGGGTTCATCTCACTAGGGAGTGCCGGACAATCGGTGCTGGTCAGCTGCTGCAGCCCAACCAGCGAGAGCTGAAGCAGGGCGAGGCATCGCCTCACCGGGAAGCACAAGGGGGAAGGGAATCCCTTTTCCTAGCCAGGGGAATTGAGACACACAACACCTGGAAAATCGGGTAACTCCCACCCCAATACTGCACTTTAAGCAAACAGGCACACCAAGAAATTGTATCCCACACCTGGCCGGGACGGTCCCACACCCACGGATCCTCCCTCATTGCTAGCACAGTAGTCTGCGATCTAACCGCAAGGCAGCAGTGAGGCTGGGGTAGGGGTGCCCGCCATTGCTGAGGCTTAAGTAGGTAAACAAAGCCTCTGGGAAGCTCGAACTGGGTGGAACTCACAGCAGCTCAAGGAAACCTGCCTGTCTCTGTAGACTCCACCTCTGGGGACAGGGCACAACTAAACAACAACAAAAGCAGCAGAAACCTCTGCAGACGCAAATGACTCTGTCTGACAGCTTTGAAGAGAGCAGTGGATCTCCCAACATGGAGGTTGAGATCTGAGAAGGGACAGAATGCCTGCTCAAGTGGGTCCCTGACCCCTGAGTAGCCTAACTGGGAGACATCCCACATTAGGGGCAGTCTGACACCCCACACCTCACAGGGTGGAGTACACCCCTGAGAGGAAGCTTCCAAAGCAAGACTCAGACAGGTACACTCGCTGTTCAGCAATATTCTATCTTCTGCAGCCTCTGCTGCTGATACCCAGGCAAACAGGGTCTGGAGTGGACCTCAAGCAATCTCCAACAGACCTACAGCTGAGGGTCCTGACTGTTAGAAGGAAAACTATCAAACAGGAAGGACACCTACACCAAAAACCCATCAGTACGTCACCATCATCAAAGACCAGAGGCAGATAAAACCACAAAGATGGGGGAAAAGCAGGGCAGAAAAGCTGGAAATTCAAAAAATTAGAGCGCATCTCCCCTGGCAAAGGAGCGCAGCTCATCACCAGCAACGGATCAAAGCTGGACGGAGAATGACTTTGACGAGATGAGAGAAGAAGGCTTCAGTCCATCAAACTTCTCAGAGCTAAAGGAGGAATTACGTACCCAGCGCAAAGAAACTAAAAATCTTGAAAAAAAAAGTGGAAGAATTGATGGCTAGAGTAATTAATGCAGAGAAGGTCATAAACGAAATGAAAGAGATGAAAATCATGGCACGAGAAATACGTGACAAATGCACAAGCTTCAGTAACTGACTCGATCAACTGGAAGAAACAGTATCAGCGATTGAGGATCAAATGAATGAAATGAAGCGAGAAGAGAAACCAAAAGAAAAAAGAAGAAAAAGAAATGAACAAAGCCTGCAAGAAATATGGGATTATGTAAAAAGACCAAATCTACGTCTGATTGGGGTGCCTGAAAGTGAGGGGGAAAATGGAACCAAGTTGGAAAACACTCTTCAGGATATCATCCAGGAGAACTTCCCCAACCTAGTAGGGCAGGCCAACATTCAAATCCAGGAAATACAGAGAACGCCACAAAGATACTCCTCAAGAAGAGCAACTCCAAGACACATAATTGCCAGATTCACCAAAGTTGAAATGAAGGAAAAAATCTTAAGGGCAGCCAGAGAGAAAGGTCAGTTACCCACAAAGGGAAGTCCATCAGACTAACAGCAGATCTCTCGGCAGAAACTCTCCAAACCAGAAGAGAGTGGGGGCCAATATTCAACATTCTTAAAGAAAAGAATTTTCAACCCAGAATTTCATATCCAGCCAAACTAAGTTTCATAGGTGAAGGAGAAATAAAATCCTTTACAGATAAGCAAATGCTTAGAGATTTTGTCACCACTAGGCCTGCCTTACAAGAGACCCTGAAGGAAGCACTAAACATGGAAAGGAACAACCAGTACCAGCCATTGCAAAAACATGCCAAAATGTAAAGACCATCAAGGCTAGGAAGAAACTGCATCAACTAACGAGCAGAATAACCAGTTAATATCATAATGGCCGGATCAAGTTCACACATAACAATATTAACCTTAAATGTAAATGGACTAAATGCTCCAATAAAAAGACACAGACTGGCAAACTGGATAAAGAGTCAAGACCCATCAGTCTGCTGTATTCAGGAGACCCATCTCACATGCAGAGACATACATAGGCTCAAAATAAAGGGATGGAGGAAGATTTACCAAGCAAATGGAGAACAAAAAAAAGCAGGGGTGGCAATACTAGTCTCTGATAAAATAGACTTTAAACCATCAAAGATCATATGAGACAAAGAAGGCCATTACATAATGGTAAAGGGATCCATTCAACAGGAAGAGCTAACTATCCTGAATATATATGCACCCAATACAGGAGCACCCAGATTCATAAAGCAAGTCCTTAGAGACTTACAAAGAGACTTAGATTCCCATACAATAATAATGGGAGACTTCAACACTCCACTGTCAACATTAGACAGATCAACGAGAGAGAAAGTTAACAAGGATATCCAGGAATTGAACTCATCTTTGCAGCAAGCAGACCTAATAGACATCTATAGAACTCTCCAACCCAAATCAACAGAATGTACATTCTTCTCAGCACCACATCGCACTTATTCCAAAATTGACCACATAATTGGAAGTAAAGCAATCCTCAGCAAATGTACAAGAACAGAAATTATAACAAACTGTCTCTCAGACCACAGTGCAATCAAACTAGAACTCAGAACTAAGAAACTCAATCAAAACCGCTCAACTACATGGAAACTGAACAACCTGCTCCTGAATGACTACTGGGTACATAACGAAATAAAGGCAGAAATAAAGATGTTCTTTGAAACCAATGAGAACAAAGATACAACATACCAGAATCTCTGGGTCACATTTAAAGCAGTGTGTAGAGGGAAATTTATAGCACTAAATGCCCACAAGAGACAGCTAGAAAGATCTAAAATGGACTCTCTAACATCACAATTAAAAGAACTAGAGAAGCAAGAACATACACATTTAAGAGATAGCAGAAGGCAAGAAATAACTAAGATCAGAGCAGAACTGAAGGAGATAGAGACACAAAGAACCCTCCAAAAAATCAATGAATCCTGGAGTTGGTTTTTTGAAAAGATCAACAAAATTGACAGACTGCTAGTGAGACTAATAAAGAAGAAAAGAGAGAAGAATCAAATAGACACAATAAAAAATGATAAAGGGGATATCACTACCGACCCCACAGAAATACAAACTACCATCAGAGAATACTATAAACACCTCTACGCAAATAAACTAGAAAATCTAGAAGAAATGGATAATTTCCTGGACACTTACACTCTTCCAAGACTAAACCAGGAAGAAGTTGAATCCCTGAATAGACCAATAGTAGGCTCTGAAATTGAGACAATAATTAATAGCCTACCAACCAAAAAAAGTCCAGGACCAGATGGATTCACAGCTGAATTCTACCAGAGGTACAAGGAGGAGCTGGTACCATTCCTTCTGAAACTATTCCAATCAATAGAAAAAGAGGGAATCCTCCCTAACTCATTTTATGAGTCCAACATCATCCTGATACCAAAGCCTGGCAGAGACACAACAAAAAAAGAGAATTTTAGACCAATATCCCTGATGAACATCGATGCAAAAATCCTCAATAAAATACTGGCAAACCGGATTCAGCAGCACATCAAAAAGCTTATCCACCATGATCAAGTGGGCTTCATCCCTGGGATGCAAGGCTGGTTCAACATTCGCAAATCAATAAACTTAATCCAGCATATAAACAGAACCAAAGACAAGAACCACATGATTATCTCAATAGATGCAGAAAAGGCTTTTGACAAAATTCAACAGCCCTTCATGCTAAAAACGCTCAATAAATCCGGTATTGATGGAACGTACCTCAAAATAATAAGAGCTGTTTATGACAAACCCACAGCCAGTATCATACTGAATGGGCAAAAACTGGAAAAATTCCCTTTGAAAACCGGCACAAGACAGGGATGCCCTCTCTCACCACTCCTATTCAACATAGTGTTGGAAGTTCTGGCTAGGGCAATCAGGCAAGAGAAAGAAATCAAGGGGATTCAGTTAGGAAAAGAAGAAGTCAAATTGTCCCTGTTTGCAGATGACATGATTGCATATTTAGAAAACCCCATTGTCTCAGCCCAAAATCTCCTTAAGCTGATAAGCAACTCCAGCAAAGTCTCAGGATACAAAATTAATGTGCAAAAATCACAAGCATTCTTATACACCAGTAACAGACAAACAGAGAGCCAAATCATGAATGTACTTCTATTCACAATCGCTTCAAAGGAATAAAATATCTAGGAATCCAACTTAAAAGGGATGTAAAGGACCTCTTCAAGGAGAACTACAAACCACTGCTCAGTGAAATAAAAGAGGACACAAACAAATGGAAGAACATACCATGCTCATGGATAGGAAGAATCAATATCATGAAAATGGCCATACTGCCCAAGGTTATTTATAGATTCAATGCCATCCCCATCAAGCTACCAATGAGTTTCTTCACAGAATTGGAAAAAACTACTTTAAAGATCATATGGAACCAAAAAAGAGCCCGCATCTCCAAGACAATCCTAAGTCAAAAGAACAAAGCTGGAGGCATCACGCTACCTGACTTCAAACTGTACTACAAGGCTGCAGTAACCAAAACAGCATGGTACTGGTACTGAAACAGAGATATAGACCAATGGAACAGAACAGAGGCTTCAGAAATAATACCACACATCTACAGCCATCTGATCTTTGACAAACCTGAGAGAAACAAGAAATGGGGAAATGATTCCCTATTTAATAAATGGTGCTGGGAAAATTGGCTAGCCATAAGTAGAAAGCTGAAACTGGATCCTTTCCTTACTCCTCTTACGAAAATTAATTCAAGATGGATTAGAGACTTAAATGTTAGACCTAATACCATAAAAATCCTAGAAGAAAACCTAGGTAGTACCATTCAGGACATAGGCATGGGCAAAGACTTCATGTCTAAAACACCAAAAGCAACGGCAGCAAAAGCCAAAATTGACCAATGGAATCTAATTAAACTAAAGAGCTTCTGCACAGCAAAAGAAACTACCATCAGAGTGAACAGGCAACCTACAGAATGGGAGAAAATTTTTGCAATCTACTCATCTGACAAAGGGCTAATATCCAGAACCTACAAAGAACTCAAACAAATTTACAAGAAAAAAACAACCCCATCAAAAAGTGGGCAAAGGATATGAACAGACATTTCTCAAAAGAAGACATTCATACAGCCAACAGACACATGAAAAAATGCTCATCATCACTGGCCATCAGAGAAATGCAAATCAAAACCACAATGAGATACCATCTCACACCAGTTAGAATGGCAATCATTCAAAAGTCAGGAAACAACAGGTGCTGGAGAGGATGTGGAGAAATAGGAACACTTTTACACTGTTGGTGGGATTGTAAACTAGTTCAACCATTATGGAAAACAGTATGGCGATTCCTCAAGGATCTAGAACTAGATGTACCATATGACCCAGGCATCCCATTACTGGGGATATACCCAAAGGATTCTAAATCATGCTGCTATAAAGACACATGCACACGTATGTTTATTGTGGCACTATTCACAATAGCAAAGACTTGGAATCAACCCAAATGTCCATCAGTGACAGACTGGATTAAGAAAATGTGGCACATATACACCATGGAATACTATGCAGCCATAAAAAAGGATGAGTTTGTGTCCTTTGTAGGGACATGGATGCAGCTGGAAACCATCATTCTTAGCAAACTATTCACAAGAACAGAAAACCAAACACCGCATGTTCTCACTCATAGGTGGGAACTGAACAATGAGATCACTTGGACTCAGGAAGGGGAACATCACACACCGGGGCCTATCATGGGGAGGGGGGAGGGGGGAGGGATTGCATTGGGAGTGATACCTGATGTAAATGACTAGTTGATGGGTGCTGACGAGTTGATGGGTGCAGCACAGCAACATGGCACAAGTATACATATGTAACAAACCTGCACGTTATGCACATGTACCCTAGAACTTAAAGTATAATAATAATAATTTTTTTAAAAAAAGACAAATCAATGAGACAGAAAGTTAACAAGGATATCCATGATTTGAACTTAGCTCTGCACAAAGTGAACCTAATAGACATCTAGAGAACTCTCCACCCCAAATCAACAGAATATACATTCTTCTCAGTACCACATCACAGTTATTCCAAAATGGACCACATATTTGGAAGTAAAGCACTCCTCAGCAAATATAAAGGAATAGAAATTATAACAAACTGTCTCTCAGACCACAGTGCAAACAAACTAGAACTCAGGATTAAGAAACTCATTCAAAACCACTCAACTACGTAGAAACTGAACAACCTGATCCTGAATTACTACTGGGTACATAAGAAAATGAAGACAGAAATAAAGATGTTCTTTGAAACCAATAAGAACAAAGACACAACATAGCAGAATCTCTGGGACACATTTAAAGCAGTGTGTAGAGGGAAATTTATAGCACTAAATGCCCACAAGAGAAAGCAGGAAAGATCTAAAATTGACACCCTGACATCACAATTAAAAGAACTAGAGAAGCAAGAGCAAACACATTCAAAAGCTAGCAAAAGGCAAGAAATAACTAAGATCAGAGCAGAACTGAAGGAGATAGAGACACAAAAAAACCCTTCAAAAAAAATCAGTGAATCCAGGAGCTGGTTTTTTGCAAAGATCAACAAAATTGATAGACCACTAACAAGACTAATAAAGAAGAAAAGAGAGAAGAATCAAATAGACCCAATAAAAAATGATAAAGGGGATATCACCACCAACTGCACAGAAATACAAGCTACCATCAGAGAATACTATAAACACTTCTATGCAAATAAACAAGAAAATCTAGAAGAAATGGATACATTCCTGGACACATACACCCTCCCAAGACTAAACCAGGAAGAAGTTGAATTCCTGAATAGACAAATAACAGGCTCTGAAATTGAGGCAATAATTAATAGCCTACCAACCCAAAAAAGTCCAGGACCAGATGGATTCAGAGCCGAATTCTACCACAGGCACAAGGAGGAGCTGGTACCATTCCTTCCGAAACTATTCCAGTCAATACAATAAGAGGGAATCCTCCCTATCTCATTTTATGGGGCCAACATCATCCTGATACCAAAGTCTGGTGGACACACAACAAAAAAAGAGAATTTTAGACCAATACCCCTGATGAACATCGATGCAAAAATCCTCAATAAAATACTGGCAAACCGAATCCAGCAGTGCATTCAAAAAGCTTGTCCACCATGATCAAGTGAGCTTCATCCCTGGGATGCAAGGCTGGTTCAACATATACAAATCAGTAAATGTAATCCATCATATAAACAGAACCAAAGACAAAAACCTCGTGACTATCTCAATAGATGCAGGAAAGGCCTTTCACAAAATTCAACAGCCTTCAAACTCTCAATAAACTAGGTATTGATGGAACGTATCTCAAAATAATGAGAGCTATTTACAACAGATCCACAGCCTATATCATACTGAATGGGCAAAAACTGGAAGCATTCTCTTTGAAAACTGGCACAAGACAGGGATGCCCTCTCTCACCACTCCTATTCAACATAATGTTGGAAGTTCTGGCCAGGGCAATCAGGCAGGAGAAAGAAATAAAGTTAGGAAAAGAGGAAGTCAAATTGTCCCTGTTTGCAGATGACATGATTGCATATTCAGAAAACCCCATCATCTCGACCCAAAATCTCCTTAAGCTGATAAGCAACTCCAGCAAAGTCTCAGGATACAAAATTAATGTGCAAAAATCACAAGCATTCTTATACACCAATAACAGACAAACAGCGAGCCAAATCATGAATGAACTTCCATTCACAATTGCTTCTAAGAGAATAAAATACCTAGAAATCCAACTTACAAGAGATGTGAAGGATCTCTTCAAGGAGAACTACAAACCACTGCTCAGTGAAATAAAAGAGGACACAAACAAATGGAAGAACCTTTCATGCTCATGGATAGGAAGAATCAATCATGGAAATGACCATACTGCCCAAGGTAATTTATAGATTCAATACATCCCCATCAAGCTACCAATGACTTTCTTTACAGAATTGAAAAAAACCCCAAAACTCTAAAGTTCATATGGAATCAAAAAAGAGCCTGCATTGCCAAGATAACCCTAAGCCAAAAGAACAAAGCTGGAGACATCACGCTACCTGACTTCAAACTATACTACAAGGCTACAGTAACCAAAATAGCATTGTACTGGTACCAAAACAGAGATATAGACCAATGGAACAGAACAGAGGCCTCAGAAATAATGCCACACATCTATAGCCATCTGATCTTTGAGAAACCTGACAAAAACAAGAAATGGGGAAAGGATTCCCTATTTAATAAATGGTGCTGGGAAAACTGGTTAGCCATATGTAGAAAGTTGAAACTGGATCCCTTCCTTACATCTTATACAAAAATTAATTCCAGATGGATTAAAGATTTAAATGTTAGACCTAAAACTATAAAAACTCTAGAAGAAAACCTAGGCAATATCATCTAGGACATAGGCATGGTCAAGAATGTAATGTCTAAAACACTAAAAGCAATGGCAACAAAAGCCAAAATTGATAAATGGGATCTAATTAAACTAAAGAGCTTCTGCACAGCAAAAGAGTGAAGAGGCAACCTACAGAATGGGAGAAAGTTTCTGCAATCTACTCATCTGACAAAGGGCTAATATCCAGAATCTACAAAGAACTCAAACAAATTTATAAGAAATAAAACAAACAACCCCATCAAATGTGGGCAAAGGATATGAACAGTCACTTCTCAAAAGAAGACATTTATGCAGCCAACAGCCACATGAAAAAATGCTTATCATCACTGACCATCAGAGAAATGCAAATCAAAACCACAATGTGATATCATCTCACACCAATTTGAATGGTGATCATTAAAAAGTCAGAAAACAACAGGTGCTGGAGAGGATGTGGAGAAATAGGAACACTTTTAAACTATTGGTGGGACTGTAAACTAGTTCAACCATTGTGGAAGACAGTGTGGCGATTCCTCAAGGATCTAGAACTAGAAATACCATTTGACCCAGCAATCCCATTACTGGGGATATACCCAAAGGATTATAAATCATGCTGCTATAGAGACACATGTGCACGTATGTTTATTGCGGCACTATTCACAATAGCAAAGACTTGGAACCAACCCAAATGTCCATCAATAACAGACTGGATTAAGAAAATGTGGCACATATACACTATGGAATACTATGCAGCCATAAAAATGGATGAGTTCATGCCCTTTGTAAGGACATGGATGCAGCTGGAAACCATCATTCTCAGCAAACTATCGCAAGGACAGAAAACCAAACACCATATGTTCTCACTCATAGGTGGAAATCAAACAGTGAGAACACTTGGACACAGGAATGGGAACATCATACACCAGGGCCTGTTGTGGGGTGGCAGAGGGCAGGGGAGGGATAGCATTAGGATATGTACGTAATGTAAATGATGAGTTAATGGGTGCAGCACACCAGTATGGCACATGTATACATTTGCAGCAAACCTTACATTGTGTACATGTGCCCTAGAACTTAAAATATAATAAAAAAAGAAAAAAGAAAAAAAATAGGATAACTAGAAAAAAAATAACAAAGCTGGAGGCATCACACTATCTGACTTCAAACTATACTACAGGGCTGCAGTAACCAAAACAGCATGATAGTGGTACAAAAACAGACACATAGAATAATGGAACAAAATAGGGAGCCCAGAAACAAGGCTAGACATCTACAACCATCTGATCTTTCACCAAGCCAACAAAAACAAAAAATGGGGAAAGGACTCCCTATTCCATAAACAGTGCTGAGATAACTGGCTAGCCATATGCAGAATATTGAAACTGGATGCCTTCCTTACACCATACACAAAAATTAAATCAAGATAGATTAAAGACTTAAGTGTAAAACCCAAAACTATAAAAACACTGGAAGACAACCTAGGCAATATCATTCTGGACATAGGAATGGGCAAAGATTTCATGACAAAGAAGCCAAAGCAATTGCAACAAAAGCAAAATTGACAAATGGGATCTAATTAAACTTAAGAACTTCTGTATACCATAAGAAACTATCAACAGAGTAAGCAGATGACCTACAGAATGGGAGAAAATTTTTGCAAGATATGCATCTGACGTAGGTCTAATAGCCAGCATCTACAAGGAACTAACACATATTTACAAGAACAAAACAAACAACCTCATTAAAAATTGGGCAAAGGACATGAACAGATGCTTTTCGAAGAAGACATAGATGCAACCAACAAGCATATGAGAAAAAGCTCAATATCACTGATCATTAGAGAAATGCAAATCAAAACCGCAATGAGACACCATCTCACACCAGTCAGAATGGCTATCATTAAAAAGTCAAAAAAGTAACAGATGCTGGTGAGATTGCGGAGAAAAAGGAGTGTAAATTAGTTCAACCATTGTGGAAACAGTGTGGTGATTCCTCAAAGACCTAAAAACAGAACTACCTTTCCATCCAGCAATCCCATTACTGGATATATAACCAAAGGAATATAAATCATTGTATTACAAAGGCACATACACATGTATGTCCATTGCAGCACTATTCACAATAGTAAATACATTGAGTCAACCTAAATGTCCATTAATGGCAGATTAGATAAAGAAAATATGATAAATATACACTATGGAATACTATGCAGCCATGAAAAAGAATTAGATCATGTCCTCTGCAGGAACATGGGTGGAGTTGGAGGCCATTATCCTTAGCCAACTAACACAGGAACAGAAAAGCAAATACTGTATGTTCTCACTTATAAGTGGGAGCTAAATGAAGAGAACACATTAATACATAATGGAGAATAACCGAGACTGGGGCCTGTCGGAGGGTTGAAGCTGGGAGAAGGGAGAGGATCAGGAAAAATAACTAGCGGGTACTAGGTTTAACACCTGGGTGATAAAATAAGCTGTACAACAAATCCCCATGAAACAAGTTTACCTATGTAACAAACCTGTACATGTACCCCTGAACTTAAAATAAGGGTTTAAAAAAGTGAAGAAAATAAATATTAACTACAGTATAAATTATCACATATGTAGTATAAATAACATTTAATAATAATTTAATTGGTTTCAATATTTACAATAAATGTTATTAATATTATTATTACTACTACTATTATTAGTTATGAGATCTGAGCAAGTAAAAGATTGCTTTCTCCAACCTTGTGGATAAGGCAGGACTTTATGAAGGAAGCTCCACTTAAGTTGTTTCTATTTATTCTTATCTACTTGCCAAAATCCTATTATTCCTAACCCAATTTAAATGGAGATACCCATATGCTAAAAGAACATAACTATCGACCTATATATATATATATTCCATATCTATAGATATTCCATATCTATCAAATATATCTTTCAAAAATTAGGGCAAATTTATAACATTTTCAGAGAAATGAAAACAGTTTACTGCCAGAAGACCTTCACTAAAGGAAATTTTAAATGGTACTTTAGGCAGAAGGAAAGAAATGATCTCATATGGAAAATCTAAGATGAAAGTAAGAATGAAAAACATAGAACATAGTAACATGAACTACTTCTTGTAAAAAGAAGAAATTTAACTACTTCAAGTACTTTTAACATGAACTACTTCTTGTAAAAAGAAGAAATTTACTTCTTGTAAAAAGAAGAAATTTAACTACTTCTTGTAAAAAGAAATCGTTTCGTGGAGTTAAAAACATTAACTCCACAAAAAGTTAAATATGCAAAAATAATATTTAAATCAGGAGATAGAAATGGAGTTAAGGTGTTAGAAGACTTTTATATTGTTAGAGAGAGGGTAAGGATATTAATCTTAAACTTTGATAAGCAAAACAGGCCTGCTTATAGGGCAAAGCTACAAGAATGGCAATGGAGTACACAGTATATTTTCAAATTAATAGAGAGGGAAGTGGAAATTGAAAAAATAGTCTAAAAAAAGCAAGAAGGGACAGAAAACAAAACAAAGAACTGGGGGAATTTTTTAAAAGCACAAAATTGGATGCTAGACATTAATCCTAGTTTATCAGTGATGACAGTTAAAATATAAAGACTGTCAAACTAGATTTTTAAATCAAATTAAACATTTTAAATCTGATTAGACAGAAATGACATATTTTATTAAATTTTTCACTTCTGTTGAATGAGTTTATAGAAATGTATTTATAGAAACAGTTCTAGGGAAATGTATAGTTCTAGGAAAGGCTAGCAATCAAGAAATTGAAGTAGGACTGATAAACCTCAGCACATTTATAAAATGTACTTAGCTCAACTAGCTACTCAGGAGGCTGAGGCAGGAGGATCACTTGAACTGGGAGGTGGGGGTTACAGCGAGCCAAGATTAAAATGCACATTTTAATCCTTCTTTACAGAATTAAAGTATATCTTTCTTGATGGTAACCAAAGTATTATATTGTCAATGCTAAGCAAAAGTCAAAGTTAAAGTGTTCAGGAGAAAAAACAGTCAGAAAGAAAAAAGAAAAAATATAGAGCAGAAATCAATGGAAAATAAAACAAAGTACAGTATAGGAATCAAGAAAACAAAAAACCTCCTATTTTTTAAGAAAATGAATGTTTTTGGCAAATTTCCAATGGGATTGATCAAGGAAAAAGAGGAAAGACATAAATAGCCAATATCAGGAATAGGATCAACAGACAGATCCTGAGGACAATAAAAAGGCATGAAAAGAATGATAATGCCAAAAAGAAATTTTTATGTCAAATTTATGTTTATGCTGAAGTTATAATAGAAAAAATTTTTAAACTTATATATCTTACCAAAGCTGACTCAAGAAGAGATAGAAAACTCGACCACTCCTATAACCATTAAATAAATGTAATGTGTAGTCAGAGTTTTTCCTACAAAAACAAAATCCATGGACCGGGCACAGTGGCTCACAGCTGTAATCCCAGCACTTTGGGAGGCCAAGGCAGGTGGATCGCTTGAGTTCAGCAGTTGGAGACCAGCCTCGGCAATGTAGTGAAACCCTGTCTCTACCAAAAATACAAAAAATTAGCCAGATGTGGTGGCATGTTCCTGGGGTCCTAGCTACTCAAGAGGCTGAGGCAGGAGGATCACTTGAACTGGGAGGTGGGGGTTGCAGTGAGCCAAGATTGCCACTGTGCTCCACCTCCACCAGACCCAAGGTATTCATTTTCACTCACATAGTCCTCCACCCCTCTTCCATACAGCCTCCGTTCTCAGCCACACACAAGATAATAACTGTCTTCCACTCACATACCACCCTATCTTAATCTTTCCAGGCAAGATTCAGTGGTCCTGGTCTCCTCAGTTTCAGCCTGTACTCCACTTGCTGTAAGTATGACCATCCCATGTCTCCAGGTTAGATAAGCAGAAACTCTCATTTCATCTGGAAAATTGGATGTATGGAAATATCCAGGGTTTGACAATTGCTCCCTCAAGACTACTCCAATGCAAAAGTGATCATTGCGTGTCTCACGCCTTGCCTTTTGCAGAATGCCCATAGTAGAAGCCTCTTGCCATCTCTTTTGGGCATTGTCTCCCATACTTGATGATCTGGAGGTGTTATTGGGATGAATTCCTTGGGCAGAACCAAGGAAATTCAAGTGACTCTCCCTTATTCCCAGTTCTCATCTATTAATCTATTTCCCTTTCTTTCCACAGAGGCTGGGGGCCTATAATGTCAGTGAAACAGCCCTGTTGGGCCTCAGCAAGACACTTGCAGGGAGCTGGCACACCAAAGAACATTCGGGCAAACTGTCTGATACCAGGAATCACTGACACATGCTTCAGCACCATGGTGAGGATCACGGGCAGCTCCTGTTTCTACCCCCTGAGCAGTAATGTGCCTTCCCCTTCCAGGCCATGCCCCACAGAGAGCTGGACTCTCTGGCCTGGACCTGTGGACTTTTGCTCCGATATTCACAGCCTTTTGGGATCAGCAGCAGAATCAGAATCAGTTTTTTGTGAGAGGCCACCCCAACAGTTCTTTCACAAGGACACAGGCCTGCAAGATGCACAGCCTATGTGACATGACTCCATCTGTATGAGTGGCACTGACTTTTTTACCTTTCCTGTAGCTCCTCGAGGACCTGGTCTTGGGGGATCACATGAAAAGTCTCTTGAGAGCACAGAGGTAAGTTGTGGAGAGGCCGTGTCCCCTGTGGAGCTGGATTAACATGACCTCAGAACCTTCATGATGAGCGAAAGATCACACACTATCCCTCACAGGCTTACTCATTCCCATTTCTGGGGTCTGATGGTCCTCTCGGGCCTGGAATGACCTCTGCAGGTCCCTGCAAAGCCCACATCTCTTCACTTACAGCCCTTCGCTCATCCCCATAGGTGTCTTGACTTCACAGCATCCCATGGGAACCCAGGGCTCATGGGGAAGGTGTAATTAGTCTCAGCCCCACCTCCTTTTTCCATGCAGAGTGGGGTGGCTGGAGGACTGTGTGGACTCGGTCCTTCCTGTGCTATCCAGACACCAGCCACATCACTGGAGACAACATCATGGTGGCCAGCATTTCCCCTCACCTCTGAGGGTCAGGAGCTCTGAGCTTGGGCTTGTGTCTAGTGCAGGAGCTTCAGAGGGTCCTTGGGCCACCCCACTGCAACACCTTGTTAACAATGGTTCCGTGCTCCAAATACACACTTTGATTCAAAACTGTCACTGGCAGAAATAATAAAGAACATCAGAAATATGTCATATCACAAGAGGACTTGTAGTATGAAGCTATCATTAAAATCAGATAAAGTGATGTCAGCTTCACCAGAAACTAAATGGTGTTGTGAGAGTCTTAAGGATAGGCGCTAAACTCAGGCAGAGAGAGAGAGAGAGAGCTGGAAGGAAGGAAAGAAAAAAGGCATTTTGAGTATGCTGCTAGATGCTGTCATGTGGATTTTCTCCTAAACATCTCTGTGAGCCTGATGACTTGGAGCAATTTAAGGAAAATGCTTTGAGGGCACACAGCTAGGCCATGATCAGAAACAGAACCCAGTCTGCTGGTGCACCAGGAAGGGATCAGCGTGGAACCTGTATGTGAGAGGAAAGATCAGCCCCTGCAGTCCTCATTCTTCTCTCAGATCCTTATCCTGAAAGTCTGGCTCTGGTCTACCTGCATTCACACAATTCAGCCTTCCACAGATAAGTGCCACGGCAGTAACTATCATCTCTCATACAATTTAAACCCTTGGTGCTTGAAAGTCAGGAACAGTGCTAGACCTTGAGTGCCCCACCCATATCCCTTTGGCCCACACTGGGATCAAAGACATCTTTGGTGAATAATTCCCAGGTACACGGAAGGCTCCCCACCTCAAGCCCTCGTATCTCTCTCCTGGAGAGAGGTAAGCCTGTATAAAGGGGCACAAACCAATGTAATATATAAGAACTAGAGACTTGCTCTCATCAGCCCTTCCTGAGAAATCCCCCGGAAGACAAGCTTTCAACAACCAAATTAACTAGAAGAACATTGACATAAGGACTGACGGTGAATACTATAGTTCCTTATAGAACTAAAACAAATGAGTTTAAAAGGAAGGCAGTATGACATATAATGGCTTTCTGCTCTGATGATATAGATACAGCAGAACTATAAAAAAACTAAATATTGGCCAGGTGTGGTGACTCAGGCCTATAATTCTAACACTTTGGGAGGCTGAGGCAAGAGGATTGCTTGAGGTAAGGAGTTTGAAACAAGCCTGGCTAACGTGGCGAAACCCTGTCTCTACTAAAAATACAAACACTTAGCCAGGTATGGTGGTGTGTGCCTGTAGTCCCACCCAGCTACTGGGGAGGCAGAGGCATGAGAATCCCTTGAGCCTGGGAGGCAGAGGTTGCAGCAAGCTGAGATCATGCCACTGCACTCCAGCCTGGGTAACAGAGTGAGACTCTGCCTCCAAAACAAAACAATAAAACTTAACATAGTTACTGTATTAGTCTGTTCTTAGGCTGCTAATAAAGACATACCTGAGACTAGGTAATTTATAAAGAAAAAGAGATTTAATTGACTCACAGTTCCACATAGCTAGGGAGGCCTTACAGTCATGGCAGAAGGCAAAGGAGGAGCAAAGTCACACCTTCAATGGTGGCAGGCAAGAGATCTTGTGCAGAGGAACTCCCATTTATCAAACCATCGGATCTCAGGGGGAAAACCACTCCCATGATTCAATTATCTCCACCTGGACCACCCTTGACATGTGGGGATTATTAAAAATCAAGGTGAGATTCAGGTGGGGACACAACCAGACCATATCAGTTACTTATAGAACCAAAACTAAATGAGAGTTATAAGAGAGGGAGTATGGTATGTAATGGCTACATGACTTGATAATATAGGTATAGTACAACTATAAAAATGAAGGGGAGGTTGGAGATGGCATTTGCAAAGGAAAATTTTAGCTATTTTCAAAAATAGTGGTAATAGAATAGTTTTGTATTCCTCAGGCCTTTGTGTGGTTTCAAATTTGACTTGGGAGTATCATTAAACTCATGATAAGTTTTTTCTTAGCTCTGTCCAAAGAAAAAGCCTAGATACACCAACCAACCCAAAGCACTTGCATCCCTGGCATTCACATTATGGTCTTAGAATATCGTTTCCCACCAAAAGACCCCAAGGCTTCTTAGAGACGTGCCTGATTCCAGGTCAGGGGCAGGAAATGAGCAAGATGAGTAAAGAACTGTGATCTTTCGTTGTCACAGCTGACGTCACTCTTCTGCTCAGCTGCTCTGTTTCTCTGAGCACCATAGTCTATTAGCCATTGTCATAAATCCCTGTGGGTCAGAGTCCCCTGGCTACCATTCTAGTTTTGCTGCTTAATAGAACAATTAGAACCGATCGACTTTTCCTGTTTTAGATTTCTTTCATTATACTGACAAAAGGGACATGAGCTTCACAGATGTCTTCCTACTTGTCATTCTTTGCTTACAAAAAAGACTCTTGAGCTTCTCAGCGATGTCAGTCTCCCTTTTCTAGTTGATTTCTCATTCTTTTAGTAAAGGGAGTATCCTCTGTAGCATAGTCAACTTACACATTATCTGGTCTTTTAAATAGATCCATTCCCGCATGTCTACTCTGTGGTTCAGCATTTGGGGATAGGTGTTCCCTGAGATTTTGTTTGACTATGTAATTCATGTTTCCTGTTTCAGGTCTTGTCTTCACACACTCTTGTCCTGAGCCTTAATTCTCCTCTTTTTTCACCATACCACCCGTCTCATTTATCCATTTTCTTCTATATTCTCTCATGGCTTGTGTTTCTCTATAGGGGTCAAAGCCAACCACAATGGAATGGCAGTAAGTTGTATCTTGCAGCTCCTTCCAGATGATGATGCTTCCTGGCCCAGCTGAGGTTGCAAGACAGTGAGGGTTTGTGTTAACCATCTGAGAGTGGGTGGAGTCTGGTGGACTCTGGAATTGGGTTTTGAGAGAGGAAGCATCAATTCTGTCACACTGAATACTGGAAGTGTAAAAAATTTAGAGGGGGAGAAGAAAAGCAGGAGTCATGCCTCAATTTGGTGTATAGCTTAATATTTAAGAACATGGGCTTTGGAATTGGTGGACTGGTTTCAAATCTTCTCTCTATTGCTTACTATGTGAGTGACTTTGGTAAAGTTAAAGTCTCAATGTTTTCCTCAACTATAAAAGTGATGAGTAAATAATATGTGTCTGATGGTTAAATGACATATTAAGCATTGGGTAAATTTACCTTTATTAGTAATAATTGTATGAAGAATCTATATTCTAGTTTGGGAGCTGCACACTGCCTTGCTGTAGGCAAGTGGTAGTGGACGGGCCTAAAACTATATTTCTAAGACACTTTACAAAAATTGAGAAAATAAATAAAATGATTCTGGGAGATGTTTCTTGTCTGATGACCAAAAGTGATGAGAGGGAACTGGGATTGCTTAGCAGAGAGAAGGCCAGGCAAAACTGGGACAGGTGAAGGTAACATAACCTGTTTCATGGTTTGAAGGGCTGTCATAGGGAAGAGAAAATTGACTTGCTCAATAATGCTTAATGGTGGCCAGGTGCGGTGGGTCACACCTGTAATCCTGGCACTTTGGGAGGCTGAGGCAGGTGGATCACGAGGTCAGGAGTTTGAGAACAGCCTGAACAACATAGTGAAACCTTGTCTCTACTAAAAATACAAAAACTAGTTGGGTGTGGTGGCATGCATCTGTAATGCCAGCTACTTAGAAGGCTGTGGTAGGAAAATTACTTGAACCCCAGAGGTGAGGTTGCAGTGAGCTGAGATCACACCACTACACTCCAACCTGGGTGACAGAGACTCTGTCTCCAAAATAATAATAATAATAATAATAATGCTCAATGATGTAAGTAAAAGGGATGCATCTAATACCAATGGGAAGAAGCTGTATATAGAGAAAGGTTTCTGCTCCTATTAAAAAGATGTTTTCAAATCCCCAAAGAGAAAATACAGCCATGGGAAATGGGAATTTCCCATGTCACTAGAACTTTTCAAGAGAGGATGGAAGGTCTACTTTGCTGTAAGGTTGCAGAGGGAATGAACCTCTGACAGGTTTTAAGTAGATAATCCAAAGACAGCTCTACACCAGAAAGTCTGATTCTTTATTGAGGTATCTTGTTTTTAAAGGAATATAAGGATAAACTTGTGGGAACGGGTCAGAGCAATCTCAAGGATCAGATGAGAGTAAGAGCCAGAACATTGAAGTGATTTGAACTCGATGAAATGAACCAATAATGCTTTTAAGCAGTGTTATGCCCACAGAAAAGTATGAACCCATATATTTATAACCCGCCAAATTTGTGCATATGCTTTATTCCTGAAATAAACTGCTCTTTTCTATCAGGGGAACCAGCCCCCGATATTTCAACATTATTTCATGTAGGTTCTTTTCTATTTCCCTAAGTGTTGGCCAGTCTGAGAAATAAAGGGAAAGAGTACAAAAGAGAGAAATTTTAAAACTGGGCATCCGGGGGAGACATCACATGTCGGCAGGTTCTGTGATCCCCCCAAGCCGCCAAACCAGCAAGTTTTTGTTAGTGATTTTCAAAAGGGGAGGGAGTGTGTGAATAGGGTGTGGGTCACAGAGATCACATACTTCACAAGGTAATAAAATATCACAAAGCAAGTGGAGACCAGGCAAGATCACAGGGCCACAGGATGGGGCGAAATTAAAATTGCTAATGAAGTTTTGGGCACGCATTGTCATTGATAACATCTTATCAGGAGACAGGGTTTCAGAGCAGACAACCTATCTGACCAAAATTTATTAGGCAGGAATTTCCTCATCCTAATAGGCCTGGGAGTGCTACAGGAGACCGGAGCTTATTTCAGCTTCCACCTTAAAAGGCAGTCGCCTTAAGGGGGCCATCTATAGACCTACCCTCAGGGCGCATTCTCTCTCTCAGGGATGTTCCTTGCTGCGAAAAAGAATTTAACGATATTTCTCCTATTTGCTTTTGAAAGAAGAGAAATATGGCTCTGTTCCACCTGGCTCACTGACACAGTCAGGCTCCAAGTCTTATCTCCCTTGTTCCCTGAAGATTGCTGTTATTCTGTTCTTTTTTAAGGTGACCAGATTTCATATTGTTCAAACACACATGTTCTACAAACAATTTGTGCAGTTAACGCAATCATCATAGGGTCCTGAGGCGACATTCATCCTCCTCAGCTTACAAAGAAGATGACGGGATTAAGAGATTAAAGTAAAGACAGGCATAGGAAATTGCAAGGGTATTGATTGGGGAAGTGATAAGTGTCCATGAAATCTTCACAATTTATGTTCAGAGATTGCAGTAGAGACAGGTGTAAGAAATTATAAAAGTATTAATTTTAGGGAACTAATAAATGTCCATGAAATCCTCACAATTTGTGTTCTGCTGCTGCAGCTTCAGCCAGTCCCTCCATTCAGGGTCCCTGACTTCCCGCAACAGGGGACAACGGTAATAATGATAAATGCAATGAGCAATGATGCATACCTGCTTGCACAGACATAGACTGTCTTTAATAACAGTAATTGCCTCCAGGGAGGGCAGCTGAATTCTAGAGTTTGAGGGTAAAAGAGAGACTTACTTCTCACTTTTCACTCTTTCAAAATACTTAAATTTGTCACAAAATTAATTCATAAAAAAAAGTTTTAAGTAAATATAAGTGCTGTCAATACCCTCCAGCCAAAGACCACCAGGATCACAACTATGATCATATAAAACTGGTTTTATTTATTTGCCACAATAAGGGAGAACACACACCATGGGGATCTGCGGGGCATCTCAGTAAGAGAATGCTGGAAAGGGCTTATAGGATTTAGATTGTGTCAAGAGATTTTGAAGAGGATTCAAGGAAACAAGGCTTTCTTTGCCCTGGATTGGATCCTGCCAGGAAGCAGGGGTAACTCTCTGATTACAGTCTTAACCATAAGTATCTTAACAGTTTGAGTCTAGAAAGAGAAAGGAAAGGAGCAAAGTTAAAGGTGCTTTTGATGAAGCAGCAGCAGTCACTCTTAAGCAGGCTGGGGGAATGGGTGTTTGGTCATTTTTGTAGTTTAGATGATATATTTAGTCCATTCTCACATTGCTATAAAAACTATTCAAAACTGGATAATTTATAAAGAAAAGAGGTTTAATTAGCTCACAGTTCTGCAGGCTGTACAGGTAGCATGGCTGGGGAGGCCTCAGGAAACTTACAATCATGACAAAAGACAAAGGGGAAGCAGGCATGTCTTCACATGGCAGAGCAGGAGAGAGAGAGCAGAGGGGAGGGCGCCATACACTTTGAAACAGGCAGATCTCATGAGAACTCTATCCTGAGACAGCACTAGGGGGATGGTGCTAAACCATCAGAACCCACCTGATGATCCAACCACCTCCCACCAGGCCCCACCTCCAACACTGGGGACTAAAGTCAACATGAGATTTGGGTGGGGACACAGAGCCAAACCACATCAAATAATAATTTATTTTGCCTGTGTTCAGACATGATTACAGAGTAATGTTATTTTTGTCTTTATGCATCAAGTTAACAAAGTGACCTGGTCTGAAGGTGGTGTTTCCAGAAATTGTTTATGTTCAACAGAGCACCTTCATCTAGCTGTAGGGCCAGGCCAGCTCCTATTAACACTAAGGCCTGGCTGCCAGGGTTGCTTTTCTCTTTTTCAGTGCCTTTCAATCAAAGGAGTACAGATGTTAATTCAATTCTTTACTTTTACTATACTGCCTGAGTGGTACAGAAATTGACCTGATTTTTTTAAAATTATTGATTGAATACCAAGTAAGGATCACTTCAGCAACTTTTTGAGACACCAAAGTCCTTTAATAGAAGATATTCTAAAACTCCAGTGGGCAGGAGCTTTGAGGATGGGCCTGCTGTTGGCTGGGACGCAGTGGGGATCAGTCAGGCTCTCCAACCACCCATAGGTATGACAGTGAAATCATTTGGACTTATCGGTGGGCTGGCAGAGGTTAATGTCAGCTTGGCCATCCCATCTTCAAGAACTATTCCTATTCAAATCCAGAAGTTCCTGCTCTGGGGAGGTGAGGGGGGAGCAGCAGGGGGAAGAACTTCTTAAAGTATCATCAATGCATGAGACCAAGAAAGCAGGGGAACCTGGCATGGGGCTTTCTCATGGACAAGCCCACACTGGGAATTAAGGAATCTGATTTCTGGATAATTTCTCCCACCAGCCCTCCACACTGTCAAGTCCCTGGCCCCTCTGTGGCCATCAGTTTCCTTGTCTATAAAATGGCAAGGGGAGAGGAAAGGTGCAGGTAAACTAGACTTTTGTATTATCTTTTCCAGTTCTCTCTTCCTTAACTCTGGGTTGTAGCTGCTCCCAAGGCAGATGATGGGCAGATTTCAACCTCTTCTTGAAAAGGTTAGAGACCAGGTGCACTGGAGGAAAACCAGCAGATTTGGCAGGAAAAACACAGCCTTTATGGCAGGCATGCAGGCTTACATCAGGTGAATCCTCAAGCAGTTACACCTCCCCACAGCTGTGTCAATGCTTAACCCCAACAAGTGAAGCAAGGCAGGAATAGAACCAAGCCTCCCTGAAAGGTTTGGCAGGAAGTTAGCTGATAAACTTCAGGACAATGGGGAAGAGAAGAAAGGAGTTAGAGGAGGATTCTGGAAATGGCTCTCTCTGATGTAGACGGTTTTGTAGTTGGGGGTTGGAGGGTCCTATGATCTGAATGTAGCCCCTAAAATTGATAGCTAAAACTTAATGGCTAGTGTGATAGTATTAAGAGGTGGGATGTTTAGGAGATGACAAAGTCATGAGTGCAGAGCCCTGACGGGTGGGATTAGGGCCCTTATAAAAGGGCTTGAGGGAGTGGGTTCATGCTCTTCTGCTCTTCCAGCATGTGAGGGCACAGCAATGGGGTGCCATCTTAGAGGCAGAGAGCAGCCCTCACCAGACACAGAATGCTGGCATGTTGGTCTTGGACTTCTCATGCTCCAGAACTGTGAGAAATAAATGTCTGCTCTTTATAAATTACCCAGTCTGCAGCCGGGCACGATGGCTCACACCTGTAATCCCAACACTTTGGGATGCCAAGGGAGGCAGATCACCTGAAGTCAGGAGGTCGAGACCAGTCTGACCAACATGGAGAAAGCCCGTCTCTACTAAAATACAAAATTAGCTGGGCATGGTGGCACATGCCTATAATCCCAGCGACTCCGGAGGCTGAGGAAGGAGAATCACTTGAACCTGGGAGGCGGAGGTTGTGGCGAGCTGAGATCATGCCACTGCACCCCAGCCTGGGCAACAAGAGCAGCAAAAAAAAAAAAAAAAAAAAAAAAAAATTACCCAGTCTGCGGTATTTTGTGATAGCAACAAGAACAGGCTAAGATAGAAAGTGATGGTTTCTTTTCCTTGGCATCCCATACTTCCACCTCTTTCCTGTTAAAAGAACCCAATAAAAGAGGACACAAACAAATGGAAGAACATACCATGCTCATGGATAGGAAGAATCAATATCGTGAAAATGGCCATACTGCCCAAGGTAGTTTATAGATTCAATGCCATCCCCATCAAGCTACCGATGAGTTTCTTCACAGAATTGGAAAAAACTGCTTTAAAGTTCATATGGAACCAAAAAAGAGCCTGCATTGCCAAGACAATCCTAAGTCAAAAGAACAAAGCTGGAGGCATCATGCTACCTGACTTCAAACTATACTACAAGGCTACAGTAACCAAAAACAGCATGGTACTGGTACCAAAACAGAGATATAGACCAATGGAACAGAACAGAGTCCTCAGAAATAATACCACACATCTACAACCATCTGATCTTTGACAAACTTCAAAAAAACAAGAAATGGGGAAAGGATTCCCTATTTAATAAATGGTGCTGGGAAAATTGCCTAGCCGTAAGTAGAAAGCTGAAACTGGATCCTTTCCTTACTCCTTATACGAAAATTAATTCAAGATGGATTAGAGACTTAAATGTTAGACCTAATACCATAAAAACCCTAGAAGAAAACCTAGGTAATACCATTCAGGACATAGACATGGGCAGGGACTTCATGTCTAAAACACCAAAAGCAATGGCAACAAAAGCCAAAATTGACAAATGGGATCTAATTAAACTAAAGAGCTTCTGCACAGCAAAAGAAACTACCATCAGAGTGAACAGGCAACCTACAGAATGGGAGAAGATTTTTGCAATCTACTCATCTGACAAAGGGCTAATACCCAGAACCTACAAAGAACTCAAACAAATTTACAAGAAAAAAACAAACAACCCCATCAAAAAGTGGGCAAAGGATATGAACAGACATTTCTCAAAAGAGGACATTCATACAGCCAACAGACACATGAAAAAATGCTCATCATCACTGGCCATCAGAGAAACGCAAATCAAAACCACAATGAGATACCATCTCACACTAGTTAGAATGGCAATCATTAAAAAGTCAGGAAACAACAGGTGCTGGAGAGGATGTGGAGAAATAGGAACACTTTTACACTGTTGGTGGGATTGTAAACTAGTTCAACCATTATGGAAAACAGTATGGCGATTCCTCAAGGATCTAGAACTAGAAATACCATATGACCCAGCCATCCCATTACTGGGTATATACCCAAAGGATTATAAATCATGCTGCTATAAAGACACATGCACACGTATGTTTATTGCGGCACTATTCACAATAGCAAAGACTTGGAATCAACCCAAATGTTCATCAGTGACAGACTGGATTAAGAAAATGTGGCACATATACACCATGGAATACTATGCAGCCATAAAAAAGGATGAGTTTGTGTCCTTTGTAGGGACATGGATGCAGCTGGAAACCATCATTCTCAGCAAACTATTCACAAGAACAGAAAACCAAACACCGCATGTTCTCACTCATAGGTGGGAACTGAACAATGAGATCACTTGGACTCTGGAAGGGGAACATCACACACCGGGGCCTATCATGGGGAGGGGGGAGGGTAGAGGGATTGCACTGGGAGTTATACCTGATGTAAATGACGAGTTGATGGGTGCTGACGAGTTGATGGGTGCAGCACACCAACATGGCACAAGTATACATATGTAACAAATTTGCACGTTATGCACATGTACCCTAGAACTTAAAGTATAATTTAAAAAAAAAAAAACCTTCAGATATGCGCTGACTGTGCTTTCAGTAAGCTGTTCAGTTTACTGAAATGGCCCAGGGAACCATTTGCTTTAGATGGAAGGACAGTTCATTTTTCTCGTAAAATCTGACCCAGAACATTTGAGACCCAAACTACCTGGTGCTCTGACCGGGGTTATTGCTGAGGTTTCCAGACATCAAAGCCACACTTGGGGTGCTCAGGTCACCAGGGACCCACCATTAGCATGGACATCCTTTGTCAATTGTCTCCAGAAACCCAATTACCTGAAAAGGGACAAGAGAAGCCCCTGTATTCCTCCACTTCTCAAGTCCTCACATTGTAAAACTTTCCTGTTATTTACTTAGGGAAAAGTAAAGGGAATTTGAAGATCTGCATGTAAACTTTATAGTATTAATTGTTGCATTTAAATAATTCTATTTTGCAACAAATAGAACACTGGTTTTGAAAGACCCCCCAAGCTCTTTTTATGTGTCTAGTTAATTAAGGGTTTTCTCTCTGATCCTCCTTTCCTGTCTTCCCTTCCTTTTAATTCTCTGGTTTCTTTCGGTAACCCCAAGAGACAGCCACAGGCACTGCTCAAACCATTAATGAGAGATTTGAGACTGGGCAGCTTGAAAGCCTCCAGTGAAAATTTCTAAACTCTACCCCTTGGGGAAAGTGGACTAATTGTCATTTTGTGCATAGGAAAGATTCTGTTTCTCCCTGGAGTCTCACAGGAGCAATGGATTAAGTGTTTTGTTTTTAAATATCTTTGAGCCCATGGACTATCACTTTCTAGAGACCTTGTAGCAGATGTATTGAGTGCCCTGACTCACACCCTCTTGCCCTCATCCTGATTTCAGACATGGCTGGGGTGGGCCATTTCCTGTGGGTCTCACCTCATTGCACTGTGGATGCATCTTCCTCTTTGATTGGGGGAACTGTGAAGGAGCTGACAACCCCGGGGCAACCCTTGATAGGTGGGAGATAAGAACCCATGGATTAATGCTCCATCTGCCATCCCACACTTCCAGAGGCATTCCACACTCTTATAAGAGGTCCTAGGGGGAAGGACTTGTGGGGGCTCCCTCCATGATGCACCCCTGTAGTGGCTTTCCTGCCTCCCTAACTCTCTCACCACTCCCTCTATCACTCCTGCTCCCTCCCATATCTTGTCCAAATATTGAAAGCCTCGACCTCTGCTTTCAAGAGACACAGAACACGACAGAATAGCCAGAGGAGAGAACTGGGCTCATAGAGCCTTGGCCATCATTTTTTCATGGAGGATGGTTAAGAAAAAGACTCAGATTCAAATCCCGACTTTGCCTCTTGCAAGCTGTGTGTGTATATCCACAAATTAACTTCTCTGGAGTGAGTAGCAATTAGAAAACATCAAAAGTCACAGATAAAATGATCAGCAAGGGGAGTCATTTCACTCACTAGGGTTCATAAGAATGCTGCCTGTATAGAGGACAGCATCTTTCAGCCTTCAAGGGCTAAAGGGACAGAAACTTTAAACTTGAGTCCAGCCATCCAGGGCACACAAAACAGTCATGGCCTGCACTGCTCCTTCAGGTTCCCCCACCTGCCTCGACACACTCTCCCAGCCCTACACATGAGGAGGCATGAGGCATATTGTGGCTTGTGGCCTTCATTCTGAACTTTGACCTGTGACCAGTCCTTCCATTTCCATCCTACTCCTGTCACTCCTATACTTTGTCAATCAGCCAGTGCTTACCCTCACTATACAATTGACCAAAGGGACCATTTACTTTGGAAGGACAACTCATCTTCTCGGCAAAATCTAATCCAGGATGTTTGCTGCTGAAGTCAACAGTAAATAAACACTGCCTCAGGCATGCACCCATTTCTGTCCTCACCTGACTCCACAGAACCAAGCCTCCATAAAAACCTCACGTTCTACTCTTCAGCACAGCCATACTGTCTCAAGCCACCCTGGGACCACCCTTTCTGTTATAATTTAGCACTGGGTTCCTCACCCTGGAGCTGCCCTGACCTCCCTCCTGCTGGATAAGCCCAGCCTCACAAGCAGAACATTGGCAGGGACAGCTGGAGATACGCAGTGCTGAGATGAGTGCTCCGTTACAGTGGACAACAGGATCTCCCCCAACCACACAGTAGCCCGGAAAAAGCAAAAACAGGGGCTGAAGCTTGCACCACTTTTTATTTCAGGGTGTGGGGATAACATCCAGACAAGCATGGGTTGCCTGGGGAGTCACCAGACAGAGAACCCACGGGCTGGAATGCCATTACCCTAGTTTACCAGAATGCTTATCTGTGGCCATCCCTACACACTCTAGAATTCCCCCATAGCCATACGACTTTTTCTCTTTTCTCTTAAGGGATCAGAGATAAGGGAATTAACCTGAAATGTACAAGTAGGCAACAAAGTGCTCCCAAAGTGGAGAGTCTGCTATTCCAACTCCAGCCCCCAGAGTCTGACCCATCCTGAGGCGCTCTGCCCACACCTGAAGAGCTGTAAACTCAGTCCCACTCACTGCCTTTCATCACTTCCAGGGTTCCATTTCCTCCTCCTTCCCAGCTCCCAGACACTTCCAAGCCAACAGAAACCCTCTGGCTGTTGTTTTGCTTTTTGTTTCTCATTGATTAGCCCAGGTAATAGTCTCAGTATCACCCAAGGCTACTGGAAATCAAATAAATACTGAGGTGATTTATCTCAAGAAAGCACATGTGCATGGTTATCCACAACCAGTAGCCCCTGTGCTGGAAACATGGACTGAGAAAGACTATGGGAGAAGGAGATGGAAGACTCAATCAGTCCCAGCCCTTGTCCTCACCCTACCCAGTTAGGCCACAAGACACTGCACTCTGTCCACTTAGGGGGCTGTGAGGCAGCCAAGGAGCATGGCAGAGTGGATGAGCTGAGTCAGAGCACGAAGGCCTTCCCTTCTCTCTGTTCCACACTCCTCACTCCGCAAGGCTTGGCTCAGCTTGGACCCAGGATGGGTATTTCAACAGAGGAAGAGGCAAGAGCCCTAAGTCAAGTGCAAATCCCCCTCCACACCTCCCACATCCTCACCCACACTTTCTCCAACCCCTTCCCCTTGCTAAGGTCAGTCCTACTGTACCACATACACACGACACACACACACTTGCACACACACAAACACACATGCCACCAGGACTCCAAATACCCCCTTTGAGCATTGCTCGGCTATGTGCAAAGTCCTCTTCTCCCCACTGTGTACAGAAATGGGGCTTTCTGTCTTGGTGACGTCTCTCTGCTCTTACCTAGGAAGTCAAAGCTTTCCCTACTCTCATTGCAGGGAGGACTTCGAACTGTAGTTCCACCAGCCTCTCTGCAGCCAATCTCTCCACTCTCGGTGTCTCTCCTGCAAGCCTACAGGACATTGTCCCATCTTACATGGTTACTTTCTCTGCACTCAGCCCCTGAAGGTGAAGGAGAAGGTCATGGAGCTGAAGCAAGAGTAGCAGGGCCATGTTCACTGCCTTAGTTGTTCCAGAGCTACAGAACCTTTGAGTGAGTCACCTCTCTGGGCCTGGGCTTCTCACATGGAGAATTCAGCCTTCCATTCCTTGCTGCATCTCCTACTACACCTTGCTGTGTCTCCCCAGCTCATCCAGGCCGTAGAACCTTCCCCACACTGACTGAAGCCTCAGTGCTGAGACCTTATGCTTTTGGGTCACTGGAGAAGTTAGATCCCCACCATCCCCCACACTGGGATCCCTCCATTGGGCCACTTCAGGTGACATCCTGGCACTGAACTGTGGCCTGGACATGTCCCAAACCAGGAAGACCTTGTTATCCATTTTCCTTCATCCTCACTCCAGAGTTGATGAGTTTGGCTAAAAAAGCCCTGTGTCTATGTTGCCTGATTCCACTATAAATTCACCCACTAGAACCTGTATGGGACTCTGGGTAACTCAGACACTCTTCTGTTTGGCCCTGATTCTAAGTTGCACCTAGCCCAGTAACTGGTTCAAATCTCCCCTGGGACCCTGGGATGCCCACCACACACTGCCATAGGAGGGATTCACACCCAATTGCTGCATGAGAGAGGGCTGTAAACCAAATATTAGATGAGAATCACACACCTTGAAGTCAGGAAGGATTTTGGGGGACCCCCATTTCTCAGAAACTGAGTCTCCAAATCTTACTTCCCAGTCAGGGCAGGTTTGGGGCAACGACTCCACCAGGGGACTTACTCCAAGCAGTGATGATGGAGCAAGGATCCTCCAGCAAGGATCATGGAGGGCTGGAGAATGGAGACCTCATTTGAATTCCGGCTCTTCCTGTCTTCCTCTAGAAGCCACAGAAGCATTGACACCTGGCTCTGCTTTCTGTAGAACCCAGGCTGAGGGGTGTGCTTCCGTAAGAATGCATTCCTTCAGCAGCCCATGGAGGTGGGTGACCTGAGGCTGATGCATGGTAGTACCCACCTTCCAGGGTGGGCAGCCTGGATATAGCACAGATGTCCAGGCAGGGAGAGCTGGTTTTAGGGAGGCCCAGCACAGGACCTGCAGGTGGCCCAATTCCATGAGGAAGGAGGGAGAAAACAACTTAGACAGTGGGAAGAGAAGGAGCAGTAGGCAGGGCCAGGCACTGTTCAGCCGGAAGACCCTCCCTGCTCAACATCCAAAATCGTTTTGGAAGTAGGGACATTGAGGAGCTGTAAAAAGTGGTCTCTGAACCAGTGAGAAATCACTGCTCACCTCCAAGTGACTGTATTCCTCTTCCTTTCCATGGAGTTCCTGGAAAGGAGTGGGAACCTGGCTGCAGAAGGCCAGGAGGAGGGAGGTGATGCCCGGGGGGTCTCAGGCAGGTCCCTGGCACCTCCAGAGATCTTCTTGTATTTGTCTTTTATCTACTGCAGGGCCTGGGCCACAAAGGAGGCAAGTCTGCCATGTCACCCCTTCACCCTTTGGCTGCTGAGTCATAGGAATGCCTGGAGGAACCCAAGGAAGAGGCCAGAGCAGCCTGACTGGGGGTGGTTAGAAAGATTTCAATAGTTCAACCTATCAGGGTTGCCCCACTCTGACCTGGCTGTGGCTCCCCTGTCAGGCCACATTCAAAGGAGTAATTAAAGAGAATGAAATGAAGGAATCATAGGTGGGTAAGATTAAAGTAACCAGCAAAGGTTAGTGAAGCACCAGGAACCAGCAACAGTGATTCCCAGCATGAAGGGACCAAGTGGGGAGCCACTTGATGGTTGAGGGGGTGTCAGTGGCCTCACAGGAGCTATAGTCCTTGGTGGACACAGCCACTGCCTTCAGGAAGGGGGCCAGGGAAACATGTGACCTCCCCAGTTCTACTCCTGAGTGAAAGCCTGAAAGCAAGGGAGCCTCCATGATGCAGTATAGAGGTCAGCCCGGCACCACGCCAGGCAGAGAAGGGTGGGGAGTGGATCTGGAGGGCCAAAAACACATCCAGACTCTGGTCTTGTCCATTACTGTAATATTTCTTCCCATGTCTTGAGGATCCCAGAGGTGCATTTATCCCTTCACCATTAACCGTGCCACCTGTTCAGATCCTGGTCTTCCCACTGAAAGACAGCATTCCTGTAACCCAATTTGTTCTTATGTTTAATGAGTAGGTCTCAGCTCTGATGGCACCTCCACCAGCCTCATTGGAAGCCATGGTCCTCTGTGGTCCTGTGATGCTTTGCATATGATGTGCCTACCCTGGCTTGCCCACCACCCCCACACCCTCAACTCCTCTTCTCTACTCCTTATCTTTTTTATTCTGTACTTACTAACACTACATATAATATGTTTGTTATTTATTACAGTCTCTCCTGACTAGCATGTGAGCTCATAGGGCAGCAAATTTTGTTTCGTTCATTGCTATACCCTAAGCTCCTAGAACAGTGACTGGCACAGAGTGGTAGTCAATAAATGCATCAAACGAATAAACATGTTCTGCCTTATTTTCTGATGAGTGTTCTGCCTTCTGTCTTCCCACCACACTGAAAGACCTGGAGGGAGGTTTGGTCTTATTTATGTCCGTGTTCTCCAGGGTGCCTGGCACAATGCATAGCTTGTAGTAAGATGCACAAATGCTTTGTAATTGAGCTATTCACTCCATAAGGACCTGTCCCCAGGTGGTGTGGAGAGGAGGCGTTGTTGAAGGACTTCCATGAGACCAATGCTGGGGGTCAGCTTGGAAGTCTTGTCTCAGTTCCTCCCTCTGGACTGGTTCAGGACAACACTTATGGGTGACAAGAGGGATGCTCAGGGCCACAGAAAACTTGAGGACCACTGTTCCCCCTCCACTGGGCTGAGCTTGGGTATGCATGTACAGAGGGTAGTGCCCCCGAATATGACTCAGGACAATACACAGAGCCCTTTCCAGACAGTCGTGTGTTCACCCCAAGAGGAACTTCAGCTCTGACTACTCTCTTCTAACTGGAACTACACACAAGATTTGGTATAACTGTTTTCTCTAGGTTCTCAAAGGCCTGTGTGGCCCAGAAAATGTTAAGAAGTACCAGCCTGGAGGACCCCTGGGAGAACCCCAGAATCTTTCCACCGTCACCCACCACCACCTTGCTGAGCCCCCAGCAGGCCCAGTTCAGATAATGGAGCACACACAGAGCCTTCTGCAAGGCAGCACACTCACTCCCACCTCCGTGTGTCTGCAACAATCTCAGAGCAGCTGGCGGTAGAGGCCTCTTCCCACCATGCTGCCCTGGGCTCTACCCTTGACAGACGCTTCCAGACTTGAGGATAAATTTGAGTTTATTTTAGGAAAAAAAAAAATGCTTAAAGCACAAATTACAGAGAGGAGGAGCTGAGATCCTTCAGAGGCCTGAGCTTCTACTCCTTTCCCTTAAGGTTCCTCCAAAGCAACAGCTCCATAAAATCCTTCAGCTCCCCAGCCCCACACCGAGAACCCCACATGTTGATTGAATCAGCCAAATCTACAATAGTCATGCAGATAAGTCCTAAGGAGAATACTGAAGGGTTTTTCTTCTCCCTCGAGCCCAGCATGAGTAAGTCCCCAAATTTCTAGTCTAGCAGAATGGCAGACCCTGTCTCCAGATCCAAAGAATCACCTAGACACCCCCTCAGGCTCCTGGGCCTGGGGCCACAGCTGCACAGCCACCCCCACTCCCCTCAGAGCCGAGAGGAGAAGCCTGCCACTGCGATGTTCTCCCCGGTGATGTAGCTGGCATCTGGAGAGCACAGGAAGGACACGACTCCTGCACAGTCCTCCGGCTCTCCAATCCTGGATGGAAGGAGGACACAGTGTCAAGCATCTTGTACTCTGATTCTGCTGCTCTGGGGCTCACGGATGATAGGTGGGAGTGGGCTCTATGGGGAACAAGGTGGACGCAACAGGGCTACTTGCACCCTCCAGGGCCATGTGGACTCCAGATTTCAGCAAAAAAGAATTGTCAGATGACAGGGAGCGGTCTGCTCTTGCAATAGACTCAACTGCTCCTGCCCAGCCACACACAGACCACCAAATCTCCAAATCCCACTTGCCTCTGCATCTGAAGACACTCCCTGAGGTACTTGAGGAGAGACTCATTCCCATGTAACTGGGGAAAGGGAAGAAATGAAAGAGTCAGTGCTACTAAAACAAGGAGATGGGCAGGGCCCCGGGAAGGCCACCAGGCAGAGCACCTAGGGCAGGTTTGCCCTTCTCAAAAGAAGGAGCATCTTCTCAGGATGGATGGACTGCACCATAGCTGAGTTCAGAGAACAATGAAGACCTCAGTCACAAGCATGCTGACCTAAGGATTCAGTCACCCCTTTATCCCTTAGTCACTGGGCAGGGTTCCCACTTAGCCAGACTGGGAGATGGAGGACACACCCAATCCTCACCACTTTGCTGAAGTCAGTCTTGATTACTCCTGGAACCAGGCAGTTTACCCGGATGTCCTTGGGGGCCAGCTCCAATGCCAGTGTTCTAGTGAGAGCCAGCAGTGCTGTCTTGCTGACATTGTAGACACCCAGCTCCTGGGAGGGGAATTGAGAGAGTGATTAGGATACAGGAGAGCAGGGGAAAGCATTGGTTGGATTTCTCACCTACAGGGATCTCACAGGCGCAGCAGCCCTCCCACCCACATGGAGACAAGCTCAGCCCAGGGCAGCAGGAGGATGGTGGGGGTCTTTCTCAGGCACTTTCTCTGTAAGGCTCTGAGGAAGAGGACAAAGTTGCCCCTCACCCTACACCACTGAGGAGCACAAGGACCAGGCACTTACCATTCTTGGAAAATAAGCTGCAACGGAAGAGACCAGGGTGACAGCACCCTTCCTGAGATGAGACAAACACAAGAGAAGCTGAAGCTAAGAGCTTACCACTGATGGTGATACCATCAGGCGGTCACTAAATGATGTAACCCTCACAGAAGCAACACAGGTCCTATTACTATCCCCATCTCAGAGTTCAAGAAACTGAGACTCAGAGAGGTTTAGTACCAGCCAATACATGGCAGAGCTGGGATTCCATCCCTATTTCTCATAAATACAATGTCCATGCTCAGAACCCTTCTACGCTGCTTCCTCTCTTGCCGGGTGCTTGAAGGAGAGGGCAGGGTGGATTTGGTGAACAGGCATCCAAGGCTGATGGTGAGTGCCTATCCATGGGCAACCTCTAAGGAGCAGATGGGGTAAGGGAGACCAGAAGTGACGGTCAGGAACTTTCCTTCTACTGAAGACAGCCCCTAGCCAGTTCCTAAGGGTGTGTCTGTGAGGAGTACAGTCAGATCTGCAGGACCTAGAACACAGGCAGGGTCCCTGGAGACCAAGCGCGGGCATGAGGAAGGCTTTTTCCTATGGAGAGGAATGGGGCTAACCCTGTCATTGGTTTTAAGTTGGTAAGAACAGAGAGCAGGTAAGGTAACAATGACCAGCCAACAAGGTCAAGAAACTAAAGCATAGCCTTGTACCAAACCTGCTGATGTCAAGGCCAAGGAGACTATGCCTGGGCCCCTGGAATACTGCTCTCATCCTGCAGCCACTGGAATTGGGAATGGTAGCCACACAGAAGGTGAGGCAGGACAAGATAAGGGATGTGGAGATCCCAGAGAGACCTCTTCTATCCTCCACCCACTACCGGCTGTGCTACTGACTCTACTTTAGTGCCCAACTCCGATCCCCAACTCCCACTGGTCCCCACCTCCACCCTGTAGTACCTCTTCTCCATGTAGGGCAGCAACTGGCTCAGCAGCAAGGCTGGGGACTTCACATTCACATTTAGGATCTGAAATCAGAGCAAAACATGGATGAGGGCAGAGACATGGTCAACCCAGGTCCTGATCTCATAAGATGCTTGGAGCCCTGTAATTTGTGCAGCAGACCCAATTTGTGTGCAGGTAAGAGAAACTAATCCCCCTTCTGACTAGTGCAAGAGGTATTTCCAATTTGCTAATGGTTTCATAGGCGTGCAGGCTAAGTCACAGGCCTGTGAGCAGAGCCCTGAAAATGTGAATTGTTCAGGACTGACACGAGGAAGGAAATGTTCAGGCCTTTCAAAGAAAATGGGGACTGGGGGCAGTGGGTCATGTCTGTAATCTCAGCACTTTAGGAGACCAAGGTGGGAGGATTACTCAAGGTCAAAAGTTCAAGACCAGCCTGAGCAACATAGTGAGACCCTGTCTCTACAAGAAATTTTTTAAATAATTGGCCTGGTGTGGTGGTGCACACCTGTAATCCTAGCTACTCAGGAGGCTGAGGCAGGAGGATCCCTTAAGCCCAGGAGTTTGAAGCTGCAGTGCGCCATGACCATGCTACTGCACACCAGCCTGGGTGGCAGACTGAGATCCTGTCTCTTAAAAAAAAACAGCAACAACAAACTGTAAGCAGAGGCCTCTGGAGAAAGACTGAAGACAGTCTGATGGAGGGGAAGCAGGTGCTAGAAGCAAGGGAGATTTCTGGAACAGTCTTTTTTCTCTCTCTGAGCTTTCATTTGCTTGTGCTCTCACCTTGTCCCCATAGAATTTAAGGCATCTCACAATGCAACAGCATAAAACAAATCAAATAGGTACAATGTGTGAAGAAATGGAGAAAAGGAAAAATCAGTGCAGAAAAATAAGAAAAAGCAAGAGTGAGGTTGGTGCCTACAGTTCACAGCATGTGATAAGGACTGAGCATTTACTCTATTATTTGGTTACCAAAACGCAGGCTGTGAAGGCCTACACACACCAGATTGTCGCAGACTTGGCTCTGAGCTTTCCTGCAGCCAATACAAACAGGGAGACAAAACAGAATTGCCATTCTGGGAGCTAGATGTCTATGCTGATCCTGCCTGTGACTAAAGTCAGAATCCAGGCTAAGCCACACAGGTCCTGACACTCTGGAGGATCTGTCTGGTGGGTCTGGGAACAGGGGAGAAGTGAGAGAGGAAGTGGCAAGGAAAGATGCAGAGGCAGAGCCTGGGAGCTAAGGCACAGCGCCAGGTGGGACTGACATGGCACCAGGAACCCCTCCTGCAAGGATCTGTCCTGATTCAGGTCATCTGCATCCTGTATCTCTAGGGAATGAGACTGCACATCTGCAACTGACCAGGACTGTTCAATGTTTCTTCCACCCCCCGATCTCATGCCCACTCAATCCCTTGGATGTGGGCTGGGGAAATACTTAAGCTGAATGTTGCTGTGACCCATTTGACGGCACGTTACCAGTGTGGGGGATGACCCCCCATGACTGCAAGAAGTGGCCCAGATGTCAGAAGAGGGTACCACCCTGAGGTCCCTAATAAGAAGGAATTGAGGATTAGGCTAGCTGTAAGGGTTTTCTGGACAAAATAGACCCCAACCAACCCACAGGATATCTGTCCAAAACTCCATGTGCATAAGGCTGAGTGATGGGCTGAGGTAAGGCCCCTCCTAGACTCAGGAACAAAACCCATGCCAAAGAAAAGGTGAGACTCCCTCCCTTGATGAAGAAAACTGCCCCATTAGAAAGTAGGAGAGAGTAGCTCTGTGTGCCAAGTAGTCCTGAGCAGAGAACTACCCATGAATCTGAAAGAGGGTGCATGCTGGAGTCACTGGGTAAGGAGAAGGATGGAGGTGATGTGGTTTTGGTGGTTTAACAGATTAGAGGTTTTCCTAATGGTGAAACCTGCTAGAGCGAAGGGGGGGTCTGCCTGGAGATGGCCTCAACACTGGCTCAAAAATAAGATGAATGGTAAGGAATTCTCCTTACAGGACACCTACTGAAAACTGCATTTAGTTGAAAGCAGAGCATCTGGTAAATTCTAAACTCATGTTGTGACAATTTCACCTCTGAGGTGATGGCAGATGTGATCGGGGACGAGTCATCAATGATTTCTGTCCAGTGGTACAGAATCGCTCACTGAAGGCCAAGTCCTTGGAGAACAGGGGAGAATCCGAGAAAGTAAGGTCAGATTGTTGGCATCTGCCCTCAGCTTCAGGAGGGAAGACTGCAAACAGTTTCGAGAAAAAGAGTCATGATCCTGTGAACTGAGATACCAAACAGGAAAATGATTCAGAAGGGTTAGGAGACTGTCAGCAATAAAATCCCAGCTATAAACTCACAAATGATCCTTTGGAAGCATTAAGAATATAGCTAAAGAGCCTGGGGAAGCAGCTCAGCAGGGGCTGCAGGGAGCTCAAATTTCAGATCATCTCTGAGGATGTAGCCAAGGGCACCCAGCCAAGGGCAGATAGAAGGGAGGGGCCAGCCTGAAGATGATGTTGGCAAATGAGAGTGCAGGAGCTAAGGAAGGCAGAACACACTAAGGCCAGAAGGCAGGAAACACTTTGACCCAGTGCTTAGGGCAGAGTGGGGAATGCTCACAGTGGCAGAAAGAATGAGATTCATCACCATGCATTCTGACAGAGAGAACAGGGAACAAAACATGAGAGTGAAAGGAACATAAGTCATTGGGGAACAATTAGGCCCAAGATGGGCTTCAAGGCATTTTACAAGGTCTCTCCCAGTCCCTTGTGGACCAGGTGGCAGAATCCTTAAATGGACTGGCAGCAGGCTGGGATGTCTAATCCCCCGGAATGCTGATGGCTGGATCTGGTCCTGACAGCAAGTTCGTGTAGACTCAATGAGGAGCCCCCTTCCAGGAGAGAGTGAGTCTCTGCAAGAGGCACAGGTCACCAAAGAAAAACACAGTACCTGTATCTTCCTCTACAAAAGGGTGCAACACACAGAAATGCTTGACTTTTACAGAGAGACTCTGACTAACCATTCACAGTTGTATCCCTAGAGCCTGGAATGGTGGTGCCTGGCACACAGCAATAAATATCTGCTGAATGATTAAATGCAAAAAGGATGAGAAGAGAAAAGAAAGTGGAAAGTGTAGGGGCCAGATTTAAGAATCAACAAGCCAGAAAGTAGCATCCAGGCACATTTTGGGAGACACCTAGCCAGGCAGGACTACCACCCAGGGCCTGCTTCTCCAATAACCTCTGGAGGGAAACAGAGAGTCTTGGTGGGCACAGGCATGCTGGAGTCCAGTGCAGAGCTGGCATCGGGACCTCAGCCGCCTCCCGGGGGCAGGCCTCTCACCTTGTCCCAGATCTGCTCACTGGTCCCCAGAGTGCTCCCCACCAGAGGGTTGACCCCTGCACAGCACACCAGGAAGTCGACGCCCCCACAGTGCTCCAGGGCCTGCGGAGAGAGCTTGGGTGAGTGTGCAGATGGCCTAAGGAGGGCTCTCCCTCCCAGGGCAGTCCAGGTCATAGGGCCTTTAGGCAAAGCTTGCAGAGCAGATGCTTCAGCCAGAAATGGTTACAAGGCTCCTGTGAAAACCAAACTCTCCTGAAGGAAAGTGACCTAGGTGTCCCAAGGGCAGGCTCCTGGGGCCAGGCACTGAGAGAGGAAGGTCCCTCTGGGGACCTCCCTCACCCCTTCAGACTCTTCCTCCACAATGATTCTTCCAGGGCCTGGGGGTGGGGTGAGGGTCCTCTCACGAACAGGCCACTTTCCCGAGGGACCTTCTGGACAGCAAGGTCAGCCTGGGCAGTCACGGTCTCAGGACATATTCTAGACCCCCTCCCAGGTCTGAGCAGTGAAGGAAAGGTTCTGCATTTTCCCCTCTCTGTGTCCTTCCACCACCTGCCCCCTCACTGTGGCCACCAGCCGCTCCCGGTCCTCAGCCTTCCCCACGTGGCACACAATGCCTGCCACGCTCAGTCCCTCCCTCTGCAGCTGGGCCACAGCCCGGTCCACGTTCTGCTGCTTCCGGCTGCTGCTGACCACGTGGGCCCCGTCCTGGGCCAGACGCCGGGCGATGGCAAAGCCGATCCTGGATGCAGAAATGGAGGGCACAAGTCAGCCTCAGCCTCTCCCCACTGTCCTTCCTCTACCCAGTTCTGGAAATCAGCAAATAAAGCTGGGTCTTGCTTTGAAACTCTGAGTCCTTGTGGAAGCCACAAGGACCCTGTGAGGGGTCAGGACCCATGGGCAATCCAGCACTCACCCACTGGTAGACCCTGTGACCACGGCTACCCGTTCAGCCAGGATGCCCTTCCGGTCTATCCCAGTGCTGCTCATCCTCACAGAAAGCCTAGCACAGGGATGAAACCAGCCCCACTGGCCCCGGGCCACTGCTGACAGCATGGTGGTTGGTGTCTGCGATGCTTCCTGCTGAATCAGGCCTAGGGCAAATAATCAGTTTCACTTATCACTGATGCCTCAGTGAGCATGAAAGTAATCTACCCTCCTCCTTCCTCCAGACAGACAAGGCCAGCAACAGAGAGTGGCAGAGAGTCAGGTTGGTTAGGGTAAATTTCAAACATGAACCTCAGGTCAGGAAAGCAATCCATGAACACTCCTAAGCTATAAAACTGGGGAAATTATTCACAAATTAAAATGTGAGACTCAACATTCGGTAGACAAGGGTGATTTTTCCATTCATTGCATAGCAAACATTGAGCACTGGCAATGTGTCAGGCACCGGGCAGTAGAGGTGGGGACACCCTAGTAAACCACGGACTCAGCCCTGAACCCCACCCATGCACCTTCCCAGTTAAATGAGGATGCCAGGCACCAACAATTATGCCAGTAATTAACTGCTTCTGTGTCTGGAATTGGTGGGTTCTTGCTCTTGCTGACTTCAAGAATGAAGCCGCAGACCCTTGCGGTGAACATTACAGTTCTTGAAGATGGTAGGTTCAGAGTTGTTCGGTCCTCCTATCCAGAGTTGTTCATTCCTCCTGGTGGGTTTGTGGTCTTGCTGGCTTCAGGAGTGAAGTTGCAGACCTTCACAGTAACCTTCACAGTAACTTAACAGCTCTTAAAGGCAATGCATCTGGAGTTGTTCTTTCCTTCCGGTGCGTTCGTGGTCTCACTGGCCTCAGGAGTGAAGTTGCAGACCTTCACGGTGAGTGTTATAGCTCTTAAAGGCAGCACAGACCCAAAGAGTGAGCAGCAGCAAGACGTATTGCGAAGAGGGAAAGAACAAAGCTTCCACATAGCGGAAGGGGACTCCAGCTGGTTGCCCGCTGCTGCCTCAGGTGGCCTGCTTTTATTCTCTTATCTGGCCCCACCCACATCCTGCTGATTGGTCCATTTTACAGAGACCTGATTGGTCCATTTTACAGAGAGCTGATTGGTCCATTTTACAAAGAGCTGATTGGTCCATTTTGACAGAGTGCTGATTGTTGCATTTACAAACCTTTAGCTAGACACAGAGTGCTAATTGGTGTGTTTACAATCCTCTAACTAGATACAAAAGTTCTCCAAGTCCCCACCCTATTAGCTAGACAGAGTGCTGCACCCTTGCCTCTCCTCCTAGACCACAAGGAGGACCAAGAAAAATCGGATTTAGTGGCCCTTACTGATGCATTCTCAAAAACCTGTTAGAGTCCTAAGCATTCTCCTGTTAGTATTGGGAACTTACCCATGTCCTATAATGATGTTATGCCCCAAAAATGAATTGTAGGGCCATACCCTGAGGGAGGAAAGGGATCTCCAGGGTTGGAAGAGTGACACCTTTTGTCCTCACTTATATGACTAGGAAGGATACAATTTCTGAGACTCCCCATATCCTAGTTTCAAGAATAGCTTTTGCTGGGCCTGCTTGTCTGAGGAAGGATCCTAAAATCCAAGATAGTCCCCCCTACAATGGGGCTTTGGGCAAAAATTATATCTTTCCGATTGGTGAGCCCAGATGCCTAAAGAAGGTAACAGAGTCCTGAAATTTATACTAGAAATCATTATTATAGGAGAAACTAGAAAAGCACCAGAGACAGGGAGTGGTTTTTTAGAAGCAGGACTAGCCTTGGAGAAGAGAGGCAAGAGGAAGTGTGTCTGGCAGCCATTAGGACCCAGGGGACAAGGGTCAGGATAGATAGGACAGATGGGCGAGTCTCACTTGAGCGACATGACTTTGAGAGTTCTGCTCGTGGCTGCAGGGTCAACCAACTTGTTGGGACCCCAGAGCTGAATGGCTTTCCTCTCTGTCGACCCTCAGCTCAGCCCAGAAGTACAGGAAAAGCAGAAGCTGCTTCCAGGCAAACCAACGTTCCCAACTCCGAAGAGTTGGGGGTTGTTAAGAGAGCCCTTTCCCAGAAAGCCTGACACCCATGTCTTTAGTCCACCAGCCATGCTAGTCGCTTTTAACTGGCCAACAGGTGCCCGTTATTTAGCCCCCAAACTCTAAGGAAAAATAGGACAGAACAGGAAGTGAAAGGGGTCTGATGGTACTCACCACTTGGTGATAGTCTCCCAGCTTGGTGATAGGCAATGGTCTCACCACTTGGTGATAATCTCACCGCTTGGCAATAGGCAATAGCCCCTTTGTGGTAGCCAAAATGTGTCTGGAATTGGTGGGTTCTTGATCTCACTGACTTCAAGAATGAAGCCGTGGACCCTCGGGTGAGTGTTACAGTTCTCAAAGATGGTGTGTCCAGACTTGTTCGTTCCTCCTGTCCAGAGTTGTTCGTTCCTCCCAGTGGGTTTGTGGTCTTGCTGGCTTCAGGAGTGAAGCTGCAGACCTTCACAGTAACTGTTACAGCTCTTAAAGGTGGCACATCTGGAGTTATTCATTCCTTCCAGTGGGTTCGTGGTATTGCTGGGCTCAGGAGTGAAGTTGCAGACCTTCGCAGTGAGTGTTTCAGCTCTTAAAAGCAGCACGGACCCGAAGACTGAGTAGCAGCAAAATTTATTGAGAGGAGCGAAAACACAAAGCTTCCACAGCATGGAAGGGGACTCAAGTGGGTTGCCGCTGCTGGCTCCAGTGGCCTGCTTTTATTCCCTTATCTGGCCCCACCCACATCCTGCTGATTGGTCCATTTTACAGAGACCTGATTGGTCCATTTTACAGAGAGCTGATTGGTCTGTTTTACAGAGAGCTGATTGGTCCATTTTGACAGAGTGCTGACTGGTGCATTTACAATCCTGTAGCTAGACACGTAAGTTCTCCAAGTCCCCACCAGATTAGCTAGACACGGAGTGCTGATTGGTGCATTTACAAACCTTTAGCTAGACACAGAGTGATGATTGGTGCATTTACAAACCTTTAGCTAGACACAGAGTGCTGATTGGTGCGTTTACAAACCTTTAGCTAGACAGAAAAGTTCTCTAGGTCCCCACCTGACCCAGAAGCCCAGCCAATTTCACCTCTCAATGACACTCTCCGTGGGACTTTGCAGCACCTAGCCAGGGCACTCTGGTAGCCCAGAGGGAGCTCGTCCCCCAATCAAGCCCAGCACGTGCCAGCCTGTGCTGGTTCTGGGTGAGTGCAGGGCTGAGCCCATGCCCACCTGGAACCTGCGCCAGCCCGTGAGTGCCATGTGCAGCCCCAGCTCCTGCCCACACCTCTCCCTCCACACCTCCCCGTGAGCAGAAGGAGCCAGCTCCGGCCTCAGCCAGCCCCAGAGGGGACCCCACAGCACAGCGGTGGGCTGAAGGGCTCCTTGAGCATGGCCAGAGTGAACGCTGAGGCGGAGAGTGAGTGAGGGCTGCTGGCACATTGTTACTTCTCACTTCTAGCTGAAAAAGCGAAACCAACAGAAACTCTCATTCAATGCTGGATACAGGGTAAGTACAATTGAAAGGTGACAATGTACTAGGAGCCCTCACTCTCAGTGCCTCCTCAGCCTTGGTGTCCACTCTGGTGGCACTTGAGGAGCCCTTTAGCCCACCACTGCACTGTGGGAGCCCCTCTCTGGGCTGGCCAAGGCTGGAGCCAGCTCCCTCTGCTTATGGGGAGGTGTGGAGAGAGAGGCATGGGCGGGAACTGGGGCTGCACGCAGTGCTCACAGACCAGTGCGAGTTCCTGCAGGTGTGGGCTCAGTAGGCCCCACACTCAGAGCAGCCAGCCGGCACCGCGGGCCCAGGGCAGTGAGGGGCTTAGCAGCTGGGCCAGCAGCTGTGGTGGGTGCACCAGGTCCCCTAGCAGTGCCAGCCCGCCCCTTGCTCCATGGCACTAGGTCTCATCAACCGCCCAGGGGCTGAGGAGTATGGGTGCATGGTGTGGGACTGGTGGGCAGCTCCACCTGTGGCCCTGGCATGGGATCCACTAGGTGAAGCCAACTGGGCTCCTGAGTCTAGTGGGGACTTGGAGGACTCTTGTGTCTAACTAGGGGATTGTGAATGTGCCAATCAGCAGTCTGTGTCTAGCTCAGGGTTTGTGGATACACCAGTCAGCACCCTGTGTCTGGCTCAAGGTTTGTGAATACACCAATCAGTGCTCTGTGTCTGGCTGACCTAGTGGGGACTTGGAGAACTTTTGTGTCTAGCACTCTGTGTCTAGCTAGAGGATTGTAAACACGTGGGTTAGCACTCTGTGTCTAGCTCAGGGTTTGTAAATACACCAATCAGCACTCTGTGTCTAGTTCAGGGTTTGTAAATACACCAGTCAGTACTCTGTATCTAGTTAACCTAGTGGGGACTTGGAGAACTTTTACGTCTAGCTAGAGGATTGTAAATGCACCAATCAGCACTCTGTGTCTATCTCAGGGATTGTAAATGCACTAATCAGCACTCTGACAAAATGGACCAGTCAGCGCTCTGTAAAATGGACCAATCAGCTCCAATCAGCAGGATGTGGGTGGGGTCAGATAAGGGAATAAAAGCAGGCTGTCCAGCCAGCCAGCAGCAACTGTCTTGGGTCCCCTTCCACATTGGTGGAAGCTTTGTTCTTTTGCTCTTTGCAATAAATCTTGCTGCTGATCACTCTTTGGGTCCATGCTGCCTTTATGAGCTGTAACACTCACCACGAAGGTCTGTAGCTTCACTCCTGAAGTCAGCGAGACCACAAACCCACCCACCGGGAGGAATGAACAACTCCAGATGCACCACCTTTAAAAGCTGTAACACTCACCATGAAGGTCTGCAGCTTCACTCCTGTCAGAGACCACGAACCCACCAGAAAGAAGAAGCTCCAGACACATCTGGACATCTAAAGGAACAGACTCTGGACTACCATCTTTAAGAACTGTAACACTCACCGCGAGGGTCCGCGGCTTCATTCTTGAAGTCAGTGAGACCAAGAACCCACCAATTCTGGACACATAATCACTTTGGGAAATGATTTGGCGTTATATGGAGAAGTTGAAAATATAGATCTCTGACTCTGTAGAGGGAACTAGCATCCTGCAGAAGGAAGGTCATGTGTGCACCAAGAGACTGTACACACACGTTCACAGAAGCCTGCTTAGAATGTTCCAAACTGGAAACAAGTCTATATTAGTTTGTTTTCACACTGCGATAAAGAACTACCTGAGGCCAGGCATGGTAGCTCACACCTGTAATCCCAGTACTTGGGGAGGCCAATGTGGGCATATCCCTTGAGCTCAGGAGTTTGAGACCAGCCTGCGCAACATGGTGAAATCCTGTCTCTACAAAAATTAACTGAGTGTGGTGGTGTGCACCTGTAGTCAACTACTCGGGAGCCAAAGATGGGATGATTGCTTGAGCCCAGGAGGTCAAGGCTGCAGTGAGCTGATATTGCACACCATACTCCAGCCTGGGAGACAGGGCAAGACCCTCTCTAAAAAAAAAAAAAAAAAAAAAAAAACTACCTGAGACTGGGTAATTTATAAAGAAACGAGGTTTAATTGACTCACAATTCCACAGGCTGCACAGGAAGCAAGGCTTGGAAGGCCTCAGGAAACTTACAATTAGGACAGAAGGTGAAGTGAAGCAGGCAGGTCTTACACAGCTGGAGCAGAGCAAAGCAGGAGGTGCTACACACTTTTAAAAAACCAGATCTCATGTCAACTCACTATCGCAAGAACAGCAAGGGGGAAATCTAACCCCCCTGATCCAATCACCTTCCACTAGGCCCCCTCCTCCAACATTGGAGATTACAATTCAACATGAGATTTGGGCAGGGACACATACCTAAACCATATCAAAGTCTATATGCCTATTAATGGTGGAATGGATAAACAAATCATGTTGCATTTCTATAATGGAATACTATACAATAATGAAAATGAATGAACTGAAGCCACACTGAACAACATAAAGGAATCTAAAAAAATATATTGTTGGTCCCGGAGCAAGATGGCCTAATAGGAGCAGCTCCAACCTCCAGGTCCCAGCGTGAGCAACATAGAGGACGGGTGATTTCTGTATTTTCAACTGAAGTACTGGGTTCATCTCACTGGGGAGTGCTGGACAATCGGTGCTGGTCAGCTGGTGCAGTCTGACCAGTGAGAGCTGAAGCAGGGCGAGCCATTGCCTCACCTGGGAAGTGCAAGGGGGAAGGGAATTCCTTTTCCTAGCCAAGGGAAACTGAGAAACACAACACCTGGAAAATCGGGTAACTCCCACCCTAATACTACGTTTTACCAAGCGTCTTAGCAAATGGCAAACCAGGATATTATATCCCACACCTGGATGGGAGGATTCCACGCCCACAGAGCCTCCCTTGTTGCTAGCACAGCAGTCTGAGATCTAACTGCAAGGTGGCAGCGAGGCTGGGGGAGGGGTGCCCACCATTGCTGAGGCTTAAGTAGGTAAAAAAAAGCTGCCAGGAAGCTCGAACTGGGTGGAGCCCACCGCAGCTCAAGGGGGCCTGCCTGTCTCTGTAGACTCCACCTCTGGGGACATTTGTTTACCATAACTAAACAAAAAGCAGCAGAAACCTCGGCAGAGGTAAAGGATCCTGTCTAACAGCTTTGAAGAGAGCAGTGGATCTCTCAGCATGGAGTTTGAGATCTGAGAACGTACAGACTGCCTGCTAAAGTGAGTCCCTCAACCCTGAGTAGCCTAAGTGGGAGACATCCCCTACTAGGTGCAGACCGACACCTCACACCTCGCTCAGTGGGGTACACCCCTGAGACAAAGCTTGCAATCTCCAACAGACCTACAGCTGAGGGTCCTGACTGTTAGAAGGAAAACTGACAAACAGAAAGGACACCCATACCAAAACCCCATCAGTTCGTCACCGTCATCAAAGATGAAAGGCAGATAAAATCACAAAGATGGGGAAAAAGCAGGGCAGAAAAGCTGGAAATTCAAAAAATCAGAGCACATCTCCCCCTCCAAAGGAATGCACCTCATCACCAGTAACGGATCAAAGCTGGACAGAGAATGACTTTGACGAGCTGAGAAAGAAGGCTTTGGTTGATCAAACTTCTCAGAGCTAAGGAGGAACAATGTAACCAGTGCAAAGAAAGTAAAAATATTGAAAAAAGAATGGAAGAATGGATAACTAGAATAATCAATGCAGAGAAGGCCATAAACGAACTGATAGAGATAAACACCATGACACGAGAAATACGTGACAAATGCACAAACTACAGTAATCGACACGATCAACTGGAAGAAAGAGTATCAATGATTGAAGATCAAACAAATGAAAAGAGCAAGAAGAGAAGTCTAGAGAAAAAAGAAGAAAAAGAAATGAACAAAGCCTCCAAGAAATTTGGGATTATGTGAAAAGACTAAATCTTGTCGGATTGGTGTGCCTGAAAGTGAGGGGGAAAATGGAACCAAGTTGGAAAACACTCTTCAGGACATCATCCAGGAGAACTTCCCCAACCTAGTAAGGCAGGCCAACTTTCAAATTCAGGAAATACAGAGAACGCCACAAAGATACTTCTCGAGAAGAGCAACTCCAAGACACATAATTGTCAGATTCACCAAAGTTGAAATGAAGGAAAAAATGTTAAGGGCAGCCAGAGAGAAAGGTCGGGTTACACACAAAGGGAAGCCCATCAGACTAATAGCAGATCTCTCGGCAGAAATTCTCCACGTCACAAGAGAGTGGGGGCCAATATTCAACATTCTTAAAGGAAAGAATTTTAAACCCAGAATTTCATATCCAGCCAAACTAAGTTTCATAAGTGAAGGAGAAATAAAATCCTTTACAGACAAGCAAATGCTTAGAGATTTTGTCACCACCAGGCCTGCCCTACAAGAGACCCTGAAGGAAGCACTAAACATGGAAAGGAACAACCAGGACGAGCCATTGCAAAAACATGCCGAAAGGTAAAGACCACTGATGCTAGGAAGAAACTGCATCAACTAATGAGCAAAATAACCAGCTAATATCACAATGACAGGATCAAGTTCACACATAACAATATTAACCTTAAATATAAATGGACTAAATTGTCCAATTAAAAGATACAGACTGGCAAATTGGATACAGAGTCAAGACCCATCAGTTTGCTGTATTCAGGAGACCCATCTCATGTGCAGAGACACACATAGGCTCAAAATAAAGAGATGGAGGAAGATCTACCAAGCAAAGGAAAAACAAAAAAAAGCAGGGGTTGTAATCCTAGTCTCTGATAAAACAGACTTTAAATGATCAAAGATCAAAAGAGACAAAGAAGTCCATTACATAATGGTAAAGGGATCAATTCAACAGGAAGAGCTAACTATCCTGAATATATATGCACCCAATACAGGAGCACCCATATTCATAAAGCAAGCCCTTAGAGCCTTACAAAGAGACTTAGAGTCCCATACAATGATAATGGGAGACTTTAACACCCCACTGTCAACATTAGACAGATCAACGAGACAGAAAGTTAACAAGGATATCCAGGAATTGAACTGAACTCTGCACCAAGTGGACCTAATAGACATCTACAGAAATCTCCACCCCAAATCAAGAGAATATACATTCTTCCCAGCACCACATTGCACTTATTCCAAAATTGACCACATAGTTGGAAGTAAAACACTCCTCAGCAAATGAAAAAGAACAGAAATTATAACAAACTGTCTCTCAGACCACAGTGCAATCAAACTAGAACTCAGGACTAAGAAACTCAATTAAAACCACTCAACTACATGGAAACTGAACAACCTGCTCCTGAATGACTACTAGGTACATAAGGAAATGAAGGCAGAAATAAAGATGTTCTTTGAAACCAATGAGAACAAAGATACAACATACCAGAATCTCTGGGACACATTTAAAGCAGCGTGTAGAGGGAAATTTATAGCACTAAATGCCCACAAGAGAAAGCTGGAGAGATCTAAAATTGACACCCTAACATCACAATTAAAAGAACTCAAGAAGCAAGAGCAAACACATTCAAAGCTAGCAGAAGGCAAGAAATAACTAAGATCAGAGCAGAACTGAAGGAGATAGAGACACAAAAAACCCTCCAAAAAATCAATGAATCCAGGAGCTGGTTTTTTGAAAAGATCAACAAAATTGATAGACTGCTAGCAAGACTAATAAAGAAGAAAAGAGAGAAGAATCAAATAGATGCAATAAAAAATGATAAAGGCGATATCACCACTGACCCCACAGAAATACAAACTTCCATCAGAGAATACTATAAACACTTCTATGCAAATAAACTAGAAAACCTAGAAGAAATGGATAATTTCCTGGACACTTACACTCTCCCAAGACTAAACCAGGAAGAAGTTGAATTCCTGAATAGGCCAATAGTAGCCTCTGAAATTGAGGCAATAATTAATAACCTACCAACCAAAAAAAGTCCAGGACCAGATAGATTCACAGCCGAATTCTACCAGAGGTACAAGGAGGAGCTGGTACCATTCCTTCTGAAACTATTCCAATCAATAGAAAAAGAGGGAATCCTCCCTAACTCATTCCATGAGGCCAACATCATCCTGATACCAAAGCCTGGCAGAGACACAACAAAAAAAGAGAATTTTAGACGAATATCCCTGATGAACATCAATGCAAAAATCCTCAATGAAATACTGGCAAACCGAATCCAGCAGCACATCAAAAAACTTATCCACCATGATCAAGTGGGCTTCATCCCTGGGATGCAATGCTGGTTCAACATACGCAAATCAATAAACATAATGCAGTATATAAATAGAACCAAAGACAAAAACCACATGATTATCTCAACAGATGCAGAAAAGGCCTTTGACAACATTCAACAGCACTTAATGCTAAAATCTCTCAATAAATTCAGTATTGATGAAACGTATCTCAAAATCATAAGAGCTATTTATGACAAACCCACAGCCAATATCATACTGAAAGAGCAAAAACTGGAAACATTCCCTTTGAAAACTGGCACAAGACAGGGATGCCCTCTCTCACCACTCCTATTCAACATAGTGTTGGAAGTTCTGGCTAGGGCAATCAGGCAAGAGAAAGAAATAAAGGGTATTCAGTTAGGAAAAGAAAAAGTCAAATTGTCCCTATTTGCAGATGACATGATTGTATATTTAGAAAACCTCATATCTCAGCCCAAAATCTCCTTAGGCTGATAAGCAACTTCAGCAAAGTCCCAGGATACAAAATTAATGTGCAAAAATCACAAGCATTCTTATACACCAATAACAGACAAACAGAGAGCCAAATCATGAATGAACTTCCATTCACAATTGCTTCAAAGAAAATAAAATACCTAGGAATCCAAATTACAAGGGATGTAAAGGACCTCTTCAGGGAGAACAACAAACCACTGCTCAGTGAAATAAAAGAGGGCACAAACAAATGGAAGAATATACCATGCTCATGGCTAAGAAGAATCAATATTGTGAAAATGGCCATACTGGCCAAGGTAAATGACAGATTCAATGCCATCCCCATCAAGCTACCAATGACTTTCTTCACAGAATTGGAAAAAACTGCTTTAAAGTTCATATGGAACCAAAAAAGAGCCTGCATTGCCAGGACGATCCTAAGTCAAAAGAACAAAGCTGGAGGCATCACGCTACCTGACTTCAAACTATACTACAAGGCTACAGTAATCAAAACAGCATGGTACTGGTACCAAAACAGAGATATAGATCAATAAAACAGAACAGAACCCTCAGAAATAATACCACGCATCTACAGCCATCTGATCTTTGACAAACCTGAGAAAAACAAGAAATGGGGAAAGGATTCCCTATTTAATAAATGGTGCTGGGAAAATTGCCTAGCCATAAGTAGAAAGCTGAAACTGGATCCTTTCCTTACTCCTTATACGAAAATTAATTCAAGATGGATTAGAGACTTAAATGTTAGACCTAATACCATAAAAACCCTAGAAGAAACCTAGGTAATACCATTCAGGACATAGGCATGGGTAAGGATTTCATGTCTAAAACACCAAAAGCAACAGCAACAAAAGTCAAAATTGACAAATGGGATCTAATTAAACTACAGAGCTTCTGCACAGCAAAAGAAACTACCATCAGAGTGAACAGGCAACCTACAGAATGGGAGAAAATTTTTGCAATCTACTCATCTGACAAAGGGCTAATATCCAGAACCTACAAAGAACTCAAACAAATTTACAAAAAAAAAAAAAAAAAAAAAAAAAAAAAACCCCATCAAAAAGTAGGCAAAGATACGAACAGACATTTCTCAAAAGAAGATTCATACAGCCAACAGACACATGAAAAAATGCTCACCCTCACTGGCCATCAGAGGAATGCAAATCAAAACCACAATGAGATACCATCTCACACCAGTTAGAATGGCAATCATTCAAAAGTCAGGAAACAACTGGTGCTGGAGAGGATATGGAGAAATAGGAACACTTTTACACTGTTGGTGGGATTGTAAACTAGTTCAACCATTATGGAAAACAGTATGGCGATTCCTCAAGGATCTAGAACTAGAAATACCATATGACCCAGCCATCCCATTACTGGGTATATACCCAAAGGATTATAAATCATGCTACTATAAGGACACATGCACACATATGTTTATTGTGGCACTATTCACAATAGCAAAGACTTGGAATCAACCCAAATGTCCATCAGTGACAGACTGGATTAAGAAAATATGGCACATATATACCATGGAATACTATGCAGCCATGAAAAAGGATGAGTTTGTGTCCTTTGTAGGGACATGGGTGGAGCTGGAAACCATCATTCTCAGCAAACTTTCACAAGAACAGAAAACCAAACACTGTGTGTTCTCACTCATAGGGGGGAATTGAACAATGAGATCACTTGGACTTGGGAAGAGGAACATCACATACTGGACCCTATTATGGGGAGGGGGGAGGGGGGAGGGATGGCTTTGGGAGTTATAACTGATGTAAATGACGAGTTGATGGGTACTGACGAGTTGAAGGGTGCAGCACACCAACATGGCACATGTATACATATGTAACAAACCTGCACGTTGTGTACATGTACCCTAGAACTTAAAGTATAATAAAAATAAAAAAGTAAAAAATTAAAATAAAATAAAATATATATACATATTTTTGAGTAAAGAAGTCAGACACAAAAGGATACATGTTATGTGAATCCACAAGTTGCAGCAACAGGTAAAACAATTCTATATTGCTTAAGAAGGCAAACAGGTGACAAAAATAGAAAAATGCAGGGCAGTGATCACCACAAAAGTCAGGAGAGTGGGTATTTCTGGGGTAAAGCTGTGGGGAGGCAGTTATGACTAAGAAGGGGCAAATAGGCTAGGCACGGTGGTTCATGCCTATATTCCCAGCACTTTGGAGGCCGAGGCAGGTGGATCACTTGAGGTCAGGAGATGGAGACCAGCCTAGCCAACATGGTGAAACCTCATCTCTATGAAAAATACAAAAATGAGCCAGGTGTGGTGGCATCTGCCTATAGTCCCAGCTACTTGGGAGACTGAGGCAGAGGCAGGAGAATCGCTTGAACCCAGGAGTTGGAGGTTGCAGTGAGCCAAGAGTAAGCCACTGCACTCCATGCTGGGTGACAGAGGCAGACTCCGTCTAAAAAAAAAGGAGGGGGGGCAAATTAAAGAGCTTCTAGGGTGCTGACAATGTTGTATTTGATAAGCAAATGATGCTTACATGACGTCCAGGAAGATACATAATATCACCTATGTATGTGTATGCTTTTTATGTACGTGTTATAATTCACAATTTAAAAGTTTAAAAGTAAAGATTACCTCTTCATAGTAAATTTTAAAATTCAAGCAGGTTAAAACTAATTCAAAAACTAAATCCTCCGATTCCCTTCTCAGAAGAAAATCTGCCAGCATCTCAGATACTTTCTCAAAGATGTTCTATGCAAAGGGCTTTGCTTTAAATAAGCAAAACTTTCTGATTTTAAACATTCAGTTCACAGAGGGTTTCCATGGAGTATCCTAGCCAGGAAGCAGAGGATCAGTAATGAGTGTCACATGAGTTCCTTGAATGCTCCACTCCTCCCTCGTGGGGCCCAGGGCTTGAAACACACGAGTGCTCAATAAGGCTGGTGAGATAATCAGGCTGGGAAAGTTGCAGGTATAGGACCTGGAAGACTGAGGAGGATTTTGACACAACAGAATAGATCTTCCTGTTAAGGGGAACAGGCTGAGAGGAGGAATGGAGGGTGTGGATGTCCAGGGTGTTTGGGAGAAAGCAGGGATGCCTATGTGTCTGGAATATAGAGAATGGGGGGCTCATGCCTGAGAAAGCAGACTGCAGTTTTGAATGACTCCAGCAGGCTGGTGCTGATTGAAGCTCTCTGAAGGGAGGTCTGTGGAGCTGGGCCAGTTAAAGCAGCCACAGACAGCCAGGCTGCTGTGTGGAGACCTGTGCCCTCAGGAGGCCCTTCAGAAGGGAAGGGTGTGCCTCTCTAGTTATGCACAGATGTGAAGGCAGGGAGAGGATCCGGCCTGGGAGACTCAGGTATGAAGATATTTCACCATGAACTGGAAAATGCTAGGGTTGCTTCTCTAGGTGACCCTCTTTCACCCAAACCCTAATTTCACAGCTCCTCATTCATGTTAGCCCAGAGGCTCCTGCCTTCCCCCATGTGGGATTCCCATTGGCTTGCCATCCCCTATTCTAATGGAAGAATCTGATCAGCTTCCTGCTGAGAGAGGGAGGGAGGCAGTGGTTCGAGCAAGGGGTTAGCAGGGCACTCAGGGACTTGGGAGTGTGCTTTTTATGTGGGACCGGACAGTGCCAGGAAGGTGAAGAGAGGCAGGCTCTGGCAGCTCTGGGCCAAGGGGCCGACAGATATGAAATTTCAGGAGGCTCTGGCATGGGATGACTCTGTCTACAGACACTCATCAGTCCCAGACCTGCTCTGGCCACTCCATCACCAAAGGACTCCTGGTTACTAAGCAACCCCTGCCTTACCTGCTGCATCTCCCCTTGTTCCTTAGCAACCCTTGCATAACTCAGTTCCCTCGAGTTAGGGGTCTGTGTCTATAAATTATAAGTGAATGGGTGCTGCTCAGGAATTGTGAAGAAATTTTCTATTAAATATCAGTCTATACTCAGTGTCAAAATGCAGGCGACCAAATGCTCTGCTTCGGGAAGGAAGCCTTGGTTTCCGGTTTATGTCTCTTCTGATATTGTATTTCCAAACACAATCTTTGCAGGTCCTAGACCTCCCTGCTCTTTCCTCCCAGCTGCTTCCACTCTGCCTGCTGTTGCTCTCGCTTTCTCTCTCACACGCCCTCTCTCCTTCCTGCAAGGTCATATTTACAGCCTTGCATTTCGTGGAGACAATAGGTTTCAGCTCCTGATTGGTCTACCTTTTCTAAACAGGACACCAGATTCTGAACATTGCTATGCGCCCCTGGGGAACTCCTCTGCCTCTGCTGCGAGCCTAGATTAACCCCCTTTGGAGGTTGAGGGGAATCCAGTCTCCTTGACTGCGAGGACAGCAGGAAAAAGAGGACTCGCCTTTTGTCGGGACAGGACGCCCCCTGCTGGAAGGCTGGAGTAACAGCACCTCTGAGAAACGTTCCTGTCTCAGCAAGTCTGGCTGTCCCCTTTCTGGCTTCTAACCGTTCTCACCAAGCCCTGCTTGTCTGAACTTGCCTCAATGTGGTTTGCAGGAAAGCTGACCTATTGTAAGGAAAGGCAACTCTATCTGGCCTGTTGCAGGTAAACAACCTGCAGAAATGAAGTCAGGCCTCCTCTGTCTCCCCTGCTTCCCCTTCCCATGTAAAGCCCCTCTTTTGGCTGGGAGGATGGGAAGAGTGAGCAGCTTCCAAGGCCTCTAGTTCACCCTTCGCCACTCACTCATGCTTTCCCCGAAACAGTCAGCTGGGTCAGCTGGAGCAGAATTGACCACAGGTCCTGGGAGCGTAGAATGGTCCCTGAGTTCGGCATTGCCCACTCGGATACACCTTTCCATGCTGATCAATTCAGATGCCCAAATTTGGGGTGGGGAAGCTGAATGGACACACCCTTAACCCAGTCCCATCTTGGAGGTGAATGGTCTTCAGCACTGGTCCAAAGAGAGAAGAGAAGGGAAACAGAAGGGGGTGGGGGGTGGGTGGAGGAAGAAAACAAAGATTGGAGGAGAAAGAATGAGAGACATGGAAGAGTTAGAAACATTGAAAATCAGAAAAGAAAGAATAATGTAAACAGAAAATAAAATTCTAAGCTCCCCAACGAACTGAAAGCACTCCTCCACTTGGCAAAGGGCATTCCAAAGTCAACCTTAAAAACCAGTGCAGACCATGATGGGAATGTGGGGTTGGACATGCCTCATTATACCCTCCTCCCTTTTGAGTTCAGGCATGACTGACCAGCATTACATTAAAATGGAGATCTTAGGGCTCCAAAAACAGACTTTGTAGCAATAAGATACCAAATTCTAACCTGACTCTAGTATAGCATCACATGACAGATAGCAGGTCCTGAAAAAAACTGAAGTATTTTACACCAAAATGCATTTCTTTGACATTTTTTTGAAATGGCCTTGCAAAGCTGTCTTTTGTGAGGAAAATTTACATCCTATAGAAAATCCCCTTCCCTTTCCAGGTCTTTTCCTGATCCAAGAGAGATTTAACTAAGAGTCTGGCACCTTTTAGGGTCTGATAAAATATATTTACAATCTATTATCTATCAGGCCTACTACCTGGAGGCATCATCTACATAACAAGAACCTTGGCTTCCACAACTCCCCTTATCTTAACTACAAACATTTCTTTCTATTGACCTCAACTCTTTAGGCAGAGCTTAACCCTTTCAACCAGTTGCCAATCAGAAAATCTTTAAATCCACCTATGACCTGGAAGTCCCCACTTCAAGATGTCCTGCCTTTCTGGGCCTAACCAATGTAATTCTTACATGTATTGACTTGTGTATCTGCCTGTAGCTTCTGTTCTCCTAAGATGTATAAAATCAAGCTGTAACCCAACCTCCTTGGGCATATATTCTCAGGACCTCCTGGACCTGTGTCATGGGTCATGGTCCTCACATTTGGCTCAGAGTAAATCTCTTCAAATATTTTACAGTTTGACTCTTTTTCATCAGCACTAAGGAGACATCAACAGAAGCTGTGTGATCTTGGGCAAGTCTGTTCCCCTCCTGCTCCATCCATATCACAGTAAAATAAGGGGTTGACTTGGGTGGTCCAAAGGACTCTGATAGCCCTAAGAGGTTTGTAATGATAATCAAAGAAGAAATAGACTGAGCTGCAGACATCGAGCCAGGAAGAAAGAAGCATCAACATAAAAAGTAAACAGGAGTGAAGATGTGCGGTTCCAGTCATTATAGACCCAACACAAGGCAGTGAAGCACAGCAGCCCCAACCAGAACCACATCATGCCTGCCCTGGGCACTGGTGATGCTGGCCCAGGCTTACCTTGTTGTACACCTGTCTGTCTGGAGTGCAGGTCGGCAGCCCTTCTGTCAGGCAGTCTGCAACTGAGTATGAGGATGTGAGTAAGCAGCAGGCTGGATTTCAGGCACTGCAGATTCTATCTGAACAACTCAAAGATTCCTGGAATTTATAGCCCCAGAATTCAGAAAGGCGGGAGGAGGGTTTCTGAAAAGGCCGCACCCATGCCTTGGGAGGAAACCTAGGGGAAGTGCAGGACTCGTTGTCTGAGTAATATTCTGCAGAATGCTGCACATACCACTTAACAAGCATAACCAGCAAAGGAGTACAGCTGCTTGCCGCTTGTGGAAAGAAGTCAAAATAATAGTAGTTAGGATAAGAGGGAGCAAGATGTCTTTATTATCCATGCTAGCAGGGGAAGAGTAGAAAACAATTCCACTCTTCAATTTGTGAAGGGAACATAGGAGTTTTCAAAGAAAGGGTTTGGAATGCAAAATATGACTATATAGTATTAATAATATAATAATATAATTATCAAATTATTTAAATCATTATAACTACGCTCAAACACATCTTTAGTAATAAAAATAGGAACCATTAAAATCAACACATTTTTGCCAATGAGAAATAAGTTTATTTATTCCTGTAGCGTAAAAATCCATCCTTCAGGATTCAGTGAACTCTTGGAAAGCATTTTCTGCATCCCGCTGGTTGTGGACGTGTTTTCCCTGCAAAAAGTTGTCAAGATACTTGAAGAAGTAGCAGTCAGTTGGCGAGATGTCAGGTGAATATGACAGATGAGGCAAAATTTGAAAGCCCAATTCATTCAACCTTTGAAATGTTGGTTGTGCAATGAGTGGCTGGACGTTGTCGTGGAGAACCGGGGCCTTTTCTGTTGCCCGATGCCCGCTGCAGGTGTTGCAGTTTTCAGTGCATCTTATCACTTTGCTGAGCGGTCTTCTTACAAGTAATGGCTTTGCCAGGATTCAGAAAGCTGTAGTGGATCAAACCAGCAGCAGACAACCGCACAGTGACCATGACCTTTTTTTGGTGCAAGATTGGCTTTAGGAAGTGCTTTGGAGTTTCTTCTCAGTCCAATCACTGAGCTAGTCATTGCTGGTTGACGTATAAAACTCACTTTTCATTGCACATCATGATTCAACTGGAAAGTAGTTCATTGTTATTGCATAGAATAAGAGAAGATGACACTTTAAAACAATAATTTTTTGACTTTCAGTCAGCTCATGAGGCACCCATTTATTGAGCTTTTTCACCTTTCCAATTTGCTTCAAATGCTGAATGTAGAATGGTCAGCAACTTCTAATGTAGTTGTAAGAGGATCAGCTTCAGTAATTGCTCTCAGTTTGTCATCAACTTCCAATGACCGGCCACTACACTCCTCATCTTCAAGGCTCTCATCTCCTTTGCAAAACTTCTTGAACCACCACTACACTGTATATTTGTTAGCAGTTCCTGGGCCAAATGTTTTGTTTATAACGATGTGAATTGTTTCCACTGCTTTACGACCCATTTTGAACTCAAGAAAATTGCTCAGATTTGCTTTTTGTCTAACATCATTTCCATAGTCTAAGTATAAAATAAACAGCAAGTAACAAGTTATTAGCAAAAAAAAAGCAAAGCAATAAATGCACATTAAAATGATGTATAGCATAAGCATATTTATTTAAGAACGTATTCCAATATCAAACGGCAAATTTCAACAATGCAAAAACCACAATTATGTTTGCACCAACCTAACGATCAAGTCAGTCTTCAGCTGGGAGTGAGTTCTGTCCCTGATGTAATCTTTTGTTGGAGAGAATTCCAGAGCTTTCTGGTCCCTATCAGGATCTGAGACCTGAAGATGTTACTACTAGGGAACATATGAGTCACATTGCACCAAAGTATGTTAGCAACAGCAAATCAATATGGGTCTGCAGTAACCTCAGTTTTTGCCTCCTCAGAAGAAAGAATTCGACTGAGGGGCATAAGGCAGAGTGAGAAACTGGGGGAACTTTTTGAACAGGAGTGGAAGTTCATTAAAAAGCTCTAGTGCAGGAATGAAAGAAAGTCAAGTGCACTTAGAAGAGGGCCAAGCAGGTGACTTGAGAAATCAAGTGCCCAGTTTGACCTTTGACTTGGTGTATTATATGTTGCCATGCTTCCGGGGTTGTGTTACTTCTCCCCTGATTCTTCCCTTGGGGTGCGCTGTCCGCATGCACAGTGGTCTGCCAGCACTTGGGAGGGGCTGCACGCACAGTGTGTTTACTGGAGTTGTACGCACGCTCACTTGAGGCATTCTTCCCTTGCCAGTCAAGTGTTCTTAGAAGAAGGTCATATACTAAACTCCGACATTTTGCCTCTTGATGTGCATGCTTGAACCCACTCACCCAACTCCTGAGATCTTATCAAGAAGCTGCTGATCACCAGCTTCAGGTGTTTCTATCTATTGGGAGACAGCCTTTCCCTGGCACCAGCTGTGACCAATTATTATTTTAGAGAGACAGTATAACAACTATCTGACTATCACCTGATGGTCTCCTGACATTCCTGGATGGGTGGGAGGCCTCTCCTACCCTGTTCATGTCTACCTGACTACCTACTGTAAACACTTCCCCCATCAAGAGTTCATCCAAGACTTCCAATTCTTTGGGGAAAATGGACAAAGATCAGTCTTCTGTAGCTACCTCCTGCTGACAGATGGGCAGTGGTGGTTGTTCTGTGAGTCTTGGCCTCCTGCTAGCTGTCAGGGCAGGGTGGCTCCATGGGTTGGTGAAAGCAGTATTCAGCCAGGTCCAAGGGAGGCAGGGGCAGAATTTCACCTCTGTTGTGTCCCACTGATGAGCAGTCTAGGGGTCCTCTGTAGAAGGGTGACTACTGAATATTGACAGGATGGTATCCCTCATTGAGGATCATCTGGAGCTTGATGGCCCATCCCTCTTGTTTCTTCTGAGCTGCAGCCAGAGATCACTGGTTGGTTCACAGGAATAAGCAGGGTCAGTCTAAATTGCAAGGAAAAAAAAACTCAAAAGCAACTGATAAAACTAGAATCTAGGGCCGGGCGCGGTGGCTCAAGCCTGTAATCCCAGCACTTTGGGAGGCCGAGACGGGCGGATCACGAGGTCAAGAGATCGAGACCATCCTGGCTAACCCAGTGAAACCCCGTCTCTACTGAAAAATACAAAAAACTAGCCGGGCGAGGTGGCGGGCGCCTGTAGTCCCAGCTACTCGGGAGGCTGAGGCAGGAGAATGGCGTGAACCTGGGAGGCGGAGCTTGCAGTGAGCCGAGATCCCGCCACTGCACTCCAGCCTGGGCGACAGAGCGAGACTCCGTCTCAAAAAAAAAAAAAAAAAAAAAAAAACTAGAATCTAATAACAGGTGTGCCACAGTTCTTGAAACATAATTTTTCTCTCTATTCTCCCTTTTTTTAAACTGAAAACAAATCGTGGTAGGACTGACTTGTTTACAAAATGAGCTTTAGTCTTATTATACTTGGCCTGATTATTTACATAAAATACAGTAAAAATAATTATTTGCTATATAGTCTCCTTTTAAAATGGGCTTTGATGAAACTTTGTTCCATGAGAAATCTCAGATAAGACTTTTTAAAGCCTTAAGACAAGCTGTTGGTTTGTGCCATCAAATACCTGTATGAGTGGGGTAAATTCCTCTCCTCTAGAGGTCCCAGGATAACTTGAGGCTCCTGGACTTGTCAGAAAGTGACATTCTCTACTTATACCACAAGTCAAGAACCCTGTGCAAGAACTGTGTAGACAAGCTACGAGGGCAGTGTTCCCGAGGGGCTTTTATTGGCTCTGTAAGTCAAATTTGATTCCTTAAAGGAAAGCACACCATTCTAGTCAAAACCTTGGTAAAATAATCAGTTTCTCCAATTGTGTCCTGTTGCAAAAGGAAACAGATTCTTATTGCACTTATGCAAATAACTATATTGCCATAACTTAAGAATACTCACAAATAGTTTCCAAATTCTAAATAATTCAGGTAGAAAGAAACTAACATGCTCCAAATTTTGTTTACAGGAGTATATGTTACTTAATTGTTAAAAGCTATAAACTGCTCAGAAGAAAAGTTTTCTTGGCTCTGAAAAACAAAGAATCAGCAATGTTTTCAGCAAAAAGTCACAAAAGGATTATTTCAGTCTTCTATTAGTTCAGTCCATGCAGTTAACTCCTATTCTGCTTGATATTCATAAACATTTCAGCTCTCCATGAGAGTCCTGAAAGTTTTTTCTTCTATTCTAATGTCACAATCTCCAAAGTTATCAGAAACCTGGATTTAAGAACACCCACTAGAGTCCTATAGCGATTATAAAACCACCTTTTACAGAGGTTCAAAAGAATACAAATAATGGTCTGTGGATGACAAAAAGTCTTGGGGCAGCCACAGTCAAAGATGTAATTGACAAGGAAATTTGCTATCTTTGTAGCACACAATAATTTAACATAACAATTACAATTATCACTGGTAACATATACTAACTCATATCAGAATTACAAGGGTTTTACACAATTTTGGTCAAATATTACCTTTGCATTAGTATACTGTTGATGTTAAACATAATTCTTAATAAAACCTTGTAGATAAATCTGTCCAATCTTAATCAGTTTGACCATAAGGTAAGATTTTTATAAACCTTTTATAACCCTTTACAATTTTCTGTTAAAGAACAGAACAAAGCTCTAAGAAAACCATATTGTACTTTTATTCCAGTGTTCAATTTATGGATAAACTGAATAATGCTCCTTTAATTTTAGCTAAACACACAGAATTTCTTTTACAAGATTAGTCTTTCACAGACTTCCTACAACTTGCTCAAATCTTCAGCTTTATTCTGTCTAACTTAAAACCATTATTTAACTCTCTAAACTAGGCAAAAATATCTACCTTGCCATGCCTTCTTATAATGTTTTACCAAAAACACATTCTATTTTCCTTGTACAACTTGCATGTAAAACTGCTTTTCCAGACAAGTTACATTGTTAACTCTTAGCAATTTTTACTTTTGATGAAAATCCTAGTAAGTAAGATATTCTAATTATGTACTAGGTTTGGAGCCTAGAATACCAGACAGAAGTGCAGATAAGGTTTGACTTTCCAGCATAGATAGGGGGCATGACTAACTCTGTATGTCTCAAGACCTTACCTAGAATTTAATAGCTTTAAAGCAGGCAAGTTGTACAGTTTAGAGTCATAGTAGTTGCTTATGACCTTAAAGCATTTAGTAGACCACTAACCTTTAAAATTGTACATTTCTTTCATAAATTCCCTTTCACAAATCTTTTTACGACTTACACATTCTACAACATTCTTGGACTTTCTAATGTGTCCTAAACATCTCTCTTTCTAAACAACCAGTCATTTTACTTTAGGACAAGAATTTATCATACAAGAACCTTTCTCATATAAAATCTCTTTTCTTTATAACCTTCCTCACCAAAAATACCTCTTTATCCTTATAACCTTTGAATTAAACAAAAGTAATTTTCCTTCTGTGAGAAAGTTAAACATTGAACTGCACGTTGCTGCAGGAGTCCCATGAAGGGGGAGCAGATAAAGAGATTGTCTACACACTATAGAAGTTATCCCTCTCAAGAGATTGCTCAGTTAGATTTTTTTTGCTAGGGCTTGTTCAATTAATAGTGGGCTATTTCTAAGCCCCTGAGGTATGAATGTTTAGGTTAAAGATTTAGGTAGCTTTTTGGGAGAAATAGGGCTACCAGAGGGAAAGATGAATTCAAAGATAGGGTAAATATTAAGTAGGCATCCATCTTGGAAAGTCTATTTTTGCCCCGAGGAGGTGTGGGGTATCTAGACATTACCAGGGACTGGTGAGAGAATGGTAATTAGTACCTTAAGTAATATAAAGGGGTGTGGATCCCAACAGGATTTGGAGGAGAGTTGCTTAGAGAAGGAGATTAGCACAGAGGAGGCAGCTCTTAAACCCAAAAGAGAAATTTTAAATTTTGCTTGCCACCTCCCGAGTTGCCCTTGGCTTTGTCCTATTGGTGACAATGACTGATTTGGAAGCCAGCTGGAGTGGAGAGTCCCTTCAGCTCAGGGCCATCAGAGGCTGGGATTCTGTCCCAGGGGCCCTTCAGCCTTCAGGACAGTCCCATCTCCAGTGGTCAAGTTTGTGGCAGACAGGCAAGCCATGTGGGCCTTTTTCCCATTTATCTCATTGGGGCAGTTTGCCTTCCGGAGACCTGGCTTTCAGCACCAATGGCACTTACCTGGAGGAACGTCCTCAGGGCAACCTGGAGGGGACTGGTGGGCTTGCAAAGCAGTTACTGTTCAGCCTGCCTCCAGTCCCTGCATTTCTCTGCCCTGCCCTCCTTATTCTGCTCTCAATTATAAAAGACCAAGGAGGCTAATTGGAGGATTTCCTGCATAAAGGCACTAAGTTCTAAGGCTGACTTTTGTATTTTCTCCCAGCTTATTTTTAGGTCAAACAATATTATAAAGAAAAACTAGGCTGGGCGCGGTGGCTCAAGCCTGTAATCCCAGTACTTTGGGCGAGACAGGTGGATCACAAGGCCAGGAGATCGAGACCATCCTGGCTAACACGGTGAAACCCCGTCTCTACTAAAAAATACAAAAAACTAGCTGGGCAAGGTGGCGGCGCCTGCAGTCCCGGCTACTCGGGAGGCTGAGGCAGGAGAATGGCGTAAACCCGGGAGGCGGAGCTTGCAGTGAGCTGAGATCTGGCCACTGCACTCCAGCCTGGGTGACAGAGTGAGACTCCGTCTCAAAAAAAAAAAAAAAGAAAAACTAGGATTTTGTTTTGTTTTGTTTTAAGGTTTAGGGGAATAAAACTTTTTCCAGTTTTTGGGGATGAGTCCAAGGGACATGTCTTGTGGTCTGGAGACACAATTACCCATCTGTGAAGGGAGAACAGAGGAGGAAAAAGGAAAAAGATGGTGCCCCTTCTTACTTTCCTATTATCCTGAATAGGGTGTCCCCCATTTGTCCTTAGCGTTCTGGAATGAATTGGTCTTACTGTATACCTTTAACCTTGGTACCATCTCATCACAATTACCCACTTGACAACAAAGGAGATACTGGAGTGAACAGCGGGCCCCCTGTTCATCCTTGGGGTTCCAGAATGAAACTGATCTTACCGTGTACCTCTAACCTTGCCTTGGTCTCTGTTCTAATGGTTATCTGTTAGCTTGGGACCAGCCTTTGGTTCTGTCCTATGGGTCTCTTGCTTCTGCAGCCTTGGGTTGGCCTGTATCCTTGTCTCCATGACCTTATAGTGATGCTCACTCAGAGCAACAAAATGATTATCTCTTTTCTCAGATTCCCATTTCCCATGTTCTTTAAGCGGACGAGAAGCCTGTTTTTTGGCTAGCTGCTTCAAGGGGCTGGACTTCCCTCCCTTCGAATATGACCTTGAAGGTCTTGATGCACATTGACAAGGGTGTGGAAGTAATTAGAGAAAGGGAGGCTACTGGAGAAAGTGGAAGGAAGCAAGAGGAAAACTCAAGGAAAGCCTTCTTATGCTCACAAAAATATCAGCCCTTGGATTTGAGAGGGCAACATTTATTTGCCCTCTTGACATAAACGAGTAACCTCCACAGGACATGGAGCTTGGGTTAAGAACTCGCAAATGACAAAGGAAGAATTTCCCTCTCCCCAAAGGAGTGCTAACTCAAAAAAATAAAAGCAGAGTGAGGTCCTATGCAGGCAGACAAACGGCTTCAAATGCCACCAGAAAACTTGGCCCTGGGAGTATAAAAGGAGTGAAGAGCATATTGTGAGTCATAAGAAGCTGGCAGAGCCAGAGTTCCAATTAATGTCTGTCCCAGCAATGAGCCAGTAGACAGGGGAAAGGCTGGAGGTCATCTGTGCTGGTAGAGTAAAAACAAGTATAAATCTCAGGGGATAATCACAAAGGGAGCACAATGTCTTTGCTGCTGAGCAGGTGCATCAAGAGCTGTGGGCACACAAATAACAGGGAGTGTGAGTTTTAAGGCAGAGAAGACAGTCACACAGCATGCAAAGTGAAACCAGAGAAGAAGCAGACTTGCCCCTGAGGCAGAGAGTCAGTGGGTGTGCAAGGCCATTTCAGAATACACACAAGGAAAACTGGAGAATAGACACTGCAGATTTTGGAAAAGAGTGGATTTTAGTTGAGAAAGCAGGGAAACCCCTGGTATTGCATGGTTTTAGGCTTTAGCCCTGCTACTCTTGTGAGCTTTCTCTCCAGGAGAGCCATTACTGCCTCAGAGCTACTCGATGCAGACTCCAAGGTCCTTCCCACCCCCTCAAGCCACCTGTTAGGGTGAACTGAGAGATCAGCCATGGGTAGCGGAGCCTCTGTGGCTAAGAGGAATCATTCTGAGAGCTGGTTAGTAGGCAGGAGAGTGAAAAGAGAGAAGGAAACTGCGTATGGGAGTTGAACACCTCCAGCTGAAGAAGGTGAGATGTAGAGATCTCTTACCACTAGGGAATGTATCCGAGCCACATGGCACCAAATTATGTTAGCAGCAGTGAATCCATACAGGTCTGCAGCAACCTCAATTCTTGCCTCCTCAGGAGAAAAAATTCAACTGAGGGACATAAGGCAGAGTGAGAGACCAAGGCAAGTGTTAGAGCAGGTGTGAAAGATTATTAAAAAGCTTTAGAGCAGGAATGAAAGGAAGTAAAGTATGCTAGAAAGAGGGCCAAGCAAGCAACTTGAGAGATCGAGTGCCAGGTTTGACCTTGGACTTGGGTTCTTATATATTGGCATTCTGCATGTGCAATGGCCTGCCAGCACCTGGGAGGGGCTTCATGTGCAGTGTGTATACTGGAGTTGTACGCACGCTCACTTGAAGCATTCTTCCCTTACCAGTTGAGCATTCCTAGAAGAAGGTCATATACCAGTTAAACTCAGCCATTTTACCTCTTGATGTGCATGCTTGAGCCCACTCACCCACCTCCTGAGATCTTAGCTGGAAGCGGCTGATCACCAGCTTCAGGTGTTTCTATATATTAGGAGATGGCCTTTCCCTGGCACCATCTGTGGCCAATTATTATTTTAGAGAAACAGCGTAACAACTGGTATTCCTGGTGTGGGGTGGGGAGCCCTCTCCTGCCCTGCTCATGTCTGCCTGACTACCTACTGCAACAAAGCTTCTAAGGAAATATATTGCAGATAAGAGAGCATGGTTTGTGCTTAACAAGGATTTACGTAAATAAATGTGTATAAGGCATGGGGGCATAGCATGAGAAAGAAAGGGAGTGGAGGTTCATAGCACATTCTGAGGTTGTATTTTGAGATGAAAGGTAACACATATGGAGTTTGTCTCAAAGTTATATCTTGAGACTGGGAGGAGGAAGAGGGAAAGGAAAAGAAGAAAAAAAGTACAAAGCACAGTTTGAGGGCCCATTCTTGGCTGTCTGGCTGTCCCCAAAGATGCTGTCACATGATGGAAACAGATGAACCCACGAGTCCACAGCCCCAAACTCAAGCAGGCTCCAGACCCCACTTTGTGCTAGGCACCAAGTACTGCAAACACAAAAAATAATGAAAACATAGTTCCTGCCCTCAATAAACTTACAGAAATAAATAAATAAATAAATATCAGCTTATAGTCTAATGGAGGATCAAATAAATGCAATGCAGGGATACATGTCAAAATAGAAGAAGGTCTAAGGTTCAGAGGGTACCCAAGAAAAGCATAATAAAAGGCATGGAGATCACTATGGGATATTTCAGAGGTGGTATCCCTACAATTGGATAAATAGTTCCGGAGTTCAAGACTGAGTTCGTGATAAGGAGAATTATTTGGGGATTATTGGTCATAGGTAGAAGCAGCCTCATTAAGTGGAAGAGAGCTCCCAGGAGCATGAATAAAGTGAAAAGAGAAGAGAGCCAGGACTGGAACTGTGGGAGCCAGCCTCCAGATGGCCACTATGATCCCTGCCCAGTGGTACTCACACACATGTAAGCTCCTTACACCACACCAGAGTTGCCAGACGTAATGGTCCATCACTTCCGAGGTTAGGATGTAAAAAACCAAGTGTTCTGTCTTAGGCTTGCACACTCTCTCTCTCTCTCTCTCTCTCTCTCTCTCTCTCTCAGCACTCTGGCTGCCATATTGGGAGCATCCCTATTGCAAACCCATGTGGTAAAGACCTGAGTCCTCCAGCCAACAGCCAGCGAGGAACTGAGACCAGTGACGAACTAAGGCTTGTTCACTCAATCATGTGAGTGAGCCTGGAAGCGAATCTCTCAGCTTGAGAGATCAATCTTGAGACAACTGCAGCCGTGCTGACAGCATAGCCACAACCTCATGAGAGATCCTAAGCCAGAACTACCCAGCTACAGTGCTCTCAGATTCCTGACTCTCGGGAAGTGTGAGATAACACATTTTCAAGCTGCTAAGTTTTAGGATAATTTGTTATGCAGCAATAGATAACTAACATGGGAACCTTGGTGAGAGGTAACCCACTGAAGAGATAGAGCAGAAAATTCTAAAACATGAGACATTTTAAAAATAAACCAACCATAACTAAAAGAGTATTGTATTGAGACATGAATAAACACATCAAAGGAAAAGAAAGGAGGGTCCAGAAATATACCCGAGCACACTTGGGAATTTAATATATGATAAAGGTGGCATTTAAACTAGTGAGATAAAAGATACATTTATCAATAAATGATGTTGAAACAACCAGGTAGCTCTCTGGGAGAAAACAAATGAGATTAGATCTGCGCCTTTCACACACTACACCAAAATAAATGTCAGATGAATCCGATTTGAATATTTTTTTAAAACCATAAAACTGCAATAATTATTTTTCTTCCACATGAGAAAAAAACTACATAAACAAAGTCAAAAGAAAAGGACAATTTATGTAAAGTTCTAGGATAGACAAAACTCAGCTATAGTGATAGAAATCACATCAGTGATGGGATTTGGGGCACAAGGAAGTTTTCTAGGGTGATGAAAATGTTCTATATCTTGATTGGGCAGTACACTTCAATAGAGTTGATTTTTATAAGAAAGAAAACTGAGTGCAAACACCAGTAGGTCTGACGTTTTAAAAAAGCAAAATCTCTCCATGAGAAATGAGAGTCCTGCATCCTGACCTGTCCCCAACCACTTACTTCTCCTGCGGTGACCTTTCTCAGCCTCCCCTAAGCCTAGATATTCAAGGCTGACTTCCTACAGCATGAGGGACTGTCTTCACAGAGTTGAGATCTGTACATGATACAGTATTACTTTGCTTTGGTCTCTGTACCAGATTGAAGCATTCTCCAGTCTTTGTCTGTGGGAGGAGTTAGTTGACTGGTGGAGTAGTTGGTTGGTTGGCTGGTTGGTAGACTGGTTGGTTGGTTCACAAATTGGAAAGATTAAAAAGCAAGAGATTTCTGTATGGCAAAATCTGGAAGAGAGAAAAGAGGTAAAAAACTGAGAAAAGAAGAAAAAACCCTAAGGAAAAATACTAAGAGTTTATACATTTGAGGAAGTATTGACTATGGTGAAATTTCATAAGACAAAAAGTGTGGAAAAACACTTTTGGGGGAAACGGTGTATGTACATCTCCCTGAGGGGAAGAAAATAAGGTGGAAAAGAAAGTTCTTGAAATAACCTTTTACCATCTCAAGGAAATCCCCCGTAGTAGCCACAGCCTTTGATAGCCACTGGGTAATGTAGAAAGATAGGGGCCTTACTAGAGTCCAGAAACACAGGAAATACTACCAACCTTATGGTGGCTACAGGAGAGGTATGCAAGCACAACTCCAAGGGCTACATTTTGTGCAGCAGTTGTGTGTGTTTAAACACAAAGCCCAAATGCCAGTTGTAACATTTTACAACTTCCCTCCAACTCAATCCCCACTCCCATTATCATAATAGCTCACTAACTGGACCAGCCACAGAGGCATTTATCAGAAGAAAAGTTGGCTGCCTACATGACTTTGCCCCCAGTATCCTCGTGTCAGAGCTTTCTTATCTGCCTATCAGAGCTTCCTTATCCTCTTTATCCTCCTTCCTTATTCTTCCTTATCCTCCTGTCAGAGCTTCCTTATCCTCTAGTGAGCTCTGACTGTCAAAGGTGGCATGCCATACACTTCGGTTAACATCAGTAAGTTGCCAATGGATCTGGGTTCTACTCCACATCTTGGCACTAAAGGCCACCCCCCCATGTCCCCTTTATGAGGTTGCCAGACTTGCAAATCAAAATACAGGATGCCAGGTTAAATTTGAATTTCATGTATACAACAAATAACCTTTTAGCATAAGTATGTCTCAAATATTGCATAGGACATGCATACATTTAAAAAAAACACTGATTTGTGTTTTATTTGCAATTCCAACTTAACTAGGTATTCTGTATTTTATCTAGCAATCATACTCCTTTGCCCTAGTAAGGATTCTCCAGAGAACAGTAACAATTAATTGATCTGGAAAAAAATCTAAATTGTATAAATTTTGTACATCATCCAGAAGAAAAGTGAAGACAAAATATCCTTTATAAATAGATTTAAATGACACCAGTAATAATGAGTACATTCTCCTTGTAACCATTTAAAAAATACAGATAAAACAAAAGTTCTCCAACAGTAAGCCACCAGATCCCTGCACTCTTCTGAAAAGTAAACACAGTTAATAGTGTGTTCTTCTAGAGCTTTTCTATGCATTTGAATACATATATGTAAGCATAGAATATGTAGGCTTGTTCTGTGTGTGCGTGTGTATCATATTGTAAACACTGTTGCATTGTTGTACAACTTTTTGCATGGCAACATATATCTATCTCATTGCTTTGTAAAGCTGCATAACATTCCACAGAATAAATATTACCCTTGTTTAACCGTTATCAAAATGTAGTTAGGGAACCCCTTGGGGAACCCTCTATAGGGTTCCAAGAGGTCAAATTATTTTCATAATAGAAATAGGACATTATTTGCCTTTTATACCCTCACTCTCTCACAAACATACAGTGGAGTTTTCCAGAGGTTACTTGGCAAGTGATAACACCACTGCTCTGACAGCTAATGAAATGTGTATGATGTATACATTGTTTTCCAAATTTTTCTAAAGAAGTAGATTTAGGGTATAAATATATGCTTGTTTGGAGATAACTCAGTTTCTTCTTGTGTTCTCACTGTGTTCTTCCTAGCTGTCTTCAGTTATGCCTGCTATAATTGCAATACTATTGTCTAATAAATTTTTATTTTAAAATTCTGAAATTTTTCTTACATCTATCTGAAAACACAAGAAATAATACACTTTGTCTTGTTTTGTAATAACATTTTAAAATGTTTTTTAAATCCTAATGAATTGTGTAATTTTAACCAAAATTGTTATTAGCCCATTCCTTTACAATATATTTATTCTTATAGTAAAGGATTTATCATTGGCATAAGATGGATTGATTAGATTTGCTTTCTCAACCCCCAGGTGCACCATCCCAGGGTAAAAATACTGAAAAAAAAAATGAAATTAGGTCAGGTGGAGTTGCTTATACCTGTAATCCCAGCACTTTGGGAGGCCAAGGTGGGAAGATTGCTTGAGGCCATGTGTTCAAGACCAGCCTGGGCAACACAGCAAGACCTCACCTCTATTTATTTTTTATATCAATTTAATTTAAAAATAAAATAGATAAATAATAAATTTTTTTAAAAGATGAAATCGGCATATCAGAGGGTTCTCTGACTAGCTGAAGGGAGGGATATATGCCAAAGAAATTGTGAAAAACTAAATAAAAACCAAAAATATAATGAAATCTATATTTCCCTCATCTATATATATAGTAATAGTTTAACTTATTATGTCTTATTCAACAGAATATTTTGAAGAGTATTTTAGCAATACTATTACTAAACTTAACTGTTTACTATAAATAGTTAGTTGCAGCATCATTTTGCTGCCGATCATTCAGAGTTTAGAGAAAAACGAATTCAGCATTTTAAATGTAGATATGGCGAGCTCTTTAAAATCCGAAAATTGTTAGCTTTTCAAACTGGCCGTGAAAAAACACAAAGGGTGGTAAAATTTTCAGTGCTTTTTTTAATTTCATGTTTTTTTCTAGAACAACAGTTCTGATATTTTTTTTGATGACACAAAAGCAATGGTGGGTAAAACTGCTGGCATTTAGCACAAATCAAAGCAGTGGCACCAAATCGTCCCAGTAGTCATTCTGTTCCTTAATGCCACACATTTGCAATGAGGGGGAAAAGCCAGTTTCACTTCAGGTTATTTTCTTAAATCTTGATTCATGAGAACATGTCTTTTCAACAATCTTTGTGAAGAAATGGGAAGTATACATTAAAGGTTTCTGTTGCATACTGGAGAACAATGATATCTCAAGAAACAGTACTTGTACAATCATGTGAGATAGCTGAACTGTCTACATTTTTTATGAAACACGATTTTTACTGGAAAGAATGACAAACTATGATTATTCAGGTCTGAGTATTTTGCAGGTACTTTCGTAGAAATGCAAAGAGACTCTTACTTCAAGAAAATTAGTTGACAATATTTGCTGCCAGTGATAAAATTTGAACTTTCCAGCAAGTGAGAATTGTAAAAAATTTGTATCTGCCATTATGAACTTGACAACTGCCTGATTCTTCCAATGAATTGCAGTGGTTTATACCTGTGAAGCACCTAGCAGCATACCTGGAACATAGCAAGCAGTCATAGGATGGTAACTCTCTCTCTCTTTTTTTTTTTTTTTTTCTGAGATACAGTTTTGCTCTGTTGCCCAGGCTGGAGTGCAGTGGCACAATCTCGGCTCACTGCAACCTCCGCTTCCCAGGTTTAAGCAATTCTCCTGTCTCAGCCTCCTGAGTAGCTGGGATTACAGGCATCTGCCACCATACCCAGCTAATTTTTTATTTTTAGTGGAGATGGGGTTTCACCATGTTGGCCAGGCTGGTCTCGAACTCCTGACCTCACGTGATCCACCCACCTCGGCCTCTCAAAGTGCTGGGATTACAGTCATGAGCCACCACAGCTGGCCCTTTCCTTTTTCCTTTCCCATATATTACATGCCTAGCCCCAAATACTTCTGGCCACCCCATGCCAGAGCTGGGAGAAGTCCAGGGTAAGTTATTGTATTACATTAGCTGGAGACACCCACACAAAGGCTGAGATAATATAGGTAAAATAAAACCTTATACATTGACATCACTGAAGGCCTACTGGATAAAAAGTCAGTGAAAGAAATCCTGGGGACTGCCACTTTTCAATGACACAATCACTCATCAAATTATTTGTACCACCTGTATGTCCCACCATGGATCTCACACCCCCTGGGTGGTAAGGGATGGCCAGATGAGGCAGTCTGTTGCCCTACAAAAGATGAGAGAAAGGAATCTGGCACCATCACTCCCAAATTCCCAGGGACTCATTTTGAGGGCCTCCCATTTTAACTAAGGCTTTAACCTATTTCCCAACCTGTACCTGCCCGCCTTCCTGAACCCACATGGCCTTCTCCCCCACAATGCCTTCCCACCCCCAGCCTCCCAGTTCTGAGTTGCCCACTTGGCAACCAGCGGGGCAGAGCAGTAGGTTCGAGATTGCCCTGGACATCCAGGACTGGCTGGGCATTCCCATTGCAGAGCAGGACAAATAGCCACGCCCCCGGACAGAGCTTTCCCCAGATCCCCATCACCTGCCCTGAGGTAAATGACCCAGAGAGCACTCCCACACAGCCACCCACTTCCCACCATCCCCTGTCAGCAGGCAAAGAGCTCCAGCTGCTTCCTCTGGGACACTACACCTAACCAAGGGTCTATCAATTCCTATCCACCTCCAAGCCCTCACCAGATGAGTACAGCTCAGACTCCTGGAAACTAGGGGTTAATTCATGAAAAAATTGATGGTCTATCCTCCAAGGTTGCATGCCAAGGACCTTCAGGAGGCTTTTCCCCCATCCCCTTCTTCCTTGAGTATATATTCCGTCTGTTAATCCTAACTATTGATTCAACAAACTGTTCCCAAGTCATAAGTTATTCTTCTAGGAATTGGTAATGTGTTCATTTTACAATATAAAACACCAAACGTCCCCAGGACTCTCTTCCACCCCCCTGTACTCCTTCCTGCCCTCCCTCTCCCTATGCTCCCTCCTGGGTTCCAGTACCAGGTGTGTTGATTAAGTCAGCCTCCTCATAAACTTCACACACTACACAGAAACTAACTCAAAACAGAACACAGACTTAAAAGTGAAACATAAAACTATAAAACATTTAGAAGAAAAAATGCCTGTTAGTATGGTAAATTGCATGGACTGATTTTTGAATATTGAATGAGATTTGCATGGTTGGTCATGGTATATACCGCTTTTTAAAAATTGCTGAATTCTATTTGCTAACATTTTGTTAAGGGTTTTTGCATCTACATTTATGAGGGACATTGGACTGTAATTTTCCTTTTTCTTCTTTTTTTGTACTATCTTCATTTGATCTTAATATCAGCATAAAACTAGCTTTAGAAAATGAATTGGGAAATATTCCCTTCTCTTCCATTTCTGGAAGAGATTATGTGGAATTGGGCAGATCTCTCTAGTATATTCCAGAGGGGACAAGTCTTTCTTTCTTTCTTTCTTTGTTTAACAATGGTTAATGATTATCTTGTGGAGGTGAGTCACTTATCTAATATAAGGTTCAATTCTACCCTATTTGTTTTTGTTTGCATTTTGAGATAAGGTCTCGCTCTGTCACCCAGGCGAGAGTGCAATGGCATGATCATAGCTCAGTACCACCTCGAACTCCTGGGTTCAAGCAACTCTCCTGCCTCAGCCTCCCAGGTAGCTAGGACTATGGGCGTGCACCACCACAACTGGCTAATTTATTAAGTTTTTGTAGAGACAGGGTCTTGCTATGTTGCCCAAGCTAATCTCGAATTCCTGGCCTCATGCAGTTTCCCACCTCAGTCCCTGAAGGTGCTGGGATTACAGGCATGAGCCACCACACCTGGCCTACCCTATTTGGTTTTATATATCTATGATTCTAGTATAGCTTTACCATGTGCCAGAAATTATTTTAGCCACTTTGTAAATATTAAATATTTTACTCTTCATACAACCATTTGAGATAGGTACTAGGATTGTTCTGATTTTACAGATGAGGAAACTGAGACACAGAGAAAGTAACTGGCACATGGTCACATAGCTGTAGTAAACACAGAGTTGAGATTTAAGCCCAGGCATCTGTTCCCTTAACCACAGTGCTCTTCTGTGTATGGGGACATTATTATTTTCATACTCTAAATAAGGAAACTGAAGCCCAGAGAGCTGAAGTGATTTGCCCAACGGAATGTAACCAAAGTAGAGTTCTTGATTCCCACCCACCTGTCTCTCCACATCTCCCTATCTCCGAAAGGTGTTCTAGCCAAAAATTTGAGAGTTGCCCTTGAGTTTTCTCTTCACCTTACCTTCTGCTTCTAATCCATCAGCCAATCTTGTCGATTTTGCCTCCAAAATATGCGTCAAGTTCTCTGCTTCTCTCCATCTCCGCCGTGTTCTCTCATCTGACCCCTTCATTCCACTCATACACTCTCACAAGCTATTCTCCTTCCACCTGCAGACAGCATTAGCATTTTAAACATCAGTCTCTGCTGCTTAAAACTCTGCAATGGTTTGCCATTGTACTAAGAATCAAATCCAAATTATTTCCCAGACTCACAAAGCCCCAGTGGTGTCTGGCCCCAAGCTCCTCCCAGACTATCTCCTGCACCTTGCCCTCCACCTGCGTGCTCCAGCCTCCAGCCGGCCAGCTCAGGCCTGCCTTCACAGCCCCTGTATCTGCTGGCCCTTGAAAGCTCTTCCCACAAACACTTCATTGCTGCTAAATGTCAACCCTCATAGAGACATTCCCAGGTCACCTGGTACGAGACAGACCCTCAGTAGTGCTCTCTCCCACCTTTCTCTTTTATTTTCTTCATGGCATTTATCACCTGCCTAATATTTTTTGTTTGTTTGTCTGTTTGGGTTATTTCCTCACCTACTAGAATGTAAGCTGTGCAAGCTTATACTAATAACTAACACTAATGTAGTCCTTATTTTGTGCCAGGCACTGTTCCAAGTACTTTATATGTGTAAACTCACTTAGTGTCCACCACTATCCTGAAAAGTTGCACTCTGAACATCTCCGTGTTTCTGAAGATAAAACTGAGCAACAGAGAGGCAAGGTAACTTATCTATGGCCACACAGCTTGTAAGTCGTGAAGCTGGGATGCAAGCCCAGGCAGTCTGGCTGTGGAGTCTGGTGGGTTTTTTTGTTGTTGCTGTTGTTTTTGTTTTTGTTTTTGAGACAGAGTCTCGCTCCTATCACCCAGGCTGGAGTGCAGTGGCGTGATCTTGGCTCACTGCAACCTCTGCCTGCCGGGTTCAAGAGATTCTCCTGCCTTGGCCTACTGAGTAGCTGGGATTACAGGCGTGCGCCACCACGCCCAGCTAATTTTTGTACTTTTAGTAGAGACAGGTTTTCACCATGTTGGTCAGGCTGGTCTCGAATTCCTGACCTCAGGTGATCTGCCCACCTTGGCCTCCCAAAGTGCTGGGATTACAGGCATGAGTCCCCGTGCCTGGCTGAGTCTGTACTCTTAGCCCTCAACCTTTATGGTTCCTTCATGGGAGTGGGGTGCTTATTTGTACTGTTCTCCACCAAGTTTCTAGCACCTGGAATAGTGCCTGACAGAGAGGAAGCACCAATAAATATTTGTAGAATAAGCAAATGAATGTTGCATAACTGGTTTAAAGATAAAGCCTGACTTTGAACCGACTGGTTGGGCTCCAAAACCACAGTCTCCAGAGTATGGGATTGTACTATTTCAATTTTCAACTCAGAAATTCACTGAAGCTTGCTGTCTACTCTAAAGGTGTCTACAGTCCTGTGGGGAAGGCATATTTCAATAACTGCAAGCCAGATAGAAAAACTGTGGTGCCACAAGTCAAGGGCACACAAAGTGCCATGAGGGAGTGATAATTTTAACTAGTAGCTCAAGGAAGGATTTGAGGTGAAAGTGTCATTTGCACTGGGTTTGGAAGCCTCTGGACAGGCAGAGATGAGAAGGAGCATGTAACTGAAACTACAAGTTGTCTCCTAATGTCTGTTTCCTCTTCTTCCACAGTAATCATATTCCAAAATTTTAGCTGTGCAGTTGACCACTGAGAATAAAGGCTACATTTCCCAGCCTCCCTTGCAGCCAGGTATGGCTACCTGACCACATTCTGCATAAAAGGTTATAGAGAAGTCAGGGATGAAACTTCCAGGAGGTGTTCTCAAGTGGAAGGAGCATGCCCACATCCTTTGTTTGTCTCCCTCCTGCTGTCTAGAATGTGACTCTGATGACTGGAACCAAAGCAGCTATCTTTGGCCTCAGAAGGCACATGTTGAGGATGTGGACTACAATGTTGAGGCAGTCTGATCATGAAGGCACGATATGAGGCCTGCTACAATCTTGTTTAAGCCACTGTTACAAGTGTCCTAGGTTGGGTTACCAGAGCAGATCCTGAGACAAGGCTTCATGTGCAAGTAGTTTATTAAACAGATGCTCCAAGCAGGGAGCAATGGCTCCCACCTATAATCCCAGAACTTTGGGAGACCAAGACAGGAGGAGTGCTTGAGGCCAGAAGTTTCAGACCAGCCTGAGCAACATAGTGAGACCCGTGTCTCCACAAAAAAAATTAAAAATTAGCTGGTCAGGTCACATGTGCCTGTAGTCCCAGCTACTCAGGAGGCTGAGGCAGGAAGATCCTTTGAGTGTAGAAGTTTGAGGTTACAGTGAGCTATGATTATGCCACTGCACTCCAGCCTTAGTGACAAAGTGAGACCTTGTCTCAAAAATAAAAATTAAAAAAATGGTCCCAGGAGAAACCAGTAAGGGAGTGTGGAAAGTAAGACAGGGAAGGGAAGAGGACAAACAAGGGAATGTTTCAGCAAAGCCCCAGCCTTAGCCTGGTCCCAAAGGTCAGCTCTGGAGTGTAAATTACACCTCAGAGTTTGCCCAGATTTCAGACAATGGAACTAGGCTTTTATCTAGTTCAGCTAAAGGCTGCCCCTGCTTCTCTCGATGTTCAGAAGCTGTGGGAGATGATTAAATGGGTCAAAGGGCTCTGGTGCAACCTCAATGGGCCCCTTACACTCGGTTTTCTGTCACTCATAACTGAACCTAATCCTAACAAGTACCAAAAACATTTCTGGCAGAGGAGAGAGTAAAAATAAAGTGCACAGAACCTGAAGGAACAAGAGGATATATGAAAGTATTGGAAAGGAAGAGAATAGGAAAGAAAGAAATAGGAAACAAATTTGGAAAACCAAACTGTAGTCACTGGGACTTGCTATGGTTTGGCTGTGTCCCCACCCAAAGCTCATCTTGAATTGTACCTCCCCACATTTCCCTTCTGCACTACCTTAGCAGAGGCTCTCCATGAGGGCCCTGCCCCTGCAGCAAACTTCTGCCTGGACATTAAGGCATTTCCATACACAGCAGTGGGGGCCTGGAAATGTGGGGTTGAAGCCCCCACACAGAGTCCCCACTGGAGCACTGCCTAGTGGAGCTATGAGAAAATGACCACCATCCTCCAGATCCTAGAATGGTACATCCACCAACAGCTTGCACCATGCACCTGAAAAAGTCACAGACACTCAACACCAGCCCATAAAAGAAGTCGGGAGGGAGGTTGTACCTTGCAGAAGCACAGGAGTAGAATGATATGGTTTGGCTGTGTCCCCATACTGTTCTCACGGTAGTGAATAAGTCTCACAAGATCAGATGTTTTTATAAGGGGCTTCTCCTTTCGCGTGGCTCTCTCTCTTGCCTGCCACCATGTAAGAAGTCCATTTGCTCTTCCTTGGTCTCCTGCCATGATTGTGAGGTCTCCCCAGCCATATGGAACTGTGAGTCCATTAAACCTCTTTTTCTTTGTAAATTACCTAGTCTTGGGTACGTTTTATCAGCAGCGTGAAAATGAACTAATACAGAACTATATAAAAGTTTTGAATTTCCAGCTAATGCATAGATGAAAGGAAGTCAAAAGGACTTTGAATCTGATGGCTCAGAAGATTAATCTGGCAACTATGTGTGAGATGAATTGGAATGAAATTTGTGTGGGGTAATACCCATTACAAGGTCATATATATAATCTAGGCAAGAGGTAATGGTGGCACAACCCCAGGTGATGGTGCTGGGAAGGGAAAGTAGAGAATAGTTGTGAAGTCTTACAGAGAAAGATCTGGTCTTTCTAAGTGCTTTGACATGAGAGAAAAGAGACAGAGGATCCAAACATGAAGCCAGGGACAATGGTGGCATTGCCAACAGAAATGGGTAACAGAGAAGAAACAAGCTTGATAGAAAATATGAATTCTACCAATTGATATAGTGACTTTGAGATGAAGGGAAGCCTTCTAAATGGAGTTGTCAAGAAGGCAGTTAGAAATGCAAGACTGATAAAAGAAGTCAAGCACGGAGCCTGGATCTGTGCATTGTCTACAGAGATGTGATAGAAGCCATGGCTGTGCATAGGATTACTAAGGGAGGGAGGGCAGAGACAGAAGAGGAAAAGGCCAGTATAAGATACTTGCAAGTTGTGCTGTTTGTCTGCTGTCTCTTGGGCCCACGCCACCCTCCTCTGTGGTGTGAGGGCCCTCAGCCAACAGCCTTTGCCAGACTTTCTCTTGCCAGCTGGCTTCCGATTCAATTCTGCTACTAAGAGGCACTGAGACGTGGCTGGAAGGACATAGGGTGAGAGAAGGGTCTTCCTCCTGTTTCCAGCTCCTGTCAACGTCTCTCTGGGAGGCTCTAGCCTAGGGTTTGGCAAATTTTTTCTGTAAAGAGCTGGATATTAAGTAGTTTAAGCTTTGCAGGCCATATGGTCTCTGTTATAACTCCTCAACTCTGCCATTGTAAGGCAAGAGCAGCCATAAACAATATATAAATGAATAAGGATGACTGCATTGCAATAAAACTTTATTCACGGACACTGTAATTTGAGTGTTTTACAATTTTCATGTGCCATGAGATATATCTTCCTTTTCGGTTTTATTTTCAGCCATTTTTAAAATGTGAAGAATATTCTTCTTGTTTGTTTGTTCACTTGTTTTTTGAGATGAACTCTTGCTCTGTTACCCAGTCTGGAGTGTAGTGGCGCAATCTCGTCTCACTGCAACCTCCGCCTCCCGGATTCAAGCGACTCTCCTGCCTCAGCTTCCCAAGTAGCTGGGACTACAAGTGTGCACCATCACAGCTGGCTAATTTTGTATTTTTAGTAGAAACAGGGTTTTGCCACGTTGGCCAGACTGGTCTCGAATTCCTGACCTCAGACTATCCATCTGCCTTGGACTCCCAAAGTGCTGGGATTATAGGCATGAACCACCGTGCCTGGCCAAAATGTGAAGAACATTCTTAGCTCATAGGCCATGGAAAAACAGGTGGCAACTGGATTTGGCCTATGGGTAATAGGTTGCCCGTGCTAGCTCCTAATTGTTCACACTCCTGGCAGCAGGTGAACTACACTTCCTGGAAATACTGGCAACTCAGAGGCTCAACCCCATCACTGTGCATTCTCATTCTGTGGTCTGAGCATGGGCCAGGCAAAGCTGAGCCTGGAGGCTCTGGTGGCACCACTTCTTCTCTTCTATCCCTCCAGCCCTGAGGAGGAACTGCTATAGTTACCATATCTGGTCATTGCAGCATCTCCATTTGCCCTTCCAATCCTCCAACACTGGAGTAGTCAATCCACATCCCTTCTGTGAGAAATGCCTTGCATGGAATTGTTTTCCTGCTTGGACTCTGACTGACACAGAAATCCTTCCATTTTAGGGATGGGAATAAAAGGAAGCCAAAAGGGAGAAGCCAGCGACGGAAGAGGCAAATTAGGAGTGTCCCCACACTGAAGGGAAAAGAAGTTCAGGAAGAAGGGCATGGGGAGCAGCAGTTGCCGCTGCTGAGAGGTGAAGAGGATGCCTGCGAAGAAGGTGATGAGCTGAGGAACTTCCAGAAATCATCCTCAGGGGATGGCAGGGACCTGGGAGCAAGCTGGAGGCAGACACAGCCTCCTCTTGTGAGAGTATGTGAGAGGCAGGGTCTGAGGCAGTCTCTTATAATGCAGGAGAAAGGCATGGAGATGGCTCAGCCCATGTCAGGACTGTCAATCCTCTCTGTTGGCAAACACATGGAACCCGGGAGTAGCTGCCTTCCCTCCTGATAGCCCTCCCTACACTGCACTCTCCCGGCCCTGCCTCTGATTACAGAACACACCTGGGCACTGGCTGAGGGTCCCTGTTCCTGCAGATATTCTTGTGATGGCCTCTGCCCTCATGGGTAAGCAAGCACAGGTGAATTACCTCTGGCCACCTCAGCCCTTGCAAAGGGCTGACCAGAGCATGACAGCCAGGGATACCCCTCCAAGAGCTGTCTTGTGAGCACAGAGGATTGTGGGTGTTTCAAATGTCTTCATGACATTAATTAATCCAGCAAATATTTATTTACCACCTCTTGTGTGCCAGGCACTACTCTAGGTGCTATTGATACAACAGTGAGTTTAAAAAAAAAAAAAAAAAAAAGTCTATGCCTTCAAGGATCCTACATTCTTGTGGGAAAGACAGGTAATAAATAAGTAGACATAAAAATGGCAGGTGCTGAGAAGTGCTCTGAAGAAAAATACAACAAAGTGAGGGGGACAGGGAGTGCAGGATGCGAGTGATTTTTTTCTGTTTCCCATATCAGGATGGCCTCTCTGAAGAGTTGACAAGTGAGCAGAGGCTTAAATAAGTGAAAGAGTGAAGAATGGTCCAGGCAGTGGGAAAAACAAAGCAGAAGCAGGAGGTAGGAGGGTGTTTGGCATAGTTCAAGGAACAGCAAGGAGGCTCAGGGTACCTGGAGTGAATAGGCTGAAAGAGAGGGATAGGAACTAACCCAGAGAGGGTTAGGCTTTGAGTCACAATGAGGACTCTGGTGTTACTCTGAGCAGGGGGTTTGAACACAGAAGTGACACATCTGATTTTCATGTAAAAGACTGACCATGACAACTGTGGGGAGAAGAAACTGCCAGATGACCCCTCTGTTCTTAGAATTACATTGCTCTTGTAAAAATAGAGCTAGAAAGTCAAATCCCACAAGTGTAGGTTGGTGCTCAAGTGGCTGAGTACAAGAATAATAGAAGAAAAGCTGTGAGTCAGAGTCGGCCACAACCTAAACATGAATTAGGAGTGTCATGCCACGGGGAAAATCAAAAGCCAGACAATCCTGGGATGTGTTGGTATAGCCATCAGACACGCAAAGACTGGGACACTGACTTCGTGCATGTTTGGCATAAATGGGCTTCCTGCCATGCCTTCTGTTTGCAATGTTTCCCACCTGTCCTGCAGCCCAGGCTGTACACAGGCCTGTCTCCCTCCACAAGCACTTCTTCCCAGTGTTTTTCCTTCCCTTCTGTCTGTGTCTTTTGTGCTGTCATTCAGTCAGCAACCACCGTGTATAAAACTTAATGAGCAGTGCCATGGGAGAGTCTCTGGTAAGTGCTTGGAGCTCAAATCCTTTGTTAATTGTATCTAGAGAGCTATGTCTGCTATTGGCACAAATCTCTCTTTTTAGTCCCTTCAAGTTTATTCTCTAACTGTGGACTTTTCTCCACCTCTTACAATTGTACTCTTGGTGGATTTTCCTATTTATGAAGCTCTATGGAAGATATGCCCTGCCAGAGAAAAGATCTTCTCTACTGTCAAGAATCACTGGTTTCAGTTGGGTCAGGACTGACAACGTGGCTTCTGTGTATAGACAAGTGAAGACAAAAAGGGCTAGGGCTGGCAGAATTGTGCAGGGAGTCAATGTGTCATCTTTAACGCCTCTACATTCACCTCTAAGCAGGGCCCTTTTTTTCTGACAAGCTAGGGCCCTATGTGAATCAATGCAAGGCTTAAGCTTGAAGTACCTATAGCCAATCCCTGTCCCCTTTCCTGATAGGTAATGGCATCCAGAAAGAATGAAACCTTGAAGCAGGAGACATTGGGTGGCTGAGTCAGGGTGTGGGACTTGAGCCAGTTTCCACTCTGCAAAGATCAGGGAACAAGCACCCTCTCCCTCTTCCCCAGCCTGGAGATGCTAGCCATGAGAACTCAGAGGGGTCTCTGGCCTGGCACTCAACCTCCTGCTCCAGAGCCCCAGGGAGAGTACTGGGGACTGGAAGCACCAAGCCAAAGGCTCTGAGAAGCCACAGTGGCTGGGGATTGAGGTTCTGAGCCCAAAAACTTTGCCAGAGAGCCACATAGTAACTCCATAACCCCCAACGCCCTGGAGCTAGAGGAAAGGAATGAAGGGAGGCCAGGTCCAAGAACTCCTAGACCAGTCCTGGTGGTACACATCCTCAGGTACTTTGCCACATAATTATCTTAACAACCTGTGAGGTATTATCAGAGGTATTCGAAACAGAGCAATTCCATCTTGAATAGGGGCTGAGTAAAATAAGGCTGAGACCTACTGGGGTGCATTCCCAGGAGGTTAAGGCATTCTTAGTCACAGAATGACATAGAAGTTCAGCACAAGATACAGGTCATAAAGACCTTGCTGATAAAATGGGATGCACTAAAGAAGCCAGCCAGTCTGGGTGCAGTGGCTCACACCTCTAATCCCAGTACTTTGGGAGGCCAAGGCAGGTGGTCAGGAGTTTGAGATCAGCCTGGCCAACATGGTGAAACCCCATCTCTACTAAAAATACAAAAATTAGCCAGGCTTGGTGGCGGGTGCCTGTAGTCCCAGCTACTTGGGAGGCTGAGGCAGGAGAATGGTGTGAACCCAGGAGGCAGAGTTTGCAGTGAGCCAAGATTGTGCCATTGCACTCCAGCCTGGGCGACAGAGCAAGACTCCATCTCAAAAAAAAAAAAAAAAAAAAAAAGGGTCAACCAGCAGCCCAAGCCACTGCTCTGCCTAGGGAGTAGCCATTCTTTATTCCTTTACTTTCTTAATAAACTGGTTTTTTGTTTGTTTGTTTGTTTGTTTGTTTGTTTTGTTTTGTTTTGAGACAGAGTTTCACTCTCGTTGCCCAGGCTGGAGTGCAATGGCGTGATCTCAGCTCAATGCAACCTCCATCCCCCCATGTTCAAGCAATTATCCTGCCTTAGCCTCCTGAGTAGCTGGGGTTACAGGTGCACGCCACCACACCTGGCTAATTTTTTTTGTATTTTTAGTAGAGACGGAGTTTCACCATATTGATCAGGTTGGTCTTTTTTTTTTTTTTTTTTTTTTTTTTTTTTTTTTTTTTTTTTTTTGAGACGGAGTCTCGCTCTGTCGCCCAGGCTGGAGTGCAGTGGCCAGATCTCAGCTCACTGCAAGCTCCGCCTCCTGGGTTCACGCCATTCTCCTGCCTCAGCCTCCCGAGTAGCTGGGATTACAGGCGCCCGCCAACTCACCCAGCTAGTTTTTTTGTATTTTTAGTAGAGACGGGGTTTTGCCGTATTAGCCAGGATGGTCTCGATCTCCTGACCTCGTGATCCACCCGTCTCGGCCTCCCAAAGTGCTGGGATTACAGGCTTGAGCCACCGCGCCCGGCCTGATCAGGTTGGTCTTAAACTCCTGACCTTGTGATCCACCCGCCTCGGCCTCCCGAAGTGCTGGAATTACAGGCGTGAGCCACCACACCCAGCCCATGACACCCTTTTTAACGGTAAGAAAAACTGAGTTTCAGCGAGGTTGCACAACTTTCCCAAAGACACACAAGCTACAACATGGCAGGGTCCTCCTGACTCCAGAGCCTGCTCGGATGTGCTGGAAAGAGCCCCCAGGAGCCTCATGAGGGGCCCCAGTGGCCTGTGAGGAACTGGTGGATAAACTTAGACCTAACACCAAAGCTGTGTCTAGAGAGGCAACTGCGGTCTAGAGAAGATAGGTTACTGGCCTAAGAAACCACAAATTTCACATTTGCTTCCTCTCCATCGGGTACCCCAGGCCTTCTGACCTTCCCAACCTTCCCATCAGATCCCAAACCCATTTGACCTGGTATCTTTTTTATTATTTTCTTTTAATAAAAACATGAACCTCAGGCCGGGCGTGGTGGCTCAAGCCTGTAATCCCAGCACTTTGGGAGGCCGAGACGGGCGGATCATGAGGTCAGGAGATCGAGACCATCCTGGCTAACACGGTGAAACCCCGTCTCTACTAAAAAATACAAAAAACTAGCCGGGCGTGGTTGCGGGCGCCTGTAGTCCCAGCTACTCGGGAGGCTGAGGCAGGAGAATGGCGTGAACCCGGGAGGCGAAGCTTGCGGTGACCCGAGATCGCGCCACTGCACTCCAGCCAGGGCTACAGAGCAAGACTCCGTCTCAAAAAAAAAAAAAAAAACATGAACCTCTAAATCTACTTTATGACATGGTATCTAATTAGCATACATGCATTCCAAAGGGTGGGTGGGTCCAGCCCAGATGGGCTTCCAGAAGCCTCTTTCCTCTAACTGCTGGGGTCCTTTGGGCACCCCTCCCACCAACATCTCCCTTCCTTTCTGACCAAATTCCCCTTTCCAGAGCCTGGCTCAAGGCAGGAACAATCCTCTCCTCCCAGCACAGTTCTGCAGAGCTCCTGCATCCCGTCTACCCTCTCCCTGCCAGCCTCCTCCCTGCCCACTGTGGCCATTCGGCTACAGTAGCTTGAGCTTTGAATTTCAGGACAAATCTAGAAAACCAGGGATCTAATACCTGGGCTCTGGCAACCCAGTGGGGCCTGAGACAGCGCTAGCAGCCCCCAGTGTCATGTGACAGCCTGTAGCTTTTTAGTCATCACTGTCAGGCTTTGCTTAGCACTGGGAATAGGTCCCTGCCCTCTAGGGCCTAGGGGTCAGGTGCTGGTAGCACAACCACAGATAAGACAATGTAAGAAACTCCTGAGATGCAGAGGAACCAAGTCCTATGGGATTCCAAAGGGGAGAGCCACGAGTTCTGCTGGGAGAGTGATCCAGAAACTGGTGAGAATGTGGTGGGAAAGAGGGGTGCTCATAGGTAAGCTCATGGAGACGAGAGCACAGAAGTGAGATTTGAACAAAGGCAAAGACCAAAGGGCCCTGGTGCATCATCAGTCAAGGCAAAAAAGGTCAGAAGTCTTTCCAAAGTTGTTCAGGGTCTCCTGCAGAGGGTTTGGGGCCCATCCTACCACTGCCAACCCTTCACCATCCTTCCTGTCCACAGCCTGAGGTCACCATTGTCACTGATGTCTGAAGGCCAGAAATAGAAATGAGTCACTTGGCCTTCTAATGTGCTTTATCTAATGCTTGCTTTATTAAAGATGAAACAGTGGCCTTTTGCAGTGGGAGCCTCACTAGGCACCTGAGCTGCCCATGTGGTGTCGGGTCTCAGCATTCCTGTTATGCCTGCATGTTCTTTCTGTTATAAAACAGGATCACACTACCTCTTCAGTTCAGCCCCAAGACTTTGCTCTGCCAGGGAAGAGGTGCCGGGATCACCACTAAATCTTAGTGCAGTTAAAGTTACCCTTCTCTTCTTTTCCTGTAGCTTAGCAGCAAGGAGACACAGTAGTGGTTTAAGATGAAGGAAAGCCCACCTCCAAGAATGGGATTATGACCTTAGACATGCACCCCAGAGGAAAGAATGCCCACAGTCACTCTGAACATATTCAGAACAGCCCCTGTGCCAGCATAAGCAGAGTGCTGGTCAAGCAGGAAGAGACCCGTCAATACCAGTCAGCAGGAGGTCAGTACAAAAGAGGTCTGGCGGCCAGGCGTGGTGGCTCATGCCTATAATCCCAGCACTTTGGGAGGCTGAGGCAGGTGGATCACAAGGTCAGGAGATCGAGACCATCCTGGCTAACATGATGAAGTCCCATCTCTACTAAAAATACAAAAAAATTAGCCGGGCGTGTTGGCACATGCTTGTAGTCCCAGCTACTCGGGAGGCTGAGGCAGGAGAATGGCGTGAACCCGGGAGGCAGAGCTTGCAGTGAGCCGAGATCGCGCCACTGCACTCCAGTCTAGGCAACAGAGCAAGACTCCGTCTCAAAAACAAAACAAACAAACAAACAAAAGAGGTCTGGCTGTTAATGTCAGGGACCCACAAGCAGGATCTTCAGTCATTATGTGATCTGGAGCATGAAGCCACAAGGGCAGACTCAATGGCACAAAAGAGCCCCAGGATCATCTCAAGACCAGCAGCCACATGGCCTTGAAGCCAAACTATCAAATTACTCCTGTATGCTCCTTCCATCCACTGGGTAGGAGCAGGATGCCCTTCAGAATCAAGGACAGAGGAGACGGTAGAATGGGTGTCATTAGGAAGATATTCCTGACAGGGTAACAGAGTGTCTTCGTCTGTTCAGACTGCTGTAACCAAGTATCACAGATTGGGTGGCTTACAAACAACAGAAATTTGTTTCTTACAGTTCTGGAGGCTGGAAGTCCAAGATCAAGGTGCCAGCAGACTGTGTCTGGTGAGAGCACACTTCCTGGTTCACAGATGGCACCTTCTAATTACGTCCTTCCATGGTAGAAGAGGCAAGGCAGCTCTCTGGGATGACTACACTCTTATCCCTAATCACCTCCCAAGCCCCACCTCCTAATACCCCCAGGAGATTGGAGATGAGGTTTTAACATATGAATCTGAGGTGGAGGACACATTCAGACCATAGCACACAGCCATATGGAAAAAGAACTGGGAGGCTGGGGCAAGTCTTCCCAGGAGAAGACAAAGCTACAGGTATGATTAGAGTGAAGAGAGGGAGGCTGACTGTCTGCTTCACCCAGTTCATCTCCCACCAAGGACAGGGTTTGGGGGAATCTACATAGAAAAGTTTGTAATGAGGCAGCATGTGCAATGTTAAAAAACATAGATTTTAGGGGGAAAAGGAACATGACTCTACACTTCGCAGCTGTATGGCCAAGGGCAGTATTCCTTAAAATGTGGCCTTTGGTCCAGTAGCATCAGCCTAACCTGGGAAATTGCTGGAAAGGAAAATTCTTGATCCCCACCCCAGACTATGGAATCACACTCTGGGGGTGAGGTCCCATACACTGTTTTAACAAGCTCTGCCACTAATTTCATTGTACGCTAAAGTTTGAGAACCATTGACCTAAGATACAGTTACCAACCTCTCTAACCCACAGTGTTCTCATCTGTAAAATGGGTTTACATGTAAAATGGGCTCAAATGTAAATAATGCTTACCTCAGGTTATTTTGAGAATTAAATGAGATACTACAAGTACAGAACTTAGCACAAGGCTTGGTTCACAGTAAACCTTCAGTGAATGCCAGTTATTATCACCATTATCTCCCACCTAATCTGCAAACCAAAAAGAATCCACAGCCTAATGGTGCCCTCTTCCTGAGTTATCTGGTCAGTGTCATCTGTCAAGCACCCACAGCATCGACAAAAAGACATGGGGCATATCTCCCTCCCATATAGTGAGAGAAGGAGAGCTGAGAACTTCTGGGAGGTGCCCTGGTTCAGGCCCCCACTCCAGAGCTACCAGGTGTATGAAGCATGGCCTGCCAGGTGTGACGCCTCCTTTATATCTCCCACACAAGGGAACAGGGCACATACCGGCTGCTCAGTCCTCACTGAAGAGTGAAATCAACCTCAACTTCTCCATGTTCCATGTAATGATGAGCCTTCACCACCACCTATTCCAGGGTTGTGGGAAAACTATGTAGTCAAAGAACCTATTGGAAAGGTTGATGTGCTTATGCAAAGATTTCGTTAGGGAAGTGTAAGGCTAAGGGTTAACCTCATGGTGTGAACAGCCTGACATTTATACAAGGGCAAATCCTGGTCAAGGACTGCTCTAGTATAAACAGCAGGAACTGAGTTCATGGTAGACTTGTCTAGAAGAAGGCGTCACACAAAGGCAAAGGGAGGAAAGGGGTGGGGCCTCTGTTGGCCCCCATGGGGCCTTCTTTACCTGAAAATGGATTTCACAGATCCTGAAATCTCCTGCATTTATTTTTGGCGCACATCATTCTGAACAGTTGTTCCCATTTTTCTTCAAATATGTTGCTTTAAAAATATGTTTTTCGATTTTTCTTTTTTCATCAGAGAGAGTCGACTAGATGTTAATATGTCTTTAACATCTGCTAATTTCCTGTTTAATAAGGAAGTTCTGTGCAAAGTAACAGCTCAGCTGTAAGAAGTAAAATTCCTGCTGGGCGCCATGGTTCACGCCTGTAATCCCAGCATTTTGGGAGGCTGAGGCAGGCGGATCACCTGAGGTCAGGGGTTCAAGACCAGCCTGGCCAACATAGTGAAACCTCATCTCTACTAAAAAAATACAAAAATTAGCCAGGCATGGTGACGGGTGCCTGTAATCCCAGCTACTTGGGAGGCTGAGGCAGGAGAATCGCTTGAACCGGGAGGCAGAGGTTGCAGTGAGCTGAGATTGTGCCACTGCAATCCAGCCTGGGCAACATCAAAAAGAGAAAAAAAAAAAAAAGACTGGGCATGGTGGATCACACCTGTAATCCCAGCACTTTGGGAGGCCAAGGCGAGCAGATCACCTGAGGTTGGCAGTTCAAGACCAGCCTGACCAACACGGAGAAACCCTATCTCAACTAAAAATACAAAAATTAGCCGGGCATGGTGGCACATGCCAGTAATCCCAGCTACTCGGGAGGCTGAGGCAGGAGAATCGCTTGAACCCAGGAGGCGGAGGTTGTGGTGAGCCAAGATCGCGCCATTGCATTCCAGCCTGGACAACAAGAGCAACTCAAAAAAAAAAAAAAAAAAAAAGCCAGGCATGGTGGTTCACGCCTGTAATCCCAGCACTTTGGGAGGCTGAGGTGGGCGGATCACCTGAGGTCAGGAGTTTGAGACCAGCCTGACCAACATGGAGAAACTCCATCTCTACTAAAAATACAAAATTGGACAGGCGTGGTAGCACATGCCTGTAATCCCAGCTACTCAGGAGGCTGAGGCAGGAGAATGGCTTGAACCTGGGAGGCAGAGGTTGCAGTAAGCAGAGATTGCACCGTTGCACTCCAGCTTGGACAACAAGAGTGAAACTCCAGCTCAAAAAAAAAAAAAAAAAAGAGAAGTAAAATTCCACCCTGGAAAATAAGATGGTTGAACCACTGAGTTCAGAGTAAACATCAGAAACTAAGAATTCTAGTCTTCTGATTCCAAAATGGCAATAAAGAAGAAAGTTGGGCAGGGCGCACTAGCTCATGCCTGTAATCCCAGCACTTTGGGAGGCCGAGGCAGGTGGATTACCTGAGGTTGGGAGTTTGAGGCCAGCCTGGCCAACATGGTAAAACCCCGTCTTTACTAAAAATACAAAGTTAGCCAGGTGTGGTGGCATAAGCCTGTAATGCCAGCTATTTGGGAGGCTGAGGCATGAGAATTGCTTGAACCTGGGAAGAAGAGATTGCAGTGAGCCGAGATTACGCTACTGCACTCCAGCCTGGGAAATAGAGTGATAGTCTCAAAAAACAAACAAACAAACAAAGCAAGCTGGCTTCACTCCCTCTCCACAGAAAACTAGTAACCAACATACAGTACCAAGATTATCACCAGCAATATCCCAGAAGTCCAGAACTCAAATATAAAGATGAGACAGTTTCTGGGGCCACAAAAAAAGGGAAAAAGCTCCAAGCAGATGGTAAGAGAATCAGACTTTCCTATCCACAATGCCCCTGCCCCCAATCTGTCCAGCACCAAGTATATAGAAAATTTCCCCTGACTCACAGTTTCTACACTAAAAATAAAATAAAATAAAATAAAAAGATTGAGGTGGACAACCAGCTTCCCCACTATCTTGGGTTCCCCGGGCAGGAGATCTGTTCCTGCCTCAACCCAGGTGAAGCACTGGAAGTCCCTAAAGGGAGAAATATCTCAGAGACACTCTGCTCTGTACTCAGCCAAAGGAGATGTCAAACAAGAGCAGCTCTTCAGCAGCACCACACTACAGGAAGTTCATTCCACAAGTCGCTGGGCATGAACCTTGAGGCAGCCTTCCTACACTACACTCCCTTTGGGACCTCCCCCATTCTTAACAGGCACACTGTTTACTAAAACTGAGGCAAACCTGGGCTTAAGGCACCATCTAGTGCCAAAAAAGAGGCAGTGACTTAGCAGGGAAAAAAGAAGTAAAAGAATCAACAGGTAAATTACAAAGAATTCCTAAGCAAACATATTGAATAAAAAACAAAACAACGAGGGATAAAAATACCTTCAAAAGGAAAAAAAAGGCAGACAGAGAAAACTGGAATAAGTAACGAATCCTTAAATGCCAAAACATAGACATACATCCATAAGAAACAACAGCAATCTGAGACTCATGACCTCAAATGGACAAAGCAAGGAACCAGCAACTGGTCCTAATGAGACAGCAATATGTTTGAACTCTCTGGCCAAGAATTAAAAATATCAGTTTTGAAGAAACTCAGTGATCAAAAAGATAACACGGAACAACAATTCAGAACTTTTTTTCTTTTCTTCTCTAATCCATTATGACTGGTAGCAATTCAGAAATTTATCACAGAAATTTTATAAGAGTTTGAAATAATAAAAATCAAATAAATCTTGAAACTGAAAAATACATTTGCTAAACTGAAAAATTCAATAGAGGCTCTCAAAAGCTGAATGAATCAAGGAGAGGAAAGAATCTGTGAGCTTGAAGACAGATTATTTGAAATTTCAGTCAGAGGACAAAAAGAAAAAAGAATGAAAAGAAACAAAGATCACATATAAGATACAGAAAATTGTCCAGGCACAGTGGCTCATGCCTTAATCCCAGCACTTTGGAAGGCCCAGGTGGGTGCATTGCTTAACCTCAGGAGTTCAAGACCAGCCTAGGCAACATGGTGAAATCCCCATCTCTATAAAAAGAAAATTTAAAAATTAGCTGGGCATGGTGGCCTGTACTGTAGTCCCACCTACTTGGGAGACTGAGGTGAGAGTATCACTTGAGCCCAGGAGGTCAAGGCTGCAGTGAGCCAAGTGCCACTGCACTCCAGCCTGTGTGACAAAGTGAGACCCTGTTCCAAAAAGAAAAAACAGATACAGAAAATTACCTCAAGGCCAACCAATTCTAAAAAGTATTGGTGTTCAAGAGGGAATTGAGTAAGAACAGGGGTGGAAAGCTTATTCAAAAAAATAATGACAGAAAACTTTACAAAACTTGAGAAAGAGATAAATACTGAGGTACAAAAAAGTCAGAGAACATTAAAGAGATTCAACTCAAACAAGACTACTCCAAGGCATATAAGAATCAAACTCTGAGGCCGGGCACGGTGGCTCAAGCCTGTAATCCCAGCACTTTGGGAGGCCAAGACAGGCGGATCACGAGGTCAGAAGATCGAGACCATCCTGGCTAACCTGGTGAAACCCCGTCTCTACTAAAAAATACAAAAAACTAGCCGGGCGAGATGGCGGGTACCTGTAGTCCCAGCTACTTGGGAGGCTGAGGCAGGAGAATGGCATAAACCCGGGAGGCGGAGCTTGTAGTGAGCTGAGATTCGGCCACTGCACTCCAGCCTGGGCGACAGAGTGAGACTCCGTGTCAAAAAAAAAAAAAAAAAAAAAAAAGAATCAAACTCTGAAAGAACAAGGACAAAGAGAGGATCCTAAAAGCAGCAAGAGAAAAGAAGTAAATAACATATAAAGGAACTCCAATCCATCTGGCAACAGACTTCCGAAACAGAAACTATACAGGCCAGAAGAGAGTGGAACAACATTTTTAAAATGCCAAAAGAAAAAAACCTCCCATCAAAGAGTACTGTATCCAGCAAAGCTATCCTTCAAATATGAAAGAGATATAGCCTTTCCCAAACAAAAAAAGGTGAGAGAATTCACCTCTTAACTTTTTCTTCTCATTTCTTATAAGGGACCAGACCTGCCTTACAAGAAATGCTAAAGGGAGTTGTTCGTCTGAAAGAAAAAGCACTAATGTGAAAAAGATAATTTTTTAAGGCATAAAACCCATTGAAGGTGGGGTGCAGTGGCTCAGGCCTGTAATCCCAGCACTTTGGGAGGCCAAGACGGGTGGATCACGAGGTCAGGAAATCAAGACCATCCAGCCTAACATGGTGAAACCCTGTCTCTACTAAAAAATACAAAAGAACAAAACAAAACAAAAAAACTAGCCGGGCGAGGTGGCAGACGCCTGTAGTCCCAGCTACTGGGGAGGCTGAGGCAGGACAATGGCATATACCCGGGAGGCGGAGCTTGCAGTGAACTGAGATCCGGCCACTGCACTGCAGCCTGGGCCACAGAGCGAGACTCCGTGTCAAAAAAAAAAAAAAAAAAAAGGCCCATTGGGGAAATTAAGTACATAGACAAACCCAAAACACTAATATTGTAAATGTGGTGTGCTATCCACTCATAACTCTAATATGAAGCCTGAAAGACAAATCTATCAAAAACAATGATACCTACAGCAACCTGTTGAGACAGGCATTATAGGCCGGGCGCGGTGGCTCACGCCTGTAATCCCAGCACTGTGGGAGGCAGAGGCGGGTGGATCTCCTGAGAAAATCACTTAACCACAAAGGAAGAAAGTAAGAAAGCAAGAAAGGGAGAGAGGAGTTATAAAACAAACAGAAAGCAAGCAACAAAATGGTAGTAGTAAGTCCTTACTTAATAATAAAGCTGAATGTAAATGGACTCAATTCTCTTATTAAAAGGCACAGAGTGGCTGAATGGATAATCTTGCTTCCACAAGAAACTCACTTCACCAATAAAGCCATAGACTGAAAGTGTGGAAAAGATATTCCATGCAACTGGAAACCAAAAAAGGGCAGGAGTAGCTACAATCATATCAGATAAAAGAGACTACAAATCAAAGGCTGTTTGAAAAGATAAAGAGGATCACTATATAGTGATAAAGTGGTGAATTCAGCAAGAGAATATAACAATTATAAATATCAGGTCGAGTGTAGTAGCTCACACCTGTAATCTCAGCACTTTGGGAGGCCAAGGCGGGCAGATCACTTGAGGTCAGGAGTTTGAGACCACCCTGGCCAACATGGTGAAACCCCATCTCTACTAAAAATACAAAATTAGTTGGACGTGGTGGTGCATGCCTGTAATCCCAGCTACTCATGAGGCTGAGGCAGGAGAATTGCTTGAACCCAGGAAGCAGAGGTTGCAGTGAGCCAAGGTCATGCCATTGCACTCCAGCCTGGGCAACAAGAGTGAAACTCTGCCTCGAAAAAAAAAAAAAAAAAATGATAAATATCTATGCACCCACCAATGGAACTCCCCCAGGTATATAAAGCAAACATTAACAGATCTGAAGGGACAGATAGACTTCAATACAAAAATAGCAGGGGACTTCAACATCCCATTCTCAGTAAGGGACAGATCATCCAGACAGGAAATGAACAAAGAAATATCACAGTTAAACTATACACTAGATCAAATAGGCCTAACTGACATGTAAAGAACATTTTGGCCAGGTGCAGTGGCTCACACCTGTAATACCAACACTTTGGGAAGCTGAAGCAGGAGGTTCACTTGAGCCCAGGAGTTCAAGACTAGCATGAGCAGCATAGCAAGACCCTATCTCTACAAATACTTTTTAAAGAACATTTTACCCAACTGCTGCAGGATATACATTCTTTTGGCCAGTACATGAAACATTCTCCAGGATAGACCATACCTTACGCCACAAAGCAAGTCTTAACAAACTCAAAAAAGTAGAAATCGTATCAAATGTCCTTTCTGACCACAATGGAATAAAACTAGAAATCAATAACCAGAGGAACCTCAGAAAATACACAATCACAAGGAAATTAAACATGCTCCTAAACAGTCAATGGTCAGTGAAGAAATTTAAAAAGACATTTAAAAATTCTTGAAACAAATGCAAATGGAAATACAACATACCAAAATCTATGGGACACAGCAAAAGCAGTGCTAAAAGGGAATTTTATAGCAAAAAACATCAAAATCCAAAAGTAGAAAGACTTGGCCAGGAATGACGATTCATCCCTGTAATCTCAGCACTTCGAGAGGCTGAGGCAGAAGGATCACTTGAGGCCAGGAGTTTGAGACCAGACTGGGCAACATAGCAAGACCACATCTCTACAAAAACTGAAAAATTAGTCGGGTATGGTGGTGTGCACCTATAGTTCTTAGGAGGCTGAGACAGGAGGATTTCTTGAATCCAGAAATCTGAGGCTGCAGTGAGCTATGGCCATGCCATTGCACTCCAGCCTGGTTGACAGAGCAAGACCCTGTCTCAAAAAAAAAAAAAAGTAGAAAGACTTCAAATAAATAACATAATGATACACTTCAAGGAACTAGAAAAGCAGGAACAAATCAAACCCAAAACAGAATTCACATTAACATTCTGTTAATGGGTTAACATTAATTAAACCCATTAACAGAAGGAAAGAAATAACAAAGATCAGAGTGAGACGGGCATGGTGGCTCACGCCTGTAGGCTCAGCACTTTGGGAGGCCGAGGCGGGTGGATCACGAGGTCAGGAGTTCAAGACCAGCCTGGCCAATATGGTGAAACCCCGTCTCTACTAATAATACAAAAATTAGCCGGGCGTGGTGGCACATGCCTGTAGTTCCAACTGCTCAGGAGGCTGAGGCAGGAGAATTGCTTAAATCCAGGAGGCGGAGGTTGCAGTGGGCTGAGATTACGCCACTGCACTCCAGCTTGGGTGACAGAGCAAGACTCTGTCTCGAAAAAATAAATCAGAGTGGAAATAAATGAAATTGAGACTAAAAAACAATACAGAAAATTGACGAAGTTAAAAGTTGATTTTTTGAAAAGATAAATAAAATCAACCAATCTTTAACTAGACTAAGAAAAAAAGAAGACCCAAACAAGTAAAATCAGAAATAAAAAAGGATACATAACAACTGAGACCCTATAACTACAAAGAATCAGCCAGGTACAGTGGCTCATGCCTGTAATCCCACTACTTTGGGAGGCCGAGGTAGGAGGATTGCTAGAGTTCAGGAGTTTGAGACCAGCCTGGGCAACATGGCAAGACTCCATCACTACAAAAAATGTAAAAATTAGCCATGTGTGGTGGCATGCACCTCTAGTCCCAGGTACTCAGGAGGTTCAGGCAAGAGGATGGCTTGAGTCAGGGAGGTTGAGGCTGCCGTGGGCCATAATTACACCCTCCACTCTAGCGTGGGCTCCAGAGAGAGACCCTGTCTCAAAACAAAACAACAAACAAAAGACCTCAAAGAATCATTAGAGACTATTATGAACAACTATTAATATACATCAACAAATTGACAAATCTAGAGGAAATGGATAAATTCTCGGACACATACAGTCTACCAAGATTGAACTGTGAAGAAATAGAAAATATTGACAAACCAATAACAAGTTAGAGATCAAAGCCATGATAAAAAGTTTCCTGTCAAAGAAATGCCCAAGATCCAATGGTTTCACTGCTGAATTCTACTAAATGTTTAAAGAATTATTACCAATTCTACTAAAACTTTTCAAAACAATTGACAAGAAGAGAATACTTCCAAACTCATTCTATGAGATTAGTATTACCCTGATATCAAAATCAAACAAGGACATAACAAAAAAGGAAAACTACAGGCCAATACCACTAGTGAACATAGATGCAAAAGTCCTCAATGAAATACTAGCAAACTGAATTCAACAACACATTAAAAAAATCATTCCCGTGATCAAGCAGGGTTCATCTCAAGGATACAAGGATGGCTCAACATACTCAAATCGATAAATGTGATACATCAATTAACAGAACCAAGAACAAAAACCATATGATCATTTCAATAGTTGCTGAAAAAGTATTCGATAAAGTTCAACATCCCTTTAAGATTTAAAAAAAAAACCTTCAACATGCCAGGCGAGATGGCTCACCCCTGTAATCCTAACACTTTGAGAGGCCCACGTGGGCAGATCACTTGAGCTCACGAGTTCGAGACCAGCTTGGGCAACACGGCGAAACCCCATCTACAAAAAAATACAAAAAAAAAAGTTACCCAGGCATGGTAGTAAACACGTACCTGTAATCCCAGCTACTCCGGAGACTGAGCTGGGAGGATGACTTGAACCTGGGAGGTGGAGGTGGCAGTGAGCCCACTACACTCCAACCTGGGCAATAGAAACAGACCTTGTCTCAAAAAATAAACAAACTCAACATACTGGATGTAGACAAAGCATACTTCAAAATAATAAAGATCATATATGACAAACCCACAGTTAACATCCTACTGAGTAGGGGGAAATTGAAAGCCTTTCCTCTTTTTTTTTTTTTTTTTTTTATTTTGAGACAGAGTCCCCAGGCCGGAGTGTGCAGTGGCGCAATCTCGGCTCATTGCAACCTCTGCCTCCCGGTTCAAGCAATCCTCCCACCTCAGCCTCCCAAGTAGCTAGGATTACAGGCATGCACCACCACACCTGGCTTTTTTTTTTTTTTTTTAAAGTAGAGACAGGGTTTCACCATGTTGGCCAGGCTGGTGTTGAACTCCTGACCTCAAGTGATCCACCTGCCTTGGCCTCCCAAAGTGCTGGGATTACAGGAGTGAGCTACCACACCCAGACTCCTCTAAGATCTGTAATAAGACAAGGATGTCCACTTTTACCACTTTTATTCAACATAACACTGGAAGCCCTGGCCAGAACAATCAGGCAAGAGAAACAATTAAAGGGCATCCAAATTTGAAAGGAAGATGTCAAATTAGCCTCGTTCACAGACAACATGATCTTAGACTTAGAAAAATCTAAAGATTCCACAAAAAAACTGTTAGAACTGACAAATTCAGTAAAGTTGCAGGATACAATTAACATTAAAAAAAAATCAGTAGCATTTATATAGACCAACAGCCAACAATCTGAAGAAGAAATCCAGAAAGCAATCCTATTTACAATAGCTACAAAGAATATAAAATACCTAAGAATCGGCTGGGCGTGGTAACTCCCAGCACTTTGGGAGGCCAAGGAGGGTGGATCACGAGGTCAGGAGTTCAAGACCAGCCTGACCAACATGGTGAAACCCCATCTTTAGTAAAAATACAAAAATTAGCCAGGCGTGGTGGCACACACCTGTAATCCCAGTTACTCAGGAGGTTGAGGCAGAAGAATCTCTTGAACCCGGGAGGAGGAGGTGGCAGTGAGCCGAGATCACACCACTGCACTCCAGCCTGGGCAACAGAGTAGACTCCATTTCAAGAAAAACAAAATACCTAGGAATCAATCTAACCAAAGAAGTGAAAGATCTACACAAGCAAAACCATAAAACACTGATGAAAAGAACTGAAGAAGATGCAAAAATATGGAAAGATGTTAAAGCGAAGGGACAAGGGACAACCCACAGAATGGAAGAAAATATTTGCAAACTATCCATCTGACAAGAGATGAATAATGAGAATACATAAGGAGCTCAAACAACTCAATAGGAAAACAAACAAACTAATAATCCAATTTAAAAATGAGCAAAAGATCCGAATAGATATTTCTCAAGAAGATAACACGCAAGTGGCCAACGGCTACATGAAAAAAATGATTAGCATCACTAATCACCAGAGAAATGCAAATCAAAATCACAATGAGATGTCATCTAACCCCAATTAAAATGGCTTTTACCAAAACCATAGAGAATAACAAATGCAGCCAGGCGTGATGGCTCATGCCGGTAATCCCAGCATTTGGGAGTCCTAGGCAAGTGGATCATTAGAAGGCCAGGAGTTTGAGACCAGCCGTGACCAAATGACAAAACCCCGCCTCTACCAAAAATACAAAAAGTAGCTGGGCACGGTGGTGCATGTCTGCAGTCCCAGCTACTCGGGAGGCTGAGGCACAAGAATTGCTTGAACCCAGGAGGCGGAGGTTGCAGTGAGCCAAGATCGTGCCACTGCACTCCAGCCTGGGTGACAGAACAAGACTTTCTCTCAACAACAACAAAAAAGAATAACAAATGCTAGTGAAGATGCAGAGAAAGGAGAATCTTTGTGCACTGTTGGTAGGAATGTAAATTTTTAGCACAGCCACTGTGGAAAACAAGATGAAGTTGCCACAAAAAACTAAAAATGTGGCCGGGCATGGTGGCTCGCGGCTGTAATCCCAGCACTTTGGGAGTCTGAGGCTGACAGATCACCTGAGGTTGGGAGTTCGAGACCAGCCTGACCAACATGGAGAAACCTTGTCTCTACTAAAAATACAAAATTAGCTGGGCATGGTGGTGCATGCCTGTAATCCCAGCTACTCGGGAAGCTAAAGCAGGAGAATTGCTTGAATCTGGGCAGTGGAGGCTGCGGTGAGCCACGATCACACCATTGCACTCCAGCCTGGGCAACAAGAGCGAAACTCTGTCTCAAAAAAAAAAAAAACTAAAAATTGGACTTACCATATGACCCAGCAATTTCACTACTGGGTATGTATCTAAAAGAAAAGAAATCAATAAATTGAAAAGATATTGCACTCCCATGATTTTGCAGCACTATTCACAGTAGGCATAATACAAAATCAACCTAAGTGCCCATCAATGAATGAATGGATAAGGAACATGTGGTGTGTATACACAATGGAATATTATTCAACCATGAAAAAGAATAAAACCCTCTCATTTTCAGCAACATAGATGGAACTGGAGATCATTGTGTTAAGTGAAATGAGCCAGCCACAAAAAGATAAATGTCACATGTTCTAACTTTTTTGGACCTGAGGTGGGAAATTGTTTAAAATGTTCTAATTTATATGTGGAAGCTAAAATCGTGGATCTCATGAACATAGAGAGTAGATTTGTGGTAACCAGAGGCCAGGAAGGGAGTGCGGGGATGAAGAGAAATTAATTAATGGGTACAAATATATGGTTTGATAGAAGAAATAAAACCTAGTGTTTGATAGATCAGTAGAGTGACTATAGTTTGTAATAATCTATTATGTATTTCAAAAGAACTCCAAGTAGGCCAGGCACTCACGCCTGTAATCCCAGCACTTTGGGAAGCCAAGGCGAGCAGATCACCTGAGGTCAGCAGTTCGAGACAAGCCTGGCCAACATGGTCTCTACTAAAACACGGCCTCAGCCTCCCAAGTAGCTGGGATTACAGGCCTGTGCCACCACGCCCAGCTAATTTTGTATTTTTAGCAGAGATGGGGTTTCACCATGTTGGCCAGACTGGTCTCGAACTCCTGACCTCAGGTGATCTGCCCACCTCGGCTTTCCAAAGTGCTGGGCTTACAGGCATGAGCCATTGCACTTGGTCTTTTTTTTTTTTTTTTTTTTTTTTTTTTTTTTTTTTTTTTGGAGAAAGGGTAACCTCAAACTATGGGGCTTAAGCAATCCTCCCGCCTCAGCCTCTGGAGTAGCTGGGACAACTCCAGACACCACTACACCTGGCTAGTTTTTTTAAATTTTTTTGTGTTTTTGTTTTTGCTTTTGTTTTTTTGAGACAACGTCTCACTAGAGTGCAATGGCACATCTCAGCTCACTGCAAACTCCGCCTCCCAGAATCAAGCGATCCTCCCACCTCAGCCTACCAAGTAGCTGGGACCTCAGCTATGCACCACTACATCCGGCTAGTTTTGGGGGTTTTTTGTAGAGATGGAGTTTTGTCATGTTCCCCAGGCTGGTCTCAAACACCTGGCTCAAGTGTTTTCTTAAATTTTTTGTAGACTATGTTGCCCAGGCTGGTCTCAAACTCCTGGCCTCGAGCAATCCTCCCACCTTCATCTCCCAAAGTGCTGTGATGACAGGAATGAGCCACTGTGCCCAGCCTTAGTTTATGTACAAATATAAATCATTACTATGAGATAAAATGAAGCACTAGTACGGAATTTAGTAATGCTCAGGGTTTTCCTGCATATCTGATGTCCTGGACAACTCTGGCCTTGACCCCCAGCCTCACCAAGCCCCCAGCTCCTCTTTTTGCTGTAGAGCAAGCCTGCATTGCTCTGAGAGTCTCATGAGTCCTAACCGCACATCCCACCCACACTTGCACAGGAGTTAATACTTAGATCAAGTTATAGCAAAATAAGACTTTATTTTGCTTTATTAAGACTAAAATAAGCAAAATAATAAGCAGTACCCCAGCAGAAAGTAACATGGCTGGTTGCTACATTTTGGGCATCTTGCTCATACCAGCACACAGGGCTCAGAGATATAGGCTCCAAGACAATTAGCTTGAGATCAGCCTTCTTCCCTCATCCTCTGCTCCCTGGACCCAGTCATTAACAGCACACAAGCATGTGCACATCAGTATGAGGCAGGGTACCTCACTGTGTCCCTAGATCCAGTACAGACCCGATGGTTGACAGTATTGCCCACTTCCCCTTTACCAATCCATCCCGCCCGAGGGAAAATGTAGGTTCCTCTCTCAATTCCATTGGGTGAGGAGGAAGGTCCAACCCCTTAGCCTGACTCCCAAGGCCACCTGTTTCCAACAGCAAGCTTCTCTCTTTGCAGTCATCATAGGAAGCAAATGGGCTTAGGAGGGAGGAGGGGTACCAGAAGATGCTGGACTTTGGGGGCCATGAATTTCACAAAGCTATTGTTCTCTCCCCAGACAGGGAAAAAGGAGATGTATAACCCATTTGCCCAATTTCAGAGGGCTTACAGTTCCTAAGGCCTGTCCTTGGGTCTCTCAGTTCATGGATCTCAGGTTAAAAATCCCTGTGCCATAGTGAACCCAGTTCCACAGAGATGTGTAGAGAAACAAAGCAAAACCAAGTTGCATATCCAGGGTGGTATCTGTCAAGCAGGTTCCCTTTTCAGCAAGCCAAACGTGGGAGCAGTGAACGGTGGGGACAGTCAGACAGGGAAGGTCAGCCATGAAGAACCTTCTGGAATCATGATCTGATGAGCAGAGGGGACCTGTGCAACCAGCCAGCAGTGGCCAGACAGAGGAAATGCAGTGTCTGGCAGCTGGCCATCTTCTCCCTCTCCCACCAGCAGCATCTCTGGCCCCATCCTGACCCCTGGTGGCTGCCGGGAGATGAGGAGGAAAATCTTTTCAAGCTCCTCCCTGCTCTAAGGGCGGGTGGGGTGGGGGGAAACTCCCGGGTCCCAGCACAGATGAAAAGCTGTACCCTCCCACCTCCACCCCCACAGGCCTCAGCTGGGGTCCCCAGGAGGTGCCAGCATGTTTAGGGCACCTTCAGGAGGATTTGCTCCACTGGAGTCACCAGATGCCTTCTTGATATAAGCCCAGCAGTCAAACAAATGTATACTGCATAAAGCACTTTTCACCCATCAAGTTGGCAAAAATGTGTGTATGTGTGTCTGTGTATCTGTATATCTCTGTGTGTATGTGTATGTGTGTGTGTGTTACAACTAAAGATCAATGCAGATCAGGGTGCAATAAGACCAGCACTTGCATGAACAATTGGTGAGGGTGTAAATTTGTACAACCTTTCTAGCAGAGATGCTGGTGAAATAAAGCCAAAATCTTTAAAAATGTTTCTATCCTGTGACTCAGTTATCCTATGTTAAGAATCCAGCCTCGGCCGGGCACGGTGGCTCAAGCCTGTAATCCTAGCACTTTGGGAGGCTGAGACGGGTGGATCACGAGGTCAGGAGATCGAGACCATCCTGGCTAACACAGTGAAACCCCGTCTCTACTAAAAAATACAAAAAAAACTAGCTGGCGAGGTGGCGGGCGCCTGTAGTCCCAACTACTCAGGAGGCTGAGGCAGGAGAATGGCGTAAACCCGGGAGGCGGAGCTTGCAGTGAGCTGAGATCCGGCCACTGCACTCCAGCCTGGGTGACAGAGCGAGACTCCGTCTCAAAAAAAAAAAAAAAAAAAAAAAAAAGAATCCAGACTGAAGAAATCAATAGACTGATAGAACGTGATACCTGGAATGTGAAATAAATGAGGGAGGAGAAAAGAAGATTGGCCAAGAGTGAGAATTACTGCAGCTGGGTGATAGATACATGGGGGTTCTTTATTCTGTTCTGTTTACTTTGGTATATGTTTGAAATGTTCCATGATAAAACTTTTTTTTATAAAACTTTTTAAAGAAAGTATCAGAGGCCAGGCGTGGCGGCTCATGCCTGTAATCCCAACACTTTGGGAGGTCGAGGCAGGACGATTGCTTGAGCTCAGGAGTTCAAGACCATCCTGGGCAACATGGCAAAATCCTGTTTCTACCAAAAAAAAAAAAAAAAATTAGCCAGGCATCGTGGTGTGCACCTGTGGTCCCAGCTACTTGATCTTGGGAGGCTGAGGCTGCAGTGAAATATAATCATGCCACTGTACTCCAGCCTGGGTGACAGAGCGAGATCCCTCAAAAAGAAAGAAAGAAAGAAAGAAAGAAAGAAAGAAAGAAAGAAAGAAAGAAAGAAAGAAAGAAAGAAAGAAAGAAAGAAAGAAAGAAAGAAAGAAAGAGTCAGAGACACAAAGATTTGTATATGAACATGTTAATTTTTTTTTTTTTTAAACAGAGTTTTGCTCTCGTTGCTCAGGCTGGAGTCAATGGCGCAATCTTTGCTCACTGCAACCTCCACCTCCCAGATTCAAGTGATTCTCCTGCCTCAGCCTCCCAAGTAGCTGAGACTACACGTATGTGCCACCACTCCCAGCTAATTTTATATTTTTTTAGTAGAGACAGGGTTTCTCCATGCTGGTCAAGCTGGTCTTGAACTCCCGACCTCTGATGATCCACCTGCCTTGGCCTCCCAAAGTGCTGGGATTACAGGCGTGAGCCACCACGCCTGGTCACTTGTTAATTTTTAATAGAAAAAAATACAAACAGTGTAAAAGTGCTATGCTAAAATAAACAAATTATTGTGCATCCAAACATTGGAATATTATATAGCCATTTAAAAATCAAGGATGTTTTAATGACATGGAAAATGCTTACAATGTGCCTGGCTCACACCTGTAATTCCAGCACTTTGGGAGGCTGAGGTGGGCAGATCACTTGAGGTCAGGAGTTTGAGACCAGCCTGGTCAACATGGCGAAACTCCGTCTCTACTAAAAATACAAAAATTAGGCTGGGCACAGTGGTTCACACCTGTAATCCCAGCACTTTTGGAGGCCGAGGCAGGTGGATCACCTGAGGTCGGGAGTCTGAGAGCAGCCTGAACAACATGGTGAAACCCCATCTCTACTAAAAATACAAAATTAGTCAGGCTTGGTGGTGCGCACCTGTAATTGCAGCTATTCGGAAGGCTGAGACAGGAGAATCGCTTGAACCTGGGGAGGTGGAGGTTACAGTGAGCTGAGATCCCGCCATTGCACTCCTGCCTGGGTGACAAGAGTTAGACTCTGTCTCAAAAAAAGAAAAAAAAAAAAAAAAGATTAGCCAGGCATGGCGGCGGGAGCCTTTAATCCCTCCTACTCAAGAGGCTGGGGCAGGAGAATTGCTTGAACCTGGGAGGGGAAGGGTGCAGTGAGCCGACATCACGCCACTGCACTCCAACCTGGGAGACAGAGTGAGATTCATCTCAGGAAAAAAAAAAAAAAAAAAAAAAAAAAAATTTCCTTTCAGCCCAAAATCTCCTTAGGCTGATAAGCAACTTCAGCAAAGTCTCAGGATACAAAATCAACATGCAAAAATCACAAGCATTCCTATACACCAATAATGGACAAACAGAGAGCCAAATCATGAGTGAACTCCCATTCACAACTGCTATAAAGAGAATAAAATACCTAGGAATCCAACTTATAAGGGATGTGAAGGACCTCTTCAAGGAGAACTACAAACCACTGCTCAAGGAAATAAGAGAGGATACAAACAAATGCAAAAACATTCCATGCTCATGGATAGGAAGAATCAATATCATGAAAATGGCCATACTGCCCAAAGTAATTTATACATTCAATGCTATCCCCATCAAGCTACCATTGACTTTCTTCACAAAATTGGAAAAAACTACTTAAAACTTCACATGGAACCAAAAGAAAGCCCACATAGCCAAGACAATCCTAAGCAAAAAGAACAAAGTTGGAGGCATCACGCTACCTGACTTCAAACTATACTACAAGGCTATAGTAACCAAAACGGCATGATACTGGTACCAAAACAGATATATAGGCCAATGGAACAGAATAGAGGCCTCAGAAATAACACACACATCTACAACCATCTGATCTTTGACAAACCTGACACAAACAAGCAATGGGGAAAAGTTTCCCTATTTAATCAACGGTGTTGGAAAAACTGGCTAGCCATATGCAGAAAACTGAAGCTGGACCCCTTCTTTACACCTTACACAAACATCAGCTCAAGATGGATTAAAAACTTAAACGTAAGATCTAAAGCCATAAAAGTCCTAGAAGAAAACATGGGCAGTACCATTCAGGACATAGGCATGGGCAAAGACTTCATGTCTAAAACACCAAAAGCGATGGCAACAAAAGCCAAAATTGACAAATGGAATCTAATTTAAAAACTAAAGAGCTTCTGCACACAAAAGGAACTATCATCAGAGTGAACAGGCAACCTACAGAACAGGCAATCTACAAAATTTTTGCAATCTATCCATCCAACAAAGGTCTAATATCCAGAATCAACAAAGAACTTAAACAAATTTACAAGAAAAAAAACCCCATCAAAAAGTGGGCAAATTTTATGTGTAGACACTTCTCAAAAAAAGACATTTATGCAGCCAACAAACATATTTTAAAATGCTCATTATCACTGGTCATTAGAGAAATGCAAATCAAAACTACAGTGAGATACCATCTCACGCCAATTAGAACGGCAATCATTAAAAGTCAGGAAACAAGCTGGGCACGGTGGCTCATGCCTGTAATCCCAGCACTTTGGGAGGCCAAAGCAGGTGGATCACAAGGTCAGGAGTTCAAGACCAGCCTGGCCAATATGGTGAAACTCTGTGTCTACTAAAAATACAAAAATTAGCCGGGCATGGTGGCGGGCGCCTGTCCCAGTTACTTGAGAGCCTGAGGCAGGAGAATTGCCTGAACCCGGGAGGCAGAGGTTGCAGTGAGCCAAGATCATGCCACTGCACTCCACCCTGGGCGACAGAGCGAGACTGTGTCTCAAAAAAAAAAAAAAAAAAAAAAAGTCAGGAAACAACAGCTGGGCGCGGTGGCTCAGCAAAATCCCAGCATTTTGGGAGGCCAAGGCAGGCCGATCATGAGGTCAGGAGATTGAGGCCATCCTAGCTAAAACAGTGAAATCCTGTCCCTACTAAAAATACAAAAAAAAATTAGTCGGGTGTAGTGGCAGCTGCCTGTAGTCCCAGCTACTCGGGAGGCTGAGGCAGGAGAATGGCGTGAACCTGGGAGACGGAGCTTGCAGTGAGCCGACATCACGCCATGGCACTCCGGCCTGGGTGACAGCGAGACTCCGTCTCAAAAAGAAAAAAAAAAAAAAAGAAAAAAGTCAGGAAACAACAGATGCTGGAGAGGATGTGGAGAAATAGGAACGCTTTTACACTATTGGTGGGAGTGTAAATTAGTTCAAACATTGTGGAAAACAGTGTGGCCATTCCTCAAAGATCTAGAACCAGAAATACCATTTGACCCAGTCATCCCATTACTGGGTATATACCCAAAGGGTTACAAATTATTCTACTATAAAGACACATGCACATGTATGTTTATTGTGGCACTATTCACAATAGCAAAGACTTGGAACCAACCCAAATGTCCATCAATGATAGAATGGATAAAGAAAATGTGGCACATATACACCGTGGAATACTATGTAGCCATAAAAAAGATGAGTTCATGTCCTTTGCAGGGACACAGATGAAGCTGGAAACCATCGTTCTCAGCAAACTATCACAAGAACAGAAAACCAAACACTGCATGTTCTCATTCATAAGTGGGAGTTGAACAAGGAGAACACATGGACACAGGGAGGGGAACATCACACACTGTGGCCTGTCGGGGGGTGGGGGTACTAGGGGAGGGATAGCATTAGGAGAAATATTTAATGTAGGTGACAGGTTGATGGGTGCAGCAAACCACCATGGCACATGTATACCTATGTAACAAACCTGCACATTCTGCACATGTATACCAGAACTTAAAGTGTAATAATAAAAAAATGCTTACAATGAAAACTAAGTGAATAAGTAGGATACAAAATTGTGTATGCACCATTTAATTAATTATGTTAAAAGTACATAGAAGACTATATAAAAATATACTAAACTGTTATACAGTGAAACTATAGGTGGTTTTAATTTTTATTCTTGATATTGTGCTGTATTTTCCTGTTCTACAATGAGCGTGTTTTACTTTTATAAACAAGACCCCCAAAATTGCATTTGTTAAAGCATACTAACTTGGGAGTCTGATATATATCAAGCTCCAAGGGCTGCCATATATTAGCTGGGCAACATGAAGCAAATTAAGGAACTGCTGGGTCCCCGAGTTCTCACCTATAAAACTGGCATAATGCCAATCTAATTTTCAAGCCATTATTTACTGGGCATTTACTATGTGCTGGACACTATGCCAAGTGGTTTTTCCTCCTTTTATTTCTTTTTTCTTTTTTTGAGACGGAGTCTCACTCTGTCACCCAGGCTGGAGTGCAGTGGTGCGATCTCAGTTCACTGCAAGCTCCGCCTCCCGGGTTCACGGAGTAGCTCGGACTACAGGCGCCGGCTACTGCGCCCAGCTAATTTTTTGTATTTTCAGTAGAGACGGGGTTTCACTGTGGTCTCGATCTCCTGACCTCGTGATCCGCCCGCCTCAGCTTCCCAAAGTGCTAGGATTACAGGCGTGAGCCACCGCGCCCGGCCTTTCCCTCCTTATATTTTTATACATATTATGCATACTTACACTTCATACATGATCATTTCGATCCTCAAAATCAGGCATGGAGTAGATTGTGATATTCCTATTTTAGAGATAAACTAACTGCAGCTCAGAAAAGTTAGGTAATATGCTCAGATTCACCCAACTAGTAGGTGGCAGATAGAGTTAGGATTCAGACATAGGTCTGACCATCTTTGGAAACCTAGCTCCAGGCCTCCAGCCTGGACCGCTCACAGGGACAGTTTTGCTGTGAGGATGGAATGAGGTCATACAGATGGCGTGCCAAGCACAGTACCTGGCTCCAAGCACAGAGCCGCTCCGTCGAACGTTACTTCCCTTTTCTCTGACACCTGAATGTTGGTAAATTGTGGCAAAACAAACCAGTGCACTCTCTGGAGATTAAAAAAAAAAAGTGCCCCTGCCCTGAAAGAGGGAGTTGTAGAGCCTGTAGGGAAAGAATAGAAAGGGGCTGGAAGGCTAACTCACTCAGGCAGACATGGGGGCGGCGCTGGGACTGTGCATCCCACATGTTCTGGGGCACTTCTGTCAGAGATTTCTTCAGGACTTTATTGGACTCTACACTTAATTTGCAGCTCAGAATACAGTATAGCGTCCAACAAGGCATCACATTCCAACTTCCACTTACCCCTGTCACCTCTTCTCCCTAAGAAACAAGGCGTGGGTGTTCCAGGACCATACATTGGTTTTTCTTTTCTTGTTTTCCCTTTCTCTTGGAGAAAAGGGGGATTTTAGGGGTGGAGTGGGACAAGGCACTGTGTGGAGAAGGAAAGGCTGACACTGTAGTCTGAATATCTAGGGGTGAGCAACATAGCTTGGCCTGCCCCAGAACTCCCTTCTGGATTCATCTTAAATGCCTCTTTCTCTAGGGCACCAGCCTCAGGTGAATTGCATCTCTATTCCCTATTCCCACCCCACAAACTTGTGGCACTAACCACACTAGAATTTCTTGTTGGTTGTCTTCACTACTAGATAGTAAACTTCATGAGGGCAGGCCCCACAGTGTTCACCACTGTGTCTCTAGCACTTGGTTATGTGGGTGGTACTCAGTAAACTATGTAGATACTTGATAAACAGAGGAATGAGTGAATGAATAAATGAATAAACTGTCCATCAACAGTCATGCCCCAAGTGGACCCACAGCTGACCTGTTCTATGCTAAGCACTTAGAAGATGTGGTCCCTTTCCTGGAGGCTTAAATTTTACATTTCTCCAACCTCATAAATTGTGGAAAGACATGATGCAAGGGAAATCCCTATTAATTCCAAACCTCATGCTGTTTATTTTACCAAAGTACTCAAAATGGAGGCCCTGAGTCTAAGGGAGGGTCCCCAAGTTCATGGAATCCTGGCAGGAATTACAGGGCTTAAATGATCTGAAATCTAGTGTTCTACTCCTAGCTCTGCCAGTTCTGTTGTATGACCTCTGGTGAATGACTTCCCCTCTGGGCCTTAGTTCTCTTCTCTGTAAAATGGGGATGCAGTGGAGGAGGAGTGGTGGCCCCAGCTGTGTATGAAAATAGGGGCAATTGAGTGCATTTGACTATGTACAGTTGCGTGTAATTGGACACAGTATCCTCCTTCCTAAAGGCTTAGAGGCAGGGAAAGAACTAGATGCAGAGTCTAAGTAAACTAAGGGGAGAGGGAAGACAGTGTGTGCCTACTTCTTTCTGTAAACGGTGAGGTCAGGATGTGCTGGCCCTCTGGTGAGAGGACAGGACAGAGGGGTGGTGGGCTGGAGGGGGCCTTGCCACAATAAGGGACCTCCCAAACATGTCTATGTGTCTTCGCCTCTAGGTTTGCAAAAGAAAAGATTCTAAAGCCCTGGGATCTTCATGTCATCACCAAGCATGATGCCCTCCTCCCCATTCAAAAGCAATAAACTCTCTTCCCCTTCAGAGAGACAACCCAGGGAGAAATTGGTGGTGGGGATGGAGGATGGGGAGGCCTGGAGAAGCATCGATGGGGCCAGCGTTCCTAGCAGGGTCCCATTTCAGGCTTCTTCAGAAAGTGCAAGAGCGTGAGCCTCCTGGTCCCCTCCAGTGGTTTCTTCCGGAAGATAGTGGACTCAGTGGACACCTGCATCCATGTCCCAAAGCTTTCTGGCTTCAGTCCAAGCAGCTGGCAGGTTCATCCTTCTCCCTAGGGCCCCACAAACACCACTTCCGGCCCTCCTGCCTCTATTTGGGCTCTTCCTGCCTGGATCTCTATACCCACGCCTGCCCTTCCCTCTGCAGAGCTTTCTCCCTCCCTTCACGAGCCTTATTTCTCTCTCTCTCAGTCTCCATATCTATTTCTTTCCCCCTTCTTCCCTCCTCCCCTGCTTCTCTCCTCCTTGTCATCCCTCCCCAGCCCCAGAATGGGTCTCCCCGCCTTCCTCCCTCTCAGGCTGCATCTCCCCCCTCCTTAGTGCTCACCCCTGCACCTCTTTCTTTGTATTCTTCTCACCCTCTCTCAGCCTCGCCAGCATCTCTCCTCCCCCGCCCGGCTTCGGCCTCCCCCTGCCTCCCCATCTTCAACTCAGTCTCCTCCCCCTCGCTCCTCTTCCCTCCCCTCCGCCTCGCCCTGCTCCCAGCCCGCATGCCAGGATTTCTCTCCTCCCTGGGGGTCTCAGTGCATCTCCTTCTCCTCTCCGCCTGCCTCCTCCCTCACCGAAGGGTTAGCGGACACCCATCCTTTTCTGCTTGGGGACCCCACCACCACCCGCATCACTGCCTCTGTCTCTTCTTCACCGTATCCTCCTCTACCCACCCTCTTCTCTTTTCTTTTCTCCCTGCCCCTTTAAATCTGCCTGGCCCAGCCTCCCCCGTGATGCTGGGATGGAGCAAACATTGATTTGTGCTGGGATGGAATCGGAATTTTGATTTATTTTTCCTCTCCCAACCATAAGAAGAAAAAAATAATAAAAACACCCCCTCTTGATAGCCCCCTCCCCCTTTGCATCCAGCTCCCAGCTCTTCTTCCCTATCTCCATCCAAGGCAGATTTTTTCCCCTACACTATTCTCATCTTCCCCCACCCCTGCCACTACCTCGCCCCCCCCACCCAGCCTGCTCCTCCAGCGGGGAGAGAGGGGACTCTCCGGACTCCCCCACCTTTCCTCTCCGGGTTGGAGCAGTCTCTCCGGAAGGGGAGGGGGCTTGGCTTGTCCGGGCGAGGTGGGAGTGGAGGTATCCTGCCATGGATGCTGTGCCGGGGAGGCAGCCTGAGCCCCAGCCCACATGGTGAGTAGCCTGCCCCCTCCCTTCTGCCTCTCTGCCCGTCCCCACCCTGGCCTTTCCCCTGCAGAGCCTCCCCTGGGCCCCATCCATTGCCCCCGAAAAACCGTCTGCCCACCTTGGTCCGATCTCCCCGCTACATATTCTACCCCCACCCCCATCCCTTTGCCAGAGACGCCGAAGAACCGGGACAGAGGGGTCCTGACAGCAGCCAGGGAAACGGGTGCCCTACGATTCTGCCCAGCCCCCTCTCAGGACCCCCAAACTGCCATCCACACTCGACACTTCGGGGTTCTAGGTTGGAGAATTGGGACTCCCGCTTGGGGTTGGGGCCCCAAGTCCTGGGAGGGGCCCGCTCCACAAAAACAGAAATGGGGGAAGCCCCCATGCCCCCCAAGCTTGGGAGCTGCTGGAAAATGCTGCCGAAGGAGGGGGGTGGATTGGGGGGCGGTGCTGATGCCCAGAGCCACCGGGCCAGGGAGCGGCGGGCAAAGAGGAGGGGCCTCTCTCGCCACTTGCCCCCCTCCCTCTTTCTCCGCAGCCACTCAGGATGAGGGTCCGGCCCTGCCTGCCCTCGCTGGGGCCCCCCCGCCCGGCCCCGGTCTAACTGCCCCCGCCCCCAGACCTCGCCCGGCTCCAAGGCCCCCAGCCGGCTCTCCAGCCCCAGGATGCGCTGAGCCGCCGGGGGGCTGAGGCCGCGCCAACTACATGCATGTCCCCCGGGGGCAAGTTCGACTTTGACGACGGGGGCTGCTACGTGGGGGGCTGGGAGGCGGGGCGGGCACATGGCTACGGCGTGTGCACGGGCCCCGGCGCCCAGGGCGAGTACAGCGGCTGCTGGGCACACGGCTTCGAGTCACTGGGCGTCTTCACGGGGCCCGGTGGACACAGCTACCAGGGCCACTGGCAGCAGGGCAAGCGCGAAGGGCTGGGCGTGGAGCGCAAGAGCCGCTGGACGTACCGCGGCGAGTGGCTGGGCGGGCTGAAGGGGCGCAGCGGCGTGTGGGAAAGCGTGTCCGGCCTGCGCTACGCCGGGCTCTGGAAGGACGGTTTCCAGGACGGCTACGGCACCGAGACCTACTCCGACGGAGGTGCGGGACCCGGCCCACTAGTGTCTGTCTGCTCGTCCGCGTGCGCCTTCCCTAGCCTTGCGCCTTCGCCCTCCATTTGCGCCCCTGCGCCCATCCATCTGTCCCCCGCCCCACATCGATGTGACCTCCAGCCCCCAATTTCTGCTTTCTCCCACGACGATGACGCTTTCCTCAATTGTCTGTCTCCTGCTCGCTTCTCCCTCACCCCTTCCCTGTCTGCCTGTCCTCACACCTCCCTCTCTACCTGCCTGTCCCCAACACCTCTGCTCTCCGTCGGCGCCACTCAGAGTCCTGTCTGCCTGTCGAAACGCCCCCACCGGCCTGTCCTTCGCACGCCTGCCGGGCCCTCCCCGTTTCCCCTGTCTACCCGCACTGCCAAAATCTACCGAGGGCTCCTGCTACCTGCCCGTCTTCATTCTGCTCTTCCACACTTTCCCGCCCAGCCTGGCCTGCCCCGGCTCCCAGTGCCCTTCCCCGACCTCCACACTAACCGCCTCCACCTCTCCCGCCTGACGCTTGGGCTTCCAGGGGGGCTTGGGACTTGGGGCGCAAGGAGCCCAGCGGCGCGGCCTGACTCTTTCTCCCACCGCTCCACCGCCCGCAGGCACCTACCAGGGCCAGTGGCAGGCCGGGAAGCGCCACGGCTACGGGGTGCGCCAGAGTGTGCCCTACCACCAGGCGGCGCTGCTGCGCTCACCCCGCCGCACCTCCCTGGATTCCGGCCACAGCGACCCCCCGACGCCACCCCCACCCCTGCCCCTGCCGGGCGACGAGGGAGGCAGCCCCGCCTCGGGCTCCCGGGGCGGCTTCGTGCTGGCCGGGCCCGGGGACGCCGACGGCGCGTCCTCCCGAAAGCGCACTCCGGCGGCCGGCGGATTCTTTCGTCGCTCGCTGCTGCTCAGCGGCCTCCGAGCGGGCGGACGTCGCAGCTCCCTGGGCAGCAAGCGAGGCTCCCTGCGCAGCGAGGTGAGCAGCGAGGTGGGCAGCACCGGACCGCCCGGCTCGGAGGCCAGCGGGCCCCCGGCCGCAGCACCGCCCGCCCTCATCGAGGGCTCGGCCACAGAAGTGTACGCGGGCGAGTGGCGCGCAGACCGGCGCAGCGGCTTCGGCGTGAGCCAGCGCTCCAACGGGCTGCGCTACGAGGGCGAGTGGCTGGGCAACCGGCGGCACGGCTACGGGCGCACCACCCGCCCCGACGGCTCCCGCGAGGAGGGCAAGTACAAGCGCAACCGGCTGGTGCACGGAGGGCGCGTCCGCAGCCTCCTGCCTCTGGCCCTTCGGCGGGGCAAAGTTAAGGAGAAGGTGGACAGGGCTGTCGAGGGCGCCCGTCGAGCCGTGAGCGCTGCCCGTCAGCGCCAGGAGGTCGCCGCTGCCAGGTGGGCGTCCAGTTCAGAGGGCAAAGCTGGACTAAGAGGAGGGGGTGCGCTGGGGACCGGGAAATAGGGGTGTGCCTAAGGGAGGACCAAGGCCTAAGGCCTAGGGCTTGGTGGGGAATAGCAAGCCTAAGGCCAGGCAGTGGTAGCCCTGGGCATTCTCGGTGTTTATATCCGAGGCTACAGGTGGATGTGGGTGTAACTGTGGGTAGCTGGGTATTTGAGGGAGGTGGTGTAAGACTGTAAATGTGTCTCGGTGTCTTTTGTGTGGAGCTGTGTCTATGGAATCCATTGTTGTGTGTGGGAGTAGCAAGGAACCTGTTTTGTGCAGGCCCAGAAATCTCTTGAAACTCAAAACATGTCCCTAGTCTTCCTCCTCTTGCAGCTGATCCAGTCTTCAGGCCTCAGGCTGGGAGCATCAGCCCTGGGTGGAAGAGGGACTGTCCCTTCCTAACCACATCCCAGCCTGACACCATTTCAGCCTTGGGCCTTTGGGAAGTCTAATTTGTACTGCTGACTTATCCACCTGAAAACGCAGTCTCTCCCAGTTTTGCCCCCTCTGCCTTCTTTTACCCAACTGATAGGAGGTTTGAAGGGAGGAGGCTTCCCTGTAAATCAAACTTTTATGTAAATCAAATTACATTTCCTTGCATCAGGAACCTTGCTATCTAAAGCAGTGCTGTCTAGCAGGAATATAATATAAGCCAAATAGGTAGTTTTAAATTTCCTAGTAACCACATTAAAAAATAAAAAGAAGTCAGACATTGTGGCACACACCTGTAGACCCAGCTACTTGAGAGGCAAGAGGATCACTTGAGCCCATCAAGAGCAGCCTGGGCAACATAGCAAGATTCTGTCTTTAAAAAATAAAAAACCATACAAACAAAGGAATAGCAAATAAAAAGAAGCAGGTGAGATGAATTTTAATAATATTTTTATTTAAACCAATATATCCAAATATTATCATTTCAACTGGTAACCAGTGTAAAATTATTAAGATATTTTGCAAATTCTTTTTGAACTAAGTCTTTGAAATCTGCAACTCCCTGGGCAGCAAGCAAGGCTCCCTGCGCAGCGAGATGAGCAGCAAGGTGGGTAGCATGGGACTACCCCTTAAATTTTACACTTAAATCACATCATTTCCATTCAGACTAGACACATTTCAAATGCTTAATAGCCACAAATGGTTTGTAATTACTGAATTAGATAGCAGAGATCTGAAAGAAGGCTGGGCACGGTGGCTCACGCCTGTAATCCCAGTGCTTTGGGAGGCCAAGGCAGGTGGATCACCTGAGGTCAGGAGTTAGAGACCAGCCTGGCCAACATGGTGAAACCCTGTCTCTACTAAAAATACAAAAATTAGCTCGGTGTGGTAGCAGGTGCCTGTAATCCCAGCTACTCGGGAGGCTGAGGCAGGAGAATCACTTGAACCTGGGAGGCGGAGGTTGCAGTGAGCCGAGATCACGCCACTGCACTCCAGCCTGGGTGACAAGAGTGAAAGCCAGTCTAAAAAAAAAAAAAAAAAAAAACCTCAAAGAAGCCAAAAATCCACTTGTAATGAGATTCATAGACCCCTTATTTATACAACTCACATATTTGAATTTTCACATATTGGATTTTCTTTTAAAGAGGTGGGGGATTTCATTTAAATTTGAGACTTCTTCAGAGATCAGAGATCAGGATATGTCCAGATATGCTTAAATGAGTTTGTATAATGGGTGACACAGTGAGTGAGTGTGGTGTGTGTGTGTGTGTGTGTGAGAGAGAGAGAGAGAAAGAAAGAATATAAACATGCCAAATGCAGAGTAGACGTTTGAGTCAGAGAATGTACATCTATAGATGTGTCTGGGAGTCTGGATGTTAGAGCCCAGGGCCTTAAGCCAGGGAAGGGGGAGGGCAGAGCACCAGGGAACATTTTAGGCTAGATAGGGTGGAGACATGTGCAGGAAAAACTGATCTCAGTAACTAGAGGATCAGGCAGTGGGAGGAGGTTGGTTGGTCTCCCCAGCAACAGGCCTGGCAATCCTGATTGGCTGCCAGCTGCCATGGAAACAGCAGAGCCTCAGCAGCAGGTGCCTCTGCCAGGTAGCCTGAGCCTGGCCTGAGTCTGAGGCCTGAGCACAGACTAAGTCTACTGAATAGGACTTGATCATCCATACTCTTCATATACAAAAACAGGCCTCATCAGTGCACCAGTTTCAGGCCACCAAAATAACTCAATACAACCCAAGACCATGATCCTCATGCTCACGGCTCAACAGGTGCCCTTGACAGCCCTGTCCACCTTCTCCTTGACTTTGCCCCACTGAAAGGCCAGAGGCAGGAGACTGCACATGTGCCTGCTGTGCACCCTGAGACCAGCTCAGTTTCAGGACAGGGCTAGTCATATAGAGTCTGAAAGTCTCTAAGACAGAAGAACCACGTTATCTGAGATCCCTCCCAACAGGCTCTAAAGATCTTTGACCCACCAGGTTTGAGAAGGGACTAATCATAGGTCCCAAAGAACATAAATAAGAGGCTATGGACTAAGAATATGCACAGTAGATATCACCATCCTCTTCCCCACCCCCATACCAGACTGCCTTCCTAAGCCAGAGAGAACAGGCCTGTGACCAGAGGAAGTCATGGGGTGTGATCCATTCAAGCCCACGGCAAGCTCATCTGACTGACTCTTTCTCAGCTCCTTTGTGTCCTACCCTTGGAATTACAGAACTCATTTAAGGACAAGGCATCTATGATTAACAGCAGAGGGTGAAAGGGAAGAGAAAACTGATGAAGCATCTGACATCAGAGGGAGAACTGAGAAACAACAGTGGGGAAAGACTGATCAGACTCCCAGACTGCCTGCACCTAAGGAGCAGGGAAAGTGGGAGGGGGTGTGGAAGGGAGACTAAGGGTTTAGCCAGAAGTGTAGTCGCCATGGTGAGAAAGCATGCATATTAGTAGGGAGAGGGGACGGGATCATTACCGAAAGGGGAGACCCACTCTTACTCCAGTTCCAGAGCTCAGAAAAGCATGAGCGGGGTCAGTGGGGTGGTAGCAGTGATGGGGTGAAGAACAATGTGATAACAGAAGAGGCCGAAAGAACGCAAGATAGGAAATTCTCATGCCAGGAAATCTGCACTGGTAGAGATAGGATTAATAATAAGGAAAAGAGATGGTAGAAAGGGAAAGGGAGGTAGAGACTGTTAACATGAGGGAGACAGTGGCTCTGAACAAGGGAACGGGGCAGGGACAAAGCTGCTTGGAAGGGAGGATGAAAGTACAGGACCCTGCGCTGGACCCCACAGAGAGGCCTGTGACTCCAGGGGGTGAGAGGGGTTAGTAACAAGAGGAGGTGCTAACTGCAAAGAAGGTGGTAGGTATAGCTCGTAAGCACCAAGCAGGACTGCAGGGGATGTGCTAAAAGAGTGAGGTCTCAACTGTCACTGGGAGGGGGGCAGGACAGGAATGGAATGACAGAGTTCCAGGAGGTTCTGGCCCTTGCAACTGGAAGAAGTGTTACTACAGGACGTAGCAGTAGAAGGTTGTGAGAGGAGCAGGAGGGTGTGATGATGGCAAATGCAGCCCAGGTCAGGGGGAGGAAACCGAATGGGAGCTGCCCTGGCCTGCCAGGAAGGGTGAAGACTCCAGAGGAGAGGAGGATATGATATAGAGGGGACGGGGCTAGGGGGCTGGAGCATCTGAGCAGGGGCTAATTTGAAGTGGGGGAAGGTCTGCTAAGTCCCTGTCTCTGGATCCAACAGGGCAGCAGACGCCCTCCTAAAGGCAGTGGCAGCCAGCAGTGTCGCTGAGAAGGCTGTGGAGGCAGCTCGAATGGCCAAACTGATAGCCCAGGACCTGCAGCCCATGCTAGAGGCCCCAGGTGAGGCATGGGAGCTGGGGGGAGGGGAGTGAGGCCCCTAGGAAGCTAGAGAGACTCAGGTGTGGGGAAACAGATGAGAAGCCCTGCAAGGGAACCGGGGATGGGAAAAAACAAGGAATGAGGGTGCAAGGAACACAGGGTGGGGGCCAGATCTGGTAGTCTGGGGAGTGGGACTTGGGAATGTATGCAGTAGGTTAATGGGGGGTTTGGAGTCTGGCAGTGACAGGCTATGAGCCTGGGAATTCCAAAGTCCTGGGAAGTGCCCAGTCAGGAATAAAGCTGCAGCCACTCCAGCCCAAGGCCAGTTAGGCCCCTCTGATTCTCAGCTATCCCTACCCAGGCCGCAGACCCAGGCAGGACTCAGAAGGTTCCGACACGGAGCCCCTGGATGAGGACAGCCCTGGGGTGTATGAGAACGGACTGACTCCCTCAGAGGGATCCCCTGAACTGCCCAGCAGTCCTGCCTCCTCCCGCCAACCCTGGCGACCCCCTGCCTGCCGGAGCCCACTGCCTCCTGGAGGGGACCAGGGTCCCTTCTCCAGCCCCAAAGCTTGGCCTGAGGAGTGGGGGGGGCCAGGCGCACAGGCAGAGGAACTAGCTGGCTATGAGGCTGAGGATGAGGCTGGGATGCAAGGGCCAGGGCCCAGAGACGGTTCCCCACTCCTTGGAGGCTGCAGCGACAGTTCAGGAAGTCTTCGAGAGGAGGAGGGGGAGGATGAAGAGCCCCTGCCCCTGCTGAGGGCCCCAGCAGGCACGGAGCCTGAGCCCATCGCTATGCTGGTCCTGAGGGGCTCGTCCTCGAGGGGTCCTGATGCTGGTTGCCTGACAGAAGAACTCGGGGAGCCTGCTGCAACCGAGAGGCCTGCCCAGCCGGTGAGATCCTCTGTCCCTGCTGTGTGCCCTCTTCTCCCAAAGCCTTGCCTCCCACCCTTTCCAGACCTGTCTGATCGCCAGGGGGCTTTTTATCTCCACTCGGCTTCCTCTGCCTGGCCAGTCTTGGAACACATCCCACCTCAAAAAAATAGAGGGTGCTCGAGCTGGAAGGAACCTTACACGCCTACAAGCCTACTCCCTCATTTGACAGATGGGGGAACTGAGGCCCAGAGCACTTAGAGTAACTTGCCCAGGGTTATAAACTAATAATCAATGGGAGAGCCAGAATATTTTTCCCCCGTTCTCCTTCCATATCATTTCCAGCTCTCTGTTTCCTACTCCACCCCCACCCCCACCTCCGCACTTTCTCTCTTTGGTGCCCAGAAATAAAAAAGGAAAAGATTGTTCCCTCCCTACCCTGACTCTCCCTCCCTCTCCTGGGAAGAAGTTGAAATAGGGAAGAAGGCAGAAAACCGGGAGAGGCGGAGTTTCCCCAGAACCCTCTACTCTGATTGGGCTCTAGGCCTTCTGTTTCCTAGCAACCACATCCTCACCCCTTCATCCCTCTGCGTTGCTGCAGTACTGGCTGCTGCTGCCAATGTCTGCTACTAAGGCCAGGCACCTCCTGCCTGGGACACATGATATGCTGATGGGAGGGGACTAGAGGGAGGAGGTGGAAGGGCTGTCCCTGTATTGAAGGTGCCAGAGGAAAGGTGGGGCCCTGCCTGGGAGAAGACAGGGTTTTGCAATCCAAAACAAATGTTGGCGATCCCCCCGCTCCAGGCTCTGCAGGGAGGTACCTGAGACCCTTCAGCTCTGCCACCTCAGCCAGGGCAGGAAGGTGGGCACTGTCCTTGGGGACTGAGTCTGCTTCCCCCTCTGTCTCTCTAGGGAGCTGCGAACCCCCTGGTGGTGGGAGCCGTGGCCCTCCTGGACCTCAGCCTGGCGTTCCTGTTCTCCCAGCTCCTCACCTGAGGCTACTTCCTGGCCTGGTTCTGGCTTTGGTTGCGTGCCTCTTCACCCCTTTGACCTGCCTTTTTTCTCTTCTCCTCTTCCTGGCTGTGTTTTTCCTATCTTTCTTTCTCTTCTTCCTTTCTTTTCTGTGCTCCTTTGTTTTTTTTCTCTCGCTTTCTCTTTCCCTCTCTTCTTTCAGATTATCTCATTTCTTCTGGATCTGTCTCTGTATTCCTCACTCCCTTCCCCATTCCAACCCCTTCTTTCTCTAGATTGTTTACATATGAAGGGCTTTTCTCTCTCAGAGTTGCTGTCTTCTCTGAGACACACAAATCTAAGTCAGACCATTGCCCCACGCCCTCCCACCTTTTCTTTAGACCTCAACTTCGATGCGGGTGGGGGTTTGGTGTCCTAAGGAGACTCCTGGAAGCTGAATGGAGAGGAGGAGGAAGAAAATGAAGAAGGAGTGATTGAATGTCGGGCAAGGGACTGGCTGCGCCGCTGTGGCTCCCTAGCCTGAGGGGCCTGCTGTCCCTCTGAGGCCTCGTGAAAAAGCTGCAGGAGGTGCATCCTCCACCTCTAATCTTGGAGGCTATTATCTCACCTCCAAGCACTGAGCTGGGTTCCTGCCCAATTCCACCCTTCCCTGAGGGAGAGAAGGGAAGTGAAAAGTAGAATAACTCCCTACCATTTCCCTCTTTTTCTCCTCATCAGCCAGCCCCTCCTCCAGCCCCCTCTGGTGGCATGCCATGCCACGAGCAACGTGTAAAGGAACAGAGAATATCCAATGCAGTCAAGTCCACCCCGCCCAGACTTTGCCACTGCCTTCTCCCACCCTTCTGTCTCCCCCACAATAGTTTATTTGGTTGGTCTGGACTCACTTGTGGCCTTTGATTAAATTCCTAAGGGGCCTGAAGAAGACATTTCTACTGCAGAGGGTTAGAGGCACTTGAGCAAGGCCCCCACACCCCAACTCTGGGAGTTGTGGTCGGGGGAGGCACTTCTCGGGGATAGGACCAGACAAGATAACAGGAGCTCACAAGGAAGCAGAAGCTGTGACAAGTTTAGTAGTCTCAAAATGGGTTATGTCCCTTCCCCCTTCACATCAGAATCTTGTGAAATGGGAAAACAACAGAAGGAGGGGATCAAAGAAAGCTGATCTCACATGCTTCCCAGGCAGGGCAGAGGTGGGAGTCAAACCTGGGTGACAGGTGGGTGGAGAGCCCTGTTTGAGGTCGTGGCTGATCCCTCTCTGGCATTAGCTTTTCCCCTGGGAGCAGGAAGCCCTAGGAAGAGGGGACTGTAGGGTCCCCAGGGGATCTTTCCTCCCTCCCCTGCATGAGGCAGAGGCAAGCTGCCTGCCAACCCCCTCCCTCAAGGAATGGCCTTGCCCGGGAATGCCCACCACACATACCCTCTTTTTTTCTAGTCAAACTCTGTTTATTCCTTGGCTTGCCTCCCTCCTTCCTTCCCTCTCAACCTTTACTTCTGATTTCTATTTCATGGAATTTGGGATTGAAGTTAAACTACAACAGTGCCGCCAACACCAAGTCTTGCAGGAAAAAAATACAAAGAAATTTAACAAAAAAAAATATATTAATAAAAAAGTTCAAAAAAGGGGGGGGATTGTCATCTCCTTTGGGGTGCGATGGCTTCAAATCCAAACTGAGGCTCTCCGGGTGGTGAGGATGTGCGAGGAGGCCTCTTGAAGAACTCCAGGCCTGCCATGCTGTCTGTCCGCTAAAGCCTGAGGCTCGAGGTCAGAGGATTCAGGAAGGCTCTGCAGTCGGCCCAGGAGGGCGGGGTCCCGTGGTGGAGGCGGGGAGAGGGAAGGACCGCGCGGATCACCAACCCCTGCTCGGCCCCGTACCAGGAAGCGCTGGGGGGCAGAGGAGCGGAGTTGAGGCAGAAGGCAGGTGAGGCTGGAGTCCTGGGGGTAGGCAGGCTGTCGCTGCCGCTGCCTGAGATGGAAATCGGGGGAGGAAGCTCGCGGAAGAAACAGCGGAGGGTCGTGGAAAGAAAGCAATGGCTGAGCTAGGGATGGGGTACCAGGTAGGGGGAGGACACGGGAGACACAGGTGGGGCTCCAGCGCATGCTCAATAGGGAGGGGCGCCGGTGGGGTGCCGACGCATGCGTAGTGGGCTTCTCGGGCGGTGGGGTGGTCGCGGAATTTGGGGACCTACTTCGGGAAAGGTGAAACGCGGGAGCAATTTTAGGGTACCTGTGGGACCTGGGCTCTTAGGGTCCTGACACAGGACGCGCCTGGGCCGAAAACCCAGGCACGCCCGGCCAGAGAGTGTTTCTTCACTCCCGGACTCTGCCAGTCAGAATGGTGGCGCCTTCGCTGAAGCTTCAGGACCTCATCGAAGAGATTCGCGGGGCCAAGACTCAGGCCCAGGAGCGGGAGGTGATCCAAAAGGAGTGCGCCCACATCCGGGCCTCCTTCCGCGATGGGGACCCAGTGCACAGGCACCGGCAGCTGGCCAAACTGCTCTACGTCCACATGTTGGGCTACCCCGCCCACTTTGGACAGGTACTGGCCAGGAATACCTCCCTCCTGAGCTTGATGAAGGCTAGTGGGGCAGAGTCACAGACTCTCTCACCTGTTTATACCCTGGTTTTTAGAATTCTACAATTTCAGAGTCCTCACAGGCTGCACTGCAAACCTCTTTCCCCATTGCTACCCCTACTGGTCATCAGCCGGCCTGAACCCTTCATTCTCTGGCCAGCCTCATTTAGGGCAGGCACCTCCTCCTTTCCTCTCCCATCCTCCTCAACTCCTAGTTCCTCCTACCCACTAACGCCTGAATTTCCTAAGCTTCTCCTCTTGTTGAAGGGAGAGTGATGAGATAGGATGCCCCACAGGTTAATCTGGTTTTAAAGAGGAAGATGGAACAGGGATGTGAGTGTCTATGGTTTCAACCCTGCCTCTTCCTGGTTTGCCCCCTTGACTATAGATGGAGTGCCTGAAACTGATCGCCTCCTCCAGATTCACAGACAAGAGGGTGGGCTACCTGGGGGCCATGCTTCTATTGGATGAGAGGCACGATGCCCACCTGCTCATTACCAACAGCATCAAGAAGTGAGAGGGTTCTGGCAATCACTTGGAATCAGGGAGATGGGAGAGTAGGGACCTTGGAAATCCCAGGGGACTGCCTGTTGTGGGTATTGAAAAGGACTCATTTTCTCAGAGGTTTGACTGACCGTCCTCCCAAACCCTGCAGTGACCTGAGCCAGGGGATTCAGCCAGTACAAGGCCTGGCCTTGTGCACTTTGAGCACCATGGGCTCTGCTGAGATGTGCCGAGACCTGGCCCCAGAGGTGGAGAAACTGCTCCTGCAGCCCAGTCCCTACGTGCGCAAGAAGGTGAGATGGTGGGACTCCTGGCACTTGCTCCTGCAGATACTGCCTGCTGTGTGCCATATAGTAGTAGATGCAGGGGTCCATCCCCTCTGACCCCTGTCTGAGGCCCCGAACCTCTGCAGGCTATTCTGACTGCAGTGCACATGATCCGGAAGGTCCCTGAACTCTCCAGTGTCTTCCTCCCACCCTGTGTCCACCTGCTTCACGAGCGTCACCATGGTAAGGCTGTGGGGCTCCCCATCCTTTGCTTCAGCTCTGTGGACAGAAGAATTGAAAATCGGATGGGAACACCAGCTCATAGGAGAAGGGTAGCACACACACACAGGCACACACGCAATAGACTCTCTTGCCCCTGGCCCCCACCATTCACTTCCCCGACCCTGACCCCAGGCATCCTGCTGGGCACCATCACGCTGATCACGGAGCTCTGCGAACGAAGCCCTGCAGCCCTCAGGCACTTCCGAAAGGTGGGCTGGTGAAGGGGCAGGCCCTGGGCCTGAAGAGAGGGTCAGTGGGGAAGGAATGGGGCTTTAGCTGGAGAGGATTAGAACAAATGCCCAAAGTTGTGCCCTCCCTCCAGGTGGTACCCCAGCTGGTACAGATCCTCCGGACTCTGGTGACAACGGGATACTCCACAGAACACAGCATATCTGGAGTCAGCGACCCCTTCCTGCAGGTGGGGTGACCTTTTACTGCTGTATCCCTGGAACAGAGAGGGCATAGCAGTAAGACCATGACCAGTGGTCTCCTCCAAGAGAACACTGGCCCTCTCAGTGTCCTGGGCAGCAGAATAGCAGGCACAGGATTGCTCAGGTCATCCCAGGACCTGTGAGGGGAGAGGGAATGCCTAAAAGTCAGGAAAATACAGTTTGGTAACAATTTTTTTTTAAGCCTGTCCTAAACTCCCCTGGCCTCACACACCTCTGTTCCCCTCCCAGGACCAAGGGACCTGTGGAGGTGAGGAGGTGTGGGGAGGATCTAGGGAGCGAGCCAGACCCTCACAGTGCTCTCCTCCATGTTAGAGTTTTCTCCTCAGCTCCATGACTCCTTATCCTATGAACCCCTTCACCTTTCAATTTTCAACCCAACCTCAGGTCCAGATACTTCGTCTGCTTCGGATCCTGGGCCGGAACCACGAGGAGAGCAGTGAGACTATGAATGACTTGCTGGCCCAGGTTGGGGCTGGGAGGAGGGCACTGGTTAGCTGTGTTGCTTGGAGACCCCACCAGCCCTGGGTGCCCCTCACTTGACTCCTCACTGTGCAGTGGCCATATCATTGCCTCTCTGTCTCCTCTAGACAGTGAACTCCATGAAGAAGGGACACAGTCTGTCTTAGTGCTATTGCCCCAGTGCCCAGGCCGGCCCTGGCACATAGTAGAGGCTAAGGGAACTTTGTTGGATGGTTGAAGGCTGGACAGATGACATGTTGGAGTCCTTCAAGAGACCTGAGGATTACCCGGGCTTGTTGGCATGTGCCTGTAGTCCCAGCCACTCAGGAGGCTGAGGCAGGAGGATCACCTAAGCCTGGGAGGTCAAGGCTGCAGTGAGCTGTGGGCGACAGAGTTAGACCCTGTATCAAAAGAAATGGAGACCTGAGGAGGTCCCTGAGCAGATACATCTTCTCTCTCCTCCACTCAGGTGGCCACTAACACAGACACCAGCCGAAATGCCGGGAATGCGGTCCTGTTTGAGACAGTACTCACCATCATGGATATCCGCTCTGCAGCTGGCCTACGGGTATCATCCCTTATGCCTCTCCCACTATGGCCCCGCCCACCACCTCACCCACACAGGTCCTGCTTGCTGGTTTCTTCCTCCTAGCCCCATCATGTTGCGCCATTGTGTTCCCACTCCTCAATGGCTGAGCAGGTTGCTTCTTTCCTGGCTGACCCCAGCTTCTGCCTCTCATAGGTTCTAGCTGTCAACATTCTTGGCCGCTTCCTACTCAACAGTGACAGGAACATTAGGTAATAGTCCCAACTGTCTACCTAGGCTGTGCCACTGATCCCCTGGCCCTCTGCCCTCCTTCCTCCAGAGCCTCCTGATCCATTTCTCTCTTACCCCTATACCCAAGACAGGATGGGGAGTGGGGGCTGATGGCCATGGTGTGATAGAACCTCCCCCATCCTGACCAGGTATGTAGCCCTGACATCATTGCTTCGACTGGTGCAGTCTGATCACAGTGCTGTGCAGCGGCATCGGCCCACTGTGGTGGATTGTCTACAGGAAACTGATGCCTCCCTCAGCCGGTGAGCAGTGATACAGGGGACAGGAGGGCAGGGCAGAGGTTCCCAGTGCCTTGTGGCCAAGACTCGAGCCAGCTTAGAGCAGCTGGAGTAAGAGGACTAACGGGGACAGGTCCCTGAGGAAGCAGAGGGGCTGAGGCATGGGCCAGGATAACCTGGGCTACCTGCATGAAAACCTCTTTCTCCTGCCAGGAGGGCCCTGGAACTAAGCCTGGCTCTGGTAAATAGCTCCAATGTGCGAGCCATGATGCAAGAGCTGCAGGCCTTTCTGGAGTCCTGCCCTCCTGACCTACGGGCTGACTGTGCCTCAGGCATCCTGCTAGCTGCAGAAAGGTGAGGTGCCCAGGAGTCGAAGAGGGTAGAATCTGGGCAGGGTCAGTACCAGGACTGATGAGCCATATATCCCCTAGGTTTGCTCCCACCAAACGCTGGCACATAGACACCATCCTGCATGTGCTGACCACGGTGAGGCAGGGGCCAGTCAGAGAGCTGGGCAGAAGTGGTCAAGATTCACCACACTGACTTGGCCATGCCCACACCTTCCAGGCAGGCACCCATGTGCGGGATGATGCAGTGGCCAACCTGACCCAGCTGATTGGGGGGGCCCAGGAGCTACATGCCTACTCTGTGCGCCGCCTCTACAATGCCCTGGCAGAAGACATTTCCCAGGTATCATTCCCACCTACCCAGGCCCAGGGCTGCCCAACCACACCCTTGCCCATCCTGGGCGGCCTCCTCCTTATACTAGATTCCAATTTTTCTCTCAAGATCACAGCTACCTACATAGTGCAGAAGACATCCAAGCACAGAGCCCTGTTTTTAAGAACATCTGGGCTTTTATCCTGACTCTGGTACCTCCTGGCTGTGTAACTACAGATGACTAACTTCCCTTATGCTCCACGTACCCTGACTGCCTCTTAGAGCTGCCTTGAGATTAAAGCTCTTGTGTTTATGAGGTTTTATTATTACCTTGAATGCTGAATGAATTAACAGATGCCAGGCAGTATCTACAGCCCCCTCTTCCATGTTAATTAAATAGGGTGGGCAGAAAGCATCCACACCTTCCACAAGGGAGGGACCCTCGCACATTTCCATCCTGTGTGGTTAGGCCATGTAGTTCTGATGCTTGGCCACCAGAGGGCAGTGGGAGCCAGGTAACAAACTTCCCTTTCCCCACCCCTCCAACCCCCTCCACCGTCTCTGTACTGCCTCAAGGGATATTACCGTGTGTGGAAGTGGGGAGAGGACCTCAGACACCGGCCCAGCAGTGTTTCTTTCTCTCTCTCTCTCTCTTTTTTTTTTTTTTAATAGAGACGGGGGTCTCGCTATGTTGCCCAGGCTGGTCTTGAACTCCTGGTCTCAAGCGATCCTCCCGCCCCAGCCTCCCAATGTGCTGGGATTACAGGCGTGAGCCACCATGCCCGGCCAGCCCAGCAGTTTCTTATTCCATGTAGCAACCACTGGTGCAGGTGGCAGCCTGGTGCATTGGGGAATATGGGGACCTCCTGCTGGAGGGGAACTGTGAGGAGATTGAGCCCCTTCAGGTGAGACCTCACTGGGGGTACACTGAGGAGGGACTCGTCAGGGGGGCAGGACTTGCACCAGGGTCACTAACTGTATCCATGTCTGAAGGTGGACAAAGAGGAAGTACTGGCATTGCTGGAAAAGGTGCTGCAGTCCCATATGTCCCTGCCAGCCACTCGAGGATATGCCCTCACAGCCCTCATGAAACTCAGCACTCGCCTCCAAGGGGACAATAAGTAAGAAGGGGTCCCAGCCCCTTGAGAGATGGCCTTTCACTGGACCCACCCATTTCTGAGTTTCTTTCCAGGCATATATACCCAGCCCACCCTAACCCCAAGCCCTTAGGTTCTTGTTTTTGAGCCAAATCTGGGTATTTCCCTGCTCCGTGGACCTTTCCTTCCTGCCACATTCTGCAGTGGCACACTGCCATTGCCACTTACATACTACACTGGCCCAGCCGCATCCGCCAGGTGGTGTCCATCTACAGGAGCTGCTTGGACGTGGAGCTGCAACAGCGGGCTGTGGAGTATGACACACTCTTCCGGAAGTACGAGCACATGAGGTGTGTCCAGCACTGTGCTGCAGCATGGGACCCAAACCCCTGCCCTCTCCCAAATGCCCTTTTGTAGGTACAAGGGCCTCATCCTCACCTGTGTTCCACATCCACGGTGAGAGCTTCCCACCCACTGTTAATTGAAGCTAAGCTGGCTTCCAACCCTCCTTGCTCATCTGAAAATCAGCAACAACATGTCATTTTAGGAAATCAGAAGGGAACTTCTGAGCCACCATGTGCACAGTGCTCCATGTTCCTAGTCATCATCCTAGATGCCTCTTGTGAAGGGCCCAAAGACCACAGAGGCACACTTGCATTCCATCCTCTCAGGGCTGCCATCCTGGAAAAAATGCCTCTTGTGGAGCGAGATGGCCCTCAGGCTGATGAGGAAGCAAAGGAAAGCAAAGCAGCAGCCCAACTTTCAGAAGCAGCCCCAGCACCCACAGAGCCCCAGGTGAGGAGGCTGGAAACCCTGGGGTAGGAAGACGGGCTGAGCTTCATACCCAGCCCTGCCCCTTCTGTCCCTTCCGCCAGGCCTCACAGCTCCTGGATCTGCTAGATCTCCTGGATGGGGCTTCTGGGGATGCCCAGCATCCTCCCCCTCTGCACCCCTCCCCTGGAGGTGCCCTGGTATACCTGCTTGACCTTCCCTGTGCACCTCCACCCCCAGGTAAGCCTAAGCAAAAAGGAGATGTCTTAGAGAAGGTAGGTGGAAATGTGCTGCTTCTCCTAAGGCAAGGGCTGAGGCTCATGGACCCTGCTTCTTCCTGTGTGTCCCCCATCCCATCCCCATCTCAGGAGGTAAAAGGATGAAGTCAGTCATGGTCACCTGTCTTCCCTTTGTTCCAGACTTCTTTCTCTGGCCTACAGGGCCCTGCTTCCTTCCCAGCCCTTCTTATACCACTTTCCCACTACCCACTCACTGCCCCCTTCTCAGCTCCTCACACCCTCCTACCCTTGACATTTCATGTTCTTTTTTACATGGAATGTTCTTTCCCCAGCACATCGAATGACCAGCTCATTCTCACTCCAGGCTTCAGCTAAAATGTCAGATGCCTTCCCCTACCGCTCCTATTTAAGTCAGTTCTCCCCAGTTATTCTAGAATGACTTACTTCCTTCATAGCATCTATTATGGTCTGTAATTATCTTGCTTATTTTATTTTTATTTTTATTTTTTGAGACAGAGTCTCGCTCTGTCACCCAGGCTGGAGTGCAGTGGCGCGATCTCAGCTCACTGCAACCTCCGCCTCCCAGGTTGAAGCTATTCTTGTGTCTTAGCCTCCCAAGCAGCTGAAACTACAAGCACGACCCACCACACTCAGCTAATTTTTTGCATTTTTAGTAGAGACAGGGTTTCACCATGTTGGCCAGGCTGGTTTCAAACTCCTGACCTCAGGGATCCACCCACCTCAGCCTCCCAAAGTGCTGGGATTACAGGCATGAGCCACCATGCCCGGCCCTTTTTTATTGTTTCTCTCCCCCATTAGACAGTAAGCTCCAGCCTCATCTTCATATCTACTTTGTTACTAGCCTCTCGAGTAGTGCAGGGCCAGTAGGTGTTCACTCAATTTTTGCTGAATGAACAAACATGTTCTCTCAAACCTGCACACTGAGCTGCCTCTGTCTCCCTACTCCAGCTCCCATCCCAGATCTCAAAGTGTTTGAGCGTGAGGGAGTACAGCTGAATCTGTCTTTCATTCGACCCCCTGAAAACCCTGCTTTGCTGTTAATCACCGCCACTGCCACCAACTCCTCAGAGGGTGATGTCACCGATTTCATCTGCCAGGCTGCTGTGCCCAAGGTTTGTCAAGATCAGGGTTCAGAGGTGGCCTGGGGACTCCAGGAGAAAAGGCCACTAAGTGGAGGTGGTGGGTGGGAGACAGTGTGAGATGCGATTGAGTCATCTGGATATCAGCAGTTGGGGAGTTACAGGAAAAGGGTGTGGAGCCACTGGGTGTAGAGGAGCTGCCTGAGCCCCACCTACTGCCATACTGTGCTCTGTTAAACTCCTGTGCTCAGAGTCTCCAGCTGCAGCTGCAGGCCCCCAGTGGGAACACAGTTCCAGCTCGGGGTGGCCTTCCTATCACCCAGCTCTTCAGAATCCTCAATCCTAACAAGGTGAGCTTCAGGAGTCCCCCCAAGACAAGACCCAGGGATAGGAGAAGTCATGGGTGCTAACCCTGGTCCCCGCTCTCCTATTCCTAGGCCCCCCTGCGGCTAAAGCTGCGCCTCACCTACAACCACTTTCACCAGTCAGTGCAGGAGATCTTTGAGGTGAACAACTTGCCTGTGGAATCGTGGCAGTAACTGTCTCCATCACAGCCTGAAATTCTCCTGTGTCCCAAACCCCAGGGGGCCCCAGCCGCTTGAAACCTACACCTGAGGGCTACCAGCAGGTGGCACTCTGGCTTTGCACTGCAAAAACTGGGGACCAGCCCCCTTCTCCCACAAATAAAGCCCAATAAAGCCTGAGAGGGGAGGAAAGCCATATTTGGGTATATTTGAAGTGGAAAATGTGTATGAATAACAGCAAGGGAAAAGCATTCTTACATAAGAGGTATGCATCTTCCCCTGAACCTTGAGAACCTGTCTCAACACAGGGGTGGGGATGGGGCGGCTGCTGGTTCTTTCTAACCCTCTTCAGGTCAGGGAACAAATTTGCCCCAAACTTCTACAGGCGGTACTCTACCCTCTGGGCCAGAGCTGGGCACAGTGGCAAAATCAGATTAGAATTTAGAGTTCTAACTGGGATTCCCAACCATTTCCTCAACTTGCTTCTATTTCCCACACCCCAAGGCAGGGAAATCCCTGCTGCCTCCCCTCATCTTCTAACTCAGCTGTAAGGCGGTTTAGGAGCTGCTGGCAGAATCAATGGCATCGACCAAGGGAGGGGGGTGGCAAGGGATTTTCCTGTGCTTAACTACTGATCACGGCTAAGTGGAAATCCTATAAACACGAGCGGAAATCAATGGAGGCTGCTTAGCGGCCAGGGGAGAGGGGCGGCCCACAGATTGCATCTGACGGATGAGGGAAGCAGCAGCAGCCAGGGAGGGCTCAAGGAAGAGTAGCTTAGAGTAGGGGGAAGAAACAGGCAGAGCTAGAGAGAGAGGAGTCACTGTCAGAAGGGACACCGAGGGGAGAGGTACAGTGGGCCAGGAGTGGACTCCATTAGACCCAGAGTTCCCTTCCCATTCTGGGAAGTGACACCCCTAGCCCAGGCAGTTATCAGGATCTTCAGTCCCCTGTGGCCTCTGCTTGGAGCTGTTCACTTCTAGCAGGCGCTGATAGTCTTGAGGCCGGAAACGCTGTAGGTACACGATCAGCTTGGCTGGTGCTGTCTCCTGTGCAGGCACACCTACAGGTAAAAGGACAACAAGGAGAGAAATGGACAGAGCCACAAGCACTTTGACTGTGCTCCCTGCCCACCTAGCCAGGACCCCATGGATGTTTCCAAAGCCACACTGGGGTTCTGAATGTCATCCACCCAGCTTCTATAACACACTAGTCCACTCCTTGCCTGCTTGTGGAACTGGGACCTAAAAGAGCAACTTCAGGCAAGAGTGGGACTAGAAGCCACACTTGAGCCTCTCCTCCAGCAAGGAGAAATGGCGAAGAGGCACCCAGGCACCAAGAAGACGAAGGATACCTCAACATCAGCTCATTTCAGTTATTACCCTGTCCCACAATCAAGATTAAAGCCCATCACAGGGCATAGGGGCTGACATCTGTAATCCCAGCACTTTGGGAGGCCGAGACGGGCAGATCACGAGGTCAGGAGATCGAGACCATCCTGGCTAATGTGATGAAACCCTGTCTCTACTAAAAATACAAAAACTTAGCCGGGTGTGTTGGTGAGCACGTGTAGTCCCAGCTACTCGGGAGGCTGAGGCAGGAGAATGGCGTGAACCAGGGAGGAGGAGCTTGCAGTGAACTGAGATCGCACCACTGCACTCCAGCCTGGGGGACAGAGCGAGGCTCTGTCTCGAAAAAAAAAAAAAAGATTAAAGCCCATCTAGACCAGGCCAAAGCTCATAAGCTTAGTAATGAAGCACATGCAGAGATGTACAAATAGAAACCAAGAGCTATAGAAAAAAGAGGAGGGAAGCTATAGCCATGGGGTGGGATTCACATAGAGTTCTCACCTCTACATCGTAAGGTGAGAACGGAATTGCCTATTGCTGGTGTCTGTTGTCAGTGCCTGACAGTGTGCTGGGCACATAGCAAGGAACTCAGTGTATGTTTGCTGTGGGGGCTCAAACAGCACTGCAGGGCTGTAAGGCCCCATGGGGTGCAAAATTCCACACTAGTGTGAATGAACTGTCTACAAGGGAATTATGCTTGGGAACAAATCTACCAAATCATGCCCCACTGTCTCACATAACTATAATGTTATTGCCCTTTACGAAAAGCTGAAAGAACAAATTAAAAAGATCTAGGTAACTGTAAAACAAAAGGACAGAAGATTGGTTGGACTCTTGGTGTAGTGGGCAGTGCATCAGTCTCATGATCGGAAGATCCTGAGTCTGAGCCTCCCAGAGGGCAGCTTTTGTAAAAAGGCTTTTTACTCCTCCTTGTGGAGGAGTGGTGACTGAAGAAGAAAAAAAAAAAAGACTGGGGGAAGGAAGAGTCAAAGCAGGGAACTGAGAAATGAAACTGAAGGAGATCTGGCTATAGGTATGAGAACTAAATGAGACAGGTTGGCTGGAATTAGACACATGGAAGGACTAAATCCAAATTAGCTACTGTTAAAGAGAAAATGAGATTTCACAGAACTGTAAGCAAACTTACAAAACTGCTAAAACAATTCCCATTACAAAAATAATCCAGGCCAGGCACAGAGGCTCACACTTGTAATCCCAGCACTTTGGAAGGCTGAGGCAGGCAAATTGCTTAAGGAGTTCCAGATCAGCCTGGGCAATATGACAAAACCTCGTCTCTATTTTAAAAAAATTTTTTTAATTCAGAGGCCCTCCCCCACTACATGGTCCAGTGGGTGCCTCCAAGAGAGAGAAGTGGGGAGCAGGAAAAGCACAAAAGGGCCTGTCTCTCTCACCAAGCATGCTGCTGAGCCTGTGGATCTTCTCTAGGGCAGCTGGTACTTCAGCCTCCTCATGTACCAGGGCCTCTACCTCACCCACAGCATAGCCAAAGTCGGCTGTATCCAAGTCCACCCTGAGCTGTGGCTCCTCTTCATCAGTTCCCAAGAGTACCAGTTTCCAGGCACTCCGCTTAGTCACAAAACTAGCTACTTCCTGCAGCCCCAATGGGCCCAGGACAGCAGCCACATCTCCAGCCCCCAGGCCGTCAGCCCCCAGCACCTTACAGAGCTGGGCCACAATTGTAGGTTCCGCTGTGAGTTCCTTATACTCCGTGTGGTGTCCTAAGACACCTGCTGCTCCAGGACATTTGAGCTCCCATCCACTATCCTCTCGTCGTCGCAGCCAGTGGTCAGCCTGCATGAGGCTCAGCTCAGGGGTGTCATAGTAGGTGTCTCGGAAGGTGACCCGGTGCTCCAGGGTGCCCCCCAACTCCTGCAGCCGCTCCTCTGTGCCAGGCCCTGGAAGGAACTTTCGCTCCACCTCTATCAAGCCCTGGGCCATGCTACCTGCAATTGGTTGAACAAACGTTTGCTGAGTTCCCAAGGATGCAAAGCCTCATGCTCAGCTCCTGGGGCGTCAACTCAGTACAGACCCCCTCCCTGGAAGAACTCATGAGGGGCACACTGTGTCGCAATAGTCTCTAGGGCTACTGCCCTTTTCTCTACCTCGGTGATATTAAGGCCCCGTCGGTCGTATTTTAACGTTCTGACAGTGACAGGTCTCCAGTAAAATCCCTTCCACTGCTGCTGATGTCCTCAATCCAAAGAGACCCCTAGAAAGCAGGCTGGGTAGCGGGTATCCTTTCAACGCCCCCCTCTCTACACCCTCCCACCCCAGGAGGCTAGTGGCTCGCGACCCGGGATGACCTGCCCTTTCCTGCTACACTACGGGCCAGCGGAACCTCAGGTCTCACCTCAAAGCCCCAGAGTCTCCTCGCGGGACCCAGAGAGGGGGAAGGGAGCTCACGCCATACACCCGCGAGGAATGCCGGGAGCAGTTCCTGATCCCGGACCTCGTCCCGACCCTCCGCGGGCCCGGCAGGGCCCGGCACCAGCGGCCATATTAAGTCCGTTGTGGCGGTGCCGAGAGCAGGCCAGGGCTCGAGAGACACGCTATGTAATGGGAGGCCGCGACCCCGCGGTGGCCAGGGGAGCGAGGCCGCCCCCTGGCGCTCTGCTCCTCATTGTCTGCCCCGCACGGCTCCCGGGGGTTGGTACAGGTCTCAGACCAGAGGCTGAGCCAGGCACCGTGGGGCGCGGATGCATGATGGGAGATGTAGTTCCAAAGGGAGACTTTGCCCTCTCGCCCCGTCCGTCGCTATGGTGACAGGAAAGCTGCAATTGGTGCTTGCAGTGCTCTACCTAAAGCTGAACTGGGGCTACAGGGCGGCGGGGAGAGTCGAGTGCAAGGAGCTCAAGCCCCAGTCCCATCTCCAACACCCACCCGCCCCACCCCCAACGCAGGCAGATGGGCCTGGAATACAAGCCATTCACACTGTCCAGCAGATATCTGCTATAGCAGCCAGTTAAGTGCAGGCCAGTGGCAATGGTGGCGGGTGGCGGGGGGTGGGGGTGGGGGGGGGTGGGGGGAGGGAAGGGAGCAGGGGCAGCGCGTAATAAAGTCCAGTTTAGCTACTCTGGAGTTTTAGAGGGGATCTAATACCTCCTGGCATGAACGTTCAGGGTAGGAGTGGGTGAGAAACTTTCTGTCAGAGAATAAAGTGATATTTGGCCAGGAACTAAAGATATGATGCAATTTCAACAGTTGGAGACCTGGATGGAGGCAGGATTAGCCTAAGCAAAGGCCCAGAAACTGGAGAGCACCTGGGTGGTATGTAAGTAGAAGACGAGGCTAGAAATGCAGTTGAAGAAAAAGCCTTGAGTGCTAGACTGAGGAGTTTGTGTCAGTTTCCAGAGGTCCCCAAGCAGTTTTTGTCAGGTGTGGAACTACTTATGTTCATTTAGAATACAGAAAGGCCGGTGCGGTTGCTCACACCTGCAATCTCAGCACTTTGGGAAGCCGAGGCCGGTGAATCACCAGAGGTAAGGAGTTTGAGACCAGCCTGGCCAACATGGAGAAACCCCCATCTCTACTAGAAATGCAAAAATGAGCCAGGCATGGTGGCGCATGCCTGTGTTCCCAGCTACTCCAGAGGCTGAGGCATGAGAATTCCTTGAACCAGGGAGGCCGAGGTTGCAGTGAGCTGAGATGGCGCCACCAGCCTGGGCGACAGAATGAGACTCCATCTCTCCCCCAAAAAATAAAATTCAGGAAAACATGGGGTTGACCCTTTGAATGCTTTGGGAGACAAAATATTAATAGAGACGATTCCTTCTTACCCCCTCTGAGGATTATGGTTATCTGGAGACTCTAACTATATGTCTGACCTTCCATGTGAGGAAGCTCCCTGAGGAACTGTGGCTCTTAACTCCTGGACTCCTTCCTATGATGGGTGAGAAGTGCCATGTTCTCAACACCTGCCCTCTCACCAGTATATTTTTGGAAACACATGACCAGTGAGAGGTATTATAAGGAGAAGGACACTGGTTTAAAGACATGGCATTTTGGCCAAGTGCGTTGGCTCACACCTGTAATCCTACCGCTTTGGGAGGTCAAGGCAGGAGGATCACTTGAGGCCAGGAGTTTGAGACCAGCCTGGGCAACATAGCAAGACCCTGTTTCTAAAAAAAAAAAAAAAATTTTTTTTTTTTAGTTAGCTGTGTGTGGTAGCGCATGCCTGTGGTCCCAGCTGCTCAGGAGGTTGAAGCAGGGGGATAGCTTGAGCCCAGGAGGTCAAGGGCAGTGAGCTATGATCCTGCTACTGCCTGTACTCGGCAACAGAGCAAGACCCTGTATAAAAATAAATAAACAAATGGCATCTTGAACTTGGGATAGCTTGGGTGAACCCCTGGCCCCACTCCATGTTAAGCACCATTGGTTAGGGAGGGAAGCAACCCCAGCTCCTAGGGCCTGCTTTTCATCCATCTTTTGCTTTCCAGTTTTTTTAACCTGGGATGAAGACCTAATTTTTCCTGTGTTACAAGGTCCAATCCAGTGGAGTAAAAGCTGCAGCTTATTTGAACAGAAAGATCAGTTTCCGGAGCCAGACCTGGGGTTGACTCCCAGCTTTACTTTCTAGATGTTTGGCCATCGGCAAGCTACTCCACTTCCCTAAGCATCTGCTTTTTCTTTTTTTTTTTTTTTGAGACTGAGTCTCACTCTGGCATCTCAGCTCACTGCAACCTCTGCCTCCCAGGTTCAAGTGGTTCTCCTGCCTCAGCCTCCTGAGTAGTTGGGACTACAGGCACATGCCATCACACCTGCCTAATTTTTGTTTTTTATTTGTTTGTTTTTGTTTTTGAGATGGAGTTTCATTCTTGTTGCCCAGGCTGGAGTGCAATGGTGTGATCTTGGTGCACCGCAACCTCTGCCTCCCGGATTCAAGGAATTATTCTATGTCAGCCTCCCAAATAGCTGGGATTACAGGTGCATGCCACCATGCCCAGATAATTTTGTATTTTTAGTAGAGACAGGGTTTCTCCATATTGGTCAGGCTGGTCTTGAACTCCTGACCTCAGGTGATCCACCCGCCTTGGCCTCCCAAAGTGCTGGGATTACAGGTGTGAGCCACCACACCCAGCCAGCCTCTGCTTTTTCGTTGAGAAAATGTGGTCTGCCTCACAGTTACCTATGAGGATTCAGTCATAAACTGTTACATAGTATAAACTCAAAATGTTCATTTCTTTCTCATTTTTGTCATGTGAAATTCAGGGTTTTGTTGTGTTGCTTAAGAGAAGTAGGCTATAGCAGTTAGTGTGGGCTCTGGACCCAGACCATGGAGGTTTTTGAATCCTGGTGCTGTCACTTACTTATTGGACCTTGGGCCTGTTAATTCACTTATTTGTGCCTTAGTTTCCTCAACTGTAAAATGGGACTATAATAGTATCTACCTCATGGGATTGAGAGGACTAGACAATATATGTAAAAGTGCTTGAAACTGTCCCTGTGCATTCAAGAAATCTTAGAAATTATTGTTATTAGAATACGGGAGCGGCCGGGCAAGGTGGCTCACGCCTATAATCCCAGCACTTTGGGAGGCTGAGGCTGGTGGATCACCTGAGGTCAGGAGTTCCAGACCAGCCTGGCTAAGATGGTGAAACCCCCATCTCTACTAAAAATACAAAATTAGCAGGGCATGGTGACGGGCACCTATATAATCCCAGCTACTTGGGAGGCTGAGGCAGGAGAATCACTTGAACCTGGAAGGCGAAGGTTGCAGTGAGCTGGGATCGTGCCACTGCACTGCAGCCTGGGCGACAGAGTGACTCTGTCTCAAAAAACAACAACAAAAAACAGGCCGGACGCAGCGGTGGCTCACACCTGTAATCCCAGCACTTTGGGAGGCCGAGGCAGGCGGATCACAAGGTCAGGAGTTGGAGACCAGCCTGACCAACATGGTGAAACCCCGTCTCTACTAAAAATACAAAAATTAGCTGGGTGTGGTGGTGCGTGCCTGTAATCCCAGCTACTTAGGAGGCTGAGGCAGGAGAATCGCTTGAACCCGGTGGTGGATGTTGCAGTGAGCCGAGATCGCGCCACTGCACTCCAACCTGGGCGACTGAGCGAGACTCCATCTCAACAACAACAAAAAAATAAAAAATAAAAAAAATTGCAGGAACACTTAATGAGCTGATAAACTGAAGATGAGGAGGAGGAGCCCAAACCTCCCACTACCCAGCTCAGGGGACTATGTAACCGCGTGGAGGAGGCAGAAGCTCTCAGAGACTAAAGAGGAATTGCTGCGGTAGAAGAGGTTCCAGTACCCAATAGGAGAGGGGGGGAATAATAAGGAAGAAGGGAATGAAAAAAAGGAGGCCTTGGGCGGCTCAGGGTTCTGTAGCTGATTTAAAACAAAACAACAAAACACATGTATGGTTTCTGCAGACCGCAGGATGAAGAGGAGAGGAGACGGAAAAGAGTTTAAAGGGGCCTGCCCTCTTTGCAAGCACCGGCTTGAACTTGGAGCCAGAGTCTAGGAGGCGACCTGGTGGGCTGGCTGGCCTGCCCCCCGGCCCTGGGTCCCGCGAGGCGGGCGGGCGCGAACAGACTACAACTCCCGGCATGCGCCGCGGCGGGCGGGTCGCTGCACCTGCTCAGTGGGGCCGCCCCGGGCGCCTGGGTATTGATTATTCCATTGTGTGGGACGCCTCGACTCCAGCCAGTGAATGAGGCGGAGGAGTGAGGGCGAGGAGGAGGAGGAGGGCGAGGAGGAGGAGGAGGAGGAGGAGGAGGAGGAGGAGGAGGCAGGGAGCGAGCGAGTGCCCAGGGTGAATCAATGGAAACCCCCTCACGAAGCCGGGGAAACACTTCAGCCGCAGCCAAATAGCATTGATTATTTTCCTTCACTTCCCTCACCGCCGTGAATTTATTTATTTATTTTTTCCATCTCCGTCCCCGACGCCCCGGAGCGAGCGCTGGAGGGAGGGAGGAGGAGGGGAAAAAAGAGGAATCAACACATCGGAGAAGTCCCTTCCAAGAGCCGCCCCCTCCCCTCCCCGCCTCGCGCTGCTCGGCGGCCGCGGTTCGACTCCCGTCCCTGCTTCCAGCTGAGGTGTAAGTGCATCGATTTCCGATGCTGCTGGGTTGGTTTTTCCTCCTCTCCCTCTCTCTCTTCTTCCCTTCCTTGCTCTTTGGAAGCTCGAGACGGGAGAGGAGGCGCTCGGAGACTGCCGCTGGAGGGGACGGAGAGGGACGGGAAGGGGCTGGGGGAGGGGACAAGGACGGACGGACAGACAGACCGAGAGCCCAGGGAGAAAGCAGACAGGGGTGCGGGAGGAAGAGGGCGTGCGCGGGGACGCGGGTAGAGAGAGATGCGGGGGTGGAGGGAGAAACGGGAACGGGAAAGGCAGAGGCCCGCCGGACAGACGGAGGGCATGGAAAGCCTAGACGGACCGCGCTGAGCTGTGCAGGGAGCGGGGGTCCCGGAGGGAAGGGGAGGCCCGGTGAGTGTGAGGGCTCAGAGCTGTCAGCCTGGAGGGGCCTGGGTCTCGGCGGCCCCCCGCCGGCTGTGGGACGGGAGAACAGCGGCCGGCGGGCTGATGGATGGGCTAGCGCGCTGGGGCGTGGAGTGGGAGGGGACGTGGATACCCTCAATCTTCGTTCGTTTTTGGCTGAAGTTGGGCTTTCCATTCCTTTTTTTGAAAGGGTTGAGTAGGTGAGGGGAGGCCACATGCCCATTCAAGGTGAAGCGTGTCTGTCCTGCACGCCCATCCCACCACCCCCATCCGCTCTTGTCTGCCCCTCTGAGCAGCCCTATCATTTTCAAGCACAAGACCACGCTTCTCGCTGCGCCTGTAGCCCCGCTGATCTCTGTCCATGTGTCCCTGACTTCTGGTTTTGCCATTCATCTCGTCTCTTCCATCCCATCCATCTCTGGGTCTGTATGTCACTGCCTCCACTTGTGACCCTTCCCATCCCAGTGATCCTCTCCTTGTGTGTCTCTGTCACTATGTGTCACGCCTTGGCTGCCTGTTCTGTCCGTCTAGAACTCCATGCCCTCTCCTTCAGAGTCTGTCTGGATATCTCTGGCCTTTTCAGGCTACTTTGGAATTTGCTTATCAGTCATGATTGTGGTGGTCACAGTCAGGGCCTAGAGGAGTGGGATGATGGAGCAAATGTGTCTCCACCAAAGCCTCTAGTGCCTTCAGCATGGCCAGGACCGCCTCCTCTTCCACCTTCACCAGGGAAGCTTTGGAACTTCCTAGCATTGTTGACTGTCCCCTTTGCCATGTGCCTGTCTCCCTCATCAGAACCTCACCTTCTGGTCTCATGCGTGTCATCTGCCTTCCCAGGAGCTTCCCACCACAAAACCTCTTCCCTGCTGACTTAATTTTCCTCCCTTCCCCCACTTTATCATTGTATATTTTTTTATTTCCCCATTTTGCTTCACCTCTTTTTTCCATCTGTTTCCCACCAGCTCTCTTATGAGTTTCCACCTTTGTTCCCATAATCTGCCCTCTTCCTACCTTTTCTTCTTGATCATCCTAAGTTTCTTTTATCCCTTTTCCTCTTATCCAGCATTTTAACCCCAGCAGCAGAATGTACCAGCAAGCAAGGGGCTGGGAGAGGTGTGGGGTACGGTTTTTGAAGGCACATAAACAGGCCAAGAAATAATTTAATGGGCTTCCAGGGGCATATAACCCCTTCATCAATCAGTGCCATTATGTCAGTTAACTGTCAACTTTGATTTTGTAAGAGGACATTCCCTAGGACTCTAAGCTCCACCCTGCCTGGTTGCCCCCCATCCTTCAGTTCATTCTAGATATCAGTTGCTTTTTCTTCACTTTTTAGTTCATCTTCTTCCTAGGCCCCTGCTAGTATCATATTTAGATCCAGCACCATTTTTTAATGAGGCAGTGTTTATTAGTGTGATAAAAGCTATCGTATGTAAGGAGCCAGGTTCATTCAGCCTGAAGAACAGTAAGGGTGGATAAAGGATCTGGAGAGTTTACCTTGGTTTTTAGCCCATCATTGTTTTTCCAAACCTCAGGAGCTTGGAAAGGTAAAAGGAGCAGGTAGACATGGGCAGAAGATGGACGATTTCAGAGGTGAACAGAATTAAAGGAAGGAAGGGGTGGTCAGTGCAATAAACACACGGGGTAGAGAAATGTATGACGTGAGGGATATGCAAAGGAAGAGAGGAAAATCTATGCGGACTAGGGGGCAGGGGAGGAATGAAAGGGTGATTAATTAAGAAACTGGAAGAATGAAACAAAACGTGTTGATAGCAATACAGAAGGTAAAAGGAAGAGAAATGATAGAATATTCCTAAAGTGGAGGTCAACAGAAGAAGCACTATTAAATTAATACAATAGTAAAGAGGGGGAAGGAAGGAATTGCCGAACAAGATGAGATGGGAAAAGAGTATGGTACAAAGAAGGTAAATGGATGGCAAACGAAGGAGTGCTGAGGCAGATCAGAGCTGCACAGAGCTTGGTAGGGGGAAAAGAGAGGATGAGGTATCAAAGGAAACAAATGCCTCTGGTGTGAGGAGGACACAGCGTGACTGATGCAAAGAAAGCGAGAGCACTGCGGGGGGGCCGGGGAGGTTGGAAAAAAAGCATAGCAGAAATAGCAGGAACACCATTGGGCGAAGCCTCAGAAGAGAGAAATGCCCAAGAGAGGGAGAGAAAGCAGAAATATATGGGGAAGAGAGAGAACCTTACGAGCATTCATTTCATTGGCCTAATCACTCACTACCCCCACCAAAGGCCTTTGTACTTCATTCCCAAGCCAGAACACAAGCAAAGAAATGAAAAAGTAGAATTCCCATAAACTTCAGCTGAGAGGAACTTGAATCTTCCCAGCCCCTGAGAACTAAAGAACTCAAGCCTCTGATGTCATAAATTGCTGGTATTGCCTTGGCAACCTGACACGGTTCCTCCCTCCATGATGTCAGAGGCAGCTGGTGTTACCTTGAGACCCATACAGGAATAACTTGCTGCTTTGCCAGGGTGCTGTATCACCTATGGGGCCAGGGCCTGGGTCGAATTGGTAGGATTTCTGACTCTGGTAGCTTGACCTTGTCTCCCTGGAGCTCTTCTCAGCTCAGAACAACAGGTGTCCCAATAACTCTTGTTTGTGAATGCCTGAGGTTTACTAGAGCCTGACAGTAGCAAGAGGAAGGAACCTAAGATAGGGCATTGAGGTCGGGATGGTTGGATCAAAAGTCAGGCAGAGACAGAAGAGGAGGACTAGAAATGGTAGTTACAGAATGTGAAAGGAGAAGGGCTTTGTGAGCTGGGAGAGTTGTTGAAAGTGTAATGGCTTTGGCTTTAGGAATGGAGACTAAAGCTGGAATGCAGAGGAAGGGATCAGGGCTGTGTGAGAGTGTAAACTTATTCAGGGATTGAGAAAAGGGAAGAGTTGTGAAATGCCAGTGGGCACAGTGGAATTTGGCTGTACAGGAAGGGTAAAATGGGACAGAGTCCCCTAGTCTGAGAGACTTAGGTCTGGTGAGAGACTCAGGGTTAGTCACATGGCCATCTGAGGAGTGGCTACATCTGTCTAGTTTCCAGTTGTTTTCCAGCACCTAGCACAGTGTCTGTCACACAGAAAAGGCTTAATAAATATCTGTTGATCAAACATTGAATTAGTAGGGAGAGGCTGGGGGAAAGAGCTGCCCACCTAATTTTCACCCACTCCCCCCATGTAAGTCTACATTAATGGGCAAACTGGGAAATCAGAAACCCGAGGGAATGGCTGGAGGGTAGTTAACCAGTGACAGTGAGATCTGAGGCAGACAGGAAAGACTGGGTTAGGGTCACACTTGGAGGCAGCCAGGGGAACTCTCAGGGCTGATATGCTTAGTCTTTGTAGTGATAATTGGAGGAAAACCTGAATGAACAGTCCTAGGAGCCCAAGAGGAAGATGTAGAGGAGGGAAGAGAAAGGAGGCGGTTTCCAGAAAAGGTTGAGAGTTGTTTCCAAAGAGAGAGTTGGCAAATGTGAATTAAAAGTAGCATCCCCACCCGATTCCCAATCATGAAACTACAACTGAATTGTTCATAACCATATATATACAGTGACCGCAAATAAGGAGTTCATAAATCAATACCAGACCCATTCTAAACACTCATCCCAACCCAGATAATTATTAATACAAGGAAGGCAGCACTGGCCATGTGGGCCAAAAGGCCAAAGGAGGGAGAAGTCACTGCTGCCCAGATCTTGATGTAAAGAACCCTGTGACGGATGGCCTTGATGTCTGACTCTCCATTGTTGAAAGACTCCAGAGGTATCTAGAAGAGGGGGAGGCAAGAGATGTAGAGCTCACCACAACTCTCAGAGCGAAATCTGCAGAAAGCAGAGGTCTAAATACACAGAAGCTATAGAAAACAAAGATGCATCCAACCAGGAATCACGAGGTGAAGGGCCAAAAAGCCCCTGAATGGGTTGAGAAATCTACGAAAGAAGACAGGGGAGAGAGCTGGGAGTGCTGGAGGACAGTCTGGCTATAATAAGAAAAGGCCAGGGCAGCTCGAGAAGGGGCTGGTGGGCAGGGGGCCTGAAGGAAGGACAGTGGTGGCTGTTGCACTGTCAGCCGCCGCTACGGAGTTGGGCAGCTCATATTTTGCAGCAGGCGACAGGCTGTCGACACAGCGGTCCTTTACCTCACCGTTAGAAACTCATTTCATTGATTTTTCCATCTTTCTTCTTGAGCTTCTCACACTAAGCTCAGTCATCCCACCACCCACTTTCCCAGAGCCCCTTGCCTCTCTGGGGAAAGTCCCAGGGAACTGCCTGCCCATCCCTCCTCCCCAGGCTGGCAAGGCAGGGGTGAAAGATTTAGAAGTAACTTCCAGCCCCATAGGGTAATCCCATGAGCTCTCAGTGACTTCCTCATGTAGGAACGAGTCCAGAGACCAGGGCCCCCATGTGCAGTTGTTAAGGGGTGACAGGGCTGAGGTCCACCCACAGTCCTGTCACCAAGCTGTACCACTGGCATGAGGGCTGCATACACCTGGAGGAAGATATCTTTTAATAATTTCTACTGAGACAGCTCAGCACCCCTCAGCATTTTTTACCCCCAAAGTCTAATGAGAGAACAGGAGCCCTCTTTCTGTGTTTGGCAGGAACACAGGATTACATCAAAGCTAAAGTTCAGGCCTTGGAATTCCCAGCAGGGCCATCAACTGGGATGTGGCATGCACAGAGGCCTGTGCAATCAGAAAGACATGAACGTTCCAGGGTGTGCAAGACCCCTCTGCAGAGAGGTTTATGCATGGAGAGTCTGATCCTATGGAGCATGTTGATGTGCAAAGTCAGTGGGGCAGAATGGGTGTGGGCAGGAATTTAACTTCATGTATGCACATTTCCCTAGTGCCTCCTCTAGTCATAGCTAACTACCCTGGACCTCTCCCTTTGGGGCTGGGCTTGGGCTAGAGGTCAAGAGTCAATTACCAGTCATTTGGCTTCTCAGTGAAGGAGGACAGAGGGTGGGCCAGAAGTGTTAGATTGTGTTTCCCCGAGGACCTGATGGGGTAAATGCCATTTCCATCCTCAGATTTTTCATTCCTTGTTTTGTGATGCCCTTTCCTTCCCTTAGTCTCAAGCCTCTGTCTTCTTTATTCATGGGCCATGGGCATGGGTCTAGATTTTTCTGCTCCTCTTTACTTGTGGGCCTCTTGCCTCCACACAGTTGTCTGCATTTCCCCCCAGCCATCTCTGTGTTCTGTATCACTGGTCTGCTTGGGCCACAGATGCCCTTCTTCTTCTCATCTCCAGCTTCTTCAGGCTAAGTGGTTTCCACAAACCTACAGATAAATCCTGCTGCTTTAAGGAAAGAAGTGTGCTTGAAATTAGGAAGAGAGAAGGCCAGGAAAGGATAGGAAAGAGGTTCAGGAAAGATTAGGCAGGGAGAAGTTGGGAGAGAGTATGACAGAGATAGGAGTCAAAGGTGAAAAACCTATGACTTAGAGATGGGAGACAGCGCAGAGAGATGGCCACAATTTAAATGAGAAAGTGAGGAGTGCGGTAGGCTGTGAGGACTAAGAAATTGGAGAGAAAACAGGAAGCCTGACCCCTCCGCAGGGAAATGAAGACAGCTGAGCAGGGCGGACGAGTGGTTGTGTAAGAAGTAGGGCTGAAAAGCCAGGCCGTGGTCTCAGCCTGCATGTGTCAGTCCTGAGTTCAAGCCGTGCTGGCTTTGACCCTTATGGGAGGAACTGAAGTGGCAAATTAACGATGATAATGAAGTCACTGCTCCTTGTTTGTCTTTGCTGGTTTCCCCTTGAGATTCGTCCTTTGGCCAGACAGGGCAATGTGGGGGAGGGGAGGGACTGGAGCCGTGAAGGGCGGGGGAGAGGGAAGGAAAAGAGAATGGAGAAATGGCAATGTGGAGGACAAATCGACTAGGGGAGAAAAAAGGGGGGGGTGATGAGTGAAGAGAAGAGGAGCCCAGGAATCGAAGAGAGGAGTAGGGAAGGGAGACGTGAAAAGAGAATGAAAGAGGAGAGGGGTGCAGAAAAACGGTCAGGGAAAAGAACAATGGGGGACAGGAAAGGGAAACGTGGTAGGAGGAGCAGGAAAAAAAGGTGGGAGAAGGAAAAGTGGAATGGAGAAATGGCGAGCCGGAGGGAAAGAACGTGGCCAGGACTGCAAAAGCTGCAGCTGGCAGGGCCAGTGGGCGGGGCCTCATCTCCATCTCTAATGGCTGTGAAATGAGGTTAGCTCCATTAGAGGCAGTGAGAGTGTAACGAGATCACACTCATTAGGGCTGGGCCATCCCAGTAATTACCACCACCCTAAACACGCCCGCGCCAGCCGGGCCAAGCACAGACGGGCTCACAGCCACACACTGAACAGGACACCCTGCTACTGAATGGGAAGCACAGGGCCCACACACGTGTACATGGAGGGCCTGGGAAAATCCAGCCAGGGAGAACAAGTACTTTCACCAACCCCAAAGAAGTACTGGGACAGGGCTACAGTCAGGTTACTAGCTGCCCCACATACAATCAAAAAACAACAAACATATACATACCCCAACACAGGAAATAAGACATATGGATGAATACTTATCATTTCCATTTATTGATTACACCCAAAGTACCAGTCTCAATGATGATCCTCTCAATGGACGTTTAACTCCATGAGGTACTGTTCCCCATTCCCTTTTTTTTTCTTTCTGTTTTTGCTTTATTTTGTTTTGTTTGTTTTTAGACAGGGTCTCACTCTGTCATCCAGGCTGGAGTGCAGTGGTGCGATCTCAGCTCACTGCAACCTCTGCCTCCCGGGTTCAAGCGAGTAGCTGGGACTACAGGTTTGCCTCAGCCTCCTGAGTAGCTGGGATTACAGGTGGGTGCCACCACGGCCGGCTCATTTTTTTGTATTTTTAGTAGAGACAGGGTTTTACCATGTTGGCCAGGCTGGTCTCAAACTTCTGACCTCAAGTGATCCACCCACCTCAGCCTCTCAAAGTGCTGGAATTATAGGTGTGTGCCCACCCTGCCTCATTCTCTATATGAAGAGACTGAATTGAGACTTTAAGCAACTTACCTGAGGTCATTTACATATTAAGGAACAGAACTAGAATTTGATTCCAGGTCTCTGACTTTAAAGGCTGTTGTTGTTTTTTTGTTTTTTGAGACAGGGTCTCCCTCTATTGGAGGGGAGACTGCTTGTCTGATGAAGTTCATATGCTAATATGGATACACATGTGTAGACCTTCAACTTTAAGAGATGTTGTCACAAATGGGTACACATGTCATTCAAATAACACTACCTGCCATTATCTATCCCTCCCTCCTGTTCCCACTCCCTCCTCCCACTCCTTCCCTTCCTTCACACAAGGCATGGCCAGTGCCCCTGCATGGACTGCAGTGTGAATGACACACCCTGGAGTTACACAAAGCAGCAGTCCTGTTCTGGCCCACCTTTTTTTTTTTTTTTTTTTTGAGACAGAGTCTAGCTCTGCCACCCAGGCTGGAGTGCAGTGGCGCAATCTCGGCTCACTGCAACCTCCGCCTCCCAGGTTCATGCAATTCTCCTGCCTCAGCCTCCTGAGTACCGGGGATTACAGGTGTGCATGCCACCATGCCTGGCTAATTTTCATATTTTTAGTAGAGACGGCATTTCACCATGTTGATCAGGCTGGTCTCGAACCCCTGACCTCGTGATCCACCCACTTCAGCCTCCCAAAGTGCTGGGATTACAGGCGTGAGCCACCACACCCTGCCTGGCCCATTTTATACTAAGAAACAAACCAAATGGAAGACAGCCATCTAGCACCTTCAAGCTTAAAGAGGAACATGATAGCACATATGCTCAAGGTGACACACAGGAGTAATACAATCAGACTCAAAAGGCCTCATTCAAAATGCATACCAGCCAGAAGCTTACAAATTAACCCAAGAGCAGAGGCGCTGACGTCAGGCTACCTGAGTTCCAATCTCAACTCTACTTCTTTTTAAGCAGGAGATCTTAAAAATTACTTAACCTATATAAGTCAGTCTCCATGTTTGTAAACTAGGAATGAATAGCTGCATCTATTGCATCAGATTGTAGTGGAGGATTAGGTGATGTGATACTTGCTGAGGGCCTAGCACAGTGCCTGGCCCATGGCAAACATTTAAAGATGTTAGCTATTTACTATTATTATAATTAGTTTTTGTTGTTGTAATAGTATTTAAATGCAGTCATTACATCACACAGGTTCACAGAATAAAATAATGAGAAAGACTTATGTAAATAAGACTTATGTAAATACTCGGTCACTTAGAATGTTTTCCTTCCAGTCCGGGGCGGTGGCTCACGCCTGTAATCCCAGGCCAAGGTGGGCGGGTCAGGTGGTCAGGAGATAGAGACCATCCTAGACAACATGGTGAAACCCTGTCTCTAGCCGGGTGCGGTGGCTCACGCCTGTAATCCCAGCACTTTGGGAGGCCAAGGTGGGCGGATCACGAGGTCAGTAGATCGAGACCATCCTGGCTAACATGGTGAAACCCCGTCTCTACTAAAAATAAAAAAAATCAGCCAGGTGTGGTGGCACGTGCCTGTAGTCCCAGCTACTCAGGAGGGCAAGACAGGAGAATTGCGTGAACCCGGGAGGCGGAGGTTGCAGTGAGCCAAGATCGTGCCACTGCATTCCGGCTTGGGTGACAGAGTGAGACTCAGTCTCAAAAAAGAGAAACCTTGTCTCTACTAAAATACAAAAAATTAGCTGGGCGTGGTGGTACACACCTATAATCCCAGCTACTTGTGAGGCTGAGGCAGGGGAATTGCTTGAACCCGGGAGGCGGAGATTGCCGTGAGCCAAGATCACACCACTGCACGCCAGCCTGGTGACAGAGACACCATCTCTAAAAAAAAAAAAAAAGTATGTCTTTCTTCCAAGTTCTAGGAGACCAAATTCTTCAGCGGTCCCCATGCAAGGATCAGATAGGATCCTGATTGTGAATTTAAGGGCACAACTCCCTGTCCCTTCACTACTCAGTGCTCACACAGAAGAAGGGTTCCAAGCTGGTTTGTGGTTGTCTAAGCCTGGGGTATGTAGAAGATGACAACCACATCCAGCAGGATGTGAGTCTCTCCAGTGTACTATAAAATCACATAGATCTGTGCAGCAGAGCAGCTCCACACTGCTGTCCTAACACATCCAACACTTTCCAAGTCATCAAGGGAGATGCTTCCTCTCCTGGACACCCACCCCCACCAGTAGCAGACACTCTGCAGCACACCTCAGCAAATCCATGCAAATGTGAACGTGTGTGGTGTGTGGTTTCAGTCCACCGCTTCCCTTCTCCTCCTGTCTGCTCCCTACCACTCACATCTTCTTCCTGGGCCTACCCTTTTCTCCTCACACCTCACCCAATTTACTCATGCCCACCTTAAGCATCTTGCAAAGTATAAGACACAGCCTCCTTGCCACCTCCTTCTCACTGGGGACAGGCCATCATCCCAATCTGGTGCCAGAGCTGGGAGGCCTGGAAAAGATTCAATATATGCAAATCAAGACCTAGCTTCATCTTCCTCTTCACTTCCTTACCTCTCCCTCTCTCCATCCCTTCTTCCTCCCTCCTCTTCTCTGCCTTGGCAATCTTTCTTTTCCTTCTACAACACTCCTTTTCCTGCTTGTCTTATTCCCTGCCATACTCATTCTTTCTCTCTCTTTTGGACAAAACTTATTTGCACAAAGTAAGCACTCCTTAAATATCTATAGAAAGGGAAGGGTCTAGGAGAGATAGGTAGAATTAAAAGGGAAGACTCAAAGTACTGTTTGTTTTCTTTTTAAATAGAGAAGGTACGATTTAGAGATAGAGAGAATGATATTTTAAATGCAGGGATGACTTGGAAAGGATCTTTGGAATAAAGAAAAAAAGAAGACATGCAGGGAAAGGCCAGAATAGTTTTGATCTAGTTATTAGCTGCTTCTGTCCAAGTGTGAGCCTGGGCAAAATTTCTACTCTTTGCTCTGGAATAATGGGTATCTCTAGACCCAGCAATCAAGAGGGCTAAGTAAGAAGTGAACTCTATGGCTGAGTAGACTAGATTTAAATCCTGGCCGGGTGCGGTGGTTCACGCCTGTAATCCCAGCAGTTTGGGAGGCCGAGGCAGGCAGATCACCTGAGGTTGGGAGTTTGAGACCAGCCTGACCAACATGGAGAAACTCTGTCTCTACTAAAAATACAAAACTAGCTGGGCATGGTGGCACATGCCTATAGTCTCAGCTACTTGGGAGGCTGAGGCAGGAGAATCGCTTGAACCCGGGGGGTGGAGTTTGCAGTGAGCCAAGATCGCACAATTGCACTCCAGCCTTGGCAACAAGAGCGAAACTCCATCTCAAAACAACGAACAACAACAACAAAAATCCTGTCCACATAAGATTCTGCCCTCAATTGAAAAGGGCAGAGATTAGAGGATGAGTCTTGGTCAAGAAAAGGGTGAACAGAGGCCGGGCACAGTGGCTCACACCTGTAATACCAGCACTTTGGGAGACCAAGGCAAGTGGATCACCTGAGGTCAGGAGTTCGAGACCAGCCTGGCCAACATGGTGAAACCCCGTCTCTACTAAAATACAAAAATTAGCCGGGCCTGGTGGTGTGCACCTGTAATCCCAGCTACTTGGGAGGCAGAGGCAGGAAGAATGACTTGAACCTGGGAGGCAGAGGTTGCAGTGAGCTGAGATCACACCACTGCACTCCAGCCTGGGTGACAGAGCGAGACTCTGTCTCAAAAAAAAGAGAAAAAAGAAAAAGAAAGGGGTGAACAAAAGGAAAGCTATTAGCCTCTGTGCAAACACCGTACTCCACTCTATGATGGGAGACAGCCAAGAGAGAAGGAAAAGAACTACCCTCATTGAACACCCAACAAATGCACTTTACACATTACCTATCTGACCTTCACAACTGAGTAAGGAAAGTATCATTAGTCCCATTTTCCCAGATAAGGAGACTAAGGCTCCATAAGTAACTTCTCAAAGTTGCACAGCTAGTGAGTGGTGGAGCAAGGATTGAACCTGGCTCTCTGTGCATGGATCCAAAGCCCATGTTCTTCCATTGCCCTAAAAAATAGAGCTCATCTAGTTAGTTTATTTGCTGTTTATACCAAGCAATCCCCCTTACTAGGGGTACACACATCTCATCCTTCCTGTTTCTCTTCCCCTTCTCTCCATGGTCTCCTCCTCTTGTAATCAACAGGTTGAGACAAAAAGGGGAGGAAGGCGAGGACAGTGAGTATGGAAGAATGCAATGCCTTAGGCAATAATTTAAGAGAGAGGAATTAAAAAAAAAAAAAAAAAAGGCCCTAAAATTGACTCTGAGTAAGGGAAAGTGGGTAGATTAAACAATTAGAAAAGTGAAAAGCAAAACTGTTAGGAAGGCCGGGCTCGGTGGCTCATGCCTGTAATCCCAGCAGTTTGGGAGGCCAACGCGGGCAGATTGTTTTAGCCCGGGAATCTGAGACCAGCCTGGGCAACATGGCGAAACCTTGTCTCCACAAAAAATACAAAAATTAGCTGGGCGTAGTGGCACATGCCTGTAGTCTCAGCTACTGGGAGGGAGGCTGAGGTGGGAGGATCACCTAAGCCCAGGAGGCAGAGTCTGCAGTGAGACAAGATGGTGACACTGCACTCCAGCCTGGGAGACCAAGCGAAATCCTGTCTCAGAAAATGAAAAACAACTGTTTGGAAGGCCCTGATGTGAATATCATTGTATGCAAACTTGATGGTGCCCTGATAGACTTCACTTCGAAAGCCTCTGCCATGGAGTTGGGTTTGAAGAAAAGGGAGGAGAGTTTTGTTTTTTGGAGGGTAGTTAGGAAGGAAAAAGTCAGTCAGGTCCCGTTAGTCCTGCCAGCTCCTTGGCGATATCCCCTCTGTAACCACTAGGGAGCAGTAGTGTTTCTTTTCCGCTCTTGGTCAGCAAGAGGTGGGAGGGGGCCGCCTTGGGGTCCTGGTCTTGCTGGAGGATGGGAGGAAGCACCCCTGGTCAGCTTTGCCTCCAGTTCTGCTGGCCAGCCTGAATCCACGACCTGGCTCCTCTTCAGTGAGGGGCAGATTGTCTCCTTTTTCAGACTTCAGTTTTTTGGTCCTTCCTTTGCCCATGCCCTTTGTCTCTTGTAATTCTCCAATCCTTAAGTCTCACTGTTTCCCCGATTTTGCTCGGTCAGGGCCTGCCTTTTCAGCTTTCCACCTGTGTTTCTGCAACTTTACATCTGAGCCTCTTATCTCTGTCTCATCACATTTCTCTCTCAGTAGCTTTCTGGGTCCTAATGTGTATCTTCCCACCTCCCATGGAAGAATATTTGCAGCTCAGCAATTATGACTGTGTATATTTTTTTGTTTATAGGACATTAACTCCCAGACTGAGCCTTGAAAGTAGCACTTCCAACCTTCCTTTCTCATCCTGAGAAGTAAATAGAGGCCTGGGTCTCGACGGAGGAAGAGGGCAATACCAAAAGGAAAAAATGTCTACTATTTCTCCACACCTTTCTCTTCATCTTCACCTTCCTCCCCTCTTCAGCCTTGTGAGGAAATAGTGCATTAGGGGAGGAGGGTAGAATGAAGGGGCCGCAGGGAACTCTGGAGACTAAGGGACATTTTGGAACTGCAAGATTCATCTCAGGGGATGACTACACCCTCAGAACTCTCCACCCTCCCATGGCTCCAGGCCTCCCTCCTCCCATCCCCCTCAGTGGCAGCAGCCTTGTAATTTAAAGCTCTCTCTGTCGCCTCTAATGTGATCCTCTCGTTTTATTGACTCTCTCTGCCGTCTGTGGCGCCCCTTCACATCAATCTCCTCTCTAATCACACCGCCGCCACTGCCTGCTCTGTCTCCCCTAACCCCTCTCCTTCACAGAGGCCCCCAGCCCTTGCCTCTACCCAGGTCTTTCCTGGACTATCCCCAACCTCCACCCTACACCAGATCCACCCTCTTCCTTCTTCCTCCTCTTGCCTCCTTCAGAGACAGCAACATCAGGGCCTTTCAGCAGTCGCCTTGTCGCTCTACCCACACCTGAGATGTGTCCGCAGGGATAGAGGATGCCCTTAAGGAAAGCCAGGAACTAAAGGGAAGAATGGCGATGGGTCTGAGAATGAGCAAGAATCTTGGTCTTGGGGGTGGCAGGAGGGGGATGACTCTTAGGCCTGTCCATTTCTGCGCTGTCTCCAGTTCAAGGTAGGAAGGGCAAAGAAAAGGACGTAGCAATTCAAAGAGGGAAGGAAGGAAAGATGGAGGAGTAAAAATGCAATGAGGGGAAAAAAAGTGAAAAAATAATTGCTGCAGCTAAAGGTTTGTAATAAATAGTGGGTGATGGGAGAAGCTCCAAGAAGGCGGAGGGGAAGTTGGGGTTGGGGGAGGATGTACTAAGGCAAAGATATATTTGCAATTGAAATTCTTTCCTAAAGAGGAGGAGGGTTAGGTTGGGAGGTGGGGAAGACATTTGCAATTTTAAATAGCTGCCAACCTACCCTCGGCCGATCAGAGTCTCACCTACAAGCTAGCCAAAAGCTAAGCTCCTTTGGTTTCTAGCTAGGAATCAGCTATGTCTTTTTCCATTTCTAGGAAATAGATGCTTTTGAGAGAGGTTCTGGGAGTTACTGCAGGATTTGGGGCTTAGGTCTGCCTAGCCCTACTCTGAGCTGTGATCGAGCATGGTGAGTCAGGAGCCAGGAAGCAGCTGGTAGGCGTAGGGAGGGTGAACTCTAGCGCTTGGGCCGGCTGGGAGAGAGCACCCATCTGTGTGCAGCTCTTGGCGGCAGGGCCCAGGACAGGGCCTCTTGCCCAGAGTCAGTTATTCCCACCAGGTGGGGTAGTGGAAGGGCGGTGTGGCCCACCCTGTGGGTAGCAATGGAATAACAGACCCTCACAAACCAGCACCCTTACCTCTCTCCCCCATGATGGATTCTGTAGGAGGAATACCTTTCTCCCTCAACTTGAGGGCTTCTGCTTTCTGGTTATCTAGAAATCAGCTCCCCTCAGTCCAATTCCTTCACTTCCCTTTTGGTTCTCCAACTCCCCTGACCTCCCCATCCCTTCCACCCCTTTCCCAGCTGCTGATTTGCATTTTCATTAGCATGCTAATCCCACCCCACTCAGCGTTCCTTAGTGGCTCTGACTTCACGCCTGGCTAGACCCCCAGGAGGAGGAGGGAAGCAAGAATGGGGCCTTCAGGTTGGTTGGGGCCAGACTGAGGACCCATTCCAAATCAAAAACTCTGGAGGTGAGGGTTAGAGGTAGCCCAGGAAAAGAGAGGCCATGCCCCTCGCCCCTTACGCGAAGCACTCTGGCCTGAAGCACTACCAGTTTAATCACTAGAGATCTGCTAATACAAGAGCTAGAGAGGATGTAGATGAGCCAATTGGTACCTTGGGGGAAGTATAGGATGGAGAGGCATGGGAATTGGTGAGTTTGAGCGGGAGGTTCCTGATTTAGAAGGGAAAAAAAAAAAAAGGACGGGAGCCTTGGCGCTTCTGTCAGCTGGAGGGAGCCCAGGAATCCTCATTTCTTTCTTTCTTTTTTTTTTTTTTTTTTTTTTTTTTTTTTGGTGAGATGGAGTTTCGTTCTTGTTGCCCAGGCTCAAGTACAATGGCGTGGTCCTGGCTCACCACAACCTCTGCCTCCCAGTTTCAAGCCGCTCTCCTGCCTCAGCCTCCTGAGTAGCTGGGATTACAGGCATGCGCCACCACACCCAACTTTTTTTTTGTATTTTTAGTAGAGACAGAGTTTCACCATGTTGGCCAGGCTGGTCTCCAACTCCTGACCTCAGGTGATCTGCCTGCCTCGGCCTCCCAAAGTGCTGGGATTACAGATGTGAGCCACCACGCCCAGCCTGGAATCCTCATTTCTAGTCCTTTGGAGTCTCATTTTGCCTGTATTGTGTCCAAGGGACAGTCTAGCTGGGTGGAGAAGTCTAGACCACAACTTTGGGGTTTACTCAGTGCCCCATCAGTTTCACCATCTTGCAGCTGTGTGATCCTCAGTAGCTCACTTAACCTCTCTGTTTCTTGGATGCCCCATCTGTAAAATAAGGTTGCCGTGAGAGTAAATGAGATGATTAATATAAAGCATTTAACAGTGCCAGGACCATGGTATAAGTACCTTCATAACTATTAGTAATATTATTACTATTACTTATTATTTGTTACCTCTTTCGGGAGGAAGAGGAGGCAACAGACTAGTTGTTATCTTTCAGCTGACCAGAGAAGCTCCCATCTGTTCCACATGCTGTGACCAGAGATGGATCTGGAAGGCATTGGAGAGAAGCATGGTGCCTGCATGCCAGGGGAAATCAATTATGCCCTATCTCTGGCAAGACTTAGGGAATTTACCTCGTCAGGGTATGGAAAATCTGAGGGTCTTTCCTAGAATTCTGCCATTCAAAAGACACTGACTGTGGCAGGCATTGTTTTCTGTGCTAAAGATAGAGCAAGAACTAAAGCCTCCATTCTGACTGCTAGATGGAGAGAAAATATACTGTAGCGGGCAGTAGTGGAAGTGGGAGGCCAGTGTGGTGTCTGTTGTGTTAGTCCAGGAAAGAGATAATAATGGCCTGCCATCTGTGCTGCCCGGATTTCAGCGGGCCCCAGGATGGTGTTAGTGAAGGAGATAAATGGAGGGACTGACATGTTTTAGAGGTTGCTGTTGAATTGGATATGTCCAGTGGGTGAGGGCAAGATAAAACTTTGGGTTTTTAGCCTAAGCAACTGGATAAATGTTGGTACCAACTTCTGAAATAGGAAAGATGGGGAGGAGCAGGTTCAGGGGATAAATAAAGAGTTCTAGGCTGGGCGCAGTGGCTCACACCTATAATCCCAGCACTTTGAGAGGCCGAAGCAGGCGGATCACTTGAGGTCAGGAGTTAGAGACCAGCCTGACCAACATGGAGAAACCCTGTCTCTACTAAAACTACAAAATTAGTCAGGTGTGGTGGCGCATGCCTATAATCCCAGCTACTTAGGAGGCTGAGGCAGGAGAATCGCTTGAACCCGGGAGGCGGAGGTTGCGGTGAGCCGAGATTGCGCCATTGCACCCCAGCCTGGGCAACAAGAACAAAACTCCATCTCAAAAAAAAAAAAAAATTAATTAATAAAATAAAATAAAATAAATAAAATGAAGAGTACTGATATTCGACATATTACATTTTGAAGCCTATTAGACACTAAGTGAAATTTCAGGTTAGCAAAGTGGTGTCTAAGTCTGGTGTTCAGGGAAGAGGATGGGACAGGAGTATCCAGAGATCTAGCTGCCCAGCTGGGGTCTCTGCAGCCTCACAGCACTGCTCTCTCCTTGTCTCCCTACAGGGTACTGGTTGTCACGCTGACATGAGCCCCCGGCACTCCTCCGTCTACCATGGCCACCCTTAACTCAGCCTCTACCACTGGTACCACCCCCTCCCCTGGGCACAATGGCCCATCCCCGCCTTTGGACACCTCCTCCTCCAGCATCCCCTCTGATCCTGTCACCAAAGATCCCCCTGCTGCCCCCTCCACCTCTGAGAACATGAGGTCCTCAGAGCCAGGGGGACAGCCCCTGGAGTCAGGCTGTGGCTTCGTCCCACCAAAGGAGATTGGGGAGCCCCAGGAAGGGTCTGACTGTGGTCACTTCCCACCAAATGACCCAGGGGTGGAAAAGGACAAGGAGCAGGAGGAGGAAGAAGAAGGGCTCCCTCCCATGGACCTGAGCAACCACTTATTCTTCACAGCTGGAGGTGAGGCCTACCTAGTGGCCAGGCTGTCCCTACCAGGTGGCAGTGAACTCCTGTTACCAAAGGGCTTCCCCTGGGGTGAGGTGGGCATCAAGGAAGAGCCCAGTCTTCCCTTCCTTGCCTACCCACCCCCCTCACACCTCACTGCCCTTCACATCCAACATGGCTTTGACCCAATCCAAGGCTTTAGCTCTTCTAACCAAATTCTGTCCCATGATACCTCAGCACCATCTCCGGCTGCCTGTGAGGAAAGGCATGGAGCTTTCTGGAGCTATCAGCTGGCTCCAAATCCACCCGGAGATCCCAAAGATGGCCCCATGGGGAACAGCGGGGTCAACCACGTGGCAGTCTTCTGGCTCTGCCTTCTGTGCCGCCTGGGTTTCAGCAAGCCCCAGGCCTTCATGGGCCACACACAGTCTCATGGGGTGAAGTTAACCCCTGCCCAATATCAGGGCCTGTCAGGTAGCCCAGCTGTGCTCCAGGAGGGGGATGAAGGCTGCAAGGCCCTCATAAGCTTTCTGGAACCAAAACTCCCTGCTCGCCCCTCTTCCGACATACCCCTTGACAACAGCAGCACAGTGAACATGGAGGCGAATGTGGCCCAGACAGAGGATGGCCCCCCTGAGGCAGAAGTCCAGGCCCTTGTCCTCCTGGATGAAGAAGTCATGGCCCTGAGCCCACCCTCTCCATCCACAGCCACCTGGGACCCCAGCCCAACCCAAGCCAAAGAATCGCCAGTAGCAGCAGGCGAGGCAGGGCCAGATTGGTTCCCTGAGGGGCAAGAAGAGGATGGAGGGCTCTGCCCCCCACTCAACCAAAGCTCACCCACCTCCAAGGAGGGGGGCACTCTCCCTGTCCCAGTGGGCTCCCCCGAAGACCCCAGTGACCCACCCCAGCCCTATCGCCTAGCTGATGACTACACCCCAGCCCCTGCAGCCTTCCAGGGCCTCAGCCTGTCTAGCCACATGTCCCTGCTCCACTCACGCAACTCCTGCAAGACACTCAAGTGTCCCAAGTGCAACTGGCACTACAAGTACCAGCAGACCCTGGATGTGCACATGCGAGAGAAGCACCCTGAGAGCAACAGTCACTGCAGCTACTGCAGTGCTGGGGGCGCCCATCCCCGCCTTGCTCGTGGAGAGAGCTACAACTGTGGCTACAAACCCTACCGCTGCGATGTCTGCAACTACTCTACCACCACCAAAGGCAACCTCAGCATCCATATGCAGTCTGACAAGCACCTGGCCAACCTGCAGGGCTTCCAGGCGGGCCCTGGTGGGCAGGGAAGTCCACCAGAGGCATCACTCACACCCTCCGCGGGAGACAAAGAGCCTAAGACCAAATCATCCTGGCAGTGCAAGGTGTGCAGCTACGAGACGAACATCTCCCGCAACCTGCGCATCCATATGACCTCTGAGAAGCACATGCAGAATGTCCTAATGCTGCACCAGGGGCTGCCGCTGGGCCTGCCACCTGGATTGATGGGGCCAGGCCCTCCTCCCCCACCAGGCGCTACCCCCCACTACCCACCCTGAACTCTTCCAGTACTTTGGGCCCCAGGCCCTAGGGCAGCCTCAGACTCCCTTGCCTGGCCCGGGGCTGAGGCCAGACAAGCCCCTGGAAGCCCAGCTGCTTCTCAATGGTTTCCACCACCTTGGAGCACCTGCCCGCAAGTTCCCCACACCCGGTAAGCTTCTGTGCTTCTTCCCTCTTCTCTCCTCCCCAGGGCCAAACTCTACTCCTTGCTTTCTCCCAAGGACCAACTCCCAACTTAGGTAACCATAAGTCCCTCTGAGCACTATCCTACTCATTAACCCACCTCCCCACATAGTGAACCCACCCTGCCCCATTTCTTTCTTGGGCCACTAATCTGTCTCTGTCCTCTAGCCCCTGGAAGCCTATCCCCTGACGCCCACCTGCCTCCAAGTCAGCTTCTGGGTTCCTCATCCGACAGCCTGCCCACCTCACCACCCCCAGATGATAGCCCGTCCCTGAAGGTGTTTCGCTGCCTAGTGTGCCAGGTCTTCAGCACAGACAACCTGGAGCTGCTGCTCTACCACTGCAGCATAGGCCGGAGCCTCCCGGAAGCTGAATGGAAGGAGGTGGCTGGTGACACCCACCGCTGCAAGCTTTGCTGCTATGGCACCCAGCTCAAGGCCAACTTCCAACTCCACCTCAAGACTGACAAACATGCTCAGAAGTACCAGCTGGCAGCCCACCTGCGGGAGGGGGGTGGGGCCATGGGCACCCCTTCCCCAGTGTCCCTGGGAGATGGGGCTCCTTATGGGTCTGTCTCTCCGCTGCACCTGCGCTGCAACATCTGTGACTTTGAGTCCAACAGCAAGGAGAAGATGCAGCTGCATGCCAGGGGTGCAGCCCACGAAGAAAACAGCCAAATATATAAGGTGAGGCTGGGTCAGAAAGGGCCATCGGAAGAGGAGAAGGGAATGGGGATGGAGGGAGGAGATGCAGAATAAGAAAGTGATAGGAAAACCCTGGGTGACAAATGGAGAAAAAGGAAAGTATGCACCACGTAACAAAGTATGTACCAGGGTAACAAAGTGACAGATATGGAGAAAGAGACCAAAGAAGAGTAGACTCTGACAAGTGAAACAGACTTTATTCAGCTCTTCTAGTGTTTGGCCCTGAGGGAGGGGTGGTGTCAGCTCAGTTTGTCATGTCACCAGAGGTTCAAGAGGATGGAACCAGACTCCATTTGCATGCTGGGAGGGAGTCCAGGAGTGGTAGGAGAAAGAGAAAGGGTTGGGGAGAGCAAGCAATAATAAGTAGGTGGTCATAGGAGGGAAAGGGGGGTGGGTTCAGGAGGAGGAAGTGAGGGGTGGGAAGGGGGCTGCTGCTAGTCAGTCTCCCTTAGGGGAGGCAAGAAGTCCCCTGAGGCTACATGTGGTGCCTCACGCCTGTAGTCCTGGCACTTTGGGAGGCTGCGGCAGGAGAATCACTTGAAGTCAGGAGTTCGAGATCAGCCTGGCCAACATGGTGAACCCTCATCTCTACTAAAAATACAACAATTAGCCGGGTGTGGTGCCCATGCCTGTAATCCCAGCTACTTGGGAGGATGAGGCATGAGAATCACTGAACCCGGGAGGCAGAGGGTGCAGTGAGCAGAGATTGTGCCATTGCATTCCAGCCTGGGCAACAGGGCAAGACTCTCGGGGGGAAAAAAAAAAGAAAGTCCCCTGAGATCTGGCATGTCCCTTCTGGGTCTCAGCCAGCCTCTTCCCATGATTCTAGTTTCTGCTGGAAATGGAGGGAGCAGAGGCAGGGGCAGAGCTGGGGCTATACCACTGCCTGTTGTGTGCGTGGGAGACACCCTCCCGCTTGGCTGTGCTGCAACACCTGCGCGCACCTGCCCACCGTGATGCCCAGGCCCAGAGGCGTCTGCAGCTGCTACAGAATGGCCCAGCTGCTGAGGAAGGACTCACAGCTCTTCAGAGCATCCTAAGCTTCAGCCACGGGCAGCTCCGGACTCCCGGTGAGGAAGAGGGGACTGGAGAATAAGAGCTGGGCAGGGAGGGCAGCAGGATGTGGGGAGCACAGGGGCTGCGGAATTAGGGATACAAGGAAGTTTGAGAAGTGGGCCTGTGGGCCACCTATAGCAAACGGGAAGAAGCTGTGAAGGGATAGACAGAATGAGCATGTCAGGCACCGTGGAGGCTACCTTGAGTAGAAGGGCAAAGAAGGGCAGCGGCTTTGCTGGGAGGGGGTGAAGAGGAACCACCTAGTGATTCTGAGTAGTGACTAGTGTCCTAGTAATGCTGAAGGGTGGCAGGCTGGAGCTGGGCAGGAAGGAGAGATAACCTGTTTTGTGCTGGGCCAGCGCTTCTTGGAAGGAGATAGGAGCCGCGGGCATGATCCAAAGGCAGCAGGGATGAGAACAGGCCCCTGACAAGCTTCCCAGCCTCTTCCTGTCTCCTAGGAGGTCTTCAGCCCTAGGGCTGGGCTTAGAGTCACCCTTAGGCAGTTGAGGTTGTACCAGCAGAGGCATTGATCCACAGGGTGCAGGAGAAGAGCCTGGAAGGGGCTGCCAGAGGTGGACATGGGCATCAGGCTTTGTAGAGCCAGTGGTGGGCAAGGGCGAGGGCATGGGCAGCAGGAGCCAGGAACACGCAGCATTGACTGGTGCTAATTGAATTGCCAATATGCTGGCTGGAGTTAAGTGCCGGAGGGGCCCAGATCAATAGCTAACGATCCTGGCGCAGGGCTGAATGGAGTTAAGGAACTTTAACACTTTAATTAGGCTGCCACCGAAAATAAATTCCTACACATCTGTCAATTCTTACTTGAGTGGTAATCTCCTCTTCCAGCTAGACCTGCCACTTCCTGCTCACTGCAGCAGCTGCTTCCATTCAACTGAGGCTTCCTTCTTCAGTGCCCCTCCCACTACATTTCTGGGGCTTCCCACTTCCTGGGTCAGTTAAGACAGGGAGCTGAGTTTGGTCTTGTTTCTGCTGTCTACTGCTGGACTTCTATAAAAGGATAGGAGCTGGACTCTCATAAAATGATCTCTTAGGCCCTACCAGTTCTAATACTGTAATTTTCCCTCTGTCTTCTGTGTGGATGTTTCTTGTTGGCTTTTCATACTCTCCTGCCTGCTGATTGATCCATCCATGTTCTCCTTCATTGACTGGCTGCTTGTCCTGCTTCCTCTGCCCTATGTCCTCCATTCCCTGATGCCACAACACCTCTTTAAGCTGACTCTCCCCCATCCTACACAGGGAAGGCTCCTGTCACCCCCTTAGCTGAGCCACCCACCCCTGAGAAAGATGCCCAGAACAAGACAGAACAATTGGGTGAGTTGTTCTTCTGGTCTGTTTTCCCTCCCTTCCCCCCAGTACCTCCTACATTCTGAGATGCTCGTGGGACCTTGCAGTAATCCAGGAGCCCAGCAATGTCTGTGCTCAAGGACCAAAACTGATTAAAGGGCTCATCAGGGGGAAGGGAGGCTGAGTCACAAGAGGCTAGGCACTTCTGCCCTTTTTGAGAACTCAGACCTGACCATCCTACTGACCCAGAGTCAGCCCTTGCCAAGCCTCACCTATCTACTGAGTTTCCTGCCCTTTCCCTAGTGCCCAACTCCCTACCCTGGAAGCTGTCTGCTACAAATCATCTTGAGGGCTGTCAGGGTTCCTTAATCTCCTCTTCTTTCATCCTCAGCTTCAGAAGAGACAGAAAACAAGACTGGCCCTTCCAGAGACAGTGCCAACCAGACCACGGTCAGAATTGGGGTAACTGGGAAGAGCTGAAGTGGGGGCCTGGCTTTACTGAGATCTGCTCATATTCTAAAGGCAGACCTAATTTTGTCATGCTTTGACTTATTTCACTCAGAATAGCACAGTTAAGAAATTCCACCCAGGTCCAGTTCCACATGTTCAGCACTTTGAGGGGCAGAGCTGGCCCAGCAGGGTCAAGCACAGAGGGAGATGATAGGAGGGGGACAGCAGGAACTTGAGGGAAGATGAATAAAGGAATTGTGCTGAGAGTAGGAAAGAGTGGGGGTACATGCTGGAAGGAGGGGAGGAAAGCAGTAAAGAAATGAAAAGAGAAAGGCAAAAGCAAACAACCAGCTACTGCCTAGCTCTTTATCCCTCCGGAGCAGAAAGACAACAAGACACCAGTGTTCCTACCCTACAAAACGCCCTGAGCCTGGATGGAACTGTCCTGGCACCCCCTTCCTAAGGGTAGAGGCACCAACCAAATGATTCACGCTGACAGCATGTGCCACAAATCTCTAAATCCCCAGGACTCAGACCTAGGCAGCACCCAGGAATGGCAGCTCTGTGGCCTGAAAGTTGGTTCTGAGGGGATTCCCAGCCTCAGGTTTGAGATGCCATCCTGTGCCTCACAGCTCTCCAAACTGGACTGCAATATGTAACATTTATTGTTATTGCAATACGCAGTGTTACTGCATTACTGCAAGCTGAAGTAATGCCTTATGTCCTCAGCGTCTTTTCTTCCTAACTCCAGCTCCCATCAACAGACCTCTTCCAGATGTCTGCTCCAGGGGCTAGGCGCATTAAGATGAGCATCCAGATCCCCTTCCTTTATGGTCATCCACTCCCTGACACACAGGCCTGTGCCACTGGCGCCAGCCTGGATGCAGGCTGGGCAGGTCTGGCAGTCAGGTGATGGTGGAGCCTCTGGCAGCCTCACACTTCTGGAAGTGTGGCTAAGAATGTGCTGAGAGGGCCGGGCCAGAATTTTCCTGGGCCACTGGGGAAGCTGTGGTGTTTATTCACATTAGGAAAAAGAAGAAGGAAAAAGAAAGATGGAAAATAAGGTGGGAGCTGCTGAGCCTGAGGGAGGATGAGCTGGCTTCTGAGCAGACAGGTAGGGCCCCTCTTCAGGTGACAGTTCACAGAGGCAGAGTGGGCAGGGACAAGGAGCATCTGGGTCCAGAAAATGCCCAGAGGAAATGGAACCATTTCACAGAGAAGACACAGGCAGGATAGGATAGGTAAGAAAAGAAAACTAAACCCAAGGTGGGGGCAGTAGGTACAGAGCCATCTGTTAGCTGGAGAGTTGAGGCAGGCAGCAAAGACTGGGAAAGACACACCAAGGAAAGGCAGAGAAGTCGGGATGGTGGAAGAGGGCCAAAGAAGAAGTACAAGGTAGCGGCCTAAGCTAGGCCTTTGTCCCAGTCCAAGGGAAAGTGGGGAGGAGCCAGCTCTCAGGACAGTGGCTGGAGGCTGGGTCTGCTGTAATGCTTTCCTATCTGGCTAGTTCCTCTTAAATTAGGAGTGAGAGGCCAAGCGTGGTGGCTCATGCCTATAATCCCAGCACTTTGGGAAGCCAAGACGAGTAGATCACCTGGGGTCAGGAGTTCAAGACCAGCCTGGCCAATGTGGCAAAACCCTGTCTCTACTAAAAAAATACAAAAATTAGCTGGGCATGGTGGCACACGCCTGTAATCCCAGCTGCTCGGGAGGCTAAGGGCAGGAGAATTGCTTGAACCTGGAAGGCGGATGTTGCAGTGAGCCGAGACCACGCCACTGCACTCTGGCCTGGGTGACAGAGCCATACTCCATCTCGGAAAAAAAAAAAAAAAAAACCGGAGTAGGTGCCAGTGCTGCATCCAAAGGACTATGTGATGGTGGACCCTATCCTTCCCTGACACTTCCTCCACTGCCCATATGTACCCTCCAGGTATACTGCTGTCCATACTGCAGCTTCCTGAGCCCAGAGTCCAGCCAGGTGAGGGCTCATACACTCTCCCAGCACGCGGTGCAGCCCAAGTACAGATGCCCACTGTGCCAGGAACAGCTGGTGGGCCGGCCTGCCCTGCACTTCCACCTTAGCCACCTTCACAACGTGGTGCCCGAGTGCGTTGAGAAGCTGCTGCTTGTAGTGAGTACAGGCTGGGTGAGGATGGTCCAACGAGGCCTTATTATGGCTATGCAGGAGGGGAGGAAGAGGCAGGGGTATTCAGGCAAGTGCGTGTGTTGGGGGCACGGAACATTCAGGCAAGTGCATGTGTTGGCTGGCTGCGGATGGTCTGACAAGGTCTTGTTAGGGCCGTCCAGGAGGGGAGGAAGAGGCAGGAGTGTTCAGGCAAGTGCATGTGTTGGTGACAAAGGTAGCATTTCATGGGTTTGAAGTTGGATTTTAGAGAGGGAGACTCAGAACTGAGCTTGTCTAGCTGCCTCTACTCAGAGATGAGAAAACTTGGCTTCTGTTTCACTTCCATTAAGTCCTGAGAAGAGTTGCTGAACAGCAGGCACCAGCCTGCCAGAACGATGACTTCCGGCTTGGGGAAAGAAGCCAGATAAGAGAGGCAGCAGCCCAGGCTCTCTCATCTGTAGCAAAAGCAGCAATTAGGTGGGAGGTTTGTCCAGACAGGAGGCTGGATCTGTGGAAAGGGATCTCGGCACAGGTACAGGTGTAGGGCAGATGGGTCAGGAGTGGCGTAGGGGCAGTGGCGGGTAGTGGTGAAGCCACTAGGCTTTTTCCCATTGCAGGCTACAACTGTAGAAATGACATTTACAACCAAAGTGCTGTCTGGACCCACATTAAGCCCTCTGGACGATGGCCAAGAACCCCCAACTCATGGGCCAGAGCCTACACCCAGCAGAGACCAGACAGCAGGTAGGGAATGGAACAGCAAACCTCCCAAGGTACCAGGAAAGGGGACTCCGTGAGCCATCTGAAGATGACTGAGGCCAAGGTCAACTGCCCTGGTATTGAGTGGGTGGGGTCTGGCTTAAACGAAGTTCCCTGCTTATTGTACCTTCTTCTCTCTCCCCTAGAAGGCCCTAACCTGACCCCAGAAGCCAGTCCAGATCCTCTTCCTGAGCCTCCCTTGGCCTCAGTTGAGGCCCCAGACAAACCCTCGGGAAGTCCTGGTCAACCCCCTTCTCCAGCCCCATCTCCAGTCTCTCAGCCTGATGCGCAAGCTGAAGACATAGCTCCTCCGCCTACCATGGCTGAGGAGGAAGAGGGGACCACTGGGGAGCTCCGCTCTGCAGAGCCAGCTCCAGCTGACTCTCGCCACCCTCTGACCTATCGGAAAACCACCAACTTTGCCCTGGACAAGTTTCTGGACCCTGCCCGGCCCTATAAGTGCACTGTGTGTAAGGAGTCCTTCACCCAGAAGAATATTCTATTGGTTCATTATAATTCTGTCTCCCACCTGCATAAGATGAAGAAGGCTGCCATTGACCCCTCTGCCCCTGCCCGGGGAGAGGCTGGTGCCCCACCTACCACCACTGCTGCCACAGACAAGCCCTTTAAGTGCACAGTCTGCCGAGTCTCCTACAACCAGAGCTCCACCCTGGAGATCCACATGCGGTCAGTTCTGCATCAGACTCGCTCTCGGGGAACCAAGACTGATTCCAAGATTGAAGGGCCAGAACGCAGCCAAGAAGAGCCCAAGGAAGGCGAGACAGAGGGGGAGGTGGGCACTGAGAAGAAGGGCCCTGACCCCAGTGGCTTCATATCTGGATTGCCTTTCCTGTCCCCTCCCCCACCTCCCTTGGACCTGCATCGATTCCCAGCCCCTCTCTTCACCCCACCAGTCCTGCCCCCCTTCCCTCTGGTGCCCGAATCACTGCTTAAGCTCCAGCAGCAGCAGCTGCTCCTGCCCTTCTACCTCCATGATCTCAAGGTGGGGCCCAAGCTGACACTAGCTGGGCCTGCACCTGTGCTGTCCCTGCCAGCCGCCGCCCCTCCTCCTCCACCCCCACCTCCCAAGGCTGAGCTGGCTGAGCAGGAGTGGGAGCGGCCCCCCATGGCCAAAGAGGGCAATGAGGCAGGGCCTTCCTCACCCCCCCACCCACTGCCCAACGAGGCTGCCCGCACTGCAGCCAAAGCCCTTCTAGAAAACTTTGGCTTTGAGCTGGTGATCCAGTACAATGAAGGGAAGCAAGCTGCGCCCCCTCCCCCCACCCCACCCCCACCTGAGACCCTCGGGGGTGGGGACAAGCTGACCTGTGGGGCCTGTGGGAAACTCTTCTCCAATATGCTTATCCTCAAGACACATGAGGAACATGTCCACCGCCGCTTTCTGCCCTTTGAAGCCCTGAGCCGTTATGCTGCTCAGTTTCGAAAGAGCTATGACAGCCTATACCCGCCCCTTGCAGAGCCCCCCAAACCTCCTGATGGGTCTCTGGATTCACCTGCTCCCCATCTGGGCCCACCCTTCCTGGTCCCAGAGCCTGAGGCAGGGGGGACCCGTGCCCCTGAAGAGCGAAGTCAAGCAGGGGGACACTGGCCCATAGAGGAGGAAGAAAGCTCCAGAGGGAATCTTCCTCCCCTGGTGCCTGCCGGCCGCCGGTTCTCCAGAACCAAGTTCACAGAGTTCCAGACCCAAGCCCTGCAGTCTTTCTTTGAGACTAGTGCCTACCCCAAAGACGGAGAGGTGGAGCGACTCGCAAGTCTGCTGGGTCTCGCTAGCCGTGTGGTGGTGGTGTGGTTCCAGAACGCCCGCCAGAAAGCACGCAAAAATGCCTGTGAGGGTGGGTCCATGCCAACCGGAGGAGGCACTGGGGGAGCCTCCGGCTGCAGGCGTTGCCACGCCACTTTCTCCTGTGTTTTTGAGTTGGTGCGCCACCTCAAGAAGTGCTATGATGACCAGACCCCTGAAGAGGAGGAGGAAGAGGCAGAGAGAGGGGAAGAGGAGGAAGAGGTGGAAGAAGAAGTAGAGGAGGAACAGGGCCTTGAACCCCCTGCAGGGCCTGAGGGTCCATTACCAGAGCCTCCAGATGGGGAGGAGCTGAGCCAAGCAGAGGCAACAAAGGCAGGAGGCAAAGAGTCTGAAGAGAAGGCTACTCCATCACCTTCCCCAGCCCACACCTGTGACCAGTGTGCCATTTCTTTCTCCAGTCAGGACCTCCTGACCAGTCACCGCCGACTACATTTCCTGCCATCTCTGCAGCCCAGTGCTCCTCCCCAACTCCTAGATCTGCCCTTGCTGGTGTTTGGGGAAAGAAACCCCCTGGTGGCAGCCACCTCACCAATGCCAGGGCCACCTCTCAAACGGAAGCATGAGGACGGCAGCTTGTCCCCGACAGGCAGTGAAGCAGGGGGAGGAGGGGAGGGCGAGCCCCCCAGGGACAAGCGCCTGCGTACCACCATCTTGCCTGAGCAGCTTGAGATCCTGTACCGTTGGTACATGCAGGATTCCAACCCAACACGCAAGATGCTCGACTGCATCTCCGAGGAGGTGGGGCTCAAAAAGCGAGTGGTACAGGTCTGGTTCCAGAATACCAGGGCCCGGGAGAGGAAAGGCCAGTTTCGAAGCACCCCTGGGGGAGTGCCTAGTCCAGCAGTGAAACCGCCTGCCACAGCCACCCCTGCATCCTTGCCCAAGTTCAACCTCTTATTAGGCAAGGTAGATGATGGCACTGGAAGGGAGGCCCCAAAGAGGGAAGCACCTGCTTTTCCCTACCCCACTGCCACCCTTGCTTCTGGGCCCCTGCCTTTCCTACCACCTGGGAAAGAGGCCACCACCCCAACACCAGAGCCACCTCTACCTCTCCTACCTCCCCCTCCACCCAGTGAGGAAGAGGGCCCGGAGGAACCACCTAAAGCTTCTCCAGAGAGTGAGGCTTGCAGTCTGTCTGCAGGAGATCTGAGTGATTCATCTGCTTCCAGCCTAGCTGAACCAGAATCCCCTGGGGCTGGAGGGACCAGTGGGGGACCTGGAGGTGGGACTGGTGTTCCAGACGGAATGGGGCAGCGGCGCTACAGGACCCAGATGAGCAGCCTGCAGCTGAAGATCATGAAAGCCTGCTATGAAGCTTACCGCACCCCTACCATGCAGGAGTGTGAGGTTCTGGGAGAGGAGATTGGGCTGCCCAAGAGAGTCATCCAGGTCTGGTTCCAGAATGCTCGTGCCAAGGAAAAGAAGGCCAAACTACAGGGGGCAGCCGCTGGGAGCACTGGAGGCAGCAGTGAGGGCCCCTTAGCAGCCCAGCGCACTGACTGCCCCTATTGTGATGTCAAGTATGATTTCTATGTCTCCTGCCGAGGCCATCTCTTTTCCCGTCAGCACCTGGCCAAGCTCAAGGAGGCAGTCCGAGCCCAGCTGAAGAGTGAAAGCAAGTGCTACGACTTGGCCCCGGCATCTGAGGCTCCCCCAGCTCCCAAGGCCCCACCTGCGACCACACCTGCCTCCATGCCCCTCGGGGCTGCCCCAACCTTGCCTCGCCTGGCCCCGGTCCTCTTGTCTGGTCCAGCTCTGGCTCAGCCCCCGCTGGGCAACTTAGCTCCTTTCAATTCAGGTGAGTAGGGAGGCTGGGAGGAGCTGGACTTCAGAGAACATCCCCCTCTAATGACATGTCCTTCCTTTTCCTTCCTTATTCTTCCCATGTCCAATCTCCTGTGGCCCTCCTTTGCGTCAGGCTCTTGGGGGAAAGAAGGGAGGGAAGGGGCATGGAAATCCGGTGCTGGGAATGGGTGTGTGTGGCTCGAGGTGGCCTATGGCAGAAAGAATGATGGGACAGGAGATGGCTAATCCTTCATCCTTCCTTTCATCTTCCTAGGCCCAGCAGCCTCCTCAGGCCTCCTCAGCCTCGCCACTTCGGTCCTACCTACCACCACAGTGGTCCAGACTGCTGGCCCAGGCCGCCCCTTACCTCAGAGACCCGTGCCCGACCAAACCAACACCTCCACAGCAGGCACCAGTGACCCTGTCCCAGGCCCTCCTACTGAGCCCTTGGGGGACAAGGTCTCCGGTGAGCGAAAGCCAGTTGCAGCCCCCACCAGCTCCTCCAATGATGCCCTCAAGAACCTCAAAGCATTGAAGACCACTGTCCCAGCCCTGTTAGGGGGTCAGTTCCTGCCCTTTCCATTGCCCCCTACTGGGGGAGCAGCACCACCAGCTGTCTTTGGTCCCCAGCTACAGGGGGCCTACTTCCAACAGCTCTACGGCATGAAGAAGGGGCTATTTCCCATGAACCCCGTGATACCTCAGACCCTCATTGGGCTGCTACCGAATGCCCTCCTCCAGCCGCCACCCCAGCCCCCTGAGCCCACAGTCACAGCACCTCCAAAGCCTCCTGAACTGCCCACTCCAGGGGAGGGGGAGGCTGGTGAGGTTGATGAGCTGCTGACAGGCAGCACTGGCATCTCCACCGTGGATGTAACTCATCGCTACCTTTGCCGCCAGTGCAAGATGGCATTTGACGGGGAGGCCCCAGCTACTGCCCACCAGAGATCCTTCTGCTTCTTTGGGCGGGGCTCTGGGGGCTCCATGCCACCCCCATTGCGGGTGCCCATCTGCACCTACCACTGCCTGGCATGTGAGGTGCTGCTGAGTGGGCGTGAAGCCCTGGCCTCCCACCTGCGCTCCTCGGCCCACAGGCGCAAGGCAGCCCCACCTCAAGGGGGCCCACCCATCTCCATCACCAACGCCGCCACTGCTGCCTCGGCTGCTGTGGCTTTTGCCAAAGAGGAAGCAAGATTACCTCACACGGACTCCAACCCAAAAACTACTACTACCTCTACACTTCTAGCTTTATAAACAGATAAACCAAGATGGGGAAGAGGGGAGGGCCTCAGGGTTCCCTCTTGTACCCCAAGGGGTGTTTGGTGGGAGCTCAAATCCCTCACCCCACCCCCTGGCCCCGCCCACCTCACGGGAACTATTCAGTTCCCACCCTCAGTGGGCACCACACACCCCACCTCCAGCAGAGTCCTGCCTCCTCCCAATCCCCACAGACACACACACTGATCCTCATCCTCAGCTCCTTGCAGATGTAGCCCTTGCCCATCTTCACAGACACATACACCCATCTTGGCACCCTAATTATTCATACATGTCTGCCTACCACACACAAAATATATCCTTGGTTCTATCTTCCTTTTCCTCATTGAATTCCCAGCTCCCCATCCCCATAAATGCATACACATACATGCACACACACACGTTATCCCATGATGTTCCACTGAGAAAACACCAAAAAATTTTGAAAAAGAAGATAAAAAGAAGAAAAAGAAGAAACGAAAAAGAAAGCCCAAGGCCGAGAAGGGGGAAGGAAAACAAACTTGCCACCCCCTCTTCTCCTTCCTAACCCTTTGTCTAGAGCACCATACTGCTCACAAACTCTTTCCAAATGCTCAGTTGGCTCCTAAAGTTGGAGCCTGGGATGGGCAGGGAGCCCACAAAACTCTAACCAAACTGGAGGCTGGCATGGGAGAAGTGCTTCTGGTTCACTCTCCCTACCCTCTCCCTCCTAACCCTCTTCTTGCCTGACAGGGGAGCCCCTGCGGCCTGGACTCTAGGGGATGCTGCCACCAGAAACCCCTCTGCCAATCCCTACCCTGCACCCTGGGAACTGCAGTAACTTATTCTCAAAGGCTTTAAACACAGAGATCCTCTCAGCAGCCGTGGGCCTGCCCCTTGTCCTAGCCCTGCCACATAAGGGTCCAGCCTCCAGGGACAGGCACTGCCCACCAATGGCAAATCCAAAGTTATTTAAAAAAAAAAAAAAAAAACTGAAACACAACCAAAAAAACGAGAGCGAGACAGTGTGTGCACACGCACACAAAAGAGAGAAATGGAGACCAGAGGAATGAACTAAAGAAAAACATAAACTTGGAAAATACAGAAAAAAAAAAAAACTCTCCCATCAAACAAGTGTTTTTTTCCTATTTGTGTCACTCCCTACTCCCTGTCCCACCCCTACCCCCGGGTTTAAGGGTTTCTTTAAACCACCTCATCTTTGGAAGATCAAACAGCTTTAGTTCCTTGCTACGGGTCTGGTGGTCCTCGAAGGACTGAAGTCAGTGCAACCTTCCCCTGGCTATGCCCAGTCTCAGAGGTGGGAGCTGGCAATATAGGGAGAAGAGCCTGAACTCTGGGGAGAGACATGTCCCAGTTCCCTGACTTGGATATTTATTAGGACAGGTAATAGCCCTTCATTTCCAGCTATGAGTTAGAAAAGTCAGTGTCATCAGTGTCACCAAAAGTATCTTGGCAGTCCCAGGAAGAAAGGGGTGAGGGGTGTATTTAGTTTCTGAATCTGAGATCTGCCTTTCTTTCATCTCCTACCTTTTCCTTGCATTTACTTTTTTCACAAACTCCTAATCCTATTGCCCTCCCTAGAGGCCCACCTTTGCTGGATCCCTTGTTCCCTTCCCCCCAATCTCCTTTTCTTCCCCCTTGTCCTCTGCCCTTGCTCCTGCTCCCTCCAGTCCAGCCCAGCCCAGCTCCTCCATTAAGCAGCAGCTGTTGGAGGCATTCCCAAGGGAGTCAGGATCCATCCATGACACTCAGGGGGGTCTAGAGCTGATAGGAATTGAGGGGATGGGGTGGGCAAGGAGATGACTGAAGCACAGGTCAATCTTTGATAGGGTGTTATCACCAAGGGAACCAACAGAACCTAGAAGAATGTTCCCTACCCCTAAGCAAATGGTTTCTATAGTCATCAGGTGATCATTCTGGCAATCCTAAAGCCCAGCTAGTATGGGGTAGAGAAGTCCATGTTTTCTTTTAGCAAAGAAAAGTCTGCAAAATTCCCATGTCCTCCAGATAGTTTTTCCTACTACTCTTGTACCTAAGACCACTTCTCTTTCAAGGTGTTCTCCTTCCATCCTCTCTCCCCTTCAGACTGTTGCTTTATCATTATCCATTTCATATTCTCATACAAATTCGCCCAGCCCTGGGATTTAGGTTTTCTGCTCTATCAGTCACATCACTCTGTGAACATGTTAATACTGAAGCAGCGTCTTACATGTGGACAGGATGGGAGGGGAGAGAAAATTCAGCTCAGTCAGTAGCCCCCATATATTCCGTGAGTCTCACTTCCTCTCCCATTCACTTCTAAAATACTCCAACTCTAACAAACTAGGGGTGGGGTGGAGTTAGTTTTCTAACTAACAGCAAATTAGGCGGAATTAGTTTTGTAATTCCACCCCAATTTCTGATACCAAAAATGCCAGTCACAAATCTAGGCAACAGGAGAGAAACTGGCCACCTGGGTCTTGCGCTCACTGCCACCTTTCTTTCCCTGCCTCTCTGGTACTCCTCCCTCCCTGTCCTTTTCTCTCTCCTGTTGAAATTCTGTGTATAAAACTATTTTCTTAGCAGCATGTATCTGAGGAAAGAAGATTTTCCACTTGTGCTTTCTGGGAATGTGACTTGTGTATAAAAGTTGGAAACCAAAAACAACTTAGAACAAAAACGAGAAAAAGGAAACGTTTTAAAGAAATCATCGACAAACACCTGGCATGGAATGGTTAGAGGTGTGGTGTCCTGTATGTTAAGAATTTACAGCCAGGGTAGGTTGGCTTTAGTTTGAACTATGAGTGTTTTCACCAAGAGTTGACGTAACCAGAAATCCCCCGTCCTCTTGTCACGCAACATGTTTTTTTTACACCCAATACCCTGGCCTGGCAATACCGTGTGCAGCCCCAACAGCACATATGAGCTGATGCTAAGTCACTGTACTTACCTGGAGCCCTGGAATTTGGGGGGCAAAAGAGCTCGGCTGACTCTGCTGACTTAGGTCAATTAACATGCTTCCTGAGGGGGCACCATTCCACGTTCCCAGTGGCTGGAAGCATTCCTCCCCAGCCCCTTTCTCAGACCAGAAGTCCTTAGCGGCAGCACTCCTGCTCCAGAGAGCAATACACAGTGGGCATTCTGGTGGACAGAAGGCTGAGTCAGCACAATCCTTTGCAGGATCCTAGAGGTTAATGTCAAGTCACCAGAATTAAATCATGGCACTTCTCTTGTGGAGTAACAGGCTTAACTCAACCATTTGGCACAATAACACCTATTTTACGGTACCTCCCCCACCCCCACCCTAGGGCTTCTAACATACACTCGTCCTTAAAGAGGCACCCAAATTGAGCTCTGCCCTACTTAACGACCAGGGTCAGACCGAGAGGCAGGGGGTGAAAGTGATCTTGGCTATTTTTGCTCTAAACCAGAGTCTGTGTGAGGATGGCGTAAGGTGTCCAATCCTCAACTAGGAGCAAAAACATTGCTAGAAGAATATGAGAAAATCTGAAGCCTTAATGGCCAAACAGGACAGAGTTTGCAACAGAACCACATAAAGAAATCTGTTTCTATCCCACCCCTCTAGCCCTGGAGTATACTTACACAAGCATGCTTAAGAACCAAGCAAGCCTTTTATTCCAGGCATAATAGCACCCATCTGCTTAATTCTTTGTACTTGTTTCTTAACCACTTTCAGGGCTTATAACCACTTTCAGATCACGGATTCTCCAAATCTCCACCACCGTGATCTGTTTTAAGACAGTCATTCATCCCTGGAAAGATACGTAAATCTGAAATACAGAGCTCCATGTATATTACTATACCAGTGAAACAAACACACCCTCAGAAACAGCAGCAGACCCCAGCAGAGGGGGCTACAGAGAAACACACCAGTGCCAGCAAGGATGGGGCCCCATGGGCATATGTATAAGTACAAGGGACATACCCCAAGACCTATGACCTATACTCCCATAAGCAGAAACACCCTCCAACACATGCTAATTTTCCTCACACAAAAGTAGGTAGAAAAAAACTTATAAACACAGAAAGTGAGAGGAAAAAGTAACCAGTAAGAGGAAAAGTGACCAAATGTTGAGTATTAACATATGGGGAGAGGATCTGCTAAGGAGTGTGTAACAACTCACCTGCCAAATCAACTAGCCCTGAAAATGGATGGGCACTGGGCCCATACCCAGCCGTTGCTGGCAGTCAAGAGGTGACGGGGGGATGGCAGTAGCGAGGGCACGTACATGGTTGGGGGGTCCACTCCCCTCCTCACAGTCACAAAAAGCAAACAAAAAACCCTATGGGGAGAGGACCTTAAATTATTCTGGACATCAGGGAAGAGATATGTAGGAGGCAAATTAGGAGGAAACTTTTGGGAAAACTCATGTGATATCACCATGAAACACAGGGTAAACTTTGGCGAATGGCCAGGTATTGGGGGACCATTTCTCTCAGAAGCAACCAGTCAGAAACTTATAAGCCATGAAAGTGTCATTTCTAGAAGACTGAATTGGGAAGAAATGCCTTTATACTGAGAAAGCTCTTGCTACAAGTCCATAGACCCAGCCTCAGGGTCTACAGGATTATAGCTCAGATACATTATAAAAAGATCGGACGAAGGCAAATTTGAGAGAGGACATTTGCAGAAGACCTAGACCATGGCCCACCAAGTTTGGGGAAAGATAGGAAGTAATCATGAAGGCAATTCCTCTTGAGAGAAACTACACATTATGGGAAGAACATAAAATTGCAATTGCGTGACCACCCAGTGATGCTCCTTGATATACAGGACCCAGACAGCCCTCACACAAAGCACAGACAAGGGGTAAATGTCATTATTCTCTGTCAGTAGTCTGAGTATGGTATTTCTTGCAATTCCACAGCCATGGAAAGAAGTCTGGCCAGAAGCTAATGGGGAAGCAGGTTGAGTATAGGTAGACCAGAGCAAGCTGAACCTGTCCAAGAAGAGGGGGAAAGGTGATGCAGCACCTGAGGTTGACTCATAATCCCACCCAACTGCACACATATTCTTACACAAACAATGGCTAAGACATTGCAACCAGTAATCAGCAGGGGCTCAGTACTGTCCCATATCTATAAGTCCTCCCTGATACCAAACCCTGCACTAAGTCTTCTCAATTGGACATGAAGAATGACCCATGCAGTGCTCATTTCCAGATGTCTCCACCAAGTGCTCAAACAACAGCATCCTCTGCCATTTGCTGAGTATCAACAGTAGGCTGAGTTATACTCTGTGGATCCCTACTTCCATTACCCAGAACCCAGGCCTGCCTCCAGGACCCATCTTGTACCTAGCCACAAAATCTACACAATATTGACTTGATCACAGAGAATAATCTCTTGGCAATGTTCCTAAGCTAGTGATTCTCAACGATGAGGTTTCAGAAACCCACGGGCAGCCAGTCATCAGAATCTGGGGGGTGAAGGAAGAGTGAATTTTGAAAGTGTTCCCTAAAGGATTCTTCTGTGGTAACTACTGCCAATGAGGATCACTGTTCTAACAAGTTACATTTGCTGGATTCAACCTCACAATCTCTCCTTTTCCTCCTACTGTTCCCACTCAAAATGCATACACACACCCCACAACACACATATCCCCAAACATGTCAGCATAAAGACATGAGTAAGTTTGGGGAAGACAGATGCAAAAGGCAAGGGAAACCCTGATTGGATCAACCACCCTAAAGGTGACTGCCATCTCTCAGAACAGTGTTTCTCAATGTTTCAAGTGTCCACTTGCAACACAAGTGCTTATGTAAAGTGCATATTCCCAGACCACACCTAAGACCAACTGAATCAGAAACTCCTGAAGAGATTCTATGCCCTCTGAAGTTTGAGAACCACTGACCTAGAGAGCTTAGCACCATATCTGTGACCTGCCCCCATCTTTTCAGCACCCAGGGACCAACCCTGCTACCCTAGGGGCTACCACACCAGGGCTTATCATAACCTCAGATTTGTCGACTTCATCACTCTGACATCACCCCCACCCCCACCGCCAACATACTGGAAATTGACCATGGTCTTCTGCTTACGTTGGCTGTTCTTGAACAGGAGAAAAGATATAAACATTGTCCACTCACCACTTTGGCTGAGTGTCTCCCTGCTTTCTTCTCTGCTGTGGAAAACACCTTGCTTCTTCTGAAGTGGCCATACACTTCCAGAGATGCTGAAATCAGAACTTCCCCAGCCCTGAGCAGCTCAGCCCAGCATGGACTTTACTCCTACCTCTGGGCAGGTCCTATCTCCCAGAGCCACCCAGCCTCCCTTCCACATCACCCACAGTCAAATCTTCCAGAACTGAAGATCTGCCCAGTCATTAGGAAAGCCAAAGCTACTTGAAATTCTTTCAGATTGGGGGCCCAAGGTCTAGTTATGTGAGGGCTAGTCTGTATCACCACAGTTGCTGGGGATTCTCCTCCTAGGGGCCTCCCCCTCTACCAGGGATCATTGCTGATCCCATCTCCCTTCTTGGGGTGGATTTCAAAGATATGGAAATCTATCCAACTCTAACTGGGTGCCTTGCGTATTCTTTCTGGAAGGACAAGACCCTTTGTCTTCCTAACACCTGTCTACCTCTCTAGGCCTAGAGCACCTTTCCATCTTCCTAGGACTATTATTGAATATGGACCTTTTAACAAGGGAGAAAGAACCAGTTCATCTCAACCACAGCTCAGCAAATCACAAGGTACAAGGCAGAATGAAATATGCATAGGTACAAACCACCCCATCACCCAAGAGCAAAGTCTGAGGGTCATTCCTTCCTACTTGCCTTCCAATCTCTTCTTGTGCCATCCTGGTAACAACACAGCTGGTGTCCCTCTCTCCACCTCCTTTAACCCTCCTAGGGTATTATTTTTCTGTTCTTGTTGTCCAAGGATATGTATGGTCTACTGGCCTGGAGCCTTGGGTGTGTCTACAGCCTGTGCTATAGCCTGTCCCTCTGTGCTCGTTTCCTTTCGCATGGTGCTCAAACACTCAGTATGGTACCATCTAAATCCTTTTCTTGGGGGCAGTAAGGGTAGGAGGGAGGTGGATATCTAGTTGGGAGGAAGGCAGAGCTGGGATTGACGAGGGAGTGCTGACTCAGCCCAGTTGTTAAGGGCATCCTCTCATGCCAGTTCCCTACACAGAGCTCCACCCAATGCCTGGCACCGCTATGTGCACAGCCCCCTCTCCCTGACTGCCACCAAGTGCCATCATGAGCATGTTTGGTGGCTTTGGGTTTGCCGCAGTGCCAGGATCTGAGAAACTGTTCACGTGCCAGTGCAGCACTGCCAAACGTGGCGGCATCCAGTTGGTTGGGTGCCAAGCAGTAGGACCCAGGTGGTGATGAAAGATGAAATGGGGATGAGGCGAAGGGAGGGGGAGGAGAGGAAGGTACCGAAGAGGAAAATCAGACACCTCACTTGTTCAAGTGGAGAGTCCAAATGGGATCTGCAGAAAGGTACCCTTCCCATTCTAGAGCCCAGCTCAGCAAGTCAGCCCTTCCCTCCTTCCACCCCAGCAAAAGTGGCATATACAGACCAGGCAAGGGGATTTGGCCATCTTCAGCAGGGAACTGGCTGGGGGCCAGGCAGGACTGCCAGCGCTTTCCATCCTTCTTCCTTGAGGTCTTGGCAATGGTGTGCTTCCTCCTTTGTGTCCTCATGCCACTCTCCGTCTGTTGCTCCACTCCCCATGCCTAAGAGGGAAGGGGAAGGAGGACCTGGCAGGAAAAAAGTCTGGTCTCCCAAACACCCCACCTCCCGAAATGTTTCACCTCCTTCCTTCTCACTCCTGGCACCATTGCCCTCTCAACCAGATTGGCAAGAGGCACTGTCGCCCTCCCCTGTTCCACACAATGCCAGAGCCTGTGCCAGGTGCCATGGGCAGTGCCAGTACCCACCCACCTCACATCTGGTCCCCTTGCTGTCTCCTTCAATACTCTGACAAAGAGCCAGATTGCCAGCCCCAACAAGTTCTCCCTGGGTACGGTGGCACACTCCCTTCTCCCTGGCTCGTAGACTGTTTCTTGGCACTTCCCTGGCTACTCTCTCCACCACTTTACTTTCTCAAGCTGGAAGAGCACTAATCACCTCATACTCCAACCATTTTTCAGAGCTGAGCTTCTAGAGGGACAGCAACGTCAGAAACACATTCCTGCCCCTTCTCCCTGCTTCCTGGATCCCCTAGTCTCCATTGCCCCAGTTCTGGGCACTGGCCTGACAGATGTGATGCCAACAGCTCCCATGTACAAAGCCTTCCTCCCAGAGCACAGGACTCCTGCTGCTGCGCCCTCCACTCGCCTCCTCCCATCTCCGTGGGCACAAGGGTGGCAGCTGCAATGCCAATGCCTGTAAGCAGGCAGCATGAAGCAACTCGTGCCCCCGCCTCTCCCCTCCTTCTTCCACTCCATCCCTCTGTCCTTCTGGTTGGACACTAGATTGGCAACCGCAATGCCAACCCCCACCCATGCCCAGGAGGCTCACATACAGCACACGCTTATGCGTACACGTACAAGTGCGCACATACACATACACACACACACGGCCCCATGAGTGCCAGGCAGCGGTGGCAGACACACAGCAATACACAGTGACTGGTACCCGAGGAGGCAGCCAGATTCAGCACCTGATCCAGCACCCATTTGGGATTGGGTGGGTAGGCGGGCGGGCGGAGGGGTGATGGAGGCAGACGATGGCCCTAGGTTGGCAGCCGATGGAGCTGGGAGAATGGAGGGAACAGATGCTCTTTGCCCAGCCTCCCTCCCTCTCTCTCCCCGAGATCAGTGCCAAGCTGGGGGGATGGGGAGAGGGGAGGATGGGGGAAGGGTGGCATTTGGAGAGCTGGCAGGCGGAGGGAGCTGGGTCCGCCCAGGCTGGGCAGTGCCGGCACTGGCTGCCGCCTCTCCACTCTGCCATCTGTCTCGCTTCTCTCCCCACCCACTTTCCCTCTTTCTCTCTCTCTCCTTCACCCACAGCAAAACGAAAAGAGGAAAACAGGGTCCTCATTCCGCCCGCCCCCAACCTCTCCCAGACCCCCCTCTTTTCCTCCCCACAACTCACCACACCATACCACCACCAAGCCATCTGTGCTCTCCTCCTGGCTCAGTCACCTTCTTTCACTCGCCTTCGCCCTCACACCAGAACGGGTGCAATTTAAAAAATATATATATATATTCATATATACATATATACATACATGCATATATGCATATACACACACACACACACACATATATATATATTTTAGAGCAACTTAAAATAAAAACTCTTTTCTTTGGGAATGTCCTATCCTTCTGAGTCTGGGTCCTCGGTACCAATATTTATGGTAGGCAGAGGGAGGGGACCCCGTCCTCAGCTGGTGCCCATGAATCCCATGCCAGGGAGGAGGGGTGGCTGGGGTGGGGTGGGGGTGGGGTGAGGTGGGTATCGGGAGAGCTCTCTTCTCTCTGCGCCTGTGGTTGTTTCTTTTTTTTCTCTTCTTCTACTTCCGGAGCAGATTCAAATAGATCTAGAGCCTTCCCCACCCCCAGCCCCACAGCCCCAGTTCCCAGGGCCCCTGTGCCCTTCCCTGCTTGCTTTTGATTCCTCGATCACCCTTTCCTTTTTGTGTGTGTGTGTGTATACGTGTGCGTGCGCGCAAGTGTGTTTGCATCCATGGCGGTGGGCACTGTGCCAGCCACCGCACAGCCATCTGCGATGCCTTCTGCAGCCTCTGCCATTTCTCCCTGTCACCTCCAGCTCCCAACCCCCTGCACCCCAGCTCCCCAGCCCCCAGTCCCCAATCATTAATTAGCTACTGAATTAATTAAATCGTGGATGCTAATTAACATTCCTACAGGGCAGGCTGCCAGGCTGGGGGTACAGAGGGGATGTGAAGAGAAGTAGAGATTGGGATGGGGGAGGAGGAAGGAGAGCCAGTCTTCTTAGAAGAACAGTGGAGAGGGAAAGAACCCAAAAGAAGGATGAAGGAGGAAGAGAGTTGAGTGGTGATGGACAGGTTGGGGCAGGGGGAGGAAGAGAATAAGCATGGAAAATCAGGTGTAAAACTGAGATCCAAGTGAGCGCCACTGAACCTTCTTACCCAAATTAAGACTTAGCCAGTTCCTTGTCTTCAAGCTCATTTCCCCACCCCAGCCTAGAAGTATATTCCTCAGGCGGCTGACTCCAACAGTTGCTTCTCCTATAGAAAACCAACTCCAAACCAGGGAGTCAACAGCTACTATTTGTCAATCCAGCCACACTGACCCTCAGACCAGGTCACTAAGGGAACGTTCTGGGCTCAGAGGCGCCCCTGTTGACTTGCCCTTGTCTACCTCTCTGCCAAGGGGAAGGAGTATTCTAGGAACATCTGCTGCAGGGAGACATGGGAGATCAATATAGGGAAATGTGAGGGTATCAATTCAATGGGAATCATTAACAGCAGAGAATCGCTGGCACTGCCTGTAAGACTGCCTCAAGAAGACCACGACATAACACTGCCTGCCTTTGGAGTTCCAGAGTAGGAAACGTGTGTAGTCCTACCCAACTCAAAAGTCAGGAATTTAGGAACAAGTGAGTAAGGGCTATCTAACTTTGAGTTGTTATTTTTTTTAAAAAGAGACAGATGCCAGTATAGTGAAACTTCTTCCTGGGTGTGCTCTGTGCAACACTGATCTGAGGAAATGCTCCTCAAGAAAAAAATGACCCCCCAATCAAATTAGCGTGAGAAATACTGCATATTCCCTCTTTTAAGAGATTCACAATGTCTGCTGGTATGTTAAAGGCTCTGAGGAGTTGGTTAAAAAACCCAAATGGTTGACCATATTTAATCCACTAATTCTCAAACTTACTTGGCCATAGCGACCTTAATATTTAAGTTTTATTTTTATTTATTTATTTATTTTGAGATAGGCTCTTGCTCTGTCACTCAGGCTGGAGTGCAGTGGCATGATCACAGCTCACTGCAGCCTCCAACTCTTGGGCTCAAGCAATCTGTCCACCTCAGCCCCCCAAGTAGCTGAGACTACAGTTATGTACCACCATGTCCAGCTAACTTTTAATTTAAAATTTAAAATTTTATTCCCACAGAAGCAGTGTTCTGCTCTGGGGAAAGCCCTATCAAGTAACTAGGGCTGGTTCTGACCTGGAAGCTGGCAGATGGATAAGCCGGCCCCACCCAGGTCAGCAAGATCCTAACAGTCCATGAACAAAGAGACAGCAGTGAGGCTCTTTCTAATGTAGGAGTAACACAGGAAAGTACCAAACCAGGTCATGGGGTGCGGAAATCATATCACAGACCTAGACCCTTTGCCTTCACTCCATCTTTGGAACCCTGCAGCATCTACCTTCTCCTGGAAAGTCTATTTTGTATCCCTGTAAGGGTAGCGGATGGGAGAAGGAGTTTGTGTTTTTCAAAATCTCCCCTAAGTGTTCCTGATATCTTGGATTCAGAACTTCAGTGCTAAGCCATCTCTGCTCTCTCTTCTAAAACATCCTTCATTATAGACCACTGATATCAACCCAAAGCTTCTATTCCCATTACCTCCTCAATCCCATTCTGGTCCAGAAACTACAAATGTCTCCTGGGACATCTCCTGCGGCATCCCTAGCAACCTTTCCTTTTCCTGTCCTCACTTAGGCATCTGCAGTCCCTGAGGTCACTTAACCTCTCTATCAGAGTCCTCAAGAGAGGACAGGCTGTCTGAAACCTGCAGGGGCACATGACTCACCTTAATTTTACATTTTATTCCCACAGAAGCAGGTTCCACTTTGGGGAAAGCTTGTCAAGTGACCAGGGGTGGTTCTCTAGCTCCTTGAGCTTCAGAACATCTGCCCTCATGATGACTGGCCTCCCCCTGCCATAATGAGCCCACCTTCCCTTGCATGGCCCTTTGTGGAGCTGAAGAACAATGGTGATATGTGGAGACCAACTCATTTTAATAAGAATATTATCTTTTTTTTTCACTTTCTGGGTCCTATTGTTGGTCCCATCCTACTTCATACCCACGCTCCCAGTGTACAACCCCCCAACAACTTAGCATGAGTGATGACTCTTCACAAGAAAACTCACTATACCATTTCCAATACAGAACAGCTTTAAAATACAATTTTGATTTGCCAAAGAGATCTACATTCATATTTCTAGGTGATAAGGTCCCTCCAAACTCTGAAAGTCTATGAATGTGCCATCTGACCCCATCTCCTCCTTCCCTCTCTAAAGCCTCCTGTAGAAGTCCCAGGCTCCTGACAGCCCTATGGCACAGGGCTGACAGAGCCATTTTAGAGTGTGACTCACTGTCCCACCTGCTGACTACTCCTCTAGCTGAGGAACCATAGGATAAAGGGGGACAAAGTGAAGTCACTCACCTAACCAGAGTATAGAGGCAAAACCTCAGTGTTCTCAGAGGACACATTTTTTTTAAAGAAAGCATTTCAGGGCTGCTTTTATCATTGGGTGACATCTTTGCTAAATTATCCTCTCAGTGTCAGTGAGAGAGGCCAATATTCAGTATGCCAGGGTTGTAGACCATCCTGGTTCACTTTCCCTTCTAGAGCCTGTTTTCTCTCTCCAACACCCAGATACTGAGCGGTTTTCAGTAGCACAGGCACTCCAGAGCTGCAATATGAATGATGATTATTATATTATCAAATAACATTGCCAAGCCTGGCTGGCTCCCTACAACAGTGGTGGTAGAGGTAAGCTACAAAATTCAGTATTGATAAACTGTATATTGTCTTCTGGAACCATCATTCTGCCTGAGAGCCACTCTCCAAGTCTCCTACCATTAGCAGCAAAGAAGCGGGAGAGACTACTTAGTGGTGGCCCTTGGGGGATGGGGAGGCTATGCAGGGGAGAAAAACAGAAGGCCAGGAAACCTTGAGGAAGATGAAAAGTCCTCAGCGTCCACCACTTCCACATACCCCCTGCAACCCGAACCAGCTTACTCCAACCTTTCAACCTAGATATGCTCCGCACCTAGGGCCGCTGCACTAGCTGTCCTCTGTACCTGGTGTGCATGTCCGTGGATAACCGGGTGGCAAGCTCCCTGTCCTCCACCTGCTCTTTGCTCACTGAGGCCTAACCTGACAACTCTATTTTTTTTTTTTTTTTGAGATGGAGTTTCACTCTTATTGCCCAGGCTGGAGTGCAATGGCACGATCTCAGCTCACCATAACCTCCGCCTCCCCCGTTCAAGCAATTCTTCTGCCTCAGTGTCCCAAGCAGCTGGGATTACAGGCATGAGCCACCATGCCTGGCTAGTTTTGTATTTTTAGTAGAGACGGGGTTTCTCCATGTTGGTCAGGCTGGTCTTGAACTCCCGACCTCGGGTGATCCGCCCGCCTTGGCCTCCCAAAGTGCTGGAATTACAGGCATGAGCCACCACGCCCGGCCCTATTTAATACTGTAGCTTATCTCCAACCCAACCCCTTTACCCTCCTCTATGTTTCCTTTTTCCATTGCATTTATTACCTTCTAACACACTATATAATTTAGCTATTATGTTTATTAATATTATTGTTTATTGTTTATTTCACCTCTGGTATGTAAGCTCCACAAGGGTAGGGATCTTTGCTTTATTCACTGATATATCCCAAGCACCAACAATAGTGTCTGATATAAAGGAGGTACTCAATAAATATTTGCTGAATGAACAAAGCTAAGTATAGAATGGCATATGTTTTGGTCAGATTCATCTGATTAATTGCATCATCAAGGCTGAGCACAGGGAGAAATGGGTCATTTCAGTGTTCTCTAACTACTGGCAAGATGGCTGGTAAACACTCTACATCCTCCTCTGTCTCTATCACAGCCTCAAGAACATGCCAATTAGGAGAACCTGGATGTTTCAGTGGGATGTTTTCTGGAACTCCAAGCACCTTCCCAACTTGCACTCAATGGGGTTGCTTAGTCCTCCTCCAGACTTCAGTCCCCTATTCCAGGCTATCCCAAACTAAATACAAACTTCTAGAGCCATGGTCTCCAACTTGAGTAAGTATAAGAATAACTTGATAAGCTTGCTGACAACGCTTATTCCCAGACCACGTTTCAGACTGATTCACTAGGGCAGAGGAAGGACCCAGAAATATGCATTCTAATAACCCTCCCCACCCACAAGGCATTTGTAGTAACAAATATTATTTGGGAATAGGGAAGAATGGGTCACTCAGATATAATATAGCTAGGTCAGATCCCAAGACTAGCGGTTGAAAAGGAACCCTGGGTCCCCTCTGCCTCTACTAGGTTAAGGTCATGTCACCTGGAGCTCTCCAAAGACCAACTGTATTTCCTTCAACAATAACAATAACAAACAATGTTTACTCAGTACTTCCCTTATATCGGGTGCTATATTAACTCATCTAATACAGCTCTATGAATAGGGTCTATTATTACACCTATTAACTTAGGCAAGGAGAGGTTAACTAGTGAGAGGAACAGCTGAGATTCTAACCAGGCAGACTGGGCTCCAGAGCCCACTCTTTAAAAAAAAAAAAAAAATTTACTTATTTAATTAACAAATAAAAATTGTATATATTTATTGTGTATAACATGATGTTTTAAAATATGTATACACTGTGGAATGGCTCAGTTGAGCTAATTAATATGTGCGTTACTTCACATACTTAACATTTTTTGTGGTGAGAACATTATACCTCTTTTTTGAGATGGAGTCTTGCTCTGTTGCCCAGGCTGGAGTGCAATTGCACCATATCAGCTCACTGCAACCTCCGCCTCCCAGGTTCCAGCAATTCTCCTGCCTCAGCCTCCAAGTAGCTGGGATTACAGGTGCACACCACCACACTTGGTTAATTTTTTTGTATTTTTAGTAGAGACGGGGTTTCATCATGTTGGCCAGGCTGGTCTTGAACTCTTACATGAGGTAATCTACCTGCCTCAGCCTCCCAAAATGCTGGGATTACAGGCGTGAGCCACCACACCTGGCCTTGATTTTCAATACAGTACATTGTTATTAACTATAGTCATCATTTTGTACAACAGATCTCTTGAACTTATTCCAAAAACTAAATTATTGATTTTACCCCTAAACCTACTCCCTTCACAGTCTTTCTTAAGTAAATGCAGAGCCCACTCTTTTAACTACATTGCAAACTCACTGATTCTCGGCCTATAGATAGCCAGTTAGTTGCTCCAAGTGACAGATCCAATACTAGGTCTAAGTCTCCTAAATTCCAGGACAGTGCTGAGACGTCAGTCTCCCACCATAGAATTAACAGCAGAAATGAATTTTATAAAGTCAGTGGCATCCACATATCCTCTCAGGGAAATTTTAAGCTCTCTAGGTAAGCTGGTTCCCTAGTATCCTATTCTAGAAGCTCTGAACCTAGAATGCTTCTAGTCCATGCGATCTCACATTTACATATTTCACTATCATTCAACATAAAACTAATGAGTACCTACTTAATGCCAGGAACTGTGCTAGGCCCACAAAAGAGTAATGGTGAGCACAAGAAACTACAAGTAGATTACTGCTGTACAGCAAAAAGTATAAGGCAAAGGGCCAGACAGTGTGGCTCATGCCTATTAATCTCAGCACTTTAGGAGACCAAGGCGGGAGGACTGCTTGAGGCCATGAGTTTAAGACCAGCCTGCACGACATAGTAAGATCCTGTCTTTACAAAATAAAAAATAAGCCAGGCGTGGTGACATACACCTGTAGTCCTGGCTACTCAGGAGCCTGAGGCAGGATTGCTTGGGCCCAGGATTTCTGAGGCCGCAGTGAGCTATGATTGCACTACTGCACTCCTGCCTGAGGAACAGAGTGAGATAATGTCTCTTAAAAAAAAAAAAAAAAAAAAGTACAAGGCAAAGATGTGCAGAAGACAGGTCAGAAAGGGTTTTCTGAGTATGCTACATGTAGAAATTTAAATGTTATTCTGAAGGCTATTAAGAGCAATTGAAGGATTTTAAGCAGGGGAGTAATGGTAAGATTTTTTTTTTTTTTTTTTTTTTGAGACGGAGTCTTGCTCTGTCACCCCAGGCTGGAGTGCAGTGGTGCGATCTCAGCTCACTGCAACTTCTGCCTCCCAGGTTCAAGCAATTCTCCTGCCTCAGCCTCTCGAGTAGCTGGGACTACAGGTGCACACCATCATGCCCAGCTAATTTTTGTATTTTTTAGTAGAGACAGGGTTTCACCATATTGGTCAGGCTGGTCTTGAACTCCTGACCTTAAGTGATCCACCCGCCTCAGCCTCCCAAAGTGCTGGGATTACAGTAATGGTAAGGTTTATTCTTCAGATAGATTACTTTGGTGGCTAACTGAAGAACAGATTTGAATAGGAATAATACCAGAGGCAGGGGTAAGAGGAGGTTGTGGCTGGTTCAGGTTAGATGTAATTAGAAACTAAACAAAAACATGGGTAATAGGTAATAGAAAGTAACATTAGCTTTCCTTAACTGATGGCATACAGGGACAACTGGAGGGAAAATCCAGAGTGACGCTCAGACTATGTGCTTAGGTGATCAGGAAGATACTGGAACCACCAACTGAAAAGTGACTAAAAGAAGTAGATGCTGGGAGCTAAGCTATGATGACACAAAGGCATAACAATGATACAACAGACTTTGGGGACATGGGGGAAAGGGTAGGAGGGGTGTGAGGGATAAAAGATTACACACACAATGGGTACAGTCTACACTGCTCAGGTGATGGGTGCACCAAAATCTCAGAAATCACCACTAAAGAACTTATTCATGTAACCAAAAACCACCTGTTCCCCAAAAACCTATTGAAATTAAAAAACTATATTTTTTAATCAAAAATTTCTGCTCTGCCAAAAAAAAAAGTATGTGTGTTTGTTTACACATACAAACACACATATATATATATATCAAGAGAATGAGAACACAAGGAACAGACTGGGAGAGAATATTTGCAAATGACACATCTGATAAGTATTTTCCAAAACATACAAAGAACACATAAAACTCAATGATAAGAAAACAAACAACCCAATTTAAAAATAGGCCAAAGATATGAACAGATATCTTACCAAATAAGATACACAGATGGCAGGCTGGGCACGGTGGCTCACGTCTGTAATCCCAGCACTTTGGGAGGCCGAGTGGGTCACCTGAGGTCAAGAGTTTAAGACCAATGTGGTGAAACCCTGTCTCTATTAAAAATACAAAAAATTAGCCAGGTGTGGTGGCAGGCACCTGTAATCCCAGCTACTCAGGAGGCCAAGGCAGGAGAATCGCTTGAACCTGGGAGGCGGAGGTTGCAGTGAGCTGAGATTGTGCCATTGCACTCCAGCCCGGGCAACAAGAGCGAAACTCCATCTAAAAAAAAAAAAAAAAAAAAAAAAAAAAAGATACACAGATGGCAAGTAAGAAGTATGTAAAAAAAAATGTTCAACATATATGTCATTAGAGAATTGGAAATAAAAATAACAATGAGATACTAGTAGATATCCTTAGAATGGCTAAGAACAAAATACAGTATCAACTGCTGTTGAGGATGCAGAGTAACAGGAACACTCATTCAATGCTGATGGGAATGAAAAGTGATACACCCACTTTGGAAGACAGTTCAGCGGTTTCTTAAAAAAATGAACATACTTTTTTTTTTTTTTTTTGACATGGAATCTTGCTCTGGTGCCCAGGCTGGAGTGCAGTGGTGACATCTTGGCTCACTGCAACCTGTCTCCCGGGTTCAAGCAATTCTTCTGCCTCAGCTTCCCGAGTAGCTGGGAACTCGGGACTACAGGCACCTGCCACCACGCCAAGCCAATTTTTTGTATTTTTCATAGAGACAGGGTTTCACTGTGTTAGCCAGGATGGTCTCGAACTCCTTAACTTGTGATCCGCCCATCTTGGCTTCCCAAAGTGCTGGGATTACAGGCGTGAGCCACCGTGCCCGACCGAACATACTTTTACCATACAATTCAGCAACTGTGCTCCTTGATATTTACCCAAAAAAGTTAAAAACTTACAAGCACACAAAAAACTGAAAATGGATATTTATAGAAGATTTATTCACAATTGCCAAAACTTGGAAGCAACCAAGATATACTTCAGTAAGTGACTAAACAAACTGTGGTACATGGAATAGTATTTAGTGCTAAAAATAAATGAGGTATCAAGCCATAAAAAGACATGGAGAAAACTTAAATGCATATCATTAAGTGAAAAATGTCATTCTCAAAAGGCTACGCATACTGTATGATTCCAACCAAATGACATTCTGGAAAAGGCAGAATTATGGAGACAGTAAAAGATCAGTGGTTGCTAGGGGTCAGTGGGATGGGAGGGATGAAGAGACAGAGTACAGAGGACTTTTAGGTCAGTGAAACTATTCTGTATGATACTATAATAGTGAATACATGTCAGTATACATTTGACAAAATTCATAGACTGTACAACACGAAGAGCAAATCCTACTGTAAACTATGAACTTAAGGTGATGATGGGTTAATATAGGTTTGTCAGTTGTAACAAATGTACCACTGTGAGACTGGGCATGGTGGCTCACAGCTGTAATCCCAGCACTTTAGGAGGCTAAGATGGGAGGATTTTTTAAGCTTAGGAGTTCAAGACCAGCCTGGGCAATCTAGTGAGACCCCATCTCTAAAAAAACAAAAAACAAAACAAACCAAACCCAAAAAACAACAACAACAAAACTCCCAAATGTACCACTGAGGTGGGGGGATGTTGATAATGGGGGAGGTTGTACATGTGTGGACACGGGTTACAAGGGACATGGGAACGCTGTAATTTTCAGTCAACTTTTCTGTGAACCAAAAATTTCTCTAAAAAAATAAAGTTTATTTAAGAAAAAAAAAAGAAGTAAACGTGGTGGAGAAATGATGTAGTGGCTTTAGAAATGTTAAGCTAAGGTCGGGCACGATGGCTCACACCTGTAATCCCAACACTTTGGGAGGCTGAGGTTAGAGGACTGCTTGAGGCCAGGAGTTCGAGGCTAGAGAGGGCAACACAGTGAGACGCTGTCTCTACAAAAAATTTAAAAAGAAAGAAAGAAAAAGAGCCAGAGCAATCAGACAGGAGAAAGGAATAAAGGGCATCCAAATCGGTAAAGAGGAAGTCAAACTGTCACTGTTCACTGATGATATGATTGTATACCTAGAAAACCCTAAAGACTCATCCAAAAAGCTCCTAGATCTGATAAATGAATTCAGTAAAGTTTCAGGATACAAAATCAATGTACACAAATCAGTAGTACTGCTATACACCAAGAGCAACCAAGCTAAGAATCAAATCAAGAACTCAGCCCCTTTTTCAATAGCTGCAAAAAATAAAATACTTAGGAATATACCTAATCAAAGAGGTGAAAGACCTCTCCAAGGAAAACTACAAAATGCTGCTAAAAGAAATCATAGGTGACACAAACAAGTGGAAACACATCCCATGCTCATGGATGAGTAGAATCAATATTGTGAAAATGACCGTACTGCCAAAAGCAATCTAAAAATTCAATGCAATTCCCATCAAAATACCATCATCAGCCAGGCACGGTGGCTCACACCTGTAATCCCAGCACTTCAGGAGGCCAAGGTGGACGGATCACCTAATGCCAGGAGCTCCAGGTCAGCCTGGCCAATATGGTGAAACCCAATCTCTACTAAAAAGAAAATACAAAAATTAGCCGGGTATGGTGGCACATGCCTGTAATCCCAGCTACTGGAGAGGCTGAGGCATGAGAATTGCTTGAGCCTTGGAGGCAGAGGTTGCAGTGAGCTAAGATCAAGCTATTACACTCTAGCCTGGGCCACAGAGTGAAACTCTGTCTCAAAAAGAAAAAAAAAAAAAGGCCGGGCACAGTGTCTCACGCCTGTAATCCCAACACTTCGGGAGGCCAAGGCAGGCAGATCACCTGAGGTCAGGAGTTCAAAACCAGCCTGACCAACATGGTGAAACCCTGTCTCTACTAAAAATACAAAATTAGCCAGGCATGGTGGCCGGCGCCTGTAGTCCCAGCTACTCGGGAGGCTCAGGCAGGAGAATCACTTGAACCCAGGAAGTGGAGGTTGCAGTGAGCTGAGATTGCGCCATTGCACTCCAGCCTGGGTGAGAGAGCAAGACTCAGTCTCAAAAAAAAAAAAAAAAAAAATAGAAAACAAAGAAAGAAAAGCAAAAAAACAAAATACCATAATCATTCTTCATAAAACTAGAAAAGATAATCCTAAAACTCATATGGAACCAAAAAAAAAAAGCCTCTATAGCCAAAGCAAGCCTAAGCAAAAAGAACAAATCTGGAGGCATCGCATTCCCGACTTCAAACTGTACAAGGCTATGGTAACCCAAACAACATGGTACTGGTACAAAAGTAGGCACACAGCCCAATGGAACATAATAGAGAACCCAGAAATAAAGTCAAATACTTACAGCCAACTGATCTTCCACAAAGCAAACAAAAACATAAAGTGGGGAAAAGACACCCTTTTCAACAAATGGTGCGGGGATACTTGGCAAGGTACATGTAGAAGAATGAAACCGGATCCTCATCTTTCACCTTTACAAAATTCAACTCAAGATGGATCAAAGACCTAAATCTAAGCCCTAAAACGATACAAATGTTAGAAGATAACATCAGAAACACTTCCAGACATTGGCTTAGGCAAAGAGTTCATGATCAAGAACCCAAAAGCAAATGCAACAAAAACAAAGATAAATAGATGGGACTTAATTAAAAAGGTTCTGCACAGCAAAAGAAATAATCAGCAGAGTAAACAGACAACCCACAGAGTGGGAGAAAATTTTTGCAAACTATGCATCGACAAAGAACTAATATCCAGAATCTACAAGGAACTCAAACAAATCAACAAGAAAAAAACAAATAGGGCCGGGCGCGGTGGCTCAAGCCTGTAATCCCAGCACTTTGGGAGGCCGAGGCAGGTGGATCACGAGGTCAGGAGATCGAGACCATCCTGGCTAACACGGTGAAACCCCGTCTCTACTAAAAAATACAAAAAACTAGCCGGGCGAGGTGGCGGGCGCCTGTAGTCCCAGCTACTTGGGAGGCTGAGGCAGGAGAATGGCGTGAACCCGGGAGGTGGAGCTTGCAGTGAGCTGAGATCCAGCCACTGCACTCCAACCCGGGCGACAGAGCGAGATTCCGTCTCAAAAAAAAAAAAAAAAAAAAAGAAAAAAACAAATAATCCCACTAAAAAGTGGGCTAAGGACATGAATAGATAATTCCCAAAAGAAGATATACAAATCACCAAACATATGAAAAAATGCTCAACATCACTAATTATCAGGGAAATGCAAATCAAAACCACAATGCAATACCACCTTATTCCTGCAACAATGGCCGTAATTTAAAAAATCAAAATATAATAGATGTTGACGTGGATGCAGTAAAAAGGAATCACTTTTGCACTGCTGATGGGAATGTGAACTAGTACAACCACTATGGGAAACAGTGTGGAGATTCCTTAAAGAATTAAAAGTAGATCTACCATTTGATCCAGCAATCCCACTATTGGGTATCTACCCAAAGGAAAATAAGTAATTATATGAAAAAGACACTTGCACATGCGTGTTTATAGCAGCATAATTTGCAATTGCAAAAATACAGAACCAGCCCAAATGCCCATCAATCAATCAATGAGTGGACAAAGAAAATGTGGTGTATATATACCATGCAATACTACTCAGCCATAAAAAGGAACCAAATAATGGCATTTGCAGCAACCTGGATGGAGTTGGAGACCACTATTCTAAGTGAAGTAACTCAGGAATGGAAAACTAAACATCGTATATTCTCACTTGTAAGTGGGAGCTAAACTATAAGGAATCAAAGATATAAGAATGATACAATGGCCCTTGGGGACTTGAGGGGAAGGGTTGCGGGGTGTGAGTGATAAAAGACTACACACTGGTTGCAGTGTACACTGCTCGGTGATGGGTGCACCAAAATCATAGAAATCACCACTAAAGAACTTAATCATGTAACCAAATACCACCTATTCCCCAAAAACTACGGAAATACAAAAAAAAAATTATTAAACTAAAGTTTGTTTAAATCATCCAGGTGAAAGTACCCATCAAATAATGAATACAGGAGTTAAAAGCTGAAGATAGAGACTTAGGAATTACCAGGAAATTGATGTAGTTGAAACTACGGGAGTGAATGGCATGGCTCCGTGAGAAAATGCTGTGTGAGGAGCAGAGAGGAGGACACTCTTAAGATGTCTAAGGGGTGAGAGAAGGCTCTGAAGCCAAAGAGACCAAGAAGGAAAAGGGAGATACAAAGACCAATGGGAGTGTGTATCACAGAAACAAAGGCAGAAGAGTTTCAAGAAGAAAAGTTCAACAGGTCAAATGGTGAGGTCTACCGGGTTTGGGCAAAGCCAAAGATCTTGTGGCCATGCTAATCTGTCCCATTCAGGCTACTGCCATGGGACATTGCTTAGGACTGTTTTGTTTAATGATTCCCATTTTAACGCCACTGAATAAGAAAAACTATTTATTTATTTATTTATTTATTTATTTTTTTGGAGACAGAGTCTTGCTCTGTTGCCCAGGCTGGGGTGTAGTGGCAGGATCTCCTCTCACTGCAAGCTCCGCCTCCCGGGTTCATGCCATTCTCTTGCCTCAGCCTTCCGAGTAGCTGGGACTACAGGCACCCACCACCATGCCCAGCTAATTTTTTGTATTTTTAGTAGAAATGGGGTTTCACCATGTTAGCCAGGATGGTCTTGATCTCCTGACCTTGTGATCCACCCGCCTCGGCCTCCCAGAGTGCTGGGATTGCAGGCGTGAGCCACGGCGCCCGGCCAAGAAAAACTATTTATATTCTCATGCTGAAGCTCAGCAAAGAAGCATGCCAGGACAGCAACAGCAGTACTCCAAGGGGGCAGCTAGGCAGCATCCTGAGGACCAAGATCCACATCTGAGAAAGGAGCTCATATAATAAATCTGGAACCCTGGAAAATTTTTTCACTATCTAAGGAAAAATCCCCAAAGCCTCAGTTTCCTCATCTGTAAGATGGTTGTAAAATGCCCCAGTGATTGTAAAGATTAAATAAGCTCGTTTTCCTAAGGAAAACCCCTTATCCTGTGGTTGGCATTTAGGAGTCACCCAATAAATGCTAACACATATTCATTTCCTTCTTTCCTTTATAAGTCTTAAAAACTTTTACTTATTTTCATTTTTATTTTTGTTTTTTTTGAGACAGAGTCTTGCTCTGTCGCCCAGGCTGGAGTGCAGTGATGCAATCTCAGCTCACTGCAACCTCCGCCTCCCAGGTTCACGCCATTCTCTCCTACCTCAGCCTCCCGAGTAGCTGGGACTACAGGCACGCACCACCATGCCCGGCTAATTTTTGTATTTTTAGTAGAGAGAGGGTTTCACTATGTTGGCCAGGCTGGTCTTGAACTCCTATCCTCAGGAGATCCACCCACCTAGGCCTCCCAAACTGTTGGAGATTACAGGCGTGAGCCACCGCACCTGGCCTAGTGTTAAAAACTTTAAACCTGGCTGGGCATGGTGGTTCACGCCTGTAATCCCAGCACTTTGGGAGGCCGAAGCAGGTGGATCACCTGAGGTCGGGAGTTCGAGACCAGCTTGACCAACATGGAGAAGCCCCATCTCTACTAAAAATACAAAATTAGCCAGGCGTGGTGGCACATGCCTGTAATCCCAGCTACTAGGGAGGGTGAGGCAGGAAAATCGCTTGAACCTGGTTGGGGTGAGCCGAGATCACGCCATTGCACTCCAGCCTGGGTAACAAGAGCGAAACTCTGCTTCAACAAAAAAAAAAAAGAAAAAAATTTGAAACCTAAGATCTCATGTGATCAAACTAGAGAGATCGCAACTGAGGAAGAAACAGTGAAACCCAACTTCAGAAAAGTTAAGTGCCTTACCAAAGGTCACACAGAAAATTAGCTGCAGAGCCAAGATTAGAATGCAGAGCTAAGTCTTTTGTTTGTTTGTGTTTGTTTTGAGACAGGGTCTCACTCTGTCACCCAGGCTGGTGTGCAGTGGCACAGTCACGGCTTACTGTAGCCTCGACCTCCCAGGCTCCGGGGATCCTCCCACCTCAGCTTCCTGAGTAGCTAGGACTATAGGCATACGCTACCACACCCAGCTAATTTTTGTATTTTTTTGAGAGACAGGGTTTTCTTATGTTGCCAGGCTGGTCTCAAATTCCTCTGCTCAGGCAATCCACCCACCTCAGCCTCCCAAAGTGCTGGGATTACAGGTTTGAGTTACTGCACCCAGGCCAGAGCTGCTGTCTTAGTCCAGGGTTTTGTCATCTATAGCACATAAATGTCCCAAATCTTTTTGTAAGTAAAGCCTTTTTCGCTAATCATTAAATTTTGCATAAATCTGAGTTGTTTTTTTTTTTTTTTTTTTTTTGAGATGGAGTCTCATTCTGTTGCCCAGGCTGGAGTGCAGTGGTACGATCTGAGCTCACCGCAACCTCCATCTCCTGGGTTCAAGCCATTCTCCTGCCTCAGCCTCCTCAGTAGCTGGGACTACAGGTCTGCGCCACAATGCCTGGCTAATTTTTTGTATTTTTAGTAGAGACAGGGTTTCACTATGTTGGCTAGACTGATCTCGAACTCCTGACCTCAAGTGATCTGCCTGCCTTGGCCTTCCAAAGTGCTGGGATTACAGGCGTGAGCCACCATAAATCTGAATCTTTAATATAGTAACCTCATTAGTAACTGGACCAATCTACAGGGAATTCACTCTAGGGAACCTGAGCCCTCTGAACCCTCTTGGCCTTCCCCAACAGAACAGTGCCTATGATCAAGCTCAGGAACAAAGGAACACAAGAGTCCTATTTCCCAGATTTCTTCTTCTGAATATTATTTACTACCAGTTTTATCCTTGACCTAGAAGCTGAACCCAGCTAAACAGACCACCAAGATCCTTCCACTTGGCAGGATCCCTTTTTAGCCAGAAGGCAAGACCCGAGATGTATAATGTCCAAGGCTCACTCCAGCCATGGCATTCCTCTGCTCTTGAAATGCCAGCAGAAATTGTACCATAAGGCAATGTTCAGTAGATAAGCCATCTCTAAGTATATGTAGTATGTTAGATGGTGAAAATGCCACAAAGAAAATCAAGCAGGGAAGGGGGCCAGGGGTTTGTATAGAGGGAGCGATAGGGCCATTTTAAATAGAGTGATCATAGAGAAGGGGACATTTGAGTAAAGATCATTCTCTGAAACAAAGACCAGATCAGCTCAAAACATAACCTTCGTAAGTCTCAGTTACTTCATCTGTAAGGCAGGGATACTTCAGGACCTACCTGAACACAGGAGACTTAATGCCTCCGAGGAAGGTGTTTTTGTGGGTAAGAGCACATTCTACTTTAAGCTTTGCTTTGGAAATTTCCTGTTCTATGTATCAACACAGAGTGGATATTACTGTCCCTTTAAAGATGAGGCAACTGAAAGGCTGACTCCCTCAAACTTACCCTGTTGTTAAGTAGCAGAGGTGAGAGTAGAACCCAGGTCTTCTGACTCATAATCCAGGGCACTTTTCTCTATAACACATGGCCTGGACTGAAGCTACAGGCAGCTCACATCTCATAAGGTGATAAGGGTTTCCCAATGACATGCATCAGACTAATGATAGCATTCTGCATTTACTTCAATATCTCCCTCTAAGGATCTTAAAGCACTTTATATAATTTTAAGAGCTAAGGGAGTTTTATTTTGTCAAGTGATGCAACACTATTTTACCAAGGTCGTCAGAAATGGCTAACTTTTCATTGTCAAACCTTAGTCAGTCAACTAGTATTTATCAAGGGCTTTGCTAAGTATCTAGCTTCAAGTAAGGAGCTGTAGAGTACCTACTTTTTAAGAAAAGAGAGAGATGTAATTATGAGTATCCCAATTCCTGCCATTAAGTTGTTTTAATAGTTACTGAATCACTTAATTCTTCCTCCTTTTTAATCCCTTTAAGCTTTGCCTTGAAACTTCATCATGGGCTCTTGGGATCAGGAAAGAAGTTTTATGTGTCCAATTTTTATACCCTCTTTGCACATGGGAGGTACTCAATTAACTTACAGATTATGATCCAGCTCTAGGTAAGAGAACTGGGACTTGAACCTAGGTCTTATTATTCCCAGTTAGGGTTCTTGCCACTTTACCACACCAGACTGCATGTGAAGAGTATCCCTAAACCCAGGTGTGACCCATGATGCTATCAAGGTTTCTGCTCCAATAAACTCTCCTCAAAAGAGGGGAATGCCTCTACCATCATACCAGGTTTGCATACGACCCTGAGTCTGCAGACAGCTAAAGTACAGCCCCAGCCCCAACACCACAGTCCTGGACCAAGGCCCTCAAATCTCTCTGCCATGTCTTATGGACCCACTCCATTGATCTTACATAGTACTTTGACAGTCCACTCCAGAGCATACCCTATATTGTAATGACCATTCAAACATGCCCAACTCTCTTCCAAATTATGAATCCCTCTGTGAGAGGGCTCTTGTCTTAGCCTGGCAGCACAGTGCCTAATACAAAAAGCAGCACTCAGAAAGAGTTATGGTGTGCCTAGCAAATGCTGCCTGTTGCAGATATCAGACTGCCCAAATTACCTATGCCTACAGTCATTTCCTTAGAATCCTCTGTAGACATGTGCTACCCTTACCTAAGTTAAGGCATGACGTCACCTGGGAAGGATACCATGAGCAATCAAACTCATTAGCAGCACTTAGCTAACATCACTATTCAGTGTCTCCCAACAGAAAATAAGGCCCTTTGGGAATGGCCGTAGGAAAAGATAATATAGGGCAAGAAAAGCAGGTAATGGTCCAGAGCTCAAGGTACCACCGTGAAGACAGCAGCCATGGTCGTTAGCATAGGTGGGTAAGTGTTGCCAACTTAATCCATCCAGGACAATCTCTGTATGGAATTTAGCAATATGGGAGCCAATGATTCCCAAAGACACTTGCATACTTTTGCTGAGGCAAGATTCTCAGTCTTGGACCTTCCAGTTTCACATCCTCCTCCCTTCTTCCCTCTGCAGAATGCAGAAAAAAATATCCCAAAAGCCAACCAGCTATTTTCCTCTCTCAGCAGCTCCTGGTTAGGAGGAAACAAGAGTTGACCAATAAGATACCAGTGCAAATCAGCCTCATCCATTTGGAAGTCCCAGCCAACCAGAGCCTGTGAGCACAGTAGGAAAAAAGGGGGAGGGGAGGGGAGGAGCTCAAAGTACATTCCTCACTGCTTAATGCCAGAGATGGATCCAAGATGACTAGTTTACTGCCAGCAAGGCCTTCTGATAAGCCAGTCAATTAAATCTCCCCAACTGAGCATTTCTTCCTATCTTGTACCTCTGTGGGGTTCCCATCCCAATTATCTCTCTATACACAAAGAAAGACAAAGAAGGAAGAGGGTGCTCACAAGTTGTGGGGTGAGGGTGGTGGCAGCAGCATGTTTTTGCTTTTTTTCTTTTTAAACTAAAGAATAAATGAAAGAAGCCTGTATTGTAGTATGGTAGAAAGGAAACTGGACGAAAAGTCAAGATATCTAGATTCTGGGCCTGCCTCTGCTACTCACAAGGTCTGTGACCTCAAGCTGGCTACTTCACTTCTCTAAACCAGTTTCCTCATCCAAATGAAGATGCTGGCCTATGTGATAACCACATGAGTACCTTCTACATACTAGGCACTTTGGGAAATGCTTTATACTTATTTCTATTTCTCATAAAAATCCTATGAAGTGGCCAGGCGCAGTACCTCACACCTGTAATCCCAGCACTTTGGGAGGCCAAGGCAGGCAGATCACCTGAGGTCAGGTGTTCAAGAGCAGCCTGGCCACCACAGTGAAACCCTGTCTTGACTAAAAGTACGAAAATTAGCTGGGCATGGTGGTGTGTACCTGTAATCCCAGCTACTCGGGGGACTAAGACAGGAGAATCGCTTGAACCAGGGAGGCAGAGGTTGCAGTGAGCCAAGATTGTGCCGTTGCACTCCAGCCTGGGTGACAGAATGAGACTCCATCTTAAAAAAACAAACAAAACAATCCTATGAAGTAGTTATCTTTATTTTGCAAATGAAGAAACCATGGCTCAGAGAGGGGAGGTGACTTGCCAAAAGCTATGCAGCTAGGATGTGGTTGAGTTTCAAGGTCAGTTTTTTCAGATTCCAAACCCATTAAGCCATATGCCACTGTAAATGACCTCCAAATTCCCTCTCAGCTCTAATGCTCTGGAGTTTCTTAAATGATTTCTCAATGTCAGTTTTTCTTCATTGATCTGTTCATAGCATCAAGATCTAGAAGCTAAATAGCCCAACTTGAACTTTTTATGGCCACAGTGGCAAACATTCTCAATTATTCAAGGATCCTAGATCCCTGGGACTGGAAGAGGCCTTACTCCCTCCCTCCACACATTTACTCCTCCATTACTCACACAGGAGGAAAATCAAAAAAGGCCTTCAAGAATAGAAGCCTTCCTGAATGCATCTATCCCTTTTATTTTTTCTGTAATAACTACTAAGGCAACTGAAGTTATTAAAGTAGCAAACAATATTCATTACTTCTTATTTATTTTTAGTTTATTGTTTATTTGTTCCTGTGTGTAATTCAAAAGTCAGTAGGGCTTGAAGGTGACTGCACCCCTTTTCATTAGGGCAGGCCCATTTTCACTGTGCACGAGCCAATGCTGCCCTATAATCAAGAGGCCTCCTGCTGAACTGATGAGCACACACAAGCACTCTGATCCCACCCTTTAGTGGCTTCTGTTCAAAGGCAGCCTGACGCACACATTCTAAACAGATCACAAATAGGGCAAAACAATATTTAGCAAACAAATAAAGTGTTAAAACAGAAAATAAGCAATGTGTTAAAGTGTGATATAATTCCTCACCCCCACCCCCACCGGGGCTGACAGGTAGTTAAGAGAAATCATTCTGACTCTAAGCAGAGTTATACCTAAACCACAGGCATAATAGTGACTAAAAAAAAGGAAATGCAGACAGGCACAAGGATGTTCAAAAAAGACATAAAATGTAGACACTTGACTCAAAAAGAAAAAAAAAGACTATGTATCTCCGAGAACAGGTGCAGACAGAGGTCAGAAATAATAGGGGGAAAGTTACCCTGGAGTTTAATCAAAAGAGATCTGTCAATATTTGGCTTTTTCTGCAAGAGACCATCCAGTAGAAGCAATTAACATAAAGCAAATTCAGGTGAGGAGCTACCGTTTGTCCCATGCTAGCAAGGGAAATGGTACTCTCTCATAGACTTGCACTAGCAGTGTATGAGAGTACCATTTCCCTTGCTAGCACGGTTTAGCATTTTTGGAGGGCAACTTCCATCTCCATTAACATTTAAAACTTCTCTCCAGCAATTCTAATTCTATGAATTTATGACAAAATAATTCAACATTCTTTCTAATAGTACTGCTTCTAATAATTCCCACCATTAGGGAAACAGTTACATGAACTAGAGACATTCGTTCCCTAGAATAACATTACTTTTTTTTTTTTTTGAGACAGAATTTCGTTCTTGTTGCCCAGGCTGGAGCGCAATGGTGAAATCTCGGCTCACCGCAACCTCCGCCACCTAGGTTCAAGCAATTCTCCTGCCTCAGCCTCCCGAGTAGCTAGGATTACAGGCATGCGCCACCATGCCCAACTAATTTTGTATTTTTAGTAGAGACAGGGTTTCTCCATGTTGGTCAAGCTGGTCTCGAACTTCTGACCTCAGGTGATCTGTCCGCCTCAGCCTCCCAAAGTGCTGGAATTACAGGCGTGAGCCACCTCACCCAGCCAACATTGTATCTTCAGGCAGAAATATTTTCAAGGTGTATTATTAAGAGTAAAAAAGCAAGTATGGTATAACCCTCTGTACAGTGTGCTCCTAGTTATCTAAAAATAAAATAACAACTTCAAAACACTCACAAAACCATGTAATACTCTTCTACGTAAATCAACGCACAGAAGGGAATCCAGAAAGATACACATGACTTTGATAACAGTGGTTACAAGAATTTGGGGGTAAGGATGAAAGGGTTGGCGGCAGGGAATGAGGGAGGATGAACATTAGCCTACAGTAAGAGGCATGAGTTCAGATCTTCACTCTGCCACTTACTAGTCCCACAATTACTGGCAAGCTGCTTAACCTCCCCAAAGCCTTTAGAATTACCTAGCTGGCTCATGGGGTGCCATGAGGTTTAAGTGAGAATATGTATACAGCACTTTCCACAGAGATCACCACACATAAGCACTCAACAGATGGTAGTCATTATTTGTATATTATTAATAATAAATGCAGTGTAAAAAACTGGATCCCTGAGATCATTTCTTTTTTTTTTTTTTTTTTTTGAGACGGAGTCTCGCTCTGTCGCCCAGGCTGGAGTGCAGTGGCCGGATCTCAGCTCACTGCAAGCTCCGCCTCCCGGGTTCACGCCATTCTCCTGCCTCAGCCTCCCGAGTAGCTGGGACTACAGGCGCCCGCCACCTCGCCCGGCTAGTTTTTTGTATTTTTTAGTAGAGACGGGGTTTCACCGTGTTAGCCAGGATGGTCTCGATCTCCTGACCTCGTGATCCGCCCGTCTCGGCCTCCTAAAGTGCTGGGATTACAGGCTTGAGCCACCGCGCCCGGCCCGAGATCATTTCAAAGAGAATCTTTATGACACTTGATTATGACTTATTATTTATAATAATCATCACTCTTTTTAAAATTATGAACTCTATGAGTTTCAGTCATTAAATTTTAGAGCTGGAAAGGATCCTATAAGTTCATCTAACCTAGTGGTTCCCAAATTTGGCTACACAGTAGAATTAGCTAGAAAGCTTTGGGAGTGGGGGGATATTCCAATGCTTCATTTCAGACTGAATTAGAACTTATGGGAGGTAGAATCAAAATAATCTCTATTTTTTTTTGTACAGATATTCAATATCTTCACATGTACTCATACATGCATAGAACACCTTTACGGAGGGGAAACAAGGGGCAAAAGTGGAAGAAAATTTCATTGCATTCCCTTTCATAGTGTTTAAATTTTTTACCTATTCAAAAAATAAGTCCTTAAAAATTTTAAATAATAATAAGCTTTCCCAGGTGAATCTAACACAATCTACAGACTAGAATGCTTTGTGCCAGAAATTCCTCTTCAGAAAACTACAGAGACTTATGTATAAAGATGTCAATGTCATCATAAAAGGAAGAAAACCTAACTAAACAACAAAAACCTGGAAACATTCTAAATGTCTAACAAATAAGAAATGGTTTTACAAATTTTGGTATATCCACGATAGACTATTACATGTTCATTAAGCATGTTTTTGTTTTTGTTTTTGTTTTGAGACAGGATCTTGCTCTACAGCCCAGGCTGGAGTGCAGTGGTGCAATCACGGCTTACTGCAGCCTTGACCTCCCTGGCTTAAGCAATCCTCCCACCTCAGCCTCCCAAGTACCTGGGACTAGAGGCACAAGCCACCATGCCTGACTAATTTTTCGTTTTTTTTTTTTTTTTTTTTTTTTTTAATAGAAATGGGGTCTCCTTATGTTGCCAGGCTGGTATTGAACTCCTGGGCTCAAGCAATCCTCCTGCCTCAGCCTCCCAAAGTGCTGGGATTACAGGCGTGAGCCACCGTGCTAACCTAAGTATGTTTTTAATATGATTTTAAAATAGTATAGGAAAAGATGACACAATCTTAAGGGAACAAAACAATATAAATATAAACAATATAAATGTATATAAATTGCCTAATCATAATTTTGGAGTAGGAAGATGGGGGGAAATGTCTACAAAAAAGTGAAAGGAAATATAGTACATACAAACACAGGCTTGTGCCCTTTTCTCTTCACTCCCCACTGCCTCTCTTCAGGCCTGCCCCTATTTAGGAACTGCCCCTAGGCCCTAGGCAGTTCCTAAATTAGCCACCCAGGCTGGCTTCAACTCCCATTTAGGAACCTAAGCAATTGATCCTATTCAGTTACCTATCATGTTCATCACATAATTGTATGATGTGATGAATACTTGTTGCAACTTTTAAAAAATAAGAGCTCCCTTCAGAGGACAAATACTTGCCACAACTAGGAAAGTCACAGACTCTAAAGCAATGATTACACCTTAATAAATGGTGATATATTAATCAACAAATTTACTGAACGGCGGCTAACATGTAAGACTTTAGGCTAGTACTATTTGGACCTCACTCTGAAGCCCTGTTTCTTCCATCAAAAAGGCCTCCATCTCTGGGGACAGATAAAACACATATATGTAAGAATGAATATGTAACAATATATAAAAAAGAAGCGCAGGCAACAAGTGCTACAGGAATTCATATTTGTATGTTCATATGTATATGCAGAATGAGTTACTGCACTTTGTTGAGTTTTTTAAGGCAGGGTCTCACTCTGTCACCCAGGCTGGAGTGCAGTGGCATGAACCACAGCTCACTGCAGCCTCAAACCTCCTGAGCTCAAGCAATCCTCTAACCTCAGCCTCACAAGTAGCTAAAATCACTGGTGCATGCCACCATACCTAATTTTTAAAAAAAAATTTTTTAGAGATAGGGTCTCCCTATGTTGCCCAGGCTGGCCTCAAACTCCTAAGCTCAATCTGTCCTCACACCCCAGCCTCCCAAAAGTGTTGAAATTACAGGTGTGAGCCACCATGCCCGGCCAAGTTACCACACTTCACTGTGTACATCCTTTCCCCACCCCACTAAACTGGAATCTATAAACCCCTCAGATATAGTAGTTCTACCTCATTCCTTATTTTTGTATCTAACCCTAATGCTTAATGTGTCTGACAGAGATAGTAGGTGCTTAATATGCAAACATTTTTGAGTGAATTTTTTGAGCAAACATTTTTAGCAGGAATAATAGTGGTGGGCAATGCCATCTAATTAAATGAATGGTGGTATGAGGGATATAAGACAGTACTTGCCCCTGATGTATTTCAGACTGAAAAACGTTCGGTTAAGGGCCATCAGAAGGATCTGCTAACCTGTTGGATACCTTCCAGACATCATTTCTTGGTGGGGGAGGAGGGGACACAAGGGAGAGTTTAGATCTGTACTAAGCATAGTTTTCTTTACCTTTCAGAGGAAAAAAGCAATGACAAGCAAGCTTTCCCTACTTTTTTTCAGGCTAGGCCACATCTCACAGTGGAGTCCTCTGTGCCGGCCATAACCTTGTCAATCCATACCCTCCCATCCCCCCTTCTTCTGGCCTCATACAGAACTCGTCATTCTCCTGTCTGTCAACCCCTCAGCCAAGAAGAGAATTCATGCTAGCCATCAGACAGCCATCTGAAGTCCTAGCTAGGAATCAGTGACCTAAACCTCCCAGGGAAGCAACGACCTAATTTAAAGAGAGGGTTCATCCCTAAAAAGTTGATAGGACCATAGAGAGCAAGGTCAAAGTTCACCCTGGATGCAATGAGAAAAGAGAACTGAGGATGAATCCTGAATTTTCCCATCCTGGATTTTCTTGGTTCTCGATACACACTACAGGATTAGTATTTATCTAGAAAAAAATCTTCAAAATACATCCCTTCCCCTGGCTTTGGGCAAACTTTAACCATTCTGAGCAGAAAATAATTTACCTTCTAGAGTTCCTTTAGTAAAGTGTCCCATGGCCTTGAAATAAGGAAGTTCTCCTCCATTTCTAACCTAAAGTATTCCTGTTAAAATTGAAATTTATTTCTTTAGAAGACATTCAAGGCAGCAAATTAGCATCCTGTGTAATTATTTCTCAGGTTATTCATGCATGCTAATGCTTGAGACTCACAGCTCTACTTCCTAACCTTTAGAGGCTTCAAGTTTCATTTCGCCAGTGCTAATAATTCTACTTTTTTCTTTTTCATAGGTTCCATGATTTCCCTTCTCCATCTCTTTATACCTATCTCAGTTTCTTTCCACTCTTAAGATTGTTCTTTCCACCTCAACCTTTATTCCTCTTACCCCTACCTTCCCATCCGTAAATCTCCTATCTTAAATGGACAAAGCCTTGTTTTACCACCCCCCATTTTTCTGACCTGGCATTCTTCCCTGTAGAAATGTTAATTAGCATGTAGGATTTAATTAATTCAGCACCTAATTAAAAATGAGAGAGGAAGAGAGGGAGAGGAGGAGGGCGGGACAGACAGCGCCCGCTTCAGTGCAGAAGGCACCGCAGATGGTTCTGGGTTGGCTGGCATCATGCCACCGCCCTCCAAGCCCCCCCTGCCCCCGCCCCCCGCCAACAGCATGCACAGCGAGGGGGGAGGGACAAAAGTGAGGGGCATAGGCTGGCAGAGTCTCTAGACAGGCTCATTCAGTCCTGCCGCTGCTTTGTGCTGGGGAGAAACAGAAAGAGAAAACAAGAGAAAGGGAGGGAGAGACATGGACATGCCCACACTCAGGAGCCAAAGAATGGGGCATCTGAACCGAATAATTCCTCTCCTCTTCAACACTGGAAGAAGCCAAGAGAGCTTGTTCATTCCAAGAGTCAGCATCTTGGGGTTCCCTGGCTCTTAAGGATCACTGAGGACAAGATGGGAAAACATAGGACTGATCTTCTGGAGAAAAAGGATAGCTTACTTTGGCAACCAGGGACCTACTCTGCTGCCATTCTTCCCACAGCATGCTGTTTGCTCAGCAGGAGCAAGCAATGAGGAAGATAGCTATTCAAAATGAAAAATGGGGGGAGTGGGCACGGATGGGCAACAGGGAGCAAATGAACAAGAAGGAGATTTAAAGGAAGGGTATCCATGAGAGAAAGGGAGAAGTGTGGAAAGCAAAGAAGAAATAAATGATGGAGGAGAAGGAAGAGGAGGAATTTAGGGGCACAGCGATGCTTTGTTTGCAAAGATGGATAAAGAGGGATGGAATGTCTATGCAGAGGACTCCACATACTGATCTCACATAGCCTAGGCCAGGCAGAGGGCAATGGCAGCACTGCAGGCAAAATGCAGGAGCAGATCTTTCTGAGGGGCAATCAAGCTGCTGGAGACAGGGAACCCATCCCACAGGATCTTCCTAAAAACTGGATATTTCTACCAAACCAGGAATTTATCAAAAGCAATGGAGAAAATCTTCCAAATGAACAGAGGAGGAGGCTAGAATGACAGGAAACTGCAAAATCCGATTCCAGGAGCTCCAGCAGGGAGATGGGTGAGGAATGGGATTTGGAGAAGTACATAGTGGCTCTCTAGGAGTGTCCCCTGATACTCTCAGGGGAAATGTGTCCAGTAGGGGATTGATGTGAGGATACGAGGGCTGAGAAAGAGAGAAAAGATTTAGTTTCAGAAAGCACCCCTTTGGTGGGAGGCACCTAGGAAGCTTTGTGGCTTGAAGCCTCAGGGGAACTACCTAAGGAGGGTAAGAAGGAAGTCTGCCATCAGTGACAGATTACATAAGACGTGACTGAAGGAAACTAAGAAGGAGGGTGTGAAGCCAGATGAAGGTTTTCTGGTATTAACTGCCACAGAGCTGAATGCAGTACAGAGAAGGGTCATTGTAACTAAGAGACAAGGTTTTCCTGGCTAGGAATTCTGATTTGATCTCTTTACCACCTAGGGCTTCCTGTAAGAGTCAGCAGTGAGTAAATCAAAATTGGGAGAGAGGAAGTAGAAACTCAGGGGCTTTCTGTTCTCCAGAGCCCACCCGTGGGGCTAAACCCAAGGCTGGGAAATGAAACAAAGCAGTTGTCAGGGTAAGGTACCATAGGCTCAGTCAAAGTGGCACATACAAATGCTTTCTAAGCCTATTTTCTATTCTAAGCTTTAACTAACGATAAAAATTATAAGGAAATGTATTAATATAGCCACAATGGTAGTTTTACACTAGAAAGAAATGCTGTAAGATTAAGAGTTACCAGCACTAGTGGAAGGGGGTAGTCTATAGAGCCTTTTGTTATTTAAGTGATCCTGGGACTGAAGAGCTTGCTGCAAATGATCAGCACAGAGAGAATGGAGCATCCAGAGTTCCAGCATCCACCACCATGTGCCACCCAGCCCCAAGGTATTTAGCAGAAGGAGTATGCTAGCCAGCAGTAAGGTCAAATTAAATCTGGAATGGGAATTTATTCCCTGCCTTGGTACTCTGGAGGCCCCTGTAGTAGGCTAGCCTGTGTAAGGCCTGTGGAAATGCTAATCCCATCCCAGTGAGCTAGATTCCTCAACCAGCCAGCCAAGCCCACACACCCTGACTGTCTTGCTGCTGATGCTGTCTCAGCATCAGGCCAACCAAGGCCAGCTTTTGACACAAAACATGGCCACATTGCTGCCTCCAAGGCTGCCAGTGGCTCTGGGGATGAACTGGGGACATTGGTTTCTAAGGGGTAGTAAAGGGAATGTCAGACCTGGATGTCAGAGAAAACAGATTCTAATACCAGCTCTGCTAATGATTTATTTGAATAGTCTTAGATAAATCATTTCCCCCTATAGGGCCTGTAAGCAAAAGAAAACAAAAATCAAACAATTTTAGCTACAGCAATGTAAGTACCTAGAAAAAAAATAGTTAAAACTCAATTTACTGCTCTCCCAAAGGATGCTAAAGCAGAAAAGTCTCTACCATCCACTTCAACAAATATTTATTGGGCCTCGCTTTTTATTTTTATTTATTTATTTATTTATTTATTTATTTTTTGAGACGGAGTCTTGCTCTGTCGCCCAGGCTGGAGTGCAGTGGCCAGATCTCAGCTCACTGCAAGCTCCGCCTCCCGGGTTCACGCCATTCTCCTGCCTCAGCCTCCCCAGTAGCTGGGACTACAGGCGCCCGCCAACTCACCCGGCTAGTTTTTTGTATTTTTAGTAGAGACGGGGTTTTGCCGTTTTAGCCAGGATGGTCTCAATCTCCTGACCTCGTGATCCACCCGTCTCGGCCTCCCAATGTGCTGGGATTACAGGCTTGAGCCACCGTGCCCGGCCGGGCCTCGCTTTTTAAAAGAGGGACCTAAACAGAGATCACTGTCTATATTACATGAAACCATGATCCTAACTACAGTCCCCTGAATAGAGCAAGAAAGATCTCTAAGAAAGGAAACAGGAAAATCTGCCAAGGAAATGAAGAGGCCACTGGCCTCTGCCTCCACCAACACATGCATGCACCTTAGGAAGGCAGGAGACGCAGGCAAGAAGACAGGGCTCCACAGGCACTTCCAAGGCTCAGACAGTAAGGTGAGGGATTGGTGTTCTAGTCCCTGCTTTTCACTTGGCTCTGGCAAACTCTGCCTCTCCCCATAGTCCAGGATTCAGTCTTGACCCACACATGCTGAGGAAATGGAAGCCAGCCATTCTAGGACTGCCACTTAAGCTAAGGAAGATCTCCTCCCACCAGGGAATCAAGGAAAGAGGTCCATATTTTGGCCTATTCCTAGGATATACAGAAGTCAGACTCAGCACTACCATCCAGGGAGTAACTAGGATGCTATTAATTCATAAAGAATAATCCGGTAAGAGAAAAATTAGCCATCCTAGAAATTGGATAACTTTACAATAAAAAACACTGCTGAATTAGGTGGTTGTGGGGTACTGGTCTCACAATGAAAGGTCTCCAAAATAAAGTTAAGAAGTGAGATGATGCAAGAGCTGACATAACAGTCTAAAGAGTGTGGGTGTATTCTGGAAAGGCTAAACAATACAGGGCACTGTGGGCTGAATGGGGCAACCATGTAAATTCAGCTGTGATAAACGAATGACACAGAATGACAAAAAGAGGAAGCGGACTACAAGAGCGTGCCAAGGTCCTGCAGCCAGAATTGTGCTCAGCAGTGACCAGAGAGCTAGGATGCCCATCACATAAGGGTCACAGGTCCTGGTAAGAACCTTCTAAGGACACAAAAGATCAGTAATAGAACATCTCCTCCAGTCTTCAAAACATAGGATAACCAAAGTAGAAGTATCCTTAGCAATCTAATCCAAAAGTTTCTGGATGAAGCCACTATTATCTGAATTATTGCTATTCCCTAGCTCCCATTTTCCCAGCATGTAGAACCCAAATCTGTAGATTCAGATAACACAGGATCGATCCCTTGCCAAGTGAACTCTCATTATCCAAATCCAGGAACTGAATAGATGCGAACAGCAAAGGATATTTTCTCTCTCCCATCATGTTTTCCCTACAAAGCCTCGTCATTCTCCCCACCTACTCTTCAGTACTGACCCCTCGGTTCTCCTCACCCTGTTCTCTTCTAAGCCACTCTCATCTACAGCCCTCTTTCATTGGGAGAGTCATCTGTAAGATGTCAAGGATAGAACAGATAATGAAAAAGAAAGGGAGTAAGGAAGAGTGTAGATTTCAGATAAGGAAGTGAGATGGAGATCCCGCAGACAGACAGAGAGAAAGAGATAGAAAAAGAAAGGAGTAAGGAAGAGTATAGATTTCAGATAGGGAAGTGAGATGGAGATCCTGCAGACAGACAGAGAGAAAGAGAGAGACAGAAAGCAAGAGAGCTGGAGCTGGGGGAGGGGAAGAAGATGGCACTGCGGGAAAAAAGAGCACCACAAAATTAATTTGAGGAAGGGAACAGTAGAGGAGACGTTGGTGGAATAACAATCAGGCAGTAGAGGGCTGGGGAAAGGGGGAGGGCGACAGGGTGGGGAGGAATGATGTTGGTGGGGAGGGCCCTGCCTGCAAAGCAACAGCAGCACCACCTATGGGTATGGTGAAGGGCTACAGGCTGCAACAAAAGAGGTCCTCGCCTGGGCATGGGAGTCTGGGGTGCAGGTTGGGAGGAAGAAGCCATGGCTTTTGCCCTTCAAACCTCTTGGTTACACAACATGCAGGCTAGAAGAATAAATTGTATATGGCTCTCCTGGGAAGAGAGGGACTTAAGGTAAGGGAGGGAAGACAGAGAACTCCTGGCTTTTTCCATTACAAGGGGGTTTCCCCTTCAGAATTCAGGCAGTAAAAAAGACAAGAATATGAAGAGGGAGGAACACCAGGTACTGAAAGGAATGTGAGTACCTGCTTATTTCATTACCTGGAGAAAGAGTTTTTATCTTTATTTCCAAGTGATTTCCTTTCCCCACTGGATAAGAGAGAATACAGCTACCTCCCTGGGGCCATGAATGCCCCTCACTCGGCTGCTTCCTCCCAGCACTGCCTCAAAACTCCCAACCACCATTAGAAACCCCCAGGGAGCCACCAAGCTCTAAGAAGGAAAGAAGGGAAAGGTTTCCCCCCACCAAACAGACCAAGTGGGGGAGGACAGGGTGGAATGAAAGAGAATGCAAAAGCTCTGCAGAGGGAGGGGAGAGAGAAATGTGATCAGCAGTATTTGTTGTGCTTCCAGGGAGGAAGGATCTGTCACATTTTTAATAATAATAAATACATGAAGACAGATTTGCCAGCACTGCTCTGGCTCCTTGAGAAGTGTGGGGGAGGGGAAGCAATGCAGCTGCAGCACAGACCAATATCTCCCCCTCCCCTCCCCTATTAGATAGGCTCTAGTATTGCAGCAGCCTGCCCCCTCCCCCTCTAACCGCAGTCCTCCCCTTCACAGCCCACCCTTTCCATGGTCCCTTCACACAGATCTGCCCCTCCTTCCCCCACTTGTATCTCTACTCACTCCAACCCCACTCTATCCTTTCAGTGCTGGTCCTCATTTAACACAGGCTTACTCTAGCTGGAAGAGGCCTTAGCACCTACATCTTAGATGAATGAATCTGCTCCCCTAATCCTGAGTCTGTGCTCTTTCCAATCAGTGCCCTTCATTAGCTGACAGCAATCTTCCCTCATACCCCACACAACATTCCCACAGATGTAATCCAGCGCATTTCAGCATTTCCAGGATTCCACCAAAAAGGATTGCTTTTCTCCCCCATTTTAATCTCAATGTGACCTCCTTTCTCACATCCTTCCTTAAATATAATGCCCATCAAATGTGTTTGTGTTTAGGGGGTGTCAGGGCCTCAAGACTCGGTGACTACTGCCACCTATTGACCCAAATTTGTTCAAGATAGACCTTTAATACACTTCTTACACAGCGACGCTCTGTTATTTCAAAAGCATCAATAGCTTAAACATGCAAAGGCATGGCTCTTGGGGCTTCTCTGAGACCCTCTGAACAATGAGATCAAAGAAACACAAAAGCAAGACTGGGCAGAGAGCCAGAGCATTGATGCCTTTCCTCATGCAGAGGCAGAAAACGAGGCCCAAGGAATGAAAAAGCAACTTTAAGTTCCCTCAAGGTTCTCTAAGCAAAGATGAATAGGAAAGAGTTTTTCTTAAGGGCTGGTAAAAATTTCATGTATCACAATATAAATGATGTTACCAATGGAGCAGGAGGCAGGATTCCACTCACATACCTCCATCAAATTAGCCAAATCTTTGGCATGAATCTGGGATTTATACACTTAAAAGATTCCAGGGAGGATGGGGGACACTCAGAGGTGTTTGACTCTCACCCAATCTGTACCAATCAGAACTTGGAGATTGGACAAACTGGGCTCTGAAAAAGGGCAGGTCTATACCACGCAGTTCTGTGGTTTAGCTACATCCTATTCACCAACCCAAGGAATGAGGAGAGTTTGAACTCTCCATGGTGCTGACAACTGACACACTAATAATCTCCCCCACAAACAAAACACATTTTTCCTAATAAGGTTATCTATGAAGACTGTTGTGAATTCCCAACAGACATTTCCCCAAACCTTCATAAAATCCTAACAAAACAATGCTTTTACGGCAAAGACAGGCCTTGGTCAAACTCTCTTCCCTGTCCCCTAAGATGAAAAGAATAAGGCAGAGATATAAACTACTTGTACAGAATAAAGCTATCACATGATAAAACGATCACGATAAAACCGAACAGGTAAGGTCCTCATGTGTGCATTGACAGCTATTACTTAGTGAACACCAGAAATGATCTCTTGTCAGCAATACACTGAGAAAATCTGATATTCATATGGTCAGAATAATCAGAGAACTGTATCTATGAGTAGGAATAAGGGGAAAAAAAGTGAACAGAGCAGCCATAACAAAATCCTAAAATTTTAATTCTTAGTTCCCTTGTTCTACTACCCTAACAGTTGTTCTCAAACTATATGCTAAGGAATTCGAAAGGTTCCTTGGGGGCTCCTCAGGAATCTTGGAGAAAGGGGGTCATAAGAATACAGAACTTTAGGACTCCTCAGCCCCACTTCAATCAAAGTAACCACACTTACCCCTGTTTTACATATTGAGAATCCATGTAATACTCCATCAAACAATACACTCTAAACAGTGTTTGATGACTCTGGCACAAATATTCTCAGAAATAGTTCAACTTTTTACCAGAAACTTATTTCAAATAATGCCTAAAAGCCAGGGAAAACAAAATGTCCTGGGATTAAAGACCTGATTGAAATAATACAAGGTCCACAAAGGCAGGGATTTTGTCTGCTGTGTTCACTGGTATACCACAAAGAGACCAGAACTGTGGAACTTGGGGTTTCTTTGAAGACGAGGCCTCTAACAGAAATGCGGCAGTAGGGTGAGAGAGCTAGATTATAAACCACCTACAAATAAAAAAGATATTTTAACCCTGAAGATTTTCATGAACCACAGGACACTTGAAGTCCTCCATCCTCAGTGTTCTCCAAGCACTGGTTCTACAACTTAGGAAAAATTGTTTGCCCTAAGTGTCTCAGCTTCCTCACTAGTAAAGTGGAGATGTCATACATTTTATAAGGATTACTAAGCGCAGTGGCTCACATCTGTAATCCCAGCACTTTGGGAGGCTGAGATGGGTGGATCACGAGGTCAGGAAGTTGAGACTTTCCCGGCTAACACAGTGAAACCCCGTTTCTACTAAAAATACAAAAAAATTAGCCAGGCGTAGTGGCACGCAGCTGCAGTCCCAGATACTTGTGAGGCTGAGATAGGAGAATCGCTTGAACCCAGGAGGCAGAGGTTGCAGTGAGCGGAGATTGCGCCACTGCACTCCTGCCTGGGCAACAGAGCGAGGCTCTGTCTCCAAAAAAAAAAAAAAAAAAAAAAAAAAAAAAAAAAAAAAATGTAAGGATTAAGCATAAAGCATTTAGCTCAGTATATAACACAATTTTTTTTTTTTTTTTTTTTTTAACAGGGGTCTTGCTGTCATTCAGTCTGGAATACAGTGGTGAGATCATAGCTCACGGCAAGCTCAAACTCCAGGGCTTAGGCAATACCCCTGCCTCAGCCTCCCAAGCAGCTGAGACTATAGGAGCACACCACCACACCTGGCTAATTTTTTTATTTTTTATTTGTTTTACAGACAGGGTCTTGTTGTGTTAAACATGCTGGTCTTGAACTCCTGGCCTCAAACAATCCTCCTGCCCCAGCCTCCGAAAGTGCCGGGATTATAGATATGAGCCACCACACCTGGCCAGAAGGTAGTGGGTGCTTCCCTTCCCCTGGCAGTTCCCATAATCCACAAATCTTAATAAATTAGAAACAAATACAGTCATCCTAACAAGCAAATGAAGTGGTTTTAACTAAAGTATTTTTGAACAGAATCACTCATCTAGTTAGTTCAGTCGCAAAGGAAGAAAAGTCTCCAAATCTGTTCTTGTGGCTCTTTTAGATTCCCTCGAGGAAACAGAAGTATGAGAGCCCAGGGCATGTCAGACTCCGTCAGATCTATCAGGGACTAAAAGTGAGCAGCCCCAGACATAAGCCCATCTTGGTGTTATCCACAAAAGTTCTAGGCTCTTTGACTTGAAGGGAATCTCAGAGATGAAGTCTAATACATTAATTTCTTAGCTGAAGAAAATTAAAGGCCAGGGATATTAAGTGATTTTCCCAAGATCATAGAATTAGCAGAAGACAGTCATAGGTCCAGTCTCTTAACTACTTTCTACCAGGCAGCAGACGACTGAAAGTAGACCCCTGCCCCAATCAGGCAGAATAGTATAAATCCAAATTCATAAATTCAGAATCAACAAGATTTTAGTCATAAAATAACCCAAATTAATTTGTCTATCGATATAATCCAGCAATACTAGACACTAAAATCAGATGTTTATGAGACCCAAAGCCTTTTTTAAAAACTCCAATGAATTAATTCTACAGACCCAACTTCTATCTTTTTTTATCCCTTTTTTCACTTTCTGTATTATCCAAGGCCTGTGGTACATCTCACCAACAGAGGTTATTCTCTCGTTAGAATACAAGATCTCAGATGTGTAACTCCCACCAGTCTCCTGGATTGAGTTTGGCTAATTATTTCTGTGGGATTTTCATTTGCTTGGCTGTTAAGCTAGGAATATTCTGCTTGTCTGCTGGCAATTTTTTTTTTTTTTTTTTCCGCCAGCTCTTTATAGAAGGGTTGGCCTTTACTGACTCTGGTGAAACAACCCTCAGTTGAAGGCAGGGTGAGAGACTGAATAACACAACTATACTGACTCTTCACTCTAGCCTTCTTACTCACTCTACTATTTTCTACAAACTCTCTCAGTAACGGACCAAAGATCAGCCTTATGTTCATGCTATTTCAGAAAGAAATGAAAAACATTCAGAGAAGTGGAGACAAGAATCATCTTGCTGATGTGGAAAGGTTCCATCTTGCTTTTGATTACAGCCAAGCTCCACAAGTTTCCTGAACCACTTACGCCACCTGGTGGCCAGCCCAGATAACACCAAAACAACCTAAAAGTCATGTATTAGTATGTCAATCTGTATTGTGTTGTAACAAATCATACAGGAAGTTGAGGCAACATGGGTTGGAAGAGTTATTATACCACCCTCGTCTCTCAATATTTTCCAATTTTTGGTTTCTGGGAAAAATATACTATCAAAGAAAAGAATACAAATGTTTTGCACTTCCAAAAAATCTTTCCCTTTTCACCAACCACTCACCAAAAATAACCCAAACCCAACGACCCCAGTCACATAACACATGTGAAAAAAGGGGCTTTAATTCATAAGTAAAATCAATTTTATTAGTAAGGTTCTTTCCACATGTCCAAAGCAAACAATTAATGAATTCCACGGAAAACAATCTATATACAATGAAATTAGAAGTATCTCAGGATGACAAAAAATATACAAATACGTACACCCATAATCACCGCCGCCTCCGAAAACCTGAAAGGAAGGGAAACCAAGAATGAGGCAAAGGACAGTTGGAAAAGCTAAAGGGACAGGAAAAGAGGACATCTAGAGAGAAGGGCTCACAGGGGTGGGGTCTCCTAGGCAGTACTCTGAATATCTTCCCAGGACAAAAGATGAGAAGTAGGAATAAATTGAAATGGGATAATGGTTCCTTCAAGTGACACTTTATCAGTTCTATCTAGGGAAGCCTGAACAGGAGCTGTGGGACCTTAGAGGTGGAATCCAGAAATTCATTTTGTGAATGATGCTGATTTCCTGCTTAGGAAAGAAAAAATAAAAGCCCACCTAAGGAGATTATTGCCCAGTACGGAAGAGATACTACAAGGGCTGGTGAGACCCAGAATGGCAAATCCAGAGAGTCTCAATTTGTACTCCCCACCTTGCACCTGATCACCTAAGTCCTAGCAGTTCACTGACCTTTTTTCTTCCGACCTTTCTTAGGTATCTTCTTCCGCTTCTTAATAGGATTCTGATCCTGGACAGATGGAGAAGTGAAGGAATGGCACTGTGCTTTTGAGAGCCAGCATCCCTTCCCCAGTTTCTCATGGTAATAAGCCCCACATACATTTGGCTGAAAGCATGAAAGTCACATCCTACTACAACCGTATCTCAACCTCACCTCATCAAGATGAGAAGTTCCCCCTGTCAAGGCACTGATGTCACTGAAGTGCGTAAGGGAATGAAGTTGTGAGCTCATGACATTTGCTCGTTTTCGTCGTCCTTTCTCTCGCTTACTGACGCTCAAACGCACCATCATGCTCTCCTCATAGTTAATCCTGCCAGAGAAAGCCAGTTTCCAGCAGGCTCAGACCATGGAGATGGAAAGCTCCAGCCCAGAACCTGGCCCAAGTATTTACTCATCCCTTGTTCAGGGAGTTCCCAAGAAGTTTCACAGCAGATCAACATATTGATTTAGTAAGGACATACTGAATGTTCAATACTGAGCTTCCTCAATGAAATGTGCTCTGTGCTAGAACTTCCCTCATGCTAGATATGAATCCATAGCCTATCCATAACACTATTTAAAATATTATACCAACATTTTTTTTTATTTCAGCTCTATAAATGGGTTTCCCTAAATGTGTCCATTCATGCAAATCCATCAACTGTAAAGACTGCACCTGAGCAAAGTTGATGAGCCTGTATTCAATTACACTGCTTTTCTACTTTCCTTCCCTGAACTTATCTAGCACTCACAATGTCACTATAAAAACCTACCTTTATTGCCTTCTGCACAAAAGTGAGAGCTGTGACAGTGAAACACAGAATTTTAAAGTTGTACTATGTGGAAATGCATATATTCCTTTCTATACTGCTTTTTTTCCCCCTCAAATCTCATGTCGAATTACAATGTACTGCTTTTGCTTTGAACAGTTGGGGTAAAAATTTTCCTAGTTCCTATCCTGTACTCCAAACTCCTGATTCTTAGAAACTATCATCCCAAAATTTTCACTCCATTTTCTATATAACATCAATTCTCTTGGTACCAAACTTAGTCACATTAGTCTAAAGCATGAGGACAGGACTCTAGAGTGTAGAAATAATTTCTAAAGCAAGGGCTCAGACCTGTGTTGGTCCTCCTGACTCTGGCGAGTAACATGGGGATGCCGAGCATCACGGATTTCCTCTGGAGCATCTGAGTACTGCTCCTTAAGTTCACGAATGACAGAGCTACTCAATGCCCGTCTCTTGGCTCGTTCTAGACGCTTCTTCTCCCGCTCAGCTTCTGTTTCATCTACATGATGAAAATAAGCAGGGGTTATCCAAGAACAGAGAAAAGAAGAGAAACAATTAATACTGAGGAGGCAGCCAAAGTTCGTACCATAATGTACTGGAACCAAGCGTGGAGGAACATATTTCTTAGACACTCCTTTCACAGATTTCTTCCCTGAAGCCTCAGACTGGCCAACTTCTACTTCATCTTCCTCCTCATCCTCAGAGCTCAACTACAAAAGAAATAATGTCCGCAAACTTAGGAAACATTCATGAGATAAGTGAGAAGAAAACCCAAAGCTGGAGTACCCAGGGGAGGTGGGAATATAAAAAGAGAGAAAAGGAAATCTCATACTCAGCATTCTAACACACAAGTTGGAAAGTCAAGTCCTAAGAGAATCCCAGGGGATCCAGGATCACCACGAGGCTCACCTAGGTATAGATGCCTCAGAAAAATATCAGGAGAATAATACAACCCCTTACCTTGCTCATCATATTGCTGGGATGAGGCTTAAAACGAAGTGGATCATTCTCACCTGAAATAAATAACCCAAGGAATTTTACAAAATCTGTAACTTTCTGATGGTCCCCACAACCTCATGGTGGTCTCCTCACTTACTAAGGCTGCCGGTCACTGCAGTCTTGACCAGTTTGTCAATCTGATACTTCAGTTTTTGGTCCAAGGGACGAAGCTTTTCCAAAACCTACAACATGGTAGTTAAACAGGATTACATTTCCTTCCCAAAATGAAGCATACACCAGAGTCCCTATATTAAGGTGCCACATAAGGCACCTAAAATAAGTACAAAGTAGAGCAAATGAACAGAAAAACACCTTTTTAAATTTGGTTTCCTCAAACATGAGAAGACTCACTTAAATGAGAGCTACTATGTGACAGGCTTGGAGCTCAAGATTTAGAAACTTAAAACCCCAAGACGCCAAATGGTTCATACCGTGCGAATCTCCACCAGTCTCAAAACTCCATCATGTCCCTGAAGAGACCCTCCTGAGGCTTTGTCCAGAATGAGGTGGGTCAAATCCATAAGGTACATGAGCAGCAGCTGGTCTTTCACTTCCAAGAAGCTGAGACCCTGAGTTGAACAAAAGAGAAAGAGATGCAGATTTGGTTTCAGCCAAAGAACCAGGATGAAAGCCTAGGGTAACAGGATGTTTCTCCAAGTTCAAGATTTTCCCAATCAGTTCATATTAGATATCTGGAGTAGTCTCAAGAAGTAGCTGTGCCTAAGATGGCCAATGGGAAAGTTACGCTAATACAAGAGAAACAACGCTCAGAGAATTAATAGAAGACAATGAGAAGAGGAAAATCGATAGACTACCCCTCCAAAAAGACTATAACAGAGATTCTCAATCTCAGAGCTATTGACATTTGGCACCAGAACATTTTTTGTTGAGGGCTGTCCTAGGCATTGTAGGTTTTCAGCAGTATCCTTGGCCTTTTCCCATGGATGGCCCCTCCAAGCTGCAGCAGAAAAAAATGTCTCCACACACTGCCAAATTTTAAATTAATTTAATCAAGGTAATTACTAATTTCCCCCATACAATGGAATTATATGATACAGGTAAAAACAACGATTTACATACAATGACATCGAATTAAATCCATGTCAGCACAAGTTGCAGAAAGTATAATATGACTTCAATTGTGAAAGTGTGTGTGGGGGGGGGATATGATGAATACATTTTATACACATAGAAAAATGTCTACAAGACAACACACAAGTAACTGTTACCCCTAGGGTGAGATGAGGAAAAGGAAATGGTGTACTGTAGACTGAAAAAGTGTTGCATATATTATTCTCATAATTTTAAAAATCTCAAAAAAAAAATACCACAGTGGTTATCTCAGAGTGGTGATTATACTGATTTTTCATTTTTTTCTTTGGGCTTTTATGTATCTTCCAAACTACATAGCCCTAAGAAAACCTATTTCAGAGACGTTAAATACTTCGGCCAAAATAATACAGTAATACAAGTAGAGCTAAGAGTCAAACTCAATCTGACTCCAACACCTAATCCCTGGATGTCTTTAAGCCAACATGCTAAGCTCTTCAGATCAACACTACCGTGGTATAGAAGGAGGGCAAAGGATTGAGAGTCCACAAGCTGAGTTTAAGTTCTGAATTAGGTATTTGGTAGTCAAACATTGAGTAAGTCACTTAACCTTGTGACTTCAGTCTTTTTTTTTTTTTTTGAGATGAAGTCTCACTCTATTGCCCAGGCTGGAGTGCTGTGGCACTGTCTCAGCTCATTGCAACCTCCACCTCCCAGGTTCAAGTGATTCTCCTGCCTCAGCATCCTAAGTAGCTGGAATTACAGGTGCCTGCCACCACGCCTGGCTAATTTTTTGTATTTGTAGTAGAGACGGGGTTTTACCATGAATGGCCAGGCTGGTCTTGAACTCCTGACCTCATGATCCAGCCGCCTCAGGCTCCCAAAGCGCTGGGATTACAGCCGTGACCCACCGCGCCAGGCCAACCTCAGTCTTATCAATAAAATACGTACAATATGTCCTTCCTGCCGCAAAGAACAATCATGAGGCTCAAACAAGATAATGTGAAAGTACTTTGTAATCTATAAAGCACCTAGTAAAACTCTTTGGTCAAAAAGATAAGTTAGTATGTATTTGTTCAATAAACAAACAAATATATAGTGATCTAAGAAGGATGCTGGCAACTCATCCATCTCCAAAAGGCACTGAAATGGTTCAAAGCATGGTACCCAAGGCCAGGTATGGCGGCTCACACCTGCAATCCTAGCAATTTGGGATGCCGAGGCGGGTACTCCAGCCTGTGTGTCAAAGGGAGACTCCATCTCAACAAAACAAAACAAAAAAGCATGATACCCAGGACAAAAACAGGTAAGAATTTGAGAAGCAGGCTCTTCCGATATGCTTGGGCATTGTCAAATTCAAACTGAGCTACAAGCATATGAGAGAAAAACAAAGACTTAAATTTTTAAAAATAAAAATGGACAATAAGAGCATAAGTGAATGATAAAGGCAAGAAGGGAATATATTTTGAATGCTGTTAGTTATCTTTCTGTAAGCACAAATTTGCTGTAACTCCTGTGCTTAAACCTCCTTCAGTGATTCTTATTACAATGATTTTCATACTTGTGTTTACCCATAGAATATTTGGCTTAAATGTCTTAGGACAAAAGCTCAATATATAAAAACAGATAATACCAGAGTTTTCCAGTTAAGCAGGGATGAGAGGTCCACAGTTGTTGTTCTACACTGCCCCCAACCAGTAATCCCTGAGAAGGTTCTACCAGACCTTAATTTGAAAACTACGTATTTCATTTGTTGTTGTTTTGTTTTTTTTCAGATGGAACCTTGCTCTGTCGCCCAGGCTGGAGTGATCTTGGCTCACTGCAACCTCTACCTCCTGAGTTCAAGCGATTCTCCTGCCTCAGCCTCCCAAGTAACTGGGATTACAGACAGGCACATGCCCCCATGCCTGGCTAATTTTTGTATTTTTAGTGAAGATGGGGTTTTGCCATGTTGGCTGGGCTGGTCTCGAACCCCTGACCTCAGGTGATCTGTCTGCCACAATCTCCTAAAGTGCTGGAATTATAGGCGTGAGCCACCTTTTTTTCTTAGCCAGGCCCTTTTTTTTTTTTAGACAGTCTCACTCTGTTGCCCACGCTGGAGTGCGGTGGTGCAATCGTGGCTGATGGCAGCCTCGACCTCCTGGGCTCAAGCGATCCATTCACCTCAGCCTCCCGAGTAGCTGGGACTATGGGCACACGCCACGGCACCCAGCTAATTTTTTATTTTTTTGTAGAGACAGGTCTCACCACATTGCTCAGGCTGGTCTCAAACCCATGGGCTCAAGCAATCCTCCCACTTTGGCCCCCCCGAAGTGCTGCGATTACAGGCGCATATTTCAATTTTAAGATGCACATTGTTTTCATATTTTAACATATCTGAAATCAGGATGCATGTTTCAGTCACTGGCATCTTGGTATTATGTCATGAGGAATTTTTTTTTTTTTTTTTTTTTTTTTTTTGAGACAGGGTCTTGCTCTGTCACCCAGGCTGAATGCAGTGGCACAACCACAGCTCACTGCAGCCTCAACCTCCCAGGCTCAAGCAATCCTCTGGCCTCAGCATCCCGAGTGGCTGGGATTACAGGCACATGCCATCATGTCTGGCTAATTTTTAACTTTTGTAGAGACAGGGTCTCACTGTGTTACCCAGGTTGGTCCCGAGCTCCTGAGCTCAAGCAATCCTCCAGCCTCAGCCTCCTGAAGTGCTGGAATTACAGGCATGAGCCACCAGGCCCAGCCTGTTACATTTTTTCTTAATATACACAATAAGTGATATGTCCCAATTAATAAGTGTCTTAGATTAGATGAAATCTGAAAGTAACTCCTCATTTGACCTACAATGATCTTCAGAGTGACTACTTTTCCAGTCTTATTTCCTACCCCCACCACACAAAACACAGAAAGTACATCCTATCACAAAAACGGCTTCCTCCTTTCCCATAATATCACCATACTTTCAGGCCTTTGTGGATTTGCACATGTTCCTTCTTTCTGTTCCTCCTGTTTATTCCTCAAAATCCTATCACCTCCTCTGGGAAGCCTGTCCTGAATCCCTCTGCTCTTCTGGCAGTTAATTAATCCCTCTCTTTGGCTGGAGACTCCTCATAACTCTGTAATGTGATTGCTACTATTAATACTTACGTCTATTGCTTTGCTTTGTCTTCCCACTAGACTTCAGCACAGAAACTGAATCGTATTTATGTTTGAAGCTCGAGCACTCAGGATATATAAGACACAATAAACATACAATGAAAGAACTACTGAGAACGTTAAGTCAGGGGATGCTTACTGTTTGAGTACATCTTACCTTTTCTGTAGGATAGGCACCAGCTTGAACTTTTTGTGTCAGTGATTGCACTTGTGCCGTTATAGCCATCACCTGAAATTAGCCCAAATGAAACAACTGACTAGACTATATCAAATCATGTCTGCAAACTGTGAAGAGCAAAAGCTAAACAATGCCACCTAAAAATCATCTGAAACACTGTCTAAACTATAGTATTATCTTCTCACTTCTGGGAAAGTATAGGAGAGATGGTCCTTCAAAAAGTAAAAAAAAAAAAAAAAACTTTCCATTTCTTAAAGAAGAGACCATCTTTTACTGAACCATAGGGAGGAGAAAAGGACTGGGACAGTAGTGACTGGAGGACTGTATTTTTGTTTGTACTGGTTGAACTTATAATACATAAAACTACGAAACTCCCCGACTTATGTCTTAATTTCCACTTTACGAGGATGCAAAAGCAATATGCATTCGGTAGAAACCGTCCTGTTCTCTCGTGATGCTGGGCAGCGGCATCAAGCCAAAATTTTGACTTATGAGATTTTCGTATTACAATGGGTTTATCAGGCCATAACCTCCATCGTTAAGTCAAGAAGCCTCTGTATTTAAGTATGTATTACCTGGGCACCCAACGGGCAAATCATGTTACCATTCCAAGCACTGGTTTCCTTAGCTATATGAATAAGGGAAAACTATTCAGATAATTTCTTTTTGGCGTTTCTTGTATTCCCTTGGGTGCAGAATCAATTACTTAGAACTCTGGCCTGGAAAGGTTTTCATTACATCACTTTACTCTTACGGTTTTTGGGAGCATTCATGTATCTCAATCACCAAAGTTTTGAGGTGAAGTACATAAAGTCAAGGCCAATCCATGACTAATTTATTCCAGAGGCGACACTACTCACTTGCTCCTGGAGATTTTTCAGAAGTGTCACGGCACTTGGCAGGTCTGACTCCAGCACCCCCTACAGAAGGGAGAGGAGGAGTAAAGAAAAGTCATTCTTTCCTCAGGATTATAAGAAGGCGGAACGTCTAGGTTGGGAAACTGCCCTCTCTCCGTCTGACACCCCAGACTCGGGGCCTTCACACTCCTCTTCACAGACTCGCCCTAAAGCCAGCCCCTTGAGTTACTGGACAGGAACAGTAACTCTAGGGAGGCCGCCTCCCTGAAGCAACTTTCATCACCACCCTTCCCTGGTACCAACAGTTTGCCTCCAGCCGCTGAAGGGAAAGGAAAACTCCACAATAGCTACGAGAGGAAGAAACCACACCAAACTCACCGGCGCCGCCATCTTCGCAAAGCCCACCCTTTCCGGTTCCGTACTTCCTGAGCGCTAAAGGCGTCTTAATAGATTTGATAGACAACTGCCGCTTGCAAACCTAAGCCAATACGAATAAGGCCTCTCTCACTTCCGCCCCCAACGGGATAAACGAGAGGAGGAGTCTGATCTGGCCAATGGAATAAAGGAACTGGCTAAATTCGTCAGACTCAGCGATGTCAGGCCCAAAAAAAAAGCACTTGGCAAAGAGCGTGTGATTGGTAGACTGAGTAAAATGATTGACGGCAAGCCAATAAGAGATAGGCAAATAGTTGATTGACAGTTAGAAGGACCAATAGAAAAAAGGAATTAGCAGCGCGAACTTAGCGCTTATTGGCTCCCGTCTGCCGCAGAACCCAGAGTCTTTTTTCACAGCACTTTTCTTGTAGTGCCTGAACAGGCCGCTAGGTGACGGGCCTCAGCTTCGCTTTGCGGTGTCGACGTTGCGGAGCCGCCATTGCTGGCTGCTCATCGAACGGCCACCGCGCCAAATTTCTCACAGACCCGGTGGCCCTGGGATCGATTCTGTAACAATAGTCCTTGTGTAACCGTGGACAAGTCACTCGGTCTCTGAGCCTTCTTCATCTGTAAATAAGAGAGCGGGGCCAGAGAAGCCCAGAGCCAGAGTTTAGAAACTGACTGCGAGGACACCTACTCTCTTGATGTGCACCGTGGGGCGCTGAGAAACGGCCCCGACACTCTTTGCTCCTACCAGTTTGGGGACATGAAAAGAATGTTTTACAAGTTGGGGAACCGTTCATATTTACATGACTTACCCCGGTCACACAGGTCTTCAGCAGCAGAACTCGGTTCAGACTCGAGCAGTGCATGTTTCGATATGACCTGCCTCATCATTACCCAATGCTTTCAGATGTGTTCACTCTGGTTTTTCACAGGCTGGTGAAGTAGATTGGACGGATATTCATTGTTCCCATCACATGCCTTAGGAAATAAAGCACTGAAAGGGTGAATGATAGTGTATAATTTTTGTTCACAACCGTCCAGCAGAGCTGGGTCTAGAAATCAGATCTTCCTGACTTGAAGCTGCTTTTGGAATTAAGAATACCACTGGTATCTGGGCAGCTGGGGTGAGGAAATCCGGGTATCCAGGTCTTGCTGGAATCAAGAAAGCAGGAGGGTGTTCAGTTCCCACTCCTCTGACATTTATTTGCGGCTTCAGGCCTAGTGTGGAAGCTCAGGATGCTGTTGCAGCATACTTAGTCGATTATCCAGTAGCTTTTGTAATGTTTTATCAAGATTTGTATTATGAAAAGTTTCTGTTTCTACATAAATTTTCGGACCTGTCTAGTTAGATCAGCAATAAACTTTTTGGGGAACTTGAAATTTAGTTTGTTCATATGCTTTATGACATCAATGAGAAAACAAATTGCACTGCCATATTTTGGTCTTGATTTTTTTTTTTTTTTTTTTTTGAGACGGAGTCTTGTACTGTCGCCCGGGCTGGAGTGCAGTGTCACAATCTCGAATCTTGGCTCACTGCAACTTCCGCCTCCCTGTTCAAGCGATTCTCCTGCCTCAGCCTCCTGAGTAGCTGGAATTAGAGGCACCCGTCACCATGCCCAGCTCATTTTTTGTATTTTTAGTGGAGACGGAGTTTCACTATGTTGACCAGGCTGGTCTCAAACTCCTAACCTCACCATCTGCCTGCCTCGGCCTCCCAAAGTGCTAGGATTACAGGCATGAGCCTCCACTCCCAGCCTTAATTATTAAAATAATTGTCCACCAGGAACGGTGACTTAAGCCTGTAGTCCCAGCTACTCTGGAGGCTGAGGCAGGAGAATCACTTGAGCCCATGTGTTCAAGGCAGCATTGAGCCATGCCACTGCACTCCAGCGGGTGATGGAGCAAGACCCTATCTCTTAAAAAAAGATGACAGAGGGGGACCCCATCTCTAAAAATCTAAAATATTTGTCAACTATAGGGGCAGAAAAGTGTGATACCTTTCCTCACTCATCATAAGGGTCATAGAAGACACTCCTACAACAAAAGACAAGTTAACAAGAAAAAAGTTCGATGAATTTATTTAAAGTTTTACCTGACATAGGAGCCTTCAGAAATGAAGATTCAAAGACCCAGGGAAAACTGTCCATTTTTATGGTTAGGTTTGGTGAAGAATGGACAGTGAGTAGAAATGTGACAGGACAGGCCAGGCGCGGTGGCTCAAGCCTGTAATCCCAGCACTTTGGGAGGCCGAGACGGGCGGATCACGAGGTCAGGAGATCAAGACCATCCTGGCTAACACGGTGAAACCCCGTCTCTACTAAAAAACACAAAAAACTAGCTGGGCAAGGTGGCGGGCGTTTGTAGTCCCAGCTACTCGGGAGGCTGAGACAGGAGAATGGCCTAAACCCAGGAGGCGGAGCTTGCAGTGAGCTGAGATCACACCACTGCACTCCAGCCTGGGCTACAGAGCGAGACTCCGTCTCAAAAAAAAAAAAAAAAAAAGAAATGTGACAGGACAAAAAGAGTATGATCTGACAGAAATAGACTGAGGAGGGAAATCCAGCAAGGCCTGTCTGTCCAGATTTTTCTTAGCCTCTCTAGATAACAATCCTTTTGGGTATAGGGAATGTGAAAGGAAAATAACTTGGGACCGCAGTTCACTATGCCAAAAGAAAAAAATTAAATTCAACGCAGAGTCATGCAAGCAACTGCCTTTGCTTTTGTTCCTAAGTGGATAGCTACAGATAAAATGTTAAATATCTCTACAAGGATCTACTGTGTGTTCACCTTATCTTGTGTGCCGATTTACCGAGCCTGAAACAAATACCAATTGACTATTCCCCTACCTGCTCCTTTTCTCTTGCAACATGTGGATTAGTGTACCCTCCCTTTTTCCCCTCCAGCTTACTTTTCCCCTTTTAATAGTGAAGCCCTGAAAGTCACCTTTGGAGAAAGGCACAAGCCTCACTCCCAGACACGTCCTTAATCTTGGCAAAATAAACTTCTAAATTGATTGAGACCTGTTTCAGATACTTTCTGGTTTACAGGGAGGACCCCTCCAAAATGAGGATTTATGACTATCAAATGAGGAAGTCAGAGAATATTTTTTATGGTTAACTCTCAGCAGAAAGGTGAGAGAAATTTAGAGTAAAATTTTTATGTTTTATGGCAGGTTTGGGGGACAGAGGTTACAGTTTTTTTGTTGTTTTGTTTTTGTTTTTAAGATGGAGTCTTGCTCTGTCACCCAGGATGGAGTGCAGTGGCGCGATCTCGGCTCACTGCAACCTCTGCCTCCTGGGTTCAAGCAATTCTTCTGCCCCAATCTCCTGAGTAGCTGGGACTACAGGCTTGTGCCACCATGCCCAGCTAATTTTTGTATTTTTAGTAGAGATGAGGTTTCACCATATTGGCAAGGCTGGTCTTGAACTCCTGACTTTGTGATCCACCAGCCTTGGTCTCCCTAAGTGCTGGGATTACAGGCATAAGCCACCGTGGCCGGCCTTTGTTTTTGTTTTTTAGACGGATTCTCGCTCTGTTGCTGAGGCTACAATGGAGTGACTGGAGTGCAATGGCACGATCTCGGCCCACTGCGGCCTCCACCTCCCAGTTTCAAGCGATTCTCCTGCCTCAGCCTCCCAAGTAGCTGAGATTACACGCATCCATCATGATGCCTGGCTAATTCTTGTATTTTTAGTAGAGATGGAGTTTCATCATGTTGGCCAGGCTGGTCTCAAGTGGCCTCAAGTGATCTGCCCACCTCGGCCTCCCAAAGTGCTGGGATTACAGGTGTGAGCCACCAGGCCCAGCCGAAATTCTAGTTTGTATGGCTTGCCTTGGAGCAGAAGGAAGGGCAGCAGACAGGAGGGCAGGAGAAGGTCAGAGAAAGACTTTGCTTCTGAGGCTGCTTCTAAGGCCTTGCAATCTCCTTTAGTTCAAAGTGCTTAGCATGCCAAAGTCATACTCTGGAGTATCGTTTTCTGAGCCCTGACACAACCATTCTTTTTGTTACAAGATAATCTTGGAGCTAACAGTACAATAAATCTTTGTAAAGCTCTTCTACCACTCAACCAACAAGCATTGGCAAAGAATACAAGATCATTAATTTTATTGTCTTCTATTTCTTTTTCTTTTTTTTTTTTTTTAATGAACTTAAATGGCTTTATGGGATGGAGAACTTACTTTTGAAAGTGGTAACAGGTATATAGGTAACCAAAGTATAGAGCTTATTTGGTGAATCTTCATCCTCATTACGTTTTCTGGACAGCCGCACACGGATTCGGTATGGGACATTCCTTATTCCTTTGGCCCAGACAGCTTTGTGGAGCCTGGTATCGATGCGCACATCTGGAGTTCCCATCTCCTTCATGGCAAATTTCCGAATCTCTTTGAGTGCCCGAGGGGCACGCTTCTTGAAGCCCACTCCATGGATGCGCTTGTGAATGTTGATGGTGTATTCTCGGGTCACCACCTCGTTGATGGCAGAACGGCCCTTTTTCTTCTACGCCACCCTTCTTTGCGGGAGCCATTCTGCTGGGTTCAAGTTGGAAAGGAAGCTTGTCTTCTATTTCTTTCAACAGTTTCATAAACAGGCAATCGTCCATAATATTTCAAGTATACACTGAGAAAAATTGTTAACATCTATACTGAGATTTAATACACATACCATACAATTCACTATTTAAAGGATACAGTTCAGTGGGGTTGGGCATGGTGGCTTGCACCTGTAATCCCAGCACTTTGGGAGGCTGAGGCAGGAGGATCACTTGAGGCCTGGAGTTTGACACCAGCCTGGGGAGCATAGTGAAGAAACCTGCCTCTACAAAAAAAAAAAAAAAAAAAAAAAAAAATTGTTTTGATTTAAAAAATCATAAAATTCAGTGGTTTTTAGTATATTCACAGAGTTGTGCAAATATAACCATAATAATTTTAGAACGTTTTTACAATGTTCTAAAAAAAACCCAGTACCCATTAGTAGTCACTCCCCTTTTTTCCCCCAGCCCTCTAAACCTCAGCTCTAGACAACCACTAATCAGCTTTGTATCCCTGTAGCTTTGTCTATTCTGAACATATCCTTAATGTGGAATTATGCAATGTTAGCCTTTTGTGACTGGCTGCTTTCACTTAGCATAATGTTGTCAAGGTATCCATATTGTAGTGTATATCACTACTTTATTCCTTTTTACTGCTGAATAACATTTCATTGTATGGATATACTACATTTTGTTTATCCATTCATCAGCTGATGGACATTTCGGTTGTTTCCACGTTCTGGTTAAGTAGTGCTGCTATAAACATTTATAGCTAAATTCCTATGGGAACATATGTTTTCATTTCTTTTGGGTTTACATCTAGGAGTAGAGTTGCTGGGTCATAGGGTAACTCTATGTTTAACCATTTGAGGAACTGCCAGACTGTTTTCCAAAGGGCTGCACTATTTTACATTTTCACCAGCAATAAAACAGTTCCAATTTTTCCACATCCTTGCCAACATCTGCTATAATCTATAGTCTTAATTATAGTTACTCTAGTGAGTTACAAAGCAGTGTTTATTGAGATTTTGATTTGCATTTCCCTAATGTCTTATGATGTTGGACATGTTTTCATGTGCTAATGGGCCATGTGAATATCTTTGAAGAACTCTTAGCTGGGCATAGTGGCTCACGCCTGCAATCCCAGCACTTTGGGAGGCTAAGGCAGGTGGATCACGAGGTCAGGAGTTCAAGACCAGCCCGGCCGATATGGTGAAACCCCATCTCTACTAAAAATACAAAAATTAAGCTGGATGTGGTGGCACATGCCTGTGGTCCCAGCTATTGGGAGGCTGAGGCAGAAGAATTGCTTGAACCCGACCCAGGAGGTAGAGGTTGCAGTGAGCTGAGATCTCACCAATGAACTCCAGCCTGGGTGACAGAGCAAGACTCTGTCTCAAAAAAAAAAACAAAAACAAAAAACAAAACAAAACAAAACAAAAAAACTGTTCAGATCACTTGCTCATTTTTAAATTGAGTTTTCCTTTTATTATTGGTCATAAGCGTTATTTTCATATTCTAGACACAAGCTCCTTATTAGATACATGATTTGCAAATATTTTCTCCCATTTTGTTTTGTCTTTTCACTTGCTTAATGGTATTATTTGGAGGACAAAAGTTTTTAAATTTGTTTTGCTTTTTGAAACAGAGTCTCGCTCTGTCACTCAGGCTGGAGTACAGTGGTGTGATCTCGGCTCACTGCAACCTCTGCCTCCCGGGGTTCAAGCAATTCTCCTGCCTCAGCCTCCCGAGTGACTGGGATTGCAGGCATGCACCACCATGCCTGGCTAATTTTTTGTACTTGTAGTACAGATGGGGTTTCACCATATTGGCCAGGCTGGTCTTGAACTCCTGACCTCAAGCGATCCACCTGCCTTGGCCTCCCAAAGTGCTGTGATTACAGGTGTGAACCACCATGACCTCCCTGCTTCAAGTGATCCTGCAGCCTCAGACCCCCATAGCTGGGACTACAGGTATGTACCACCACACCCGACTAATTTTTGTGAGTTTTTTTTTTTTTTGTAGAGACAGATTTTTGCCATGTTGCCCAGGCTAGTCTCAAACTCTTGGTTCAAGCAATCCTCCTGCCTTGGCCTCCCAAAGTGCTGGGATTACAGGTGTTAGCCACCATGCCTGGCCAAGATTTTAATTTTTATGAAGTCCAATTTACCTTTTTTTGGAGGGGGGAGAGTATTGCTTGTGTTTTAGGTGTTATATCTAAGAAATTGTTGCCTAATACAAGTTCATGAAGATTTACACTTATGTTTTCTCCTAAGAGTTCAAAAATTGACTCAAAATGGATCAAAGACCTAATGTAAGATCCACTTTGTCAATTTTTGTGTGTGATGTGAGGTAGGGGTCTGCCCTCATTCCTTTGCATGTGAATATTCAGTTGTTCCAGCAACATTTTTTGAAAAGACTGTTCTTTCCTTGTTGATCATTTCCTCAAGGGTCTTGGGACCCTTGTTAAAAATCAGTTGGCCATAAATGGCCGGGGGGGTGCAGTGGCTTAGACCTGTAATCCCAGCACTCTGGGAGGCCGAAGCGGGCAGATCACTTGAGGTCAGGATTTCGAGACCAGCCCGAACAACATAATGAAACCTGTCTCTACAAAAAAAAAAAAAAATTAGCCAGGTGTGGTGGTACACACCTGTAGTCCAAGCTATTCAGGAGGCTGAGGTAGGAGAATAGCTTGAACCCAGGAAGTGGAGGTTGCAGTGAGCCAAGGTTGTGCCACTGCACTTCAGCCTAGGCAACAGAGTGAGACCCTGTCTCAAAAAAAAAAAAAAAAAAAAAAATCAAAAATCAATTGACTATAAATGTACTTGTGTATTTCTGGACTCTCAATTCCATTCCATTGATCTATACGTCTCTCTTGATGCCAGTACTACACTATCTTGATTACTGTATATTTGTAATAAGTTTTGAAATTAGGAAGTGTAAGTCCTCCAATTTTGTTATTACTTTTTTAAATAGAGACAGCTTTGCCATTTTGACCAGGTTGGTCTTGAACTCCTGGCCTCAAGCAATCCACCAGCCTCAGCCTCCCAAAGTGCTGGGATTACAGGCACGAGCCACAATCCCAGTCTAACAATTTTGTTGTTTTTCAATATGATTTGGCTATTCTGGGTCCCTTGCATTTCCACATGAATTTTAGGATCAGCTTGTCAATTTTTGTCCAAAAAGGACAGCTGGAATTTTGATAGGTATTGCAGTGAATCTGTAGATCTATTTGGAGAGTATTTCCATGTTAATTACACTAAGCCTTCAGATCTATGAACATGAGACCAGGACTAGGAAGCCCAGGATGTCCACTCTTGCCACTTCTATTCAACATTGTATTGGAGTCAGGGCAATTAGGCGAGACAATGAGATCAAAGGCATCCAGAATGGAAAGGAAGAAGTAAAATTCTATTTGCAGATGACATTATTTTATATATAGAAAATTTCCATTTGTTTAGGTCTTCTTTAATTTCTTTCAACAATATTTTGTAGGTTTTAGCATATAAGTTTTGCATTTCTTCTGCTAAATTTATTCCTATGTTTTCAAAATTATTTTTCATGTCATATTATGTTCCTATGACTGCTTTTACAAATTACCATAAACATCGTGGCTTAAAACAACAGGAATTTATTATGTCATCATCCAGGAGGCCAAAGGTTCAAAATCGGTTGAATCTGTCTAAAATCAAGATGTTAACAGGGCCACACTCCCTCTGGAGTCTGTAGGGCAGAACTTGTTCATTGCCCCTTTCAAGCTGGTGGCCATGTCACTCCAGTCTCTGCCTCCTTGGTCACATTGCCTCCTCTTCTGTGTTGTCAAATCTCCTCTGCCTCTGTTTTATAAGGACACTTGTGATTGGATTTAGGTCCCACTTGGATAATCCAGAATAATCTCCCTAAGGTAATCCCCTGGATTTTATCACATTTGGAAAGACCCTTTTTTCTTATAAGGTAACATTTCCAGGTTCTAGAGATTAGGACTTGGTATTTTGGGATGGCCATTATTCAGCTGTTGCAGATCCTATTGTAAATGGAATTGTGTTTTAATTTTATTTTTTGATTGTTCATTCCAGTATGTAGAAATCCAATTGATTTTTGTATATTAATCTTGTGCCCTGCAACTTTGCTGAACTCATTTATGTTTTTTGTTGTTGTTTGTTTTGAGACAGAGTCTCACTCTGTCACCGAGGCTGGAGTGCAGTGGCACTGTGTTGGCTCACTGCAACCTCCGTCTCCTGGGTTCAAGCAATTCTCCTGCCTGAGCCTCCCGAGTAACTGGGATTACAGGCGTCCACCACCACACCCTGTTAGTTTTTATATTTTTAGTACAGATGGGGTTTCACCATGTTGGTCAGGCTGGTCTTGAACTCCTGACCTCGGGTGATCCACCCACCTTGGCCTCCAAAGTGCTGGGATTACAGGCATGAGCCACTGCGCCCAGCCTAGGTGAATTCATTTATTATTCTAATTGTATTTTAGTGGATTCCTTAGAATTTTCTATATATAAAATAATGTCATCTGCAAATAGAATTTTACTTCTTCCTTTCCATTCTGGATGCCTTTGATCTCATTGTCTTGGCTAATTGCCCTGACTCCAATACAATGTTGAATAGAAGTGACAAGAGTGGACATCCTGGGCTTCCTACTCCTGATCTTATGGGGAAAGCATTAAGTCTTTCACTATTAAGTATTATGTTAACTGTGGAGTTTCAATAAATGCCCTTTATCAGGCTGAGGAAGTTTCCTTCTATTCCTAGTTTGTTAAGTGTTTTTATTCTGAAATGGTGTTATATTTTGTCAAATGCTTTTTCTATGTCTATTGAGATGATCATGTACTTTTTGTTCTTGATTCTGTTGCTAATGTGTGTTATATTAATTGACTTTCAAATGTTAAGCTAGCCTTACATTCCTGGTGTAAATCCTAGTTGCTCAGGGTGTATAATCCTTTTTATGCGTTGATGGGTGCAATTTGCTTATACTTTGTTAAGAATCTTTACATCCATATCCATAAGAAATATTGTTCTGTATTTTTCTTTTCTTGTGATACCTTTGTCTAGTTTTGATGTCAGGATAATATTGGCCTCATAAAAATGAGTTGGGAAGTGCTGAGAAATTTTTAACAACCATATCCATGAATTTTTCGTATAGTCTGTTTCAGAAAGTTGAACACAAATATTTTAAATATGTATCATGTGGTGTGATAAAACAGTAATGCAAACTTCTGTCTCTTGTTTTAAAATTCCAATACATTTGAACTTTTAACCTAACATGACTGGAACACCATCCATTTTGATAGAAACCAAACTTTTTATATCTAGCAAAATTCTTCTATGCCATGAGTTTAATTTTGGGGGAAGCCACATATTTCTTTGTACCTTTAGAAGTCTTTTGAGACCAATGAAACAAAACAAAACAAAAAGCCAAAAGTATTAACTGGACAGTGTCTCATACTGCACAATTCATCTAAAGCTAAAGAAAAGCACTTGCAATTTTTGAAATTTTGAATCATTTGAATTTTTTTTTTTTTTTTTTTAGACAGTCTTGCTCTGTCACCCAGGCTAAAGTGCAGTGGTGTGACCTTGGCTCACTGCAACCTCTGCCTCTGGGTTCAATCAATTCTCATGCCTCAGCCTCCGGAGTAGCTGGGATTATAGGCATGTACCACAACGCCTAGCTAATTTTTGTATTTTTAATAGAGACAGGGTTTCCTCATGTTGGCCAGGCTGGTCTTGAACTCCTGACCTAATCTGATCTGCTGCCTTGGCCTCCCAAAGTGCTGGGATTACAGGCATGAGCCACCACTCCCGGCCTGAATCATTTGAATTTTGACTTTGTTAGAGGTGTCTTGAATTCCATAGCAACTGTTTTGTGTCTTAAATTGGAGAGCCTTCATTTAAAATTTTTTTTTCTAGACTTTTCCTTATAATTTTCTAACAAAATTTTCATAACTGAAACAACAGATTTTTTTACATCCCATCTAAATGTGGTTTTCTTTTTTGTGTAAGAATCTAAGCCATTTTATTGCTCAATAAAGCTACAAGCTCAGATTCTGTTAATTTTTTAAAAATTTTTGTACATTTAATTTTGATTTTAGGAGACTATTTTTATCAATCCATTTTGATTATTGAGCAGAAATTTAAAAATCAAGTTCACTATGTATTTATGGAAAATTTCTGTTAATATTTTGTCAATTTTATTATCTTAAAATTTTTTTACACAAGGAACAACTTTTTTCCCCCATTTTGCTTTGCTGCTGCAAATTGCTATTGCCATCCATGGTGACATTTGTAATCACTCACATTTAAAGTGATTATTGATATATTTGAATTATATATTTACCATGGGTGTAATTGTTTTGTATTCACTACAGCTTTTTGTTTTTTAAAAATTCTTTCCTCTTTTTCTGCCTTCTCTGGTTTTAACTGAGCATTTTATGGGATTCCGTTTTCTCTCCACTCAACATATCTAAAAGAAAACTGTTTCTCTACTCACAAGACTTCTGATACCAAATATGTAGGGTTTTCACACAGAGCAATTTCCGGTTCTCTGCAGATGCCAACTGAGTGTGCTACAATTTATTTGTTGTTGTTGTTGGCTTGTTTGTTTTATGACAGGGTCTCACCGTGTCAGTCAGGCTGGGGTGCTATGATGCCATCATGGCTCACTGCAGCCTCGAAATCCTGGGCTCAAGCAATTCTCCTGCCTCAGCCTTGTGAGTAGTTAGGACTACAGGCAGGGGCCACCATGCCAACTAATTTTTTTTTAATTTTTTGTGGGGATAGGGTCTTGCTATATTGCCTAGGCTGTTCTCAAACGCCTCCCCTCAAGTGATCCTCCCCCCTTGGCCTCCCAAAGTGCTGGGATTACAGGTGTGAGCCACCATGCTCGGCTAAGTGTGCTACAATTTAATCCATTCCGATACTAACTACCTGGAGTTAGCACACATCCCACAGGTTAAAGACTTAGTCCCACAAGACTGCCCCACCTCCACATCAGATGCTAGTTACAAGTATTGGATCCCCAGGTTACCCACACTTCTCTCTCATTGGACTACAAATTGAAGATTCCCATCACCCCCTCCTCAGACTCAGTAATTTGTTTTAATGGCTCACAGAATGCAGGGAAGCTATTTACTTACCTTTACCAGTTTATTATGAAGGCTATCATAAAGGATACAGAGGAATCACTGAAGAGGCACATAGGGCAAGGCCCAGAAAGGTCCTGTGCACAGGAGCTTCTGTTCCCATAGATTTGAGGTGCACTATCCCCCCAGCACATGGATGTGTTCACCAACCTGGAAACCTTCTCAACCTCATTATTTAAGGTTTTTATGGAGGTTCCATTACATAGACATGATTGATTAAGTCATTAGGCATTGTGATTAATTCAATGTCTAGCCCCTCTCCCTTCTCTGGAAGTTGGGCGGAAGGGGTGGGTGCTGAAAGTTCCAACCTATTTTAGTTCATTCTGCTACTGTAACAAAAGCATCACAGACTGGGTAATTTATAAATAATAGAAATTTATTGACCTGGCGTGGGGGCTCACACCTGTAATCCCAGCACCATGGGAGGTCGAGGCGGGTGGATCACCTGAGGTCAGGGGTTTGAGACCACCCTGACCAACGTGGAGAAACCCCGTCTCTACTAAAAATACAAAATTAGCTGGGCGTGGTGGTGCATCCTCGTAATCCCAGCTACTTGGGAGGCTGAGGCAGGAGAATCACTTGAACCCAGGAGGTGGAGGTTGCAGTGAGCCAAGATCACACCATTGCACTCCAGCCTGGGCAACAAGAGCGAAACTCCGTCTCAAAAAAAAAAAAAGAAAAAAGAAATTTATTTCTCACTGTTCTGGTAGCTAGGAAGTCCAGGATGAAGGCACTGGCTGACTTGGGATTTGGCAAGGGCTTGCCTTCTGCTTCCCAGAAGGTACTTTGTGACTCCATCCTCTGGAGGGGACATATATTGTGTCCTCACTTGGCAAAAGAGCAGAAGGGCGAAAGAAATGAATTTTCTCCCTCAGGCTGTTTTAGAAGGATACTAATCCCATCCACAAGGAGGAGCTCTCATGGCCTGGTCACTCCCAAGATCCCCAATTCTTAATAATGTCATCTTGTGGGAGCTATAGTCCAACACATGAATTTTGCAGGGACACATACATTCAAACCGTAGCCCTCTAATCGCATAGTTGGTCCCTCTGCCAGTCAGCCCCCATCCTCCTAGGGTCACTTCATTTACACAAGACCAGGTATGGTTGCAAGGGCCTATTATGAATAACAATAACTACCACCTCTATCAGCCTGGATATTCCAAGGATCTGAGATACTCTGTGTGAGGAACTGGGGACAAAAATAAAATATTAATTTATTGTATTACGCTAGGAGCTCTGTGTCAGAAACCAGGGATAAAGACCAAATATATATTTCTTATCATATCACTATATTATGTACACTTCTGGGTTTGTTTGTTTGTTTGTTTGTTTGTTTGTTTGTTGAGATGGAGGTTCACTCTTGTCACCCAGGCTAGAGCATAATGGCACGATCTCGACTCACTGAAACCTCTGCCTCCCAGGTTCAAGCGATTCTCCTGCCTCAGCCTAACGTGTAGCTGGGGTTACTGGCATGCACCCCTGTGCCCAGCTAATTTTTGTATTTTTAGTAGAGACGAGGTTTTACCACATTGCCCAGGCTGGTCTCCTGACCTCAGGTGATCCACCCACCTTGGCCTCCCAAGTGCTGGGATTGCAGGCGTGAACCACCATGCCCGGCCCCAGTTACACTTCTTACAAAAATTTTTTAGTGGTTACCTTAGGGTTTGCAATATACATTTACAACTAATCTAAGTCCACTTTCAAATAGTATTCTGTCTCACAGTTAGTGCAGGTACCTTATAACAGAGTATTCCCAATTCCTCCCTCCCTTCTCTAGTAATATTGCTGTAATTCATTGAACCACTTATTCATGTGCTCTAATCACCCAATCCATTGCTGCTATTATTACTTTGAACAAACAGTTATCTATTAGATCAGATAGGATTAAGAAAAATAAAGATTTATTTTATCTTCATCTTCTGCTTTCCCTGATGTTCTTCTTTCTTTATGTAGATGCAAGCTTCTGATTTATGTAATCTTTTAGCATTTCTTGAGAGGAAGGTCTACTGGTGACAGATTCCCTCACTTTTATTTGTTTGAGAAAGTCTTTTTTTTTTTTTTTTTTTTAAATTGGAGTAGACTCCATTCTACAAAATAGAAAGGTTCCCCTGAGGGAGTCTTTATTTTCTCTTCACTTTTGAGAGATAATTTTACTGTATACAAAATTCTAGTTTAGTGGGTTTTTTTTTCATATTTAATATTTCACTTTACTCTCTTCTTCCGTGCAGATTTCTGACAAAAAAATTATAAGTTAATTCTTATCTGTTCCTCTATAGGTAATTTTTTTCTCTTCTTTAAGATTTTCTTTGTCTTTGGTTTTTGCAATTTGAATATGATATGCCAGGTATAGGGTTTTTTTGGTATTTATCCTGTTTTGATATTTTTCTCTAATCTTCCTGCATTATGGTTTGAGTTCTGTCATTAATTTAACAAAATTATCAACCATTATTGCTTCAAATACTTATTCTGCCCATTTCCTTCTTCTCCTTCTGGTATTTCCATTACACATAATTACATCTTTTGTAATTGTCCCACAGTTCTTGAATATTCTGTTTCTTTTCTTTTTCTGTTACTTTCCTTTTTGCATTTCAGTTTGGGACATTTCTATTGACATATCTTCAAGCTCATTGAATATTTCCTCAGCCACGTCCAGTCTACTAATCCATCAAAGGCGTTCTTCCTTTTGGTCAGTGTTTTTGACTCTAACATTTCCTTTTGATTCTTTCCTAGAGTTCTCATCTCTCTGTTTACATTACCCATCTGTTCTTGAATATTATCCACTTTTTTCATTAGAGTCCTTAGCATATTAATCATAGTCAATTTCAATTTCCACTGCAATAATGTATTAATCATGTTTTTAAATTTTCTGTACTTTATGAGGTTTTGGCATCTTAGGGTCCTGCTAATCCTGGAAAGACTGCCTTTCCCAGAGCTAACTGATTTCTAGAGGCAGTAAACAACTTGCCCATGAGCATCAAGCAAACCAACCAATCCAAAGCCTGTATCTCTAACCACCTCCTTTATCTAACTCTTGCACACCAAGCCAATATTTCCCCTGCCCTAAATCATCTCAGGGCCAGAGACCAGACAACTAGAGATCACTGCTGTAACACAGAGCCTGCTAAAATTGTCCAGACTGATCAAAGCTAAGCAATTTACCTTGCCCTGCCTTCCTTTCCTGTGGAAAACACAATAAAGGCTTGTGTCCATGCTTTTCTCTCTCTGTTTACCTCCTGACTGAACCTGATGCTTCTCCATCTGGCCCTGTGTGGCATGACTTGCCCCTCCCCTTAAGAGCTGTAATAAACTCTTCTTTCAAGGCAGTTGTCTCCGTGTTAGTCATTTTACCATATTTGATTAAAACAAAATCCTCAGTACATTTTAAAACAGATAATACCAAAATCTCTGCCATATCTGAGCCTAGTTCTGATGCCTGCTATGTCTCTTTGGATTGTGTTTTTTCTTGTCTTTTAGCATGCCTTGTAATTTTGTGCTGAAAGCAGACATGATGTATTGCGTAATAGGAATTGAGGTAGACTTTGTGTGAAGTTTTATTTTTATTTTTATCTGGCTAGGAGTTAGACTGTGTTTAGTTTGCTACAGCTGTAGGTGTCAAAGATTTTAATTTTCTTCTAAAATCCTTGTGTTTGTCTCCTCTGTTGTCTTTGAGTTTCCCTAGAAACTCCTTCGTAAATAGAATCTAAGCCTTGCAGCCCTTTCATCTATAATCCACTTTTACTATTCAGGAGTCCTGTTGATGTGATAGCAAGATATGGGGTAGGAGAGCATTCTATAATCCTATGATTAGGGCTCAGTATTTTAGTGGGCCTGTGACTCTAGACTGTAACCTTCATAATTGCTCCTTAGGGTATTTTTTTGTTTTGTTTTGTTTTTTACCCCATATGTGAGACAAGAAGTCCAGAATGAGATGGAGCTAGATAATTTCCTTTTCTCCAAGTAAGACAAGACATCGGCGAAGGCTTTTCCCCTGCTGGATAGGTCTTTGTTGTGGAGAAAGTTCTGGTTTTATTTCTAAAAGGTCACTTTACCCTCCCCCTGCCAAACATAAGGATATTTTTCTCCATTCTTCATCATGAGAACCTGGTGGGAGGTAAAACTCAAGAAAGTGTGGGCTCTCCCCTTAGGCTGGGCTCCCAGGAGTTTTTAACTCTCAAGCTAATTCACACTCAGCGTCTGGCAATTCATCGAAGTTACCATTTAGGTGTACCTGTCAGTTACTGGTTCCAGCACCTCCTGCTTCAGGTAAGCTGGCTTGTATTCTCTGTATTCACCTGTCTCTCCAGTTTTCAGGTTGAGAGTTTGTCCTGTAGCCAAAATGCTCTAATAGAGCTAAGAAAAGTTGTAGGTTTTCAGTTCAGCTTTCTTCTTGCTTTGAGAATGAGAGTGACCGACTTATAATCTCTTTACATGTTGGAGTGTTCACAATCAGAAGTGTTCACACTAGATTCTATATTAGTAACATGCCTTCATTTTAAACTAAAACATTTTGTACATACTTATTTTCCAACTAGAAAAGTGTTATATTTATTAAATTAAAATAATAAGTATTTCAATTTAATTACCAATTATGACTCTACATAAGTATCACTATAACCGTGCTATCTATATCAAATATTTAAATAAACACATTATAATGTTAAATTAGTGTGACAAAAACGCATTGGAACAAATCAATCTATTGACAACAACTAGTTTGGTGATATCTGTGTATACACTAGAAACAACGCATATTCTTGACTAGAAACAATGCATATTCTTGTTATGTTACTACAATACGACAATATCTTATGTTGATCGTTAAAGTAAAACAATCCTACCAAAACAACAAAGCTGTGTTTTACAGAAAAGTATTTTACAATGCTTTAGTTTTTTAAAGAGCTTTATTGAGGTATAATTTACATAGCATAAAATTCACCCCTTTATACGACTCAATTATTTTTAAGGAAAATTTACATTTGTGGAAGCATCACCACAATCCAATTTAGAGCATTCCCAATGCTTCAAAGGGATCCCTTACACCCATTTGCAGTCCATGGCCATTTCCACCACCAGCTTCAGGCAGCCACTGCCTTCTGTCTTCATAGATTTTCCTTTTCTGGACATTTCATATAAATGGAATCATAAAATAATAGGTGGCCTTTTCATCTGGATTCTTTCATGTAGTATGTTTTTGAGGTAAATCCATGTTACATTAATAACATGTATCAGTACTCATTCCTTTTTATTGCTGAATAATATTCCATTGTATGGATGTACGACATTTTGTTTATCTATTCACCAAATGATAAACATTGGGATTATTTCCACTTTTTGGATATTATGAATAATGCTTCTTTGAACACGTTTATATAAGTCTTTGTGTGGATATATACTTTCTTTTCTATTGAGTAAATACCTAAAAGTGGATGGCTGAGTTATTCGGTACATGTATGTCAGTTAAGCTTTTAAGGAAAGTTCAAACTGTTTTCCAAAGTAACTGTTCCATTTTACATTCTCATCAGTAGTGTTTGAGGGTTTTGGTTTCTCCACATCCTAGCCACAATTTATTATTGCCTGTCTTTTTTATTACAGTCACATTAATGGGTATGAAGTGGTATCTCATTGAGGTTTTAATTAGAATTTTTCTATAACGATTGATGATGTTGAGCATATTTTCATGTGCTTATTATACATTTGCATATCTTTGTTGAGATATGTATAAATCTTTTCTTTCTTTAACCTTGCTAATCAGCTGACTTTAAGTCTATAAATCTTTTGACTATTTTAAAATTCTATTGTCTTATTATTGAGTTGTAATAGTTCTTTATCTATTCTTAACACAAGTCCTTTATTAGAAATATGATTTGCAAAATCCAGTCTGTGTCTTGGATTTTAATTTTCTTTTTAAAATTTTAATCTTCTTAATGACATCTTTTGAAGCACAAAATCTTTCAACTTTGATGAAGTCCAACTTATCAATTTTGTCTTTTGTGGATTATGCTTTTGGTCTTGTATGTAAGAACTTGTTTCCTAACCAATGTTTTGGTTTCCTATGTTTTCTTCCAAAAATTATAAGTTTTAGACCTTACATGTAAGTTTCTGAACTGTTTTAAGTTATTTTTGTGTATAATGTGGGATGTAGTCTAAATGTATCTTTTTGCATGTGTGCATCCAGCACCATTTCCTCAATGAATTGCTTTGGAACCTTCGTTGAAAATAAATTGATCTCCCTTCATTTTAAATTTTAAGTAAATGAAAAATTCAGTGTCTTAGTTGCAGTAGACACATTTCAAGTACCCAACAGCCATGTTTGGCTAGTGACTACCACACTCAATAGTGCAGCCCTGGGGGACACAAAGATGAAAATATTACAATATCTGAACCCCAAGGACCTCATATTCTGATGACATCAACTTAAGGAAACTGAAGCAGTGTGAGAATAAGCAATATGCTAACAATGAAAAGCAGCAGCAGGAAAAAAAGCCACAATGATTGTAAGTTAATGCTTTCAAAGAGTGGCTATATGTAAACATATTCATAATTTTTGACTAAGGAATTCATCTCCTAGAATTTGTTCTTTTGAAATTATTCAAAAGAAAAAGAAGCCATGTGTACTTATGTTTAGAAATACATTATTTATAAGTTCAAAAAAACTACAAACAGGGGTCGGGGAAATGAGGAGTAACTGCTAATAGGTATGGCGTTTCTTTTGGGGGTGATGAAAATGTTCTAAAATTCAATAGTGGTGATGCTTGCACAACTCTCACTATACTAAAAACTACTGAGTTGTATGTTGTAAAATGGTAAATTTTACGGCATATGAATTACATCTCAATAACAATGTCATTTAAAACTATAAACAATCTAAATATCAAACAAGTAAATGTTAATATTTTAACTCAGAAATAGCAAATGAATAGCTCCGTAGCTCCATTTATTGGACATTTACTACATGCCAGGCGCTATTCTGAGCACGTCACATGCATTAATTCAGTGGTTCTCAAAGTGTGGTCCTCAGTCCAGTAGCATCCGGTATGCAAATTCAGGCATCCCAGGCTGAAGTGCAGTGGTGCAGTCTCAGCTCACTGCAATCTCCACCTCCCAGGCCCAAGTGATTCTCCTGCTTCAGGCTCCCAAGTAGCTGGAATTATAGGCATGCGCCACCGCATCAGCTAATTTTTTTTTTTATTTTTCGTAGAGACGGGGTTTCACCATGTTGGTCAGGCTGGTCTCAAACTCCTGACCTCAAATGATCTGCGTGCCTCAGCCTCCCAAAGTCCTGGGATTACAAGTGGGAGCCACTGCTCCCAGCCAAGAAAATGTGTCCTAACAAAGCTTCTGTGTGATTCTGCAGCATGAACAAGTTTGAGAATCTCTGTATGTGTTAGACCATTCTTGCATTGCTATGAAGAAGTACCCGAGACTGGGTAATTTACAAAGAAAATAGATTTAGTTGTCTCACAGTTCTGCAGGCTTTACAGTGTCTGCTCAGCTTCTGGGAAGGCCTCAAGGAACTTTTACTCATGGCAGAAGACAAAGCAGGAGAAGCCACATCATCTGGCAAGAGCAGGAGCAAGAGAGGGAGAGGGTGCCACACACTTTTAAACAACCAGATCTTGAGAGAACACACACACTGTTGTGAAGACAGCACCAAGGACATGGAGCTAAATCATTTATGAGAAATCTACTCCGAGGACCTAAACACCTCCCACCAGGCCCCACCTCCAACACTGGGGATTACATTTCAACATGAGATTTGGGGGGACACATATTTAAACTATATCACTGTATTACGTTATCTAATTCTGACAGCAAACCCATAGGTTAGCAATATTATTATCCCCATTTATGAAATAGAAGATTGTAAAAATATGAAATGCTAATTGGTATTTTATCAGATTATGTACATATATATTTACACACGGCAGCCATACAAAAAATACATATTACACACTATATACACCCCTTGGAAATAACTGAACAAAGGAGAATAATGTGATTGGGTAGGAGATCTTGGGTGTCATTTTTGTAGTTGTAAAGTTTCAACAAAGTTTGTTTTGTGTGTTTCAGGGGTAGCTGTGTTGGACTGGCAAGTGCTTTCATAGCAGAGCCAATGAGCTGTGCCTAGAAGAGCAGGCAGAAAAAGTCCCGACAAGGTCAGGGCCTGAGAAAGCCCAACTTGAGGTAAGGATGCTGTCTGTAGACCAGTCAGACCTGGTGGGAGACTGTGAAGGGATAAGGTGGGGCAGTTGGGCCAGCTTATGGAGCACCTTTAAATGCGAGCCAGAGGAGTCCAGGCTTCATCTTAAAGACAACAGGGAGCCCTGGAAGTTTCTATGAATGACAGATATGTAAGTAGTGCTTTAGAAAATCAAGTCTGCTAGCCATCTGGTGAAATGAGCCTCTGGAAGACTAGTTAAGGTGCTGTTGCAATTATCCAGACATGAAAAGGGGCCTTGCCTAGTGTTTATAGAGAGAATGGAAAAGAAGGGAGGAGGCAGGACATTTCGAAGGTGGAATCTACAGAATAGTATAAATATAATTGAGTACCCTTCTCCTGAATCCCTTCCCCTTTCTCATCTCTAGTTCCCAGTTTCTCTAGGTAGTTTTCTTCATTCTCTACCTGTGACCACAAATCTAGAATCTCTCATGCAAATGAATCAGAAACTAAACATTGTTTTCTCCAAGAATGACGGGTTATGCCACCTATTCTATAAAATCAGATCCATGATCTCTCTTAAAACACATTAATAGCTGCTCAGTGCCTATAGAGTCCAAACTTCCTTAACTTGATTCAGAAGGTCCTTCATGACCAGCTGATTCTGCCTTCTAGGCTCTTCTCTTGTCATATTCCCCTGATTACTCCCATACTTTAGCCATTCTGAATCAATTTCAGTTTCTCTCGGGGCTTTGGACATGCTGGTTTCTCAGCTCACCTCCTTCTTGACATATTCTGATATAATTTGGATCTGTGTCCCCAGCCAAATCTCATATTGAAATGTAATCCCTAATGTTGGAGGTGGGGCCTGGTGAGAGGTGACTGGATCATGGGAGCAGATTTCTTATGAGTGGTTTAGCTGCATCCCCCTTGGTACTGTCCTCATGGTAGTGAGTGAGTTCTGGTACAATCTGGTCATTTGAAAGTGTGCAGCACCTCCCCTTCTCTCTCTTGCTCCTGCTTTCACCATGTGACATGCCTGCTCCCTCTTCACCTTCCACCATAATTGGAAGCTTTCTGAGATCTCCGCAGAAGCAGATACCACTGTGCTTCCTGTACAGCCTACAGAACTGTGAGCCAACTGAACCTCCCTTCTTTATAAATTACCCAGTCTCAGGGATTTCTCTATAGCAATGTGAGCATGGACTAATATATATTCCAATTTATCCTTTAAGTCTCATCTAAAATGGTGTTTCTTCTAGAGAACCTTCCCTGATCTCCAGTCCAAATCACATGGCCTTGCTTCATGCTCCCATGGCATCCAGACTTTGCCCTTCATAGCACCTGGTACTTCCTCCATCATAGAACCTGTTCTGTTATATTGTAACCACCTCTGTGCTTGTCTGCCCTGCTACAGTGTTAAAGTAATTGAAATGGACGCTGGGCCTGAGGAATCCCTGAGCAGGAAAAGCCAGTTAGGCCTCTTAAGTGATCTTAACCTTGCTTGATTTGCAAACATAAGTGAAACTGTACTTGGGCTATTTCTTGTAAATGCCTGTATTAAAGAAAAAAGAACCTAAGCTCAATAAATCAGAAGCAACCAACAAACTTATAATTATGTGACTAGGGACTTTCCAACAGGACAGACCAAATAAGACAGCTGTATAACTGTAACCAACCAAATGTTTTATTTGCCTTACTTCCATGTTTCTTCTGTAAAAACCTCCCACTGGTGTACCCTTAGTGGAGCCTCCCAGCCACTTCTGGTTTGGAGCTGCCTGATTCATGAATTGCTGTTTGCTCAAGTAAACTCTTTTAAATCTTATGTGCCTTAGTTTATCTTTTTAACAACATTATTCTGTGAGCTCCCAAAGTCAAGACTATGCCTGCCACAAAGCTGGTGCTAATCAACGTTGGTGGAATGAATTCCTGGGGTGTGGTGAGCTGTGTTCCTGTTAACTGCAGCGGAACAGTAGGCCTGGAAGGACCTGGGATCTGGAGTTAGACAGGATCCAGTGAGATGGGGCAGATCCCAGAGGACATTCTCATTGCAGAGGCTGGGAGGATGTCCAGACTAGCCTGGCAGCAGATAAAAGGAGGTAGTCTATGAAAGCAATCAGAATCAGGAAGATGTTCTAACAAGAGAGCACTAGAACAGGTTTGGAAAGCCAAGCAGGCCATAGATAGTAATAGATACATTCACTGTTTGTTAGAACCTGTGCCTGTAACTTCATGTACATAATCCTCAAGATAAGTATATGGAGTAGGTATTGCCATCAACATTTTACAGATAAGACTGAGGTTTAGAGCTGGGATTCAGAGCAAGATCTTCTTGGTTCCAAAACCTGTGCTCTTTCCTCTACATTAGAGCTTCTTTTTTTTTTTTTTTTTTTTTCTTTTTTTTTGAGATGGAGTCTTGCTCTGTTGCCCAGGCTGGAGTGCAGTAGTGCGATCTCGGCTCACTGCAAGCTCTGCCTCACAGGTTCACATCATTCTCCTGCCTCAGCCTCCCAAGTAGCTGGGACTACAGGCACCCGCCACCATGCCTGGCTAATTTTTTGTATTTTTAGTAGAGACAGGGTTTCACTGTGTTAGCCAGGATGGTCTCGATCTCCTAACCTCGTGATCCGCCTGCCTCGGCCTCCCAAAGTGCCGGGATTATAGGCGTGAGCCACCGCGCCCAGCCAGTGCTTCTTAAACGTTAATGTGTACAGAATCACCCTGGGTTCTTGTTAACATGCTAATGTCTCAATAGATCTAGGCTGGGGCCTGAGGTTCTGCAATTCTAACAAACTCCCACTGATGCTGATGCTGCCAGTCTATGGATTATATTTTGGGTCATAAGACTGCACATGATACTGCATGTTTTTCTCAGAGATGTTAAATAGCACACCCAGGTCACATAGCTGGTTCATGGTAGAGCCAGGATTTTTTAACCTAAGTCGGACTCCAAAATCTTAGTTCTTAGTTATCAAAATATGTTGTCTCCTTCTATGAGCAGGAAACAGTGCCCCCGGCTTCTTGGCTGGGGCTTAAGGGAAAAATCTAATCCCTGAGAAGTAGACAGGGGCCAGAAAAACTTAAAGGGTTACCAAGACAAGGCCTCTGGCGGAGGGAACCAGGGCTCAGTTACCAGCCTGCAGCACAGGGTGGGGCCCAAGTCTTAGGAACAAGATAGAAGCTGAATTTCTAGAACTAGGGCACAGCAGCAAAGGTGATGATGCTGAGACTCCAAGTGTGGGCCAGAGCCCATGCAGGTCCTCCTCCTGGGTTTTCACATGCATCCAGGGACAGGGGCAGGACTGACCCTTCAGGTATAATGAGGCATGGGAGAGGGGAAGAAGGACACAAGGGCTGGGAGCCAGGCCACTCCTCATATTCTCTTCCCCAGGATTTTTGGCACTGCCCAGAGAGGTGAGGCCTTCTTGAGGCTCACCTTTGGGGCTGTAGGCCCCACTCCCTGCACTTCCCTTTCTCCTCCTCCATTCTCTTGATTTCAAGCCTTCCAATTCCACTTTGGTCCTCCACAGGCATGCCCCCTGTTTGCAAGAGAGGATGGTTCCATATCTCAGGCCCTTATCCTACTGATAGAGCTGTCAGGAGCCATAATAATTATCTTATATTTTTCTTTCCTTTTTTCCATCCCACCTTTTCCTTTTGATTGGCCAAGGCACACGGTGGGTCTCTGAAAAGGCAGAAACTGGGGAATTAGTATTGGCTTAGTGTGGGACCTGCAGTGGGGAGGAGGGGGAGCAGCACAGAGCAGAATGAGAGTAGAGAGTTGGGCATTTCAGATGCTTCTGGTCTCTTGCTTTCACATCAGGAAGCCAGTCATCCACGCTACACCAGCTGTCAGCTCAAGGGCTGCATCAGCGTCATCAACTATATTAGGATCTTGCTCAAAACTTTTGATTGACTTTTGGCTAAAGGCCACTTTAGAGCTTCCACACAAAGGACAGGTACAAATGTGACATTCAGGATAAGTTCCAGAGTTCAAAACAGAAAAACGACCAGATAAAATGACCACCTTTTTCTGAGCATGAAAAATGTGACATTTCACAACCAGCCTTGCAAAATTAATTACTAAGCATCATTATGCCAATGCTACCATTGTGAGAAAAAAAAAAAAAGTCTTTTTCACAAGCAGAGACAGGTAACTCTGCCATGAGGATAATCTCCCATGACCGGAGAGTCTACCATGCGCCTACTGTCACTTCTGACCCCAGACAGACCTTGTCCAAGTGACCTCTCCCGAGAGGAGGATGTCCAGGGACAAAGAAGGGGTGAGGTTAAAAGGGGTCAGCATCCTCTTACTTATCCTTCCTTGGCCTCTTTCATTCATTTCTCAAAATTTACTTTGATTCGTTTTTGAGTGCTGATTACTGGCCCTGGTAACTGTTCACATGTGTCACTTGAAGAGGGATCCTGGAATCATTAATGACTTGAGAAGCTTCCAAAAACTACATACATTTTTTTAAGTCAGCATTCCCTGATTGCGTATACATGTTTCATTTTTTTTTTTTTTATATCCCAGTTGAAAAAAATCCCCATGTGGCCGGGCACAGTGGCTCATCCCAATAATTCCAGCATTTTGGGAGGCCAAAGCAGGAGGATTGTTTGAGTCCAGGAGTTTGAAACCAGCCTGGGCAATATAGGAAGACCCTGTCTCTCTCTCTCTCTCTCTTTTTTTTTAATCCACCAGGTGTGGTGGCTCATGCCTGTATTGCCAGCACTTTGGGAGGCTGAGGTAGGTGGACCACCTGAGCTCAGGAATTCGAGACCAGCCTGGGCAACACGGTGAAACCCCATCTCTACTAAAAGATTAGTTGGGTGTGGTGGTGCGCACCTGTAATCCCAGCTACTGGGAGGCTGAGACACAAGAATTGCTTAAACCTGGGAGGCAGAGGTTGCAGTGAGCAGAGATCACACCACTGCATTCCAGCCTGAGTGACAGAGTGAGACACTGTCAAAAAAATAAAAAATAAAAAAAATCCCATCGTGTATTTTATGCATATACATAAAAGGTTCCAAATGGACAAGCACAGGATACACTCTGACTATTAACCTTTGGGGATGGGATTGTGAACAGTGGAAGGGACTTCACTTCTTTTGCCTTATAGAAGATTTACTGTTTGAATTTTTAAAGTAATGAGCATTACTTTTATAATTTGGGAGAAAGGAAAGAAGAAAGGAAGGAAAGAAGGAGGGAGGAAGGGAGAGAGGAAGAAAAAAGCAACTTGAGAGAGAGAAGGAACAGAAAGAGAAAGAGAGAAAGCAAGCTACCTCCACCCTCCTCCACCCTCTCCCTGAATATGATCCAGAGAATCTCATCTATGTCCCTCATCCTGCAAGAGCAATTGGAGCCCTCATAGGAACAGAGAACAGCAGCTGCTCACTTTCTTTGGTACATTATTCATCATGTATTTATTTTATTTCGATTTGTCAGAGTCAAAAGAGCTCAAAATAAAAATATGCATGATAACTTTTGGCCATTTTAAGTATCAAAACGATAAACAGTATTTAGGGATACTAGAGGCAAGAGGGAGGCTAAAGGAAACGTATAAAAGGAACACGTTGGACAAGAAAGAAACAGCAGTTTTCAGTAAATAGCAACAAATACCAGTGTGCTTAAAAACCCAGGAGTCTGCTACTAAGCTTTTAACAACCTTGCCCCTAGAGACTGGGCCGGAAAAGTAGACATAGAAGCCACTGTCTCCTTGATTCCCTTCTTTCCTCCGGAATGCCCACAGCATTGGCCAGCAGCTGTGGACATGGTTCCTCAAGATCCATCCTCTTAAGACCCACCTCCAAGCTCGACTTCACCAGAAACCCTTCTCTCTCTGTCCTGCCCTTTCGTGACTCTGCTGTTTTGCATCCCCATGGCTATGTGTTTGACTTTCCAGTTATTTTGCACATGTTAACCATGTTATTTTGCACTTGTGATCATGTTGCTTGTGTATTTATTCTATTGATCTGAAAACTCTTTGAGCACAAAGACCTCTGGTGCACCTCTTCACTCCTCTCTGTGTCTAGCTGCTGCCTCATCCACGGAGGGTGTTCTGTGACTTTCCATCCCCTTCCCACTACCTCTCTATCCTCTTCTCCAGTAACATTGCCTAGAAGCCCGGACACCGTGGTTAGCAGATGACCATGCAGGCACGTCTGTCTAATTCTAGCCAAGGGCATGGGGGAAAGGACAGAGCCCAGGGACCTGTGGCCTATTCTCTGAGAGGACGCTGGGCTAATAATAGGAGGGGAGATTAGGCAGGGATTTGACTGCATTGTTATCTCACAGGAATGGCGTTTGAGAGCCTTGCTTCCAAGCTCTTCCAAGAGTCATGCTACCCCCCTCCATCCCTGAATCTCTGTGGAAGCACCCCCTTCATTCTCTTCTCTCCTTCCATCTGCTCTTCTCTGTCAACCCGTCCATCCTGCTCCCCCTCCCCCAGCCCATTCCTCATCCCTTTGCTTTCCACATTCTGGCCTCCATGTGCACCTATTCTCTCTGCTTCTCCTCCACGTCCCACAAGTCCTTCCCATGTATCTCTCCCCGCTCTGGCCTCTTCCAGCTGCTGTCCCTCAACCCCTACCCTTCCCAGAACCCTCCCTGTCTTTACTTTCAGGCATTAAATTTGTTGTCCAGGCTTGTGGCCTTTGTCTCCTCTCCCTTAATACCTTGGGGCCACTCCATGTCTACCCCTCCACTGTCCCTAGGCCTGCGCCTTCTCCCAAAGCTGAGCTGGACAAGCACAGGTAACAGAGGCTGAGGTGGGCTGACAGCCTCCACTTCCCCAGCAAGTAGCAATGAGCCCTGCCAACACCAGGCATTCAAACACCTCTGAGAACAAGACCCGGGACAGGCAGGCCACAGACACCTCCCCACACACAGCCAAGCTATTCTTAGGAACCCAGAATCACAAAGGGCCCTTTGCTTTGTTTCACACCGCCCCCATGGAGCTACTCTTGGCAGCCAAAGCTGTAATCTCAGAGACAAGGGGCCCAGGCATGGGGAGACCAGGCTGGAGCCTGTGCCCCCTGCCCTGGCTTCTTAAAGCCACAAGGCTCTGCCCTTGGGCAAGGTCACCTCCTCCACCATGGACAGACACACAGCTCTGCACCTTTTCTGCAGTCTTGGCCTAGTCACTCCACTGTCTTTGTTCCCACAGCCAGACCTCAGCTCCCCTGCCCCGCTACTATGCAGTATCTCTGCATATCTCTCCCTCTGCCCCTCTCCCAGCCTCCCCACAGAACCCTTTCCTGACTCTTCCTCATTCCCAGCAAACCAACTACTGTCCCATCTTGCTTCCTTCCCACTCCTCCTGCTTAGAATGGTTCAGCTGTTTTAATCTAGTAAACTCCTAGACCTTTGATAAAGGCCCTTCTTTCCTTGCTACAAGTAGGAAAGCTAAACCTCTGCACTGGTCCCTTCAGACATCCAGGAGCCTGACCAGCTCTCAGCCTCCAATCTGATCCACGGACCTAAGAGGCAGTCTGGCACTCGGACTGCTAGCTGCCCTGGAAAAGTTTCCTTGGGGAAAAGCAGCAGCCAGCTCCCCAGGCCCCTCAGTTCCAAATCTGACTTTGTGACTCTCAGACCCAGGGAGGTCACTTACCACCCTCTCCCATGGCCAGAAGGACCTGCATAATGTGTGTATCTGTTGCCTACTTACTCAGTTTCTAATTCTTGTGGTGAACTTTGGGGCATGTGTAGCAAAGGACTGGAATTAAGGTTCTGTACTAAAGTGGAATTAAGGTTCTGCTGGGCTTGCACACCCAGCAAGTGCTGCTGCCGTCTCAAACGCCTGCTACAGCACAGAACATCCCAGAAGGCTCAGCATTCCACCATCCTCCTAGAGCACCAGCAAAAGCCCTGCCCTAAGAGACTAGGAAGCTCTCTTGGGGCTGAGTTGTAGGTAGGGCCCAGTAGAGGCACCTGTACCTTCACACCAGAGACATTGTCTTTCTAAGTAAAGTAAAAATACTGAAACAAAAACAAGCAGAAGACATTGAATTACTGAGCACTACTTATGTTTCCAGATCATTCGCTGGGGCTACTCCCTGCCCTCCAGCCCTACTTTAGTCTTTATACGATGGAACTCAGGAGGCTGAGACCCTTCCCAAGTTAGTCAGTGGGCCCAATGGTGAGAGAGCTCTGCCTTGAGCTCCCTACGTGCATATCTGAAGATGAGGAGGGAGCCAGCTGAGCCTCATGTTTGTAAGCCCACTTTCTGGTGGTGGGCACCCAAACTCCCCAGGCATTCCCAAAGCACCCCCCAGTCTTCCAAAAAGAGAGATGAGAATAACAACCAGAAAGTGCAAAAGAAAATGGTGAACAAAACAAGGGCATCTTTTATTACCCCCTCTTCACATATTCTGGACCGCCCTATCTTAAAAACAAAACAAACTGTGCTACTTGGCCCTCTTCCCTTGAGTTGTTGTCTAATCTCATTTCACTGCCAAACTCCTCAAATGCATGGTGTACATCCACTGCTTCCACTTCCTGTCCCCTCATCTTTTTCCTCATTAACTCCCTGTGGCCTGGCTTTGCCTGTGACACTACACAAGCTGCTTGCTCCAAAATAATCCAAATTCTTTTCTCTGTCTTCCTGACACACAGCCTTTCTTTGGCATCTGACACTGCTGGCCACCTGCTCTTCTTGAAATGCTTCTTTTGGCTTCTAGGAAACTGCCCATTTCTCATGCTCCTTGGCTCTCTTTGAATCTTCTCTTCTCTGCAGGCTTCTCTTCCTTCTCCCATCGCTGTGCTGTGGGTATCTCCCAGGCCTTTTCTCTTCTCTCCAACCTCACAGCTTCTTTCACATCCCCTGAGGTAGTCAGTCTTCTTTTTCCAGTTCTGCCCACTGGTCTCATAGCTCCAGCTTCCTTCAGGAAAGCAAAGCATCTTCCATTGGTTGCCCCACTGTTACCTCCAATTCCCCCAAATGGAGCATTGTCCTTCCTCCTACGTGTCCCTTTTGCCATTATTCCACTCCTTGCCGACATTGTGCAGTCATGCCTCTCCCTTCCTCATTTCTTACGTCCAGGCTGTCAGCAAGGCATTTTATTCCTCCTTTAGAAAGGCCTTCCAGCCTTGCCTTTCCTTTCATGCTGCTGGTCTTGCTCTCCTGCCAACGTTGATGACTACTGTATCCTCCTCTCAGGTCTCCCTGCCTCCAGCCTCTCTTCCACAAAGAACCCAATAATACCCCTGCTAGGCCCATCAAACTCTAGTTTCAAGACATCACAGTGACTGCTATGGTTTAGAACTTTAGTCATTCCTCATTGCTTCCAGGGTATTGTCCATTTTGCTGTCCTGGGAAACAGGGCAGAGTCTGTAGAAAACCCTTTGAGCAAGACAGACCTGGGTCTGAATCCCAGTGCCACGTTTGCTACTTACCTTGAGCAAATATCTTAGCCTCTCTGAACCCCATTGCTCCTCCGTAAAACACAATTTAAGTGACACACAATTGTGAGCATGTGCGAGATCATGCTGCATAAAACACTGTGCACCTGGCACAGGTGGTCACTCAACATGGATATGGCCCTTTCCCCTCTTTGACAATGTGGCCCCACCTTTCTTTCCTTCCACCTGTGTCTCCAGATCCCCTATAGCATAGCCTTACCAGGCATGTGTCCTCCGAGTCCTTATGAACTCACCACACCATTCCCCTTCCATGCCTTCGGTCACTCTGTGATTCTCATTGCCTAGAACATTTCCTGATACTCAGTGCTTCCCAAAGCCCTCCCCTCACTTCAAGCTCCAGTGTCATGTCCCCATCTTGAAAGCTTATTTTATTTTGTTTTGTTTTATTTTATTTTATTTTATTTTATTTTATTTTATTTTGAGACAGAGTCTCACTCTGTCCAGACTGGAGTGCAGTGGCGCGATCTCAGCTCATTGCAACCTCTGATTCCCAGATTCAAATGATTCTCATACTTCAGCGATTCTCACGCCTCCCGAGTAGCTGGGACTACAAGAGGACACCACCATGCCCGGCTAATTTTTGTATTTTTTGTAGAGATGGGGTTTTCACTATGTTGGTCAGGCTAGTCTTGAACTCCCGACCTCAAGTGATCTGCCCGCCTCAGCCTCCCAAAGTGCTTCAATTACAGGTGTGAGCCACCAACTCCTAGCCTGCTCCTATCCAGTGGCCTGACCAATGTCACCACTTGGCCTGGGTCAAATCCTGGTGGACCTCAGGACACATACTGGCTTATCATGAGGGAAGTTCAGTGGGCAGCAGTCAGGCAGCGACGCCTGTCCCAGTTCAGGGTTGGGCTTTGGGCCTGGACTGAGTCTAGGACAGTGTGAGAACCTTGGCCTCCTGCCATGACATTCCCAAGGGCAGCCACAGTCTGGGTAGAACAGACCATAAGACTACAGGATTTCTGGCCCAGACCATCCTTTGAACCAAGTGGACTTAGTGGGGCGGAAGGAGGTGTGGGGACCAAGAACCTATGGCAGGGCAACTGGCCCTCCTGTCTGCAGCCTGGCTTCCTCAATTCTGTGTTCCTAACCTAAGAGCTGCCGTTCAGTGAGGGCCCACAGTGTGTCTGCTCTGTGTAGACTCTTTATTTGTACAATCTCTAATGGCCTGAGTAGCCCTGGAAACAAAATGTGACTATCCCCATGTTATAGATGACAAAACTGGCTCAAAGCGATTCTATGACTGACGTAGACCACACAGCTAGAAAATGGAATCACTGGGTTTCAAAGTGGATTTTTGTGACTGACTCCAAAGCTCACCAGGCTGCTCATCCTGTATGCTTCTGAGGCCTCTGGCCCTCCAGACCGGCCACTCTCCACAAAGTCTCCCTTTTGGTGAATCGTGTCCCTCCAAATACTCCCTGAATGCAAGATCAACCTGCCCTAACTACCCCAAACTGAACTAGGCCAGCCCCAAGCCTGTCCCTGGCCCTCCATCTCTCTCACTGTTCACATCCATCGGAAAGCAGAGACCTGGAGTAGGGAATGGGAGGGGTGCACAAGTACAAAAGGTTTTGAAGCCAGCAGGAAGACAAAAGAATGACAAGAAGGAGCAGCTGTTTGTAAAGGGAAACCTGAGACAGGCAGAAAGCTCAGCTCCCTAATCCTAGGCTCGTGTGGAGCCAGGGCAGGGGCCCCCAAGGTCAGGGATTCTGGGGGCAGGCGGATGGGAGAGTCAGCCTCCACTCCTGGGTGGCTCCCCTCTGCCCTGTGCACAAACAACGAGTACCTCATTCCTCCCCTGTGCCAAGTGACCTGCCTCTTCCTGCCCCGTTTCTTCCTTCCCTTTGGGTACTGGGGCTTCTTTCTGATTCCCCTCTCTCCATGCCGACATCGCTTCTAATTCACCCTGGTGTCTCCCTCCCTCACAATTACTGGGAGTAATTTTAGCAACTTTTCCTCTCAACTACCGCTGGCATGTTCACAGCAAATGGCCCCTGTTTTGGCTTGACACTTGATCGGGGTGGTGACAGAGTGCAGACAAAGCCGGCACAATGCGGGGAGGGGAGGACAGAGGGACAGATCACCTTCCTTTCACTTCAGGCCTTATTTGGTCTACCTTGCTGAAGCGGCCCTCCCTCCAGTCTCTCTTTATTTATAGCATTTTGCTTTGCTCTCCCTTATCTTGCTATCATTTTGTAGCACACTCTGCACAATCCCCACCTACCCCCGGCATGGTGGGGCCCCTGGCCCCTCACCCTCCCCACAAGGAATGTACATGTGTGCAAAGTGTAGGCCTGGATTCCATTTCTACAAAGAGCTGACCAGAGCAGTCTAGAGGAGGGATCTTTCTTTTGGTCATTGTTATGTTCTTATTGACCAGAATAATGCCTGGCACATAATAGGCACTCAATAAATACTTGTTGAACGGAGAAATCTACAAAGCTGCTCAGTCTTCAGACAGCAGCAAGCAGCAGGAAGAGAATCATGATGTAGCCAAGAGCAGGTACTGGAGGGGCTAGGGAGTGAGTGGAGATCTTTAAGGACAGCAAGCCCTCTGATCTGTCTGAGTTGTGAGGCAGAGCCTAGTTAGGGAGGTGAGTTCTATTCTGCAATGACGCGGGGCAGGGGTAGAGAACAGTAACACCCAAACACCAATAGACCAGAGCCTCCCAAACCCGAAGGGAGGGAAACAAAGTGTGATTGATTTCTCAAATGCGGGAAAGACTTCCCAGTCCCCAGCCAAGGAAGGAGGCTGGCCCATGGTGAAGACACTGGCTTTGAAATGGCTCAACTACGTCCCAAGCACCCTTTGTGCATCTTAATTGTCGGCATCTGTGCCTGAGCCCTGGGAAATCAGGGAGGGGTGGCAGTTTGGAGCTTGGAAAGCAGGAAGGTGGGGACGAAAGGAGTTTTTGCCCCTCATCGCCAATCCTTAAGGTTCCTACAGGGAACCTCAGACAAAGCTGTCTTAGGGGTTGTCTTCCAGCTCCAAGCAGCTGTATTATCTATAGCTCCAAGAGAGTCTGTCTCTGTCAATAAGGCTGATTCCTCAGTGCCTGGCAGGGCCTGGAGGGCACTGCCAGAGTCTGTTCTGCCGGGCATGTTAGTAGCAGAGCCTACTGGGATCACCTCAGCAACTGTATACCTTAGCACTGCAGAGCTGCAGTAGTGTCAGTCACAGCCCTTGCAGTTCATGGTGTACCCCCACTTGCCTACACCCCCCTTACAGCTGCTCAGTGTCCTCAGACTGTAGCTTAGTGCCTTGATTACCAAGCAACCCCCACAGAGGCCTCTTCCTGGATTTTCCCTTCCCTGCTATGCCCACCCCACCTTCAAAATGCACCTGCTGCACCCATCCCCCAGGCCTGCCCCTCTCCTTCCAAGCTGACAGCTAATCAGATGGATTAATCCGCATGTGCCGAAGCGCTGTGCTCGGAAGAAGGGGGAGATTTCACACCAAACCCTGCAGTGGTTGCCTAGACACGGAGCCAGTCAAGCTTGCACACCCCGTTGCTAGAAGAGCATGGCATCGGCTGTGTTCTGTGCTCATAGGCTGGGCCCCAGCTCCCTTTCTTCCCCTCGTTTGTGGCTGTTCCTCAGGCCTGCAGAGGGGAAGATTTTTCCTGTCCTGTCGCTCCGCCTCACTTGCCAGAACACTAGTTGCCTCCAGCTCTGGACAAAGGTCATCCCACCTGAGGCTGGGTGGGCCAAACAATAGCTGTCTTAGGGGTCTCCTTCCAGCTCCAAGCAGCTATATTATCTAGAGCTTTGAGAGGGTCTGTCTCTGGGCTCAGGCCTTTAGTACCTGTGGGGCAAAGCCAGGAACGTGAGTCAGGCAAAGGGCTCCAAACTAGGACCATTGCAGCTGGGTCCTGCCCTCTGCGCACAGGTAGTCCCCACACCTTTGGAATCCCAGCCGTCCTTTCCAGGCTACCCTCCGCAGGCCTGGCTCCACTCCCATCTGCTGAGGTTTCCCACCTTGAATCCTGCTGCCCCGATTAGCTGTATAACCTTAAAGAATGCATTGTCCCTCTCCATAAAATGAAGTGCTTGGACGGCTTGCTAAAGGCCTGTCTGGCTCAGAGGCTTGGTGACCTCAACACATCGCCTGCTGGTCCAAGGAAATCAGTGCCTGAGCCAGAGTCCCCATCTCTAAGCTCCGTGGTTATTGTTCTTGCCACCTGGCTAGGAAACGTCCTTCCAGCTGCCCCAGTCTAGCCTCACCCTGGGGTCATGCCCCCAACTCTGTCCTACCCCTCTCTGCTGCTGACACTTAGCCCCTTCCCAGCTTACAGTTGGATACAGGACCTGGGCCAGGAGAGCAGGGAGGACACTGTGGAAATGGGGCCAGGCCAGCAGGGGCCTCAGGGCAGGAGACTGGAGGGGCAGCAGTGTCCAGGGCCAGAAGTGCCCTGCGGGAGAGCCAGGACCCTGGCTGCCTTGGTCTTGGTGGTCGTGGTCAGTTCCCTCTCCTGCCAGCTGTGGAATGTGAGGCCTGGCCTGGGAGATATTTTTGCTGCACTTTGAGCCACCCCGCCCCCTGGAACTCAGACCCTGCACACTCCATGCCATAACAATGACGACCACTTCCAATTGTTTCCTAGCTGGAGCGGGGGGAGGGGAGCACTGTTTGGGAAGGGGGGGAGCCTGGGGGAAATGCTTCTAGTGACAACAGCCCTTTCTAAATCCGGCTAGGGACTGGGTGCAGGTGGGGGTGGGGGTGCCCTGCTGCCCCATATATACAGCCCCTGAGACCAGGTCTGGCTCCACAGCTCTGTCCTGCTCTGTGTCTTTCCCTGCTGCTCTCAGGTAGGAGCGGGAGCTGGAGGCTTTCCTCTGGGATAAGGGGGCTCCAGGCTTAGGAAGGGATTCCTCTAGGAATAGCAAACTTCATGCAGGACTTCATGCAGTGTACCAGGTCCAGTCACTGGGCACACATGTGCTGGTCTAAACATGGGCGTATGTGCCACAGGAGTTCCCAGGGGAAGATAACTGCATCTGAGCAGATGGGACCAATATGCATTACAGGGTGTGGTGTGTGTGTGTGTGTGTGTGTGTGTGTGTACAAGCCTGCATAGTCTGAATGTGAGAGAGGGTATGTACCTCGCTGACACAGAAATATCAAGTGGGAGATGCAGGTGTATGATCATGCCTGTGAATGAGGAGATTCCTTTGCAGGGAGGGAGAAAGGATGGTGGAGAAGGATTCTAGGAAGTGTGTATGCCTTCATGTGATTCTGTGAGGCCTGGAATGTGTAGCTACCCCTGTCCATGCATGCAGAGATGATTGTCTATGCCTCCAGGAGTCATGATTGTTATAGTATGTACCCTCTGCAGAAGGAGCTCACAGGCACGGGGGTGTAGGATGTTCCAGGTCTTTGTGTACTGAAGAACACGCAGTGATGTGAGTCTACTTACGCAGCACACATCCTGAAATGTGCACATTTGCTGTTGAGGCATATGTGGCACCCTGGGGGTGGGGTGCAGACTGAGGTATGGGAAAGAAGCCTGTCTTCGTGTGAGAGGCACGCCCAAGCAGCAGGCCTGAGTTCATCAGAGGGCTTGTGGAGGGTGTTCAGCTACGTGATGGAGGTGTGTCTATGAGAGGAAGCCCACAGTGTCTTCTCTCTGAGAATGTCCACAAAGTCTGACAACAAAATGGGGACAGGATGGAAAAGAACTCTCTTTAGAGTCATCAGACTTGCATTGTAGTCTTGGCTCTCCCACTTATTGTCATGGGCTCTTGGACAGGCAAGCCACTTAACCTCAACTTCCTCATCTGTCAAATGGGGTGAAGACTGAGTAGGAGAATGTGCATTGAAGTGTTTTTAAACTGGAAAGTGCTCAACAAATGTGACCATTAGTTGTCTCTCAGATGGCTCAAAGAAAGGTACCACTAGATGGGTACAGGCAGGGGTGGGACCGTCTCGGAGGAGTGAAGAGGATTAGGGTTCAGGGTGAGTTGACACCAGGCAGCTGTTAGAACTAGTTCTTGAGGAAAAAGGGAAAAGGGTTTGAAAAATAAGAAGGATGGGACCAGCGAAGTTGACCGCCTTTTCCAACTTGCTTTGGAAGAGGGTGGATGCTGAAGGATAGAGCCAGGGAGAAGCACAAAGGTGGGACTGGCCAGGTTGGGCACAGCCTGCCCTGACACAGCCTCTTCCCTCTCTCCAGGTCCCCTGCAGGCCTTGGCCCCCTTCCTCATCTGTAGACACACTTGAATAGCCAGGTAAGAAAAGCTGAAGCTAGAGCACTGAGAATCTAGTGAGACTGGGCATTAGAGCCCCAAAGCCAGACTATGGAACTCTAGTTTCTGCCCTGCGCTGGAGAAATATCTTGGCTATCAGGAGCTCCTTACCTGTGGCCAAGGGGTCCAGGGACAGATGAGGGTCAGAGATGGAAATAGTTAGATTTCTGCTCCTACAAGGAGCTCAGGGTGCTCTTCCTTCCCCTAGGAGAGCTCCAGCTTGAACAATAGTTAGTTGCTCCTTTTACTCTGGCAGGTTTGCTAGGCTGCTCTTCTGGTTAAAGGGTAACCTCAAAGAGGAAGGGACTCACTGGTAACTCTTCTTGACTCTTGAGCATGGTGCTAGGTTTTGGGGCTCCCACTGAAGGGGAGAGCCCAGGGAGGGAAGGGAAGAGTGGGCAGATGGGAGGGCAGCCAGCTTCTGCTCACTCCAGGCACAGCCATGGGAGATTCGGAGATGGCCGCCTTTGGGGCTGCCGCCCCCTACCTGCGCAAGTCAGAGAAGGAGCGGTTAGAAGCCCAGACCAGGCCTTTTGACCTCAAGAAGGATGTCTTCGTGCCTGATGACAAAGAGGAGTTCGTCAAGGCCAAGATTGTGTCTCGAGAGGGTGGCAAAGTCACTGCCGAGACCGAGAATGGCAAGGTGGGTGTCAGACTAATGTGAGAGTCCACCCTGGCCACCTGCACACCTGGGTGGACGCAGAGGGGTACACCCATGCCCCACCCTCACGTAGACCTGAGGATGGCCCCATCCTCCTTCCCTTTGGGGAAGAATCCAGACCCTCCAAGGAGCCCTGTCCTTCCAAATCCCTTCTGTCTTCTCCGTGAGATCCTGGTTCCTTCTCTCTTAAGCACTATTGCCCTGTCACTCACCAACTCCTAACCCTCTTGAGGGAGAAGGGAAAGCCCAGGCTGACAGGAGGGCCTGGATGGGGGCTCTTGCAGACAGTGACAGTGAAGGAGGATCAGGTGATGCAGCAGAACCCACCCAAGTTCGACAAAATCGAGGACATGGCCATGCTGACCTTCCTGCACGAGCCTGCGGTGCTCTACAACCTCAAGGATCGTTACGGCTCCTGGATGATCTATGTGAGTGCTGCACCTGGCCCCACCTCAGAATCCTTGTTCCTGCTCCATCCATGTCTGCCCCAGGAGCCAAGAGTGTCTTCTGTTTGTGTCCAGGCAGGGTTACACTCTAATCTCATCCCAACATCCTTGGTTCAATTCCAACACTCTGGGGACTGGCATTACTCAGATTGAGTGCATGCAGTTTTTCCTTTCTCTTCTTTCTCTCCTGGGATCTTTCTCTAACTCCCAAAATCACCAGCCCTCCCCCTTTGCAACTGGCAAGTCACTGCTACTTTTCTATCCCCAGACCTACTCGGGCCTCTTCTGTGTCACCGTCAACCCCTACAAGTGGCTGCCGGTGTACAATGCCGAGGTGGTAGCTGCCTACCGGGGCAAGAAGAGGAGTGAGGCCCCGCCCCACATCTTCTCCATCTCCGACAATGCCTATCAGTACATGCTGACAGGTGAGAGGCCCCAGAAGGGTCTTCCTGAAGGGAACTGGGAGATGCCAGGAAGGAGAGGGAGAAGGTGAAAGAGGGGAGAAGCCCCACAAGAGCATTCTGTGCAGCTCCTGACCTTTCCTCCCCAACCTCTCCCCACAGACAGAGAAAACCAGTCCATCCTGATCACGTGAGTGTAGCTGCTACCCTGTTCCCTTCCAGAATCTCCCTGATCCCCGCCTCCAGCCCCATCAGGGATCCCAGGCCCCTAGGCATAGACTCAGCCTCTTTCCCCACCACCTCCTGCCCATCTCCTTTTCTTCTGACCCTTACCCTGACCCCTCTCTTTGATCTCCCTATTCCTTTCTGCTTTCCATCCCCTTCATGTTTTTCCTCTCCCACCTCCTTCACCCACTCTCCTCCAACTCATCACTCATTTATCCAGAAGCTCATTATCGCCATGTCTTCATCTCTTCCTTTTCTTTCCCTTCAGAAACATTTCCCATTCTTCCAGCCCCACCCACTTTTCCCAAAACAGCCCAGGCCCATCTCTTCCATTTACTTTGCCCAGCCAAGCACAGGCTCAGCCTGCTCAAACCAGTGCCTTCTGGTGGCATCTTTCCTGGTGCCAGCCCTGACCTCTGTGCATCAGAAGACAGTTGTGGATTTTGGGTGCAGATAACCTGGCAACTTCTTGTCCAGGGCTCCTACTCTCGGGTGGGCCCAGGCATTCTCTCCTGATTTGAGGCTTGTTGGTCTCCAGCAGTATTGTTCACTGCCCAATAAGCCCCTGACTGTCTTCACAGCGGAGAATCCGGAGCAGGGAAGACGGTCAACACCAAGAGGGTCATCCAGTATTTTGCTGTTATTGCAGCCATTGGGGACCGCAGCAAGAAGGACCAGAACACGGGCAAGGTAGGCCTACTGCCTTCCAAGGTCCTGCACTGCAGAAAGGGAGGGGGAAGAGCTCTCACCTGCCTCCTTCTTGACCTCTGCAGGGCACCCTGGAGGACCAGATCATCGAGGCCAACCCTGCTCTGGAGGCCTTTGGCAATGCCAAGACTGTCCGGAACGACAACTCCTCCCGCTTCGTGAGTGGTCCCTGACCTTGGGCTTGGGACTTGGACTGGTGGAGGGATGGTCTCAAATATGAGCCTTTCCCAGACTCATCACCATTCTCTTCCATCTCTCCAGGGGAAATTCATTCGAATCCATTTTGGAGCAACAGGAAAGTTGGCATCTGCAGACATAGAGACCTGTGAGTGCCATGAATCTACTAGGCTCAGCCTAAGCTCACCCTTGCTCTAGACCATCTGGTCTTGACCTCTCTCTCTCTCTCTCCTCCCTCCCTCTGTTTTTCTTCTCTTTAAGTCTATGTCTGTAGGTGTCTGTTTTCAGATCTACATATCTGTCTCTCTCTGAGACTTCCTCTGCATCTTTCTCCATTTCTGTCTCTGCATGGCTAGGTGTCTTTCTCTGGGACTTCTCTCTGAGACTATTTCTCTCCTTCTGGGTCTCTGTCTCCATCTGTCTGTGTGATCTCTTTGTGTCTGTCCAACTAGTCTCTCTGGCTTTTCCCTTCCCTCTGCCTTTTGCTTGCTACGTTTATCATTAATTTTCCTTGTGCCCAAACCCTAACTTTTCTTTCTCTCCTTCTCCCCGCCTGTTCACAGATCTTCTGGAAAAATCCAGAGTTATTTTCCAGCTGAAAGCAGAGAGAGATTATCACATTTTCTACCAAATCCTGTCTAACAAAAAGCCTGAGCTGCTTGGTGAGTCAGAGCCACTGACTGAGACCAACTATCTCCATGGCAACCTGGTCCCGTCTCCTTGTGGCTGGATTCAGCTGGCATGCCCTGGGTTTCATGGCACTGCTGGATTAAGTTCAGTGGGATGTGGGGCCAAGCCAAGCCCTGTCCTGTGCTCCTCCTCAGGCCATGTGTTGTGGTGAGCAGCCTCCATGAGAGCCGGGGGCTTGTGTCCCTCCCTAACCATGTTTTTTCCCCTAGACATGCTGCTGATCACCAACAACCCCTACGATTATGCATTCATCTCCCAAGGAGAGACCACTGTGGCCTCCATTGATGATGCAGAGGAGCTCATGGCCACTGATGTGAGTGTGTGAGGGCCCAGCCAGGGGGTGGGAGGATTGGCAGTGAGGGGCAAACAGGGGTCCAGAAGCAGAGCTAAGATGCTGGCCATTGGTTGTTTAAAGTGGTATGGATCTCCTGAGAGCCAGAATGTGCCCCGTGATCAGGGTGTACTGGGGAACGGATGAGGTAAGACAGGACTGGCCAGTATTTGGTGTTCTATCAAACCAGGAAGGGCTGAAAGTCATGAGACAGAGAGGCACACAGCCAAGAAATAAGCATCACCAAAGGAGCAGGATGAGGAGGGAAAGCCATGCAGATGGCATGGGGCCGGAGGGCCTGTTAGGTGAACAGATGCAGACAGGTACGGAAGGCCAGGCAGGAAGCAAGTGTAGGGCCAGAAAGCATAAGTGGGTAACTCAGAAAACCTGTGGCCACTGACATTGGTGCTGGGACCAGCTGACGTCTGCTCTGCTCTTGCATCTTCCATCCTTTGTTTTGGAGTTCCCTACTGGGTATGGGAGTCTCAGAACCCACAGGGATTAAGGAGACAAGTTTTCTCTACAACTTACAAGGGATCTCACTTACCCATCATACTTCTTTTTGGGGGGTCCACCAATACGGGGCCTCCCTACAGAACGCCTTTGACGTGCTGGGCTTCACTACAGAGGAGAAAAACTCCATGTACAAGTTGACAGGTGCCATCATGCACTTTGGAAACATGAAGTTCAAGCAGAAGCAGCGGGAGGAGCAGGCGGAGCCGGACGGCACTGAAGGTGGGAGGCAGGGATTCTAGGGGGCAGCTGTCAAGTCACGGAGGGCCACGTCTGCTCAGCAGTCATCTGTCTTTTTTTATTTTTTATTTTTATTTTTTTTGAGATGGAGTCTTGCTCTGTTGCCCAGGCTGGAGTGTAGTGGCACGATCTTGGCTCACTGCAATCTCCACATCCTGAATCAAGTGATTCTCCTGCCTCAGCCTCCCGAGTAGTTGGAATTACAGGCATGCACCACCATGCCCAGCTAATTTTTGTATTTTTAGGATAGATAGGGTTTCACCATGTTGGCCAGGCTGGTCTCAAACTCCTGACCTCAAGTGATCTGCCCGCCTTGGCCTCCAAAAGTGCTGAGTTTACAGGCGTGAGCCACCATGCCTGGCCAGCAGTCATCTCTTTACCAACTTTGCTATTTGTCTTTTCCTTTCAGAGGCTGACAAGTCTGCCTACCTCATGGGGCTGAACTCAGCCGATCTGCTTAAGGGGTTGTGCCATCCTCGGGTGAAAGTGGGCAATGAGTACGTCACCAAGGGGCAGAATGTCCAGCAGGTGGGTCCATCTTCAGATGATAATGGGTGGGCAGGGTAGGGAGACTGGCATGATGGAGTGGGAGTTTTCAAGTTCACTCTTCCCAACAACCCTGCTCAATATGGGTCTCTCCTCTACCTTGCAGGTGGCATATGCCACTGGGGCACTGGCCAAGGCAGTGTATGAGAAGATGTTCAACTGGATGGTGACACGCATCAACGCCACCCTGGAGACCAAGCAGCCACGCCAGTACTTCATAGGAGTCCTGGACATCGCTGGCTTCGAGATCTTCGATGTGAGTTGGGACCCCTGGGAGGGGGAGAGCAATCACTCGCTGGCTCCCACATTCAACAGCCATTTGCTGAGAGCCAGCTGTGGACCAGACACAGGAAGGCAGTGGGTACTGTGCGGTGACAGAGGCAGTCATTGTCCTTGTCTTCAGGGGAAGCCCTCCTCCACTGCCCTGATGTGGAGGGGACCAGCCACGCCCTGCTGGGCTCAGGCACAGTGCACGGGCACAGCCCCAATGGCCACTCACACCCACTTCCTGACTGCTCCCACCCCTCATGCCCCCTGCAGTTCAACAGCTTTGAGCAGCTCTGCATCAACTTCACCAACGAGAAGCTGCAGCAGTTCTTCAACCACCACATGTTCGTGCTGGAGCAGGAGGAGTACAAGAAGGAGGGCATTGAGTGGACATTCATTGACTTTGGCATGGACCTGCAGGCCTGCATCGACCTCATCGAGAAGGTGCCTCTTTGGCCTCACCGCCTGAATTCTCCCTGCGCACCCAACATGAACACCATAGACAAAATAGCAGCCCCTCTCCCTTCTGGGGAATATAATCTTGACAATATAAGGGGCTGAAGGATCCTGAGCCCTTGGTTCCAGAGCCTATGTTGTGCTGAGCACCGAGGACAGGGTGGCACCAGGGACAGCTGAGTTCCCAGGGGCTTGAGAGTGGACACATGGAGGATGGGCACCTGCATGATGACCTCCCACACCTGCATGTTTATTGGGCCTGGCTTATGCATCCAAGGATCAGGAAGTGTGAGGATAGTGTGGGAGATCATAAGAGTGCACCTATTTTCAACCCTAGCATCTCAGGAATCTGGGTGGTGGGGTGATATGTACAGTTTTGATAGCAGCCACACTCCCAGACTTTCACAAAGGTCCTTCTGTCATCAGACAAAAATCCTCCACCTTGAACAGGTGCCAGTCAGTAGATAACTGTACTCAGAGCTGAGCCTACTACCTTAACACCCAGCGGGGCACCTCCATGAGCAAGTCCTGATCATAGAGCAGAATCCATGTCCACCTGAGTGAAGGACACTCAGTGATGCTCTCCCCTGCTTCCGCAGCCCATGGGCATCATGTCCATCCTGGAGGAGGAGTGCATGTTCCCCAAGGCCACCGACATGACCTTCAAGGCCAAGCTGTTTGACAACCATCTGGGCAAATCCTCCAACTTCCAGAAGCCACGCAATATCAAGGGGAAGCCTGAAGCCCACTTTTCCCTGATCCACTATGCCGGCACCGTGGACTACAACATCATTGGCTGGCTGCAGAAGAACAAGGACCCTCTCAATGAGACTGTAGTGGGCTTGTATCAGAAGTCCTCCCTCAAGCTGCTCAGCTCCCTGTTTGCCAACTATGCTGGAGCTGATGCGCGTAAGTAGGAACTGAGGCTCCCAGGACAGAGGAGCAGGGATTCTGCCAAGATTCTGAGCTAGGTCACTTGCTACACCCCACTACTTCAATGTCAGGTTGTACCCCAAGGTTTACAGACTCAGTGGGATGGAACTTAGTGAAGAAACTGAGGCAGCCACATTGAAGGCCCTTACCCAAGGGCCAAATGCCAGCAAGGATGTAAAGAAGGGCTGTAATTCTTTACTCACGCCCTCACCTCCCCACACTGAGGCTTCTTTTGTTGACTCTCCTTCCTGCAGCTATTGAGAAGGGCAAAGGCAAGGCCAAAAAAGGCTCGTCCTTTCAGACTGTGTCAGCTCTGCACAGGGTGAGTGGGACCCAGCCCCAGCCAGCTCAACTCCCCATCTGCCAGCTCCACCTAGCCCGGCCCTTCCCTGCCTTGTTCATCCCCTACTCCTCCCGCTCCCTGTCTCCTTGGTGCATTCGTGACCATTTTCACTCCATCTTCTCTTCCTGTCATCTCCTGGCCTCTTCACTTTTTTACTTCCCATCTCACTTCTCTCCTCTTTCCTTCCTGTCTCCCACCCTCTCTCCTTATCTGTGTCTTCCCCCAAGGCCCCTTCATCTCTGTGGCTCCTTGAATTCTCTCCATCTCTCTTTTCCTTCCTTCTTCTCCTCTCTCCTTCCTGCATTTCTTTCTTGCATTTTCTTTACTTTTCTCTCTTGCATTTTTGGCCACAGGAAAATCTGAACAAGCTGATGACAAACTTGCGCTCCACCCATCCCCACTTTGTACGTTGCATCATCCCCAATGAGACAAAGTCTCCAGGTGAGGCCACAAACTCAGGCCAGCCCACTGCTTGGCATACACCACCCTGGGAACAGGACCTCCTAGGGCATCTCCCTACCTACCACCACAGTGGTTTCCAAACCACGTTCTTCTCTCCCAATCCCCCATGAGGCCTCACAGGCTACCTCCCTCTCAGTGCTGCCTTACACTTGGAGTGTATAATGTGGGTGATGTGTAAAGCACTCTGATGGACATTACTTCATCAGTGACCCTACAACCCCTTGGATAGCTGGTTCCAACACAGAATCTTAGTTCAACTTTAAATTTACCTGCAGAACTACTTAATCCCCTAATGAGACATATTCAAATTGTTAATCCATTTTTGGCTGATTAGGAGACAGAGGCTCAGGGACCTGAGTTCAAAAGCTGGCTCTGTTCTTGATCAGCTTAGTGGCCTTGGGCCAGTCCCATAACCCCTCTGGGCTTAATTTACTAATCTAGAAAATGGGATATATCTGTTCTGGCTACCACCTATGATAATAGGTATGAATCATATAAAAAAGGAATGTGAAAGCCTTGTGGTTAAAAATGTGGCTAGAAGAAAATGAAACAAATAAAGGATTATTACTACCTGACTTGCTAAGATTACAAGCTAATCAGTGACAGAGCCAGGATAGGAACCCAGAACTTCAGTTCAGTGTTCTCACAGACTCCTCCCACTTCCCTCCTGCCTCAGGGGTGATGGACAACCCCCTGGTCATGCACCAGCTGCGCTGCAATGGCGTGCTGGAGGGCATCCGCATCTGTAGGAAGGGCTTCCCCAACCGCATCCTCTACGGGGACTTCCGGCAGAGGTGGGTATGAGGGCGCCCCAGAACTCGTAGAATGGGGGAGCCAGGCTGCCCTGGTGGGAATGAGAGTCTGCAGGTGGCCCTGGAATTCTGTGGGCAGAGCAGATCACTGCAGAGCATGGGTGACTCTGGGCACTTCCCTCCTCAGGTATCGCATCCTGAACCCAGCGGCCATCCCTGAGGGACAGTTCATTGACAGCAGGAAGGGGGCAGAGAAGCTGCTCGGCTCCCTGGACATTGACCACAACCAGTACAAGTTTGGCCACACCAAGGTGAGGAAAGGAGACTAGTTAATTAAAGGAAAATATCTCTTGTGCATTGACTCCTCTCCTCATGATGCTTTTCCTTTTATAATCGTCTTAGCGAAATCTCTTACCTGTACGCTACCCCTCTCAGCAGAACATCTAGCACCACTCCCCTCACTCCAGCTCCAGCTGCCATTGACCTCCTCCCTGCAATCCTTTTCTAGGCTGTTACCCTTCCTAAGGTACTCCCCACTGCCTCTTTCCCTTGTACCACTCCCTAGTCATGCCCAACACATACCTTGCCTGCAGGTGTTCTTCAAGGCCGGGCTGCTGGGGCTGCTGGAGGAGATGAGGGACGAGAGGCTGAGCCGCATCATCACGCGTATTCAGGCCCAGTCCCGGGGTGTGCTTTCCAGAATGGAGTACAAGAAGCTGCTGGAACGTAGGTGAGAGATCTCAAGAGGAGGTTTCCGCTTCTCTGAGGCCCAGGCTGGTTCAGGGGCAGTGTCAGGAAAAAGAGCTCAACAGGTCTTCAAACAGAGACCTGCAGGAAGGGCTCACATGAACACATCGCAGTCACAGGGTCAGAGGGCCTCAGGGAGAGCGGGAGGGATGAAGAAAATGGGACATTCCCAAGGTTTCAGGACCTCAGGTAGGAAGGAGGCAAGAGGCTCAGCACTCCTTTCATGGGCCCCTGCAGAGACTCCCTGCTGATAATCCAGTGGAACATTCGAGCCTTCATGGGGGTCAAGAATTGGCCCTGGATGAAGCTCTACTTCAAGATCAAGCCGCTGCTGAAGAGTGCAGAGACAGAGAAGGAGATGGCCACCATGAAGGAGGAGTTCGCACGCCTCAAAGAGGCGCTGGAGAAGTCCGAGGCTCGCCGCAAGGAGCTGGAAGAAAAGATGGTGTCCCTGCTGCAGGAGAAGAATGACCTGCAGCTCCAAGTGCAGGCGGTGAGGCTCCTGGGCTACTGTTGGTTCTTCCACCCTGATCCACCTTCACCTCCCACAATCCTGCACCTCCCTGCACAGGGGCTCACTGTCTTGTTCCTTCAGTCAGAGGACTCTGGGCTCAACACTTCTAAAGACGTCCAAAGAGGTCCCCCAGGAGGAGGAAAGGGCAGAGGGAAAAGAGCTGACTTTGAAAAGCACAGGCTTTCTACTTGGGTTCAACCTAGATTCACAGCTTAATACTTTGTGACCTTGGGCAGACCATGCATCATCTTTGAGCTTCAGTTTCCTCTAGACAGGGAAGAAAGCTGTCCACTTCATTGAGCCATCAGATATAAGCGCTTGGCGTCAGCAAATGCAGTTCCTGCCCTTTGTGGGAGGAGACCAGAGGAAGAGGGCCAGATGAAGACTTCTGGTTCCTTTCCTCTCTGCTCCCCTCCCCATACTTCTGAAGCTCTTGCCAACTGGGGATATCCTAGAGTTCCCGTCCTATTTGAGGGATGTGCCTCTCCTTCCCTCTACCTGCAAGAATGACAACTTTGCCCCCTGAACGGCCTCCCCTCTGTTCCTCGCTCTCAGGAACAAGATAACCTGGCAGATGCTGAGGAGCGCTGTGATCAGCTGATCAAAAACAAGATTCAGCTGGAGGCCAAAGTCAAGGAGATGAATGAGAGGCTGGAGGATGAGGAGGAGATGAATGCTGAGCTCACTGCCAAGAAGCGCAAGCTGGAAGATGAGTGCTCAGAGCTCAAAAGGGACATCGATGATCTGGAGCTGACACTGGCCAAAGTGGAGAAGGAGAAACATGCAACAGAGAACAAGGTAAGGGCAGCTCCCTTTGGCTCCAGCCCAGGTCTCCTCAGGACTCTCAGACCATACTGACCTTGACCCAGGTCAGCCACTCGGCATCCAGAGAGCAGGATGGACCTTGACGTGGAGCTCCCCATAGACGGCACCAAGCTGGTGACCTTTGACCCTAAAGGAGATGGGATTCTTGGTCGGCAGGTGAAAAACCTGACAGAGGAGATGGCTGGGCTGGATGAGATCATTGCCAAGCTGACCAAGGAGAAAAAAGCTCTGCAAGAGGCCCACCAGCAGGCCCTGGATGACCTTCAGGCCGAGGAGGACAAGGTCAACACCCTGACTAAGGCCAAAGTCAAGCTGGAGCAGCAAGTGGATGATGTGAGTAGACTGAGAGTTGTGGGACCTAGATATGCCATGTCCATCTGTGCCCAGAGGGGTGTGTGTGTGCGTGCGTGTGTGTGTTTGAAGGGAGGTGGGGTTAGAGGATGTTAACTTTCCTGATACCTTTCTAGAAAGGAGCTGGGGAATGAAAAGTCAGAGGTGGTGATCAATTTTGAATTATGTATCTAATCTCACTGGTATGATCAATAATAGAGATGAGTTTCCTTATTTAATTTAAGTTCAATCCCAGATATCTCTGCCTTTGACACAAGATTTAGAAGGTCATCTCATAAGAACATGATATATTTCTTTGGAAATTTTGTGAGGCTCTCCAAGAAGAATTTTTGAAATTCCAGTATTTAAGGTAGAATCTGATCGTTGTTCCTTCTGTTGCACATATGTCTGTTGACTCACTTATCACTCTGTATTATAATTATTTAAGCTTCTATCTCAGCCATAAGACTACAGGCTTCTTTTAGACAGAAACTTGGATCTATTCAATTTGGGGACTGCAGTGCTTAGCACAGAGCCCAGTGCCCAGTAGGTGTTTTTAGGATGCTGAAAGAATGAATACTGCGGCCGGACGCAGTGGCTCACGCCTGTAATTCCAGTACTTTGGGAGGCCAAGGCAGGTGGATCATGAGGTCAAGAGATCGAGACCATCTTGGCCAATATGGTGAAACTCCGTCTCTACTAAAAATACAAAAATTAGCTGGATGTGGTGGCACGTGCCTGTAGTTCCAGCTACTCAGGAGGCTGAGGCAGAAGAATCCCTTGAACCAGGGAGGCGGAGGTTGCAGTGAGCCGAGATCACGCCACTGCACTCCAGCCTGGTGACAGAGTGAGACTCCATCTCAAAAAAAAAAGAAAGAAAGAAAGAAAAAAAGAAAGAATACAGCTTTGGGGTTTCATCCCACAATCATTCATTCCTTTATTTATCAAATATTGATTGAGCATCCCTTATATCTAGGCAATCTCACAGTCCCCTAATAACATCTGGTCCACTCTGGGGAAGGTTTCCCAAGTCCTGAACTCAAAGATTTACCAAGTCCTGGGGCAACTGAACAACAGAAGCACCAAGTCAGGATGCTTTGCCTACTGGGCCTGGCTCCTTCTCTCTACCAGCTGGAGGGATCCCTAGAACAAGAGAAGAAGGTGCGCATGGACCTGGAGCGAGCGAAGCGGAAGTTGGAGGGCGACCTGAAGCTGACCCAGGAGAGCATCATGGACCTGGAGAATGACAAGCAGCAGCTGGATGAGCGACTGAAAAAGTACTGTGTTCCCTCCCTGCTGTCCTTCCTCCTCCCCAGCCCATAACAGTACAAGCAGACACAAGACAGCCATCCTCTGAGGCAACAACCTCATGCAGCCTCCACAAGCAGAGTTGCAAACCATGGGAAAAGACCTCCCACACAAGGGCTTTCCTCCCTCAGTCCCGTATATCAGGGTTAGTTAGATGGTCCTCCCTGGCAAAAAGTCCATCATATCCCTTAAGTCCTTTCTTCTTATTAGGCACTCAGTGGGAATGAAAATAACGGCCTTCCCCCTTTATACACATCTCTCTTTGGAGACCAGTTCCTTGACATGGAGGAAGGCTCCACATGAGAGCCTCTTAGGAAAGTCCCTTTGTGGCTTTTCACAGAGAGCCCACAGGGCACCAAGAAATGCCCTCACACTTAAGAAGTCAGAGGATCAGGGCCATTTCTTTGTTTTGCTTAATTTGTGGTTTCAATTCTTAGTGTAAGTTCTTCCAAAATGTATAGACTTTCCAGACTTGGTAAACAGTGAGCTTGCAGAACATATTTGATAATTGAAGGTCTTATGGTGTTTCAGGCTCAGGACTTCGAAAGGCTTTGAGAATCATCATAATCTACATCCTCTTCAAGTTTGGGTTTGCACAGGAATCTTCATACCTTCCCAGGCACAGAATGTGTTGAATAAATGAATAAATACATGACCCTATTTGATTCTCAAAACATCTTTTAAGGATGGTATCTTTAATTTCACTTTACCAAAGAGGAAAATGACTTTCAGAAAGGTTAGCTGAGTTACCCAAAGCAACAGTGACAAAATTAAAGACCATCAGAGCTAAAAGGGACCTTTCAAACAATCTAGTCCAACCCCCTCATTTTACAGATGAGAAAACAAGGACCAAGGATGTGAATGTCCTGTAGAGCCCAGGCCCCATCACCCTGTCTACAGCCCTCCTCCCATTACGTTCTTGTTGGATTTCAATCCTACCGCAGGTGTTACACCTCCAGGGATCCTACATCACCCCCAGAAGCTATTTTTCTAATGAAATCCTACTCTTTAGCTGTTTCATTACCATTTTCAACCACTGGTGGACCTTTCTGAGGCCCCACGAGTCTTCCTTACGTCACCATCCCTCCTTCCCCACAGGAAAGACTTTGAGCTGAACGCTCTCAACGCAAGGATTGAGGATGAACAGGCCCTCGGCAGCCAGCTGCAGAAGAAGCTCAAGGAGCTTCAGGTGAGGTCTGGACACCCTCGCGGGATGCTTAGTCCCTGGGCTGGTTCTGTTTCCCCTGCCCCCTCCTCTAGGGTGTCCTGTTCACAGCATTACAGGTACTGATTATGTGTCCGTGGAGGCAGACACGCAGCTATTACAGTGTCCCCATGGATACATCCAAAAGGGGCCAGGTGATCCACAGCCACCCCAAAAGGTCACAGGCCTGGAGGGCAGAATTCCTGGCTTCCTGTCTCAGCTCTGCCTTAGTTGGGTGACCTTGGGGAGCCCACTCCAGATCTCTGGGTCTCCATGCCCTCCCCTGTTACATGGAGGTTTTTACGGGCTCCTCAACTCTGATGGCATGACTTTCCTTACTCTAGAGCAGAAGTTGTGTTAGGTCTTTAGTTATCTGGTCAGACAAATATGACTTTCTCATTTTCAACTTTTCTTATTTTTTTATGACTAAACTGCTTAAAATATCCCCAGAACACAGGTCTCTGTCCATCTTTAAGAGCAAGTTTCAACCACTTTCCTTCCAATAAAGAGCATGTAGACTGTCAGGCCCTCGCCCAAAGGAAGGCTAACTCCGCTCTTCAAACCATCTTCCCCAAATCCTTTAATTCCCACCTCTCTGCTGGAAGAGCTAAACTGACTTGCTGTTCCAGAGAAGCCGAGAGCCTTTTAGAACCAGGTGGAATCCAGTGGAGGGGTCCAGGCCGTGGATCTGAGCCTTTTGTGTCTGACCCAGGCGCGCATCGAGGAGCTGGAGGAGGAGCTGGAGGCGGAGCGCACCGCCAGGGCTAAGGTGGAGAAGTTGCGCTCAGACCTGTCCCGGGAGCTGGAGGAGATCAGCGAGCGGCTGGAAGAGGCCGGCGGGGCCACGTCCGTGCAGATCGAGATGAACAAGAAGCGCGAAGCCGAGTTCCAGAAGATGCGGCGGGACCTGGAGGAGGCCACGCTGCAGCACGAGGCCACGGCCGCCGCCCTGCGCAAGAAGCACGCCGACAGCGTGGCAGAGCTGGGCGAGCAGATCGACAACCTGCAGCGGGTGAAGCAGAAGCTGGAGAAGGAGAAGAGCGAGTTCAAGCTGGAGCTGGACGACGTCACCTCCAACATGGAGCAGATCATCAAGGCCAAGGCAGGCTCTGCTCAGCCTCCCCTCCTCCAACTTCCTCCTCCCACCTCCACTTTCTGCCCCTTGTGCTCTCTCTTCCTTCATGGTTCATTTTCCCACTTCCCTTCCTCTGCCTGGTTCTCCCATCCCCTCCTTCCTTCCACACCTTCCTCTTCCTTTCTCCTTTAGTTGCACCCCTTACACTCCCTTCATTTGCATCCCCCTCCACCCCCAACATCCATCATATAACTCTCCTTCCCTTCTCAGGCTAACCTGGAGAAGATGTGCAGGACCTTGGAAGACCAGATGAATGAGCATCGGAGCAAGGCGGAGGAGACCCAGCGTTCTGTCAATGACCTCACCAGTCAGCGGGCCAAGCTGCAAACGGAGAATGGTGAGCCTAGAGCAGGGTCTCCATGGATCCTACCACAGTCTGCCCAACCTCCTGAGCCACTCCAGCCTCCCGCACACGCCAATACATGCATACAGAGACACAGAGTCTCTCCAGAGAATGGGGCCTGAGGGTTAGGGGAGGAGGTGGGGATAGGAGTACTGATCTAGAATGGTACTTCCCCAGGTGAGCTGTCCCGGCAGCTGGATGAAAAGGAGGCACTGATCTCCCAGCTGACCCGAGGCAAGCTCACCTACACCCAGCAGCTGGAGGACCTCAAGAGGCAGCTGGAGGAGGAGGTTAAGGTAAGGGCTAGACTCCGGCCACCTGGCCCAAGCAAGGAGCACACTGACTAGCCTTGCATTGACATCACTTCCCTTCCCAGGAATAAGGCTGGCTATAGACCAATTGTTCTCCAAGAATTCTAAAAAGAAATCATAGCCCAAACCCTACCACATGCCATCTACTCCCCAGGCTGAGGCCCTCTGCTTTTACTGCATCCCTGGGCGGGAGGCAAGGTGTGAGAAGGAGAGGAAATGAACTAGGGAGGCATGAGATGGCTTTGCCTAGGCACAGCAAGGGGATGTAAGGACTGCACAAATGGGTCCTGGGATTCGCAGGGCAACCTGCAACCTGGAGAAAGAAATTAAACTGGAGCCTATTCCTGGCACTTTGGTGGTCTCATGAAAAAGGAGAAAGAATATGAGTTTTAAAAAACACCAGGGTTCAATACTAACCTGCCTCTTACAGCTCAGTGATCTTGGGGAAGTCCCCCAACCTTTCTGAGCCTGTTTCCCTCTCCCCAACCAGGTAAAATGGCAGCGGTGATGACCATGTCTGGTGTGGGGAGAAGCTCAGGGCCAATGGCCACGAAGCTTTTCTTAAATAGTTCACTGCCATATTGGCATTATTTGTTATTAGCAAACAGTAAACAATGCTAGGTCCACCAGGGGTTTGGACATAGATGAGGTCAAGGGACGATGTTGACATTGGGGTGAGGAGAAGGGCAAGGGTGGGGTTGCTTTATGGAGAAAGCTGAGCCCACCTCCTGGTGCCCACCCCTCCCCAGGCGAAGAACGCCCTGGCCCACGCACTGCAGTCAGCCCGGCATGACTGTGACCTGCTGCGGGAGCAGTATGAGGAGGAGACGGAGGCCAAGGCTGAGCTGCAGCGCGTCCTGTCCAAGGCCAACTCGGAGGTGGCCCAGTGGAGGACCAAGTATGAGACGGATGCCATTCAGCGGACTGAGGAGCTTGAGGAGGCCAAGTGAGTTCCGAGCAGCCTGACTTCTGGCTGAGGCCCCGTTGCAGGCAGGACTTGGCCCAGCCCCAGCCTCAGCAGATCCCACACAGGAGATGCTTAGCTAGTGTTTGACAACATAGGAGGACTCTGTTCCGGCCCCACCTCCTTCTCCTCTCAGGGAAGCTTTTTGCTCGAATTATGTTTCTGATCCGAATATAAGACGAACAAAAGGTTTGTCTGAGGGCAGAGTGCTTCCATCTGGGGCAGGGCACTGTGGCAGGGAAAGGCAGTGGGGAGGGCTGAGGAAACCCATACTTCCTCCATGTCCACAGCCCAGAGGCTGGCCCAGGGTCAAAGGGTGCCTTGGTCTCCACACCCTGCTGGGATCCTCTGCCTGCCATTCTCAGCCCCTGGGACCTATCCTCAGGCTTCTCCAGCTATACTTCTGAGTTTTCAAGGATTGCCTTCTGGAAGGCTCATATTGTTTCTTCTTGTCCCCTCCACACCCTCCATCCTCCCCACCCTCTCCCACCTTCCCCTGGGCAGGAAGAAGCTGGCCCAGCGGCTGCAGGATGCCGAGGAGGCCGTGGAGGCTGTTAATGCCAAGTGCTCCTCGCTGGAGAAGACGAAGCACCGGCTACAGAATGAGATTGAGGACCTGATGGTGGACGTGGAGCGCTCCAATGCTGCTGCTGCAGCCCTGGACAAGAAGCAGAGGAACTTCGACAAGGTGGGCCCCGGGTGAGGGCTGCAGCCAGCACGCAGGGCAAGGGGGCGTGAGGGGTTCAGGGCGAGGCCAGAGCCGTCCCCTTTGAAGGCAGGGGAGGAGGGCTGAGCCCAGGCAGGTCCTGAGACAGACCCTGGACATGGGGCTGAGGCTGGGGGGCTGAAGAGTGAGCCTTGTCCCCGGGCAGATCCTGGCCGAGTGGAAGCAGAAGTATGAGGAGTCGCAGTCGGAGCTGGAGTCCTCACAGAAGGAGGCTCGCTCCCTCAGCACAGAGCTCTTCAAGCTCAAGAACGCCTATGAGGAGTCCCTGGAGCATCTGGAGACCTTCAAGCGGGAGAACAAGAACCTTCAGGGTGTGCTGGGGGCCCGAGAGGCTGGGGAGGGGCTGCACTGGCAGTGTCCCCATATGGTACCACCCAGGGGCTCCAGGAGGGGTCTGGGTAAAGAGGCATGTCCCTCCAACTCCACTGGACCTCAGCAGCCCTCAACCAAGTTACCGTGTTCCCCACACAGAGGAGATCTCCGACTTGACTGAGCAGTTAGGTTCCAGCGGAAAGACCATCCATGAGCTGGAGAAGGTTCGAAAGCAGCTGGAGGCCGAGAAGCTGGAGCTGCAGTCAGCCCTGGAGGAGGCCGAGGTGTGTGTGTGTGCAGGGCATGGGGTGCAGGGAGCTGAGCTTCAGGCTTTTGGTCCCTGTTCTCATCCCCCGCTTTGTCTGCTTTGTTCACTGTCCCATCCCCAGAGCCTAGGACAGAGCCTGGCACATAGTAGGCACTCAATGATTTGTGGAGTAAATGAATGAGCAGTCACTGAACTCCCTTCATATAAACATTTTACCCATTGCATCTTAGCCGAGTTTCCCATTTCCACACACCTCCCGGTTCCCACCTCTGCCTGCCTGTTTTCTTTTATACTCTATACCTGATTGCCTCTGTTTCCTTGGCAACACCTTTCTCTTCATTTTCCTCCTTGTGTTCATAGCTAGCTCTCCCCTGTGAGGGCCTGAATCACCTTTCCTTAGGTTTATTTTTATTTTCTCTTAGATTCTCTTTTCCTCCACCTCCTGCATCTTTGACTGAACCACTTACACCACTCTTGAACTCACTTTGTATCCATGATTAGTGAACAGATCCCCACCCTGCCCTGTGCCCTGACTGTCTGCCTGCATCCCCTCCCCCACCCCTTCCCAGGCCTCCCTGGAGCACGAGGAGGGCAAGATCCTCCGGGCCCAGCTAGAGTTCAACCAGATCAAGGCAGAGATTGAGCGGAAGCTGGCAGAGAAGGACGAGGAGATGGAACAGGCCAAGCGCAACCACTTGCGGGTGGTGGACTCGCTGCAGACCTCCCTGGATGCAGAGACACGCAGCCGCAACGAGGCCCTGAGGGTGAAGAAGAAGATGGAAGGAGACCTCAATGAGATGGAGATCCAGCTCAGCCATGCCAACCGCATGGCCGCTGAGGCCCAGAAGCAAGTCAAGAGCTTGCAGAGCTTGCTGAAGGTACACAGGGGGAGGAGGTCCCCTCACCCGGAGGAGACTGGCCTCCACGTGGCCTGAAGAAGCAGTGGTGTCTCAACACAGGCACCAGATTCCTCCTGACCCTGGGTCACTGCAGGGACCTCTGACAGGTGCCCTCAGTGAAGGGCACCGAGGCTGGCTCCCCACTCATGCCCACTCTCCTGATCCTCAGGACACCCAGATTCAGCTGGACGACGCGGTCCGCGCCAACGACGACCTGAAGGAGAACATCGCCATTGTGGAGCGGCGCAACAACCTGCTGCAGGCTGAGCTGGAGGAGCTGCGTGCCGTGGTGGAGCAGACAGAGCGGTCTCGGAAGCTGGCAGAGCAGGAGCTGATTGAGACCAGCGAGCGGGTGCAGCTGCTGCATTCCCAGGTGAGTGGCTCCCCTGCTCATTCCTGAAGGGAGTACAGGCTGGGACTCAGCAAGCAGAGAGCTACACATAGATGCTCAATGCTTTTCATGCTCTGCCCACCCCTCCCCCAACCCAGAACACCAGCCTCATCAATCAGAAGAAGAAGATGGATGCTGACCTGTCCCAACTGCAGACTGAAGTGGAGGAGGCAGTGCAGGAGTGCAGGAATGCTGAGGAGAAAGCCAAGAAGGCCATCACAGATGTGAGTGCCCCCCTCCACCCACCCGATCCAGATGTGTCTCTCCGTGGGCTGGGGCGTGAGTGTGTGAGGACTTGGCCAGACCATGTGCCACCTCTCTGCTGCACACAGGCCGCCATGATGGCAGAGGAGCTGAAGAAGGAGCAGGACACCAGCGCCCACCTGGAGCGCATGAAGAAGAACATGGAGCAGACCATTAAGGACCTGCAGCACCGGCTGGACGAGGCCGAGCAGATCGCCCTCAAGGGCGGCAAGAAGCAGCTGCAGAAGCTGGAAGCGCGGGTGCGGGAGCTGGAGAATGAGCTGGAGGCAGAGCAGAAACGCAATGCGGAGTCTGTGAAGGGCATGAGGAAGAGCGAGCGGCGCATCAAGGAGCTCACCTACCAGGTGCGGCGGGCGGTGACTCCAGGCAGAGCCCTGGCACCATGACCACGGTGACAGCCAGCTAAGGAGAATGAAGAGTTTGCTCTTAGCCTCTTCCAGGGCGAGGGTGGGAATGCAGCCCCCATTTCACTTTGCCTAGCCCTGCCCCACCCTGAATGTCCCCTAGCTCAGAGGTCAGTCTCTGAGCCTCCTGGCCTGAGCTCCATCTCAACACCCACCCTCAGCCCATCCCCAGGAGACACACACAGAATTCCAGACAAAGCTCACCTAGCACAGCTCACCAGCGTCACCAACAGACACCAAAAACACACCAATCCCATTCAAACAAGCATCAAAACTTTTCCATTACCCAGGGCATGTGGACTCTAGCTTTCCGAGATGTTTTCTAGAATCAGACTCTGAATTAGAATTTGTTTCTTTTCCAATCCAGGATGTCACCATCCCTCTAAGCACACTTTGTCCTTAACCTAGATTAAGTCAGTGTCATCTGCATTGCAGCCCAGGAAATTCCATCACACTCATAGCCCCAAAGTCACTCCCAGCACATGCTGAGGTCCAGAGCAGGGGAATTTATCCTCCATGGGGTCCCCGGACCCTGAAAAACCTGCTCCCTGGAGCACTGCACACACACAATTTTGTGCATAGTTTCAGGAGTCCCACTAGTTCTTTGGACTTCTTCCTGGTACAGATCATTTAAAATATTTACACATATCAGGTAAGAAATTATAAGGAGAATTCAAGTGTTCAGTGAGGATCAGAAAGTAGAATTGGGTCAGGATGTCAGATGAAGCAGGGCAGGGCAGAGGGGATGCTACCTTCTATGACTGTGCCATCTTCACCCCCTGCCTATCCTCTGGCCCCCAGACGGAGGAGGACAGGAAAAACCTGCTGCGGCTGCAGGACCTGGTGGACAAGCTGCAGTTAAAGGTCAAGGCCTACAAGCGCCAGGCCGAGGAGGCGGTGAGTGACCCTGATGGGGACTAGGTCCAGGGGAGGCATAGGAGAGCTCGTCCCCCAAGCCAGAGGTCAGAGAACCCAGGCCCCCTCTCACCTCATGCTCCCACCTCCTGCAGGAGGAACAAGCCAACACCAACCTGTCCAAGTTCCGCAAGGTGCAGCACGAGCTGGATGAGGCGGAGGAGCGGGCGGACATTGCCGAGTCCCAGGTCAACAAGCTGAGGGCCAAGAGCCGCGACATTGGCACCAAGGTGGGTCCCTCCTCTGGGCTTTGCTAGTCACCCCTACAGCAGGCATACCCAGACACAGCACCCTCAAACCAGGGATACTTCCTTTTCATTTATTCCACACAATTGAACCACACAACCCTAGAGGTCAAGGTAATTGGTAATTCAGTCCTGTGTGATTTCTAAGATTCTCCCAGCTCTAACTTTTTTTTTTTTTTTTTTTTTTGAGACCGTGTCTCACTCTGCCGCCCAGGCTGGAGGGCAGTGGCACAATCTCAGCTCACTGCAACCTCTGCCTCCCAGGTTCTCCTGCTGCGGCCTCCCAAGTAGCTGGGATTATAGGCATGTGCTACCATGTCTAGCTAATTTTTGTATTTTATTAGAGATGCAGTTTCACCATGTTGGCCAGGCTGTTCTTGAACTCCTAACCTTGTGATCCACCTGCCTCAACCTCCCAAAGTACTGGGATTACAGATGTGAGCCACCACTCCCAGCTCAGCTCTAAGTTTCAGTGGCTCTGGGAATTTCAGCCCTAGGGTAGTCTGCCATCCTAGAAGACCCTAATTTATATACAACCAGTATATCCCAATTTTCCCCCAACTGCTAGTTTCCAGTTCCCTCCCACCTAATTTTGTCCTACAATCTTGTAACTCAAACCTAAAATGAACATCCCAGAGAACCCCCTTGTTCTCGCCCAGGCAACTTCCCTCTGGCCAACCCCAGAACCCTACCCTGCAGAACTTGCCCCCTGCACATCGATCTCTAGAAACACATCTGCTGCTGCTACAGGGGCTTCCACCTGCCCACACAGCAGGCCTCCACCATCAGACCCCTTTCACGTTTCTTTCCATTGCCCCGTCCCTGCCCAATACCATCTCTCCAAGGACTGATTGGATGTTGTTTCCTTTCAAAAGGGCTTGAATGAGGAGTAGCTTTGCCACATCTTGATCTGCTCAGCCCTGGGGGTGCCAGCGAAGCCCCATCCTGGAACCTGTGTAATAGCTCCTTGGGAGGAAGCAGAATAAAGCAATTTTCCTTGAAGCCAAGATCCTGACTCCAGACTCTTCTTCACTGCCCTGGGGACCCGGGGGTGGGGTCTGGACTAGGGGAGGTGGAAATGCAGGGGAGAGGGGGAAAATTCAAAGGCCTGGCCTAGGAGGGCTTCCTGGAGCAGCACTGAAACCCCCTTTCACCTCCTCCAAACCAGCCAAATGCAGCAGAGGTGACACCTCTCCTCCCAGCCTTCTCTCCGGTCCAGCTGGGATTTAAAGATTTAGGGAGACCCCTAAAGTTCACCTAGAGCGCCCTGAGCCCATCTACTGTGGACCTGCACCCCAGCTTCCATCAACCTTGCCCCCAACCCACCACCATGGATAACGCCCGGGGCTGGGCAAGGGGCGGCAGTTCAGGGTGTGGGTGCTGGCCAGTGCCCTTTCTGAGCCCGCAGAAGTGTGAACCACTGGGCCAGGTGAGGCAATGGTTGCCTAAATGCCAGTCCCAGGCGAGTCTCTGAGAGTACACAAGGACTCACAGCTGTAGCCCACATCCCCTTACAAATAGAGCCACCACCCTCTCCAGCCACCTCCAGAGGCCAGCGCACCCCCTCCCCACCACAGCTGGTAGAAACACACTCTCAGCCCACCTGCAGTCCTCCTCAGCTCCTCCCGGGGCCGAGCCCCCTTGGCCCAGGGTGCTCCCTTCTTCCCACTCATTTCTTCCCATTGTAATTCCCATTACCAAGCCCTTTGTCCTCTGGGCTTGCGGGAAGATGGGGTTCTCTCGGCCCATTTATGGCAAGTGTTCTTGAGAGCAGGCAGACAGATGAGGGACTGGGGAAGGTTATGTGTGAGCAGGACTCCAGGAAGAGGGAGGGAAGGGATGGCTCCCCAGAAGGTCGGGAGGTGGAGGAAGGAGTAAGTCTCCTCCAACTAAACAAGTTCAGCCCCTTTGGAGTTCCTGCCACAGCTGGGTTGCTTAGGTGGGCCTGGGACTGTGGTCCACAGAGGGCAGGGGCTTGGGAGGCACTGGGGCTGTCGGCCCCACTGGGAACCTGGGAAGCCATGGTTCAGCCCTGGACTGGATCTCCCCCAACCCACCAACTCAGTGCCCACTCCTGCTCTGTACCCGGCTCTGAACTCTGAGCTCTGACTGTGGCAGTCAGGGCAAGGGCCCTATGCTGGAGAAGGAGAAACCAGTACTGGACAATAGCAGGCGACAGCAGAGGAGAAAAAGGGGGTAGGGAGGGGACAAGGAAAGATCTGAGGGGGTGGCAGTGGACAAAGAGATTGAGCAACCAGGGGACAAGGTAGCCAGAGGAAACAGAGACAAGGATAAAAGATACAGGAAATGAGGAAGCTCCAGAAAGATCCACAGGCGCCACCACCTTTCTCCTCCTAGCCGCCTCCATTCTGCCTCCCTAGGCCAACCCAGACACAGCACCCTCAAACCAGGATGCTTCCTTTTCATTTAGCCCGCTCAATTGAACCACACAGCCCCAGAGGCCAAAGTAATTCAGTTCTCTGTGACTTCCAGGATTCTTTTCCAGCTCTAATTTTTTTTTTTTTTTTTTTTTGAGACGGAGACTCACTCTGCCGCTCAGGCTGGAGTGTAGTGGCACGACCTCGACTTGGACCGAGATACCTAGGGCCATTCCTCTGGCTAGGAACAGACTTCAACAGCAATGAAGAGACAACTAGAAACAAAGGAGAGGACCCTTGAAAAGGGAGCTATGCAGAGAGACCCAGGGCACCTAAGCAACCAGAGCAAGAGAGACTGCAAAAGATACGGATCCTTCGAGAATGGCCAGGGGCTGGACGCAGGCCGCAGGGTTGAGAGAGGACTGAGAGCCAAGCCAGGGAGAAGGAGGGGTGCTGAGGGGGATGGGGAGAGAGGAAAGGAGAGGGAGCCTTGGAGGGAGAAGCTTGAAGAGCTGAGGGCATTGATCCCGAGTAAAAGAAAGAATCCTGGGTCACTTGCAAATGCAAGGAGAGTCAGGAAGGTGCAAGGAGATTGGAGAGAGGAGGAGGAAGAGCCTGGAGCAAGATGTGGAGGCCCAGAGCGAGAGACACCAGCTTGGAGAAGGCAGAGCCTCATGTTAGACCCTGAGCTGGGCAGAGATAGGGGTCAGGGAGAATCGGAGGCAGGCCCCACTCTGAGATGGGGAAGCAGGCAGAGGGAATGAAGGTGAGACATAGAGACAGATGCAATGGGGAGCCAGGCAGAAGAGAGGCAACCTGTGCCAGGGAGGCCAGCCCTGCCTCCTTGGCACCCTCACGTGTGGCCAAAGCCTCCATCCCCGTCCTCATACGCCAGGACTCCCAGCAGAATGAGGAGCTGTTTCATGGCAGCTGAGGGAGGACAGAGAGCAGTATGTGAGAGCCAGGGAGAGAAGCAGCCTGGGGAAGGGAGGGGACAGTACAGCAGAGCAGACAGGGGCACGGCCTGGGGCTGAGTGAACACCTTCCTTCCTCCTCCTTCCATAGAGCGGGGGACTAACCCCCCCTATCTCCACTACCCGCTGCCCTGCCACCACCACCTATACCAAGTGAGGCCTGCTCAGAGCACAGGGTTCCCTGAGGACAAAGCCTGGTCTTTGTCACCTGGACCCGACCCAGACTGACCTGGTGTTCTCAGCTCCTTATCATGTCCCCAGAGCTATGGGAACCAAGCAGTGACGCACTGGGCCATGGGCTAACCCCCTGGCTCGAATTCTGGGGCCTCGAGTAACCTAGAGCTGGGGACAGGTGGCCTGCATCCCCTGGGGGTAATGATTTGGCATAAGCACCTGCAGGAGATGGGGATGTGGGGTCAACTCAGGTCCCTCCAAGGACACTGAGAAAAGGTCCAAATGCCCTGGGGAGAGAGGTGTGTTCCTGAGCCCAGGAACGGGGCAGCTGCGTCCTACGGAGCTTGGGGAGAGGCCACATCTCAATGGAAAGTGCTCCTGCCCAGAGAAGCTGACCCCTGTCTCCCTACCCACCTCCACACCCTAGAGCTATATTGAGAGGTGACAGTAAACCGGTGGGAGGGGGGCTGGGAGAGTGTTCCTGGGTGTGAGGGTGGGGGGAAAGCCAGAGCAGGGGAGTCTGGCTTTGTTTCCTGAACACAATGTCCACTCTTAGTCATAACAGGAACAGCCTGCTGAAGACCTGACACCTACAGCCTCTGAGAGGTGGCAGCATTGGAGGATGGGGAGCAAAGCCTTGAGGACTTGGGGTGCTTGAGGACACCCACAAAGAAGGGCATGTGAGTATTAGCCCTGGAGGGCTTGGAAGGGGGCATCAAAGTTCTGCCTGGGGAGGGGGCAGGCAACAGAGCCCCACCCCCATGGAATGTGGAGCCTGGGGACTAGCTGGTGTAAATCCCCAGGCCTGCCAGGCACCTGCACCCTCTGGCAGCCCGGAGAGGCAGAAGGGGGCAGCCCCCCACCCACCCCCCTCCTCCCTCAGGCCCTGGGATTAACACCATCTGCTTCTGCCCACCCCACCCCAGGAGCAGAGAGTGGCAGGGGAGGGCAAAAGCCTATGTGTGCAAATGTGGACGTGCAAATGTGTGCATCCGTGTACACAAAAGAAAGTAGAAAAGAAATCTGCAAGCTTGAGTGGGTAAGTGTGAAAAATCTGCATGTGTGGCTGAAGATGGGCACAGACACGGTCACGTCTACATGTGAGAGAGCTGAACTGGGGCTCTGTGTGAAAATCTGCCTGAGGCGGCAGGAGAATCCCTTCCATTGTTTGAGCAGGTTGGATGATGGCTACTTTATCAGGGGCATCAGGGAAGGGGTGGGGACTCCAGATGTGTCCCCAAACCAGGGTGGCCTCAAGACCTCGGGAGGACACTTGTCTGGAGACTTGGGGAATAGAAGGAGACCAGGCATGGCACTTGTGCAGACTGAGGCCAGGACAGAAGTTCCTGACGAAAGAAAACTGAGCCATGGAAGTGGACAGCAGATCCCTTCCCTGGGCACCATACTCCAGCTTTTAGTCCCTAGCACTGGGGACTCCGGTTCCAAGAGCAGGAAGATGCTCCCAGCCTGGGGCTGTGTGAGGGCAGGTCAGAGTGGGAAGGAGAGGCTGGGGAACAGGGGAGGAAAGCCCATGGTTGGGAGGCAGAGGACAGGCATTTGGCCTGCAGGAGAAGGTGACCCTCACCCATGTGTTCAATTCACCCTTCAGGTTAAAAATAACTGAGGTAAGGGCCATGGTGGGGTGGGAGAGGCGGTGCGAGAAGGTCCTGTCTTCCCACTATCTGCTCATCAGCCCTTTGGAGGGGAGGAATGTGCCCAAGGACTAAAAAAAGGCCATGGAGCCAGAGAGGCTGAGGCAGCAGACCTTTCATGGGCAAATCTGGGGGCCCTGCTGTCCTCCTGTCACCTCCAGAGCCAAAGGATCAAAGGAGGAGGAGCCAGGAGGGAAGAGTGGTGGGAGGGAGGGTCCCTCCGGAAGGACTCCAAATTTAGACAGGGGGTGGGGGAAATGAGATATAAAGGAACTGGAGCTTTGAGGACAGACAGAGACTCCTCCAGCCCAGGTAAGAGGAGGTTTGGGGTGGGATGCCCTGTATCCTGTCCATAGATCCCCCACCGTGAGGGACCTCCTTCACCAGGAGTGGGGTGCAGATCAGTTGGAGGCCTAAGGGCTCTGTTAAAACTGCCTATCTCCAGGCCCAGGGAAGTTCCCCCTGACACAAGGGGGTTCCACAGGAAACCCAGAAACCTCTTTTCTTCTCTGACTCTCCATTTCTTTCTCTGCATCATTCTGTGTCTCCTACATGTTGTTCCCATCTTTCCATCTTCCTTCCTCCTTTGGATGGCTTCCTTCCCTTGATCCTGGTTTTATTTTGCCTCTTGGTCTTCATCGACACTTGTCACAATCAAGCTTCTTTGTCTCTCTCCCTTGCCCTTCCTTCTTGGCATGTTCTCACATCCCTGCCTCTCTGCTTCCAACCCTGTTTCCACATCCGGTCCCTCACACTAGTACTGACTCGGTGCCCTTTCTTTTCTGCCTCTGCGTCTTTCTTTTTCTGACTCCCTGGTCTGTCCTGCCTGTTTGTGCTCTGGGGCTGCCTCCATCCCCGGTTGGCCTGCCTCTGTTGTTCTTCAGTCTCCTCATCTGTTCTTTCTGCCCGGCTCTACCTCTGTGGTTCCTCGCTCCACCCACGGTTCAGATTCTTCAGGATTCTCCGTGAAGGGATAACCAGGTGAGAACTTCCCCCATTTTCTCTGCAGAGAGCAGGGCACGCTTCTCCTGAGAGCCAGATTGCTGCACCAGGGTTCTGCTGTCCCAAGCACTCAGCGTCACCCCTCAGCAAACTCCAGCCAATGCCACCCCAGGCAAACCCCTTACAGAGATTGTCCTTCAGCGTCACCTCAGAGAGCAAGAGAAGCAGAGCCCTGAGTCGGGGAGGGTGCAACAGCAGGTGCCTCTCCCAGGGTGGAGGAGAGGAGCAGGTGCAGGGAGGGGGGCTGCAGAGGACAAAGTCACTCGCTGGAGCCTGGGCCCCCTCAGGAGTAACACAGCCCTCCTGTCTCTGACCCAGAGGAGCGCCAAGATGACTGATGCCCAGATGGCTGACTTTGGGGCAGCGGCCCAGTACCTCCGCAAGTCAGAGAAGGAGCGTCTAGAGGCCCAGACCCGGCCCTTTGACATTCGCACTGAGTGTTTCGTGCCGGACGACAAGGAAGAGTTTGTCAAAGCCAAGATTGTGTCCCGGGAAGGGGGCAAGGTCACTGCTGAAACCGAGAATGGGAAGGTGAGTGGGGCATGGCGCCAGGGCGGAAGGGAAGGAGGTCTGGGGAAGAAGATGCAGAGGTAGAGCCACTTGCAGTGGGAACTGAGAGGGCTGGAGAAAAACCAAGGCCAGTGGGGATGCCAGGACATGCTCCTTTGAGGAGCCCAGAATCCCTCTCAAATTGACCTAAGCAGGTGCAACAGGTGCCACCCAGGGCCATGTGCCCCTTGCCAGAGAGGATGCTGAGGGAGAATGACCTCAGTGTTTGTCTCAGAGGGGTCTTGTACATAAAGAGGGCACAAACACAGCATTAAATGATGCCCCCTTGTTGCACTTGTATCCCTCTTCCCTGTGCCTCAGTTTCCTCTGTGGGTCCACTTTCTCAAATTCTGTTCAACCAAATCAAGAGTAAATTCTTAGACCCAGATGAACACAAAGATCAGAAACTTTTGAGCTAAGCACTCCATCCTTGACTGGCACTCAGAAGCTGCTGGTCCCTGGTTTGCTCATGCCAGCCAAGAGAATCACCCCTGGTTACCAGCTGTGGCTCAGGGCTGTGTGTCTCATGAACTTGTTGACTGAATGTTACAACCCATTAAAGTGTAGAATAACAGGCCACAATCCCCTGGGGCTTTTGACTCTGATCCCAGCTCTGCCATCCGCTAGTCGCTGTGCAGGCAAATCATTTAGTCATTTAGAGCCACGGATTTCTCCACTATAAAAAACACTGGAATACCTATTGGCAGGATCTAGTGACATCAGAGCATGGCAAACTGCTGCCAATCAAACCACACCAACAGTGATGGATGGGGAGTGTGGAGTAGATGGGTGAACTGCTTTTCCAGCAGGGGTGAAGGTTTGCCCTGAGCAACAGATACTCTAGAGCACTGCCCATGGGAGACAGCCTTGGGGTCAGCATAAGGTGTGCACACATCTGAGAGCTGCCAGTCTCCAGGTTTGCCCCAAGATCCTTGGAACATAGGGACTGAAGAGTGATGGTCATGGGCACAGGGTGTCCCCAGGATGGTCTGGGCATCTGGCAAGAGACAGGTATCCTAGGACAGTCTCAGGATGGGAGATACAGTGGGAAGAGACATTATCTGGGGAAAGTGTCCCAGGGGACATAGAGGGTAGGGGCTGGGGCACTGGTCAGAGCAAGGGGAGCAAGGCTAAGTCATGGCCTGTGTCCTGGGAGGAGGTCAGTGGGCAATGCCGGCAAGGGTCCCAGAGGGAGTGTGGTCACCCATCCTCCTGCCTACGTGCCCCCTCCAGACGGTGACTGTGAAGGAGGACCAGGTGTTGCAGCAGAACCCACCCAAGTTCGACAAGATCGAGGACATGGCCATGCTGACCTTCCTGCACGAGCCCGCGGTGCTTTTCAACCTCAAGGAGCGCTACGCGGCCTGGATGATATATGTGAGTGGCTCCTGCACACTGCAGAGACTTTCCTGCCCTGCATGGAGGCCAAAATAAGCCAGGGAGGCTATCCCAAGGAAAGGGGGAGGACTCTCCCAAGGGACCCAAGTCCCCTTCCCCACTCCACCCCTAGTGAGTCACAGGAGGAGTAGAGCCAGCTGAAGTGAACAGGGACTTGCCTGGCTGCCACCACCACCTGTCCCAGGTTCTCCCTACCAACCTCATGACCAGCCTTGTCTCCTGCTCCAGACCTACTCGGGCCTCTTCTGTGTCACCGTCAACCCCTACAAGTGGCTGCCGGTGTACAATGCTGAGGTGGTGGCCGCCTACCGGGGCAAGAAGAGGAGTGAGGCCCCGCCCCACATCTTCTCCATCTCCGACAACGCCTATCAGTACATGCTGACAGGTGAGCCTGGTGGCCCCTGGCCTCTGCCCCTCCTCCCGGACACCCACCCAGACCCTCAGCCCTCACCCCATTGCTTCTCCTCTTTTTTCTTCCAGATCGGGAGAACCAGTCCATCCTCATCACGTGAGCAAGTGCCATCCTCCCACAGAAGGGACTCGGCTGGGGGCATACAGGCTGATGCCTGCGGTGTAGCTGGGAGGAGAGGTTTAAGGCTGGCATTGCAGGGAGCATGGGGCACTGAGCCCTTATTAGAGGGGAGCCAGAGCAATGAACCATGACAGGCATATCCTGCCGAGTGCTGGGCTCTGATGGCCAGGCTGGGAAGGGAAGCATGCTGTATGGAGAACAGTAGGAATTCTGAGTTTTGATTGGTTCCTGTGGCCCCCAGGGGAGAATCCGGGGCGGGGAAGACTGTGAACACCAAGCGTGTCATCCAGTACTTTGCCAGCATTGCAGCCATAGGTGACCGTGGCAAGAAGGACAATGCCAATGCGAACAAGGTGCCATGGGGGCCACAGGCTCGGCAGAACAGGGGTGGGGGGGCAGGCTGACCCGAGTTACCTGTGACGTGGTGGGGACAGCCACACTGAACTGGACTTCCGATGGTCAGCCCAGTGTGGAAGACCTTCCTGACAGCAGACACTCACCCTGAGGTCTGGGTAGGATCCTACGGAGTTGCAGACCCACCAGAGGTTCACCCAGCCCCCAACATCCATTCCTCAGGGCCAAGGCAGCCTCCCTGCCTTCTCACCACTGCCTGGAGGTGGATGGAGGATGAACCCTTGTAGTTCTGTTCCTTTCATAGGGCACCCTGGAGGACCAGATCATCCAGGCCAATCCCGCTCTGGAGGCCTTCGGCAACGCCAAGACTGTCCGGAACGACAACTCCTCCCGCTTCGTGAGTGCCTTTGACCACTCCCAATGGCCTCATCCATCCTTGACAAGAGAAAAGGGGTGCTGTTTTGCCACACCCAGTTGATTGTACTGTATCTGCCTTTGGGATATCAACATGCACATGTTGGTGGGAAGAGAGCTTAGGCTTTGAAGCCAAAGGCCTGACTTTCCACTTGCTCAGCAAGTCCTCACACCTCTCTGAGCCCTAGTTCCTTCACCTGTGAAACCTAATACTGGGAGGATTAGGTGAGATCATATGAGGGGTACGAGCAGGTGGCATTCCATGTGCATTCCCCTCTGGGCCGAGGTTCCACTAGGAGGTCCCTGCACACTGTGTGAGGGTGGCATCCTCTGCCCGGCTTCACTTATACTCAACTGAGACACCAAAGAGGTTGTTTACATTTCCAGAACCATCCAGGACTTCTGGGCTGAATAAAGGTCCAGGATTTCATTCTGTCCTTCCCACCAGTTCCCTTACTCTGTCCCATTCGTCCCCCAGGGGAAATTCATTAGGATCCACTTTGGGGCCACTGGAAAGCTGGCTTCTGCGGACATAGAGACCTGTGAGTACCAACAGGGAGGCTGCCACCCTCCAGGTCCCCCTCTGCCTTCTCTCCCTGCCTGGTGGCCAGTCTCATCATTCCTGCCATCTCCTGTCTTTGTCTGCATTTGCCTCTGGGCTTTAGGATCCTTTTTGTTTAACCCACGTCTTCTCGCCTGGCCCTCTTCATCATGCTGTGGGTAACCCCTGCCCCCATGGCCACCTTCTTCTGGCTCTAATCTCTTTCTTTCCTCACCTGCCTTCTTCCCCTCCGCCCACCTCAGACCTGCTGGAGAAGTCCCGGGTGATCTTCCAGCTGAAAGCTGAGAGAAACTACCACATCTTCTACCAGATTCTGTCCAACAAGAAGCCGGAGTTGCTGGGTGAGCCTGCCTGCCACCCCCAACCCACTGCTGTCCCTGCTGCCCTCCCCAAGCCAGCTGTGTGCAGGGCAGGGCCCTCCTGCTCCCCACTGTGCCCCCATCTTGCTGCTCACTTCCCTCCTCCTCTGCTCACTCTGCCAGTTCTGTCTCCCTTCCCGCCCAAGATCACCTGCATCTCCTTTCGCCTCCCTGTGCAGTCACACACCTCACTCCTTCTCCACCCTTCTCTCCACTCCTCCCTCAGCTTGTCTTTGCCTTCTCTTTATTTGCCTCTCCATCTCCCATGTGTCACTCCCCTGCCACCCTCCCTCCTCCTTGTTATTGGAGCCCCTGCCAGGGCCCCTCTTCTACCCTTTCACTTCCTCTGGGTTCCCTCTTGGTCCTTGCTGACTTCTTTTCTCTCCCTGCTCCCTGTCCTCCCCTCCTCCATTCTCCCCATCCCTTACCCCTCCTTGCCCCCTCCCTCCCTTTCCCAACTCTCCCTGCCTCTTCCCTGCCCTCCACCTGCCCCCTTGCCCCTGCTCCGCCCCTTGCCTGGTGCAGACATGCTGCTGGTCACCAACAACCCCTACGACTACGCCTTCGTGTCTCAGGGAGAGGTGTCCGTGGCCTCCATTGATGACTCCGAGGAGCTCATGGCCACCGATGTGAGTGAGGGGGCTGCTGCGGCCGTTCAAGGGCCCCTAGGAGCTCCTGGGGCCACTGCTCCAACTCCTCTCTTTGCTTCTCGCTCTGTCCCAGAGCGCCTTTGACGTGCTGGGCTTCACTTCAGAGGAGAAAGCTGGCGTCTACAAGCTGACGGGAGCCATCATGCACTACGGGAACATGAAGTTCAAGCAGAAGCAGCGGGAGGAGCAGGCGGAGCCAGATGGCACTGAAGGTGGGAGGGGCAGGCAGGCAGCACTGGGAAGGCCGGAGGTGCTGACCAGGCTCTCCGAGGGACTCAGATCCTAGAGATTCTGAGGCTTGTGGGGCAGCGGGGTGTGTTGAGGGATGGTGAGGGACAGGGACGTGGGAGAAGTGGGCAGACAGAGAGTCCACCGCAATCCCACCAATTCCTCAACCTCCTGCACTCACCAGAACTGAGGTGGGGATTTTTCCTCCGTGCCCAAGACTCGCCCAGCCCCAGGAAGCACAGCCCCTGAGCTCTGCACATCACCATCACTAATGCAGGGCCTTTGCTCCTCAGCCCCTGGGTAAGCCCCTGGTGGGCTCATACCATGTTCTATTTGGGAAGCAGTGGGCCAGGGGTCAGGACACAGCCTAGGGCATTCGTGCATCAGTTTCCTCCTCAGTGAAATGGATCAACGATCTTTACTTACTCCTCTGGTGGCTACTGTGAGGTCCTTTGAGAAAATGTGAAGGTGCAAACAGTGTTAGACAGGTGCCCAAGAACATTCCTTCCTACCTTCAGGGACTCGTCTCCAAGTCTGCCCAGATCAAAATGTCAACCTGAGGTTCATGATAACATACCAACAGTTATTACAACATTCTTGAAATTACACCAAATAACTCCTCTAAATAGAGAAATCCCCATGTTAGGTGGCACATTTGGAAGGCTGGGGGTGGGCGTATGGTGCTGTCTGATATACTCTTGGGGGTCTTGATCTCCCAGCCAGTCAGATTCGGTAACATGTGGATGGAGAGGACAGCATGGCCAGTCCAGGGCTAAACATTGGGGTAGAGAACGAAGGAGACAGGGAGCAGAGGACATCTAGCCCCTCAGCCACATCCCTGCCCTGGAGAGGTGAGGGACACAGTGAAGGTGGCGATATGCCCACAGCAGTGCTTGCGAAAGACCTGGCCCAGAGATGCCAGAGATGTAGAGAGAGAGAGCTAAGAGCCGGTTGTGGCAAGAGACCATGGGCTGGATAAGGGGGCCTGGGCTCCAGCCTGACTCAGGCACACATTGGTTGAGCAGCCACAGCAAGCCCTGTGCTCTTCCAGGCCTTGATTTCTTCCTCTTTAAGGAGAAGAAATTGGACCTGATGCTTCCTAAAGTCTTGGCCCCAGGGCAGAGAAGGAGGCTCACTCATTGAAAATGCTCACTCAGGCCAGGTGCAGTGGCTCATGCCTGTAATCCCAGCACTTTTCGAGGCCAAGGTGGGCAGATCACTTGAGGTCAGGAGTTTGAGACCAGCCTGGGCAACATGGTGAAACTCTGTCTCTACTACCAATACAAAAATTAGCCTGGCGTGGTGGCTCACGTCTGTAGTCCCAGCTACTCGGGAGGCTGAGGCAGGAGAATTGCTTGAACCCAGGAGGTGGAGGCTGTAGTGAGCCAAGATCGTGCCACTGCACTCCAGCCTGGGTGACAGAGCAAGACTCTATCTTTAAAAAGAAAAAAAAAGAAAGAAAGAAAGAAAGAAAGAAAGAAAGTGCTCACTTACTCCTTTCCCTCTCATCAAGATGCTGACAAGTCGGCCTACCTCATGGGGCTGAACTCAGCTGACCTGCTCAAAGGGCTGTGCCACCCTCGGGTGAAAGTGGGCAACGAGTACGTCACCAAGGGGCAGAGCGTGCAGCAGGTGTACTACTCCATCGGGGCACTGGCCAAGGCAGTGTACGAGAAGATGTTCAACTGGATGGTGACACGCATCAACGCCACCCTGGAGACCAAGCAGCCACGCCAGTACTTCATAGGAGTCCTGGACATCGCTGGCTTCGAGATCTTTGATGTGAGTTGGGACCCCTGGGAGGGGGAGAGCAATCACTCGCTGGCTCCCACATTCAACAGCCATTTGCTGAGAGCCAGCTGTGGACCAGACACAGGAAGGCAGTGGGTACTGTGCGGTGACAGAGGCAGTCATTGTCCCTGTCTTCAGGGGAAGCCCTCCTCCACTGCCCTGATGTGGAGGGGACCAGCCACGCCCTGCTGGGTTCAGGCACAGTGCACGGGCACAGCCCCAATGGCCACTCACACCCACTTCCTGACTGCTCCCACCCCTCATTCCCCCTGCAGTTCAACAGCTTTGAGCAGCTCTGCATCAACTTCACCAACGAGAAGCTGCAGCAGTTCTTCAACCACCACATGTTCGTGCTGGAGCAGGAGGAGTACAAGAAGGAGGGCATCGAGTGGACATTCATTGACTTTGGCATGGACCTGCAGGCCTGCATCGACCTCATCGAGAAGGTGCCTTCTTGGCCTCACCACCTATGTTCCCTCCTCTGCCATCCAAAGTGGCGGCCGAGTGACTTCTACACACAAGAAACTAGAGTCCCAAAATCCCAGGCCTTTCTCCAGGCCCAGCTTCTCCCCACTGTGAAGTCATGGGCATGAACAGGATGATCCCCGCTCCGTTCTTCCTTTTCCAGGAGCTTGCACTTTATGTCCCTGTGTGGTGGTCCCCTCAGTGTCTTAAGAGTGAGATGTGGTGAAGGAGAGGCCCCTGGCCCCTCTGACTGCCCATGACAAGCGTCATTCATGGAAAGATCCTAGGCTGAAATTAGAGATGTTTGCCTCCCACCACCTTCCTGTTGGTTGAGAAATAAGCTAGTCTCCAGCTCTCTTGCCTATGGGCATTCCTGAGAAGAGACAAGACCACAGACAGAAGGCCCTGTGGCCCAGGTCTGACTTGCTCTCAGGAAACCTCTGCTCTTTGTCAGTACAGGCCAGAGCCAGGAGTGTCTGATCCACACCCAGCCCAGCCACGGCCTTCAGAAAATGGGAGCTTCCCCACATATTTTGAGTCATTATCCAGATTCTTAACCAGAGTTCTCATCTTTCAGAGCCCTCAGAATCCCACAAAACTGTGTGTGACAAAAGCATGTGTACCTTCATACATGTGTGTGCATGTGTGTGTGTACGTGTGTGTGTGTGTACATGTGTTTTTCTGGAGAGACAGTTTTTAGTTTTAACAAATTCTTGAAAGGATTCCTGCCCCCAAGAAAAGTCAAAAGTCAAGAACCACCACGTTTTTGGACGTGCAGAGCGTGGTGAAGAACCTGGATCCTTCTATCTAACCCTTGAAGAATTGCTACTGGTGTCATATAGACAGAGCCTGGCCCAGTGCCTTTGACACACATCTGTCCCTGCCCTCCTGCCTCTGGGGCAGTGAGCCATCAGAGAGAAGAGGCTGTGCTGTGAGGCACTGTGGGCCTTGCGGAGGGTGATTAGGAGTGCATGGCTCTTTGTTGTATCCACTGGGCAGAAAGAGGGAGGAAGGGGCTCTTTTAATTCCAGGAATACTGGATTCCTATTTTGGGCTAAGAGGTACCAGCACAACCCCCCTTCAGCAGGCCAGTGCTACTGGCTCTAGAGTCCTTTTCCTGTCAGGGTGTGGGACTGTGGAAGCCTGGGAGCGTGCTCAGTGATTCTCTCTTTGCCTCTTCACCCTGCCCTCAGCCCATGGGCATCATGTCCATCCTGGAGGAGGAGTGCATGTTCCCCAAGGCCACCGACATGACCTTCAAGGCCAAGCTGTACGACAACCACTTAGGCAAGTCCAACAATTTCCAGAAGCCACGCAACATCAAGGGGAAGCAGGAAGCCCACTTCTCCCTGATCCATTACGCCGGCACCGTGGACTATAACATCCTGGGCTGGCTGGAAAAAAACAAGGATCCTCTCAACGAGACTGTTGTGGCCCTGTACCAGAAGTCCTCCCTCAAGCTCATGGCCACTCTCTTCTCCTCCTATGCATCTGCCGATATTGGTAAGTGGGCAGCCCTTGCGCTGGGCCAGGGGACTTCTGAAGGCACAAAGGGCCAGGGTCCTGATGCTTCAAAGCACATGACTCCAGAGGCAGGCACAGGGGAGCCCATGAGTCAAGCCACCTCCTGGCTCACCTCACCACCGTCCACCTGGGCTTCTGTAGCACCTGCCGTTCTCTGCTTTGCGTTATGGGTGTTGATATAGCTGTCTCATGTTTCATCAAGATTGGGAGTAACTGGAAGTCAGTGAGGGTGGCGCATGCATCCCTGTACCGTGCCCAGCAGGGAGCAATGCATGTGGGAGTTCTCAACAAACATTGAGAGGACACTGAACAAAGGAGCCTCCAGTTCAGAAAAGGAAGAGAAAGGATGTGGCTTGAAATGAAGAAGATAAAGTGTAAGAAGAAAAGTAGAGGCCGGGCGCAGTGGCTCATGCCTGTAATCCTAGCACTTTGGGAGGCCGAGGCAGGTGGATCACAAGGTCAGGAGTTCGAGACCAGTCTGGTCAACATGGTGAAAACCCCTATCTACTAAAAATACAAAAATTAGCCTGGCGTGGTAGCGCATGTCTGTAGTCCCAGTCACTCGGGAGGCTGAGGCAGGAGAGCTACTTGAACCCGGGCAGCAGAGGTTGCAGTGAGCCAAGATTGTGCCACTGTACTCCAGTGTGGGCGACAGAGTGAGACTCCATCTCAAAAAAAAAAAAAAAAGAAGAAGAAGAAGAAGAAAAGTAGAACGTGGAAAGATATAAGAAGGAAGGGCAAGTCTAGAAGAGGGAGGGCTAAGGGCACTGATGTATGTCAGTGCCTACTATGGGCAAGCACCAGTGAGCTGCCCCAGAGGAGTGGTCTTATCTAATCCTCTTTACAACTTTGGGAAGTTGTTACTGTTATCCTCATGGTAAACTGAATCTTGGAGAATTCCTTACCCAAAGTCTCAGAGCTACCAAGCTAGCAGCAGAGCTCTGCCTCTGCTCAAGGGCTCCTCTATTTTCCAGCTCCTGTTCATTATTCCTCCTCTCGTTATTTAGGGGAGAGTGGTAAAAGCAAAGGAGGCAAGAAAAAGGGCTCATCCTTCCAGACGGTGTCAGCTCTCCACCGGGTAAGAAGGGCCCAGGGGTGCCAGGACACTTGGTGGAATGGCCCAGCCCAGAGTCTTCTGGCTGCATCACCTATTCTGATGCTTGAGTTTAATGAGGAAAGAAGCTAGAGTTACGTAGTCATTTTTTGGTGTGTAGGTTCCACACAAGCCTAAACTCACGTCATAAATTATGTACCACCCGCTGTCCCTTTGACGATTCTGGTGAAGAGTGTCTGGGAACCGGGGTTTAAGGGCCTAAGAGATGGTCCTTGTGGCTCCTAACTCCCCACCTTCATCTGCCTCCAGGAAAATCTGAACAAGCTGATGACCAACCTGAGGACCACTCATCCTCACTTTGTGCGTTGCATCATCCCCAACGAGCGGAAGGCTCCTGGTGAGCCAGGAGAAGGCCTTAGTCTGGGGAGGACAGCTGCCATCCACTTTACCCTAAGGCTGACCCTTTTCCCTTCCTTCCTGCCACAGGGGTGATGGACAATCCTTTGGTTATGCACCAGCTGCGCTGCAATGGCGTGCTGGAGGGCATCCGCATCTGCAGGAAGGGCTTCCCCAACCGCATCCTCTACGGGGACTTCCGGCAGAGGTGGGTATGAGGGCGCCCCAGAGCTCAGAGAACAGGGAAGCCAGGGCTACTCTGGTGGGGAATGGGAGGCTGCAGGTGGTCCTGGAATTCTATGGGCAGAGCAGATCACTGCAGAGTATGAGTGACTCTGGGCACTTCCTTCCTCAGGTATCGCATCCTGAACCCAGCGGCCATCCCTGAGGGACAGTTCATTGACAGCAGGAAGGGATCAGAGAAGCTGCTCAGCTCCCTGGACATTGACCACAACCAGTACAAGTTTGGCCACACCAAGGTGAGTCTAGAGCCCCATTGGGTGGTTGCAGGGCAGGTGGCCATGTTGAGTGGAGCAGAGAGGAGTTTAGGAGGCAGAACCCTAATTCTGGCTTCTTTATCAACCTTATCAAGGGCTGAAACCCAGGCTTCACTCCAGTCTTGTTTGTCTAATTTTTACTCTCGCTTCTAGAAGGCATGGGGTGATGGGTCACCTGGGAGCTCATGCAGGGTCTTCCACCCTCTTCTTCCACCCTGGATACTCCCCTCTGAGGCTGCGGCCTGTTGCATCTACCCCTTGCCTGCAGGTGTTCTTCAAGGCAGGGCTGCTGGGGCTGCTGGAGGAGATGCGGGACGAGAGACTGAGCCGCATCATCACGCGTATGCAGGCCCAAGCCCGGGGCCAGCTCATGCGCATTGAGTTCAAGAAGATAGTGGAACGCAGGTGAGACAGCAGGAAAAGGGAGGCATGCACTAGAGATATAGACGCATATCTGCAATGTCAACTAGGTGTGGGTCAGGAGAACTGGCTTCAGACCTACCATCTGGCCTGGGAAAGTTACTTTACCACTTCGAATCTCATTGCAAATTCCTCTTCTTCTTTTTTTAAGAAAATTCTCTATAGTAAAATGCAAATTAAGACACCAATGAAATACCATTTTAAAACACTAGACTTTGCTTGCTCAGATGTCTACAAATTTTAAAAAATGAAAGAAAGAAGTAGATAATAATAAAATGAAAGAAAAAATAATTTTAAAAAGTTTTAAAAATCACTAGACTGACAAAAATTAAGAAGCCTGATCCACTGCTTACAGATGTGTACATCAGTGCAACTTCCTAGGAAAACTGTTTATCACTATCTTTTAAAGTTGAACAGCTGCATACTTCTCCATTCCACTCCTGAGTACATTCCTAAAGAGAAACTCTTATACATGTACACCATGGCATGAAAAATAATCTTTTTAGCAGCATTGGTCATAATAGCAAAGATCTTAAAACAACTTGAATTTCCATCCACAGGGGAATGGGTAAATAGTATTACAGTCATTCACCGGAACATTATAAAACAGTGAAAAGAAGTGAACTCCAACTACATGGTACAATATGTTTGAACATTAAAGCATATTGTTAGTAAACAAAGGCAAATCTTGGAAGCATACACACAGTATGATGTAATTTTTATAAAGCTCATAAATAATCAAAACCAGCCATTCACTGTTTAAAGATACATACATACGGCTCGGCACAGTGGCTTACGCCTGTAACCCCAGCACTTTGGGAGGCTAAGGCAGGCGGATCACCTGAGGTCAAGAGTTAGAGACCAGCCTGGCCAACGTGGTGAAACCCCATCTCTACTAAAATTACAAAAATTAGCTGGGCATGGTGGCAGACACCTGTAATTCCAGCTACTGAGGAGCTGAGGCAGGAGAATTGCTTGAACCTAGATGGCGGAGGTTGCAGTGAGCCAAGATTGTGCCATTGCACTCCAGCCTGGGCGACAAGAGTGAAACTTCATCCCAAAATAAATTAAATTAAATTAAAATAAAGATACATACATATGCGATTAAAACAATTTTCGAAAAAGCAAGGAAAGGAAGAATAAGATTCAAAGCAGCGGCTGCTCCTGGTGGGGTAGCAGGGGTGTAGGAAGGAATGCACAGGTAGATTAATGGTTGGTAACATTTCAGCTCTTGGTTGGGTGGTAGGTTCATGGATAGTCATTTTGCTTTCATGCTTCATAACTTACATACTTATTATAGACATTCTTATACGTAAACCCCTACATAATTTTTAACATATTTGACGTTCTTATGAGAATCAAAAAACTGAACAGAGTAGACATTCTATAAGTGGTAGTTTCCATTACCACTAATATCCTAGCTGGGAGGATATAAACTGCCCTTTCATCAAATTGATTAACAAATATTTATCAGGCAACTCCATGTTCAGTGTAGTGATGTTGGAGGTGGGTGTGCACAGGAAAGAAGTCTACATGCCTATGAACTTGCTTAGTAGGGCCCATGATTGGGAAGCTCTTTCATAGTGCCCCACCCTGCCTCCACATTTCCTTGTCAGGGATGCCCTGCTGGTAATCCAGTGGAACATTCGGGCCTTCATGGGTGTCAAGAATTGGCCCTGGATGAAGCTCTACTTCAAGATCAAGCCGCTGCTGAAGAGCGCAGAGACAGAGAAGGAGATGGCCACCATGAAGGAAGAGTTCGGGCGCATCAAAGAGACGCTGGAGAAGTCCGAGGCTCGCCGCAAGGAGCTGGAGGAGAAGATGGTGTCCCTGCTGCAGGAGAAGAATGACCTGCAGCTCCAAGTGCAGGCGGTGAGGCCGCATGATTATCTCTTCAGCCCTCGCCTCCCCTCCCCTAGATTATAGCCCATCTCACAACGAGGTACTGGGAGTCTAGGAGTGCCAGCTCTTTTTAAAACCCTAGGTCTCCTCTCTTTAACCATCAGCTTCCTCCCTGTTCTCTTCTCCCAGGAACAAGACAACCTCAATGATGCTGAGGAGCGCTGCGACCAGCTGATCAAAAACAAGATTCAGCTGGAGGCCAAAGTGAAGGAGATGAATGAGAGACTGGAGGACGAGGAGGAGATGAACGCGGAGCTCACTGCCAAGAAGCGCAAGCTGGAAGATGAGTGCTCGGAACTCAAGAAAGACATTGATGACCTGGAGCTGACACTGGCCAAGGTGGAGAAGGAGAAGCATGCAACAGAGAACAAGGTGAGGGCAGCTCCCTCTGGCTTCAGCCCAGGTCTCCTCAAGACTCCCAGACTAGAGTGTGGTCCTGGTCCTTGGCGTGGAAGTCCCCATAGATGTCTCCAGGCTGGTGATCTTTGACCCTAAAGGGGATGGGTTTTTGGTCGGCAGGTGAAGAACCTAACAGAGGAGATGGCTGGGCTAGATGAGATCATTGCTAAGCTGACCAAGGAGAAGAAAGCTCTACAAGAGGCCCATCAGCAGGCCCTGGATGACCTTCAGGTTGAGGAGGACAAGGTCAACAGCCTGTCCAAGTCTAAGGTCAAGCTGGAGCAGCAGGTGGATGACGTGAGTAGTAATAACCATGCTTCTGCTCTCAGAGCAAGATTTTGCAGGCAACACCAATGACCCAGAAAGTCCTGATCCCTAGAATTGACTTCTATGGCCCTTGGAGCTTTTTTTACTCTCTGTAGTTCCTCACTAGAGTAGGTCTCTGAATCCTTTGTGTTTGCAGGATTTCTCTACTGGTTTGACTTCCAATCCCACTGGACTTCAAGTTTAGAAGGAGGCAAAAGAGCATACACTGTGGATGTCATGTTTTCCACACTTTGCTTATTTTCTTCTCATCAGTTGGAGGGATCCCTGGAGCAAGAGAAGAAGGTGCGCATGGACCTGGAGCGAGCAAAGCGGAAACTGGAGGGCGACCTGAAGCTGACACAGGAGAGCATCATGGACCTGGAAAATGATAAACTGCAGCTGGAAGAAAAGCTCAAGAAGTAGGACACTGTGGTGGCCAGGAGGGGCTAATGGAGGTGTCTGACCTGGTAGATAGAATGCAGGGTGCTGCACCTCCATTGCCCACTGTTGCCTTGGGCACAATGGGAATGAGGTCAATCACAGCCCTCTTCCTCCACTCTCTGGGCTGGCCTGGGGAGGGGGAGGTGCTGATTTTGGTGTACTAAGGCCAAGAAGACAACGAGTGCCGGAGGAAGGAAGGTTATTTGTCACTCCCCCACCCCCACCCTTCTCCTGCAGGAAGGAGTTTGACATTAATCAGCAGAACAGTAAGATTGAGGATGAGCAGGCACTGGCCCTTCAGCTACAGAAGAAACTGAAGGAAAATCAGGTGACTTTTTTTCCCCAGTGCAGGAAAGTGGGAGCTCAATAGCCCTGAGGTGACTGAGGCTGCAGCAGCTGCTTAGGGTTCTACACAATATCTGGAACTCCAGGCAGCCTCACAGATCCAACCATCCCTGACTTACAGGCACTCAGGAACACTAGCCTTCCTCTGTAGAGCAAGAATACATTGTGTTAGCAAAACTGAGAAGGGAGACTCGTACCTACTAAAGGGCTTCTCCTTTTGAGATCTGCTCTGCCTCAGGAACTTTCTACGCTAAGCCAAATGATAGAGCTCTATTATCCTCTAACCCTTCCTCTGGTAGTTCTGCCCTCTGAATGTAAGGTGAAAAAAAAAAAAAAAAAAAAAAAAGCTTCAAGGAGCACCTTCCTGTGAGCTGCTCTGTTCACATTCTTCCTGATACTAACCCAGTCACTAACCCAGGCTGAGTCCCCATAGGGCACTCATGATAAGAGCCAATTCCTACAACCTTGAGCAAGTCACTTACCCTCCCTGATCCTCAGATTCTCTTCTCTTCTCACCTGTAAAATGACACTGATAATACCTACCACACAGGACCAGAGGGGATAATGTATTTGAAACCACTTTGTCAACTAGGAAATTCTATACAGGTATCATATTAATATAGCCCAGTTTAGAGAAGTCAGCCAACCACTAGCCTAAGAAGGTATTGTTTTGTCTTCTCCATGGCCTTCTCATTCCTCTGCAGGTCAAGATTAAGTGAACAGCCATAGTCTCCCTTAGCTTTAATGAACCTCAAACCGCAATATGCTTTTAGTATCGGGTTTGTCAGAAGAGCCCTGAAGTCCACTGTCATCCCCATTTTAGAGCTACAGAAGCTACATGGCCAGGACTTGACATAGTGACCCCAAGGGCAACAGGAACTCAACTACTGGGGCAGGACCTTGTCCTCTCACTTTGGGGCAGACTGTGGCTGGTAGAAAGAGGTAGTCTCCCCTCTGCACTTGAGGCCCATGGCCCAGGCTGCAAGTAATGTACGAACACAATTCCACTCCTCTGGGGCTGCACAGGGATTGGCCCACCTTCATTGGTAATTTGCCCTCCCATCTTCTTGGATGCCCCTTCTGGGTTTTAGCTAGAATGTCGGGCCATCCTCAAGTTCTTCTACCCTAGGTCTGGGCAACTTCTTTGGCCTCTTGGACTCAGAATAACAGTCCTGTTAATCTCATCAGGTCTTGGCAATAGGCTATGGCTCCTCCTTCATCCCCAAGATCTTGCTCAGAAGTCTCACCTTCTCCATCCTGGGAGCAGAGGCACGGTGGTCCTCTCTGCTGCTCCTAGGACTCATCCATGAACAGTCCTTTAAAGCTGTCCATAACCCCAGGTGAAGGGATTCCCACTGAACCCCTGTTTTGCTCCTGGCTAACCAGACAACAGATCAAAATGGTGGATAGGATATTCTCCCAATTTAGCCAGGACCAAGGCTTAGGTCCAAAAAGTGAGGTAAGGGCATTTAAAGAGGATGAGGAGATGAGGTGAAGAGGAGAGTACCCTGCTAGCACTTTCCTGGCCTGGAAGGGAGCAATCGTCTTGAAACCCAGCCCTGAGCATAAACACAGCAAGCCTGGGAGAGCAAGGAATATGGTTGATTGGACTTTGTGGTTAACTTGGAGAATTGCAAAGGTATTTGATTGTTTTGAGGCATATTGTCACAAATATTTGTAAAACACAAGCACTCACTTTCCTGCCTTATGGATAGTGGAACAGAGCCTAGTGAATCTGGGGACTCTGAACTTCTTGATCTCACAGGATCCTAGGATTCCCCTTCAAACACAGATTCTCAGGATTCGGGGCTGCAGATGCTCAGACTGGGTCTGAGATGCCCTCGGGAGCTTCAACCAAATTGCTATTGATGGCCTATGCATTATAGGATGTTCAGCAGCATCCCTGGCCTCTCCCCTCTAGATGCCAGTAGCAAGCCCCACCAAGTCATGACAATCAGACATTGCCAACCATTCCCTGGGGCACAAAATTGCCCCTGGTTGAGAACCACTGCTTGAGAGGGACGTGAGTTCCCGGTAGCCTTTTAGAGCCGGGGGGATTCCAGTGGAGGGGTCCAGGCAGTGGGTCTGAGCCCTTTGTGTCTGACCCAGGCGCGCATCGAGGAGCTGGAGGAGGAGCTGGAGGCGGAGCGCACCGCCAGGGCTAAGGTGGAGAAGTTGCGCTCAGACCTGTCCCGGGAGCTGGAGGAGATCAGCGAGCGGCTGGAAGAGGCCGGCGGGGCCACGTCCGTGCAGATCGAGATGAACAAGAAGCGCGAAGCCGAGTTCCAGAAGATGCGGCGGGACCTGGAGGAGGCCACGCTGCAGCACGAGGCCACGGCCGCCGCCCTGCGCAAGAAGCACGCCGACAGCGTGGCAGAGCTGGGCGAGCAGATCGACAACCTGCAGCGGGTGAAGCAGAAGCTGGAGAAGGAGAAGAGCGAGTTCAAGCTGGAGCTGGACGACGTCACCTCCAACATGGAGCAGATCATCAAGGCCAAGGCAGGCTCTGCTCGGCCTCCCCTCTCCCTCTCCCCTGCACAGGGGCACCTCCCCCACGCCTTCTCTCTGTCCAACATCTCCCTTGTCATTCTCATTCCCTTCATCACCCTTTAGTCTCTCTTCCTCTCTCTCCTGCCCCTCTGTGGCTCTCCTCTCCCTATCTCTTCATGTTCCTCCTTTCTTTAATTCAAGTACCTCTTCAGACTGCACCCTCCCACACCTTCTGTGTCTCCTTCCTGCCCTCTGGCGTTCCCCATCTCTGACCCTCTCTTCCTTCCTCTGGTCAACTCAGCCCCTCCCACACTCACCTTTCCTGTCTTGCTTCCTGAAGGCAAACCTGGAGAAAGTTTCTCGGACGCTGGAGGACCAGGCCAACGAGTACCGCGTGAAGCTAGAAGAGGCCCAACGCTCCCTGAACGACTTCACCACCCAGCGAGCCAAGCTGCAGACTGAGAATGGTGGGTGCCTCTAACCAGCCCTGCACCTGCCTACAGCAGGACATAACTTGTGGAATGGCCCACGAGCCCCTCTCATTTCACCTCCAGGAGAGTTGGCCCGGCAGCTAGAGGAAAAGGAGGCGCTAATCTCGCAGCTGACCCGGGGGAAGCTCTCCTATACCCAACAAATGGAGGACCTCAAAAGGCAGCTGGAGGAGGAGGGCAAGGTGAGGCCCAGTGGGGAGGGTGGGCAGGCTTGACAGCAGCCCTGGAGCAATTCACCTCAATGCCAGAAATGGAGCCTGGAGCTGGAGAGAGTCCTCTGCAAGGGAAAGACCCTCCAGTCTAGGTTCTGCCCTGCAGCTAAACGTCATTGAATGCGTCTTTCCTTATTCTTAAGGGAATGGGGTGAGCAGACTGGAAAACTCCTCAGACAGTGAGGTTTCATATCAGCCCACATGGTGAATAAGGCTGGGCTTGGTTGAAGTACTAGACAAGAAGAGCATCTAGAGAATGGGGCACAGGGAGTCCCTCCCACCTCCTGGTGCCCACCCCTCCCCAGGCGAAGAACGCCCTGGCCCACGCACTGCAGTCGGCCCGGCATGACTGCGACCTGCTGCGGGAGCAATACGAGGAGGAGACGGAGGCCAAGGCTGAGCTGCAGCGCGTCCTGTCCAAGGCCAACTCAGAGGTGGCCCAGTGGAGGACCAAGTATGAGACGGACGCCATTCAGCGGACCGAGGAGCTCGAGGAAGCCAAGTGAGCTCCAGATACCCCCTTAACCTGACTCTCAGAGAGGAAGGGGTGAGAGGACCTGGGGTGGGGACCCGCAGAGTGGTCATGGGAAGGAAGTGGAAGAGACAGGAGGAACTCGGAGGGCAACAGAAGTGCTTGGAAGAAAGCCTGAACTCTATACTCTGTGAACTCTGGCTGGCCCTGACCCGCTTCCTGTGACAGGCGAGCTTTTGGCCCGGGTTATACCTGATGCTCACGTATAAGACGAGCAAAAAGCTTGTTGGTCAGAGGAGCTACCGTCGATCAGCCTGTGTGGGGGGCGAGGGCAGGGGGCACTGACACCCACATGCCACTGCAGGTAGGGAGGATGCCTGGGCAGCACAGGCTGGCGGACTCTGTTCCAGGCACGAGCAGGCTCAGCTCCTGCTAGGCTGGACTTACGGCGTCTCAAGGAGATACAGGGAGGGGGTGGGAGGAGGTCCACCCAAGGCTCCGCTGTTGCCCAGTAGAGTCACACACACACCCTCCACCCTCACCTGGGCAGGAAGAAGCTGGCCCAGCGGCTGCAGGATGCCGAGGAGGCCGTGGAGGCTGTTAATGCCAAGTGCTCCTCGCTGGAGAAGACGAAGCACCGGCTACAGAATGAGATTGAGGACCTGATGGTGGACGTGGAGCGCTCCAATGCTGCTGCTGCAGCCCTGGACAAGAAGCAGAGGAACTTCGACAAGGTGGGCCCCGGGTGAGGGCTGCAGCCAGCATGCAGGGCAAGGGGGCGTGAGGGGTTCAGTGCGAGGCCAGAGCCGTCCTCCTTGGAGGTTGGGGAGGAGGGCAGGGCTGAGCCCAGGCTCGGGACCAGGGACAGATCTTGGACATGGGGCTGAGGCTGGGGGCTGGGGCACTGGGAAGCAGGAGGGCTGGGGGGCTGAGGCTGGGGGGCTGAAGAGTGAGCCTTGTCCCCGGGCAGATCCTGGCCGAGTGGAAGCAGAAGTATGAGGAGTCGCAGTCAGAGCTGGAGTCCTCACAGAAGGAGGCTCGCTCCCTCAGCACAGAGCTCTTCAAGCTCAAGAACGCCTATGAGGAGTCCCTGGAGCATCTGGAGACCTTCAAGCGGGAGAACAAGAACCTTCAGGGTGTGCTGGGGGTCCAAGAGGCCAGAGATGAGCTGGTGGGAGGGAGGGCCATGAGGGGGCAGGGGGAACACAGGCTTTGAGCTTTCTGGCCCTCTGGTCCCCAGAGGAAATCTCGGACCTTACTGAGCAGCTAGGAGAAGGAGGAAAGAATGTGCATGAGCTGGAGAAGGTCCGCAAACAGCTGGAGGTCGAGAAGCTGGAGCTGCAGTCAGCCCTGGAGGAGGCGGAGGTGAGGGCCGAGAGCTCCCAGCACCCCAACCCTGGTCTGCCACTGTCTCCCACATCTCCCTCACCTGCAGGTGACCCCGAACCCAAGACAAAATCTATTCATTCCATATTCTTTGTTCAACGTTATCTACCCACTATTCACTAACCGTTACTGCCTCCAAAGCCAAGGTCTGCACAAAGGAAAATGTCAGTCTGATTAGACGCCAAAGGTTTTGTTTCTTACCAGGTTTTAAAAGTTGGAGTCTGGCCATGATAATAACCACTTAAACAGTGGGTAGGAGTGTGGGCTCCAGAGTCAAACAGGCCTGAGTTGGAACACAGCTTGAGGACTTTCACTGTGTCATTGGGCAAAATCTTTAATCACTCTCTGCCTCAGTTTTCTCATCTGTAAAATGGAATTAATTGCACATACCTCATACAATTTTACACATGATTATTATAAAGATTAAGTGAGGTAACACATTTAAGCACTTAATATATATTAGCTATTGTTACTCTTCATTTTTATGCACCTGGGAATAGCCCTGAGTTTTCTGGGCTCTAACTTTTCTCAGGAAAGGGTGAGGGACCTGGAAAACAAAGATAAAATTTTGAATTTGTGGTTATAAAAATTCCTCTCTTTTCTATAATACTTTAGACAGGTCAGGAATTTACGCAGTGTTAGTGCCAGAGGGTCTGGCAATTGTGAGGTCCAGACCCTTTCCTTGACAGAGGAAGCCCAGGGAGTCCAGCACTTTCTCCCCAATAGCACCATGGGGGGCATGAATGCAGATCCCACCTCCCCATCTCTTCTCAGCTCTTCTTCTCTGGGCCATAGTCCTGGCTGACACCCTGTATCTTCTCATCCTCTCTCCCAACCCTGCCCTGTGCCCTGTCTGCTCGCCCTCGCCCCACCCCTTCCCAGGCCTCCCTGGAGCACGAGGAGGGCAAGATCCTCCGGGCCCAGCTAGAGTTCAACCAGATCAAGGCAGAGATCGAGCGGAAGCTGGCAGAGAAGGACGAGGAGATGGAACAGGCCAAGCGCAATCACCAGCGGGTGGTGGACTCGCTGCAGACTTCCCTGGACGCAGAGACACGCAGCCGCAACGAGGCCCTGAGGGTGAAGAAGAAGATGGAAGGAGACCTCAATGAGATGGAGATCCAGCTCAGCCACGCCAACCGCATGGCTGTCGAGGCCCAGAAGCAAGTCAAGAGCTTGCAGAGCTTGCTGAAGGTACACAGGGGGAGGAGGTCCCCTCACCCGGAGGAGACTGGCCTCCACGTGGCCTGAAGAAGCAGTGGTGTCTCAACACAGGCACCAGATTCCTCCTGACCCTGGGTCACTGCAGGGACCTCTGACAGGTGCCCTCAGTGAAGGGCACCGAGGCTGGCTCCCCACTCATGCCCACTCTCCTGATCCTCAGGACACCCAGATTCAGCTGGACGACGCGGTCCGCGCCAACGACGATCTAAAGGAGAACATCGCCATTGTGGAGCGGCGCAACAACCTGCTGCAGGCTGAGCTGGAGGAGCTGCGTGCCATGGTGGAGCAGACAGAGCGGTCTCGGAAGCTGGCAGAGCAGGAGCTGATTGAGACCAGCGAGCGGGTGCAGCTGCTGCATTCCCAGGTGAGAGGGTCAGGAGCTACCTTGTGGAAACCTGCCGAGTGCAGAGCCCAGGACATCTAGAAAAGCCAGATGTTCTAAGTGAGCACATCTAGCCAGGGTCAGAAATCATTTCCTCTCTTAGGCCAACTCTCATCTGTGGTGGCTGCAGAACCATTGTATTGAGAAAGCCATCTCTGCTTAGAAGCTAAGAGTGTCATGATTGATTGCTGATACCTGCCAAAGTCACAAATCTGGGAGCAGTGGAACGTATCCTGTTATTTGATATTCTTGAACTAAAGGACAGCCTCCAGCTTGCTCTGTAAAGATGAGAGTTTGGGAGTTTAAAGAAGCATAACTGCATCTCTTGCAAACGAAGCTGGATAGAACACCATTTTTCTGCAGTCCCACCCACCCACACTGTTTTCAGTTATACTCTGCCATGAGACTTTGTGCCCACCTTTTACAGTGCCCTGTGGAGTCTTGTTCTTTAGTATATGTGAGAATGACATCATTCGCTTACCTCATCCGCTCTTCCTTACCCCACTACATTCTTGGTACAGCTGTAAACATCTCTGGAATATTGTCCCGGTAGAAAGTTGTTTCCATTTTCCTTGGAATATTGGCATGCTCCTACAAAAACATGTTTCTAAAGAGCTCCAGGGTATTACTGCAGACCTTTTGCTATTTGAAGTCTTTTTTCAGAATTTAGTAATCTTAGATACAATGTCTAGAATGTATCCACTTTCATAGGAAAAGGGAAAGCAGGTACAAAACAAGGAAGAGTCTAAAAGCAGGCTTGTTGTTATTTAAAAAAATGACCACCTTTAATTCTCTCTGGAGAAAGGGTATGAAATCAGGTAACAAAGTGCAGTATATATTTGATCATTTTTCTCTCTCCATGTCTAGAACACCAGCCTCATCAACCAGAAGAAGAAGATGGAGTCGGACCTGACCCAACTCCAGTCGGAAGTGGAGGAGGCGGTACAGGAGTGCAGGAATGCCGAGGAGAAGGCCAAGAAGGCCATCACGGATGTAAGTGACCGCCCACCTTCTGCCTCCTCTAAAGACACAAGCAAGGCCCTGGGTTCAGGCCAGGCCAGGCCGCTGTGCTGTGACACCAAGCCAACTCTGCAGTTCTGAGGGTTTGAGGGCCTGATGGGAGAAAGGAGATCTTTTGGGGGCAAAAGCCCCGGCCCTGGGCCCGTGTTCCTTGCCACCTCTCTCCTGCACACAGGCCGCCATGATGGCAGAGGAGCTGAAGAAGGAGCAGGACACCAGCGCCCACCTGGAGCGCATGAAGAAGAACATGGAGCAGACCATTAAGGACCTGCAGCACCGGCTGGACGAGGCGGAGCAGATCGCCCTCAAGGGCGGCAAGAAGCAGCTGCAGAAGCTGGAAGCGCGAGTGCGGGAGCTGGAGGGGGAGCTGGAGGCCGAGCAGAAGCGCAACTCAGAGTCGGTGAAGGGCATGAGGAAGAGCGAGCGGCGCATCAAGGAGCTCACCTACCAGGTGCGGCGGGGGCCAGAGGCCAGGAGTACATGTGGAAGTGGCTTCTCTGGCCCCGCTGCCCCACCCACACAGGGCTCCTGTTACCTCCTCCTTGAGTTGCTGTTGGTAGATTTAACCTTCTTCTCACCCTGTGCAGTCAGTTTGACTTGAGCCTGTGAGTTTTTCCAGCAAATGAAGAATCTACTTCTACTTCCTGAAAACCCCTCTAACTAGCCTTTCCCCAGGTTTTTTTTTTTTTTTTTTTTTTTTTAAATAACTCAAAGTGCTACCATGAAGACTTCAGAACAGTCCAAAGAATCTTTCCACCTTCGACTGTGGGGTTAAGAGTCAGGCGAGGGGAAAAGACACAGAAATCTTCCATGGAACTTCTGGCACACAAAGAGAAGGCCACAGAGAAAGAGGACCCCAGAATGTTTTAAGACCGCCATTTGCATAGCTCAGAGTTGTGCCCTTGGCCGGTTATTTTCAGCGTACCTGGGAAGAAAAGGCCAAGGAGACAAGGGTGTCAGTCCATTTGATAGATGGATACCAGAGGCACAAGAAAGAGGTTACAGATACAGAACCACAGAGTGATTTGTGAACAGAAGTAGAAATGGCACCCTGGCACATACAATGATGAAGAGAGAGGAATGATCGAGTGATGTTGGAGCCAGTGATCCCGATGCCTGAATTCTGGTCTAGTACAATATATTAGAATGTAGAATAATCTGGATTATGATAATACCCCCTTCTTTCTGCATTCCTCATTATTCCTCTTCTGGTCAAGAACTGCTGGCCAAGAGAACCTATGTAGGTCCAGGTTGGAGCTTTATCCACCAGATTGGAGCTGGAACAGATCTGGTGCTTTTATATTACCACATAGGAAATTCCATAGGTTCTGAGCCCCTCCCCCCACTTCTACCTTTAAGACTTCAGCCTTCATTGCTTTGTGGATCCTTGACTGACAACCCTGCATTGTCCCTTCGACCTGCAATGGAGTCAGAGAATCTTCCCCACCACATCTTTGACCTGGACCATTGCAGGGAGGGCAGCAAAGGCAAAGGGAGAAGAGTAAAATGATGGAGGAGGGAAAGGTGATTGCATTTGCTCCCCCTCCAAACTGGCTTCTCCCACCCTCCCATCCCCAGACAGAGGAAGACAAAAAGAACCTGCTGCGGCTGCAGGACCTGGTGGACAAGCTGCAACTGAAGGTCAAGGCCTACAAGCGCCAGGCCGAGGAGGCGGTGAGTTCAGAGTTTTCTTCCCTTTCTCATCAATACACCTACTATATGTGAGAACCAATGCATGTCTCCCCCAGAGGGGCCTGGTCAAAGAGTTTGCTATAAGCTGTAACTCTCAAACATTTATTGTACACATCTGGTATGCTCAGAGCCGTCGGGTGTTCTGAATTAACGAAGGCACCACCTACAAGCTGCTTACAATTCAGACACCATAACCCAGCAGAAGGCTAGTGCAGGACATGGGGCAGCCAAAGCTGAAGGCAGGAAGGTGGCAGTGGAATTGGGCCTGGAAGGGGACCCAGCTAGGCACAGGGCAGTGGGGAAGACATCTGGGTGTATGTGAGTTGCTGGTGAGCATGCCTGCGCAGGGACAGGTGCAGCAAAACAGGATTCTGAAGGGTCCCAGATCAGGCAGCATGGGATTTGTCTTGGGCAGTGGATGGCCATGAAGGACTCTGAGTGCTGGACATGTTTGAGGACAGCACAAGGCAGGTGCAGGATACCCCCGGAAAGGCTGTTGCAGGAATATGCATGAGGCATGGGTGCCTCAGGGACAGGGAGCTGGAACCTCAGGTTGAGAGGCTGAGAATCCCACAGCCCATCTCCAGCTCATTCACCCATCCCCATTGTCCCACCACAGGAGGAGCAAGCCAACACCAACCTGTCCAAGTTCCGCAAGGTGCAGCACGAGCTGGATGAGGCAGAGGAGCGGGCAGACATCGCTGAGTCCCAGGTCAACAAACTTCGAGCCAAGAGCCGAGACATTGGCACCAAGGTGGGTCCCTTCCCTGGGCTTCACTAGTCACTTCCACATTAGCATGCCCCCTGATTTGGGTGCCCCTCAGAGTGGGCACTGCTTGCCCCATATGTAGGCAGTTCTGGGGGTCCCACAGGTCACATAACCTGAGAATCCACTCTCCTGCTCAAAACAGCCCCCCACTGACTAGAACTCCTGCAGAGATCCCCAGTTCCATCCCCCTAAACCACAAGTGCCTCTAACTTGAGACCACAAGATCCCTGGGGCCCTGCCTCTCCCCCCAAGGACATCTCCCTTAGGCCTCTGAAAGCCCCAGGGATTTGTCCCCACACACTTCTCCCTCTTGCCAGCTCCCCACTCACACCTCTTATCCTTGTTGCAGCAAAAAATGCATGACGAGGAGTGACACTGCCTCGGGAACTTCACTCTTGCCAACCTATAATAAATATGAGTGCCAAACTCTGCCTGAGCCCATCTGTCCTCCCTGCCAGCTGTCCATCCTGGATCAAGGCAGTAGGGGGCCTGAGAGGAGGGAGGCCCCCAGCCCCTGTATCAGAGCTGCCAGAGCCAAGGCGTCTCATATCCACAAGGAAAGAGACCGAGGTACAGAGGAGTGAGGTGTTCTGCCTGAGGTGGACAACTGTGAGTCCCAGTTCTGCTCAGTCAACCACACAAGGGCGGAGAGGGAGAAATTTCAAAAGTGGAGAAAACGATGGCATCAAAATGGTGAGCCAGTCCTAGATGGTAGGAGATAGAATTTTGGTGCTGAAGTTGAAGCCACTCTCCATCTACCCCACCCCTGAGGCTGCAACGATTAAAGGTGTCCTAGGACCCCCTTTCTTTCTGAAATGAGTTTTTCACCAATGCCAGAAAAAGCTCAGAGCTGGCTGAGAATTAAGGTATGGGAAAGGAGATGGGAGAGATTCCATTCTAGTCAGTCCCTAGGAAGTAACTCCCAGGGAGCCCCCTCCCTGTCTTCCCCAGGGGTCTCCCCCTGTCCCCTGTGATTCAGCACCTCACTGTGAGGGCATCTTGAGACTCTGGGGCCAATCAACACTGAGCCCAAACCAATATGCCATGAGGACCAAGCCTGGGCATGGCTCATTTCATGTTAGTTCTCACACAGACACAGACAGCACAGGTGCCTGTACAGGGAAACACTGCGGTCATATTTCTGCTCTCTCTAAGCTCCTATTGGGGACAGTCTTGCCTGGGTCACACAGCTGCTTGTGGGAAAGGACCGGTCCTGACACCATTCTGCACAAAGCAAATCCCCACTCCCCACTGGGCTTTGCAACCAGGCTCTGCTAACCACCTCCTTAACCCTTCACCTGGCACCCTATCTCCCTGACTCCCCAAATGGAGCCTTTTCTATCCCTCCTCTGAGACTATGAGAATGGACTGTGCATAAAGCCCTGAGAACTGTGAGCAGTGACCAGAGAAACACAAAATCCTGTTAGTTCTAGCCCAGGAGAGGCTGCCAGCCCTGATGGTCAGCCAGGACACAAGGATAGGAGAACAGGAAGCAGGAGGCAGGAAAAAGACCAAGAGAGAGGAGTGGTTGCCACCAAGGAAGCAGAGCACAGTGACCAGAGTTCAAGATCCAGGGCTCAGGCAGGACTTGGGAGCTGGGGCCTGCAGCTGGAAGGAGCACTCCAGAAGAAAGATTGTATCTCAGGGCAGGAACACACATGCATCAGGGAGAGGAGATAGCACGTCAGCTGGGATGGAACTGCTGAGCCAGGCCATGCTGGGCTCCTTGGGCTGGGCAGGAACGTCTGGCTGCATGTCCGTCTGTCTCAGCCCAGCAGGGCTGACTCCCGGGCTGCAGCAGTGTCTGCTCCAAACTCCCCCGAGCCTTCCCATAGCGTTCACCATGGGGATGCCTTGAGCAGCTTGTCTCTTTCCCAGCCTTTGAGTGCTCAAGGGCAGGCCCCCCTGTCACCTCTGAGGTTCTGGCACCCAGCACAGGGTCTGCGCATGGGAGATGCTCAGGAAATGTGTGCTGAGGAGCTGGCAAGCTGGGAAGGTGGACCCACAGTGGAGGGACGACTTGGCCGTTCTTTTCTGAGCTACAAGGAGGCTCAGTACAGTGTCCAGAACACTCGCTTAGGTGTCAGAAGAGCTGTGTTCTGGCCCTCGCTCTGTCACAAATGAGTTCACCTCCCCTAGCTGGGCCTGTTTTATCTTATGTGAAATGAGGGCATTGCACCAGCTGATATGCGCAGGCTCTCCCAGCATTCACATTCTGGAAAATCTCTCCCGTCTCTGATGCCTCAGGCTGCCCTCTCCCTGCGTCCTGTGGGCCAAGTCTTCCCCACACCACAAGGAGGAGCTCTGCACACACCCCAGGCGAGTGCCTCGCCTCCAGCCCACTAACCTATGGGAACAGGTGTGGTGGTGGGTGCACGCTCCCTTGAGGAAGGCTGTGCCTTCTCAGACACAGAACTCCAGATGCCCAGCCACCAGGCACACCACAAAGTGGCCATGCACACAGAGGTGTAGCGTAGAAGTTTTGTGTTGGAAGATGTCTTCAGCTTCTTCTGGCTAGCCCCTACATCCTCACTGCTCAGACACGGTCCCAGAGACAGACCACGACCTGCTCCCGCAACATTCCCATGAATACTCCTTGGCATTCCTGACCTGCCTAATTTCTGGGGAAGAAAGAGACTTGCCAGTAGAATTTGAATATTTTAATTTGGGAATGACTTAGGGGCCCAGATTCCTCCCCACCACCCTCCCTCCCCCCATAAGTTCCCCTCCTCTGGCCAGAGCTTCATCAGGAGCCAGATCCCGGAGCACCAGGCTCCACAGATAAGTCCCCAGTGACGTCTCAGGCTGGACATCTCCGTAAGGCTGGGGTGGGGTTTGGCGGGCTGGGGGTTAGTGAATCCCAAGGAGACGTGTCTGGGCTCTACTGTCCCCTCTGGCTGGCTAGGCCTAGAAGCCAGGTAGCCCCAGAGTCACTGCTGGTCCCCTGTGAGGATGGAGCCAGGTAGAGAACCACGTCAGGATGAGTAGCTAGTGTTGGGGAGGGCATCTCCTCTCCACAGAGCACGGGCACTCACCCTGGATGGCCCTGGGTGCCATCTCAGTCCAGTAGATCTTGAATGCATCATAGGCAAAGACGGAAACCAGGATGATGCCAAAAACCTGTGGGAGTGCAAGTGGGGATGGCAAAACAGGCTATCTGGCCATTGGGTTAAGGTATAAGGCGAGGTGCAAGCCAGAACCCCAAGCCCTGGCTGTGGCTTCTGACACAGAAAGTGTGCAAGCACCAGCCTGAGCTCTTGAAGGGCTGAGGAGTCCTGCAGGGCTGAACTCACAAAAGCAGCAATGGCAGCTCCATCCCGGGAGGTCACAGCTGCAAAGGAGACCACCAGGAAGATGATGATGGCACTGACACAGCGCAGGAAGTCCTGGGGGCCAGGGGTGCAGGGTTAACAGGACCTCAGAAGGCAGGGGGCGTTGCTCTGAGGTTTTCCAGGCTAGCCAGCAGCCCGACCCTGAGGGATTCTGAACCCCTCCATGGGGTACCCCTCACACAATATGAAGCACGTTCAAGAGACAGAGTGCTCACACTGCTACCCAGGGAGTGGAAGCAGATGAACCAGAGCAACCAGGACCAGAAGCCAGGTGCTAGGGCTGGAGCCCAGGTGACAGCAGCTGGAGTCCACCAGCCAGGGGGGTCAGGCCAGGCCAGGGCTAGGGCTGGACCTTTGCTGAGTGGGAGAGCAGATCTAGCGGATGTGGTCCTCCTGATTGCCCATGGCCCTGCAGCTGTGAAATCAGTGTGAGTCAAAGCACACCTTTGAGCGCAGGGCATAGCACGGGGCAAAACCCGGCTGAAATATGGAAATGGAAAGAAGCTCGGGGAGGAAAGGAAAACACACCATTTAGAGGAGAAGGAAGGGCCCCAAACTGGGCTGGGGGTCAAGGTTCCTCACCAGACAGGGCCAGTTAAGCCGGTTGAAGTGCTGGTAGTACTGGGTGGCATAGAGGAAGAGGAAGGCAAGTGTGATGAAGAACTCCAGCAGCGCCGCAGCCATGTAGGCAGAGATGGAGGCCGTGAAGCAGATGAAGATGATGAGGGTCAGGGCCTGCAGTACCGAGCATGTGGAACATGCCAGGAAGGGGACACAGGCAGGGGCCAGGGCTTTGCCTTCCCCTCCTTGGAAGCTCCCCTAGGCTGGCACCTACCACCTGTCCTTGGAGGGAAGGAAGGACCCTGGCACATCTCCCTATTCCCTGGTGTTAGGAACCACCGTTGCAGGGCATTTGCCCATCAAGGGCAGTCTCCGGCCTCCCACTCTGTTCACCCAGCAACCCCAGCAGTCTGGCCAAGTCATACGGCTCCCAGGAGCACTATCCCACAGTAATTCACGGGTACAGTGTGAATGCCAGCCCCTGGAGTTGTGCCCACAGAGACCCGACTCCACGGGGACCAAGAGGCGCCCCCTGCCTCATAATGCTTTCCCCACCCCTAGATGCCTTTGATTCCATGCCAAGAGAGAAGGCAGACGCTGCACAGTAGACTCTGGGGACCCCTTTAGCTCTAATGACCTAGGGTGGCATACATGCAGAGGCCTTAAGTCTACACTGTGGTCTTGCTAAGAAGGGGGAAGATCCTTTCCTGAGAAGAGATGTTTCTGGGCAGCAGACCACAGATAAAGTGCAGCTGCAGGAAGTCTGCCCTTTTTGATAGTTAGACTTCTCGGACATGCTGAGAAGTGGCCATGTTAGAGGCTGTCATTGCCCCTGTCCCATCCCTATGTCTCACGCTCCCTCAATGTCCCAAAAAGTCATCCTGTCTAACTGCAGTCCTTCCTGCTGCAACTGAAACCTGCTGTAAATGCCTCCAGGTGCAGAGACAGCAAGAAGGCAGAGTAGGAGACGAAGAAGGGGCAGCTGGGGGCAGGAGAGGTGTCCAGAGGACCTGGGGAGGGAGGCTACTGAAGGGCAAGCTGGGGACCGGCATAAGGCTGGCCAGGAACCAGGGGTCAGGGAAATGGAGGCACCAGGTTGGGGAGGCAGCTGTTACCAGCTCGGTTTCCAGCAGGATGCCTTTGTGGGAGGTGAAGAAGGCCTTGTCCACCGCGAAGCCCTGGAGCTCTGCAACTACCCCCTCCTCAGGGGGCCGGTCCCGGCGATCCCGAACACTGAGCATCTTCATGGGCCCACCAACGCAGCCCCTACTGCCAAAAGCCCAGCAAGAGAAACAGAAATCTGGCAGGATGGGGAAACAGACAGGAGCAAGAAGGCACTTCGAGCAACCTGAAAGTGAAGCAGGAGCCTTGCCCACAGGGCCCCGCGAGAGAAGGCAGCCGCTGGGGGTTTTGCCCAGATGGGCCTTCACCCAGCTGCCCAGAGCGCCTCTGCTGCTGCCCGCACCAGCCCCCTAGAGACCCATGGGGAGGGGCAGAGAGGGAGGAGGCTCTAATCCCTCCCCTTGCTTAGAGCCCAACCCAGCCTGGAATAGAGAAGGGAGGGAAGAGGAGGAGGTCCGAAAAGAAACTGGGAGGAGCTGGGATGTGAGTAGAGGAACAGGGGCAGGACTGGGAGCCCCCAGGGACCTAAGCCTGAAGACATTTGTGTCCCCCTTCCCTAACTTTAACCCTCTTCTTTGGCTGGTCCTTTCTCCCATTTCCTTTTAGGGAGGGTGTGAGCTGGAGCCCAGCCCAGGCAGCACCCCCAGGACCAAGCTGCAGCAGCCAGGACTGGAGGACAAAGGCGGATTGTTGGGGGACAAGGGGGCGCTGTGTGCCTGCTGCAATGCCTCAAAGGACCTCTGTCTCTCCAGCATGCTGGGAGCGCAGCCTGGCCCCCACCCTGGTGTTCGGGATGGGCCAGGGAGACAGAGATGGGAGAGGACGGGAGGGTGCAGCAGAAACTCTGGAAGGCAGAGAGAGCTGGCAGGGTGGACAGAGGTGAGGGCCGATGGCGGAAAGAAGGGACAGGCTGGGAGACCGCGAGGTGTTCAGGCACCACAGATGCCAAAAACAGATTAGGCCATTTTAAAATAAAGATATTTATTTGGATAAATCTCTATACATTCAATAACAGCTTCCTCCTCAGAATCATCCATGTCAAAAGACCAGTAACTACACCAGAATGCACCCAAAGTAGATGCTTACTGAGTGATGAGTAAACAAGCAAGCAAATAAAATGAGGGGCTCTTTCTTCTCCGGCAAGGGGAAAATATCTAGAAAGTGCCTGTGCTGGGCCAGGGTAGCAGGGGATGGGAAGAGAGGAAGAGACAGGAGTGGTGGCCTCCAGAAATGGGCAGAACTTTGAAAACCTTTCCTGAGAGAAAATGACAGGACACCAGCTTCCAGTGGGCCTAAGCAGCAGTTGCTCTTTTCAAAATGTGCAGAAGTGCAGGTTTCCCCCGAAGCCCCCCATCCTGTCCTGGGATCTTGCTGCTGCAGACGGTACTTCACAGGGGCCAAGCATCTGGGCATCCTGGCCCTTCGTGGCAAGTGGTTGTACACCTGGCTCCAGGTTTCCCAAAAAGGGACCAGCCTCCAGCAGGTCCGGCTAGCCCATCACACGGGGCCGCACACACACACAAGCCAAGGAAACACGGTACAGCCTGCTCTCCAGGCAGTAGCCCTTGTGGGTGCCCTTCTCGCCATGGCACGGCCGCCGGTAGAAGACAGTCTGGTTGTGGTAGAGCAGCTCCGAGTTGCCCCGGGGGTCCATGTGGGAGCCTGTCTGTAGGCTGACGCAGTGTGGGCACAGGCAACGGGCGTGGTACAGGTCCTGGGGGAGCCGGTTCAAGTCTCTGTCCAACCTGTGGGGGCGGCACTTGTGAGGCCCTGGAAAAATGGGCCAGAAACAGAGAGGGTAGGGTGGCGTGGGAGTGCCAGAGGAAGGAAATGGTCCCTCTGGGGCCTTGGCCTCTTGTCTCAGTTCTGCACCCACTTGCTGTGTAACTTTGAACAAGTCACCTCCCTCCTCTATTAATTTTTCCCCACTGTAAATGACGGTAGCAGGTGACAGAGTACTTTCCAACTGGTCCTGGGACTCTGAGGGAGGCAGCGGAGGGTGAGCAGGCTCCTGCCTTAGCCTCCATTGACTAGCACTGCTTCTATCTGGCTCAGCATGGGGTTTCTTACTGTAATGATTACACTTTAGATTTTTGTTTGTTTGTTTGTTTTTGACAGAGTACCCAGGCTGGAGTGCAGTGGCACGATCTTGGCTCAACTGCAACCTCCACATCCTGGGTTCAAGCGATTCTCCTGCTGCCCGCCACCATACCCAGCTAATTTTCATATTTTTAGTAGGGATGGGGTTTCACGATGTTGGCCATGGTTGGCCAGGCTGGTCTTGAACTCCTGACCTTAGGTAATCCACCCACCTGGACCTCCCAAAGTGCTGTGATTACAGGCATGAGCCACCAGGCCGGACTTTAGGCGGTGTTTCTATTATTATTATTACAGCATTATTGCAAAAGTAAAAACCACTCTGACATCCAAGTATAAAAGAGTATAAAGAGTGAAAGCTAATAGTCTCTGCCTACCAGTCCCACTCCCGAGAAGCTATCCTCAACTATTTCCTGCACATTCTTCCAGACACTGTACAAGCTTATATTATAAGCATACTTGAGAGTGCATGGAAAGACTTCTTTACTTATTCTGAAAGGATTTCATGGCAAAAATAAAAAATAAAAAAAGAAAGATGAAAAACACTGAAAAGTAGATGTCCCACAGGTCTGCGACTCCATTAGTCTGGCAGGTGACAGTCCCCAGCTTGTAGGACTATTCCCCACACAGACAAGCCCTGGCAAATGGGTTTAGCTAGCACACCACTTCCCAAAGTGGGTTCCCTAATAAATCACCTGCACCTGTTAGGTGCTTAAATGAATTTGGGAAACACTTGTTTAATGGTTTACTTTCTACAGACTTCTTGCAGACTTTAATGTACAGATGACAGTATGAATCTCCAAGGGGTAAGAGATAGAGCAGTCTTTCCTAAGTTTACCTGGCATAACTTTTTTCTGAGAAGCAGCTCATGGGACGAGCGTTGCACAGAACACACTTTGGGGAAAGCCACCTGAGTGGTTCACAGACTCCCAGCAAGGGGTCTGGAAGACAGCTGAGTTAACCTCTGGCACCCAGCCTCCCCTAAGAGGCTCCCGTGCCATCTGATTTGGCCCAGGACCCAGCCGGCTTCTGAGACCGCTCCAAAGCATCATGACCTATAGTATCCACAGTAGATCCAATCTCAGTTAAATCTGACCCCCTCCCCACCACTGAACTTCTCCATCCACCCCAAAGCCAATGCCAAGAACTAAAAGGAAGAAGTGAAATCATACATCTGGAATCCCTAAGACCCTAGTTTTTAATATTTTGCTTCATTTTTCTTATTTCAGCCCTTCCTAATAGTTTTCATATCATGGCACAAATAGAGAATTATAATATTTATGTGGCACACTGAGTGGAAGAATACAGTAACCATGATAATGATCAAAGATATCCAGTCCACACCTCCAGCCAGCCAGCTGCCCCTAAAAGTTGAGGGTTTCACTCCCTTAGTATGCTTATAATTAACCCATTCATGGCCCGGGCAGTATCATTTGGTATTGGGATGCTTCATGCCTGTATCATGCTATAATTCCCTAATATTTTTCCCAGAAAAACATGGGCCATTATAGAGATTTTTTTAAAAGAAAAGGAGAGAACCAACATAAATACAGACTTTTACATAGATTATATTTCATTTGATTTGCACATTAGCCTATGGGGCATTATATCATTTTACAGGTGAAAAAAAATCCTGAGTTTTGAAAACTTGAATTGACTCAGGATCATCCAATGAGAGTCAGAACTAGGACTCGAATACAGATCTTGTCCAATTCCCAAACCTTTACAGCCCCTCCAAGATCAAAATGGGAAAGTAAGCTGGAACTGCCCTGGTCCCTCACACGTACCCTGACCAGCACACACAGGGGAGCACGTGCAGGCATTCGGGAGGGGCAGCAGACTCACTCATATCTCCAGGGGGAGATGGCCCTGCTGTTGAGGGGCCCATCTTCACTGGCCCTACAGGATACTGGGTGGTGGTTGAGGGTAGCCGGCTTTAGGGGAGGCACAGGCACAGTGCTCCATCTCAGCAACTCCTTAGACACGTCCTGCCCTTTGCTGGGGCAGCAGCTGGGCCAGTGGCTGTAGGTGTGGGTTCCCATGACCATTGCCAAGAATGCAACCACCTGTAGGAAAAGGCTAATGAGAGAACTGTTCTCACCTAATCTGGGTTGCCCCCTCATCTGCACCCTCCCCCTGGGATCCCAGTTTCTCACTCCACCTGGCCCCCTGCCCCAAACCTGGCAGCTTGGCCTCCCTCCACCCTCAGCAGCATCTCTGCTCCTCTCCCTCTAGCATAGCCCTCAAGCAGCCCTCTGCACTGACCTGGTACATGCTGGGCACTGCACACTCAGTCAGGTGGAGCACTGGCTGACAGGCCTCGTGGAAGCAGGCTGACTGGAGCAGGTTAGGAGTCCTGATTTTATTTTCAGCAAGTCTGTTTTGTTTATTCAAATTTATTTCCACTATCTTTTTAGGGAGTGACTTGAGATTAAAAAACAAAACAAAACAAAAAAACTCTGAAAGTATTTCCAAAGGCTGCTTAAAATGCGATACTCATGGAAGTTGTGATGACCATCATTATATGCCTGGTAGCTGATTGGGTAAACTTTGCTCTTTGAACTTTTCTAGCCGTGGGGTCAAAGCAATAGCGGTCTGCTGTTCTGTGTTCTTGTGAACTGGCATTAGCAGAATTTCCCTGGTTGGTTTGGCAGCCAAAATTAGGAAATGTCTTGTGGCCTCCCTTCAAGAGGCCTCATTTCCATGATCCATTCTGCTCCCATCCAGGGTCTGGTTTCACCATTCCCCTCTTCTCAGGTGTCCTCCTGATCATCCACCTTCGTGATTATTTCCTTTCCCTTAGATAACCTTTGACTCCTATCCCCTTTGTTCTATGACCTCTTCCACATTTTTGATGACCCCAAAATTCTATGACCCCTATCATCTGTGACTTCTCCCCCATTGTCCATGACCTGCTCCCTAACTCCCCCTTTCCCTCGCCAGTCACTGCCCCCGGCCCGGGGATACAAGCCTACCCTCACAGGGCTGCCGGAAGGCCCTGACTTCCTGAGTTTGTTGGCTGGATGGGCAGGGTCTGATGGAAGAAGCTGTGGGTGAGTGTTCCCATTGCACAAATGAGAAGGTGAAGCAAGGAAGAGGAGGGAAACTGAAACAGCCTCACCTAAGACCCAATAGGAAGGAGGTCTCAGTTCCAGGGACCAACCTGCTCTCATTCACAGAGCCGTGGGGACCAAGCCTATGACAGGGCCAGCTACTGCTTTCAGGCCACGAAGTGAGCCCACTCAGCCTCAGCAGGCCCAGAAACATGGTCCACTGTCAGCCAGGAGGGAGTATGTGTGCCCCAGAAAGGCTTAGAGTTGAACTTGACCCCAAAGACACAGGTCAGCCGGCTCCAGGCTGCTTGAGAGACACTGTGCTGAGAGTGGGCCAGCCCGTCCTTCCCCCCAAGGTCCTTCTCTTAATGCTTGCCTATTGGCCTGCCTCATCCCCCACACCCACCCAACATACCCATACGCAGACATTGCCCCTAGAATGATGCGGCTTGATTTGCATGTGCTTTCCCTTAGAAAATACTCCTCTAGTAACCAAGGACTCAGGAAATAAACAAAAGGAACCAGGAATAACTTAAATTGCAAAGTGAGGAGGAATCTTTCCAATGCATTAGAGCAAAGCAGCCCCAAAAGAGAGAAGTGATGAGGTCAGAGGGCGATCTGGAAAATTGGGAGAACCTGCTCTGCTCTGGTGAGTCTTGGGGCACCTGGAACTGTGGGAAGGGGGGCACTTAGAAGAAGCAGGTGGTGGCTGGGAGAGCTGGGGCACTCAGGAAGAGTCATGAGGCCAGTATCATGGCCCTACTCTCACTGCCTCACCCTCTGCCCCCAGTACTTGCAGACGTCCTCTCCCTTCCATATCCTGCTGGCCTCAGCTCCTGTGCACTTACATGTGCCGGGCATGGTGCTAAGCCCTGGGCATGCATCATCTCATTTTATCCTTACAATGAAACCATGACATGGAAACTATTATCCCCATATTACAGATGAGGAAACTGAGGCCCAAGGAAATTTAGAAACTTACCCAAGATCACAAAGAAAGAGGCTGAGCTGGTTTCCCATTCCAGCTCTGACCAATTATTCCACATCTAACCTGGCATGGAAGTGCCACACCGTGCCTACCCCCATTTGGCTGTTAATGGAAGGGGAGCCCCACAGTGAATGCTTTCCTACTCACCTGGGCTTGGGTTGGGACAAGTTTCAACAACACCTGCTGAGGGCCACAGGGTGTGTCTGCCTGCTTAGGCATCCAGCCCTGCTGTTGGGATTCACTGCACTAGCTCCCTTTCCTAGCCTTTGGTCTGGCAGACATGGCCTCAAGGTGACTTCTGGTGCTCCTGGGAAAGCCTCAATCCCAAAACAGACTCTTACGAGGCAGTACTGTTTCAGGAGAGCTGGATTCGTATGGATCTCACTCTCACCAATCAGAACCTCAGGGCTAAGAAGGTAATAGAATTGGAGTTGGCTCAGATCTCCTATCTTGACCCCTGCCCAGGAGGGGATGTTCAAAGGAGCCAGAAGTGATCCCAGCTACCTGTTTCACTTGCTGACACTACAGGAAGGACCCAGCCTAGGTCACCAGGAACGTCGCCCTTCAGAAGAGTCCTTTGGGGTGTCCCTTTAGGACAGAGGGATAACCCCTCCAGGAAGGGTTGGCTTTTCCCATCCCCATGATGACCAGGACTTACCTGAGAACCTGTGCTCTGAGCCACATGCCCCCACCCCACCCCACTTGCTCACCCTCTGTCCTTATCTCAGTAGCAGCTTTGTGGGACTCCTTAGGGTGACTCCCTGTCATGAGAAACATTTTCCAGTGGGGTTTCCTCCTGAGGTGACTAGTTTTGGAATCCCTGAGTCACTTCAGGTTCCAGGGAACCCTTGGGGGTGTGAGGATAGGCGGGTGACAATAGGGAGAAGGCTGGAGGCAGGGAACAAAGGAAGGTCTGCATGTCACATGACATCAAGGTTCCCTCCCAGCACGTCTTCACCTGCCTAGGCCTGACCTGGCAGCTGAAGAGACCTTCCTGGGATTCCCGTCCCTGTGGCCCTGAGGAAAGAGAGAAGCACCTGCCAGGAAAGGGCAGGGAAGATGTGGTGGAATACACTTCCCAATCTTGGCTTGGAAAGGCTCTTGGGGCTTGCAGAACGTGAGAATATGTCTTCCCTGCCCCTTCTCAGGAAGATATGCAAGTTTCCACCTGCTGCCTTGAAGTCTTGGCCCTGCCAATGACCAGCTCTGGACCTTGGGCCCTCTCTCTCTGCTCCTCCCTCTTCAATTGTAGAAGTGGATGGGTTTGGGTGGGCGGGGATTGGGGGGAACATTAACCTGGATGGCCACAAAGGTGCCAATCAGCTTAACTGCTCCAGATCTCAGCTCCTGAAATAGTGCTGAATCCATAGGACTCATCAGGGCCTATCGAAGCTCATCAGCACTCACTGTACGTGAAGCTAGGGCACTGAACGTCAAAATGTTGAAATACTTCTGCACCTGCTGGTAAGTAGAAGCTTCCCTCAGCCTTGGGACATCACCTTACCATACCTCCCTATGATCCAGCAACTAAAGGTTGAACACCTGGCACAGATGGAGGCCCCCAGAACAGTGCTCCCACTTTCTGATTGGTAATGGTTTAGCTACAAAAATGCCTAGGCTCAGGAGCAGCCTTCAAGGAGAACTCAGTCTAGACCCTTGGAGACACATGGAGAATCAGAGTTAGCAGAACAAGGAACCCAACAAACCCATGTCTTTAGCCCAGGGCTGGAGCCTTCCCCAGGAGGCCCCTCAGCTTACTCAGCTTTGTCCTATGGTCATGGCTGCCTTCGTTCACTCATCCACTCACCTAATATTTATTGTGCACCTACTGTGTTCCAAGCACTATTCTAACTGCTAGAAATGCAGAGGCGGACAGGCCAGACAAGGTCCCTGCCTCATGAAGCTTACGTTTTAGGAGAAGAGAGATGACAAACAAGGAAACAAGATAATAATAAGTGCTATGAAGAAAATGAAACAGCATTATGAGATAGGTAGTTACTGGGGGTGGGAGAGAGGAAGGCGGGGCAACTTTAAGTTGGAAAGCCAGGAAAGGCCTTTCTGAGGATGCAGGATTTGACCTGATGACGGAAAGGGTCTGGGGGAAGTGGTTTAGGCAGAGAGGGCACGACATGCAGAGTCCTAGAGGTGGAAAACAGCATGGCATATTTGAGAAACAGAAAGGACAGTGTCGATGATGAACAAGAGATAAGGAGGAGAGATGAGATGAGGTGAAAGAGGTAGGCAGGGAGCAGATCACATAGGGTCCTCCAGGCTACCATGGAGCATTTGGATTTTATTCCAGGGTCAGCGGGAAGGTATTGACTGGATTCAAGCATGAGCTACGTGATATATTTCTTGAGGACAGGCACCATGTCCTTGACATGCTAGTGCCACCACAGGGCCATCACCAAATAACAATAATAGTAGTTGCCTTTGTCCAAAATTTGCACCTCATGAGCCAGATACTGTTCTTGGGATTCTCTTAATCCTCATAACAAGTAAATGCTAAAAGTTTGATTAACACTCCCACTTTACAGACAAGGAACCAGAGGCTCCAGGAAGTCACAGAACTTGCCAAGGTAACGAGCCAGTGTTGGAACCAGAATTAGAACCCAGGCAATCTGGGTGCTGTGGGTCCAAAGAGAGGAGGACTGAAGAACTGGTGAGCACCCAAGAAGTTTTGGGTAGCAGGGGAAACAAGGAGAGGTCCAGGAAGTCTTGGGGTCAGTTGAGGAAAAACCAGCTCATTGGACCTGCAGGGAAGGGGAAAGAATGGGAGAAAAGACTAGGACCCAGGAAGCCAGATGGAGGGGTTCCTTCCTTTCTTCTCCCTGAATATGGCAAGGGCAAACCTTGAAGACCCGCTGCTTGAGGCTGCCACCCACCCAGGGTCTCAGCTACCTGCCAAGTCTGGGTTTTCTCCCACCTCACCTGCCCTCAACAACGAACACGTTCAGCTTTCAGGAAAGCACAAGTCAGAGGGAAAGCCAAGGTAAAGAGGAAAAGCCACGGAAGAAAAGCACTGTGCCTGGCAATCTACATAAGCATACTCCTCACCAAAGTCACTGCCACAGAGGAGGAACTGAGGCTCAGATGCCCTATAACTGGACCAAGGTCACACAGCTAGTTAAGTAGGATTAACTAGCTGTGTGACTGACTGGCTACATTCCACACCTGGGTATTCCAGAAGCAGTCTTATTTCCCACTGGTCTGCCCTCTGCTGTCCCTCTTCTACCCTTCCCCGGGCAGGGAAGCTGCCTGCCCATCTCCCAAGCCACCACCTTGCCTGGTCCTAGCAGCTTCCTTCCTGCTTAGCCTTTTCTGGCCTCCATCTATTTCCCCTCATGCCAGTCAAGGCATTCATCTTTGAAGACAGGGTTTCCTGACCACCTCCACCTTGGACTCCAATTTGCCTTGGCAGTCCCCTGGGCAGAGATCACACCAAGTCACTCCCCAGCAGCTGGATATCTATGTGCCTGACAGCCAGGTGCCCCAGGGCTGGGGTCTGGAAGAGGTTGGAAAATCTTCCCTAGTGGCCACCTCCAACCTAACTGGAGCTGGGAAGCAGGAGATCTCCCTGGAAATTTAAAAGTTCCTCTGCCATCCTAGTGGAGTTGGAATCTATTCAGGAGTCTTCCATCACAGAGAGCCAGCCTAGAGCCAACACAGTTCATCCCCATCCCCAGGTTTATCCCAGAATCTCTCCCTATTCCACCCCATAGGCTCCACCACACCCTTCACGCAGAGGTTTCTTCACAGGTGCCCAGGCAATAGAGTGGGGAAGGAGCTAGGGCAGGTGTCTTGACCACACTGTCCTAGGAAATGCCTAGATGTGTGGGCCTGTGGAATACTGAGGCGGGGTTATCTGTTCAGGTCCTCAAGTTCACCAAAGGCCTTATATTACATTTCTGATCTTATCTCCAAATAAGGTTATGCACATACATACAATAAGGTTACATATGTGTTTGAAGGGTTAATTTGTTCAATGTAAACATCCAAAATATACCACAGCTTTCAATCCTGTTTATCATCTTGCTTTTTAAATACCAGGAACCTCAAAAATGCAAGAAGGTAGGTGTCACTCAAGCTCGACAGGCCCTGATGTGTGTGTCCCAAAGGAAAGGTCCAGGGAAGCAGCACACACTAAGGAGTTATCCCAGGGCAGAGGAGCTGTGGGGGGTTAGGAGCACCGTCCTTTCAGTGGAAACTCCTGGCGGGGCTAGATCCCAGCTTCTCTGAAAGAGTTCTAGCAACTTTTGTGCCAGCGGTCCCCAGTCCTCTCCTCATAGCAGCAAGAGCGAGCCAGGCTGAAGAGGCCGACAGGCCCAGACTGGCAGAGGAGTGTAAGAGGCCGCACAACCTGCCCGCCTGCAGCTCTGGGGCCAGACGCCCTGCTTCATGTTCTGTCACCAGGGCCAGACTCCCGCCCTGTGCCCCGCAAGAACGGCCCAGCGAACCCCGCTGCCCTGCAGGGGAGGCACCGAGGATTGGAGAGGCTCTGCTAAGGGCCCCGCTGGGCTGGAGGCGCGCGCTCCCTCCCTGGGGAAAGACAGATGTGGGGCTAATGAAAGGGAGGCCGGGAGGCGCGGGGCCAGCGGGGGAGACGGGGGCGTGGCGGGGAGAGGAAAGCTCCCGGAGAAAGCCGACCGGACTGCCGCGAGCGAGGCCTGCAGCGAATCCAGAGGAGGAAGGCGCCGGGGACTGGGGCAGGGCCAGGGCGGGGACGGGTGGGGGAGGGCACCACAGGCCGCTGGACCCGAGGGTCCTGAGCTGAAACTCAACACCCGCCTTTGGAAGGATCGTCCCCCTTTCTCCTCCGCCCCTTCCCTTCCCCTCCCCTTTCCCCTCCCTCCTTTCTCTTAATCCCCAGGACTGAGCCCCGCGCCGGAGAGGAGAGGGCCTGAGGGGAGGAGAAAGGAACAGCACTGAGAGGGGCCAGGAGCCCAGGAAGGGGAGGGAAGGGCAGCCGCGGGCCAGGGGTGAGCCTGGGGGCCACGCGCGACCCCCGGAGCCTTCGCAGCCCTCTCAGTGTCCCCACCCCCAGCCCAGGCGAGTCCGCAGGACCCGGGACCCTGCTCCTCCTTTGCCTTCTCTTTGCTCCTTCTTTTGCTTTGTGGCCTTTCTTTCCCTTCCCAGAGACACCTGGGAGCTGCCCCCAAGCTGTGGGGCGCGCCGCGGGGTCCTGCCAAGGGTGCCTGTGAGCGGGGGCGGCGGGGCCGGCGCCGGGTGCCAGGGGCCGAGGGTGGGAGCAGGAGCTTGTGGCCCTGCGCCCTGGAGCCGAGGACTGGAAGGGGGCTGGGCCCGTCCGCCGCCTGGGCGCGGGCAGCGCGTTGGGAAGGCCGTCCCGCCTGCTCCAGTGGTGCCCGTGTGCTGGGTGCTGCTGCTCGGGGTGAGGCGCCGTGGCGGCGACCTGAGACCCCCGGGCGCGCTGAGTGAGTGCGCGCGTGAAAACCGCCGCGCGCCGCGGGTGCGAGTGTTTGGGCAGAAGCGGCCCCTCCAGCGACCCAGCCCCACAGCCACGCTCTCGGGGGTCTTTGGCTCCGGGCAACTTGGGACAAACGTCTCAGTTCTCGCTCTCCCTCGCTCCCAGCGGGGTCGCCGCACACCCAAGCCCTGGGAGCACCGCTCTGCAGCACAGCCGGCGGGTGGAGAGGGTTGGCCCCTGAACTCGCTCGTCCAGCCCAACCGCCCCAGCGGCTTCTCCCAGCCCTCGAGGCTCTCGTGAGCGGCCTGGAGAGGCGTCGAGCGCAGCGCAGCGCCCGCCTGCTCACCTGCCCCGGCCCCCGAAGGGAACGTTCGGCTCCTGCGAGCCCGGGGCGCCCCCGCGGCCTAGGGCGGGCAGCTCCCGGGGACTGGACGAGGTGGTGGCGCCCGGGAGGCCGCGGGGACAGCACGCAGCGCGCGCCCTTGGATGCCGTCCCGCAGCGACGCCCCGGCCCGCCCCGCTCCTCCTCCTGCCTGGCTAGCCTGCCTCTCATTTGGGAAGTTTTGTGGGTTTTCTTTCTCCTCCTCCAACCTTGGCGGAGGCCACGACTCAGGCGCCACAGCTGGGGGCTAGAGGCCGCGGATCATGGTGCGGGGCAGCCAGCGCTGAAGTCAGCAAAACCGAGCCTGGCCTGAGGCAGGCTGCGCGGGAGGCCAAAGCCATGGCCATTGCCACGTCGGTGAGTCCACCAGGGAGAGGAGGCTGCCGGGGAGAGACCTCCACGGCCTGCCCTGCGCTCCTGTCACTTTATTTCTGCCCTCTCTTTGTCTCTCTCCTTGGTCCCTTTCTTCTCCAGGAGGCTGTGTCCCCCTCCTCTCACTTTTGTTTCCCTTCTCCCTCTCACTCCTCATCCCCTGCTCCTCCTGGCTCCGGGCTCTCGCCTCTTCCCCGCCCCCTCCCGTTCTCCTTTTTCTTACTAGAGGCTGCGCCTGAATGGAGGGGAGGGGGCAAGCGTAGCCCGAGTCCTCTCTGCTTCTTTTGGGCGGGAACAGATGGCTACTGGTGGTTGGCAGGGGCTCGTGATTGGGAGGCAAGTAAAAGGTTTGGAGGGGGCTGAAAGGACCTAGTGGCTCACGGAAAACGAAAAACGAGAGGCTGAAGGGCCCAAGGAGGCCCATCTCGAGACGAGGGATAGGGAAAAGAGGGAGATAGACCAAAGGAGGGCGGTCAGGAAGGAGAAAGAGAAGACAGAGGGAGGAGGGGAGGTGATGTCAGCCAGCCTCAGGCCACTTTCCAGGGATCAGGACAAAGGGAGGAGACAGCTGGCATGATGGGACAGTGGGAGGAGGCCTCCCAGAGAGCACACAGGCCCTCTGCCACCCACATTAGGCTGGCCATTCCCTCACCAGTCAGCTGGACCGCTGGGGGATAGAGCAGGAGTGGCCACACCCATCATCAATCAGCCCATCAACAACTCTGTCCTGCGGTGGCAGGGCCCAGAGGCTTGGCCCCATTGGACAGACTGAACTCAAACTTAACACCAAGGAGGAGCGCTCTACAGCCCCACCTCGGTTTTCTATTCTACAGTCTATGCAGTCTGTATAGAACAGAAAATCCAGGCAGCTCTGTACCCCTTCCACCCTCTTCTAGGTCCTGCCTAAACTTCCCAGGGAAGTGAGGGCGTCACTTGCTTTCTGGTCCCTTCTCAGTGGGGACTCTTGGAGAGATAATTGTGAGACCGGAAAGAGAAGCACCGAGCCACCCAATGTCCTCCCATACCCTTTGAGGACAGGTTCAAGTTTGGTTCTTTCTCAGACCAAACTCCTTTTTTTTTTTTTTTTTCTGAGACAAGGTCTCACACTGTCACCAGGCTGGAGTGCAGTGGCACAATCATGGCTCACTGCAACCTCCACCTCCTGGGCTCAGGTGATCCACCTACCTCAGCCTCCTGAGTTGCTGGGACTACAAGCACGCACCACCACATCGGCTAATTTTTTGTATTTTTTGTAGAGGCGGGGTTTTGCCATGTTGCCCAGGCTGGTCTCAAACTCCTGGGCTCAAGCAATCCATCTGCCTCAGCCTCCCAAAGTGCTGAGATTACAGGCATGAGTGACCGCACCTGGCCCCAAACTCCTTTTAGTTCCTCAATCTGTAACGATAGCCAGGAAACCCTAGCTCAGAGTGGAGATAGAGTACCTCTGGGAGTACTCTGGCATAGAGGTGCTGGTTCAGGAGCCAGCTAGTCAGCTTTGTAGTCCCAAGAAGGTAGATTTTTCTTTTTATGGTCAGGGGCATTTATGCTAATCAAACTCACAGGATTCTAGTAACAGCTATTACTTATTGAGCATTTCCTGCACCTGGCCCTGTGCCACGCTTTGTCATAGTTTCTTTATGCATTATCTCATGCAACTCTCACAACCACCTTGTGCAGGTAGTACCGTTATTATCTGAAAATGGATACGTGCATACGGAATTCTACAAAGCAGAAAACTGAGACTCAGAAAGATTAAACAATCTGCCCAAAGGCACCTGGCTAGAAAGGGACAGACCGCCAAACAGTGGGTCGCAACGGTAATCCCAGCTGTTTAGGATACTGAACCCAGGCATTCGAGGTTACAGTGAGTTATGATTGTGCCACTTTACTCCAGCCTGGACCACAGAGCAAGAGCTGGTCTCTAAATAATTAAATATTTGAAATAAAATTTTTAAAAGAAAGAGACACAGCCAAGACTCAACCCCAGGTCTGCCTTTAGAACTGTGCTTTTAATCCCCTGGCTAGATCCAAAAGACTGATTTATAATTTACAAATAAAAAGAAAAGTTCAGCACTAACCGGGAATTTGTGTCATCTGGTTAGCATGTTTCTTTGTGTGGGACAATATCCTTTAGAAACCAAAATATAATCAGAAAATGGTTTGACGGGTTGGGAATCAGACAAGAAGAGGAGTCAATTTGTTGTTAAAACCACCCAGCCATGAGGGGCCGGACAACCTCACCACCAGAGGGAAACATCAACCAAGAGGAATATGCACTCCTGCTGGCTCTAGCAGGGCACCCTTCTCCCCAGGGTCTGGTGGCAGCCTGCCTGAGATATTTAACTTGAGATTTTTTTACTGCATTAGTCGGTCCATTTGGCGACCTGGCTAGTAATGCCCAACTAGCTGCTGTCCAACACTACATGTAAGTCACCACTGCCTGGGACCCTACCAGCAAGCATCATCATTTAGCAATCAAAACTGAAGCTGAATGTCATTGTACGTTTTGAGTGGTTTAAGCTTGATCCTACCAAAAGACATCATGGAGCAAGTGCACTGCGAAGGGTTATAGCAAAGGGAAATTGGGTATAAGAAGGCCTTCCTGTGTGCTTGACTTGCTTTTGAGTTAGGGACCTTCTCAGCCACTGTTACTACTATTTCTTTTAAGTAGATTCCTACATTTGTGATTGTGGAGAAGCAGTAGCACAAGTAATTGAGAGCACAGGCTCTGGGATCAAGCAGTTTAGGGTTCAGATTATGCTCCACCAGCTGTGCCAGCGATATGGCATCAGACAAAGTACTAACCTCCCTCTTCCAGTTTTCTTTCCAAAATGGGGTAAGGACGGCTCCTCCCTCATAAGGTTGTTGTGGGAATTAAATGAGATGAGTTGATTAATGCAGAGATTTGCACAGTGTCTGGAAACATTGTTTGCACTTGGTACCTGTGACTTATTACTTGAGCCTGTGGCCCTTGATGGAAAAAGCTTATAAGCCCCCACCAGACAGGACTGGAAACAGGATGATACATGTTTCCTTTTGGTTGGCCTGCCAACCCCCTTCACACACACACAAAGACACACTCTGTCCTTCAGTGGAAGGGCTCATTGCTAAATGATGATGCCTGCTGGTAGATTCCAGGCAGTGGTGACACACACAAGAATACACACTTTTCTCCATGGTAACCTCAGCCTCTTCTGGTGGAACCTTATTTGTTCAGACTGAGAGCAAACAATTGCTTTGTTTCTGTTTTCTTTCTTACTATGCCTAGGCACACTGTCTGGACTAGGCCTCTCCCAGTCTCTCAGAATGAGGGGTCTCTGCGGCTGCTTAAGCTAACCTTTTGCTAGTGAGGGATAATGACTTGGGAACAGAGAGAAGGTAAAGGAGATTCTATGAGAGACTGTAGCAGGGCTTCATATGTTTTGGAAGAAATTCATTCAACATGTGTATTGACCAATTCCAGGTCAGGCCTTATTGCAAGGACTACAAACATAGCAGTTCCCATGTCCATAGGGTTTACAATATAAGGGAAGAAATCGATATAAAAAAAGCAAATAGACAAATAGTATGAAGTATGAGGACAGAAACAGTAGGTGGAGACAAACAGAGAATGGGGTGGGGAGAAGAGTAAAACATCGGCCTCTCTGAGGAGAACTGGTCCAGTTGAAGGAACTGAAAGGAAGAGGGAGAGTGCATGTGATGAAGCTGGAGAGAAGCTAGGGCCCAGGCAGAAAGCTGCATCCAGAGTGCAGGTTTTTAGCTTGAGGGAAATGCAGAGCTCCGAAGGGTTTTGAGCAGGGGATGACATGACCTGAAAGGGGTCTGAAGACCCTTCTCCCCACTCCCACCTCCCCCACCAGGCCCAGCTGGCCCGGGCACTGTATGACAACACCGCTGAGTCCCCCCAGGAGCTGTCCTTCCGCCGAGGGGACGTCCTACGGGTCCTGCAGAGAGAGGGCGCTGGTGGACTGGACGGCTGGTGCCTCTGCTCCCTACACGGCCAGCAGGGCATTGTGCCCGCCAACAGGGTGAAGCTCCTGCCTGCTGGCCCAGCACCCAAGCCTGGCCTCTCTCCTGCACCCCCAGCCCAGCTTGGCTCACCATATCCAGCCCCAGATCACAGCAATGAGGACCAGGAGGTGAGAGTGGGACCTCCCCAACCCCAAGCCAGAAGAGCCCCATTCCTCCCTGACTAGCCCCATCCAGGGCCTGCAGCAGGTGGGCAGGAAGAACCCTGAGGCCACAGCTCTTCACTGCTCTGCGCTGGCCAAAACCTGTCTACCAACCTTTCTGAGCTGTGGCCCTCTAGGTACAGGGGGAGTTGGAAGGTCTGTAAGCTCCTCGCACTCAGACATTATTTGATCACTGCCCACTCCGTTCCTCCTGACCCCCCGTCTATTTGATCCCTCAGGTGTATGTGGTGCCGCCCCCAGCTCGGCCCTGTCCAACCTCAGGACCTCCAGCTGGACCTTGCCCACCCTCTCCTGACCCCATCTACAAGATCCCCAGAGCCGGTGGGACCCAGCTGGCTACTCCCAGAGATGTCTTAGAGGTGAGGGCTAGAGGCCCCTGTGTAAGTTGGGTGGGAGACAGATCACCCCAAGGGAGGGTTCGTTGCTGAGCTGACAGATGACTGACCACTCCTCTCCACAGGTCTACGATGTGCCCCCTACCGCCCTTCGGGTGCTCTCCAGTAGCCCCTATGACTGCCCTGCCTCCTTTTCCCACCCTCTGACCCGGGTTGCCCTGCAGCCCCCTGAAGAGGATGATGCTCCCTATGATGTGCCTCTGACCCCAAAGCCACCTGCAGAGCTGGAACCAGATCTGGAGTGGGAAGGAGGCCGGGAACCAGGGCCCCCCATCTACGCTGCCCCCTCCAACCTGAAACGAGCGTCAGCCTTACTCAATCTGTATGAAGCACCCGAGGAACTGCTGGCAGATGGGGAAGGTGGGGGCACTGATGAGGGGATCTACGATGTGCCTCTGCTGGGGCCAGAGGCTCCCCCTTCTCCAGAGCCCCCTGGAGCGTTGGCCTCCCATGACCAGGACACCCTGGCCCAGCTTCTGGCCAGAAGCCCCCCACCTCCGCACAGGCCCCGGCTCCCCTCAGCTGAGAGCCTGTCCCGCCGCCCTCTGCCTGCCCTGCCTGTCCCTGAGGCCCCCAGCCCCTCCCCAGTGCCCTCTCCTGCCCCAGGACGGAAGGGCAGCATCCAGGACAGGCCTCTGCCCCCACCCCCACCCCGCCTGCCTGGCTATGGGGGCCCCAAGGTCGAGGGGGATCCAGAAGGCAGGGAGATGGAGGATGACCCAGCAGGACACCACAATGAGTACGAGGGCATTCCAATGGCCGAGGAGTATGACTATGTCCACCTGAAGGTGAGCGTCCCCAGGCAGCCCCACCAGAAGGGACCCCAGGGGTACCAGGGGAGGAGTGTGGAGACCTAGGGCACAGAAGCAGAGCCTCCCTGCCTCCCTTCTGTCCCCCTTCCTTCTCCCCTGGCCCTCTACCCTGCAGCCTGGGACCCCAGTACTTGGCCACAACACTTGTACTAGTGCCACACTGTTGCTCCTAGACCCAGCCTGGGGCCACCAGAGCTCTCTGGAGTCAAGGGACTACAACCTCTGATAACAGGAGTGTCCTTGGGAAGGAAGGGAGGCTGGGAAGGGGCAGAAGGGCCACAGAAGCCACCCCGTCCTGCTCCCCCACCCCAGCACTAAGACCTCATGCCCCCCTGCAGGGCATGGACAAAGCTCAGGGATCTAGGCCCCCGGATCAGGCCTGCACAAGGGATCCTGAACTGCCAGACAGGGGGATGCCGGCGCTGCAGGTGACCCTGGCGGGAATGGTGCTAGAGAAGGGGGCTGGGGAGGGAGGAACAGGGACTTGGGAGAAGAAGTGAGCCATCATCCACGGAAGGAAATAGGTTAGGATGGAGTGAGAGTTCACGGGAACCAGGGACAGAGTGGAGGGCATGTTAGAAATCTACAGGAAGGAACTGGAACCTGGAAGAGGATGTTAGGAATTCAGAAAGAGGGGAAAGAATGTGTTGGAGAGGAGTCAGAAAATCAAGCAGCCAGGAGAGCAGAAAGTTTCTGAGTTGTGGGGTCAGAGCTAGGCCTGGGGACTTCTGAGCCTCCTTCCAACTGTGAATTCCTGGGCTCCTAAGAGACCTGGCTTCTAATCCCAGCTCCACTACTGAGAAGCCAGGGGCTTTGAAGCCGTCAGTTAATCTCTCCGGGCCTCAGAAAGTGAGGTGGTTTCCTCAAACCTGTGTAGAATGGTTGCAACACAATAGCTACCATTTATCAGGTATTTACCAAGTGCTAGACCCTGTGCTAGGCATGCTGCATGTGTTAGTATTAATCATAGTCGCAGTTAATACGCATCTGGTGCTCACAGTGTGCAATGCACTGTGATAAGCCCTTTCTCTATATTATCTCAATTGATCTTTGCTGCAGCGTCATGAGGTACATACTAGAACTGCACAATCTAGTACAGTAGCCGCTAGCTACATATGGCTATTGAGCACTCGAGATATGGCTAGTTCAAGCTGAAATATGCTGCAAATATAAAATGCACCCTGGATTTTGCAGACTCAGTATGGGAAAAATCTCAATAATTTTCATATTGATTACATGTTGAAATTATAACATTTTTATATTTGGATTCAGATAAAATATATTAGGGTTTTATTTTGTTTTGTTTTTTACCACTTTTAATGTGGCTACTAACTCATCTAAAATTTCACATGTGGTTCACATTATGTTTATATTGGACAGTGCAGTATTAGACTCCCTGTTTTAGAGTTAAGGAAACCAAGTTCAAAGCCTTGTCTGAAATCAAGTTTGAGGTTGTTTGAATCCAGATCTATCTGATATGAAGTGTGGGCACTTCACTGCTGCTCTCTCTAGAATCTAAACTTCCCGATGGGCAGAGGTAAGAGCTAAAAGGATTGCCCTTGGGAAGAAAGGGAGGAAGGAGAAAAGAAGTGAGGGAGGAAATGGCACTGATGAGAATGTTCTCTGACCACTCCTCTTGCCCCTCAGGAGGCCCTGTCCCCAGGGGAGCCACTGGTTCTGTCCACCGGAGATCTACAGCTCCTGCACTTCTACGCTGGGCAATGCCAGAGCCACTACTCGGCCCTGCAAGTGGCCGTGGCAGCCCTGATGGCCAGTACCCAGGCTAATGAGCCCCCGCGACTCTTCGTGCCCCACAGCAAGAGGGTGGTGGTGGCTGCTCATCGCCTGGTGTTTGTTGGGGACACCCTAGGCCGGCTGGCAGCCTCTGCCCCTCTGAGAGCACAGGTTAGGACTGGAGGTACAGCACTAGGCCAGGCATTGCGGGCCACCGTGCTGGCTGTCAAGGGAGCTGCCCTGGGCTACCCATCCAGCCCTGCCGTCCAAGAGATGATGCAGTGTGTAGCAGAACTGGCAGGGCAGGCCCTGCGATTCACCACCCTGCTCACTAGCCTGGCTCCCTGAAGGTCCTTTGGCACAGCCCTGTCCCTCCCCTGTCTGCCAAAACCCCCCTCTAGGCCTTGGGTGGCTGGAGGGCTTTGTTAAGGGACTAGGAGAAGTGGGGGTATCTTTCCCCTTTCCTGCCCTTTCTGCTCATCTCAACCTCTCACAGAGGTGTCTTCTCCCCCTAACCCACAGCTTTTTGTATGAGCCATTTTGTATAAATTATTTATATTTAATATTATTCCCTGCTTTGTCAGGAGCAGGTGCTAGGCTCTGGGGCAGTGAGGAACTGGACTCTTCTCTCCTCAGCCTAGGGTGGAGGTCACTGCACTGCCACCCACCTCTGGAAGACTGGCCATGAAAAGTCAGGTGGCAGAAACCTGAGGCCACATAGAGCCTCTCTCTTTTCCTGTTTCTTGGCTCTAGAAGATCAGCACTGCACTGTTAGCTGAGAGTGAGGGCAAGACATAAACTGTCCAGAGTCTGAAGGTCTCAGGAAGACCAGAGAGCTTCTCCCCACAGAAGGTGGAGAGAGCTGGGACTCAGACATGGTTGTGCACCTCAATAAACCCTGCAGTCTGCCTCCCTGACTCTGCTTCTTGGGAGCATGGTGAGCAGCCCTGGTGCTCAGCAGCCATACCTATGGGACACACACTATGAACAGGATGCCTTTCGGGGTTTGGGGGAGATTTCGCTCCTTTCCTCAACAACTATTCACTGGACAAGTTCTCTGCTCCCATGATGGGCTAGGCACAGTTCTGCAAGTGTATTGTGAATGTGTCATTCTAGTGGGATACACAAATAAGTCAGTTAAAATACATAAATAAAAACATAAACCTGCCATAGATTTCACATTTGCTGGTGATGGAAGTCGGCAGGATGGTGTGAAGAAACTAAGCAGATGAGGGGAGAGGCCAGTGAAGGAGACTTTAGACAGGACGGTTGGGAGGTGAGATCTGAACTGCTACCCAGAAGAGGAGAGTCTGAGGACTAGTATTCCCAGAAGGCAGATGCCAGTGACTGACCTGAGGGCCTTCCTCCAAGACTTCATTGTCATACGATGTCATTAGAGAGGTGTCAATGTGGAGAGAAGCTGACCACACAAGAGCCTTGAAATGTGCCATCCTGGAGAGGCCACCCCAACTAAAGGCCCAGCCTCAGCTTTGCACCACAGGATAGCTCTGGCCAACTGGAGACTGCTGCTGGCCAGTCTAGGCACCCTCTTCCTTAGGTGACGCCAAGAGGGTATAGGCCCTTTCACTCAGCTTCCCAGGTAGATCATCCCAGGGTGACCTGCACATCATCCTTCTGGAAAAACCATTTTCAGGAGGATCCACGGTGGCAGATGTCGAAAGGTCAGTCCTCAGGACTTTGGTGAAATTGATGAGACCATGGCTCAGACAGGAGATCATTCTAGCCATTTACCACAAGAGAAAACATCCAAGCTACAAATCAATTGCTTCAGTTCTGCTTTCCCAAGATATTACCATGGCATGATGACTGGATTGGGGGCACAATCATAGTCTGTTGGCACCCCCACACATTTGCCACCTCCCCTTTAGGTTCCTTTCTCATCTCACTCTCAAAGAAAAATGCACTTTCAGATTTTGGGGCCAAGAAAATTCACCCCGTGTGTTGAAGTCCATCATCCATCGTCTTCCAAACAGAATTTCAAGAGATTAGCCTGGAATTAGAGTCAGAGGTTTCAGTTCAAGTCTCTGATCTCCCATGTACTTGTTCATCCATGGGTAAATCATGCCAGTCCCTCTGAAGTCCTGGTTTCATCTTCAATATTAGCATGATCATAATGGTCTTACAGGGTTATTGTGAGGACCTAACAAGATAATGCATGCGAACAGCCCCACAATGTATAAATTAAGTGATTATCATTATTCCAGGACAGACACCAGGAGTCAGACGATAAATCCCCAAGGAATATTGGCTATGCAACACCATAGTAAAACCTGAAGAGATGCTGAAATGAGTTGGGAGAGGGGAAGTGGTGGGAGGCTGCTTGATGCATTAGAAAAGAGGTTTCGGCGGGGGGCAGTGACTCGCACCTGTCATCCCAGCATTTCGGGAGGCTGAGGCCAGAGGATGGCTTGAGCTCAGGAGTATAAAACCAGCCGGGGCCACACAGTGAGACCCTATCTCAACAAAACATCAAAAAGTTAGCCAAGTGCGGTGGCATGTGCAGGAGGCTGAGGTAGGAGGATTGCTTGAGCCGGGGAGGTGGAGACTCACTCTCAAGAGAGTGAGACCCTGTCCCAAGAAAAGAGTTTCCTGTATATGGAAAATTTCTGAACAGAGGAGACAAGTTAAAGGTGTGGTTCAGTGGAGAGAAGGGGGAATGATTTCCTGCCTGACAATGATAGAACACTCCTTTCTAGCCCTTACCTAGGATTAGAGAATAAAGTACCTATCAGGTAACAAATCTCTTAGAAATGTGTGTCTCTACCTTTAATGTATAATACCTACACCTGGAGATCTGGTTAAAATATAGATTATGATTCAAGGGTCTCTCGGTGAGGCTTGGATTCTGCATTTCTAACAAGCTCCCACGTATGCTGCTGGTCCGTGAACCACACTTTGAGTAGCAATTCTAGAGGTTAGGGAAGACTCCTGTGTAGCAAAGATGTTTGAGCTGAGAGCTGAAGGATGAGAAAAACGTGACTAAAGTTTTTTAGGTGCAGGAACGAGCTTGTTCAAAGGCCTCGTGGCACTGGGGAAAACTAGAAGATCTGTGGCTGGAGTGCAGAGAGTTTGGGGAAAGAAGGTATCTAGATTTTTAATATTCACTTTGACAGTGAGGAGACACCACTGAAGACTGGTTAACAGGAAAGATACATGATCAGATCTGTATTTTGAAAAGATCATTCTATCTGACTATAAATGACATATGGGTGGCAAGGAGGTGTAAACAAAGTGGATGCAGAACACCAGTTAGGAATTAGGGGGCGAAAGTGGTCTTTGCAGCAGGTAGTTTGACTAATAGTGGCAGAGATGGAGAGATGTGGGATATCTGAGAATATACAGGAAGTAAAATGGGCAGAATTGTGTAAAGGATTCAACATGGGTGAGGAAGAGAAAGCTCTAAGGGATGTTGCCTGAGCATTTGGCCACAATGTGATGTTGAGGGTGCCATTCACTGCAGAAAAAAGCAGTGGAAGACAAACAAGTTATGGGGGGAAAGCACAAATTTGGTCTTGAACATGAGTTTGAAGTCCCTGTGAGTCATCCAAGGTAAAGGTCAAATAAGAGGTGGCTTCATGGGTCTGGAGCTCAGAACAGAGGTGGAAGCTGGAAATCAGTCTGGACATCAGGTTTGTATTGTTTGTATGGGTGGTGTTTAAAGCTGTGGGAATAGGCAGGATCCCAAGGTGGAGACAGTGTGAGATGAGAGGAGGGCCTAGGACTAAGTCTCTGAGGATTCCAGACACTGAACAATGGTGTCTAAATGATCCAGACAGGAATGGCCCTAAAAGCCAGCACCACCAGCCTCGTCACTACCAATACAGACCCCTCCTGCAGTTGCTTCATCCCATTGGACTTCAGTCATTGCCTCAAGAACCGGGATGATAATGGCCTGCCCATGCTCAGCACCAGTGCCATGAGCTGGAAGACGATTTCTGCAATGGAGGAAAGGGGAGCAGGAGAGACTCAGCAGCAAAGGAAGGGAGTGTTTAAAGGAAGAGGGGTGAACAGTGACAAATGCTGCTGAGAAATGGAGATTCAACCAGGATGGGAGTGATGAAACCCAAGGAGGTGGTCTCCTTGTAGAGGACTGAAGCTAGGGCTGAATAAAGGGCCAAGCCAGTCTTCCATATGCATAAGTTGTACTGTAATAGCCAGTTTACATGTCTGTCTCCCTGGAGTAATGGTCTCCAAAGCGGACCTTGTCCACCCTATTATCCTTAAAGTCTAGTGCAAGTCCTGGAATGTAGTGGACACTTAAATTTTAGTGATTAGTGAATGGGTAGATGAATGAATGAATGAGTAGTGGCAAATGATTGGAAGCAGAGGAAGAATCTCTGGCATCTGCCTGGACTACCTACTATCCTTCAGCTTTTTTTGCTTTATACCGCAATGGCCTGCAGACCCAGGAAAGAGACGACAGAGCCCCATTCCCCTCCCTCCCCTGGGCCCTGGCCCCCCTTTCTCTATCTGACGAAGAGTCTGGACCGAAGGTTCTGCTGACGTGGGAAGGGGAGGAGAGTCTAGAGGAAGAGGAGGGGAAAGCAGCGCAGAGATCGCAGAGACCAAGGAGGCGCCCGCGGCTGCAGAGCTGCGGAGCGGGATCTCTTCGGGCTCTCTGGGTCCGGGCAGTCGGCGCGCAACTGGGCCAGAGGGCAGCGCATCCTTTCGGCGCGGGCTGGCAGGGCCCCTGCGGTCAGCAAGCTGGCTCCCCGGGTGGCCACCGGGACCCCCGAGCCCAATGGCGGGGGCGGCGGCAAAATCGACAGCACTGTAGAGATCACCCCCACCTCCAACGGAGTGAGTGCCCGAGCCCCAGGTGGCGACGCCATCCTCTCCCCGCACCCCCGCCCCCGCGGAGCGCCCTTCGTTTTCCTCCTGCGCATCCCCCGCCCCTGCCTGCCTTCCTAGCCCTCGCTCCCGCCTGCCCCTGCCCTTGCTCTGCGGTTTCCTCCGCTTCACCCTTCTCCTGCCACCCCCTGCCCCCCACAGCAGGTCGGAACCCTCGGGGATGCGGTGCCCACGGAGCAGCTGCAGGGTGAGCGGGAGCGCGAGCGGGAGGGGGAGGGAGACGCGGGCGGCGGCGGACTGGGCAGCAGCCTGTCGCTGGCCGTGCCCCCAGGCCCCCTCAGCTTTGAGGCGCTGCTCGCCCAGGTGGGAGCGCTGGGCGGCGGCCAGCAGCTGCAGCTCGGCCTCTGCTGCCTGCCCGTGCTCTTCGTGGCTCTGGGCATGGCCTCGGACCCCATCTTCACGCTGGCGCCCCCGCTGCATTGCCACTACGGGGCCTTCCCCCCGAATGCCTCTGGCTGGGAGCAGCCCCCCAATGCCAGCGGCGTCAGCGTCGCCAGCGCGGCCCTAGCAGCCAGCGCTGCCAGCCGTGTCGCCACCAGTACCGACCCCTCGTGCAGCGGCTTCGCCCCGCCGGACTTCAACCATTGCCTCAAGGATTGGGACTATAATGGCCTTCCCGTGCTCACCACCAATGCCATCGGCCAGGTGAGGCGGCCAGGCGGGCCGCGGGTCTGGGGGCGGGCAGAGAGCGGCGAGGGCGGGGCCTCACGCCCCCTGCACCCTTCTCACGTCCCCAGTGGGATCTGGTGTGTGACCTGGGCTGGCAGGTGATCCTGGAGCAGATCCTCTTCATCTTGGGCTTTGCCTCCGGCTACCTGTTCCTGGGTTACCCCGCAGACAGGTGAGGGGTGTCGTGGGGGCAGGGCTGGTAGAAAGGAGGGGGTGCTAGGGAAGCTAGCCCAAGCAGCGGGCGCTTACAAGAGGTCGAAGACGACTCGCTGGACCCTGCAGTCTTCTCTGGACTTCTATTCAATGGTCTACCCATGTCTCCACTTCACTCCCCATCAAGAAATACACCTTCCCTACCTCTTCCATGCAAGGGAATGACTCGACCTCCATGGACTATTAGTTCCATTCCCACTAATTAGTGGCCCCCCATCCATTAATCAATGGCCTCATCTCCAAAGAGAAAAGTGTCATTCCCACTAACAGCCCACATGGACTGTTAGCTCCATCTCAGTGACCTCATTCCTGAAGATCAATGTTAATTCCTAAACACCAACAGCTCCATTCCCACTGACCAATAGTTCAACTTCACAAACAAATTACCTCATTTCTGACCAGTGGCCCCTCCCCTACAAGTCAGTAACTATCTCCCAAGAAAATATCCTCAGACCCAATAATCCACAGTCCCATGCCTGCCACCAAATGACCCCACCCTCTGTAGGTGAATAGCCCATAGATTAAAAGTCACACCCTCATGGATCCTCAGGTCTTTGAGATCCTCTCACCAAAATCCCCATTTCCATGAGTCAATAGCTTCACCTCCAGAGATCAACAGCCCAATCCCAGCAACCAGTAACTCTTCCCACAGATCAAAAAATCTCATCTCTGATTCTGGTCACCATCACCACTGACCAGATGCTCTCACTGCACTAAACTTCCTCCTGGATGATTAGACTGAGCCCCATTGATCCACAGTTCCATCCAAGTGGATTAATAGCTCAAGTTCTATGGATCAAAGCCATCCCAACATTCAGTAGTCCAGTTCCTTAAAATCAATACCCATCCTCACTGCCCAACAGTCACACACCTCTGTGGGCCAATGGTCCTAAACCCACAGGTCAGTAGCCCATGCCTATGCATCAGTGGCCTCATTGCCACAGACCAGTAGCTCATTCCTATGGAACAATGGTTTCATCCCCAAAGATCAATAATTTGGTCTCTTAAAATCCGTAGCCTTCAGCACATTAACCAATAAGCCCATCCTCATGGAAAAATACTCCACCTCATTAGATCAATAGCCTAACTCCCAGGGATTGGTGCCCCCTTTCCAATGACCAGAGGCTCCCTATCTTCATCTCCATAGATCAGTGGTCTTATCCCCAAAGATCAATAGCCCAGCCTCCAAGGATCAGTAACCATGTTTTCACTAACTCATAGTCAGTGACTATCATCACTTACCAATCATCTCATCTCCCCTGGTCTGTGACCTTATCCTTATGCACTATTCCCATGGATTAATAGATTCATCCCATTGATCAATAGTCCTGCCCCGTGGATTAATAGACCCATGTCCATGTCCCCACTGACCTTTCTTTTTTCTTTCTTTTTTTTTCTTTTCTTTTTTTTTTCTTTTTGAGACAGAGTCTCGCTCTGTTGCCCAGGCTGGAGTGCAGTGGCACAATCTCAGTTCACTGCAACCTCTGCCTCCCGGGTTCAAGCGATTCTCCTGCCTCAGCCTACCAAGTAGCTGGGACTACAGGCACACACCCCCACACCTGGCTAATTTTTGTATTTTTAGAAGAGACGGGGTTTTACCATATTTGTCAGGCTGGTCTTGAACTCCTGACCTCATGATCTGCCCACCTCGGCCTCTCAAAGTGCTAGGATTGCAGGCGTGAGCCACTGCGCTCAGCCTGACCGTTCTTAATGTATTAATAGATCAATGTACCACCTCCATGGAACAATGGTCTCATCTCCAAAAATCAATTACTCCGTCCCCTAATGTCATTAACTTTACCTTCACTGACCAGTAGTATCCCCATGCACAAGTGGCCAATGGCCTCCCCTCCACAGGTTAATAGTTCCAACTCCGTATATCAATGAACCCCCCTCTCACATCTCCTCTGAACAGTCTAAGCAAGACAAGCTCCATGCCCACGGACCATTAGCTCTATTCCTAAGGATGAATGGTCCCAAATCCCCTAAGCAATTACCCATCCCCTCTGATGAATGATCTCACATCCATTGACAAGTGCCCTAATCTCTGACCAATAGCCCAAGAGTCAATGTTCCCACCTCTTACAGAATCACAACCACACCCCAGTGCCCAGTAGCCAGGCATCACCCACCCATGGTCCCCATCCCTTCCCATCTTCTCAAGCCTCTTTCCAACTCTTGCTCCCAGAACTTCATTCTCATACCTCTAGCTCTAAAGTGTGCAGCCGGGTCTTTCCCAGCAACTTCCCCACCACCAGAGAGTCTGGGTGACCAGAAGCCCTTCCCACTTTCTAGGTTTGGCCGTCGTGGGATTGTGTTGCTGACCTTGGGGCTGGTGGGACCCTGTGGAGTAGGAGGGGCTGCTGCAGGCTCCTCCACAGGCGTCATGGCCCTCCGATTCCTCCTGGGTTTTCTGCTTGCCGGTGTTGACCTGGGTGTCTACCTGATGCGTAAGTGGCACCCTCCCAGAATTCCCTCCCTTGGGTCTCATGCCTACCTGCCTGCATCCCCAGGCCATCCCCACTGCCCCTTAGGCCACATTTCAGCTGCCTAGAATTTCAGCTATCTTTCTGCCCAGGCCCTTGAAGAATCCAAGGCTCTTGCTTCTCTCTGCACCTATCTCCCTGTCCCCACAATCTTTAAAGTCTTTGCCCTGGACTTACTGCTGCCAGGGGATAAGGTGCTATTCCCCTGACAGTAGTAAGTCCAGGGACAAGGATTGTCCCTAGCTGTGCGACCTTGGACAAGGGTTGATGTGAAGGTCAAATAAGAGGCCTGATGGGAAAGGGCCTATAAACTGGAAATGCTGAACACTCACCAGGGACTCTGGCCCTAGAGCCCTCCTAGGTTTGAGCAGGAGAGGAGAGAGGGCTGAACAATCTCCCCAATCCTTGCCACCCAGAGGTTAGCAAGGGAGGCAATGGCTGCAGCCTCCACTCTGGGTCTGACCTCACTCTCTGTCCTCCTCCCTCCCTCTCTCCTCTTCTCTCTTATGTCTTCTTCCTCTCTGGCCTCCCTCTCCTCTCTCCAACCCTGCTGTATCTCCAGGCCTGGAGCTGTGCGACCCAACCCAGAGGCTTCGGGTGGCCCTGGCAGGGGAGTTGGTGGGGGTGGGAGGGCACTTCCTGTTCCTGGGCCTGGCCCTTGTCTCTAAGGATTGGCGATTCCTACAGCGAATGATCACCGCTCCCTGCATCCTCTTCCTGTTTTATGGGTCAGTATTGCCCTTCACTTGTCATCTGGCAATTCCCATCTCTGCCTCCAAACTAGCCCTAGCCCGGAGACCCCTCCTCTTCTCCAACCACCCCTGGTCCAGGCCTACCCCAGCCCCAGTCCCTCAGAGGTGCACGTTTCCCACCCCTAGATCAAGAGAAGGGAGACCTCACAGTATACCCCTTCCACCTTGCCCCCAGCTGGCCTGGTTTGTTCCTGGAGTCCGCACGGTGGCTGATAGTGAAGCGGCAGATCGAGGAGGCTCAATCTGTGCTGAGGATCCTGGCTGAACGAAACCGGCCCCATGGGCAGATGCTGGGGGAGGAGGCCCAGGAGGCCCTGCAGGGTAAGAGATAGGGGTCCCTGTGAGTGTTGCTTCACTTGCACACATGATGGTGCCCTCTGCATAGTTGTAGCTGTGCCACCTTCTCCCAGGGTCCCCACCACCCATGTGGGAGGATCCTGGGTTCTCAGGGTTTTCTTCTGACAGCTCCTCTCTCTCTCCCAAAGACCTGGAGAATACCTGCCCTCTCCCTGCAACATCCTCCTTTTCCTTCGCTTCCCTCCTCAACTACCGCAACATCTGGAAAAATCTGCTTATCCTGGGCTTCACCAAGTGAGCCTGGGTGTCTGGGCTGAGGGCCAGGCCAGTAGCTGGAATGGGGGCTGGCCGGGTGGGAAGGCCCAAGGACCCCTGCAGAGGACCATCAGCACTGTGGGAGGCTGCACGAGGGGATTCAGACTCTGTTCTTTGCTTCCCCACTCCTTCTCACAGCTTCATTGCCCATGCCATTCGCCACTGCTACCAGCCTGTGGGAGGAGGAGGAAGCCCATCGGACTTCTACCTGTGCTCTCTGCTGGCCAGCGGCACCGCAGCCCTGGCCTGTGTCTTCCTGGGGGTCACCGTGGACCGATTTGGCCGCCGGGGCATCCTTCTTCTCTCCATGACCCTTACCGGCATTGCTTCCCTGGTCCTGCTGGGCCTGTGGGATTGTGAGCATCCTACCTTTCCCACAGTGTGGGCTCAACAAGGGATCCCCAACAGAGGTGCTTCAGACAGGCTCAGCCATTTCTTCTGGCACAAGCCTCCCAAGACAAGCCCCAGACCCTGTCCAGCTCTTCCACATGCCTCCACCAGGCCGCACAGCCCCATCTGCTCTCCCAGTCAGTTACTGAATGCCCAGAGCCTGCCCAGCTAGAGCCATGGGAACAGAGAGCCAAGGGGATGACACCCAGGACTAGGAGAGCCTTGACCTCCCCACCTCCATTTATATCATCCCTCTTGCGTCTGCAGATCTGAACGAGGCTGCCATCACCACGTTCTCCGTCCTTGGGCTCTTCTCCTCCCAAGCTGCCGCCATCCTCAGCACCCTCCTTGCTGCTGAGGTCATCCCCACCACTGTCCGGTGAGAGCAGGGGTGCCCCCAGGGGCAGAGCCAGGACCCTCGGCCTCCCCCTCCCCCAACCCACTCCTGAGGACGGGGCTTGTGGGCTGGAGGAGGGGGGGCTGTGGGAGAAGGGCAGGGCAAGGCCACAGCTGTGGGCTGAGCTCCTCCTCCTTCCTCCCCAGGGGTCGCGGCCTGGGCCTGATCATGGCTCTAGGGGCGCTTGGGGGGCTGAGCGGCCCAGCCCAGCGCCTCCATATGGGCCATGGAGCCTTCCTGCAGCACGTGGTGCTGGCGGCCTGCGCCCTCCTCTGCATTCTCAGCATTATGCTGCTGCCGGAAACCAAGCGCAAGCTCCTGCCGGAGGTGCTCCGGGACGGGGAGCTGTGTCGCCGGCCTTCCCTGCTGCGGCAGCCACCCCCTACCCGCTGTGACCACGTCCCGCTGCTTGCCACCCCTAACCCTGCCCTCTGAGCGGCCTCTGAGTACCCTGGCGGGAGGCTGGCCCACACAGAAATGTGGCAAGAAGATCGGGAAGACTGAGTAGGGAAGGCAGGGCTGCCCAGAAGGCTCAGAGGTACCTTACGCCAGCCATCGCGGAGAGCTCAGAGGGCCGTGCCCTCCCTGCCTCCTCCCTGCTGCTTTGCGTTCACTTCCTTGGCCAGAGTCAGGGGACAGGGAGAGAGCTCCACACTGTAACCACTGGGTCTGGGCTCCATCCTGCACCCAAAGACATCCTCCCAGACCTCATTATTTCTTGCTCTATCATTCTGTTTCAATAAAGACATTTGGAATAAATGAGCATATCATGGCCTGGACTTCTGTTTGTCCTTCTACGTCTTGGGGGAAGGTTTTTCTCAGTGTAATGCACACCAATAACAATCTCTCCTCTCCTTCCCTGTGTCCTGCCCCGAGTGATGACTTACAGACAACTGTCACCACTTACTGACTGCTTGCACTGTTGCCAGAACGGGACTAAGCATTTGACACACTTCGTATCATTTAATTTTTACAACATTGCAAGGTAGGTGTTTGGATCAATGTGTTTGTTGTTGTTGTTGTTGTTGTTGTTGTTGTCGCAAGCAATAAAAACTGGCTCTAATTAACTTAAACAAAAAGGAATTATTAGATTTGGTGGGGCAGGTTGTGGTGGGAGCTCACAGAATGAAGGAGAAGCAGAACTAGTCATAAAAAAAAAACTAGTCATAAAAGAACTAGTCAGGAGCGGAGAAGACTCCTTGTCTGAGGAGCAGAAACCAGCGACATTTTTGTCAGGGCTTCTAGATGAATGAGCTCCATTGGAATGTAATCTTCGGGTTATCCCACTGAAGATTCATTTCCAGAGAGCATGTCACTGGCTAGACAGAGTAACATGCCTCCTACACCCCATTTCTCCCAACTGGGAATAGGGAAAGCAAAAGCAGAACTGGGACTGGGTGTTACTCAGAAAAAAAAAATAGAAGCTCAATACAGCGTTATTACTCTCTTAAGCAGATGAGAAAACTTATGGTCAGAAAGACTCAGTAACTTGCCCAAGGTTACAAAGCTAATGAGTGACAAAGCTAAGACATGATTAGATCCCAGAGAGCTCTTCATGGATGCATACTGTAGTCACCTTCCCAACTCGTCTAACTTTTGGGCACTTTCCTTAAAAGGCAAAAGTGGGTTCTCTTGGCTCTCTGGAAGGTGGCAGCAGAAAACTGAGACTTCTACCTCAGTGCCAGGGCCTGCCTATTAAACCAAACCTGGTTTGGCTTTACCACTTTGGGCAAATCTCTTAGCTTCCAACTTCCTTTAAGAGTTGCTATGAGGATTAAGCAAGATAATGTATCCTAAGTGTCTCTTAAACTACCCCCACTAGGTGTAAACTGTAAACCAAAAATTATCTGAGACAAGTTTCAATCAATTTAGAAAGTTTATTTTGCCAAGGTTAAGGATGCACCCATGATACAGCCTCAGGAGGTCCTGAGGACGTGCCCAAAGTGGTCGAAGTACAGCTTGCTTTATACATTTTAGGGAGACATAATACATCAGTCAGTACGTGTAGGATTTACAATGGTTGGATCTGGAAGAGTGGGACAACTCAAAGGCAGGGCCAGGACTTCCAGGCCATAGTTAGATTTAAACATATTCTGATTGGCAATTGGTTGAAAGAGTAATTATCGGTAGAAAGGAATGTTTGGGTTAAGCTAAGGAGTTTTGGAGACCTACGTTTTATCATGAAGATGAAGGCTTCAGAGAAAATAGATTGTAAATGTTTCTTATCAGACTTAGGTTTATGTTGATGTTAATACTGGAGGGATATAATGAGGCATGTTGGACCTCCACTTCCCATCATGACCTGCACCAGCCTTTCAGGTTAAATTTTAGAGTGCTCTGGCCGAGGGGTTGTGTCCATTCAGATGGTTGCAGTGTGAGTGGCGAGACCTTTGAGTTTTATTTTTAGTTTACATTCTCCCCCTTCTGGCCAAGATTTGCCAGAGATAACATCAATGGCCACCAATTTTGATTTTGTTCCATAGCATTGTCTGGGTGACATGGCTGCCTACCCCAGGTCCATCTTGTCCCTCAGTGGGAGTCCCTGTGACCGAGGGACTTAACACTCAACAAGACTTACAGCCAATTAATTGCTCTAGGCTAGATAAGAATGGACATGGACAGGCATTCACCCCTTAAAATTGTTTTTTCTTTTAAGTAGAAAGTGAACAAACAAAAAGCCAAAGGAAAGGTTACAAAACTGACTTATTTTTAAACTTCTATGCATTCAGCTACTGTAATCTTGGTTTTAGTTACGGACTTATAGCAATTAGCTATATAAAACATAAGTATTGTTCAAAAAACGATTTTATATATCTCTATCAGCACAACTTATCACTGGGAGTATTATACCCAGAAGGCTGGGTAAGTCGCAAGGTATCTTTATCTTATCAGTAATTATTTTAATTCTACAGGAAGTAGGACATTTTTTTCTTTTTTTTTGAGACGGAGTCTCACTCTTTTTCCCAGGAGGGAGTGCAGCAGTGCAATCTTGGCTCACTACAATCTCTGCCTCCTGTGTTCAAGCAATTCTCCTGTCTCAGCCTCCTGAGTAGCTGGGATTACAGGTGTGTGCCACAACGCCCAGCTAATTTTTGTGTTTTTAGTAGAGACAGGGTTTCACCATGTTGGCCAGACTGGTCTTGAACTCCTGACCTCAGGTGATCCGCCCAGCTTGGCCTCCCAAAGTGCTGGGATTACAGGCGTGAGCCACGCGCCCGGCCAGGAAATTCTTCTTGGTTGGGATGGATGCAAAGGTGACACAGAATAGCTTCAGAAGACAAAGTACTTTATTTTGCCATCTGTTTACATGTTTTTGTACCCATCCTTGATTTGGAGGGCCTGACCTTAACCTAATTCTATCCCTTAAAACCAACCCTTAACCATCTCACGCATCCACCTCGTCCACAACAGTCCCTGGGCTTAGAGAGAGGGTGCTTATATAGTCTTAGCAGCAGGGCATTTTCAGTGAATAACAGATCCAGCCCAGTGGGATGCCAAATGAGGGAGATTCACATCTCTGGTCTTCAGAGTACCATGATTTTGGTTTCCTAGGAAATAGAACAAGGAGAGATAAATAACATAAATATTTTGACAATCAAAAGAATATTTGTGTGTCAGAACAGAAAAAGGGAGCTATTCTATTAGAGTACCAACTAAAAATAGGAAGAAAAATTATAATCTGGTACTCTTTAGAGGATTATTGTAGCCAAGAAATAATTCATTGTTCAATCTGTGCTCAAAAACAAAAGTCAGGGCTGAAATTTGTGTACAAAATAAGTTTTAGGCTTATTATAATCTGCCTGATTATTCATATAAAGTGCAGCAAGAATTGTTTGGCCATATAGGCTCCTATTAGGTTGACTTTGCTGGAAATTTACCTACAAATATGTTATTCTAGTCAAAGCCTTGGCAAAATAACCAGTGTCTCTGATTGCTCTGTTCTAAAAGACTCTTACTAAGCTGATGCAAACGACTATGTTGTCATAAACTCACAATCCAAATTTTGGAGAACTCAGATAGATAGAAAGGAAAATTTGCTTACAAACACATACTTCACTCAGTTGCTTTAAACTATAAATAACTCAAAAGAAAAAGATTTGTTTGACTCTTCTTTAACCATAACAGCAGCTTTCAAACAGGATGTTTGTTCACCTTGGAACTGCCATTCACAAGTCAAACAGCTAATGAGAGTTATCTACCAGGTACTGTAGAATCTAGCAGCTCCTCACATAGTTAGAATCAGTCCTAGGTGGAAAAAAAAAAAAAAAAGAGGCTTCCTGCTCATGAGTGTCTCCTCCTTGTATCCCCAGGTAGCAAGATCTTATGTAAACCATTTTTATTTTGTCATGGAACTCCTTAGGGCACCATTATTTCCATTGGCATAGGGTAGCTTCAGTTAACATTCCATAGCAAGGCAGTAAATGCCTCTCAAGCAGAAATTCTCTAGCCCAGTCATTGTCATTGGGAAGTGCCCACAATCTTTTGCCATCAGCACGAATAAATGCTCCACAAAGGGCTATAAAGTGGTGGATTTGTTCGACTAGCACTCCAGCTTCTACCCTACACTTTGTGGGCTCAGGCAATCTTACTAGTTCCCATTTGGCGTGTACAATTAACATTTCTGAAAGAGCAGATTTACATGCCTTCAGTTTTATGGCACTAGATAGGGAAAACACACCCCAATTAGATACAATACCCATTTTCTCTTTTCTTTTTTTTTTTTAGGTGGAGTTTAGTTCGTTGCCTGGGCTGGAGTGCAATGGCACCATCTTGGCTCACTGCAACCTCCACCTCCCAGACAATAACCATTTTCATAAGACATTTAGGTAAAGGAGTTACAACTACCTTACATAAAACCTGTTTATGTAAACATCTCAAATTTCATAATCCTTTCAACCTGTGATTTTTTTTTTGGCGGGGGGACACAGTCTTGTTCTGTCGCTAGGCTGGAGTGCAGTGGCACAATCTCAGCTCACGACAACCTCCAACTCCCAGGTTCAAGCTATTCTCCTGCCTCAGCCTCCTGAGTAGCTGGGCCACCAAGCCCAGCTAATTTTTGTATTTTTAAGAGAGACAGAGTTTCACCATGTTGGCCAGGATGGTCTTCATCTCTTGACCTCATGATCCACCTGCCTTGGCCTCCCAAAGTGCTGGGATTACAGGTGTGAGCCACCACATCTGGCCAATCTGTACATTTTTATGTTCTCGTCACAGGAACTTTTCTTTTCTACCCACAGACTATTTTACCTTTTCTGGTGAAAAAAGGCTTGGGTTCCCAGCCGGGAGTTGAGCCAAGGGACTCAGGCTCTTTTGCCAATTTTTTATCTTAATTTGCCCCAGCATTGCCCTAGGCAATGTCAGCTTTCATATGATAACCTTTGCCTTTTGATTTTTTTTTTTAATTTTCCAATCTGGGGAAAATAGTGAATAACCATCCAAAAAGGGTGATATTTCCATCACCCCTTCTGGGGAGAGTCCTTCGACTCTGTTTTTCCTTTCTCTTTTTTTTTTATTAATTACTTCAATGTGTTATGCCCCACGAGGGATAGCAAATTTGATAAGGCCTCTCAAACAGTTGCATGATTCTGTAGGAGGGGCACCCATGTAAAAATGGGTCCCCTTAACCTCCAGGTTTGCCATGACGTGGATAATAGGCATATTCAGTGGGAGAATATCTTGGTCATCATAAAGCCAGTCCCACATGGCTCACATATGAAGCATATTAAGTGCTTCATTTGGGGTGCTGCACTTGGTATTTTATAGGCCAGTCAGGCAGTCCCCTTTTCAGGGAAAACAGATCTTACAGTGGCCACTAGGCTGGTTGTTTTCTCAGTAATAACCTCCTGTACATTTGGATCACATGTAGTTATCAGTGATTGTTTAATAGTGAGCTGTGGGTCTTACATCAACCCAAACAAGCTTTTTCCTTCTGTAGCATTTAAAATTAAGGAATTGTCCTAAAAGTAGTTATGTAATATTTTTACTATCCATTATAGTAAAGGTTTCTCAAGAAGCTGATGACACCAACCTACAAAATGGGACAATTCCCTTACATTATACCCTATGGTTTAATAGTTACTCGGTTTTGCCCTTCCCTCACGTTGACTATCTTCTCTGTAACCTCAGAGGCAACTTTTGTTGCCCTGGCTTAATTTTTTTCTTTTTATCCATTTAGTTTTATCTCTGTAATTTTTCCTTTATCTTAAAGTGACTCTTAAATGGTTTCTTAGCTAGAAAAAAATAACAAAAAATTACATTTTTTTTTTTGCAAGAACCACATCCTTGTGTTGTATAAACTTCACCGAAAACACCTTTTACGCTCCTATTATTTTAACTCTTAGTAACCCAAACTCCTAGTGGGAAAAAAAACCTAAGGTTACTTAATTTAACATAACATCACTTTAAGATTTTAAACTATTGCAGAGAATTTTGAGATTAAATTTACCAAATTAATCTTACCAAAGACTGCCAAAGTCATGAATTAAAGGGGATCTGAGCTAGGTTCTATCAGTCTGATGAGTTGTTAGTTTTCTTCAAGTCAAATCATTAGAACTCTTTCATACAGTTTAGTTTAATAGTGAAATGTAACTTCCTCGTGATGCATGCAAACATATAGACATAACAGGCAAAGCAGGCAAAAGCAGACCCAAAAGATTTCTCATTCACCCATTTTCAAAAATTTTCTCCCTTACTTTAGACTATTAATGTTAAAAGTTACAACAAAAGTTGAAGGAGAGAGTTACCATCCCAGGCCTTCTCAAAAGAGAGAAGATAGTGAAATAGCAGGATACAGCTTCTGAGACATCAATCTGAATAATTTCAAAAAGAAACAGATTCTAGAATTTAAAAATTAAAAACATCCTGCATTGTGTATTAGTCCATTTTCACACTGCTATAAAGAATTCCCCAAGACTGGGTAATTTAAAAAAGAAGAAGTTTAATTGACTCACAGTTCTGCATGGCTGGAGAGGCCTCATGAAACTTAAAATCATGGTGGAAGGGAAAGCAGGCACGTCTTAAATGGCAGCTGCCTAGAGAGAGAACATGAAAAGTCCAGGGGAAACTGCCATTTATAAAATCATCAGATCTCGTGAGAACTCCCTCACTATCACAAGAACAGCATGGGGGAAACCACCCCCATGATCCAATCACCCACCACCAGGTCTCTCCCCTCAACACCTGGGAGGGATGTTAAATTAAAATTCAAGATGAAAATGGGACACAAAGCCTAACCATATTACATTAAGTAACTCTATTTTAAATGAAATCTTGTTTTAACCAATTCTTTAGATTTTTGTGAGTGTATTTTTAATATCAAAATTCAATTTTTAGAAAAACTACTATAATTTCCTTTAATTATAGCCAATTAATTGCATTTTTATAAATTCCTTTTTTACCAACCTTATTACAACTTAGACCATTTACAACATGCTTAGACTTTTGGCTTGTCCTAAATATTCCTCTTTCTTGAACAATCCATTCATTTTATTTTATTTTATTTTATTTATTTTTTTATTTTTTTATTTTTGAGTCAGAGTCTTGTGCTGTTGCCCAGGCTAGAGTGCAGTGGCACTCTCGGCTCACTACAACCTCCGCCTCCTGGGTTCACGCCATTCTCCTGCCTCAGCCTCCTGAGTAGCTGGGACTATAAGTGCTCACCACTACGCCCGGCTAATTTTTTGTATTCTTTAGTAGAGACAGAGTTTCACTGTGTTAGCCAGGATGGTCTCGATCTCCTGACCTCATGATCCACCCGCCTCAGCCTCCCAAAGTGCTAGGATTACAGGTGTGAGCCACCACACCCGGCCCATTTTATTTTAGAACAAAAATTCACCATACAAGACTCTTTCTCATATAAAATTATTTTAAGCTTTCTTACCAAAAATACCTCTTTATTTTCTATAACTTTCTTTGCATGTCTCTTATTTCCTAGTTCCTCTTACCTTGTTTTACACATAACATTTAAATAAGCTTTGAATAGACAAAAATTATTCACCTTTTAATAAGAACATATTTTTTAGAATGTTCTCCTACACTGTAATTTTTTTAACTGGAAAATAACTAGGCATTTAATGAAATATTTAATTTAACTTTAGATTCTAATTTATGACAAGTTTGTTTACAAGTATTTATTCCATTACATTTACCAAATTATTTTAATAGTTTACCTAGTGATATGGTTAGGCCTGTGTGTCCCCACCTAAATCTCATCTTGAATTATAATCCCCATAATCCCCATGTGTCAAGAGAGAGACCAGGTGGAGGTAATTGACTCATGGGCGTGGTTTACCCCATGCTGTTCTCACAATAGTGCGTTCTCACAAGATCTGATGGTTTTATGTGTTTGGCAGTTCCTCCTGCATTCATTCTCCTTCCTGCTGCCTTATGAAAAAGGTGCCTTGCTTCCTCTTTGCCTTCTGCCATGATTATGTTTCCTGAGGCCTCCCCAGCCATGCTAAACTGTGAGTTGATTGGACCTCTCTCCTTTATAAATTACCTAGTCTTGGATAGTTCTTTATAGCAGTGTGAAAATAGACCTCCAGAGAGAGAAACTAGATTATTTATGAAAATTGTGATAGTCATTATTTAAAGTTATTTCCCTGTCAACCATTTTTATAGCCTGTGAATTTCAGGTTATCACCTAAGTAAGTACCTTAAGATTAAATACATGATTATTTTACCAATAATTCAAGATTTAACTGTTTTCGTTAAATCAATAACATTAAGTTCTTTTTTATTAAAAATGACATACACAAAAATCATTATGTTTTTTATTGGGTTTATAGTTTTATAACCCTTATGCCAAATTTTGACACCTTATAGTATTCAGCAGAGATAAGTATGAAATCACTTGATCAATAAATGTAAACAAAAATGTATGCTGACAATTCTTTTTTTTTTATGCTGACAATTCTTAAGACATTTCAAATATTTACCAGTAATTTTAAAGCTAGCTTATTAAAGATTTTACTTAAGTCATGTAAACTTGAAATGCATTTGAGCTTATCATTTAATTTATGGTTAATCTATAATTGGTAGCCAATTTGTTACCTTGTGACCCAAAACACAACAGAATCCATGTATGTATACATAAACACACATACACACTCATGCAACCAAAGATCCTATAGCTTTTACTTCAGAACATTAGCCATGAGACATTAATAAAAACTCGTTGGTTTGCAAAAACAATAACAAAAGAAATGGTTGGATTCCAATAGTGGATTTTATCTCAGTAGAAAAGTAACAGCAGACTTAAAGCGGGCAGAAAAGAAAGCAAAGAAATAGAGAACTTCAGAACTTTATAGTTGCAGATTTACCTTCAGGCTCTGAATTCTCCTTGAGGTGATTTGCCCATCAGTTTAAAATGTGCACAAGAGCAGACTTGATGTTTAACCAGTTGGAGTATTAGAAAACCTGGTGTGCCATTCCATTTACACAACCACTTGCAAATAAAGGGTCATAAAACCAAACAGGGTGCCTGAGAGGGGTCATTCTTCTTGTCTGTCCTCATTCCTAGAAAATTCATTCCCCACATTTTTTCTTAAAAGGAGGAACTGAGCTGTGGCCTAGAGTTTGGTGGAGTGGGGCAAAGTGTGCTGGTTGTGGGTGAGACTCCACAGTGTGTCACACACAATGTGTCTCAGTTTCTCTCTCTGGAGGTCTAGCACCTCCAGGAGGGCTGATAGCATGGGGTGACCAGCTCCTATATGTGCTTTCTGGATGAGCCTTTTTAAACTAATTTTGTTTGGAGTTCCCTGTAGGGCCACTGTACATCATGGGGGCTAAACCCCCCAACATTCCCACTCAGCCCCCTGTCACTCAGGGGCACCTTTTGACTGGGAAGAGCAAAATGCCCTTTCTCTTTGGAGCTGTGGAAACTCAGTCTCTCATTTATCCATGAAAAGGACAGTTCACTTCCTCGCATGAATGCAGAGCAGCCAGTCAAGACAAATTTCAGGAGGAAAGGCAATGGAGAAGACACTTTTTTTTTTTTTTTGAGACAGAGTGTCACTCTGTCACCAGGCTAGAGTGCAATGGCACAATCTCGGCTCACTGCAACCTCCACCTCCTGGGTTCAAGCAATTCTCCTGTCTCAGGCTCCTGAGTAGCTGGGACTACAGGTGCACACTACCATGCCCAGCTAATTTTTGTATTTTTAGTAGAGACAGGGTTTCACCATGTTGGCCAGGATGGACTCGATCTCTTGACCTCATGATCCACCCACCTCGGGCTCCCAAAATGCTGGGATTACAGGCATGAGTCACCGCACCGAGCTGGAGAAGACACTTTTTTAAATGTACCTCCAAACTAGAATTAGGATCCTAAATATCTTCCCAGAAGGAAAAAAAAAAAAAATCTAAGACCACTTTCTGTAAACTGTTCTCAGCCACGCCTAACTTTGTAGCTCTTGTCCGCCATTACACACACCAAAGTCAAATCCTCACACAGTGCAAGGTAATCTTTGGTATCCCCCAAAGCCAAAGAGGTCAGGTAATAAAATATAGGAAAGCAGAACTTTAGACCAAAGAAGAATCTGCCTATGACTCTTGAAACTTCAAAAAGAAACCAGAACACTCCAAAAGGGATGAGTTGCACCTTTGTTTTGAATTATTTGAGGAATTCGGGTCATTAGAAGCCTTCTCTAGATTTTTTCTTGGTACTGAAGATGGCAAAAGGGAAGGAGGAATAGGATAGAAGGAAATTAAGACAGCAAACACGGAAACTATGCCCATGGTTTCTTTTTTTTCTTTTTACACCTGTGAGAAATTTTAGCTTATTCAGAGGCCTTATTCCCCATAATTTGGAATTTCATTAGGATTTGACCAAGACAGGTAGAGCTGGTCAAATCCAATGGGAAAAAGGGACAATAACAAAGAAAAACCAACAATATGATCTCTTAACGCTCTAATAGTAAGGAGAAAATAAGACCAGCTGGTTGTCAACTTTAACCTTTAGTCATTATGGAGAATTTTCAAGACAAAAGAAAAGCCAGCAAGAAAGAAAAAAACCAAATCAGCTTCTTACCTAAAAATGGGTCTTAGGTTGAAGACTACTCTCTACCATCCTAGAAGCAGGAAGAAACTCAAATTTGCCTTGCCTGTTAGATATTAGCTAAAAGTCCAAAAAGGAGTTACTGCCTTCCAACATCATGGAAGCAGGAAAACTTGCCCTCCTTGTTGGAAACAAGTAAAACTCCAGAAAAGGAGTTGTCGAGCAAAATAAACAATAGATCTCAACCAAATTTTGAGAGATCAGGGATTCTCTGGAGAAAGGGGAGTTCCCAAGCTTCAACAAATCAAATTGTCCTGTTGATTTGAGCCGTAAAGATAGCTCAAGCTGGTGCCAAGAACCAACAGGAGATTAGTCAAAGGTCAGGGCTACATCTCCACCCAGAGTCCCTTCATGGTCACCAATTTGTAAACCAAAAATTATCTGCAACAAGTCCCAATCAATTCAGAAAGTTTATTTTGCCAAGGTTAAGGATGCACCCATGATACAGCCTCAGGAGGTCCTGAGGACGCATGCCCAAAGTGGTCAAAGTACAGCTTGCTTTATACATTTTAAAGAGACATCAATCAGTCTGTGTAAGACTTACAATGGTCCGAGCTGGAAGGGTGGGATAACTCAAAGGCGGGGCCAGGGGTTTCCAGGCCATACTTAGATTTAAACATATTCTGATTGGCAATTGGTTGAAAGAATAATTATCAGCAGAAAGGAATGTTTGGAGTAAGATAAGGGGTTTTGGAGACCTAGGTTTTATCATGAAGATGAAGGCTTCAGAGAGCCACTGCGCCCGGCCTGTAAATGTTTCTTATCAGACTTAAGATTTGTGTTGATGTTAGCGCCAGAGGGGTATAATGAGGCACATCAGACCCCCACTTCCCATCATAGCCTGAAACAGTCTTTCAGGTTAAATTTTAGAGTTTCCCAACCAAGGAAGAAGTCCATTCAGTTGTACATCTGAGGCCTTCAAATTTTATTTTTGGTTTGCAGCTCCTTGAGGAGGACAGGAACTTTGTCTTACTCAACTTAGAAACACCAATGTGTGACACATGGTAGATATTCCAAAAGTTGAGTAATATTTGTTTATTCTTTCAGCAAATGTTTACAAAGCCTAGAGGTACGACATGATATGGTGTGCTTGGAGAACAGCAAGTTTATTTCAAACATCCATGGATAAAGGACATCTATGAAAAACCCACAGCTAACATCACATTCAGTAAAAGACTGAAAGATTTTCCCCTAAGCTCAAGAACAAGATAGGGATGCCTGCTCTTGCCACTTTTATTCAACATTGTACTGGAGGTTCTAGCCCAGGTAATAAAGAAAGAAAGTGAAATAAAAGCCACACAGAATGGAAAGGAAGAAATAAAACCCTCTATATTTGCAGATGACATGATCTTATTTAGAGAGCATACCAAGAAATCCATAAAAAAACTATTAAAAATAAATACATTCAGCAAGGTTACTGAACTTGCAAGATACAAATCAATATAGCTGGGCAAAGTGGCTCATGCCTGTAATCGCAGCACTTTGGGAAACCGAGGTGGGAGAATCACTTGAGATTAGGAGTTTGAGCCCAACCTGGGCAAGATGGCAAGACCGCATCTCTACAAAAACAAATTTTTTTAATTAGCCAGGTGTGGGGATGTACACCTGTAGTTCCAGCTACTCAGGAGGCTGAGATGGCAGGATCTGAGCCCAGGAGTTAAAAGCTGCGGTGAGCTATGAATGCACCACCACACTCCAGCCTCAGTGACAGAAAAACTCTGACTCTAAAAACAAATTAAGAAAAAATAAATCAATATAAAAATTCAATTGTACTTCCATACAATAGCAATTTTAAAAATCTGAGAATGAAATTAAGAAAACAATTCCATTTACAGCAGAAAAAAAATCCCAAAATACTTAGGAATAAATTTAAAGAAAGAAGTGCAAGGCTTGTACACTGAAAACTATGGAACACCAAGGAAAGAAATTAAGGACCTAAATACATGAAGAGATATCCTGTGTTCACGGATTGGAAGACTTAATATTGTTAAGATGAGCCAGGTATGGTGGCTCATGTCTGTAATCCCAGCACTTTGGGATGCCAAGGCAAGTCACTTGATGTCAGGAGTTCAAGATCAGCCTGGCCAACATGGTAAAACCCCTTCTCTACTAAAAATACAAAAATCAGCCAGGCATGGTGGAGGGTGCCTGTAATCCCAGCTACTCTGGAGGCTGAGGCAGGAGAATCGTTTGAATGCAGGAGGTAGAGGCTGCAGTGAGCCAAGATTGTACCATGACACTCCAGCTTGGGTGATAAGAGCAAGACTCCATCTCAAAAAAATTAAATTTAAAAAAAAGTATATACATATATATATAATTAAGATGGCAGTACTCCCTAAATTGATCTACATATTCAGTGTATTCACTATTAAAGTCCCAGCTGTCTTTTTTCAGAAACTGATAAGCTGATTCTAAAATTGACATGGAAATGCAAAAGACCCACAGTAGCCAAATAATCTTGAAAAAGAGCAAAATTGGCAGACTCACACTCCTAAAATTTCAAATTGTTTTACAAAGCTACAGTAATACAGACAGTGTGTTACTGCCATAAGGACAAACACGAAAATCAATGGAATAGAATTGTGAGTCCAGAGACTGGTCAAATGATTTACAAAACGGGGACCAAGACCATTTAATGGGAAAATAAGTCTTTTTAACACATGATACTGGGACAACTGGATATCCACATGCAAAAGAAGAAAACTGGACCCCTAGCTTATACCATACACAAAAATAAATTCAAGGGCGGAGTTCAGTGGCTTATGTCTGTAATCCAGCACTTCAGGAGGCCGAAGCGGGCAGATCACTTGTGGTCAGGAGTTCGAGACCAGCCTGGCCAACATGGTAAAACCCTGTCTCTACTAAAAATACAAAAATTAGCCGGGCGTGGTGGCAGGCACCTGTAATCAGGAGGTGCTGCTCAGGAGGCTAAGGTATGAGAATTGCTTGAATCCAGTGGGCAGTGGTTGCAGTGAGCCGAGATTGCACCACTGCACTCCAGCCTGGGTGACAGAGTTAGACTCTGTCTCAATAAATAAATAAATATTTTTTTAAAAAACTCAAAATGGATCAAAGACCTAAACATAAGAGCTAAAACTATAAAACTCTCATAGAAAATATAGACACATCTTCATGACTTTTGTGCTTCAAAAGATGCTATCAAGAAAGGGAAAAAACCCACAAAATGGAAGAAAATATTTGTAAGTCATGTATCTGATAAGTCTAGTCTTCAGTATTCAGCAAAGGAAGGCTGGGCATGCTGATGCATACCTGTAGTCCCAGCTGTTGGGGAGGCTGAGGCGGAGGGTTTGCCTAATGCCAGGAGTTCAAGGCTGAAGTGCACTATGGCATGCACTGGAGTACCATGCCTATGTACGCTAGCCTGAGCAACATAGCAACACCTCATCTCCAAAAATAAAAATTTAAAAATTTTTTAAAAATTAAAAAGAAGTCTTACAAGAAGACAATCTAATTTAAAAATGAGGGCCAGCCTTGGTGGATCATCCCTGTAACCCCAGCACTTTGGGAAGCTGAGGCAGAGCCCTCATGACCTAATTACCTCCCAAAAGTACCAAACTGCTAATATCATCACTTTGGGGGTTAGGATTTCAGCATATGGATTTTGGTGGAGGTGCAAACACTCAAACCATAGCACAATATGACCCAGCAACTCCATTCTTAAGTATATACCCAAGAGAAATGAAAACATATGTTCACACAAAAACTTATATAGTTGTTTGGAGCAGGACTATTTGTAATAGCCAAAAAAATGGAAACGACCCAAATGTCCATCAGTTGATGATGGAAACAAAACGTGCTATATCCAATGAAATACTATTCAGCCATAAAAAGGAATACTGGGCCCGGCATGGTGGCTCATGCCTGTAATCCAAGCACTTTGAGAGGCTGAGGTAGAAGGATCACTTGAGCCCAGGAGTTTGAGGCCAGCTTGGGCAACATAGCAAGATCTCATCTTTACAAAAAATAAAATATAATAAAATTCTGGCTCTGCATGGTGGCTCATGCCTGTAATCTCAGCACTTTGGGAGGCCGAGGCAGGAGGATCATGAGGTCGGGAGTTCAAGACCAGCCTGGCCAATATGGTGAAACCCTATCTCTACTAAAAAATAAAGAAATTACCATCCTGGCTAACACAGTTAAACGCCGTCTCTACTAAAAATACAAAAAATTAGCCAGGCGTGGTGGCGGGTGCCTGTAGTCCCAGCTACTCGGGAGGCTGAGGCAGGAGAATGGCGTGAACCCGAGAGGCAGAGCTTGCATTGAGCCAAGAGCGCCACTGCACTCCAGCCTGGGTGACAGAGGGAGACTCCATCTCAAAAATAATAATAATAATAATAAAATGTGATCATAATTTGAGAAAGGCTGCTCATGCTAATCCTACATAAAAACAAGGAAAGCAGCAATATTATTGTAAAAACCCACCAACTGCTTCTTTTCTCCATTGCCAATGTCGGATTGGGCGAATCCTACCTTAAAAAGCACTGGGTTGCCTCGGTTTATTTCGCATCATCCAAAGGCCCTCTAAAGATCTCTGACTCACAGACCCTCACCCCAGACAGATTTTATACACAGGCTCTCCCATCTCTTTCCTTCCATAGAACTCCAGTGAGATTGGGCTCATTTCTATCTCTCAGTTAACAGAGAACTGATCAGGAGTGACTGACAGAAATCATCTACCAAAAATAACCAAGCTTGCCCAAGGAAAGTAACTTTCGCCTGGCGCGGTGGCTCACACCTGTAATCCCAGCACTTTGGGAGACCGAGGCGGGCGGATCACCTAAGGTCGGGAATTCGAGACCAGCCTCAACATGGAGAAACTCCATCTCTATTAAAAATACAAAATGAGCCAGGCGTGGTGGTGCATGCCTGTAATCCCAGCTACTCAGGAGGCTGAGGCAGGAGAATTGCTTGGACCTGGGAGGCGGAGGTTGTGGTGAGCCGAGATCGCACCATTGCACTCCAGCCTGGGCAACAAGAGCAAAACTCCGTCTCAAAAAAAAACAAAGGTTAGCCAGGTGTGGTGGCGGGTGCCTGTAGACCCAGCCTCTGGGAGGCTGAGGCAGGAGAATGGCGTGAACCGGGAGGTGGAGCTTGCAGTGGGCCGAGATCGCGCCACTGCACTCCCAGCCTGGGGAACAGAGCGAGACTCCGTCTCAAAATAAAAAACAAAAAACAAAAAACAAAAAAAAGAAAGTAACTTTCTTTCCATGCTTCTTCCTCTAAACCTAGTATCTTTTAAGTAAAATAGTTAGTCTGACTCTTAAAAAGAATAAAACTAAAGGCCGGGCGCAGGGGCTCATGCTTGTAATCCCAGCATTTTGGGAGGCTGAGGTGGGTGGATCACGAGATCAGGAGTTCGAGACCAGCCTGACCAACATGGTGAAACCCCGTCTCCACTAAAAATACAAAAATTAGCCAGGCGTGTGGCGTGTGCCTGTAATCCTAACTACTCAGGAGGCTGAGGCAGGAGAACTGCTTGAACCTGGGAGATGGAGGTTGCAGTGAGCTGAGATTGGGCCACTGCACTCCAGGCTGGGTGACAGCGCAAAACTCTGTCTCAGGAAAAAAAAAAACTCCAGAAAAGGAGTTGTCGAGCAAAATAAACTTTAGATCTCAACCAAATTTTGAGAGATCAGGGATTCTCTGGAGGAAGAAGAAAACTATCAGGTCCAGGTTAAAGGCAACACTATTGTTGTTATTACCTTTTCCAGGACAGGAAAGGCAAGCCCAAGGTGAATAAACGTCTTTTGGGCACCTACTAAGTGGCAGGCCCTGTAAGGTAGACACAAAGTCACAATCAATGCCCTCCAGGAGCTTGCATTCTAGTGGGAAAACAGAAATGTAGTTATTTCCATCATAAAACCACGAAGTAAATATTAAACAGGGATAGGACCAGTTTGTCCTGACTGCAGGCGTGATTACTTCTGACTAGGAAATCAGGAAAGGCTTCATGTCTGTTGTACCTGGCTTACACTTAGAAGGATATGCATGATTTTGATAGAAGAGTTGGAATGAGCATAGGAGGCTAGAGGGAACAGCATGAGGGATACATGAAAATAAATAGAATGCATAGTACATCAGATGTAGGGCAGGATGTGGAAGGGAAATGTAATCAGGATCAGATTGAAAAAGGTTGTAGTTCCGGACAGGCGCAGTGGCTCACACCTGTAATCCCAGCACTTTGGGAGCCCAAGGCGGGTGGATCATGAGGTCAGGAGATTGAGACTATCCTGGCTAACATGGTGAAACCCCGTCTCTACTAAAAATACAAAAAAAATTAGCCAGGCGTGGTGGGGGGCCCCTGTAGTCCCAGCTACTCCGGAGGCTGAGGCAGGAGAATCGCTCAGGAGGCAGAAGTTGCAGTGAGCCGAGATCGCACCACTGCACACCAGCCTGGGTGACAGAGCGAGACTGAGTCTCAAAAAAAAAAAAAAAAATGGTTGTAGTTCCATGTTTGCATTTGTACTTTGTACTTACCAGTGGCATCATAGAGGACTTTTTTGGCAATAAGAAGTTTGGAGGCTGAGCATGGTGGCTTATGACTATAAACCTAGCACTTTGGGAGGCCAAGAGTTCAAGACCAACTTGGCCAACATAACAAGGCCCTATCTTTTCAAATAATTTTTTTAGGAATTTTTATTTTTCAAAAAAAAGTTTGAAGCCAATACATCTGCCAGGACTCCTGCAATGATGATGGGGAGTTACTCAAGCAGTGAATGTAGGAATAGAGAGAACAGACAAGATACAGTAGTATTGACTGAATTGACTGAACATGGAAAACTAAACCAGAGAAGGGTCAAAACATGATTCACCCTCCAAGACCCAACCATGTATAGGGATCTTTTAGAGCCAGCCATTTAGTGCCCCCTGGTGGATAGATGAGGCCATCACAGCATTAACAGCAACAAGTCACTTAGGTTGTTTCATTCTTCCAGTAAAAAGTTTATATTGAACACTATCCAGACCCTCATTAATTAGCCCCTACAGAAGCCACAGAGATCACCAGGCACTATTTTAGGTGAATCCAGTTAGGAGAAAAGATAGACCTCAAATGCCTAACCCATAACAAGGTAGAATAAATGACAAAATGCTAAAATATGTGGTGGGTAACACTGACACGAGATTTTAGAAAATACTGCAATTTGAGAGGTGGGTTAAGGCTTCAGATATAACAGTTTTGTGTTTGTTTTGTTTGTTTTGAGACGGAGTCTCGCTGTCACCCAGGCTGGAAGTACAGTGGCTCAATCTCAGTTCATCTCCATCTCCACCTCCTAGGTTTAAGCGATTCTCCTGCCTCAGCTTCCAGAGTAGCTGGGACTACAGGTGCAAGCCACCATGCCTGGCTAAGTTTTATATTTTTAGTAGAGACGGGATTTCACCATGTTGGCCAGGCTGGTCTGGAACTGACCTCAAGTGATCCGCCCACCTCCGCCTCCCAAAGTCCTGAGATTGCAGGCATGAGCCACTATGTCCAGCCACAGGGCCATTTCTTTAACATACGATTTTTGAAAAGCATCCAGGTCAGAGGCAATTGTGAACAAAACATCCTGAGAAGTAAATGGAAAAAAACAATAAGTTTGAAATACTAAGGAATTCTATAGGCAACAAAGTCTGAAGGCTCGAGCTGGCTAATGATGTAGTGTTCAAGTTTTAAGACCAATCTGACAATTCAATAAAAAATGGAGAAATTACGATGCTCAAGACAAATTTTAGATATGAAAACAGTGAAAGCCAGCTGTGAAGTCCTAATAAACTGATCCTTGCCAGGCGCTGCGGCTCACAACTATAGGAAGGCCAAGTCAGGACTGCTTGAGCTCAGGAGCTCAGGACAGCCTGGGCAACATAGCAACAACTGTCTCTACAAAAAATTAGCCAAGTGCGGTGGCAGGCACCTACAGTCCCAGCTATGTAGGAGACTGAGGTGGGAGGATCACTTGAGCCCAGGAGGTTGAAGCTGCAGTGAGCCACTGCACTCCAGCCTGGGTGACAAAGCAAAGACCATCTCCAAAAAATAAAACGGTCCAATCAATGTAAGTTAGCTAGACACATTAAATGGTTACTGTATTGTTGGAAAAAACAAGCTTTCCCATTGTCTGTTGGCTAAATATATTTTGTCTTTTGCATTTCTTGGGCCCACCTTGAGGTAGAAAAGGTAGCTGGGCGCAGTGGCTCACGCCTGTAATCCCAACACTTTGGGAGGCTAAGATGGGAGGATTGCTTGAGAAAAGCCTGGTCAACATAGTCAGACCCCAAAGACAAGAAAGGTTAACCAGACCTCAATCCAAAGCTCTAGGGCTACTGGCATGGATAGTTCATTTGCATGTAAGTTGTATCAGGAGCACACAAAAGCGCCATTAGGTCAGTAATTCGGTTATTCTTTTACTTTCCCAGGCTTATTTCTCTCTCAAATGCCAATCAGGGTTACATGTTATCCAGAAAACCTATCATTGTCAACTAAACACATAATGTTCCTGCTAGTTGTAATTTAACTCCTACTCCTTAATTCACAAGTGGCAACCTCCCTTCCACAACACCAGTACCTCTACCGCAAAGCAGAATTAATAGCCATCTGTGATCTAAGAGAGAATAGGAAGATAAATAATCCTTACACCCAAAAGGCCAAACAATTTTTATTTTCAAAAACAACTTTATTCATGACACATATTAAAAAAAAATCCCCACCCCTGGAAATGAGCTAAAAAAATAAACAAAATCCACCTCCCACCTCCCTGTTCCCACTTCCTCCCATTCCCTCCAAATAAAAGGGAAAAAAGGCAAAGGAAAAAAACAAAAAAAACAAAACAACTGAAAAACAAAAACACCCCTAAACCCCCCAAAACAAGGTAGTGCATTTCCCCAGGGGGAAGGGGAATTTACACTGGAGCCGCTGGGAGCGGATCGGAGATCTTCCGGCTACAGAAACCTGCAAAGAAAGACACTCAAAACAGAAAAAGAAACACAAAAGGAAACAAAATAGATCACCAGGCAATCTGGAGGGGCAGGGAGCCGGAGAAGAGGGGTGGGGTGGGTGGTAGACCTGGCTGGACAGGAGCAGGCAGGAGGGGACTGTGAAAGGCGAGAAGACGGAGGGAAGGTAACAAGCAGAACAGTTTGGTGTCCTTCCAGAGCCCTGGGTAAAAAAAAAACCTCCTACCACCCACGCCCACCTACCCTTGAGCAGCCCCCAAGGGGATGAAGTGGGGCAGGGAAACATGGGGAGCAGCTTGCGCAGTTGAGACGTGTCCATGGCGAATCCCCAGAGTGAATAAGCAGCCCCCTGCCCCACTCCCTGGGCCTTCCCCTACTCCCCAAAGCAGGTCCCTCCTCAGCAGTTAGTTATGGGATTCTCCCCCCTTCCACAGTATATCTTTTTTTTAAAAAATATTTTTTTTCCATCAAGGTCATCTTCTGTTTTTCTTTTTTTTTTTTTTAATTCTTTTTTTTTTCCTTCTTTCCTCTTTTTTTCCTCTCTCTCCTCCTAATACACACTTTTTTTAGTAAGGGGAATACCATGATGTCGCTCTAGCCCGGCCCCTGGAAGAAAGAAGGAGAGTTAGGTGTTAACGTGATCACTAGATAGTTCAGTACAAGCCCCAACCCGTGGGCCCTTGCCCCAGTTACTGTGAAGGGAAGTGGGGGAAAGAAGTTTTCAAGTGTCCTAAAACTGACCCCATGATCCCAGAAATAGTAACACACCTTGAGAACTGGGGCAGGGGGAGGGGGGCTTAACAGAAAACTTTGCCAAACAGTGGCAAAAAAGAAGTGCATCTGAGTGAGAAACAAGGGCAAGAAAAACGACCCTCTTTTTATCCAGTTTTCAGTCCTCCACAGCTCTTATACCCTAGGCCATCACAAATAGATCCTCCCTAACTCCTGGGAATAGGCAGGTAGAGTTTATGAAAAGCCAAGGTTTATATGCCTAACCTGTCTATTTAAATGTAAAGAGACAAGTGAAGCAAGGCAAAAACCTGGACACCACACTAGGCCCAGTGAGAAGTTAACCTTGCAAGACTGGCTCAAATAAAGAGTAAATATCTCAAAATCCTCCCACAAGGCTGTTGGGGAGGATCAACTAGCCAGCCTCTGGTATTCTTCCAAGGGAGGTTCAGTCTTCAACCCCTCCCTCCAAAAAAAGAAAAAAGTAACAAATGTCCAAGCAGTGCTTTCACTGCCTGGAGGCCGTTCCTCCTGGCTTCGTGTAAACACCTTCAAATGCCACCAACTCCCAAGAAAAAAAAGGCTGGGGGTGGAAGCCTCTTTGAACCAAGGGAGGGATGCAGCCCTTATCACCAATTCCTACTGCAGAAAAGATGATGAAGTTGGCCTTCTGGCCTGGCCTGCAACTACCTTCCTCACCCTGCACAGGCAGGAGACAAAGTTCCTGAAGACCACAGGGAGGGGTGGGGGAGGGAGGTTCCTCAGACCAGGAGAGAAGGAAGCATACAGGGCTCATGGGAGGCGGGGGGGAAGAGGAGCAGCCCATCTATCCTGACCTGTAGACACGACCCCGGGGCCTGCTGTTAAAACCACTGTAGAATCGAGAGCGGGAACTGTTGTAGTTGGTGGTCCGGGCGCGGTAGCGGGCTCGTGGAAAACCCCGGTCTGTTGTGCTGATGCCTGGTCTGTTGGTTCGTTTTGGGATCACCTGAGTCAGAGATGAACAAATGATAGCCTTAAAGTCAACCCGGAGAGTTTACACAGAACCAGAACAGCAATGGACATAGGCTTACCTTGATTTGCCTTCCTCTAAATAGGGACTCATCTAAGGCCAAGGAAGTCCTCACTGACTCTTTGTCTGAGAACTCTATATACGCAAACCTGAAAAGAATTGTCATTGTATCTCTCTGAAGTTACAAATACCTCACAGGTCAAATTCAACTTGCAGGCATGCTTCTTTTTGGGCTACAATGTGGTTACATTTTTTATTTGTCAAAATTCTTCTAAATGGAAAATTTCATTCAAAATCATTTAAATTTTAAAATTTCCAGCTACTCTTTGAAACTTGTAAAAATAAGACACACAGGGCCTGAATTTCCATATGGCCATAACAGGCCAAGTAGAAGCTGCCCCTCCCCTTCTAGTTTGTGATCCCACCCACACCTAGCCTTCATTTTTGTTATCTGGCCTCTGAAGACATTTAGGTGCAACTCTTGATATATATCAAAATTGATGCCATGATCTTAAATGACACAGATCACGCATGTTAACAACAAATAACTTACTGCTCACTATAAAACATAATTTATCTATTTTTGCACTGTAAATTATCTCAATTTACTCCCCTTTACTTACCCTTTGGGATGGCCACTAAATTTGTCACAGAGTATGGTAACACGGTTGACTGATCCACAGCCATGAAAGTGAGCTTCCAGCTCTTCTGCTGTTGCACCATAGTCCACCTGATGAGAGGAGAAAAATTTCACAGGCAACAGGCAAATTCCTGTCTCAATAGGAACCTTCCCTAGCCTTTGGTCTGGGCCATCTATACACCAAAGCACATGAAATCTGGTAATTTGAGGAACTAATCCTTTTGCTTCCAAACCCAGAGCTTTTGCTGATTACTGATCATTCCATTACCTTAAACCACCTTCCCACAGTCCCTCCACACACCCCCAAAACCACACCGATCCCGGAGATGTTCCTTCCAGGACTATTAAATAACTCCCCAAAAGAACTTGCCCCCAACCCCAATCAGAGCCCCAGCACATACATTGCCAACATAGATGGAACGGGCATCAGCCTCCATCTTCTCCTCAATGGACATGATCACTGGGCCAGCTATCAGGAAAAAATAATATTTTTAAAAAACCACACACTTGTTTTTCACCAATATATTGCACTTCCACCACCAGCACTATCCCATTAGCTCAACGAAGGCAAAGATTTTGGTCTGTTCTGTTCTCTGCTGTACCCATAACCTAGAACAGTGCCGAGTCCATAGCAGGTACTCACTAAACATTCGATAAATTGAAAGAATAAACTAATACACACTTAAAACAGTATAGGAATCCCTCCTGCCTCCAAATCAAATCCCTAATGAATGGCTTTGGCTGAAATGCTTTTAAGAGTGAGCAAAATTAAGTGGGCTGAGACTCCACATTTCTAGATTAAAGGGGAAACCCCTTGCAGCTTGCTTTCTCTTAGAATCCTAACTAAAGCGTTTCCAATTGGAGGAAAAACTATTAGATTTGAAGGTCAAATGCGAGCTTGCAACCTCTACAAAGGATAGACGTAGACTAAGAACAAAGAGCAACACAAATTATAACAGGGACAAAGGGAAGCACAAGGCTACCACCACCAAAATACAGGTTCTGCCTCACAAAGGTCAGGCGAACACACAACGGATTATGACCGCGGCACAGTCATAATAGCTCAGACAAGCAGCTCCAGGGTGCCGAGTATCTTACCCCACATTCCCCATCTTCCCCACAACCCTTCCAGCCCGAGAACCCTGGCTCCGCGTGCAACCGCCAGTTACTCACCATTGCCTGGAGGTGGACTCATATTCATCTGCTTCTCTACCTCGTTCTGTAGCTCCTTTAGCTTCTCAGCTTCTTCCTCCATCTCCCTGACTCGAGCTTTGATAGCTTCCAGCTCCTAATATAAGTGGGGAGGGTATGGAGGAGAGCTTAAGAGGAACCAACGCAGGGGCTGTGCCCTGCTCTCGGCCGGAGCGCGGCCTCAGCCACGCTCGGCCATTTCCCTCGCCCCATGCGAGGGTCGTGATAAAAGAAAAGCAAGCTACCCTCTCTAGAACAACACTAGGCACCCGTGACGCCCGAATCAAGCCAGTCGGGCCCCTTGTAGTGATCGCTGACCCATCCCCGGCCCGACCCGGCCCCAGCCACGTTATTCCCCGCCCAACCCCACCCCCCGCCTGCCTCCCGCTCGCCCGAGCTCTGGGCCTCCAGTGACCCGGCCGGCCAGCCGCCGGCCTGCTGGCTCGCCCTCCTTCCCTCACCGGGTCCTCAATGGCGCCGTCCCCCGGGTCACCCTCGACCAGTCCCGGCTCCTCCTCCTCCTCTTGGCTGCCGGGGGCTCCCGAACCAGGCCCAGGGCCCGGAGCTCCCGGGGGGGCGCGGGGCCGGGGCGGCTCCTCTTCGGGCTCGGGCTCCGGCTCGGGCTCCAGCAGCAGCTCCTCAGGCTCCAGTTCCTCAGACTCCAGGCCGTTCCCGTAGTCCCCTGCGCCCCCCGGGGCCCCCTCCCCGGCCTCCCCACCGGCCCCGGGCACAAGATGGCGCCGCCGCCCCGGCCCGGAGCCCCGACCGCCCGCAGCCCCCGCTGCTGCTGCCGCCGCCGCCGCCGCCGCCATCGCCGCTCAGACTGGGGCCCGCCGCCCGGCGATTGGAGAGCTGCGCCGGCCACGCCGAGGACTCATTAGTCAAGCTGCCTGCCCGTCACCACGAGCTAGTACTCCATTGGGGAATATTACTTGGCAATCAAATGAGACCCCACCTCTAAGGCGGGGTACTGTGCCAAATTCTCAAATCCCGGTAGGGGAAATCTGCCTGTCAATCAACACGCGTCCCACCTCCTATAGAGTCTTTAGGTAATAATACCGCCACGCTGTGACGATATTCCTGCTTCTCCCCGGCCTACGGGCGGGCCCGCGAAGTATAGGACGCTCCGTGATTGGCCCTAGCTAGGCGACTGGAAAGGACCAATCTTCCGATCGCCTCACCGCAGTGGCCCAGTCTCAGATGCTGATTGGCTCGCGAGATTCGAAGGAGTGACACTCGTTTCGTGACAGGTGAACCTTGCCCCCAAACGGACTGCCCGGCTTCAAACTTGGAAAACCCGAAGTCACATGACTAGCCAGCCCTTAGGGGGCCGCCATCTTGATACTACTGCTTGCCAGCTAGTGAGCTGTTGGCCGGGTGAGGCCCAAAACACAGCAGCAGTTTCAGGAAACTTGTATCCTGACCAGGAAGCACTAGTAGATGGGATGTTGCTGAAAATGGAGGTTATGAATGAATCATTCCAGGAGGGAGCTTACTTTCTCCATCCAGGTTATTGGCACCATCATCCACTAGCTCTCCCACACCAGAAAGCAGGGAGGATTCCTCAGTCCAGAGCCACTAGTCACGAGTCCTGTCTGTCCCGCCCTCTTGCGTAGACCTTCTGCTCCCTAGTTCCAATTTCTTCTCTTCCCTGGACAGCTTCCAATGTCACCCTTCCACTCTGCACCGCTAACAGACTGGCCCCCCTTTGCAGGCGAGGTAAAGCCTCAAAACGGTAAATCACAGCCTTCGACACCCCAGCATGTGGTTACTTTGTGGATGTCTCCTTCCACCCTTCTTGTTCCATTGGGTGTACCTGCACCCAGTCTGTGCCTCTAACATGTAGTCCCCCTTCAACCAAACCACTGCAAACCCCAGCTTCCCCTCATTTCCCAGGACAAGTGGGCCTCTCTCCACAGCGTGCTTAATTGTTTTGTGCTGTTTCTTAACTAGGTTGTGAGCGCCTTCAAATGAGGGGCCAGATGCTATTTATATTCACATCTCCACGGCCTGGCAATATGCCTACCACATAAGGTCCTGTTAGATGTTTGTTGATTGAGCATGCATTGATTGGGGATCTGGGTGCCACCCTTCATTTCAGCCCTCAAGCTCCCAAGATCCCAGAGGAATTTATCCTGGCAGGCTCCCACTACACAGCTGCACCCGAAATATCAATGAGACCTAGCCCTGGAGGGCAGGATTGCCACACTTTTGTAGCAATCTAACACATTTATTAAAAAGGAAGGAATGGCAGTGTAAGTTTGCAAGAGAAATTTTTGTGGGCACACTAACCTACAGTTCGAAAGATACGTATAAGCCCAACCAAAAAGTTAAACAAACATGGTTGGCGGAGGGATTTGGACAAGAGAACATCTTCATTAGCAAACCAAAAAATCAAAAGTGACTCATTATACCCCACTATTCCCCTCACCCCCACTTTTTCTCACAATTCCTTACCTCGAGATCTGGGGAACTTGGAGCAGAGTCACAGTCGCTTAAAATTTCACTGCAAATTACTTCATCAGCCATCTCAGCCTCAGTGATCTGGGATAACTAAAGTTGAGCACCGAAGACAAGCTCTAAATGATTGAATACCTTGGAAGAAAGGTCTTTTATACTAATCTTAACCTAATCAAGATTTGTTTATCTTATTGGTGCCCAATTTAATCAAGCCAATGAAAGGCAATGTGATTTTTAAAAATGGCTTTGAATCCTATTTTTGATAAGCGCTTGATTTTGTAATAAGCACCACTCCTTATTATCTCATTGGACTCTCACAACAACCCCATGAGGAAAATATTTCCAAAACCATAATCTTCTTTAGGGAAAAAGAAAAAGGCTTAATGAAATGAAGAAACTTGCCTAAGTCATTGGACTAACTAGAAGTGTGCAGTGCCGGCTGGGCACGGTGGCTCACACCTGTTATCCCAGCTCTTTGGGAGGCTGAGGCAGGAGGATCACCTGAGCCCAGGAGTTTCAGACCAGCCTCGCCAAAATGGCGAAACCACATCTCTACTAAAAATACAAAAATTAGCTGGGCATGGTGGTACATGCCTGTAAACCCAGCTGCTCGGGAGGCTGAGGCAGGAGAATCGCCTGGGCAACAGCAAGACTCTGTCTCAAAGGAAAAAATATAAATAATATATATAATACATAATATATATTATGTAATATATATAATAGTGTGCAGGGAATTCAAAGCTCAGATCAAAACTACTATAAGGCCTGCTTTAATACATAAAAATTATGTGTGAAAAATGGAAAGACTAAATCCAAGAATAGACAAAAGTTTAAGCAAACTATAATTATATCCAAGAAAAAATTATTAGGCACCTATTAAAAGGGTTACCTAGTGTGACAAACGTGAAAATAATTTTGTTAAGCCAAAGAAGAATGTAAAATTGTACATAAAATATAATTATAACTATGATTTTTTAAAAAAAAACTTAGGCATGGGAGGAAAAAAGGAGCAAGAACCAGTACAATCCTTCTATTCTTTGGCAATATGTACCAAAAGCTTTTAAAATAGTGAGATTCTTAAGATCAGGTGGAGTGGCTCACAACTGTAATCCCAACACTTTGGGAGCCAGATTGCTTGAGTCCAGAAGTTCAAGACCAGCCTGGGCAATATGGCAAAACCCATACTCCACTAAAAATACAAAAATTAGCTGGGCATAGTGGCATGCGCCTGTAGACCCTGCCCAGCTACTTGGGAGGCTGAGGCCACAGTGAACCATAACGGTGCTACGTGCACTCCAGACTGGGCAACAGAGTAAGACCCTATCTCAAAAAAAAAAGAAAAAAGGCCAGGTGAGGTGGCTCATGCCTGTAATCCCAGCACTTTGGGAGGCCGAGGTGGGTGGATCACCTAAGGTCAGGAGTTTGAGACCAGCCTAGCCAAAATGGTGAAACCCTGTCTCTACTAAAAGTACAAAAATTAGCTGGGTGTGGTGGTGGGCGCCTGTAATCCCAGCTAGTCAGGAGGCTGAGGCAGGAGAAACGCTTGAACCTGGGAGGTGGAGGGTGCAGTGAGCCAAGATCGTGACACTATATTCCAGCCTGGGTGACAGAGCAAGACTCTGTCTCCAAAAAAAAAAAAAAAAAGTTGAGATTCTTAACCCAGTAATCCTATTATTTCTTCTAAAAATGTAATCCAATTTGTGAATAATTTTTTTTTTTTTGAGACGGAGTCTCGCTCTGTTGCCCAGGCTGGAGTACAGTGGCGCTGTCTCCGCTCACTACAAGCTCCACCTCGTGGGTTCACGCCATTCTCCTGCCCCAGCCTCCGGAGTAGCTGGGACTACAGGCGCCCGCCACCACGCCCGGCTAATTTTTTTTTTTTGTATTTTCAGTAAAGACGGGGTTTCACCGTGTTAGCCAGGATGGTCTCGATCTCCTGACCTCATGATCCACCCACCTCGGCCTCCCAAAGTGCTGGGATTACAGGCGTGAGCCACTGCGCCCGGCCTGTTTGTTTTTGTTTTATTTTTTGAGACAGTCACTCCACAGCCCAAGCTGGAGTGCAGTGGCCTAATCTCAGCTCACTGCAACCTCCGCCTCCAGGGCTCAAGTGATTCTTGTGCCTCAGCCTCCTGAGTAGCTGGGACTACAGGCGCACCACCACCACGCCCAGCTAATTTTTTTGTATTTTAGTAGAGATGGGGCTTTACTATGTTGCCCACAATGGTCTCGAACTCCTGAGCTCAGGTGATCAGCCCACCTCAGCCTCCCAAAGTGCTGGGATTACAGGCGTGAGCCACATGCCCAGCCAGAATAAATATTTTTATCAAAGTGAAAAAATACAGATAAATGACCAAGTGGGCATTAAAATTATTGTACACAAGTAGATGTAATTGTATATAGTCATTATGCCTTTGAAACGTTTTAACATCAAGGAAAAATGCTTGCAATATAATCATAAGCAGAATTGCGTATACAAAATCGTATGATCATAAAAGTAGACAAAAAAATACTGGAAAGAAGTATACCAAAATAGTTCTCTCTGGGTGACAGTATTATGATTCATTTTCTTTATAATTTTCTATGTTCTACAAATTTTCCGCAATCATTATTTATTTACTTGTTTATTTTGCTACCGTTGTTTTTTGAGACAGGGTCTCTGTCGCCCAGCCTGGAATACAGTGGCATGATCACAGCTGACCGCACCCTCAACCTCCTGGCTCAAGCGATCCTCCCTCCTCAGCCTCCAAAGTGGCTGGGACTATAGGCATGCACCACCAGGCCCAGCTAATTTTTTCTATTTTTGTAAAGACAAGGTCTCACTATGTTGCTTAGGCTGGTCTCAAACTCCTGGGGCTCAAGCCATATGCCCAACTCAGCCTCCCAAAGTGTTGGGATTATAGGCATGAGACACCATGTCCAGCCCATTACATATTTATTTTTTAAAAATCACTCCAACTTTAAAATTTCTTCTAATAAGCATGATTACCTTATGAAAGAAACAAACACATTTGGCTGAGTGTGGTGGCACACACCTGTAGTCCTAGCTAATTCAGAGGCTCAAACAGGAGGATCACTTGAACCCAGGGGTTCCAGGCTGCAGTGAGCTATGATCATGCCACAGTACTCCAGCCTCAGCAACAGACTAGGACCCTGTCTCAAAAAAACAAAAAAGCAAACATATTTAAAAGACTATTTGAGGGACAGGTGCGATGACTCATGCCTGTAATCCCAGCACTTTAGGAGGCCGAGGCAGGTGGATCACCTGAGGTCAAGAGTTCCAGACCAGCCTGTCCAACATGGTGAAACCCTGTCTCTACTAAAAATACAAAAATTAGCTTGGCATGGTGGCGTGTGTCGGTAATCCCAGCTACTCAGCAGGCTGAGGCACGAGAATCACTTGAACCTGTGAGACAGAGGTTGCATTGAGCCGAGATCACGCCACTGCACTCTAGCCTGGGCGATCTCAAAAAAAAAAAAAGAAGAAGAAGAAGGGAATGGCTCCGTGGAGCTGAGAAAAGGAGTATTAAGTAGTAAAAATGGGTGAGGGCATTCATAGTTCTTCCCAGAAAAGTTTTCTCACCAAACAACATAAATATTTGACGTCTTGGTAGTTTAATCCCTATTTTTATCTCCTTTCTTGAAATTTTTACAGACAACAATAATGCTCTATGATCTGGAACTACTTTGAAATTTTTACAGACTGCAATAATGATCTATGATCTAGAGCTACACTTTAATATGATAGCCACTAGCCACACATGGCTACTGACCATTTGAAACATGAGTAGTCCAATTTGAGATGTGCTGAAAGTGTTGAATACACACTGAATTTTGAAGACTTAGTATGAAAAAGAGAATGTGACATAATTCATTAATAATTGTTTAATATTAATTCCATGTTGAAATGATAATATTTTTATATACTGGGCTAAATAAGATATTATTAAAATTGGTTTAATAATTTCTTTTTGCATTTTAAATGAGGTTACTAGAAAATGTAAAACTACATGTGGCTTGCATTATATTTCTATTGGACAGTGCTGATGTAGAAACTTGGAGCCTTTCTCCTTTACTGACCTCTATCTTGAAGCAGACCTCGATAATCTTCTAATGTGGTCTGGTCCTGCTTACCTTAGCCCCCTGTTTGCCTTTGCATGGAAGTGGGGTAGCCACTTAAATGTGAAGGACCCTCTGTTGGGCTGTTTAATTTCCATTCTGCTTCGTTAACTTTTTAAAAATTTTGTACCTAAAGAACTTGTTTTAATATACTGTACTGGAAATATCTGGAAATATATGTTCATGGTCAAAGAATCAGAAAATACTGACGGCAAAAATAACAAAATAAAAGCACTCATAAAGCCCACTATCCAGAGACAATCACTAATGACATTTTGGCATATATGCTTCCTGAAACTTTCAATATGCAAATATATATCAAGGCACACAGATATAAATATTTTAGCAAAATGGGATCATACTGTATATATTATTTTCTAATCTATTTTCTTTTTTTTTTACCCAATCAAAAAAAAAAAGGACAAACATCTTCCCACATCAATAAATATATTTTTCCAATTTTGTCATAGTTTTACCCAAAAGTCACCTCAGAAATGAGGCCTTCTCTGACCACTCAATTTAAAATTGAACTCTTATGCGTGTATATATATACACACACATTCCCCTCAATGAATTACTTTTCTTTATGGTATTCATCACCTTCTCACATATTATATAATTTTAAATTTTTTGTTTCTCCTACTAGAACATAAGCAACATGAGAACAGAGATTTGCATCTCTGTTCACTCTACCTCAGAGCCCGTAACTGTGCTTAGCACACAGATGATGCTTGAATATTTTCTGCATAAATGACTGAATAAACTACACAGCATTTCATTATGGTGTGTTTTCTGGTTGAGTTTCAAAATAGTTGATTTATTTCTGTATTTCTCCTATATCTACATTTAAGGCAGCATTTTATTTATTTATTTATTTATTTATTATTTATTTATTTATTTATTTTTTTTTGAGGCGGCGTCTAGCTCTGTCGCCAGGCTGGAGTGCAGTGGCGCCATCTCCGCTCCCTGCAACCTCCACCTCCCGGGTTCAATCGATGCTCCTGCCTCAGCCTCTCGAGTAGCTGGGACTACAGGCGCTGCGCCACCACACCCAACTAATTTTTTTATTTTTAACAGAGACGGGGTTTCACCGTGTTAGCCAGGATGGTCACGATCTCCTGACCTCGTGATCCGCCCGCCTCGGCCTCCCAAAGTGCTGGGATTACAGGCCTGAGCCACCGCGCCCGGCCTTAAGGCAGCTTTTAAAGTCTTCAAAGGATCTGCTATTAAGTAACAATACAGAGGGCCGGGCGCGGTGGCTCACGCCTGTAATCCCAGCACTTTGGGAGGCCGAGGCGGGCGGATCAGGAGGTCAGGAGATCGTGACCATCCTGGCTAACATGGTGAAACCCGGTCGCTGCTAAAAATAAAAAAACTAGCCGGGCGAGGTGGCGGCGCCTGTAGTCCCAGCTACTCAAGAGGCTGAGGCAGGAGAATGGTGTGAACCTGGGAGGCGGAGCTTGCAGTGAGCTGAGATCGCGCCACTGCACTCCAGGCTGGGCGACAGAGCGGACTCCGTCTCAAAAAAAAAAAAAAAAAAAAAAATCTACAATCTATCCATTTACTAGAAATTGTAACTAAGTGTTGCACAACTTTATTGAAGATTTCATTTGTCCTAACACACTTAGGACCTTCTAATAGATTCAGAAGGTCCTAGGTGTGTTCTATTAGGCTCATGACAAATTAGCCCAAATATGCTGTTCTGTGATGATTTGGCTTAATATAGGACTAAATTTTGGACTATCTAAAGCGATAGATGGATTGTATTTCCTTCATACAGTTCTCCACCAGTGTTATTTCTCGCTTAGGACCTTCTGAATCTCCATCTGGTGTTTTTCGAAGAAACAGTGGTCAAAACTCAACATCATATTTGCTTTTAGATGTCACAGAAGGTGGTGTCCACTATATCACTGTCTTCTCAGAAAAGCCACACATTTTTTTTTTTTTTGCCCCTCTTAATAGGCTTTTATAAATCCTAAGAGGAATGTGAATTTCATTTTGTATTTTAATTTGCTTTAGCCACCAAGAAGCTCACAGCCGAATTCACAGCCTAGCTTTAGTATTTGGAAATGCTACTTATAGAATGTTTTTCTATGCATTAATTTTCCTTTTGCTGCCATCTTATTTCAGTTTTCCCTTTACCCCTACTTATTTTTTTTACTTAACCTTGAAATTCAACCCTGACTTTAAAAATTTATGTTTTCCTATTATTTTGTGTATTATAGCAAGATGTTGCAAATATTTTTTGGAACTAGGCAAATGTAAATCAATCATTAAATCAATCATACAGCAGTGGAGCTAAATGCAGCAGCTATCATACTTGATGATATTAACTATTAAGAACATCTAATTTCCTTTCCCATAGTGCCATATTCACTAAGCCACTCTCTGATTTTAATATGGCTTTCCCTGTCGACTTTTGTATAGAGAATAGAAAGAGAATGCTGGATTCCTCTAAACAATTATATTTCTCGCAATTTAGCACATAAACCCAAGTACCAATCTATTGCACTGGATTACAGAAAGGCTAGAAATTCCCACCTGAAATTTAAAATTAGGATCACTATTTCAGTTAGACATGACTTTGATGTGGTCCAAGACTAGAGGTAGAGAAGGATGGGCTGAATATTCCTAGAAATTCCATCCAGTTTATCAATTTGCATTAAAATGGCTGAAACCAAATGTCTCACAGGACCAGGAAAGGAAGCAAGCAGGAACTCAATTTTTGCCAGACCCTCCCCCCTCCCCCCCCCCCCGCCGCCTTGTTTGTTGTTGTTGTTGTTGTTGTTGTTTGTTTTTTTGAGATAGAATCTCCCTCTGTTACCCAGGCTGGAGTACAGTGGCTCAATCTCGGCTCACTGCAAACTCCACCTTCTAGGTTCAAGCAATCCTCATGCCTCAGCCTCCTGAGTAGCCGGGATTACAGGCACACACCACCATGCCTGGCTAATTTTTGTATTTTTAATAGAGACAGGGTTTCCCCATATTGGCCAGGCTGGTCTCGAACTCCTGACCTCAAGTGATCTGCCCGCCTCGGCCTCCCAAAGTGCTGGGATTACAGGCATGAGCCACCACACCTGGTCCAGACCTATTTTTAAGTCTGAGGTAGGCAGCAAGGCACCATGGAGAAATGTTTATTATTATCACACTTGTCTGATTAGAGCCTGAACCACAACTGGGGACTTGATTACTAGCATACAAAGATTTTTGGTAGGTTTTCTTTGTTTTTCATTTGGTTATTGTTAGTGGCAGTCCCAGAGTACTGTATACACACACCCTCCCGAGGCTCAGGTTGGAACAGATGGAATTCTTGGCTTTGACCATTTTGTAGGAGTCGGGTGAGGAGGATGGGGGAAAGACTCTGTTTTTTTTTTTAATGATCCCAACACTTTCTCTCAGATCCCTGTTATTCTAATTCTTGCCTTTTACAAGGTCATGAAGAGATGATTGGATCAAGGAAATGTCCTGACCCCAGGCTATACAGTGTAGAAGTCACAAACCCTGTTCAGTCCTTCTCATTAAACTTCTGGGCTTTATTTATTTTTTTAATACGACCATTACATATTACACAAAAATAAAAGTCAAATGAACTTGGTATTTATAAATTATTAAATAAAAATACAGGAATATAGATTTATATTTATAGAGCTTTCTTTTCTTCTAAACTAACCAAATCTGTTCTGCCGTTTTATGATTTTAAAAAAGTAAAATAGTGTATGTGTGCCCTAGAATAAGTGGGGAGTGGGATTAATAATCGCAGGACCGAGTTGCCCTACTTCCGCTCCTTCCTTGGCCTAAGCAAAGTCTCTATTAGTCCCTTTGGGCTCTGGAGAGCAAGAAACCCCTCTCCTCCTACTTAATCGTTGAAAAATGGCAATTACATTTATTTCCCTTGTTTTTTAAAAAATGAAATGGATTTAAAAATTGGGAGCCATACTTAGCCTTCTTGGCCAAGAGCTAATCCCAAGGAACTATATGGCTCTAGAAGAGAGTCCCTAGTTTTCCCTGACAGAAGAGTCTCTGGGGTTTCCCTTCAAGCTAAGAAGGGCAGGACAGGTCAAAATTGCTCACTGTGGTCCCATCTAAGCTCTGTTTCTGGGAATCCAGACCAAGCCCTTTACCCTTTCAGAAAACAGCCTCTCTTTCCACCCAGGTGTCAAGACTTCAGAGCAGGGCATTTCGGTAACCTGGCCATGGTCCCTGCAGCCCCTCTTGGCTAAAGGTCCCGGGGAATGCTAACAGGGATATGCGTCCTGTGGTAGAGGGTAGGGTGAAGAGTGTGCTCCAAACCTGGGGAAGGAAGCACAGGTTCCAATTTGGAGCCGATGGTCTAGTCAGTGGTTTTCCAACATTTTTTCAACAGCAAACCCCTAATGCAAATAAAATCTTACCCTGAACCCCGATATGTAAGACAGCTACAAGGGGAGCTGTTCAGTTTGAGGGCAAATTGCCCAGCCTGCTCAACTCCCCACCCCCTTCATCTCCCCAAGGACTCCTGAGGCAACCCCTAGGAAACTTCAGGGCTCTGCCAAGCAGTTTGAAAACCACTGGCCTAGTTTGTCCTGAGCAAGTCAGAGACCCCCCACCCCAACTGCTTGCCACAAGCTGGCTCTGAGTTTCTGGTGTCAGCATACTCACAACAAGACCAAGTGGCACATGCAGCCTACCACCTCCCCTAGAAATACCATTAAAAAGTGCAGCCCTCTCTCAAAAGCAGAAGTCTGGACTAAACACCTGAGGCCAATTTGGTCCCACATTCTAGCGAGCACAACTACGTTGCCACATTCTAGGACCAAGTGAAAATCTCCAAGAAGAGTCAACCATGGTCTAGCTAAGCTGATCAGTGCTCAGGACCACAGGCAGGGTTCTAGAGCACTGTGTCAGAAAGTTAGCATTGGAGAGCAGCAATCTTAGCACCTTGGAAAGTGCAGCAGTGAGGTCTGGCTCAGGGCATGCAACTGGAGAGAATAATTTCTTCCTCAAAAGAAAAAGCCATAATCTGAAGCTGTTCTAGCGGACTGTGAGTTCCAAAGTTAACATCCTCAGACTCTGAGGTACAGACAAATAACACCCATGCAAACAGTGTGGCTTCAAATAAATCATAAATGCTTCTAGGTCATGGTAGGTACTCTAGAACCCATATGCCTGGCCCCTGATAAAGCCGAACCAAAGACCACAACACAGCATAGGCCAGTCCTGGAGTGCCCATCACCCTCACACCCATGGGATTCAGGGCTGAAATGGTCCTCTCAAGGCATCAACAGTCTCACTGAGACACAGTGTGGGACCCAGACTGTACTCAAGATCAGCACTTATGTCCACAACCTCGAAAGGAAAATTAGTTAGGGCCCCAATTTAGAGGTTCAGTTTGGGTACAGTGGTCCCAGAGATTGGAAACACTTTAGGCACCATTGTGCCTGAGTGGGAGAGGAGGGTGGCAGGCAGGTCCAGCTACCTAAGCCTCCACCCATCCAGGCTCAACAGCCCTGCCCTTCTATCAGAGCCCGGGAGGCAGCAGCAAGTGCATGATGCACAAGGAAGGGGGATGATGAAGGAACAAGGCCAGCTGCAGAACTGCTCTTCTCTTCAAAGCCTTGCCAATTACTTTCTGGAGAGAAGCAGCAGAGCCCTCGGTCTGGATACAATGTTTCTCTCTAAGCCTTGAGGCATCAGGACAAGGGCAGGGGAAAGGAGGGGTTGGGAGGAGGGACAGAGAACTGCCCCTAGTTCTTGCCATTGCAAGTGGGAATGTTTTCTCCTTGAGGAATCCCACCACCACCAGATTTGCCAGGCAGCCCAGCATGCACACCAGCATGCGTGCACATGCACACGCGTGTCCAAGCAGCCCACTGTTACAGCCACCTCTCCCTATCAACTGAGAACCCCCAAGCTTCCATTCCAAAAGGATGTGCCTTCTGCATTCCCCAAATCCCACTCATCTAATGGAATACAACTGCTTATGCAAGTCCACCTTCCTCAGGGCTGCGAACCAAGTTCCAGGTCGTTTCATGTGCCCACACCTATAGGTGTGATCCCTCCCACCTCCCCCAGCCCTGGATCGACTCCATCTCCTGCGTCCCTAAACTTGCCAAAACATTTCCCTCACCTATGTGTCCTGCTCACTCTTCCAATCGCCTACCTGGCCTACTCAGCTGCCTCACACACTACCCTTCCCCTGCCCATCCTGTTCCATGCCCACCCATCCACCAACTCCATTTCTTCCAAGGGCATTTCTCTGTTCTGTTCCTGCTCTCCTGGCCCCCAGCCACACCTAGCCCCACCTGGCCCTGGACTTTCACTTGCTAGCAAAAAAGGCCCCTACAGTTACCAGGGCCCCCAGTGCCACGGCCCCCGTCAGCACTGTCCTCACTGATGCCCAGTTCCCCTCCCGCAGACGCCGCGCCTCCTCCAGGGCCCCGTCCCCGTATAGAGCTGTGAACTCCGCCTGTGGGAGAGAAGGGAAGTAGGAGAGAAAGAAGGAGAAAGGGATATCAGGGGAGGAAAGAGTGGACAGAAGAGGAGAGGAAGAGTTCCAGTTCCATCCACTGCCAACACTACCCCATACCCAGCTCCTCTCTGGTCAAAGCTCTCCTGGCTGCAAGCCCCTCTGATCCCCCCAGGTGCACCCCCACCCTGAGAGACTGGTTCATTTGCCGCCCACTGTGCCTCCAGTGAATTCCATCCTTTCCTTGGCGAAAAATTCTGCTCAGAACTAGCATCCTTTGCCAAGGCTTGCCTGACCACCACCCATCCCTGGTCCTCCCCACCTCCCACACCATGACTCAGGTGCAAAAAGTCCCTGACAACATTCCCCTGCAGGCACTCCTTGGGTGTGGATTCTGTCCTCTGCTTGGGACCATGAGCCCATCCAGTGTTGACTGCATGGCAGCCCTGGAGTGCAGAGTCCAGGCATCTCTCAATCTGATTCCACCCAGACGGGGAGACTCAGCCCCACACCTCATTCCCAACATAGCTGCCTCAGTCTCCAATCAGAGCTCCCATCTTCCCCCTGGAAACCAGCTTTGCAGAGGGATGTGCAGAGCGGCAATTGAGAAGCTTCTTACCCAGCCCCCACTGCTGTGGATCCAGTCAGCCAGCCGCGTCTCCAGGTAGGCCACCATCCACTCCTGCACTTGTCCCACCAGTGGTTCCATCTCCTTGTTGACACTCTCAGCACACAGTGCAGCCCCAAAGACAAAGAAGGCTACAAGGCGGCCCCAGTTGGGGCCCCCTTGGAAAAGTTCATCGGAGACCTGGGTGAAGCGTTGCTGCGCTGAGCCTGGGGTCACATGCAGCTGAGCCGCCAGATCAGAGAAGGTGCGCCGGAAGCGGGTCTCGAACTCATCTCCAGCTGCCCGCATGGCTTGGTGCAGCGGGTCAGCTGCTGGGCCCTCCCCGGGGCCAGCTCCACAGACATAACCCTTCTGCCTCAGCTTATAACCTACAAAGTCTGCCACCAGAGCCCGTGTGTCTGGGGCCGAGGCTGGGGTCGCCATCCGGGCAGCTATAAGAGGCAAGGATGAAACACTGGCATGAATATATGGAGAGAGAATCAGAAGGGGCATTTCTGGTTTGACCAACCCAGTGAGATGAGGAGGAGAGAGGAAATGCTCAGAGCTCACTGGACAGGGAGAGGCAAGAACAAGGGAATTAAGTCATGATATGAGACCAGGCTGTGAGGGGCTGGCCATTACATTCCTAATATGCCAAATTACATTTAAAACAAGTAAATTTTCTGTTTAGAGATACTTTAGATTCTTTTCATAATAAGACAACGTCAGCTCTGTGACACCCCTACAACCAACCCTCCCACCCCCGGGCCTCCTAAGTCCACACCTCCTTGGCTAGAGGAAGGGGCTTAGGACCTCCCCAAATGCAAGATATAAAGATGTTGGCAGAGGCACAAGATGAGGGGGAGCAGATGGGCTGGAGAGAAAGGTGGGAGACGCAATGGTTTACTCCAGACAGAGAAAGGAAGAAGACACTCACCTAGCCGGGATGGCAGCTCTTAAGACACGGCACTGGTGGCAAGGAGCCCCCAGCTGGGGCCTTTCATCCTCCCGGCCAGCGTGGAGCTCTGGAAAGGGGAGGGGGAGATCAGAACCAGGAGGGGAAGGCCGGGGATCAGGTTCTGGCCTGGGAACGGCTGGGGTTGCAGCTCTGGGCCTGGGCCCCTGCCCCCAACGCTCTACCAGCTGTGTGGCCGAATCCATGTTTAATGACTGTCCTCCCGGGAAACCCAGGGCCAAGGGCTTCCTGCCGACACCATCTGTATTCGCGGTTCCCCCTAGTGCAGCCCAAAGGCCCAACTCCTCCCTTACCCCCACCTCAGCCAGTCTCCAACCCCGCCCGCCTGCCAGGTTAGGGATCTCACGGGTCAGGCCGCTGCCGGGATCCGGGCCGTTTCCTGGTGCAGGAGCTGGGAGGGAGGGAGAGAGGGAGGAAGGGAGGGAAGGAAGGAGGGAGGAGAAAGGGGGGGCAGAGGGAGGGCCCGGCGCCGGGTGATGATGGGGCCCAAAGATGCGTCCAGAGAGAGGGGCGGGGCTGGGACGCAGGCCTGCGAAGGGCCACTACTCAGGAAAGGGAGGGCTGCTGAAGGGCTGGCTGAGAGGGCACGGTGGGCTGGGCTGGGCTGGGCTCCTGAGCCTCGAGGCTGCCCAGAGAAATATGCCGGACTTCAGGACATCTTGGGGCAAATTTAGCATTTCCAGGAGGTTTCCGATGTTCCATGCACTTGTTGAACTTTTCCAGCCCTGAATTGTGTGCTTGGAAAACAGGAGCAGTTCCCATTAAGCTGGGAACCGTCTACCAGGTGCCTTACCCTTTTGGGACTAGCAGACACTACACAGACACCAAACCTTTCCCATCTTTTCTCCAGGACCTTTAACCCAGTGTTGTCTTTGTGGGCTGGGCTTCAGCCAGGCATCAAGGAGCCAGGACTTGGATCACAAGCAGTTTCTGCCGGTACTTTTCTTTAATTCATCTTCTTTTGTAATCAGATTGATTTTAGTGGTTTTTTTCTTTCTTTCTTTTCTTTTTTTTTAACCCAACACAGGAACTAATTCTCATTGTGAAAAAAATCAAACAATAAAGAGGTATGGAGTAATAAAATACAGGTTTTCAAACACACACACACATACACACCCAATTCCACTTCCCTCCCTGCAGGTTGCCAGTGTTAAGTTTGATGTTTATTCTTCCAGATTACATATATATGGGGCCATTATTTATACATGGCAGTATATTTATACAGGGCGGGTCACAGGTGTGAAGCAGTCTGACCACAGCTGATCCACATGAGAGCACTCACAGCCAGCCCCCTGGGCTCTTGGAACTGGCACTTTCTTCAGCTCCATTTAAAAAGCAACCCAACCAGAGGCCAGAAAGAAGCGACCCAGTTCTCCTCTTCTGCTAGTTCCCTTTGCTTCTACCTCCAAACCAAGCCTCTGTATTACCATCTGCCCTTATGGTCACTGGAGAAGTAAGGTCTTTTCTGCAGCAATAATAGTAACAACTAGCTGGGTTTGGTGGCTCACACCTGTAATCCCAACACTTTGGGAGGCCAAGGCAGGTGGATCACTTGAGGCCAGGAGTTTGAGACCAGCCTGACCAACATGGCAAAACCCCATCTCTACTAAAAATACAAAAATTAGCCAGCCTGTAATCCCAGCTGCTCAGGAGGCTGAGGCATGAGAATCGCTTGAAACCAGGAGGCTGAGATCATGCCACTGCACTCCAGACTGGGTGATAGAACGAGACTCTATCTCAAAAAAAAAAAAAAAGTAAAAACATATTTTGAGGAGTTATTAGATGCTGTGCTTTTTTCACATGTATATTTTATCCTGTCACCAATCCTTATGCTGTTTTATCCTCATTCTATGAATGAGGAAATTGAGGTTTAGAGAGGTTAAGTGATTTGCCCAAAGACATATACTGACATGCAAGAAGCTAGGACTCGCATCTCATGCTGTAACTTTGACACTATTGCTTCAAGATCACTTCTTGCCTTTGCATAGTCAATACTGTTCTCATAGTCTGAATCCACACCATTTACATGTCCACACTCAATTCTCTCCTCTATTCTAAACACACAGCCTATTACACTCCTTTATGGCTGTATCCTTTCAGCCAATCTTATTTCTTTTTTGTTCTTAGCCTGATCATTCTGGCTGCCGCCAGCAAGCTTGCCCCCTTTACAGAATAACCTACTCCAAGTCTTCATTTGCACTCCTGGTTTGTTTGTTTGGTTGGTTGGTTGGTTGGGTGTGAGACAGGGGTCTCACTCCATGGCCTAAACTGGAGTGCAGTGGTACAATCACTGTTGACTTCAGCTTCCACCATCTAGGCTCAGGCAATCTTCCTACCTCAGTGTCCCCAGTAGCTGGGACTAGAGGTGTGCTGCACTATGCTTAGCTAAATTCATTTTTTATAGAGATGGGGATCTCATTATGTTGCCCAGGCTGATCTCAAACTCCTGGGTCAGCTTGCTTGTAATACAAAGTAATGTATGATTTATTATACATTAATTTATATATATAATATACATATTATATTGTGTATATATACAATATATACATTGTATATTTTGTATCATATGTAATGATATGAAGAGAATACATCCATGCATTCTATATATGTATAAAATAAAAAAGTCAATATTGCTTTAAAAATGAGTCCTAGCTAAGTAGTATTGCTGCAGTCAATACTAGTGTGAATACATGTAAACAGGAATGAGTTGTATAATAATAAGATAACATGTGTCTCATGGTTTATTTTCAACTTAGTCACTTGTGGTTTTACAGTTAAACTATCCTGCTGCTTTAAATTTAGAGACTTCATTTCTACCCTAAGATTCCTTCTTTTAACACCCTGAGAATGTTACCTATTATTGTTAAATGTTTTAATCTTATATAACCAAGTGGATAAGAGCGTGGACTCTAGAGCTAAACTGTTTAGGTCCTGATCCCACCTCCCCAATTATTAACTATGTAACCCTGGGCAAGAGTCCTCTCCCCTACCTCAATTTTCTCATCTTTAAACTAGGCATAATAGTCTCTATTCCTCTGATAGTTGTATTACATGGGTTAGTATTTGCAAAACCCTTACAACAGTACCTAGCACATTAAGTGCTATATAAGATCAGTAGGAAAGTTAGAAAAAAAAAAACTAAAAACACTTCACCTTTTTTTTTCCACTAATGTAAAAAAAAAAGAAAAGAAAAAGAAAGAAAGAAAGGGGAAAAAGCCAGGTCTGTCCTTCTTGGAAGCTCCCAGTAGTTGGGAATTCCACAGTCCCAACTCCAAGAGAGTTGTTGAGTGCTTGTTCATTCAATAATTTGAATGCCTACCATATACTAAAACACCATGAATCAGACAAAGCCCCTGCCCCCAAAGGGCTTACACTTGGGTTAGAAATCAGAACTCCACCACTTTTTTATAGACGAGAACACTGAGTTCAGGGTCTGGTGTGGTGGCTCATGCCTGTAATCCCAGCAATTTGGGAGGCCAAGGCGGGCAGATCACCTGACATCAGGAGTTCGAGACAAGCCTGGCCAACATGCCGAAACCCCGTGACTACTAAAAATACAAAAATTAGGCAGGCATGGTGGCAGACACCTGTAATCCCAGTTACTCAGGAGGCTGAGGTAGGAGAATCGCTTGAACCCGGGAGGCGGAGGTTGCAGTGAGCCAAGATCACGACACTGCACTCCAGCCTGGGCGACAGAGTGAGACTCCATCACACACACACACACATACACACACATGAACACTGAGTCCAGAGAAGTTACCAGAGAAGTTATGCCTTGTTTGCTCCAGGTCACTAGACGCTAGGTCTTCCCGCAGTTCTCAGTTCGGGTACCACATTCTCACCTTCTATTTGAAAGACTCTACCTAGCTTTCATGACCTTTCCTTCTTTGCACCCACCATCAGCCTCTGCCCAAACCAGGAGCCTAGGTTTCAGAAAAGAAAACAGTGAACCCCAAAGATAAAGTCACATGCTGGACGTTTTGAACCTTCCCCTGCAAGAAAATGAAAGGTTATTTTTTTCTTCCCAGCGTTAACCTTTCCTATGCTACGCCGGAAAGGTTGAGGACTTTTTACATTTTATTATTATTATTATTGTAGAGATTAGGGGTCTCACTATGTAGCCCAGGCTGAGTCTTGAACTCCTGGCTTCAAGCAATCCTCCCACCTCGGCCTCCCAAAGTGCTGGGATTAGAGGCGTGAGACACCGCGTCCGATCCGTGTTTTTTTAAAAAGGTTAAGTGGCCTCACTCGGGACCGAAAAGGTGGAGTCCCCGCCCCCGGTGCAGCAGCGAAGACAAACGGAGCCACCTGTGAGAGGGCTGTGGGCGGGGGGACCCGGGCCGTGAGGGCCTTGGAACGGGAGGGTGAGTGCCGTTGAGCGCACGCTCAGAGCAGACCGCTAGCAGGAGGCAGGATGTGATTAAGACCCTGGAAGCTGACGGCCAGAGGGAGGGAAAGGTGGTCACAGAGGAGAGGCAAAGCAACCGGAGGTGGAGGATCCTGGAGGTGACTGCAAGGAGAGTACGCAGTGGCGAGGGGCTGCAGAAGCGGACCCAGCGATTTCTGCGCCGACGCGGTGCAGGCAGGAGAGAGGAAGAGAGGGGAGCGCGGTGGCGCTGCGGGCTGGCCCCGCCGGGGAGGGGGCTGCCATGTCCCGTGAGCGGCCCCCGGGCACCGACATTCCCCGCAACCTGAGCTTTATTGCCGCGCTAACGGAGCGCGCCTACTACCGTAGCCAGCGGCCCAGCCTCGAGGAGGAGCCAGAGGAGGAGCCAGGCGAGGGCGGGACGCGGTTCGGGGCACGATCCCGCGCTCATGCACCTAGTCGGGGCCGCCGGGCCCGCTCAGCACCAGCCGGAGGCGGCGGGGCTCGGGCGCCCCGCAGCCGTAGCCCAGACACCCGCAAGAGAGTGCGTTTCGCCGACGCACTGGGGTTGGAGCTGGCTGCTGTGCGCCGCTTCCGTCCCGGTGAGCTGCCCCGGGTGCCCCGCCACGTGCAGATCCAACTGCAGAGGGACGCCCTCCGCCACTTCGCGCCCTGCCAGCCCCGCGCCCGCGGCCTCCAGGTAGGCGGCGGGGGCACCCTCCCTCCGGGGGACCTCCCTCAGTCGGCCGCATCGGGCGTGTGGGAGTGGATTTGCCAAAGAGCACCCATCTCCATCCCATCCCTGGGCTTGCGCCTGCCCATCCCTTTTGGGGTACACCATTTGCTAGTGGCTCTAGGCCACCCTGGCAGCGAGGCCGCACTGTGCGGGCGCGGACGCCGGAGTCGGCCTCTGATTGGCCCAGTGCCTCGCTCTGACACCGCCCCCTCTCTCTCCCCTCTCTCCGCCCTGGACTCCCTCCTCCCGCTTCTTCTTTCCTCCAGGAGGCGCGCGCCGCCCTGGAGCCGGCCAGCGAGCCCGGCTTCGCCGCCCGCTTGCAGGCGCAGCGCATCTGCCTGGAACGCGCGGAGGCGGGCCCGATGGGCGTGGCCGGGAGCGCGCGCGTGCTGGACCTGGCCTACGAGAAGCGCGTGAGCGTGCGCTGGAGTGCGGACGGCTGGCGGAGCCAACGCGAGGCGCCCGCCGCCTACGCCGGCCCCGCCCCGCCTCCGCCGCGCGCCGACCGCTTCGCCTTCCGCCTGCCCGCGCCGCCGATTGGGGGCGCCCTGCTCTTCGCTTTGCGCTACCGTGTGACAGGTCACGAGTTCTGGGACAACAACGGCGGCCGTGACTATGCTCTACGTGGGCCCGAGCACCCGGGCAGTGGCGGAGCCCCGGAGCCCCAGGGCTGGATCCACTTTATCTGAGACGAGGCGCCTGTGGCCGACGGCTGAAAACACCAAAGGCACCCGGGGGCGGGGGGACCCGATGTGGCGGGGAGGAATAGGAGAGACCAGGATTGGCGGGGAGCAGTCCAAGGGAGTCAAGCCGGGGAGGGCGAGAAGGGCGGGGAGGCCGGGGGAGTGGGCGGAACCAGCGAAGCTCGGGGAGGTCCGGGTGTTAAAAGCTGGTTGGATGTGAGTGAAAGGGACCCAGACTGTAGGAGGAAGGAGACCCGCAACGGCACCAGAGGGATTAGAAAAAAAGGAAAAGAATGGGGATGATGGTGGCTTTCCCTTCAGTGAGTGGGCACTGGGAGAAAGGGAGGAGGTCCATCAGGCCTAGGCAGTTGAAGAAGGTTAAGAACCTTTCGGAGACGGAGGAGGTATGATGTGAAGTAGCCCACCCAGTCGAAGTCTTTTAGATTGCTGGCGCATTCCCTCTTCTTAACCCACCTTTTCCACCTCAGATCCCCCGTCCTACCCATCCTAGCTTTAACTCAGCCATAATTGCCTTGCTTAATCCCAGGAACCTGGCCACTGCTCCTTGGTCCTTGGCATTAGGACGGGATTCCCTTGTCACCTCTGACAGTTCCTGGCTGCGGTGTCCGCGGACTGGCTGGGGAGTGATGACAGGTAGCCATCAGAGCTCCAGCCTCCAGGCAGCTTGAGGGATTAAAATGGAGGCCAAAGCAACTCCAGACCTGTTTTTGTAGCCAAATACTGTGGTGCCTCAGGGGTTGTACACTCAGGGGCTTCCAGGAAAATGCCAACCTTACCTTTCTGGAGTGCCTTTTAATAACCTCCAAGCACTCTATGGACTGTTTGTCGAGGGACAGTGAATCAGGAGAATGACTATTCTGATTTCCTTTGTCTCCGAAAAGGAATTCCCTGACTAGCTATATAACTCTGGGCAAGTTACTTCACCTCTTTGTGCCCCAGTTTTTTCCTTGGAAAACTGGATTTAGGTTAGATGATCTTTTAAGGCTCCTTGTATGATATTTTGTGATCTGTACATGGCAGAGTATAGATTAGAAGCCACATTTTGCAACCTAGTGCTATGGTTCAGAATACATAGTACCCCAAGCGTCTGGCTGGGGCCGAGGATGGGTCCTCCAGTTCTTGACACCGATGTTCCAGAGCCCACGAAGCATCCCATAACCAACCATCAGCCCATCATCTGCTCCATTTTGCTCTTGCCCTCACAGACTTTCAGCCTCCATGCTCTGAGACAACTGTGGATAGGTACATCTCTTTTGGTGAAAATGATGCTTGAGAACCCAAAATTTAAAGGAAACAATGTTAGGGGCTTTTGTGGGGATAAAAGATAATGGTTATGTGGAATAGAAACATTTCAAATGAAGAATCAAAACATTTCAATCAATCCACTTGGTTGTAAAAAAACAAACAAATAAAGCACCTAAGCAACTTGAATAGTAAATGGCACCAGAAGATGGCAGTCTGCTCCATAACCAGAGCAAGTGCAGTGGGAAAGCTGGACTCTCATAGCCACTCACATTCATGCCTTATGTCTCTCCTCCTGGTTAACCTTAAGAGGGGAGTGATTCCTCTGCTGGTTGCTGTTTTTCCTTTTCTCTTACCCTATTCCTAACCTCTTTGCTTCTCTCTTTCTTTCCTTGTGTCTCTCCCTTCTCATCACTTTTTTTCTTTTAACATACAGGGCATTTACCTTCATTTTGTCTATTTCCATTTGTTTCCTTCTTCATTCTTGTTCATATCTGCTATTCCTTCTCACTCCAGAAGGGATGGAAACCCTATTTTCTTTTCTCCAAGACCGTGGTTGGTCTACTTTCCTCACTCGGGCTCCTTGACAGTCTTCTAGAAGAGAGAAGGAGGAAAAGAAGCAGTTTCTGATGTTACAAATGAACAAGGATCTCCCAGGTAACCAACTCTCCACACCCATTTCTGTTACTAATTTTTCAAAGAGAAATTTCTGGTTCCCCTTCTTCCTTATCACTGAGTGAAGGGGGACGGGCATGCACATGTGCCCATACATGCATTCAGAATAGAGTGTAGGGGTGGGTGCAATGTATCATGCCTGTAATCCCAGCTCTTTGGGAGGCTGAGGCAGGTGGATCATTTGAGGTCAGAAGTTCAAGACCAGCCTGGCCAACATAGTGAAACCCTGTCTCTACTAAAAATACAAAACTTAGCTGGGCATGGTGACTCATGCCTGTAGTCCCAGCTACTCGGGAGGCTGAGGCAGGAGAATCACTTTAACGGGGAGATGGAGGTTGCAGTGAGCTGAGATTGCGCCACTGCACTCCAGCCTGGGTGACAGTGAGACTCCGTCCCAAAAAAAAAAAAAAAAAAGAATAGAGTATGGGGCTTGTTACCATGCCCCTCCTGTCCACAAGCTTAGTCTTTGAGAAAAGATGACTGAAAGAGAGGAACCCTCCAAGTCATTCCTCAAACAAATGCCAATTTAAACATCATCCTTGTGAAGAAAACAGGAAGAATGTCATGTACTACGTGGATCACCTTCAGTTCAAAGTTGCAGCAAAGTGAAGAAAGAAACTACTGGAAGCCACCCAGCAATGCACTGTTTAGTCATCAATTAGGAGCCCATGGGAGGATAATAGGGAGACTGGGTGGAGGCTCAGTTTGTAATAATCTCTTGTCTAATGTATGTGTGTCACTGCCATGTTGTATTAACAATAGTGAGGGCTCACATTTACTTAATACTTGTGTGCTAAAATCTGTTTTTTTTTTCTTTCCAGAACTGACTTGATCATAAAATCTGTTTTGTTTGCATGCATGCCCAAAACAACCCTATGAGTAGAACATTATCATTATCTGTATTTTAGAGATGAGGAAACAGGATCAGAGAAGCTCAGTGATTTGTTCAAGATCACACAGCTAGTAAATGGCAGAAGTAGGATTGTGAACCCAGGGAATCTCCAGAGCCTCTGTGTAACCATGATGTTATATTTTTTTCCTCTTTTAAAACAAAATTAAAAGCCTTGCTATAATCTCTTATTATGAAAAGACCATAGTTTCTGATTGTGCTCTGCCTTCCCATCCTGCCAATCTTCTGGACTGGCTTGGAGAAGACAGGGGGCCCCCAAGCTTCATCTGTGACTCAAAGGAGTTTGCTGCTGTCTCCTGTGTCAGTGTCCCATCAGCACGGGACCCCCCTCACCTGCCTACTTACACTCTAGCCTTTCCATACATTGGAATTGTCTCCTGGCCCTAGCCAGCGCTCCACACCTGTTGGTGTGCCACCTCCCTCCCTCTTCCCCCACTGGCCTTGAACAGATAAACCCCCTACTGTTGCCACTAGGTTGGGTCCATGACTGAGACACCTGCTAGAGGGTCTGTGCTTGGGCCTTTTCTAGGAATCCTGATGTTACTGGGTAAGTGCCAACTCTGTGGGCAGAATGCTAATGATAATCCTGTTCCCTAAGCTCTTTCTCTCTGAGAAGTACCCTGGCTCACTCCCCCCAATCTCAGCTTTATAGAACAACATTTTGGTCTTGATTATTCCCATATTGAGCTGCCCCAAGGCTTGGGTAAGCTGTTAGTTTCCCCACTGCCTCAGGGCTGGGTCTGGCTGAGCTACTTTCTTATGCACACAAATAATGGGTGTCTCCTTGGAACCTGACTTTACATAACTATCAGTGCTACCAAACCTTGTAAAATAGGGAAGAAACTAATATTTCTTGAGTGACTCTCTGGAGAGATTCCCTGCCCTGATGCCTTTGGTGTCTACTCCTTTCCCAGGACTTCAGCATTGAGATTTTCCCAACCCCCTCACTTTTCCTCACTTTGGGTTGAGCTGATTCAGCACTACCACAAAACCCAGCATCTGCAAATCAACCAAGATTAGTCAGTATGCCCTTTCCATCTTGCACTGCTCTTCCAAAACTTCCATCTGTATTTCTCATACCCCCAGTAGGCAAAGCTGAGTGTGCTAGGAGAGAGCTGCATCCACTGCTTTCTCCCAGCCAGGTGCAGTCTAATCTGACATGGGGAACACTAGAAGTTTAGCGGAATCTTCAGCCACCCTATTAATGTGTCACACATTAGGCGTTATGGTGGAAACTCCTCTGACGGCTCATGACTGTATAAACAGGAGCAATTTGGAATATAACATGTCAGCGGTGGACTGGGAAGTGCTGTAAGAGAAAACACTACCAAGGTCATAGGCTTGGGTCCTTGAGGCAATCCAGCTCTGTTGCCCATTCGTCTCATCCAGACCGCAGGTATCTTCCTACACCTACCTGTCCTATAGCTTCCGTCCTGTTTTGTTTGTTTTTCTTTGTGAATGTAGAAAAACATTTCATTGTGAGCCGTAGCTCCTCGGTTTTCCATCTAACACCTACATTCCCTTGTTTCTAACTGCTATGTTTTTCTGGAGCCTGTTGGGGTCTTTACAGTTTGCAGGTCATAGAATCAGACCTGAAAAGGCTTCTCTTCAGACATCATTGGCTCCAGGCTCCTTTACAGATGAGAACACAGGTCCAGAAGTGAGAAACGACTCTAGCAGGGTCATAGAATTTGTTAGTGCAGCTCAAGATGGGACTTAAACTCAGGCCTCCTTATCGCATCCCATTCCCAGGCTAAGAAACAGGTCTCTGCTGGGTGTGGTGGTTCATACTTGTAATCGCAACACTTTGGGAGGCTGAGGCAGGAGCGTTGCTTGAGCCCAGGAGTTTGAGACTTAGCGACATAGTGGGACCCTGTCTCTACAAAAACTTAAAAAATTAGCTAGACATGGTGGCACACGTCTGTAGTCCCAGCTACTTGGGAACCTGAGACAGGAGGATCGTTTGAGTGCAAGAGTTGGAGGTTACTGAGCTATGATCACACCACTACACTCCAGCCTGGTGACAGTGAGACCCTCAAAAAATGCATAAAATAAAAATAAGAAAAGAAAGAGGTCTCTACACAAACCCGTGATTTTCCATGGCAAGGGATAACATCGTAAATGTTTCATTTTCTGCTATTAGTTTCCATTCCTTTCCCCATCCAGGCGAAAAAGAGAAACAAAAGACAATGACAGTATTTTCTGTGTCCCCAGCTTTGGCACTTTTGTTGATGTTGCTAAGGAGCAGTGACCTTGCTAAAAAGACTGAATAATCCGTCCACTGAATAGCTAACCTGGGAAGGAAATGAAAATTTCCTATGTGAATCTCCCCAAATCCATTGTTATCACCAGGCCCTCCCAGAGACTCCCCAGTTCCTTCACAGTGCAACCCTGTGCACTTGGCCCTCAACCCAATAGTATTGTTTCTCACTTCGCCTTCCATGGGCAACTGCCCTCCCTTCTGGACATAAAACCTCACATTTTAAATAAAGTTGAAATATGAAAAGAAAGTATGTAATAAGATATTCAGAAGTATTGTGTGTTTGGGGCTAAGGGCAGCAAGAGACTCAGAAGCAAGATTCCCTCCTTGACTCCATTTCTTGGTCACCTTGTTTCTTTTTGTGTGTGTGTCCAGAAAAATTTAGTAAGTTTGCTTGTAATTATTATAAAGTTGAATCACTGAAACATTTTGACTTGCATTAATGCTTTACTTCCCCACCCACATTTATATTAAAAATTCACACACAAATGAAAATTGAAAAACTGACAACACTTGACTTCTGTCTCCTGTTCTTCTGCTCACAGTCATATACTTAGGTACCTTTTGACCCCGTGGGGGAAAAAAAATCTAACATTCAGAACTGCCAATAACAGGAAACAGAGACTATTTTTTTTTTTTTTTTTTTTTTTTTTTTTTTGGAGAATGAAGTTTCCCCGATCATAATGGATTCTTAAGTACATTCTTCACGCATGCAGCATGCTAACTGGATGTCTTTTGATATAGGTGTTACACGTTTGGCATGGACAACACACAGGTTGGTGTCTTCAAAAGGCCAACCAGATAGGCTTTGCTTGCCTCCTGCAAAGCACTACTAAGCTGCACTCTGGAAGGGCAGATCTCTTTTAAAGTCCTGAGCAGTTTCTCACACCAGATGCTGGAAGGGAAGTTTGCGAATCAGTTCAGTAGATGTCCGATAATGTCTAATTTCAGGGAGTACCACAGTACCAGGCCTGTAATGACGAGGTTTCTTCACCCTCCAGTAGAGGGCGCGCCCTTGTGCGCAGTTTTTGTGGGGGGTCGGGGGGAGTGTGTGTTGTTTTTTGGGTTTTTTTCCTGAGACGGAGTCTTGCTGTCGCCCAGGCTGGAGTGCAGTGCACGATCTCGGCTCACTGCAACCTCAGCCTCCCCAGGTTCAAGCGATTCTCCCTGCCTCAGCCCCCGAGTATCTGGGACTACAGGCACGCACTGCCACACCCGGCTAATTTTTTCTTTTCTTTTTTCTTTTTTTTTAGTAGACACGGGGCTTCACTATGTTGGACAGACTGGTCTTGAACTCCTGACCTCAAGTGATCCGCCCGCCTCGGCCTCCCAGAGTGCTAGGATTACAGGCGTGAGCCACTGTGGCTGGCCAGTTTTTGTTGTTGTTGCTTATTTGTTTGTTTGTTTGAGACGGGGTCTTGCTCTGTCTCCCAGGCTGCAGTGCAGTGGCGCCATCTCAGCTCACTGCAACCTCCGCCTCCCGGCTTCCAGCGATTCTCCTGCCTCAGCCTCCAGAGTAGCTGAGATTACAGGTGCCGCCACCACGCCAGGCTAATTTTTATATTTTTAGTGGAGACGGGGGTTTCACCATGTTGGCCAGGCTGGTTTCGAACTCCTGACCTCAGATGATCCACCCGCCTCGGCCTCCCAAAGTGCTGAGGTTACAGGCGTGAGCCCCTGCGCCGGACGGCCAGTTTTTGTTTATTTATTTGTTTGTTTGTTTGTTTGTTTGAGACGGAGTCTGCTCTGTTGCCCAGGCTGGAGTGCAGGGGCGCGATCTGGGCTCACTGCAAGCTCCGCCTCCCGGGTTCACGCCATTCTCCTGCCTCAGCCTCCGGAGTAGCTGGGACTACAGGCGCCGCCACCTCGCCCGGCTAGTTTTTTGTAATATTTAGTAGAGACGGGGTTTCACCGGGTTAGCCAGGATGGTCTCAATCTCCTGACCTCGTGATCTGCCCGCCTCGGCCTCCCAAAGTGCTGGGATTACAGGCGTGAACCACCGCGCCCGGCCGTTTTTGTATTTTTTTTAGTAGAGTCGGGGTTCTGCCATGTTGGGCAGGCTGGTGTCGAACTCCAGGCCACACGTGATCCGCCCGCCTCGGCCTCCTGAAGTGCTGAAATTACAGGCATGAGCCATCTCGCCCGGCTGGAGCAGCTTTTGTAGCCAGTTGCTTCCTGGGTGCTTTACCTCCAGTCCATTTGTGAGCAGTCTGCTTTGTGTGAGACTGTGAGAGAGACCTCCTTACTTACTCCCCTTCTTCAGCTAGAGCTCAGGGAGCTAGAGATGGCCCTGGTTAGAGAGCTACCTTATTTCCTAAAAGTCCTATTCTCTTGCTACTGGAGTGCCCTCTGGCTATGCAAACGCGGAGAGGAAGGATTTTTGGAGGACTCAGGCAGGCCTGACGTAAGACACTCCCAAAGGGATCCTATCATCATTTTGGGCAGTGGGAAATTTACCAAGGCCCAGCTCTTCTCTGGAACCCAGTACCAACTGCTTTAACCAAGAGTTAAAGGGAAGAGCTTGGGGAAAGCCCTGCATTTCTCCTTGGGTGGGGGAATCCTTCCCTAAGGAGGCCATCTGAATTACATTCTGCTGCTGCATTTTTTTTTTTTTAAAGACAGTGTCTTACTCTGTGGCTAGGCCAGAGTTCAGTGATGCAATCTCGGCTCACTGCAACCTCCGTCTCCCGGGTTCAAGCGATTCTCCTGCCTCAGCCTCTCGAGTAGCGGACTACAGGCGTGCACTACCACGGCCAGCTAATTTTTGCATTTTTAGTAGAGACATGCTTTCACCCTGTTGGCCAGGATGGTCTCTATCTCTTGAGCTCGTGATCCGCCCCCCTCGGCCTCCCAAAGTGCTGGGATTACAGGCCTGAGCCACCGCACCCGGCCCACATTCTACTTCTTAAGTGCTGGATGGAAGAGCAAAGCACTTACCAAATGCAACCCCCTAAGGCGGAGGAGAAATATGGAAAGGAAAAGCAAGGATGTCTGCCTAATTCAGAATGGAGTGATCCATTATACAAGGAAGAGGTCCTTGAAAAAGATTAAGTTCTAACAGGATTGACTTCTACATCACTTGAATAATGAAAGAATCCAATTACCCTCAAAGTAATTAGAATGTTCCTACTAGGGAAGCCCTACCCTGAGAATAACAGATACCTCCTCATTACATCATAATGGCCAAGTTGTGATGTCGGCACAGAGCACTTACTCGTCAGTAAGTGTTGTCAGTGAAACAAGATATGCTGAAGAGCAGAATCAGCATGAGGAGCAGACACTCCAGGAGAGGTAAGTGGGTTCGCTCCATGGCTTATTGTCCAGGGTCTCTGTGGCCCCAACCTCATTGCAGACTTCTCACATTTTTGATTAGGTGTGTCTGAACTCTTTTCTCCACTAACCTTCAATGCAGCTTTTGCTATCCCAAGTCTATCCGCAATCCTCAATCATTGCAGTTTGTACTAATCAGCCCTCCAGCTCTGATATTTCTTAGGAGACAGAGCCCAGGGTACTGGAGTATGATTTCCCCAAATGGCCCAGAAACTCCCCATATCCATTCGGTTAGTCCCAGGGGTAGATCCAGGTTTTTGGGTGCCTGAAATGTGTAACTTTTGGAGCCCCCTTTAAGAAAAATAAATACAAGATTAGGGGGAAAACGTGAATATTTGTTTTAGAATGAGAAAAGCTGTCAACGAATAATTTTTTTAAAAGCTGTCAAAAATTGTCTACCTGACAAACCTATATATTGGTCTACAATTTTTTTAAGCTGCCTGCTCTTTGATAGCCTTTTCATATGATAAATACGTTTTCCTAAAGAGAAAAGTAATTCAGTCTTCCAGAAAGATTGATCATATTTCAAAAATCCCCCACCTCTTTTTTTTTTTTGAGCCAGGGTCTCAGTGTGTCACCCAGGCTGGAGTGCAGCTCACTACAGCCTCAACCTCCTGGGCCCAAGTGAGTCTCCCACCTCAGCCTCCCAAGTAGCTGGGACAGCAGGCATGCGCTACCACAGCATTTTTTTTTTTTTTTTTTTTTTTTTAATACTGAGTCTTGCACCATCGCCCAGGCTGGAGTGCAGTGGTACAATCTTGTCTCACTCCAAGCTTTGCCTCCTGGGTTCACGCCATTCTCCTGCCTCAGCCTCCTGAGTAGCTGGGACTACAGGTGCCCACCACCACGCCCAGCTAATTTTTTGTATTTTTAGTAGAGACGGGGTTTCACCATGTTAGCCAGGATGGTCTCAATCTCCTGACCTTGTGATCCGCCCGCCTTGGCCTCCCAAAGTGCTGGGATTACAGGCGTGAGCCACCGCGACCGGCCTTTTTTTTTTTTTTTTTTTTTTTTTTTGAGAGAGAGAGAGAGAGAGAGACAGGATCTCGCTGTGTTGCCCAGGGTGATCCTTCTGCCTCAGTCTCCCAAGTGCTGGGATTACAGATATGAGCCACGTACTAGGCCACATTTTAAAAATTCTTGATAATTTACAAAAATTTTATCTTCACACCTTGTAAGTGATAATGTCACAACTTTTTAGGATTTTTATCAAACTTGTAGTGTTTCAAATTTGTAATAACTAATGCCATATACTATTGGAATTGGTGACATTATTTCTGGAAGCTATGCGTATTAGTTTACTAGGGGTGCCATAGCAAAATAGCACAGATTGGATGACTTGAACAACAAATTTATTTTCTCAGTTCTGAAAGCCAGATGCTCAAGATCAAGGTGTTGGGGAAGTTGCTTTGTTCTGAGGTCTCTCCTTGGCTTCTAAACGGCTATATTCTCCCTGTGCCTTCACACGCTCTTTGCTCTGTGTACACAACTGTGTCCACATTTCCTCTCATAAGGACACCAGTGACACTGTATTAGAATCCACCCTATAGACCTCATTTATTATTTTATTTTGAGATGGGGTCTCGCTCTGTCACTCAGATTGGAGAACAGTGGTGCCATCATGTTTCACTGAAGCCTCAGTCTCCTGGGCTCTAGCAATCCTCCCACCTCAGTCTCCCGAGTAGCTGGGACTACAGGCACACATCGTCACACTGGGCTGATTTTTTATTTTCTGTAGAGACAGGGGACGGGGTCTCGCTGTGTTGCTCAGGCTGGTCTCAAACTCCTGGGCTCAAGTGATCCTCCCGCCTTGGCCTCCCATAGTGCTGGGATTACAGGTGTGAGCCACTGCGCCCGGATCCTAAAGACCTCATTTTAACACAGTTACCTCTTTAAAGATCTTATCTCCAAACACAGTTACATTCTGAAATACTAGGGGTTAAGACTTTAACATGAAATTTTGGGGGGATATAGTTCAGTTCATAACATTATAACTACATAGGGATAATTTATTCACAGAAGTAACTGCAAATCACTTAAGTATACCTACTAAACCCACACTAAATGTATTGCCACCCAGCACAGTGGCTCATGCCTGTAATCCCAACACTTTGGGAAGCCAAGGTGGGCAGACTGCTTGAGCTCAGGAGTTTGAGACCAATCTGGGCAACAAAAAAATACAAAAAATTAGCCAGCTGTGGCGGTGTGCCTGTAGTCCCGGCTACTTGGAAAGCTGAAGTGGGAGGATCACGTGAGCCTGGGGAGGTCAAGGCTGCAGTGTGCCATGGTTGAACCAACGCGCTTCGGCCTGGGGGACAGAGTGAGACCCTGACTCAAAAAAAAAAAAAAAAAAAAAATTTTCCCAACTCCCATTGCCAATCCCAAAATGTCCATGGCTTTTCCATTGCCACCTGACAAAAGGAGACATGTGATAGAGGTGAAATCATAAATGAAAAAGACCTCAATCTTTTTTTTTTTTTGCCTTTAAAATTTTTTTTATTTCAATAGGTTTTAGGGAACAGGTGGTGTTTGGTTACATGGATATGTTCTTTAGTAGGGATTTCTGAGATTCTTGTGCACCCATCACCTGAGCAGTGTCCACTGCAACCAATGTGTAGTCTTTTATCCCTCACTCCCCTCCCACTCTTCCCCCCAACTCCCCAGTCCCAAAAGTCCATTGTATCATTCTTACACCTTTATGTACTCAAATAACTTCTAGGCTTAATTGTTTGTTAAACAATCCAACAGTAAAGATATACATCTTACCAGAAATGTCTCAGAGGAATAATTTGGTTACTATCTTTAAAAGTGTGAAAGCAACTAGAGGAGGAAAAAATAAAAAGTAAACTTATAGCTCATTTAAGTTTGAGGTTAGTCAAGAAATGTGAAATTATTAATATGCTGGGTTTTTCTACTGACTTCTACATCCATATTGCAGAATAAAAATTAAGATTCAAAAATTTCTCTTTTTAAAAATTTTTCTTTAAGTTCTGGGTTACATGTACAGAACGTCCAGGTCTGTTACATAGGTATACATGGGCCATGGTGGTTTGCTGCCCCCGTCAACCTGTCATCTAGGAGACCTCAATCTTAACCAATTACCATTTAAATATATTTTGTCAAACTTTTACAAAAGCCTACAATTGCGTTAACACATGGCTGGGGCTCCTCCCATGCCTTGGGTGAGTCTGTGCAGGGAAGGACTCTGAAACTTTAGATTCCTTAGCTATAGAATGGGGTGTCCAATTTTTTTGCTTCCCTGGGGCCACATTGGAAGAAGAATTGTCTTGTACCTCACATAAAATACACTAACACTAATGATAGCTGATGAACAACAGTAACAACAACAAAATCACATAAAAAAGTCTCAAAATGTTTTAAGAAAGCATATGAATTTGTGTTGGGCCGCATTCAAAGCTGAGCTGTCCTGGGCCACATGTTGAACAAGCTTGCTACAGAGTAAAATATGGCTCTGGAGGGTCAGCTCTGCCAATGTCTCACTCATGCGAAGGGAAAGAAAGCTTTCACTAGAGGTGGAGCATTAACATGTCTACAGTGAGGATGACATGAGTCCCCATTCTTTAGCAGTGATCCCTGGAAGAGCTGGGGGAGGTTATTGTGTTACTAAAGGTGGGACCCTTGTCAGCCTGGACATCTCCCTTCCCTTCACTTCCCCAGCCCAGTCCATTCCATCCAAAGCTATAGGGAGAAGCCCACATAGGAGGAGGAGGCTTCAGCCTACATTCTAGAACTGAGGCAGGAGAGTTTCTTTTCCCTTCCTTGGATTCCCGTTATTCCTAAATCTGTCTTTAATTCTGTCCCCCACTCCTGATTCTTGGCAGTGTCTTTCTGAAACAAGAAAGGTAACTGGGCCATTCACCTTTTGTAATTCCAAGTCCATGATTAGTGACATCCAGAGTGACTCACTGAATCCTCCAGGGTCAGGTGTTTGGTTCCCACTGACAGTCTTACCTGGCTTTCTAGTCAAACACACATGAATTCCTCTCAGTCAATGCAGTCTCATTAATTGTTTGGATTATAAGGGAATGACCTCTCCACAGGTAACAGAATTGCTGCTGCTGCCTAAAATGTTTCACTTTTCCCTTCATTACATACAAACCAATAAGGCATTGCAGATAATCATGACTTATGAAAAGGTTTGTATATGTCACCAGCCTTGCTTCAAACCCTAAAGGATCAAAAGTGTCTAACCTTAAAGCTGATTTATATGTCTTTCCATTGTTTACCCCATGATGTTTTTTGCCAGATATCAGTTTGAAGGATGTGGGACTGGCTATTAGGTTGAGATTGTTACTAAGTGAAATGAGGGAGGAGAGGAGGCAGGGGCAAATACAGGGACAGCAACAGAAAATAGAGCTCAATTCTGCAGAAGAGATATGATGCCTGGCCACCTTAAAATAGCTCTGTACCTTAGAATGCAGCAATGAAGAAGACACTATGATGGCTTCTTGGAGGTATGTCAGGAGGCCGAGTGGTGAGGTCTGGGAATACAGGACAAAGTCTGACAATGTTTTGTATTATATATACAGTGTTACATTACCTAAGTAGGCAAGAAGAGACTTTTTCAAAGACCAACATGAGAACAGAAGAGTCACTTCAGAAAAGATTGTTTCCAAGTTTTAGGCATGTTTACTACAGAAAAGTTGTAATCAGAAATCTTACTGAGGATTATAGACTCGGGTCTCTAGACCAAAAGCAAGCAGCCCTTCAGAAAGGTTCAGTCGGGCGTGGTGGCTCAAGCCTGTAATCTCAGCACTTTGGGAGGCCGAGACGGGCGGATCATGGGGTCAGGAGATCGAGACCATCCTGGCTAACACGGTGAAACCCGTCTCTACTAAAAAATACAAAAAAAAACTAGCCGGGCGAGGTGGTGGACGCCTGTAGTCCCAGCTACTCGGGAGGCTGAGGCAGGAGAATGGCGGGAACCCGGGAGGCGGAGCTTGCAGTGAGCTGAGATCCGGCCACTGCACTCCAGCCTGGGTGACAGAGCGAGACTCCGTCTCAAAAAAAAAAAAAAAAAAAAAAAGAAAGGTTCAGTCGCGCGTGGTGGCTCATGCCTGTAATCTCAGCACTTTGGGAGGCAGAGATCGGTGGATTGCTTGAGCCCGAGAGTTTGAGACCAACCTGGCCAACATGACAAAACCCTATCTCTACAAAAAAATACAAAAATTTGGCAGTCATGGCAGCGCATGCCTGTAGTCCCAGCTACTAAGGAGGCTGAGGCAGGAGGATTGCTTCAGCCTGGGAGGTCAAGGCCACCATGATTGAAGATCGCACCACTGCACTCCAGCCTGGATGACAGAGTGAGACCCAGTCTCAAAAAAAAAAAAATTTTTTTTTTTTTTTTTAAGTAGAAAGGTTCAGACTGCTCTGACGCTATTTTAATCTACAGCTTACATATAGGTAGTGGGGGTTCAGTATGTGCTCAGCTCAAATTTGCTCACAAGTTACATTAAAGCAGAATCACATAAAAGTTTGGGTGTACTTTTGGTTATAGATTATAGAGGCAACATCCTTAACCCCATTAGACGTCATCTTATGTGCAAGAAAAGGCAAGGACTAGGGTCATTTATCTTTTATGATGATGATGATGATGATGATGAATTTTTAGAGACAGGGTGTCACTCTGTTGCCTAGGCTACAGTGCAGTGGTGCAATCATAGCTCACTACAGCCTACAACTCCTGGGCTCAAACGAGCCTCCTGCTTCAGCCTCCTGAGTAGCTGGGACTACAAGTGCATGCCACCAAGTCCAGCTAATTTTTAAATTTTTCTGCAGAGACAGGGACTCGCTATGTTGCCCTCGCTGGTCTTGGATCCTGGCCTCAAGCAATCCTTCCTCTTTGACCTCCCAAAGCATTGGGATTAGGTTTGTGAGCCACCGCTCCCAGCCCGTTTAGCTTTTAAGGAATAGAGTGACTCAGGCAAGAGACATGGTTGACTGTGTGCCCTATCCTGTTTTGTCTTCAAAGGGTCTTTCCAGAGACTTCAGAGTCAGAGGCTTTGTGAAATTATGTTGCCAAGCAGAATTGAGCAAGCCTGGCTTCTTACATTTGTTACTTTGTCTCACAGAAGATGGGGAATCCTAAAATACAAATTTTGGCCTATAACTTCATACTGTGTGGGATACTGCTTTGGTGAAGTCCGTTTTATTGTCATCCCTTTCCTTTTGTAAGTTAAAAAAAATTTTTTTTGAGGCAAGGTCTCACTATGTTGCCCAGACTGGCCTCGAACTCTTGGAATGAAGTCATTCTCCCACCTCAGTCTTCATCCCTTTCTAGCTGGTGAAAAACAAATACTATGCCGAACTCCGGGTCCTCTTTTCTAGGGCAAGGAGGGGAGCCTGAGGGTCTGGTAGGTCCCAGTGAGGTGACTGCTCCAGCACTTCATCTTTGGGAACATCGGTCTGGTGCCAGTCTGAGCCGGGGAACGGCCTAAGTCGCCCGCAGGCTCCTAAGGTCCTCGTCTTTCCGGGTGGCAAGACATCTGATCCATCTGGAGAACAAGTTCCCGGTTGCTTTAGGCGCTTTGTTACTGCTGACGCTGCTGGTGGCGGTGGGGCTCTCGGCTGGGAAAGGCGCAGCTCGTGCGTATGGCTCGGGAGGGGGCACTGAAAAGGTCTTCCTGGAGGGCTTCCTTCAGAAGCAAACAAACTGGGAGTTGTTGGCGGTCCAGACAGTTCGGCAAAGTGCAGTGTCCCTCCTTGGGGAATTTCGGAAGGCTCCTGGCCCGTGTACTCCAAAGGTCCAGCGCCCATAGGTCGAGGGTAGGGGGAGGTACCATGCGCCGCAGCTTGGCCCCAGGGGACATCTTCCCTGCCCCGCACATCCAATAGATGACCCCAGCTGAGGCCCACGCAGCCAATAGCCGACTTCAGCCGAGACCCAGGCAGCCAATGGCCAGCCCCGTGCACTTCGCCCGTGCCCGCCCGCCTGCGCCCGCCAATCAGGACTCGGGCCACCTTGGCCCCGCCTCTGGACGCCCACCCCACCCATCCGCCCCGCCTCCAACTTGCTGGAGCAGGGCTGGGGAGACCGGCGCGCTCCCGGGGGCGGTGGGGGGGCGCAGTCCCGGTTTCGGCCATCGCTCGGGTGGGCTCGGAGCGGCCGCACCGGGCAGCAACCCCACTCCCACTCGGAGGCCCCCTGCCCTCTCCCCCACTTCCCCCCGGCCCATGGTGCGAGGCTGGGAGCCGCCGCCCGGGCTGGACCGCGGTGAGTGATCCCCAGCCCCTTGGACTTCCCCTCCCAGCTCGTGTACGGTCTCCCACCTCTGGAGTCCCATCCCCGCGCTGGTGGGGGGAGAATTCTAGGTTCGAAGTGGCTCGGTTCTCTCTTTTTTCTCCTCTGGACTTTTCGGTTCCCTGTTGTAACTAGGGGAGGGTAAGTGTCTGTGTAGGGAGGGCAAGAAGGTTGGGTTGGGGCGCCCTTGGCGAGAGTAGGATTGAGATTCGCCTGCTAATGGGGCTCATCGTCCCAAGTGCAACAACTTTTTGTTCCCTGACCCAGTTCGGAGCCTTCTGGGCTGCCTGTGAAATGGAGGATAGGAGAAACACTTCCTTCCCAGGCCCCCCCCAACAAACCCCCAACCCCCATGGCTACCTCCTGGCGACCTCAACACACGTGCAGAACCTGGCCTTGCTTCTGGGGGATCAGCGGCCTTTGGGAATGAAAGGTTTAGAAGAAACTGCCCCTCTGATTCCCGTACCCAGCCATACTCAGAAAACCAACCAGGAAACTGAGAACCCGAGTCCTCTGGGGTTCCTAGTGTGGCGTCCTATTCTGAGACTCCTAAACTGAAAGAAGACTCAAGCTGAGACCTGTTTGGTAATGTGGGCCCAGATCAGGAGATTTTTTTTTTTTTTTTTTTGTCATGTGAACCTCCTTCCCATCATACACTTGAAGCCCTTTTATATTACATGATTAGGTTAGATGGTTGTAATTGAAAAAACCAGACTGGGAATTTTAAAGATAATGCATACATATCTTGAACATTATAATTAAAAGTATGTCCATTTCACCAATCTTTTGATGTAGTGGTGAGACTGTTCTTGTGTCTAAGACTGCTGTTCGGAGTTCCCAATTCTCTTTCCAGTGTTAACTACACAGGGAGTCTCAAACCTGGCTGTACCCTGAGAACTTTTAAAAACTGTGGATGCCTGGACCCCAGTACAGACTATTGAATCTGAATGGGGAGGAGAGTGGCCTGGTTTTTAAGCTTCCCAGGTAATTCTACAGTGCAGTCTGAGATGAGAGCCACTCAGGCACTTTCATCATCTTTGATTTCCCGTTTTGCTTTATTTAAAGTGAAGTAAGAATTCAGACGCTTTTGAGTGCAGAGTACTTTTGAGATTAAGTCCCACCCCTCAATCTTTTACAGTTGTCTTGCTCACTCCCAACTCAACAATTTTTAAAATGCATACTCTTCTTTGCATTATGTCTCTCCAAAACATTTGACTTAGTTTTCATAGGACTAATTTTTTAAAAATCAGTATTCCTGAAGGAACAGTTTTCAATGCAGTGATTTTTCATAGGTTTACATTGAGGTTTAGTTACATTATTATACAGACACTGAAAAAGCGTGGACATAAGCAGGTTTGTAATCACACAAAACTGGCCCCAGCACACAGGACAACTGAATGAAGCAGATGATTTTGGCGCACTAGCAGTAGCCTACTGGCCTTTAGTTTCCAGTGCACCATGGTATTGGTCATGTCATCCAGTGGGTCAGTTAAGCCAGGCTCCTGGCCCAGGTGGGCATCCTTCCCTTCCACTCTTTCCAACTAATATCACGAATACCTTGTCCCTTCTAAACGCACGTGAATTCCTGAGTATTCCATCAACTCTTTACATTCATTCACATCAAACTGTTCATCTTTAAGTGATTACCACTATTGCCTTTGTTAAGTTGGAAGGATATGAGGCAGTAATCCTTAACCTGGCTTCTTGGCAGTCACTAAAGGCCCTGAGTTTATTGTGTGAGTGTGAATGTTTATTTTGGGAAGGTTAGTCATAACTTTCTGAGGGTCTGTAACTTTTGTCTGATTCTCAGAGGTTCATGAACTAAAAAGTTAAGAAGCATATAAGCTGAGTATCACTATACATTTTTAAGGCCCTTGAAATTGTATCCCCAAACACATTTCAGGAGTACTTCAGATTGCCTCTAAATAAAGATTTAGGGAACTCTGCAGGATCATATCTCATCTCCCACTTTATTTATTTATTTTTATTTTTTATTTTTTGAGACAGAGTCTCACTGTGTCCCCAGGCTGGAGTACAGTGGTGTGATCATGGCTCACTGCAACCTCTGCCTCCCAGGTTCAAGCGATTCTTCTGCCTCAGCTTTCCCAGTAGCTGGGACTACATGCACACGCCACCATGCCTGGCTAATTTTTGTATTTTTAATAGAGACGGGTTTCACCGTGTTGACCAGGCTGGTCTCGAACTCCTGACCTCAAGTGATCCTCCCGCCTCGGCCTCCCAAAGTGCTGGGATTATAGGCGTGAGCCACTATACCCAGCCTCGCCTCCCACTTTAACTGTCTCCTAATTTAACGATAGGCCTAGGTTCCAACCTAGAGTTCTAGAGTCCTCTTTTTCCTAGGACTGTGTAAACACAGAAACTGGAAGTTTAAGACAGTCCATTCTTGTCTGCCATCTGTCCAGGGATATGGAAAGCCCAAGGGGAAAGGGTGTTATACTGACTCAGAGAGAGAGTGAGAATTTTTTTTTTTTTTTTGAGACAGAGTCTCACTGTCGCCAGGCTGGAGTGCAGTGACAGAATCTTGGCTCACTGCAACCTCGGCCTCCTGAGTTCAAGTGATCCTCCTGCCTCAGCCTCCCGAGTAGCTGGTACTACAGGCACGTGCCAACACACCCAGCTAATTTTTGTATTTTTAGTAGAGACGGGGTTTCACCAATTTGGCCAGGATAGTCTCGATCTTTTGACCTCGTGATCCGCCGGCCTCAGCCTCCCAAAGTGCTAGGATTATAGGCATGAGTCACCATGCCCAGCTGAGAATTTTTTTTTATTTTTAAAATTTATATATTTATTTGTAGAGACGAGGTCTTGCTATGTTGCCCAGGCTGGTCTTGAATTCCTGAGCTCAAGTGATCCTCCTGCCTCCCAAAGTGCTGGGAATACAGGCATGAGCCACTGCAACCTGGCCATGACTCCATATATTTTTATTAGTGATTTTTAAGTAGCAGTGGGACACATCTGGCATATTTAATAAGGATATAAATTTAGAAGTTGTTCAGAATAGATACTCACCACCACCACCACTACCTCCTCTGTGCTAGGACTCCTCACTTCAGCTTTTGATTCCCTTCTTTTTCTACTTAATCCAAAATGGACACACAAGAACACAAGATACTATAGTGTCTTTATTATGATTTTGATTACTATAGGGTCTGCCCTACTTGTTATAATTCTCATGAGCCATTCTGGTTATAGTTTTCTCTTAGTTCAAAGCCAGATTCTTCCAGGGAAGTACCAGCTATACAGCTGTGCCTTGATTTAAGCCACCATTCTGTTTCAGGAAGTGTTCCATAACTGGTGTTTTGTGTAAGTGAAAACTGGATGCATATAGTACACCAAATATGTTGTTTTCAGTACTGTATGTTACACTGAAATATCAAGCTGATGCCGAGAATGTGAAGGACATCAAGCCACACAAATGAAAGTAAAATGCTTCCTTACAACTGTTAATACTTATAAATGTGCCTGCCTTATATTCCCATCTGGCAGTATTCATCCTCACACTGGACTGCTTTGTTCCTCATGCTTTATTTTCTTTATCTCTAAAGTGTTATTGTGTCATTATATAATAGGACACAAATGAGGTTAAGTAGATGTCAAGCATTACCATCATAAAGTATTCTCCAACTTGGATTTGATGGTGTTCCCGGTGGGCCACAGTTTCTAAATACTAGTTTAGCACCTGGCCATGCAAGCAGTGCCTCCCAAGCCATTTCAACTGTGTCCTGGATGAACCTGAAAGGGCAAAGGTGGAACTATCACATAGGCAACTGACATACCAATCACAAAGGATCCAAATTATTATAGACGCAATTCTAAAGCAGTGGTTTTCATACATTTTTTTAAGCAATAAATACATTCTGAAATTGTATTTAAACCCCAAAATATAAAAAGCATAGAATCATAGATACACCGGTTTCCTCATCACTAGCTAGAATTAGGGCTCTGCAAAAATAAATTAAAAACAGTGATTTTTAAATGATTCAGTCTTTGTCCCAGTTACCCCATTGTCTAGGAGGAGCATTACTTTACATCAAAATCACCTCCATGAAGTTAAAGTCATGATAAAAGCTGCTATTTACTGAGCCCTTACTTTGTTCTAGTTACAATGTCAAGTGCACTTTTTCATTTAGTAATAAACTTGCTGGGTAGGTGCTTTTTTGTTTTTCTCTTTTTTTTTTGAGACAGGGTCTCTCTCTGTCACCCAGACTGTGGTGCAGTACACAATCTTGGCTCACTGCAACCTCCACCTCCCGGGCTCAAGCAATCCTCCCACCTCAGCCTCCCGAGTAGCTAGGACTACAATTGTACCACTATGCCCAGCTAATATTTTGTATTATTATTATTATTATTATTTGTAGAGACAGTTTCACCATGTTGCCCAGGCTGGTCTCAAACTCCTGGGCTCAAACCATCTGCCCACCTTGGCCTCCCAAGGTGGTGGTATTACAGGTGTGAGCCACTGCACTTGGCCCAAGGTGCTTTTTTTTCTGATGAGAAACTAAGGCTTAGAGGAGTTAAATAACTGCCCAAGGACAAGCAGCATTCTAGAAAGTGTAGTTGCATCAATTTGTCTCACCCTGGACATCCATCCCCTAACAGTTGCTCTATGCCCTGCCTATGCATAACACCTAGCACATAGTACTATTATGTACTCTCTGCACTGTCTTCACTTTGTTACATAGGAGGAAACCAGGCTCATGTAAGTTAAGTAACTTGCCTGAGATCACATAGCTAATAAGTGGCAGAACCGGGATTCAAACTTAGAGGCTGGCCTTATCGAAGAATTTATATTTCTACCCATCATGCCATGCTGCCGCCATTGACCCTCTTAAGGGGCTCTTCAAGCAGTATTGCTTTCAGGGTCTGCATGGCCTCAGTTGGTTAGATTTGCTTGTTAAAAGGAAATGGTGACATGTATTAAAATGTTTCGGAATTTTAAAAATCATGGTGTACAATCCCTGCTACCACATTGCTCTAAATTTATGGACTTGAGGTTTATTTTTGCAATTCATCATGTAGCATTTACATAGGAATCCTGTCCTATCCTTAGCAGATCAGGAGTAGTACTTAAAAACACAGATGGAAGGCTGGGCCCAGTGTTTCATGCCTGAAATCCCAGCACTTTGGGAGGCTGAGGCAGGCAGATCACGAGGTCAGGAGATCGAGACCATCCTGGCCAACATGGTGAAACCCTGTCTCTACTAAAATACAAAAAATTAGCTGGGCGTGGTGGCACGTGCCTGTAGTCCCAGCTACTCAGGAGGCTGAGGCAGGAGAATCACTTGAACCCGGGAGGCAGAGGTTGCAGTGAGCCGAGATCGTGCCACTGCATTCCAGCCTGGTGACAGAGCAAGACCCCGTCTCCAAATAAAATAAAATAAAAACAGATAGGATTCCCCTAAGAGTAAAAGGTGATGGATGTGTTAAAGGGTCTCTAGTGCCCACGCAGGAAGCTGAGTTAACAATTGTCAACAGAATATTCTGGGAAATAACTAAGCAGTTATTTCAGGAAAGAAGCACAGTCAAGGGCTATCCCTGCAGTCCCCATACCCATAACCCTGGGAGCAGTGTGCTGCTGGGTAGCTTGCAGGAGCTGCTTACAATTTATAATGAGCCTATCCACCTGGTCTTGAGGAGAAAGCTGGGCTGAAAAGATAAGCACAGGAGACCTTCTGCCCTGTGTAGAGGGGGCTGTTAGTGACTGAGGGAGCTCTCTGGGCTCCCTGGGGAGAAGCTGAGCTGTTGGAAGAGACAAAGGCTGGGGGAGGGGATAACCTTTGTTCCAAGGCTGACTTGGAGGAGGAAACATTCCCCTCTCCATTTTCACATGATATAAAGGGGTAGGGGAGTGAGCTTCATTTATCCCAGATCTCTGACCCACATCTCTCATCCAACCAAGAGATGGAAAAAATAAAGCTATGAGACTTGGGCTTAGGGCTTAAAGGTACTGTCAATCACCTTCCCCCAACACTCCACCTCCAAGAAGGGAAAGAAAAAAGGGGGGCTGGGCAGAGGACAGTGCTGTCCTACCTTCCAGATATTCATCAGTTGTATTCCCAATCTATTGCTCCACATTCTAAATATAATTATAAATTGTTAGCAGCCAAAGAGTAACAAGCCAGGGACAATGGTGTGCACCTGTAGTTCCAACTACTCAGGAGGCTGAGGCAGGAGGGTCACTTGATCCCAGGAATTCGAGGCTGTAGTGCATTATCATTGCACCTATGCATAGCACACCAGCCTGGGCAACATAACGAGACCTTGTCTCTAAAAAAAAATAGTGGCTGGGCGCGGTGGCTCATGCCTGTAATCCCAGCACTTTAGGAGGCCAAGGCAGGTGAATCACCTGAGGTCAGGAGTTCGAGACCAGCCTGGCCAACAGAGCATTAGACAGGAGTTCTAAATTTCTCTTCAAAGAATCAATATGTCAGTATGTTCAATTCTCTGCCTTCTACTTTTAAACTTAACTTCCTTGTAAAGCAACCTTTTTCGATCACCTGTTCCACCCTGACCCATTCTGATTGCCTGCTCCACCCTAACTCATTTCGATTACCTGCTCCACCCTGACTCATTCCGATTACCTGCCCCATCCTGACTCATTCTGATTACCTGCCCCATCCTGACTCATTCTGATTACCTGCTCCACCCTGCCTCATTCCGATTACCTGCCCCATCCTGACTCATTCCGATTACCTGCTCCACCCTGACTCATTCCGATTACCTGCTCCACCCTGACTCATTCCGATTACCTGCTCCACCCTGACTCATTCTCCACCCTGACTCATTCTCCACCCTGACTCATTCCGATTTCCTGCTCTGCCATAACCAAACCACTCACCCGGTCACTCTCTTTAAATTAGCCAATCGGAATTAGTTTAGTCTGTGCGGTCTAACCCTAGCCAATAGGGGAATGACAGCAGCAGGGGCCACGTGTGTCAGGGATAAGAACCCCTTCTCCCTTGTCCAGGTGTGCGCTCACCATTACTCCATCTGTGAGGGTGCACCCTTCTATAGAAGTAAATTGCCCTGCTGAGAAGAAAAAAAAAAGAAAATTTTATATTTGATTGCTATTTCTTTTGTGGCACCGAAACCTTATTTATAACAATAGTGAAACCTCATCTCTACTAAAAATACAAAAATTAGCTGGGCATCATGGTGCACGCTTGTAATTCCAGCTACTCGGGAGGCTGAGGCAGGAGAATTGCTTGAACCCGGGAGGTGGAGGTTGCAATGAGCCAAGATCACGCCACTGCACACCAGCCTGGGTGACAAAAGACTCTGTCTCAAAAAAAAAAAAAAAAATAGTTATTAACAGTTCTGGCCAGGGGCCATGGCTCAGGCCTGTGATAATCCCAGCACTTTGGGAGGCTGAGGCCAGTGGATCACTTGAGGTCAGGAGTTCGAGACCATCCTGGTTAACATGGTGAAACCTCGTCTCTACTAAAAATACAAAATGTAATAGGGCATGGTGGCGCACGCCTGTAGTCCCAGCTACTCGGGAAGTTGAGGCACAAGAATCACTTGAACCCAGGAGGCAGAGGCTGCAGTGAGCTGAGATCATGTCACTGTACTCCAGTCTAGGCAACAGAGCGAGACCCTGCTCAAAAAAACAAAACAAAACAAAACAAAAAACAGTTCTCAGGGTCAGGTGCAGTGGCTCACTCCAGTAATCTCAGCACTTTGGGAGGCTGAGGTAGGAGGATCACTTGAGGCTAGGAGTTTGAGACCAGCCTAGGCAACATAGTGAGACCCTGTCTACAAAAAATTTTAAGATTAGCCAGATATGGCTGCATATACCTGTAGTCCTAGCTACTTGGGAGGCTGAGGTGGGAGGATCACTAGAGGCTAGGAGTTTGAGACCAGCCTAGGCAACATAGTGAGACCCTGTCTACAAAAAATTTTAAGATTAGCCAGATATGGCTGCATATACCTGTAGTCCTAGCTACTTGGGAGGCTGAGGTGGGAGGATCACTAGAGGCTAGGAGTTTGAGACCAGCCTAGGCAACATAGTGAGACCCTGTCTACAAAAAATTTTAAGATTAGTCAGATATGGCTGCATATACCTGTAGTCCTAGCTACTTGGGAGGCTGAGGTGGGAGGATTGCTTGAGCCTAAGAGTTCAAACCTGCAATGAGCCATGATCACACCACCACACTCCAGCCTATGCAACAGAGTGAGACCCTGTCTCTTGAAAAAACAAAAACAAAAATGCACACACACACACAAACAAGTTGAAATTATTGCTCCTCTTGTTTTTGTGGTTGAGTCTTCACTGTGTGATTCTTGTTCCATGAATTTAGAAGGTGAGAGTTGGTGGATAGCTTCTAGAAGTGGGTTTGAATAGGAAAGATGAAGGTTGTATCAGAGCTATGATGGTGCCACTGCACTCCAGCCTGGGTGGCCTGCATGACAGAGCAATATTATCTCTAAAAAAAAAAAAAAAAAACAACCCACCAGCTGGCTGTGGTGACTCATACCTGTAATCCGAGCACTTTGGGAGGCCAGAGGCAAGTGGATCACGAGGTCAGGAGTTCAAGACCAGCCTGGCCAAGATGGTGAAACCCCGTCTCTACTAAAAATACAAAAAGTAGCCAGGCGTGGTGGTGGGCACCTGTAATCCCAGCTACTCGGAAGGCTGAGGCAGAGAATTGCTTGAACCCGGGAGTGGAGGTTGCAGTGAGCCAAGATCATGCCACTGCACTCCAGCCTGGCAACACAGCGAGACTCAGTCTCAAACACACACACACATACACAGTAAAAAAAGCTATATCAGGATCAGTTTTCCTTCTTAACCTCTAAAGACAGATTTTTTTTTTTTTTTTTTTTTGAGACGGAGTCTTGCCCCGTGACCCAGGCTGGAGTGCAATGGCACTGATCTCGGCTCACTGCAACCTCCGCCTCCTGGATTCAGATGATTCTCCTGCCTCAGCCTCCTGAGTAGCTGGGATTACAGGCGCTCACCACCATGCCCAGCTAATTTTTGTATTTTTAGTAGAGACGGGGTTTCACCATGTTGGGCAGGATGGTCTCGATCTCCTGACCTTGTGATCCTCCCACCTTGGCCTCCCAAAGTGCTGGGATTACAGGCATGAGCCACCGTACCCGGCCTTTTTTTGTTTGTTTTAGATAGGGTCTCACTCTATCACCCAGGCTGGAGTGCAGTGGTGCAAGCATAGCTCACTGCAGCCTCGACCTCCCAGGCTCAAGCAGTCCTCCTGCCTCAGCCTCCCAAGTTGTTGGGACTACAGGCACGAACCACAATGCCCAGCTGATTTTTAAATTTTTTGTAGTCTCACCGTGTTGCCCAAGCTGGTATCAAACACCTGGGCTTAAGCAATCCCTCCCACCTAGGCCTCCCGAATTGCTGGGATTACAGGTATGAGCCACCATGACTGGCTTTAAAGACAGATTTTTTTCTTGGAACAACACTCACCAGTCATGTGACTTGGGGTAATTTAACATCTATGGACTTTAGTCTACAGAAAATCGGAATTAAAGCAGGGTCTGATGACTTGTTTATGAAAATTAAATAAGAAACTGTTGAAGTACTTAAAAAGCAATACAACATGATGCAAATAGAAACTTAATTGTTTTGGTGTCCAGCAGTTAGTTTGGTAGAAATTGAGCAATGTGTCAGAAGAGGAGACCCAGTGATTGAGCTGTTTCTTTTCTTATTACAGCTATCTCTGAAGGGCACAAATCAGAAAGCACCATGCCTCCTAATAAAGAGGCCAGCAGTCTCAGTAGTTCACCAGCGGGGCTCATCTGCCTCCCTCCAATCTCTGAGGAGCTACAGCTTGTGTGGACCCAAGCAGCCCAGACCAGTGAGCTAGACAGCAATGAACACCTGCTAAAAACCTTCAGCTACTTTCCCTATCCCAGCCTAGCAGACATTGCCCTTCTCTGCCTACGTTATGGGTTGCAGATGGAGAAAGTCAAGACTTGGTTTATGGCCCAGCGCCTCCGCTGTGGTATTAGCTGGTCATCTGAAGAAATAGAAGAAACTCGAGCCCGAGTAGTCTACCGTCGGGACCAACTCCATTTCAAATCCCTTCTCTCCTTTACTCATCATGCAGGACGGCCCCCAGAGGAGGTGCCTCCTCCTCCAATGCCAGCTCCAGAACAAGTTGGTGTTGGAATAGGTCCTCCGTCTCTTAGCAAGCCCACCCAGATGAAAGGATTGAAGGTAGAGCCTGAGGAGTCCTCTCAGATGCCACCACTGCCACAGAGTCACCAGAAATTAAAGGAGTCCCTGATGACACCTGGTAGTGGAGCATTCCCCCACCAATCAGATTTTTGGCAACATCGTCAAAGCAGTGGCTTCTCAAAGGAGCAGGCAGGCAGGGGTCCCAACCAATCACATGGCATAGGTACTGCTTCCTGGAACCACTCCACAACCGTCCCCCCACCACAAGCTCGGGATAAACCCCTACCAATTGCATTAATTGCCAATAGTTGTAAGGAGGAGTCAGCATCTAGTGTTACTCCCTCTTCTTCCTCTACCTCCTCCTCTTCTTTCCAGGTACTGGCTAATGGAGCTACTGCCACCTCTAAACCCCTCCAGCCATTAGGCTGCATCCCACAGTCAGTGTCACCCAGTGAACAGGCATTACCCCCACATCTGGAACCAGCCTGGCCCCAAGGGCTACGGCATAATTCAGTACCAGGTAGGGTTGGCCCCACAGAGTACCTTTCCCCAGATATTCAACGCCAGCGAAAGACCAAGCGCAAAACCAAAGAGCAGCTGGCTATCCTCAAATCCTTTTTTTTACAGTGCCAATGGGCACGGCGTGAGGATTACCAAAAGTTAGAACAGATCACTGGTTTACCTCGGCCTGAGATCATTCAGTGGTTTGGTGACACACGTTATGCCTTGAAGCATGGGCAACTAAAATGGTTTCGGGACAACGCAGTACCTGGTGCCCCTAGTTTCCAAGACCTAGCAATTCCTACACCACCACCATCAACCCGCTCCTTGAATGAAAGGGCTGAGACATCACCTCTGCCGATCCCTCCACCCCCACCGGATATACAACCCTTGGAGAGGTACTGGGCAGCCCACCAACAGCTACGGGAAACTGATATCCCTCAACTGAGTCAGGCATCAAGGCTTAGCACCCAGCAGGTACTGGATTGGTTTGACTCTCGATTACCTCAGCCAGCTGAGGTGGTAGTTTGTCTAGATGAAGAAGAGGAAGAGGAGGAGGAAGAACTGCTAGAAGGTGATGAGGAAGAAGAGGAGGAGGAGGAAGATGATGATGATGATGATGATGTGATCATACAAGACTGAGTGGGGAGCTGGGGGAGGGAAGGTCTGTTATGAAAAAATGAAACAACTTAGTAACTTTAAACAAAGAAACCACAATTTTAAAATTACCTTGTGGCAGAGAACTAAAAAGCTTTGTGTTCTTCAGGGTGGGTGGCAGGGGAATATATTGAGGGTGGACCAGGGAGAATGACCATAGGGCACTAAGTAAGGCTGGGATTGGATCAGCAGAAACCCAGAGCTCTAACCTTAGTGTAGAGAGTGGTAAGGATCTGGGGAAACCATGGGCTGGGAAACTGCTCTTGCTCTCCTTGTGTCTGCTGTTCTTTTCCCTTAGTGTACTATAGAGAGGCCAGACATTGGCTCCACCTCTCCAGGAGGATTGGAAAGGAGGAGTAAAGGATTCTGATTTGATTGATGATTCCAGTGCATCCCCAATCCCACCATCTTACCTGGAATATAAGGCTGCCTTGCACCCCTTTTCTGAGCACAAGTCTGTGCATGATGCAACTGACTCTTACTTTTTTTCTTAATAACTGATCATTTCCTAGACAACCAAGATTCTCAATAAGTCCCAATCTCATCACAAATATTAATATTTCCTTTTCCTCATACCAACTTGACTATGTTTCACCTGCTTCATGACTAAATCACAGGTAGCAGAATATTTTCGGGTTTTTTTTTTTTTTGAGATGGAGTCTTGCTCTGTCACCCAGGCTGGAGTGCAGTGACGCAATCTCAGCTCACTGCAAGCTCTGGCTCCCGGGTTCATGCCATTCTCCTGCCTCAGCCTCCCGAGTAGCTGGGACTACAGGTGCCCGCCACCATGCTCAGCTAATTGTTTTACATTTTTAGTAGAGATGGGTTTTCACCGTGTTAGCCAGGATGGTCTTGATCTCCTGACCTCGTGATCTGCCCGCCTCAGTCTCCCAAAGTGCTGGGATTACAGGCGTGAGCCACTGTGCCTGGCTATTTTCAGTTCTTATGCTGGGACCACTTTGCTTTGTAGTTTTTTCTGTCTTTCCAAAATCCTCACTCTGTTCACTGTTTGTCTCAGGGTAAATCTTCCCCCACCGAGCTTGTGAAAAACTTTAATAATTGGGTGGAGAATAATTTAGAATGGATATTTATTGGAGGTGGTAATTAGGGAAGATGTCGTTTTAAAAAGTAGAACTGTGTTACAAAGGGGTGAAAGAGAGGGAATAGTTTCCCCTTGTTGAAGGGCAATGGAGGTAGGTTCCAGGTTTGGTTTTACAAACCTGATAACTACCTCCTGTCCAACTTGACAGAGACTAATTTTTCATCTTTTTGCTGTCAATTTGTTTCCGAAAAAGAGACTTTTTCCCTCTCTTTATAGGATCTGTCTTAGGGACAGAGGGACCATTGTCTTTAAGTGAACTAATTATTGATGTTTTAGAATGGTTTTCATCAGTTGGGATCAGCTATATGGCAAATAGGTATCATCAATGAGTTAACCATCTAAAAATAAAAGAGTGGAAGCCCTAGAATGCTAGAATAATAATAAAAAGGCCAAAAATAAAATTGTTTCTCTCTCATCCACTTTGCCACTCCTATGGTTTAGGGATTAATGGAACCAAATCCATTAACATTCTAACTCAGCATACTTTTAATTTATTGTTTGGAGGGGCAGGACTTACTGAGGTAAATTAAAAGAAGAATAAAAACTTTAAAAGGAAGTAGTTCAGCATCTGTCACCAGCCAGGTTGTTTCTCAGCCATCAAATGATAATGACTGAAATTTCTGAGGCTTCAGGAGTAACAGAGATACAACAATCTTGGAGGTAACTCCATTTGCTACAGGTCAGGCTCTTGCCTAAAAGAGAAGGTGTCTAGAAATGCCTTTAAAATAAATTCAGAGTACCAGAAAGGGTATAGGGATCCTAGTTCAGATACAAGGTCATTCCCAAGAGCTAATTTATTTCTGGCAGATGCCTGCTATTTTCTGTTTTCCCAGTATTTTTGCTTAAGGCCAACTTGTGAGTGGCTAACCTATTTAATTCCTCATTTCTGCCTTTTAGTACCCAAAGTAGAATACATGTTTGATCTCAGTGGTAGTGTTGTTTGCCCATTCCACCATTCTAGAACTTGTAATAGTGATAGAATTGTAGCAATAAAAGGGTGTCATCTTAATTTTACTATCTATATACTAAACTGAAAATCAGTGTCTCCAACAGTTGTTTTCAATAGAAAGGAAAATTAGCATTTAATAGTAACTAAGCATAGAGGAAACAATAGGCAAATAGAAAATGTATAATAAGGACAAAGAACAGAGATGTTACTTGTTAACATTGGCAATGTGACAGTATATCCATAGCTAAAAATGAAATCCAGAAATGAAACAGTGATGAGTATATGATCCATCACAATCCCCATTCCCAACTCCCAACCAAGCATGATGCCAATAATTATTTTTATGACCTTTGTTTCAAATTGTAGGAAATGAGGGGAGCTACCAAGGTCTTCTGGAAGAGCTATAAACATCTTCCTGAAGCACTAGCCTTTTGTAAGACCTGACCACTGTTCTGGGAGGTGATAAGGGTGAATAGGGTAAAGATGGAGGGAGCATAAGGTAAGAGTGAAACTAGGAAACAATGCAGGGATAAATTTTCCAGGGCCATCACCCCTAATGGGTACTGGAAGCTACAGTCCATCCTTCAGCAGTATGTATAGATCAGACCTTGAAGATGATCTATCTGGAAGTGGTCCATGCTTCTCTCCCACTGGGTAATCCCATCTGCCTCTGTTGTTGGTAGAGAGTCTGCAGCAGAGGACAAAAAGGTAGATATGGGTGTTTATAACAACAAAAAGGGCAAGAAAGTCTCTCTGAACTCATTGTATGAAGCTTATCGAGACAGACACCACTGCTTTTGCTTCCCCATAGTTTCCTTCATTGCATGATAACTAGTTTTTCCAAACTAGGATTTGCTACATCTAATGTGACAGTCTCTGGAACATTTCAGTGGCTATGGTGATAATAATAAGGATGAATATTTGAAAATTAAACTATTTTGGAAAATCTGGGACATATGACTACCACACCCAGAGATGACTACTAGGGAGGCAGAGTACTTAGGCCTCTGAGGAGATGGCATTTCCTTCAATAACTTTAAAATTTTTTCACATTTTCAAACAATACATAGAATAGTATAATGAACTCATGTGCCCATTGTCCATCTTTAACAAATAATTCATGGCCAATCTTTTATTTCTACTCTCCCACTGTCCCTCCCTACTAAATTAGGGATGCAAACCCCAACATCATTTGACTTTTCATCCATAAATACTTTAGTATGTATCTATAAAAGTGAATGGCTATTTTTTGAAACATAACTACAATATCATCATACCAAAAACTCTCCAATATTAACAATTATTTAATATCAAATGTCCAATAGATAATTTTGTTAAACTGTCTCATGAATTGTTTTTTTTTTTTTATTTTTTTTTTCTACAGCTTGTTTCAGTCAAGATCCAGTTAGGAGCCAAATATTTGTAGACGGTTTATTGAGCTTTTAAGTATTTTTTCCTCTGTAGGTTAATCCCTCCATTTGTGAGGATCTTAGGAAGGACTGTTATTTCCCCAGTGTTGCCTCTTAAGGCTTAGACCCTAATTTTTTACTGATGAAAATAAAGGGCATCTTGGAATATGGGAGCAAAATATATACCTACCTTAGTATGAAGGAACTGTCCTTGGGGACACCAGGAGCTTGGAGTGAAAAAAGGGCCTAAATATGCTCAAAATCCAAGCCATTAAAAAAAAAAAAAAAAAAAAGGCAAGACTGAACTTTTATTTATTTATTTATTTTTATTTATTTATTTTTGAGATGGAGTCTCGCTCTGTTTACCCAGGCACTGGAGTGCAGTGGCATGATTTCAGCTCACTGCAACCTCCGCCCCCCAGGTTCAAGCAGTTCTCCTGTCTCAGCCTCTCTTGTAGCTGAGATTACAGGTGCCTGCCACCGCACCCAGCTAATTTTTGTATTTTCAGTAGAGATGGGGTTTTACCATATTGGTCAGGCTGGTCTCTAACTCCTGACCTCAGGTTATCCACCCGCCTCGGCCTCCCAAAGTGCTGATATTACTGGCGTGAGCCACTGCCCCCGGTGACTTTTCATTTAACAGAACTCTTTACAAACCTCTCCTTGTTACCACGCCCTTTTCCTTTTGTTACTGGAATCAGAATCATAGTCCCATAAATTTATAAAATATTACTCTAGCTGTCTCTGGAGAAGTAAATGTGGATTTTCCTAGTTCAAGTAGTACCTCTACCCAAAAGATATATTTCATAGAAAATACTTTATTGTGGAACTACCGAAAATGTCAGTGTGTCCACACTTATTTCACCCTGGCCAAGACCTCTCAGTTTAAAGCCTCTCACTAGCATGTGACTTCATTTTAAAACCCCAAACCAGGAAGCTAATCCAACAGTAGGATAAAATCTAGAATTGAGACCATTCTGGAAGGTTGTGAACATACAGTTACCAGAGTTGAAACTCATGTCGTTCTTCACTGGTTATATTCCACTACCCTGAGGCATTTAGTGTGCAGTCCTAACCATGTGAGATTTTATGCACAGACAAGTTAGACTAGCCAGGTCTCACCTGCAGGACTGGAAGCTGGAAACTAGGAAGACTCTCTAGTGTGGTTCTGCTCTCCCTCTGAGCTGAAGGATAGAATGGAACAGTGAAAGATGACTTCCTTGGGCAGTTTCTCGGCGGTGTTACTTGTGGGTCAGGGTAACGAGGTAGTTCTTAAAGGAACACTACTCAGAAGGGAAACACAATTATCAATTTAAGAAATGGTGTATAAAGTCTGTTCTTTTCCTGTGAGGACCAGGTACTGGCAGAGGTCTGAGATTTAACTATGAGTGGAAAGATAGGCAATATAAAGATTTAGGTGAGCTATGGAAGATGGCAGCCTCTTAACAAGAGGACTGGTGGTACCACCTTTACTGAAAAAGATGCAGAGAAGAATGGATATTGGCCTTATAATCCTCAGAACTGAGTGCCCAGCATTTTCAATATAGGGACTTTTGAGAAGCCAGTTTAGTCCTACAGGCCAACCTTCTGGCTAAACAGTAGGACTCGACTGGTGACAGGATGAGTGCTAACCAGGCAAAACCCAGAGTTTCCCTTCACTCTGAAGAAAATGGGATGGCTCTTAAAGAATATTAAGGAGCCGGCCGGGCGTGGTGGCTCACGCCTGTAATCCCAGCACTTTGGGAGGCCGAGGCGGGTGGATCACAAGGTCAGGAGATCGAGACCATGGTGAAACCCCGTCTCTACTAAAAATAGAAAAAAAAATTAGCCGGGCGCAGTGGCGGGCGCCTGTAGTCCCAGCTACTCGGGAGGCTGAGGCAGGAGAATGGCGTGAACCCGGGAGGCGGAGCTTGCGGTGAGCCGAGATTGCGCCACTGCACTCCAGCCTGGGCGACAAAGCGAGACTCCGTCTCAAAAAAACAAACAAACAAAAACAAACAAACAAACAAAAAAAAAGAATATTAAGGAGCCAACTAGAGACAATGCTCTTTGGGGGGCAAACCTCAACATCTTGTCATCTTGAAAATCTTCAGTTTAGTATATGTGTCTATAGTTGAAGCTCCATTCCTTTGGAAATGTTATTTAACTTACCAAAATTGTTGGGGGTGAGGACTCTTGTGTGGTCTGAATGCCCATTTGGGGATGGTCTGAAAGAAAAAATCCCCTGTCCAGAGGAGGCAGATGAAGGTCTAAGGAAAGGAAGTAAAAGCATCAGCAGAGAAAAGGAAAGGTAAAAGTAAAAATAAAAAGCACATGTAATGGAAGAGCCTATACAGTTGGGCCAGAGAGGAAAAAAATCCCCTGCTTGCAACTAAGGATAATTTTTTTGTTTTTGGAGACAGGGTCTCACTCTGTTACCCAGGTTGGAGTGCAGTAGTATGATCATGGCTCACTGCAGCCTTGACTTCCTAAACTCAAGCAATCCTCCTGTCTTAGCCTCCCAAGTAGCGGGGACCACTAGCATACACCCACCAAGCCCAGGTAATTAGGTCTCGCTTTGTTGCTCAGGCTGGTCTCCAACACCTGGGCTTAAGCAATCCTCCCACCTTGGGCTCCCTAAGTGCTGGAATTACAGGTGGGAGCCACTACCTGGCCAAAATACAGTAATTTGGATGTATATTAAACACAGTGCTATCCAACTTCCTTTTTGCTTATAAGGCACATTATAAACTTCAGTGGTACAAGCCAGTGGAGAAGTAACCCCAGGACTGCTGGCAGAGTTCTGTTTTTTTTGTTTGTTTTTTTGAGACATTGTCTCACTCTGTCACCCAGGCTGCAGGGCAGTAACACCATCTCAGCTCACTGCAACCTCCACCTCCCGGATTCAGCAATTCTCCTGCCTCAGCCTCCTGAGTAGCTGGGATTACAGGCATTTGCCACCACTCCCGGCTAATTTTTGTACTTTTAGTAGAGACGGGGTTTTGCCATGTTGGCCATGCTGGTCTCGAACTCCTGACCTCATGTAATCCACCCTCCTCGGCCTCCCAAAGTGCTGGGATTACAGGCGTGAGCCACCGCACCAAGCCTGCTGGCAGAGTTTAAGTATGAACACATCCCAAGAAAAAGGAAGCTCAGTGTTACTCACCTATAAGATAGGCTGTGAGTTGAAGCTGGTGAAGGGGTTTCTGGAAAGCATAAAAATAAGCCTATGAGATCATCCATGAACTGGAGAAGAGATTCAGGTATACTTGGGGCCAGGGCAAAGGAAATGGAGATAAAAGATTTTTAGTATATACGTTAGGGTTGGGGGCTAATGCCAAGTGAAAAAGCTCACAAATCACATAGCAGTATCTCTTATAGGTGCTTTCCTCTCCCTTTCATGAGTCTGTGGACTGAGATCCCTCACTGCCTTCATGTGCTCTAATGTATCTGTGTCTTGGCTTCCCCTCTAAGATGGAAATCACCAGAAAGAATGGGTAAAGACAAAAATTAGTTACGAGTGACATCAACAAAAATGGCAGAGCAAAGACCTCCAAAAATTTCCTCCTCCATAAAAGCAATGAGAAAATTGGCATAATGGTCAGAATCAACTTCTTCAGAAATCTGGAAATTAACAAAGGGCTTGTAGTAATCTGGAGAATGTTTATTCAAGAAAAATAGCAGAATGTTAGTAAAAACAGCAAGGTTTGTGGCATTTTAACTTGCTTTATTGCCATTTCTTCTCTGGCTCCATGGTAGCCTTGAAAACCAACAGGGCACACTCATGGTGAAAACCAACAGTCTGGCAGTCACTAGAGGGGATGGAACAGGGTTGGAGCTTTTTGAAGGACTCATTCCCAGAGAATTGTTATAATTTGACCTGTCTAGTGGTTCCCTGGAAGACCCCACTTTCAAGGTTGTCTTTATTTGACAGCACCAGGATTTGGAGCTCAAGTTCACCAGGACTTGGAGCTCAGAGCTTACCAAGTGCAGAAAAACCTTTCTCCAGTCTGTTGAAAACAATTAGAAGCACTTGTTTGGCTGCCTAAGGAGATAAATATCAGCTGGGACAAACAAAAGGCTAATCAAAAAGCATGACATATAGAAAACAAATAACAAAATGCAGAAATCAGTCCTTCCTTATCTGTAATTACACTAAATGTAAATGAATTAAAAGGCAGAAACTGGCAGAACAGATGAAAGAAAAAGCAAGTCCAACTATACACAGTCTACAGGAGACTCACTTTGGATTCAAAGATGCATATAGGTTGAAAGGAGAAGGATGAAAAAATATATTCCATGCAAAAAACAGTGAACAAAAGAGTGGCTATACTAATATCAGACAAAATAGACTTTAAGACAAAATTGTTGGGCCAGGCATCGTGGCTCATGCCTGTAATCCCAGCACTTTGGGAGGCCAAAGCCGGCAGATCACTTGAGGCCAGGAGTTTGAGACCAGCCTAGCCAACATGGTGAAACCTCGTCTCTACTAAAAATACAAAAATTAGCCATGCATGGTGGCACATGCCTGTAATCCCAGCTACTCAAGAGGCTGAGGCACGAGAATCGCTTGAAGCTGGGAGGAGAGGTTGCAGTGAGCCAAGATTTTGCCACTGCACTCTAGCCAAGAGGAGAGTGAGACTCTGTCTCAAAAAAAAAAAAAAGTTACAAGAGACAAAGGCATTAAATAATGATAAAGGGGTCCATTTATATCAAGAAGAGAAACATTTATATATGCATCTAACAATAGAGTCCTAAAATACATTAAGCAAAAATTGAGAATTGAAGAGAAAATAAGACAATTTGACAATAAGGACTGGCATGGTTGCTCATGCCTATAATCCCAGCACTTTGGGAGCTGAGGCAGGAGTATCGCTTGAGCCCAGGAATTCGAGACCAGCCAGAGCAGAACAGGGAGACCTCATTTCTACAAAGACATGAAAATTGAAATAAAAAATCTAGCCAGGTGTGGTGGCACATGCCTTTTGTTCTAGCTACTCAGGAGGCTGAAGTGGGACTATCGCTTGAGCGTGGGAGGTGGAGGCTGCAGTGAGGCACAATTGTGCCACTACACTCCAGCATCTGCAACAGAGCGAGACTCTGTCTCAAAAAAACAAGAAAACATAAAACCAAAAACCACAATAATAGTTGCTGACTTTAATACCCCACTTTCAATAATGGACAGAACAACTGGACTGGATCAGCAAGAAAAGGAAACAAGCGTACTAGTTGAACAACACGATATACTAACTAAACCTAGCAGACTCTATAGAATACCCCACCCAAAAATAGTAGAATAGACATTCTCCCCACATACACATGGAGCACTCTCCAGGACAGACCACATGTTATGTCATAAATTTAAAAGGATTTAAATTACTGAAAGTCAAAGTCAATAACAGGAGGAAATTTGGGAACTTCACATATGTGTAGATATTAAACAACACATTGATAAACAACCAATGGGTCCAAAAAACAAAAATCACGAGGGACATTAAAAAATACTTTGAAATGGGATCGGGTGTGGTGACTCATGCCTGTCATCCCAACACTTTGGCAGGCTGAGGTGGGCAGATCACCTGAGGTGAGGAGTTGGAGACCAGCCTGATCAACATGGTGAAACCCCACCTCTACTAAAAATACAAAAATTAGCCAAGTGTGGTGGCATGAGCCTGTAGTCCCAGCTACTTGGGAGGGTGAACCCAGGAGGTGGAGGTGGCAGTGAGCTGATAAGGCGCCACTGCACTCCAGTCTGGGCGACAGAGTGAGACTCCATCTCAAAAAACAAACAAACAAACAAGCAAACAAACTTTGGAATGAATGAAAACAAAACACAGCATGCCAAATGTTATAGGATGCAGTGAAAGCAGTGCTACAGTGAAATTTATGACTGGAAACATCAATAGTAAAAAAGATCTCAGATCAATAATCGAACCTTCCACCTTAAGAAACTAGAAAAAGAACTAAATCCAAAATAATGAGAAGGAAACTGACTAAACCAGAAGTAAATGAAACAGAAAATAGAAAAAATAATACAGACTCTCAACAAAACGAATTCTTTGAAATGATTGACCAAAAAAAAAAGAGGAAAAGACTCAAATTACTAAAATTAAGAATGAAAAAGAGAACATTGTTGTTACTAACCTGAGAGAAATAAATTGTCTAGAACATCTATGTTTTTCAAAGGAGTGGGAGATTTCAAATGTGGGAGATTTAGTGGGAGACTATTTGGAGAATTAAAGAAAAGATATTTGGGAATTTCAAATTATTTCTTGTGAAAGTCCTCTCTGATACATATTCTTTAGGTACTGGTTAATGCCCTTGAAAATGGTAACAACAGTAATAATTTTAAGGGGTTTTAGGTAAGAAATTAAGTAAGCAGACCCAAAATATTCCTTCACTGGAATATTTTTATGTTTAAAACACAGCAAAGAAGCCAGATACCCTTCAGGCCAAAAATCGGCATCTTGTGAACCTTCTTTTTATACTTAGCTTATAATGCCATCTTGTGGCAATTCAAAAAAAATCCAAGTCAATTTTACTGAAAAGTTATCCTCCATCTCCTAACCAGAGGTTTTCAATGAGTTTCTATCACTCAAATCTTTATTCTCCCCTTATTAGTTGGAAAACAAAAATATCATTATTTGAAAAATTTGTAATGTATGTATGGATACAGGGAATCACTGTCTGGAAAAAAAAACAAGTGAAATGGCATTATATTATGCATAGAAAACCAGAAATCTGCAGATCTCTGCATAGAGTAGGTTGATTTCTGATACCCTTTCCCCCCACCTCACCATTATAAGAGTCTCTGGGAGTTCTCCGTCCCTGCAGACCTCTGCCTCCCTGATAGACAAATAATAAGCATCAATTAATAAATATATCTCAGTTATCTGGCTTCCCTATTCCCTATTTATCTATAGCTACACATTCAAGCATATATTGTTCTACTACAGTGGGCATACTAGTCTAAGAAAGATCCATACTTCACTCCTTCCAAAATGAACACCATGGACATTGTTGATTCAGTCCTTAAACACTTTCACTATTTCCACCCCTATTTATTCTCTGTCAGTTTCTAACATCAGGTCTCCATTGCCAGAAGAAAATAGGGTCCAGTAAGACATCAGATAATTTATGCCAAAACCAATATAAATTTAAGTTCTTGATAAATCTTTGCTTTCATTTAGCATTAGAAACTTCAATCTGAGAGAGAAGGTGAACATTACTTACTTGTCCCAAGCCACCAAAGCCAGCCTCTCTATAAGGAATAGATTCCGCTGAGGAGGACCGACTGTATAAGGTGAAACAAAAAGAAAAAAAAGGCAAAAACCTAGTTTTACTTGTTATTGTTGTTGTTTTTGTGTTTTTGTGTTTTTCAGACAGAGTCTCGCTCTGTTGCCCAGGCTAGAGCACAATGGCATAAGCTTAGCTCACTGCAACCTCCACATCCTGGGTTCAAGTGATTCTCATGCCTCAGCCTCCGAAGTAGCTGGGACTACAGGTGTGCACCACCATGCCTGGCTAACTTTTGTATTTTTAGTAGAGACTGGGTTTCACCATGTTGGCCAGGTTGGTCTCAAACTCTTGACCTCAAGTGATCCACTCGCCTTGGCCTCCCAAAGTGCTAGGATTACAGGCGTGAGCTACTGTGCCCAGCCTCAAAAAACCTAGCTTTATATGTTGTTAGAACACAGAACACTTGTTGTTTTTTGGGGAAGGGGCATATGCCACTAATAGAAAGTCTCCGAAGCTGGATTGACGCGAGGAAAACACCTTCCCCTTCTAGTTCTGAGAGACTTCCTCTTGGCTCCCAGAAGGAGGGATTCCCTGACTTTGACACACATGGCCACTTTGGCACAAAAGCCTTGTGGTATTAAAAAACAAATTCTTTTTTTGTCCTCTTCTCCCTTTCCATCTTTCAGCATAGACTTAACTCCCTTAAGCCCAGACATCTGTTGGAACCTGACCCCCAGTCATTGATTATCAGTTTGTCAGGCAATCTGGACTTTCCAGTGATGCCACTGAGATGGCATCTGTCAAAAGAGCAGTGGTTCCATTTCTAGATTGTGGATCTTCAGATAAATTCTGCCATTTTCATTTCACTTCCTGAAAGTCAGGGTTGGCTTGTGAAAAGTTGTTAAACAATATGCTAAATGTGAAACGTCAACCCTCACTCTAAACTTTCCCTGTTCAGAGCATGAGATGAAGATTTCATTGGGATTTATAGTGGCTTTCTGATTTTTGGTAGTCCATTGAAGAAGGGAGTTTGAAAGTTGTTGTATACTGTTAATGATTGTCTGCCCATGTCCTGCCTGAAATATCATGATCGTTTATGGATAGTATCTTTAATAAAGCTGGATACAGTTTGGCACGGGAAAAAAAAACAAACCCTAGCTTTAAACTTCTACATAGACCTAAAATTTCATCAGTCCCAATCTGAGCTACAACTAGATATTTCTTTTATCTTCCAACTTTTGCCAACAGTTTTAATGTTGCTGTGTAAGCTTACCTGACCACTTGACTGCTATGCTGGAAACTGGGCCGTGGGGTAACTGAAAGAGAATAAACTACAGAATAAAAAATTGCCATCAATCGTGCACCTGCCTTGCCTGGCCAATTTGTTGTGCATGATTATCTGGTGATATAATGTTTTCAAATTATACATAAAGTTAGGAAGATCACATTATTGTCTCTGAGAGGAAACCATCTTCTACATAAGGAAAGGATATTCATCTCACACATATATTTAGGGGAAAAGTGTTCTCCACCTGACTGTGATGGGGAAGTAATGCCCACTGGTCGAGGTGTGGTTGACCTGCAAGGAAAAAAAAAAGAGGTGGCTCTAATCTCCCTGGGCAAAGGTTAAGTGCAACTTTAGAGGATCAATCAGATCACTATTTATAGAAATAATAGCTTCCTCTCTGAGCACAAACTGCTTACTCTCATGTATCATAGGTAGCATCCTGAAATATGGAAGCAAAGTTTCCACATAAAACCCGTTGCTTTCCAACTCCCTGATTGGAGCTTTCTCCACCTCTGTGTTGCCTATAATAGAAGCTTTAAAGTACACCTTTATTCCCTCCTCAGTGCCTTATCAAGTACTCTCAACCATACATCTATCCACCCATTCATACATCCCTCCATTGTCTCATCCACCTTAAGAAACTAGAAAAAGAACTAAACCAAAAATAACCAGAAAGAAGGATGCCATCCAACGAGCATATATTTGGGTCTATATTTCCTAGATCCTGAGATTACAAAAACACCTAGAATAACTGAGAGGCTTACAGGCTAGTGGGAGAGATTAAAAAAAAATCAGAGCAGTGTTTAAGTGTTGTAATGGGCTTATCAGAAGAACAGAAGGACAAAACAACACTAGACGAGCTTCTATGAATGTAGGACCATGTCTTTTTAATCCATAATGCAGGGCTGATATTAAAATGTATATATATATATATACACACACACACATATATATATAGTTTTTTTTTTTAATTGTTTTGAGACGGAGTCTCGCTCTGTCACCCAGGCTGGAGTGCAGTGGGCGATCTCTGCTCACTGCAAGCTCTGCCTCCCAGGTTCACACCATTCTCCCGCCTCAGCCTCCTGAGTAGCTGGGACTACAGGTGTCCGCCACCACACCCAGCTAATTTTGTTTTTGTATTTTTAGTAGAGACAGGGTTTCACCATGTTAGCCAGGATGGTTTCAATCTCCTGACTTCATGATCCACCTGCCTCGGCCTCCCAAAGTGCTGGAATTACAGGCGTGAGCCACCATGCCTGGCCGATACTAAAAATACGTTTAAGAGTTGGTAGATGGCCAGGCCCGTGGCTCAAGCCTGTAATCCCAGCACTTTGGGAGGCCGAGACGGGCAGATCACAAGGTCAGGAGATCGAAACCATCCTGGCTAACACGGTGAAACCCCGTCTCTACTAAAAAATACAAAAAACTAGCTGGGCGAGGTGGCGGGCGCCTGTAGCCCCAGCTACACGGGAGGCTGAGGCAGGAGAATGGCGTGAACCCGGGAGGCGGAGCTTGCAGTGAGCTGAGATTGAGCCACTGCACTCCAGCCTGGGCGACAGAGCGAGACTCCGTCTCAAAAAAAAAAAAAAAAAAAAGTTGGCCGGGCACGGTGGCTCAAGCCTGTAATCCCAGCACTTGGGAGGCCAAGACGGGCGGATCACGAGGTCAGGAGATCGAGACCATCCTGGCTAACACGGTGAAACTCCGTCTTTACTAAAAAATACAAAAAACTAGCCGGGCGAGGTGGCGGGCGCCTGTAGTCCCAGCTACTCGGGAGGCTGAGGCAGGAGAATGGCGTAAACCCGGGAGGCGGAGCTTGCAGTGAGCTGAGATCCGGCCACTGCACCCCAGCCTGGGCGACAGAGCAAGACTCCGTCTCAAAAAAAAAAAAGACTTGGTAGAGCATATATATCACTAATTAGAAAGGACTGGTAGCATATATCCAGCCCATAACATAGTACCTGATAAACAGTAGGCACTTAATATTTACTGAATGAATGAATAGACCATCTAATTCCACCTAATGCAGTCTTCACAGAGGAAATGACTGAGTTGAACTTTGAAGGATGAGTAGTGTAAAAAGTAAAGTAGAGGTTCCTCTTTAAAGGCTTTCCTCTTTGTCTAATTAGGAATAAACAGTAACTTCTCTTAAAAGCAAAATTTATTTAAAGACCTGTACTAACATTCTTAAATATCTGCTAGCCGTAATAAAGAAATCAATGTACTTTATGTTCTTAGCTCCCACAACTTAGCCTAAATATTTGCCCTGGCACGCTTACATTGGTCCAAGCAAGCGTTAGGTTATAGCCTGTTCCTTCCTTATTTGAAGATGTTTTTACCTTTCTCAGCATTCCACAAGTTACTTCCTCCTTCCTTGGTTCTCCTCTACCTTTGCCTCTTTTAAAAAGTTCTAAGTTGTTAGCCAATCAGAACACATACAGAATGTGAGGTCCCGTTCCAGCCAATGGAAACCGGACACAGCAGTAAGGTAGATGCGTCAGGTTATAAATGACCCTGTCTCCTTTGTTCAGTGTAACCTCGTGGCAAAACTGCTGGCGAGTGTACCCTTTCTGCAGGAAGTAAAAATGTCCTTGCTGAGTAAATTAAATTTATGTTCAAATGCTATTTCTTTATGGCACTGAGGAACCAGCATTTCAAACAGTAGGATTTCATAAGATGACAGTCAAGGGTGAGCATTATAATTAAGATTTTACTTTGGCACTTTCAATAACTCTTTCTTGCAGAAGTGAAAGCCAAATGCATTAACCATTTTTTCTCTCTCAGAGTTCACACAGCCAGGAGTCAAGAAAGAACAGGAATTTTCAGGGGGTTGGGTTAGTATGGGAGCTGATAAAACTGACCTGCTTCCTTGGTACCGACTTGGAGATTCCTATAGGTGAAAAAACCAGGAGTGAAGAAGGCTACAACTGAGGATCCTAATCAACAGATCTTCGAGTCTTACTTGCTAGCTAACTAAGCTCAGTGCCCCTTAGTCATGGTTGCTAAGATTCCTAGTAGGAGGAAAAGTAGCAGCAGTATTTCCTTAGGATATTATTAGCTTTGAGGGGATAAAATTTTAGTTCTTTGTAAGAGTGCATAGGGAATCCCATAGACTAACATAAGTGGGGAAATATGGAGTCTCTGGGGAGAGAAAGGAAAATGACACACTACAATGTGCTAGAATAATTACAGGAGTGGGATCAATAGGAAAATTATATAAATACACAGAATATTCTTAGGAAGAAAAACTATTTAGGAAGTAAAGTGTGATGCAGAGGAAGGGTCCTGAGGTGTCTTGAGTTTCTCGAAGAGAAATTTTTAAGTTACAACAGCTGTCTCTTCTATAAGAGAACTTTCCAACTGGTAGGTCATGACTCACTGATGTTCAGGAATGGGTTACAAGTGTGCTATAAGTTGATCCTTTCAGTCCCCCAAGGTCTGCTGAGACCTCATCCATTTACTGTAGAGCGCTTATAGTACAAATATCAATTTCTGTGTGTGCCATGATGAGAAAAAGATTAGGAAACACTATTCTATAAAATCAGCTAGATAGATGAGAAAAGTAAGAGAGAAAATAATAATAAGGAAAATCTATTTCATTCACCTTTAGAATGGCTAGAAATTTCTTCAGTTCTCCATTCTCCTTCCTTAAGACTGACAATTCTCTAGGCAAAAGATGGAACCAATCAGCTGCAGCAAATCAGGGATTAAAAACCTGATTTTTTTATTATTGTAACTATTAACATTTAGTTAATACTTATTGAGAAATGCTTGCAGCTATACAAGCTATTTCTATCAGGAATTTGGTGATTCAAGGAGACAATGGCAGGGTTTTGATAATGAGAACAATTAGGTGGACAAAATAAGCAATTACTTGGTATGATTTCAGGGGAATTTGCAAAGAATTCCATTTCCTCCCCCACACACACACACCCCTCGCCTGCTGAGGTCTAAAAATTTTTATCAAGGTTTCCATCTTGTGGTTGCTTTGGCAGCACATACACTAAAACTGGAACAATACAGAGAAGATTAACATGGCCCCCAAAGAAAGTTAACATGTAAATGCTTGAAGCATTCCATAAAAATAAAAATAATAATAATAATAAACTTTGAAAGAAGAGAAAAAAGGATTCCAGACCAGCTTGGACAATATGGAGAGACTCCTCTCGACAACAAAAAAAAATACAAAAATTAGCCAGGCATGGCGGTGTGCACTTGTAGTCCCAGCTACTTGGGAGGCTGAGGTGGGAGGATCACTTGAGCCCAGGAGATTGAGGCTACAAGGAGTGTTATTGGTGTGAATCAGCTATATCTGATTTCTCAAGGAAGCAGATTTTTTTTTGTTTTAGTTTTTGAGACAGTGTCTCACTTTTTCACCCAGGCTGGAGTGTAGTGGTGTGATCATAGCTCACTGTAACTCAGACTCCTGGGCTCAAAGGATCCTCCAGCCTCAGCCCAAGTAGCTGGGACTACAGGTGTGAACCACCATGTCTGGCTAATTTTTTATTTAAAAACTTTTTTTTTTTTTTTAGAGTCTCGCTATGTTGGCCAGGCTGGCCTTCTCCTGGCCTCAAGTGATGCTCCTGCTTCGGCCACCCAAAGTGCTGGGATTACAGGTGTGAGCCACTGCACCTGGCCTGGGAAACAGTTTTTGTTACCGGGAAATAGAAGAGGAAAACTATAAAGTGAGGAGAGCCTCTGGAGGGAAGAAAGAAAAAAATGGAGATTCAGAAGATCAAAAATTCTGTACCCGATTTTCCCAAACAAACAAATGCATATGGAGCAATTTCCAGGTTTTGCAAACACAAGGAAATAAGGACTGTCACTTCTTAGAAAGAAAAAAAAAAGCTCTCTTGTGATTTGATATGTTACTTACTTGTCCTGGCTGACCAGTGCCTGCTGTGCCTCCTGCATGGCTGTTTCTAACTTTGTAATTCTATGCTTATAAAAGGCGATGAGGAGATCTGTTTGTTTCTTCTGGAAACTCCACACCTACTAGGGAAAAACAAGCCTTTGACATACTCTCCCATAACTCCTTTCCCTTCACTTCTGGCAACAAAGGGAAAGCCATCAAATCACACTTTATTATACTGCTCATTTTCTTCTAGAACATCTGGCCTAATAAACAACATCCCAGAACCAGAGAGCTCAGCACTTATTTCCAGGACACTAGCCTTCTAGTGTCTTTTTTTTTTTTTTTTTTTTTTTTTTGAGACAGAGTTTTGCTATTGTTGCCCAGGCTGGAGTGCAATGGTGTGATCTCGGCTCACCGTAACCTCTGCTTCCCGGGTTCAAGCTATTCTCCTGCCTCAGTCTCCCGAGTAGCTGGGATTACAGGCATGTGCTACCACACCCAGCTAATTTTGCATTTTTAGTAGAGACAGGGTTTCTCCATGTTGGTCAGGCTAGTCTCAAACTCCCAACCTCAGGTGATCTGCCCACCTCAGCCTCCCAAAGTGTTGGGATTACAGGCGTGAGCCACCACACCCGGCCCCTTCTACTATCTTAATGAGAATATTCTACCATAGCAGAATGACCCTTTAAAAATATGGTTTTGCATCCCGTGCAAGAAGAGAGATTTTTTTAAAAACTGTTTTTCGAGCTTAGAATTGGTTCTAACTTGTCAACTATTAGTTTGGATCAGCTTCCACATTCATAGCTATTATAGAGCCTTAGTGACCAATTTACTTTCCCTAAAGACACCTACACAGAGTCACCTGCAGGCTGCTTATGCTGCTATAGGAAAGGATGGAGAGGCACAGAAGGAGATTAACTATGCTTGAATTTTTTTTCTGGGCATGCACACATAATTTTATCTTTTGCCTCACTTTACCATTTGCTATACTGATGTGTCTATCATGGGATTGCTGAATCAGATGAAAAGTTAATATTTAGAAAGTGTTTTAGCTTTGTCAGGCTCTACTTTTGAGTACACAGCAGTATTTATGTCTCATCTGCTTCCTCCCTGTTCAGACTATAAACCCTCTTTTGTCTAGGGTCCTTTCCTAGATCTTGGTACTCTTCTCATAAACTTTTTGTTCTCACTCAATTTTCAAATTGCTCTTGCCACCTTACTAAAGAATTGTACTTAAGAGTTTCCTTTCTACTTAAAGGTAAATGAAACTAGTTCTAGGTAGATAAGAATTTACTCTAGTCTATTTTTTTAAACCCTCATTTTTAATAAAACTAATATGTTTATTTTAAGCTGTGAAAAGAAAATGTTTATTTTAAGCCAGGCATAGTGATCATGCCTATAATCTCAGAGGCTCGGGAAGCCAAGGCTAAGACAGGAGGATTGCTTAAGGATAGGAATTTGAGACCAACCTAAGCAACATAGCAAGACCTTGTCTCTACAAAAAATAATTTCATTTATTAATTTAATTTAATTTAATTTAATTTAATTTTTTTTTTGAGACTGAGTCTCGCTCTGTCACTAAGGCTAGAGTGCAGTGGCGTGATCTCAGCTCACTGCAACCTCCGCCACCCAGGTTCAAGCGATTATCCTCCCTCAGCCTCCTGAGTAGCTGGGACTACAGGCGCCTGCTACCATGCCTGGCTAATATATGTACTTTTAATGGAGATGGAGTTTCACCATGTTGGTCAGGATGGTCTCGAACTCCTGACCTCTTGATCCGCCCACCTCGGCCTCCCAAAGTGCTGGGATTACAGGTGTGAGCCACTGTGCCCGGCCAAAAAATAATTTTAAAAATTTAGGAGGGCGTGATGGTACATGCCTGTAATCTCAACTACTTGAGAGGCTGAAGTGGGTGGATTGCTTGAACCCAGGAGTTCAAGGCTGCAGGGAGTCATGATTGTGCCTCTGCACTGCAGTCTGGGCAAAAGAGCAAGAGCCCAACTTAAAAAAATTATTTTAGAAAATTTGAATAGTGGAGGCCAGGTGTGGTGGCTCATGCCTGTAATCCCAGCACTTTGGGAGACCAAGGTGGGCAGATCACTTGAGGTCAGGAGTTTGAGACCAGCCTGGTCAATATGGCGAAACCCCGTCTCTACTAAAAATGCAAAAATTAGCCGGGCATGGTAGTGCGCACCTGAAATTCCAGCTAATGGAGAGGCTGAGGCAGGAGAATCACTTGAACCCAGAAGGTGGAGGTTGCAGTGAGCCAAGATCGTGCCACTGCACTCCAGCCTGGGCAACAGAGTGAGACCCCATCTCAAAAAAAAAAAAAAATTGAACAGTGGAGAAGCAGAATAAAAGTCACTCTGAATCCTGGGAATTACCTAAAATGGCAGGGGTAGGGGTGAGAAGCAACAGAGATAAAGCTATATAATAGACAGCCAAATCACAGTGTTACTATCCCAAATATCCTAATCCTACCCTTGGGGTTAGTTGGAAGTAAAATTAAGTCAAAATCAGGCTAGCATCAAGAAAAGCCAAATCCTACCCTAGATTAGTTAGCCCTCCGTTTGACATTACCAAGGGTCATAAGTGCACAAACAGACCCCACTGTGGAACTCCAGGGAGCCAGACTGGATTATGGGAAGGTCTTTTGCCAGGCCTAAGCAGACCTACTTTATCTACTTGTCCCAAAAAACTGATCATTCCAAGAAGAAGAAAGACCAGTCCAGAAAACAACCAGCAAGGAGTATTAAAGAAGAAGAAGTGATTTTGCCTGATACCAGGGTACAAATGTTTAGCCTATATCAAACACATTCACTGAAGAAGATTCTAAAATCTAACTCAGTAATGTACCTCAGTACAGTACTTAAAAAAATTACCAATAGTTAGCAATCCTTCAAATCCCTCAGCCTCATGAAAAGGTTGGTCTCTTTCCTTTCTCCAAAGAAGATTAACTTTTGCTTGCTCACTTGCTTTTTTAAAAATTAAAAAAATTTTTTTAGAAATGATAGCTTGCTATATTGCCCAGACCGGTCTTGAACTCCTGGTCTCAAACAATCCTCCTGCCTTGACCTCCCAATCACTTACTTTTTCTTAAAGGTGGGATTATTTTGTTAATACAGTAACACAGAGCTGATAATAATAAAAGTAGTTCTATTGATGACAACACTTAACATTGTCTGGATAATTCAAGTGTTAAATATTGTTTTATTGGAACGTTGATACCAACATTTTATTGGTATGAAACTGTCTACTTCTATACCCTGATTCCTTTCCTTTATCTCCATAATAGGACCAGGTAAGGATATAATGGTCTTCATGCTCTAGATTCCTACCATTTTACCATTGATAACGTGTCAAAATACAAAATTACAACAAATTTCTTTTTTTTTTCTTTTTCTTTTTTTTTTTCTTTTTTTTTTTTGAGACGGAGTTTTGCTCTTTTTGCCCAGGCTGGAGTGCAATGGCACGATCTTGGCTCACAGCAACCTCCAACTGCCGGGTTCAAGCCATTCTCCTGCCTAAGGCTCCAGAGTAACTGGGATTACAGGCATGCACCACCACACCTGGCTAATTTTGTATTTTTAGTAGAGACGGGGTTTCTCCATGTTGGTCAGGCTGGTCTTGAACTCCGGACCTCAGGTGATCCGCCTGCCTCGGCCTCCCAAAGTGCTGGGATTACAGGCATGAGCCACCGTGCCCAGCTAGTTTAAAGATTTTAACTGGCTTCGATTTGCAATTCTAGACTTGAGCAACACATTGTTCTAAAAAACAGAATGATGTTCTGATTAACTGAGAAGACAAGTTGGCTTTTTAGGCAGAAAAGGGCTGAAGAAAGCAGAAACAGAGAACAAAAAGTGCATGGGTTGGTTCAAAGTTACTCTCCTTGTAAAGATTAAAGCAGAGGGGACTTCTTTATTATGCCAGCTAAAATTGGCCTGTTTGGAGATTTACCTATTACCTCTCTCTCTCCTGATTTCTTGGAAGATCAGATGAACTGTCAGCATGAGTAATTCCATTTTGGTTTGGACTGCTGGACCTAGTGCAGAAACTCAATCCAAACCAACAGCCTTGTATAAACTTTATTTTATATATGAAACATAATTTTTATTTTATATGCTTGAGAGAGTATATTAAAACTTCAGTTCTGAATTAAGTCCAACAAAAGCATAGAAAGAGTAAAGGAGAAATAACTGAAAAATACTGAGAGAGGCACAGTAATGGAAGCAAAGGGGGAGCTTAGTAGGTTTACTACAGTAAGACGTTTTGGTCCAATGTGGGTTATTATAAACAAAACATTCCTGTTTGTTTATAAAAGTAGGCCAGGTGCAGTGGCTTATGCCTGTAATCTTACCACTTTGGGAAGCCAAGGTGGGCAGATCACTTGAACTCAGGAGTTTGAGACCAGCCTGGGCAACGTGGCAAAACGCTATCTCTACCAAAAGCACACACGTACAAAAAAGTAATATATGCTTTGGAAATGAATATCAGTTTGATTATCATTTTTGTACTAAAGAAGGACCTTCCCAGTTCTTATTTTTATTTATTTTTATTTTGATAGAGATGGGGTCCTGCTGTGTTGCCCAAACTGGTCTCAAACTTCTGGCCTCAGGTCATCCTCCAAGTGCTGGAACTACTGGATTGAGCCACCATGCCCAGTCTTAGTTCTTTTTTTTTTTTTTGAGATAGAGTTTTGCGCTTTCAACCAGACTAGAGTGCAGGGGTTTGTTCACAGTTCACTGTAGGCTCAACCTCCCGGGCTCAAGTGATTTTCCCACTTGAGCCTCCCGAGTAGCTGGGACAACAGGTGCATGCCACCATACCCCTCTAATTTTTTAATTTTTTTTTTCTTAAGTGAAAGGGTCTCACTATGTTGCCCAGGCTGATCTCAAACTCCTGGGTTCTAGCAGTCCTCCCACTTCGGCCTCCCAAAGTGTTGGGATTATAGGCATGAGCCACTGTGCCTAGCCTTAGTTCTTATTTTTAAATGTCAGCATTTTTATTTAGTTGAATATTTATTTTTGCATGCAATTTAATTTTTGAACATCTGTAAATAAGTCACCAACTTTTAGAAATTCACTTTAAAGATATTGGTAAATTCATGATCTCTCTTTGACATTCAAAACCTATTAGTTTGCCTTATCTATCTTTTGTGAAACTCCCTCATTCCACAATATCTACAAGCAAGTCTTAGTATTTTTGAACTATGGATCTGGATAATCATTCACTTGATAAAAGGACATTTCTGTAAGTAATCCAACTAAAAAAATGAGAAAGGGTGACAGAATTGGAATTTCACAACTTCTAATGAATTAAGGATCTCTGCAAAGTTCATCAATGGCTACCCTCACACAAAATAAGAGACACAGACCATTAAGTACCTCTTGGTGGAATACAACACTGGAATAAAGTGGTCTTGCCTTACCTTCCCCTGCCCCCAAACCAATGATGGTGATTAACCCTAAACCTACCTATCAATTTACAGGAAATAGAGGACAGAGGAACATATAAAAGGACTCCATAGGTCCAATAAACAAAATCCACACTGTGAACAACTGTATAGGACAAAAGACCATTTTCTTCCATGATAACTTACAAAGAAATGAGAGAAAACTTATAGTGTAAAAGAAACTTAAGAGACATAACCACTGAAATATATACGTTTACTGAAACTCAGTTCAAAATGTGGGAACATTTTAAAACTGAGACAACCGGAGAAATGTGAATGCAGCCTGATTATTTGATAATATTATGAAATTGTTATTTTAGCAGGATGTGGTTATATTTAAGAAAAAAGTTCCTATCTTTTAGAGATACACACTGAAATATTTACAGATTGAAATGATGTAATATCCGGTTTTGGCTTTAAAATAATCTGGGTGGGGGTGGCAAGAGGTATGGATGGAGGAAAACTAGCCATTCACCGATAATTGTTGAAGTGGAGTGATGGAAGCATGGAAATGAAACCGTCCTCATAGGGTTGAACAAGAATTACATGCTTGGTTCTGGACAGAAATATAGTTATAATTAAGGATTAATCAGGCTGCACTTTGGCACACTTCCTTTTAGCTGCGAAAGTCACATCACACTGGATGCTGACCATCTGCATCCTCATTGTTCTCATAAACAGAATATGACATTAGAATCATAAGGCTTTTGCTTAAAAGTTGCTTAAGATATTTTTCAGATCTTGAATTCCAGCGGAACAGCTGACACTAGCGAGTCTGAAGACCCCCACAGAGGAATCGAATCAGCATGAGAATGCAGTTTTTTTTTTCACTTTTTTCATATTTTTATTATATTCTTACTTTCTTCCTCCATTGCTTTATCAGTTAAGAGGGCAAATAATATTTCAAGAGACTGACAGAATATATTCTGCACTCTGCTCATTTCATAGCTCTCTGGGGAATTGGGGTTTTTGTAAACTTTTATAATGACATTTTCGAGAATGCAGTTTCTTCATCTACCCCTCTCATGACTCCACCCTGCATTCTTTAACCAAGCAATGATCCCCACACCATGGCTTACTACTCATCCAACCCTTTAAAAACCTCTAGCCTCGAACTCCTCCTAGAGGCAAATTTGAGGTTTCCTATCTCCTTGTTCAGCTGTCTTATGATTAAACCTCTTTCTCTGCTGCAACCCAGTGTCTTGGTGTACTAACTTGCCATGCACGGGGCAGTGAAACTGATACGGTTCAGAAATTAATTATATTATACATATGATTATACTCTTTTTAGACATTTGAAATTATATGTGATAAAATCATAATAAACCTTTTTTTAATGGGCTGATTTTGAGGGGGATCTTTTGAACAGGGTGTGGTGTAAGAAATATATATACGGTCTTTGTCCCTGGTTCCTCACAGAGTTACTAAAACCCTTGGTATTTCCTGAGTGATAGGAGCATCTTTTGTTATTCATAACAAGCCCCTTTCAACCATACCTGAATTTGTGCTAATGAGGTGACTCTTGGTGGAGTCCTAGATAGCATCAAAATGGGGGCTTGTTGCCAGAGGAACCAAACACTGTTTGGAGGGTTGGCGTTCCAACCCTTCTTCCCACCCCACCCTCACTCCCGACAACCAGAGAAGGAAAAGGGGCTAGAGATTGAGTTCAATCGCCAACGACCAATTCTTTAATCAATCATGCCTATGTAATGGAACCTTCATAACAACTCCTGAACAAGGGAGTTCAGATTGGTGAACACTTGGAGGTGCTGGGAGAGTAGTGCATCTGGAGAGGGTATGAAGCTCTGAACCCCTCCTCACATACTTTGCATCTTTTCCATTTGGCTATTCCCATGATGTATTGTTTTCTTTTCTTTTCTTTTCTTTTTTTGAGACACAGTCTTGCGCTGTCACCCAGGCTGGAGTGCGGTGGCATAATCTTGGCTCACTGCAACCTCCGCCTCCCAGGTTCAAGTGATTCTCCTGCTTCAGCCTCCAGAGTAGCTGGAATTACAGGTGCCCACCACCACACCCATCTACTTTTTGTATTTTTAGTAGAGGCAGGGTTTCACCACGTTGGCCAGGCTGGTCTCGAACTCCTGACCTCAGGTGATCCACCCACCTCGGCCTCCCAAAGTGCTGGGATTACAGGTGTGAGCCACTGCACCTGGACCCCATGTTGTATCTTTTTTAATAAACTGGTAATAATAAGTAAAGTACTTTTCTAAGTTCTGTGAGTCATTCTAGCAAGTTATTGAAGCTTGGGGGAGCAGGAGGAAGTTCATGAGAAACCTCAAGTTTGTGGTTGGCCAGTCTGAAGTTATTGTAGCCTAGGTACCCCATTTGTGGCTGGTGTCCAGAGTGGGGGCAGTCTTGTGAGGCTGAGCCCTAAACTTGTGAAGTATGACACTAAAACTCTAGGAATTAAGTGTTAGAATTGAATTGAATTGAATTGAATTGTTCCACACCTAGTTGGTGTCAGAGAACCGGTTGGTATCAGAAAATGTCTCACACAGGGGCAGAAAATATATAGTGCAAAGATTATATTTCATTTAGCAAAACTTTACTGAACACTTTATGCCAGGCATAAGAACTGGAAATGCTAAGATGAACAGTATGGGTTCTTATCTTTTAGTAGTGTCAAAGGAAAATATCTTGGACCCCCCAAATCACTAAGCTAAAAGGAAAAGTCAAGCTGGGAAATGCTTAGGGCAAACCTGCCTCCCATTCTATTCAAAGTCACGCGTCTGCTCACTGAGATACATGCATATCTGATTGCCTCCTTTGGAGAGGCTAATCAGAAACTCAAAAGAAGGCAACCATTGGTCTCTTATCTACCTATGACCTAGAAGCCCTCTCCCACTTTGAGCTGTCCCACCTTTCCAGACCGAACCAATGTTCATCTTACATATGTTGATTGATGTCTCATGTCTCCCTAAAATGTATAAAACCAAACTGCGCTCTGACCTTGGGCACATGTCGTCTGAACCTCCTGAGGCTGTGTCATGGGCACATGTCCTCAATCTTGGCAAAATAAACTTTCTAAATTAACTGAGACTTGTCTCAGATTTTCCAGGTTCACAGTAGCTTATCACAGTCTAGTAGAAGAGACACTCTGACACATGAACCAGTAAGTAAAACACTATGTTATATGCAGAACACAAGAATTTACAAGATAGAGATAATGATTAAGAGGTAACTATTAATTCAGTTTTTTGTTTGTTTGTTTGTTTGTTTTTTGAGACAGTCTCGCTCCGTCACTCAGGTTGGAGTGCAGTGGCGCAATCTAGGCTCGCTGCAACCTCTGCCTCCCAGGTTCAAGCGATTCTCATGCCTCAGTCTCACAAGCAGCTGGGATTACAGGCACACGCCACCACCACACCCGGCTACTTTTTTGTATTTTTAGTAGAGATGGGGTTTCACCATATTGGCCAGGCAGATCTTGAACCCTCAACCTCAGGTGATCCACCCCTGTCAGCCTCCAAAAGTGCTGGGATTACAGGCATGAGCCACCACGCCCAGCCTAACTTAGTCTTTAAAGTGTAGAAGTTAGGCGTTTCAGATATAAAGGTATGAAAGTATATGGTCTGTAAAAGAACTGCAAAGAACTAAATCTGCCTAATAGATTCAGTAATAAATAACCTTATGTAAAAACTTGTGCTTGTATATGAGATGTGAGGTGGTAGTTGTGATTGAAATTGGAGAGTTTAGGAGGAACTAGATCATTAAGGTAACTATGTATTACTCTGAGCAGTCTGAAACTTAGTGATAGGAAGCCACCAAAGGATTCTGAAAAGGCAGTTACTTGTTCAGATTTGCAATTGAAATAGATTATCGTGATGGCTCAGAGGGAACAGAGTAGAGCAAAAAAGAACCCTAAAAATGCTTTCTTAGCAAAAGCAATTGGAGGATTGTTAGTAAGATGTCTGAAGTGCCCACTCTGAATGAGAGCCACAGCAGCCCACCAGGCGGAGGGTTATGTTTTGGGTTGCACAGTTTGTATGATCAAAGGAATACAACCTCACACTGGCCTAAGGTTCCTCCATCCCCTACTCAGTAGTGATGAAGAATTCAACTACACTGTTTCAGTCCTAAATACTGACAGCTTTTCCTTTTTAGATAAAATAATATTAAACTAAATACAACTTTTCTTCAAAAGCACCATTGAGTATCTCTTTTTAATTTCTCTATTTTTACCCAAGCTGGAGTACGGTGGTGCAATCACGGCTCACTGCAGCCTCAACCTCTTGGGATCAAGCGATCCTCCCACCTCAGCCTCCTGAGTAGCTGGGATTACAGGTGTGTGCCACCATGCCCACCTAATTTTTAAATTTTTTGTAGAGATGGGGTTTCACTATGTTACCCAAGCTAGTCTCAAACTCCTGGCCTCATGCAATCCTCCCACCTTGGCCTCCAAAGTGGTGTGAGCCACTGCGTCTGGCCCACTGAGTACCTCAGTTGTTCAAATTCTTAATTCAAATGAGGGATGGAGAAGCTCTGGTCTATTGATGAGATCAAATCTTGACCTGATTTTATTCCAACAGTATATGTAGCAATTATGTATGTATATATTAGTAAAAACATGAGACTTCAAAAATCCTTTAAAAACATAAAATAGACCAATAGTCAGCAAACAACTGAACATGACCAGCTGTCTGTTTTGTTTTTTTGGGGTTTTTTTTTGTTTTTTTTTTTGAGACAGTCTCACTCTGTCGCCCAGGCTGGAGTGCAGTGGCGTGATCTCAGTTCACTGCAACCTCTGACTCCTGGGTTTCATGCCATTCTCCTACCTCAGCCTTCCTAGTAGCTGGAACTACAGGCTCCCGCCACCACGCCCAGCTAATTTTTTATATTTTTAGTGGAGATGGGGTTTCACTGTGTTAGCCAGGATGGTCTTGATCTCCTGAACTCGTGATCCGCCGGCCTTGGCCTCCCAAAGTGCTGGGATTACAGGCGTGAGCCACCGTGCTGGGCTAGCTGTCTGTTTTTGTAAATAAGTTTTATTGGAACATAATTATACCCATTTGCTTACATGCTGTCTATGGCTGCTTCCGTGCTACAACAGCAGAGTTGGATAGCTGCATCAGAAATTGTATGGCCTGCAAAGCTTAAAATATTTATTGGCCTGCTATGGTCTGAATGTTTGTGTCCCACAAAAATTCATTTGTTGACACTCAACTCTCAATGCAATAGTATTAAGATATGGAGGCTTTAGGAGGTTATTATGTCCTGAAGGCTTTGCTCTTGTGAATGGGATTAGTGCCTTATAAATGGGATCAGTGCCTTATAAAAGAGGCTTGGGGGGCGGGCATGGTGGCGCATCTGTAATCTCAGCATCTTGGGAGGCTGAGGTGAGCGGATCACAGATCAGGAATTCCGGACCACCCTGACCAATGTGGTGAAACCCTGTCTCTATTAAAAATACAAAAATTAGCCGGGCGTGGTGGCGCACACCTATGATCCCAGCTACTCAGGAGGTGTAGGCAGGAGAATTGCTTGAACCCAGGAAGCAGAGGTTGCAGTGAGCCGAGATCGTGCCACAGCACTCCAGCCTGGGCGACAGAGCGAGACTCTGTCTCAAAAAAAAAAAAAAAAAAAAAAAGGCTTAGGGTTGGGCGCGGTGGCTCACGCCTGTAATTGCAGCACTTTGGGAGGCTGAGGCGGGCAGACTGCGTGAGCCCAGGTTCAAGACCAGCCTGGGCAACATGGTGAAACTCTGTATCTATTTAAAAAAATACAAAAACTAGCTGAGTGGGGTGACATGTGCTTGTAGTCCCAGCTACCTGGGAGGGTGAGGTGAGAGGATCACCTGAGCTCAAGAGGGCAAGGCTGCAGGGGGCCATGATTGCACCACTGGCCACAACCACACTACTGCACTCCAGCCTTTGTGACACAGTGAGACCCTGTCTCAAAAAAATAAGTAAAAAAGAAGCCTGTTTGCCACTTTTGCCATGTGAGGATGCAGCAAGAAGGCATTATCTTGGAAGCAAAGAGTAAGCCCTTACCAGACACTGCATCTATTGGGGCCTTGATGTTGAACTTCCCAGCCTCCAGAACTGTGAGAATTAAATTTCTGTTATTTAGAAATTGTCCAGTCTAAGGTATTTTATTACAGCAGCCCAGACAGACTAAAACAGCTGCTAAGGATATAAAACACTACAGCCACTTGGGAAAATAGTTTGGTAGTTCCTAAAAAAGTTAAATATAGAGTTACCATTTGACCCAGAAATTCCACTCCTAGGTATATACCCAACAGAAATAAAAATATATGTCCATGTAAAAACTTGTACATAAATGTTCCACAGCAATATTACTTACAATAGCTCCAAAGTAGGAACAACCCAAATGTCTATCAACTAATGGATGCATAAGTAAAATGTACATCCATTTATATAATAGATTGTTATTTGGCCATAAAATGGAATGAAATATTAATAAAGTCCTAATAGATGCTACGACATGGATGAAACTTGAGAGCATTATACTTAGTGAATGCAGCAAGTCACAAAAGACCATACATTATATGATTCTATATTTATGTCCTGAACAGGCAAAACCATAGGAACAGAAAGTAAATTAGTGATTGCCTGGGGATGGGGAGGGTGGGAAGGGTTTGGGAAGTGCCTGCCAATAAGTACAGAGCTTCTTTCTGGGGTGAGATGAAAATGTTTGAAAATTAGGCAGTAGTGTTTGTGCAACTCTGTGGATGTATTAAAAACTACTGAATTGCATACTTTAAAAGGGTAAATTTTATGGTATGTTAACTACATCTCAATAAAGCTGTTATTAAAAAAGTAGGAGATTGCATGAAAACTAGTGGACAGAAAAAAAAAAAAAAAAGGGGCCGGGCACAGTGGCTCACGCCTGTAATCCCAGCACTTTGGGAGGCCGAGACCGGCAGATCACGAGGTCAGGAGATGGAGACCATTCCGGTTAACACGGTGAAACCCCGTCTCTACTAAAAATATAAAAAAATTAGCCTGGTGTGGTGGCGGGCGCCTGTAGTCCCAGCTACTTGGGAGGCTGAGGCAGGAGAATGGCGTGAATCCAGGAGGCGGAGCTTGCAGTGAGCTGAGATCAAGCCACTGCACTCCAGCCTGGGCGACAGAGCGAGACTCCGTCTCAAAAAAAAAAAAAAAGCAGATGGGGTGTTTATATTTCCCTTTGAAAACAATTTTTTTTTTGTTTTGTTTTGTTTTTTGTTTGAGATGGAGTTTTGCTCTGGTTGCCCAGGCTGAAGTGCAATGGCGCGATCTCGGCTCACGGCAATCTCTACTTCCCGGGTTCAGGCAATTCTCCTGCCTCAGCCTCTTGAGTAGCTGGGAGTACAGACATGTGCCACCACACTTGGCTAATTTTTTATTTTTAGTAGAGAAGGGGTTTCTCCATGTTGGCCAGGTTGGTCAGAAGCTCCTGACCTCAGGTGATCCGCCCACCTTGGCCTCCCAAAGTGCTGGGATTACAGGCGTGAGCCACTACGCCCGGCCAACAATTTTTTAAAATACAAACTTCTTTTTACGTATATGATCTTTAACTATTTTTAAGTGAGTTTGTGATCACCCATAACCTGTCATGACTTTTCCACATTATTTTTTAAACTAATAAAGTACAATTTTCAGGTTGGGCGTGGTGGCTCACACCTGTAATCCTGGCACTTTGGGAGGCCAAGGTGGGAGGACTGCTTGAGCCGAGGAGTTTGAGAACAGCCTGGGCAATATAGCAAGACTGTCTCTGTTTTTGTTTTCTTTTTTAAGTACTTTATGGTTTTTAGAATATTTCCATAAACATTGTCTCATTGGATCTTCATAAGAAGTAGGATGAGTATTATTATTTCATATTACATGTGAGGAAGTATGACTGGCTCAAAGAAATAAAGCAATAAGTTAGCAGGCCGAGTTGGTCATTAGATTTCTACACCAACAGTTTTCCCAGTATTATCATTTTGCTGTATTTCATATACATTAAAGGATAACTTCAACAGGAAAGATTATTTCATTAATTCTTTCAAAAAGTATTTATTGAATCCTTCTATGTTCCTGGTGCTATGTTAGGAGTCATATAAAATGAATAAGACTGAAATTGTCCCTGCCCCCAGGAGAATCGCTTGAACCCTGGAGGCGGAGGTTTCTGTGAGCTGAGATCTCGCCACCGCACTCCAGCCTGGGCGACAAAAGCAAGACTCCAAGTCAAAAAAAAAAAAAAGAAAGAAAGAAAAGAAAAGAAAACTTACAGATCTACATGAGGTTCTCCAATCCCTCAGAAAGATTATCTTGAGGTGGGTAAAGGATTCAAAACAGGCAGTTTGATGAACTATTAGCACAAAGTGCAGCAGAAAAAATGGCCTTAAGTCATTGTAGAGATTGGAGAACGTAAGAACATAAATACTAAAATTGGAACACAAATAGATATTTATAGCAACATTCCATCATTCATTCAATGACAACGTTTTGAGTGTCCACTACTTATTAAAGACTATTACAAGAGAACAATAAACAAAACAACCAAATCTGTGTTCATGGAGCTTATATTCCAGTGCAGGATTCAGACAACAAATACATAACATAATGTTAGAGAAAAGAACTATGATGAAAAAAAAGCATGGTAAGGAGTAGAAAATGCTGGGGCTACTATTTGAAATATGAGAGTCACTAAAGGACTGACTGAAGAAGAATGTTTTGAGCAGAAGCCTGAATGAAACAGTCTAGGTACTGGATCAGTTATTCAGCTTCACAAATTAGGAAAACACATTTTTAGACTTTGCTGACTTCACTAAATTGACCCTTCACTACAGTGATGATTAACTGACCCTTTCCATTTCTTTTATCTTGATTGTTTGACCATGTGTAATTGGTCCCATGATCAGGCAGGTTAGGATTCAGACTACATATGATTTCTCTACTGATCATTAACTACGCCTAGGTTTATTTATTAACCAAAGGTCTGCTCTTTCTCTTGTTCCTATGACCTTGTTTACATTTCTCCTTGAGTCTCAGCTGGATTTTAATATACTTATAATGTTAAATATAGTGTATGTCAAATATGATGGCTCAACCCAGCAGCTAAAGACAGCAAGCAGCAAGCCTTAATTCCCCTTACTCTATCTCTAGAGTGAGGATTGAGAGGCAGGACACTGAAAAATAAATCTTCAACCAGAAAATGACTAAGGATCATCTTCAGGTTTAGAAAAGGGGTACTTTCAAAAGAATAAGAAGTAAGAGTATAGAAAGGGAACAGTGATACAAATCTCAAGAAATATGCCACAATAGGAATTCCATGAGGCTGTAGCATAATCTAAGATAACTGGGGAGTAGAAAGAAAAAAATCAAAGTTTTTACAACTAGGGAATTCTTTCAAATGGTTGTCCTGCCTTCTCTCTACCTGCTTCTACATTCCTATTGCTCCTGACCAAGTCAATTGTATGCCAACATATGACACATCAAGAAAAGAACAAATATTTCCTAAAATTCAAGAAACCAGTTATTAACACTAAATGAAGAGGTAAGTATTACTAAAAAGATTACTGAAAAGTAAGAATGGGAAACAAGAAGTAGTCTCATGATCTTAGTGCTATAAGTTACTGGTTGTGAGTTAAACCATCACACCCATTGTTTGCAGGGCCAGGCCTATATACTCAAAGCAATTTTTAGAAGATGTATCTATCTGCTGAGAAAAATGATAAAGCTCCCTAGAACAACCTTTAGTCTTAGAAATTAATTAATACAACGAGGAAATACAAGGCAAGATGTTAGCTACATAGTGATTTTTACAGCCTATCACAGATTCTGGGTCAATAAAAAGTTAACTGATTGAAATTTGTATCATCCAGGAAGAAAGCAAAGAAAGCAGTTAATTTCCCTCCATTGTGTACAAATGCAGTTTAAAGAAAACCTTTAATAAAGAAATAAGATGCAATTAGAATTTGCCTGAAGAATCAGATTTTCTTCACTTTTGTTTCTCATACCTGAGAGATGTGACTAAAATACTGCAAAGCTGTCTCCACAGGACTTTTGAAAAACATCTTCTCCTGAGGCTTCAGCTATAAAGAGAGCAATACACACTGTGAGAATATCCACAATTGAATAAAATAAAATACTGACTAATATGACTAAGGATGTACCACCTTTTCTAATGTACCTGGCATTATCTCCACTCTGTATAAAAGGGAGATCACCACTGTTCTAGATGTACATTATATGTCCAGTTCTCCTCACCTTGTGCATCTGTAACAGTGATCACAAATAATGCTTCCATCTGTTGTTTATACTCTTTTTTTTTTTTTTTCTTTGAGACAGAGTTTTGCTGTTGTCACCCAGGCTGGAGTGCAGTGGTGTGATCTAGGCTCATTGCAACCCTCGCCTCTTGGGTTCAAGTGATTCTTTTGCCTCAGCCTCCTGAGTAGCTGGGATTACAGGTGCCCACCAACACACCCAGCTAATTTTTGTATTTTTAGTAGAGATGGGGGTTTCATCATGTTGGCCAGGCTGGTCTCGAACTTCTGATCTCAAGTGATCTATCCACCTCAGCCTCCCAAAGGGCTGGGATTACAGGTGCGAGCCTCTTCAGCTGGCCTATTATTTACACTCTTTTTACAAATGGCTATTTGCAAGTTTGTTTCTTTGATTTTCTTTTTCTTTTTCTTTTCCCTTTTTTTTTTTTTAGACAGAGTCTTACTCCCAAGCTGGAGTGTAGTGGTGTGATCTTGGCTCACTGCAACTTCCACCTCCCAGGCTCAAGCGATTCTCGTGCTTCAGCCTCCCAAGTAGCTGGGACTACAGGCCCACACCACCACGCCTGGCTAATTTTTTATATTTTAGTAGAGACAGAGTTTTACTATGTTGCCCAGGGTGGTCTCGAATTCCTGAGCTCAGGCGATCCACCCGCCTTGACCTCCAAAATGCTGGGATTACAGGTGTGAGCCACCACGCCCGGTCTTCTTCTCTTTCTTTTTAAAACAATTCATCATCTGTACTTTGTATATACTTCCTACAGGCCAGAAATGGGATGAGACCGTTTGTGGCAGGGGGAGAAAAACTTACATTATCAGAAAGAGCCAGATGCTTGCAGGCAGTTCCACAAACAGCACATTTTTCTGGAAGGAAAAGGGAAAAAAAATGTTTGGCTCTCATGAGCATGAGGTAAGATTTAAAGACTTAAAGTACACGGCAACAATCTAGTATGCTAGCAATAGAAGAAAAAAAGGGTTCTTACTGAATTTAGAATATCATTGTGTTATAAAAGGACACCAACTTAAGGTCTGTTCTCTAAATAAGTGTTTCCAAACTAGTATGTTGAGGTATCAGTAGGGCTTTCACACTGTACCTCTACCCATCTCCCTATCTTTTTAAATTTTATTTTATGTTTTTTTGAGACAGGGTCTCACTCTGTCACCCAGGCTGGAATGCAGTGGCACAATTATGGCTCACTGCAGCCTCAACCTCCCAGGCTCAAGTGATCCTCCTGCTTCAGTCTTCCAGCTAGCTGGGACTACAGGCACACATCACCACCTCAGCTCATTTTAATTTTGTTATTATCTTTAGAGATGGAGTCTCCATATGTTGCTCAAGCTGGTCTTGAACTCCTGGGCTCAAGTGATCCTCCCACCTTGGCCCCTGCAAAGCGGTAAGTTTATAAGCATGAGCCACCATCCCAGCACCTCCTGCCCCATCTTTTTATAAATTCCCAGTTTTCTTCTGTGGAACAGAAAGGACAATTCTAAACTCCCAGCAGAAGTACTCCAGTACGTTTACAAGAGTAGGGAAAAGTACAAGATACCAAAGATCTTAACTTTAAGTTACTCTTTTTTATTCTATTGACCTGACAGCAGGCACACATTGGGTACTGTAAGAAACTCCCCAGTTATGCCTACCTTGTCATCACTTTGCTAATATTTGTTAATCTTGCTTTGAAGCTCTGCTACTCTCATTCCCCAATCAACCCAATCTGAAAGAAGCAAAAATTAAGATTCCTAATCTTTCCCTGTAAAGTGAAATTTTAGTAGTGGGACTGGTCATTGATTAAGACAAATGCCATGTCAGCAGAAAACATCACATGGCATATGCTTTATGAGACAAACCACTCCAAAGTGAGCTGCTGTTACCATAGTAAACAGCTTTTTACATTAGTGACAACTTTAAAAGGTCATGAGATTTGTACAGAGAAAAAAGCTTCCCCTGAGGCTACTTAACTTGACTGTTCTTTTTCTGGGGACTAAAGGTTTTTCTTTTTCCCAGTCCATATCATTGCCAGAGTGAGCTAGCAAGTACATAACATTCTTCTCTTAAAACAAAACAAAACAAAACAAAAAATGGCTCACACCTGTAATCCCAGCACTTTAGGAGGCTGAGGCAGGTGGATCACTTGAGGCTGGGAGTTCAAGATCAGCCTGGCCAACATGGTGAAACCCCATCTCTACTAAAAATGCAATAGTTAGCCCGGCATCGTGGTGCATGCCTATAATTCCAGCTACTCAAGTGGCTGAGACATGAGAATCGCTTGAACCTGGGAAGCAGAGGTTGCAGTGAGCCAAGATTGCACCATTGCACTACAGCCTCGGTGACGAAGTGAGACTGTGTCAAAAACAAAACAAAACAAAAACTTCCACAGGTCTCCATCACCTGCAGGATGAAGTTCAGGCTCTTTAGCCCAGTGCATAGAGCCTTCCATCATCCAACACTCCCTACTTCACTAACCTCATCTCTCACCACGTCTTACCTTACTGTTTATACTCTAACCATCCCAATTATGTGTAGTCCCCTGCACTATGGTTTTATGATGTAATACGTCTTTGTACATGCTGTTCTCTTAAACTAGAATAAATCTTCCCTGCCTTATCCACTTGGTAAATTCCATTTTATCATTCAAAACCCTATTGAAGCATCACTCCTTCTGTAATGTCTTCTATGATCAAAACACCCTACCCCAAGTCCCTCTTCTAGGGATTTACACACCTTGTAAGTATTGCAGCATTAAAAAAAAAGAAAGAAAGAAAACTTAAATTTACGTATCCTTTCTAAGACTTAATAGCAATAAGAACTTGGTCAAATCACTTATCCTCTCTGAGCCAGTCTCTTCATTTGTAAAACGGTTCTACTAATAATTACCACTGGGGCGTGTGGCGCGGCTTACATAAAATTGGTTGATATGAAACTGCTTTTTAAGCTGCAAAGGTATCATCATCATCATTTCTAATCAAATTGATGTCACATACTAGACCACTTCCCCTTTAGAAATGGCTCTTCTATCAGCCAAACTTTCCTCTATTCCCATCCATTATACTTATTCTCTCTCTTTTCCCTGAAGAGTCTGATGCCTTGTGGCTTTCCCTGCCAGACTTCAAAACACTAATGAGTACACTCTGGTCCTCAAGTAATAGATTTGCTAAATCATTTGCTAAATAATTTAGCACCATTCTTTATTAATGGATTCCTTCAATTTCTAAAATTGACAGTTTCCTACAGTGTCTGTATCACCATTGACCTAATAAGTGATTTTTATCCTAAGACACACATAGAAATGGCTACTCCTTACATCCTTACATGAAAACATTTGTCCCTGAATCTGAAAACAGTTGAATCACTCACCCAGAGTCACACACGTTTTACAGAAAATATGACCGCAGCTGGTGACAAAGAAATGGGCTCCATCTTTTCGGAAGCACTGGTTGCAGTGAAACCAATCCATTCTGGAGCAGATAAAGAGAAACAGTAAGAATAGCCTAGGGCATAACATAATTGTAGCTGTTCCAAAATCTATGTAACCATGCTTGCTTAGCTTCTGATAGCTTTTTGGGATGTGGCATATCAATGTGGGTATTCCAATTGGTTGTGAAGAAGTACATGTACACATAAAGTGGAAAAAAAGCAGACTGCTTTTTATAACAGCAGACTGTTATAACATTTTATATATAAATGTGGATGTATATACATATACATATATATACATATAAACACACATTTAGAAAAGTAATGGACAGTGGTGAGATTTTTTTTTTTTTTTTTTGAGTGGCAAGGTTATGAGTGTGTGTGTGTGTGTTTTCCTTTACTTTTTTTTCCCCAGGTTTTCCGGATTAATACATGTGCCAATTTGTAATTAGAAAATACAATCCTGGCCAAGCACAGTGGCTCATGCCTGTAATCCTAGCACTTTGGGAGGTCAAGGCAGGTGGATCCCCTGAAGTCAAGAGTTTAAGACCAGCCTGGCCAACATGGTGAAACCCCATCTCTACATTTTAAAAATATAAAAATTAGCTGGGCGTGGTGGCAGGTGCCTGTAATCCCAGCTAATCAGGAGGCTGAGGCAGGAGAATCACTTGAACATGAGAGGCAGAGGTTGCAGTGAGCTGAGATGGCGCCATTGCACTCCAGCCTGCAACAGAGCCAGACTCCGTCTCAAAAAAAAAAAAAGAAAAGAAAAGAAAAAATAAAATACAATCTTAAAAATATAAAAACAAAAAATGAATTATCCATTTCTTTTTAAATTATTTCCTGTGATATGGTGAGAGTAGAGCCAAGAGAAGGTAGTGAACCAGAAAGAGAATATCACATATTAGCCACCTGGGACACATTTTATCTAAGGAAAATAGGGCTGATAAATGATAGTATGGTCTCAGCTTATATACTTTCCTTCTACTCTATAGAAACTCAGAATCAGGCCAGGTGTGGTGCCTCATGCCTGTAATCCCAACACTTTGGGAGGCCGAGGCACATGGATCACCTGAGGTCAGATGTTTCAAGACCAGCCTGGCCAACATGGCAAAACCCCGTCTCTACTAAAAATAAAAAAATTAGCTGAGCGTGGTGGTGCACGCCTGTAATCCCAGCTACTTGGGAGGCTGAGGCAGGATAATTGCTTGAACCCAGGAGGTTGCAGTGAGCCAAGATGGTGCCACTGCACTCCAGCCTGGGCGACAGAGTGAGTCCGTCTCAAAAAAAAGAAACTCAGAATCATAGATCTGAAATGGGCTTTGAAAAATCACTTAACGTTTTGTTCAGTCCCACCATTTTTCAAAAGAGGTACCTGATACTCAGCGAAATTAAATGACTTGCCAAAAGTACCATCTTTAATTATTGGTTTCCTGATTCCCTACGTCAAGTTCTTGCTCCCACATTAAATAGCTTTTGTGTTAGACGTGGTCACTATATATCCTGTATTTTCTGCCAATACCAATTTCATATACTTTGTTAAATACCTGAGTAAATGTGACTTTGTAAGGTTTCTGTGTGTGGGGGGGATAATTATTATTATTTTGAGACAGGGTCTGACTCTGTCACCAGGCTGGAGTGCAGAGGCAGATCAGGGCTCGCTGCAGCCTGGAACTCCTGGGCTCAAGCGATCTTTCCTCCTCAGCCTCTGGAGTAGCTGGGACTACAGGAGCGCCACCACGCCTGGCTATTTTTTATTTTTATTTTTATTTTTATTTTTCCTAGAGACAAGGCTTCTCTGTGTTAACCAGGCTGGTCTGGAACTCCCGGACTCAAGCGATCGTCCCACCTCGGCCTCCCCAAAGTGCTGGGATTACAGGCGGGAGCCACTGCACCCGGCCTTTTCGTAAGGGGTGTGTGTGTGTGTGTGTGTGTGTGTGTGTGTGTGTGTGTAACCGCGGAGGGATACAAACTTCGTAAGATTTACGATTAAAAAAAAAAAGTGCTGAATAAACAGCCCAACGCAAACGCATCCCACAGCGCCACGAGCTTCGTTGTCCTATTTGTTGGCTCCTGATACACTAACTTTCATCAGCAAGTGAGTCTTAAAACACCACTGAAAAGGCCCCGTTCCATATGCCCAGGTTTGTTTAAGGGCGGCAACAATGGCATCCCCTGACCTGACCAGATGAATCCAACGTAAAAAAGGCAGTCAACAGAGTGATGAAGGCGATCCCGAGGGCAAAGCTCGCCTGCTTTCCAGAGGCGATGTGGCCTCAGCCGTCTCAAACTTACCAGTTCTTTTTCTGGCTCCACGCCCTACCCGCTTGGCCGCTGTGATTCCAGAAGGCCTCAGCTCTCAGGAAATCGTCCACTTCTCCTCACGAAGAGCTGGAAATGGCGGGAAAATGAACAGCTGGCTCGGCACCGGGTGAGGCGACAGGCTAAGCGCTGCCGGGGCGGCGTGTGAGATGTGGGCGGGGCCTGTGGCTATGCTAAAGAGTGGACGTGGCTGCGTGGCGTTCGAGGGACGTGGGCGGGGCCTGGCGCTATGCTAAAGAGTGGACGTGGCTCCGTGGCGTTCGAGGGACGTGGGCGGGGCCCGCAGAGGCGTTCACGGGGCGAGGAGCGGCTGGCGGTGGCGGGAGAGGGGTGTAGGACCTTTTCCTAGCAGCCCAGGAAAATTCACCTCGCTTAAAAGATTGGGGACAAACAAACACTGTAACCTAATCCCATGCGTGTTACTGTGGAAACAAAAAGGTGAAAATAAAGCCTAATTAATGTTCCAATAAACGATGAGAACGCAATATAAAATGTGGTCATAAAGTGGGCGAAAACTTTTGCCTAATATTCTAAAATGAAATGAAAATAATGGGTGCTTTGAAAGAATGGCGTAAAATCAGAAATAGGAAAATTTTAAAATGATGTGGACAAAGAACAATGTGATATTAATTGAGAACTAACAAATTTCAGTTAAAAAAATGTCACACTTGGCCGGGCGCGGTGGCTCAGCCTGTAACCCCAGCACTTTGGGAGGCCGAGGCCGGCGGATCACGAGGTCAGGAGATCGAGCCCATCCTGGCTAACACGGTGAAACCCCGTCTCTACTAAAATTACAAAAAAAAATTAGCCGGGCGAGGTGGCGGGCGCCTGGAGTCCCAGCTACACGGGAGGCTGAGGCAGGAGAATGGCGTGAACCCGGGGGGCGGAGCTTGCAGTGAGCTGAGATGGGGCCACTGCACTCCAGCCTGGGCGACAGAGCGAGACTCCGTCTCAAAATTAAAAAAACAGTCAAACTTTATTCAGAAATTTTTGGCCAGGCGCAGTGGGTGGCTCACACCTGTAATCCCAGCACCTTGGGAAGCGGAGGCAGGCAGATCACTTGAGGTTAGGAGTTACAAACCAGCCTGGCCAACATGGTGAAACCCCACTTCTACTAAAAATACAAAAATTAGCCGACTGTGGTGGCGGCACCTGTAATCCCAGCTACTGAGGAGGCTGAGGCAGGAGAATCGTTTGAACCCGGAAGGTGGAGGTTGCAGTGAGCCGAGATCGTGCCACTGCACTCCAGCCTGGGTGAGAGAGCGAGACTCCATCTCAAAAAAAAAAAAAAAAAAAAAAAATTAGCCAGGTGTGGTGGCGGGTGCCTGTAGTCCCAGCTACTTAGGGAGGCTGAGGCAGGTGTATCGCTTAATCCCAGGGGTCGAGGCCGCAGTGAGCTGTGTTCACGCCACTGCACTCCAGCCTGATTGAGGGAGCAAGACACTGCCTCAAACAAACAAACAAACAAAAACAAAAAAAAGAGAGAGAGAGAGAATAAGATTGGCAACAGATTTCTCCACAGAAGCATTCTAGAAAACAAACATTTTCCAGATTTTTATGGAAATTATGATCCAATAAATTTATATTCCCTTATATTGTGTTCAGGTGTAAAGGCCACTGGCAAAAAGCATGCACATGAGCTTTTCCTGAGGAATCCACTTAGAGTAGTAGTTCTCAAACTTTTTGGTTGCAGGCTTCCTTTACAAAATTATTGAAGACCCTCCAAAGAGCTTTTGTTAATGTAAATTGCATCTACCAATATTTACCAGATTAGCAATTAAAAGAGAAATTTTTAAATATTTATTAATTCATTTGAAAACAATAATAAACCCATTAAATGTATGTTTGTTTGTTTGTTTGTTGTTGTTTTTTGAGATGGAGTCTCACTCTGTCGCCAGGGCTGGAGTGCAGTAGCGCCCATCTCGGCTCACTGCAACCTCCGCCTGCTGGGTTTAAGCGATTCTCCTGTCTCAGCCTCCGGATTAACTGGGATTACAGGCGCCTGCCATTACGCCCAGCTAATTTTCTGTATTTTTGGTAGAGACGGGGTTTCACCGTGTTGACCAGGCTGCTCTGGAATTCCTGACGTCGTGATCCACCCGCCTCCGCCTCCCAAAGTGCTGGGATTGCAGGTGTGAGCCACCGTGCCCGGCCACGATGTTAATATAAATAATCTATGGAAAATGTATTTTCCAAAACAAGAAAAATTTAGTGAAAAGAGTGGCATTGTTTTTACATTTTTGTAATCTCTTACTATGTAGCTAAATAGAAAGCTGGTGGAGTCCTATATTTGCTTCTGCTTTAACTTTTGCAGTACGCAGTTTTGGTTGGAGTGTGTAAAGAACATTTGGATTCACTCAAATATGTAGGGAAAGAGAATGGTATGTAAAGGGCCTTTTCAGATAATTGTGAACATTTCTCTTTGATATCACATCAAAATTCAGGAAGTCTGAGTTAAAAGTTGATTGCAAAGTGGGATCCGAAACCATATCAATGAACTTTTTATAGCCTGTTACATTAAAATGAGTTGGTCTGTTTTGCACTTTAAATGGATCTTTTGCCCATGCACGATTTTGTAACATCACACATTTAGAACAAACTGGTCATTTGAAAAATTTTGGTTCACTGAGTTATACACATTGGTGCATTTTGTTATAGAAGATTAAATATTGACACCATTCATTATACAATATAAAAAATCACTTTCATTAATATCACTACCTATCTTATCAGGTGAGTATTTGAGTCTTGGGAAGCTGTCAAGCTCACAATTGCAGGTACAAGTTTTCCAAAATTCCAATTTTTATCTGAAACCTTGAATGTTATCATTGGCAACAAATACTATCACTGGTTTTCCTTGAAGTGACAAGGCCATTTTGTTTATTTTTGAGAAAATGCCTACCAAATGCCCAAGTGTGAATAGTTTGTATGTTAGATGTTCTTTCAAGTAAAAACAGTATTCCATGAACAAAGTGATTAGCTCAGGTTACAAATCAAACTATTCCATAAATACTTTTCTTAAATATAATTGTTTTTAAGAGATGGGTGTCTCCCTCTGCTGCCCAAGCTAGAGTTTAGTGGCACAATCATAACCTGCTACAGCCTAGAATTCCTGAACTCAAGGGATCCTTCTGCCTCAGCCTCCTCTACCTTGCCTGGCTTTTTTTTTTTTTTTTTTTTTTTTTCCCAGACGGAGTATTGCTCTGTCACCCAGGCTGGAGGGCAATGGCGCCATCTTGGCTCACTGCAATCTCCGCCCCCTGGGTTCAAGCAATTCTCCTGTGTCAGCTTCCCAAGTAGCTGGGATTACAGGCATTCGCCACTATGCCTGGCTAATTTTTGTATTCTTATTAGAGATGGGGTTTCACCATGTTGGCCAGGCTGGTCTTGAACTCTTGACCTCGTGATCCGCCTGCCTCGGCCTCCCAAAGTGCTGGGATTGCAGACATGAGCCACCGCACCCAGCCCTAATTTTTTATATTTTTTTAAGAGACAAGGTCTCACTGTGTTGCCCAGGCTGGTCTCAAATTCCTGACTGGTCTCAAATTCCTGATGTCAAATGATCTTCCTGCCTCAGCCTTCCCAGTAGCTGGGATTACAAGTATGTGGCATCATGCTTGAGTAATCTTAATTCTACTTAAATAAAAGTTTTCATTTGAAAATATTTTAATGCCATGTGGAGTGGGGTGTTAGCCCCATCCAATATTAAAATATATTATAAAACATCTGTAATTTAAAGTGTGGTATTGGTGCATAAACATGTAGACCAATGAAACAGAATCAAGTCTAGAAATAGAACCAAGTACGTTAATAAATTTTAATTGGTGAGTGTGCATGGGGAATTGAATTTTTATATACATAGAATTGTGACAACTGAATAGCCATTTGAAAAAATATAAAATTGAGTCTGTTTCTCATACTGTTTACCAGGATAAATTTCAAATGGATCAGAAATCTAAACAGACAAGTACCAGACGAAAATATGAGTAAATACTCTTATAACCTAGGTGTGCAGGAAATCTTCCTAGGATCCAAAAATCTAGAAGAAAGAAAAGAAAGGATTGACAAATTTGACTAAGTAATTTAAAAAAAACTTTTTGCATGTACACACACACACATACAGGAAAAGTAAAGCACAAAGTGACAAATTACAAAAAAATCAACTTAAATCATAAAGGGCTAATAGCTTTTTTTTTTTTTTTTTTTTTTTTTTTTTTTTTTTGAGACGGAGTCTTGCTCTGTCACCCAGGCTAGAGTGCAGTGGCATGATCTTGGCTCACTACAAGCTCTGCCCCCTGGGTTCATGCCATTCTCCTGCCTTAGCCTCCCAAGCAGCTGGGACTACAGGCACCCGCCACCATGCCCAGCTAATTTTTTGTATTTTTAGTAGAGACAGGGTTTCACCGTGTTAGCCAGGATGGTCTCGATCTCCTGACCTCATGATCTCCCCACCTCGGCCTCCCAAAGTGCTGGGATTACAGGTGTGAGCCACTGCACCTGGCCGGGCTAGTAGCTTTAATATACAAAGAGCTTTTTAAAAAAGAAAACCAACAACTTAATAGAAATTTGAACAGTTGAAGAAAAAAAAAAGAGACCAACAGTTTTCCTAGAAAATATCTTGGTTTTGAGTGTTCTGGGCTTTTTGGGTGTGCTTTCTTAAACGTGGTATACATGGCTGGAGTGCAAGTACAGTGGTACTATCTCGGCTCACTGCAGCCTCTGCCTCCCAGGTTCAGGCAATTCTCCTGCCTTCGCCTCCTGAGTAGCTGGGACTATCGGCATGCACCACCACGCCTGGCTAATTTTTGTATTTTGGTAGAGACAGGGTTTCACCGTGTTGACCAGGCTGGTCTCAAACTCCTGACCTCAGGTGATCTGCCCACCTTGGCTTCCCAAAGTGCTGGGATTACAGGCATGAGCCACCATGCCCAGCCTACTCATTTTTAATTGGGTTGTTTATTTTATTATTGTTGAGTTTTGATAATTCTTTTTTTTTTTTTTTGAGACAGGGTCTCACTCTGTTGCCCAGGCTGAAGTGTAGTGTCATGATTATGGCTCACTGCAGCCACAACCTCCCGGGCTCAAATGATTCCCCCAACCTCAGCCTCCTGAGTAGCTGGGACTACAAGCGCACACCACCACATCCGGCTAATTTTTCTTCTTTTTTTTTTTTTTGGTAGAGATGGGGATTCACCATGTTGTCCAGGCTGGTCTCAAACTCCTGGGCTCAACTGATCCTCCCACTTCAGCCTCCTGAAGTGCTGGGATTACAGGCATGAGCCACCAAACCCAGACAAAATATTCTTTTCTTTAAATATTCTTATCTTCTACTCTGAAAGGAAAATGGGGTACCTCTGGAAATTTTCTTCAAAAATTCTAGAAATGTAGATTTGTGATTTTGATTTTACATTTAGGTATATGATTCATTTGAGTTAATTTTCTATGTGGTGTGAGGTATGGATTAAAATTTGCATGTGTGTATGTGCGTGTGTTTTTCATGTGGATATCCAATTGTTTCAGCATCATTTTTTTTAAAGATTAACTTCTCTCAACTAAATTGCCTTTGTGAAAAATTGATTGCCCAGAGAAAATAATTCCATTTGTGAAAGCATCAAGAATAATAAAATATTTAGGAATAAATTTAATCAAGGAGAGGCACAAGACTTGTTTGTACATAGAACACTACTTAATATTGTTTACAATAGCATCCCAAGCTATATACAGATTCAATGTCATCCCTATCAAAATTCCAACTGTTTTTTTCAGAAATTGAAAAATCCATCCTAAAATTCATATAAAATTTCAAAGAACTTAGAATAGTCAAAACAATCTTAAAAAGGAACAAATGTGGAAGACTCACATTTCCCAATTTCAAAACTTACTACAAAGTGACTGTAATCCAAACAGTGTGTTTCTAGCATAAAGATAGACATATATAGACCAATGGAACAGAACTGAGAATCCAGAAATAAACCCTCACATCTATGGTCAGATGATTTTTGACAAGGGTGTCAAGACCATTGAATAGGGGAAAGAGCAGTCTCTGCAACAAACAGTGCTGGGAAATCTATGTCCATATGCAAAAGAATAAAGTTGAATCCTTACCTTACACCATATACAAAAATTAACTCAAAATGGATCAAAGACCTAAATGTGTAGGTGAAAACTATAAAACTCTTAGAAGAAAATATAGGGGAAAATCTTCATGACCTTGTATTTGGCAATGTTTTTTTAAATACAAAAATAGCACAGGCAACAAAAGAAAAATAAATAAAAGGGACTTAGTTAAAATTAAAAGCTTTTGTGCAACAAAGGACACTATCAAGAAAGTGAAAGGCAACCCACAGAATGGGAGAAAATATTAGTAAATCATATATCTGATAAGGGTTTAATATTCGAAATATAAAAAGAACTACAACTCTCTCTCTTCCTTTTTCCACCATTGTGGTGTGTATTCGACTTTGCTTCTTCGCCATGTCTTCTCACAAGACTTTCAGTATTAAGCAATTCCTTACCAAGAAACAAAAGCAAAATAATCCCATTCCCCAGTGGATTTGGATGAAAACTGATTATAAAATCAGGTACAACTTTATTTTTTTTTTTATTTTTATTTTTATTTTTTTTTGAGACGGAGTCTCGCTGTATCGCCCAGGCTGGAGTGCAGTGGCCGGATCTCAGCTCACTGCAAGCTCCGCCTCCCGGGTTTTTACGCCATTCTCCTGCCTCAGCCTCCCGAGTAGCCGGGACTACAGGCACCCGCCACCTCGCCCGGCTAATTTTTTGTATTTTTTAGTAGAAACGGGGTTTCACCGTGTTAGCCAGGATGGTCTCGAACTCCTGACCTCGTGATCCGCCCGTCTCGGCCTCCCAAAGTGCTGGGATTACAGGCTTGAGCCACCGCGCCCGGCAGGTACAACTTTAAAAGGAGACATTGGAGAAGATTCAAGCTGGATCCATAAGGAATTGCACACGAGATGGCACACATATTTATGCAGTATCAAGGTCATAACCATCTTACCATATCAAGCTAAAAATGTCACCACTATCTGGACAGTTGGGCATGTTTTATTGGGAATATATTTTTTCTGTTTGTTTATTTGCTGTGGGCTAGTAGACTGGGTTCAGTAATAAATATGTAAGACCTTTTGTTTAAAAAAAAAAGAATAACTCAACAACAAAAATGTCAAACAACCCAATTAAAAACAGGCAAAATATTTGAATAGGTATTTCTACAAAGAAGGTATATAAGTGTCCAGCAGACACATGAAAAGATGCTCAATATCATTAGTTATAGGAGAAATGCAAATTAAAACCACAGTGAAATATCATTTCACACGTGGTGGGATGGCTATAATTTTCTAAATGAAAATATGTGTTAGGAGGATATGGAGAAATCAGAACCCTTGTACATTGCTGATGGGAATGTACAATGATGCCCCTGCTTTGGAAAACAATTTGGTGGGTCCTCAAAAAGTGAAAAATAGAACTATCCTGCCATGTGACCCAGCAATTCCATTCCTAGGTGTATACAGAATAATTTAAGACAGGGGCTCAAACAGATATGTATACACCAATATTTATAGCAGCATTACTCACAATAACCAAAAGATAGAAACAACCCAAATGTCCATTAGTAGAAGAATGGATAAACAACGTGTTATATATACATGTATATACCACATATATATACACACAACATATATATGTATGATGGAATATTATTCAGTCATAAAGGAAATAAAGTTTTGATACATGCTACAACATGGATGAACCTTGAAAAAATTATGTTAAGTGAAATAAACCAGACACAAAAAGAGAAATATTGTATAATCTCACTGAAATATCTAGAACAGTCAGATTTATACAGACAGAAAGTAGATTAGAGGTTAGCAGGAACTGGGGGAATGAGAGATAGGAAGTAATTGCTTAATGGGTGCAGAGTTTCTGTTAGTGGTTATGAAAAATTATGGAAGTAGAGGTGATGATTGTACAACATTGTGAATGTACCTGTTGCCACTGAATTGCACACTAACAATGGTTAGAATGGCAAATTTTATGTTATATATATTTTACCAAAATAAAAAGGAAAATCAGTTGTCTATTACATATTCAAGCCCATTTCTGCATGCTCTATTCTGTTCCACTGATCGATTTGTCTGTCTTGATGCCAGCATCATACTGTCACTTACTGTAGCCTTATGATAAGTCTTGAAATGAGGTAGTCTTGATCCTCTAACTTTGTTCTTTCTTTCTTCTTCTTCTTGTGGGTTTTTTTTTGTTTGTTTGTGTTTTTTTGTTTGTTTTTTTTTTGTTTTTTTTGTTTTTTTGTTTTTTTTGAGAGAGTCGTGCTCTGTCACCCAGGCTGGAGTGCATTAATGTGATCACAACTCACTGCAACCTGAAAGTCCTGGGCTCAAGTGATCCTCCCTGCTCATCCTCCGAAGTAGTTAGGACTACAGATACATGCCACCACACCTGTGAGGTTTTGTTTTGTTTTGTTTTGTTTTGTTTTTGATAGAGACAGGGTTTTACTATGTGGCCCAGGCTGGCCTCAAACTCCTGGCCTCAAGTTATTTTCCTGCCTTGCCTTCCCAAAGCTCTGGGATTACAGCTGTGATCCACTGCACCTGGCCAGCCTGTTCTTCTTTTTCAGAGTTGCTTTGACTGTTCTAACTTATTTGCATTTCCAAGTGAATTTTATTATCAGATAAATGATTTCTAAAAGGAGTCTGATGAGTTGTTGTTGTGTTTTTTTGTTTGTTTGTTTGTTTGTTTGTTTAGACAGAGTTTCGTTCTTGTCGCCCAGGCTGGAGTGCAATGTCACGATCTCAGCTCACCTCAATCTCCACCTCCTGGGTTCAAGCAATTCTCCTGCCTCAGCCTCCTGAGTAGCTGGGATTACAGGCATGTGCTACCACGCCAGGCTAATTTTGTATTTTTAGTAGAGACGGGGTTTCTCCATGTTGGGCAGGCTGGTCTGGAATTCCCGACTTCAGGCGATCCGCCTGCCTCGGACTCCCAAAGTGCTGGGATTACAGGCTTGAGCCACCATGCCTGGAATTTCCTGATGAGATTTTTAAAAAACTTTTATATTTTTAGAACTTTTATTGACCAGGTGTGGTGGCTCAAACCTGTAATTCCAGCACTTTCAGGGGCTGAGGCGGGTGAATCACTTGAGTCCAGGAGTTTGAGACCAGCCTGGCCAACGTAGTAAAATCCTGTCTCTACAAAAAATACAAAATTAGCCAGACATGCTGATGCGTGCCTGTAGTCCCAGCTACTAGGGAGGTTGAGGTAGGAGAATCTCTTGAACCTGCAGGTTGAGGCTGCAGTGAGCAGTGATTGCACCACTGCCTCCAGCCTGGGTGACAGGGCGAGACCTAGTCTCAAAACAAACAAAAAAAGACTTTTTTCAATGTATATTGATGTATAATATACATACAGAAGTATGCCTATCTCTTACAAACATAGCTTACTGAATTTCCACAAACTCAACACACCCATGTAATCAGCCACCCTGATCAGAAATCATAACATTCCCAGCACCCAGAAAACCCCTGTGCCTGCTTCCATACACCATCTACCCTAAAGGCAACCATTGTCCTGCTTTCTAATATCATAAATTGTAAATTTTTGTTTTAAAATAATTACAGAGAGAAGGTACTTTGAGCACAAACTCCCCTTCTCCATTCCCTGATCAACAAATAAAGTTTCTACTCTGGTTTACAAAAAGAAAAAAAAAGAATAAAATAAAATAGCTGTAGATTCATAGGAAATTGCCAGAAGTAGTGTAGAAAGGTTCCATCTGCCCTTGACTCATTTATTTCCCCAGTGATCACTTCTTATATAACTATAATACAATATCAAAACCAATAAATTGACATTAGTACCATCCACAGACATCATGACATTACTCAGATTTCATTAGTCTTACATACGCTCATTTGTGTGTGTGTTCACAATTTTAACACATGTGAAGATTTGTGAAGCCACCACCACAATCAAGAAACAGGTTGAAGGGCAGGGTGTGATGGTTCATGTCTGTAATCCTAGCAATTTGAGAGGCCAAAGCCAGAGGATTACTTGAGCTCAGGAGTTTAAGACCAGCCTGAGCAACACAGGAGACCTCCTCTCTATTTAAAAAAAAAAAGAAGAAGAAGAAGAAGGAAGGAAAGGAAAGAAAAAAAAAAGAGGAAAGGTAAGGAGAGGAGAGGGGAAGGGAGGGGAGGAGAGGGGAGGGGAGGGGAAGGGAAGGGAGGGGAAACTGGTCCAGCACCAAAAAGATGGCACAAGGCATCTTTTCCCATTCTTTATCCATTCATCTGTTGATGGACACTTAAGTTGCTTCCAAATCTTGGCTATTGTGAACAGTGCTGCAACACGCAAGGGAGTGCAGGTATCTCTTTGATATACTGATTTCCTTTCTTTTGGGTATATACCCAGTAGTGGGATTGCTGGATCATGTGGTAGCTCTATTTTTAGTTTTTTGAGGAATCCCCAAACTGTTCTCCGTAGTGGTTGTACGAATTTACATTCCCACCAACAGTGTACAAGTGTTTTCTTTTCTCCACATCCTCACCAGCATTTGTTATTGCCTGACTTTTGAATAAAAGCCATTTTAACTGGGGTGAGATGATATCTTATTGTAGGTTTTTGGGGGGGGGGGCATCAAGGTGTCTTAATCTGATCACTGTAGTTTTGATTTGCATTTATGTGATCAATGATGTTGAGCATCTTATATGTCTGTTTGCCATTTGTATGTCTTCTTTTGAGAAATGTCTATTCACATCTTTTGCCCATTAAAAAATCAGATTATTAGATTTTTTCCATACAGTTGTTTGAGCTCCTTATATAGTCTGGTTATTAATCCCTTGTCAGATGGAAAGTTTGCAAATATTTTCTCTCATTCTGTGGATTGTCTCTTCACTTTGTTGATTGTTTCCTTTGCTGTGCAGAAGCTTTTTAACTTGATGTGATCCCATTTGTCCATTTTTGTTTTGGTTGCCTGAGCTTGTGGGGTATTACTCAAGAAATTTTTGCCCAGACCAGTGTCCTGGAAAGTTTCCCCAATGTTTTCTTGTGGTTTCATAATTTGAGGTCTTAGATTTAATTCTTTAATTCATTTTGATTTGACTTTTGCATATGAGCAAGAGATAGGGGTTTCGTTTCATTCTTTTGCATACGACATCAAGTTTTCCCAGCACTATTTGCTGAAGAGACTGTCTTTTCCCCAGTGTACGTTGTTCGCATCCTTGCCCAAAATGAGTTCACTATTGGTGTGTGGATTTGTTTCTGGGTTCTCTAGTTTGTTCCATTGGTCTGTGTGTCTGGTTTTATGCTAGTAGCATGCTGTTTTGGTTACTATAGCTCTGTAGCATAATTTGAAGTCAAATAATATGATTCCTCCCTTTTTGTTCTTTTTGCTCAGGATAGCTTTGGCTATTCTGGGTCTTTTGTTGTTTCATATAAATTTTAGGGTAGTTTTTTTTTTTCTTTTGACATTCCACATTTGTGAAGAATGTCATTGGTATTTTGATAAGAATTGCATTGAATCTGTAGATTATTTTGGGTAGCATGGACATTTTAACAATATTGATTCTTCCAATCTGTGAACATGAAATATCTTTCCTTGGTGTGTGTGTGTGTTCTCTTCGATTTCTTTCATCAATATTTTATAGTTTTCATTGCAGAGATCTTTTACTTCTTTGGTTAATTCCTCGGTAATTAATTTTATTTGTAGCTGTTGTAAATAAGATTACTTTTTTATTTCTCTTTCAGATTATTCACTGTTGGCATATAAAAATGTTACTGGTTTTTGTATGTTGATTTTGTATCCTGCAAGCTTACTGGATTTTTAAAAATCAATTCTAATAGTTTTTGGTGGAGTCTTTAGGTTTTTCCAAATATAAAATTATAACATCTGCAAACAGGATAATTTGACCTTTTCCTTTCCAGTTTGGATTCCCTTTATTTCTTTCTCTTGTCTGATTACTCTAGCTAAGACTTCCAGTAGTATGTTGAATAACAGTTGTGAAAATGGGCATTCTTATCACGTTCCAGATCGAAAAGGAAAGGCTTTCAGTTTTTCTCCATTCAGTATAATATTAGCTGTGTGTCTGTCATATGTGGCTTTTATTATATTGATGTACATTCTTCTATACCCAGTTTTTTAAGGATTTTTTTTTTGTCATGAAGGGACATTGAACTTTATCAAATGGTATTTCAGCATCAATTGAAATGATCATATGGTTTGTCCTTTGTTCTGTTAATATGATGTATAACATATATTGATTTGCATATCTGAACCGTCCTTGCATCCCTGAGATAAATCTCACTTGATCATGATGAACAATCTTTTCTTTTCTTTTCCTTTTTTTTTGAGACAGAGTTTCGCTCTTGTTGCCCAAGCTGGAGTGCAGTGGTGTGATTTCGGCTCACTGCAACCTTTGCCTCCCAGGTTCAAGCCATTCTCCTGCCTCAACCTCCTGAGTAGCTAGGATTACAGGCACGTGCCACCATGCCTGGCTAATTTTTTGTATTTTTAGTAGAAACAGGGGTTCACCATGTTAGCCAGACTGGTCTCGAACTCCTGATCTCAGGTGATCCGCCCACCTCGGCCTCCCAAAATGCTGGGATTACAGGTGTGAGCCACCACACCCAGCTGATGAACAATCTTTTTAATGTATTGTTGAATTTGGTTTACTAGCATTTTCTTGAGGATTTTTGCATCAATATTCCTCAGAGATATTGGCCTGTAGTTTTCTTTTTTTGATGTTTCTTTGTCTAGTTTTGGTATAGGGGTAATACTGGCCTCATAGAATGAGTTTGGAAGTATTCCCTCCTCCTCTACTTTTCAGAACAGTTTAAATAGGATTGGTAGTAGTTCTTTAAATGTTTGGTAGAATTCAGCAATGAAGCCATCGGGTCTTGGGCTTTTCTTTATTGAGAGACTTTTTCTTGTGACTTCTACCTTGTTACTTGTTATTTTTCTGCTTAGGTTTTGGTTTTTCTTCATGGTTCAATCTTGGTAGGTTGTATATGCCTAAAAATTTATCCATTTCTTCTAGATTTTCCAATTTATTGACATATAGTTGTTCATAGTAGCCACTAATAATCCTTTGAATTCCTGTGGTATCAGTTATGTCTCCTTTTTCTTCTCTGATTTTATTTATTTGGGTCTTCTCTTTTTTTTCTTATTCAGTCTGGCTAAAGGTTTATCAATTTTGTTAATCTTTTCAAAAGAACTTTTTTTGTTTCATTGACCTTTTGTATTGTTTTCTTCATGTCAAATTCATTTATTTCTGCTCTGATCCATATTTTTGCTTTCTTCTCCTAATTTTGGGTTTGATTTGCTCTTGCTTTTCTAATTCTTTAAGATGCATGATTAGGTTATTTGTTTGAAGTTTTTCTTCCTTTCTGATGTAGGCACTTATACATTTCCCTCTTAATACTGCTTTCACTATATCCCATAGAGTTTGGTATGTTGTGTTTCCATTATCACTTGTTTCAAGACATTTTTCAGTTTCCTTCCTAATATCTTCATTGGCCCACTGTTCATTCAGAAGCATATTGTTTAATTTCCATGTGTTTGTATACTTTCCAAAATTCGTCTTGTTAGTGATTTGTAGTTTTATTCCATTGTGGTCAGAGAAGATGCCTGAATGTTTTTTGAATGTTTTCAGATTTGTTTGGTGACATAACATATCGTCTATCCTTAAGAATCATCCGTGTGCTAAAAAGAAGAATGTGTATTCTACAGCTGTTGGATAAAATGTTTTGTAAATGTTTATTAGGTTCACTTGCTCAGTATTACAGATTAAGTCCGATGTTTGTTGATTTTCTTCTGCCTGGGAGATCTGTCCAATGCTAAAAATGGAGTGTTGAAATCTCCAGCTATTACCGTATTGGAGTCCATCTCTCTCTTTAGCTCTAATAATATTTGCTTTATATATCTGGGTACTCCAGCATTGGTTACATTTATACTTACAATTGTTATACTCTCATGCTGAATTGACCTCTTTATCATTACAGAATGAGCTTCTTTGTCTCTTCTTACAGTTTTTGTCTTGAAATCTATAAGTATAGCTATCTTGCTCTTTTTTGGTTTCCATTGTCATGGCATATCTTTTTACATCTCTTTATTTTCAATCTATGGGTATCTTTCTAAGTGAAGCATGTTTCTTTTTTTTTTTTCTATTTTTTAAGTAGAGACGGAGTTTCACCATGCTGGCCAGGCTGGTCTCAAACTCCTAACCTCAAGTGATCCGCCCACCTCAGCCTCCCAAAGTGCTGGGATTACAGGCGTGAGCCACTGCGCCTGCCCTGAAGCGTATTTCTTGTAGGTGACAGATCAATGCGTCTTGTTTTTTCATCCATTCAGCCACTTTTGATTGGAGAGTTTAGTCCATTTACACTCAATGTTATTATTGATAAATAGCAACTTACTCCTGCCATTGTATTTGTTTTCTGGTTGTTTTGCAGTCTTCTCTTCCTTTTTTCCTTTCTTCCTCTCTTCCTTTTAGTGAAGGTGATTTTCTCTGGTGGTATGCTTTAATTTCTTGCTTTTATTTGTTGTGTATTTGTTTTGTTTTGTTTTGTTTTTTGAGACAGTCTCACTATGTTGCCTGGGCTGGAGTGCAGTGGTGTGATCTCGGCTCACAGCAACTTCCATCTCCTGAGTTCCAATAATTCTTGTGTCTCAGCCTCCCAAGTAGCTGGAACTATAGGTGTGCACTACCAGACCCAGCTAACTTTTGTATTTTTAGTAAAGATGGGATTTTGCCATGCTAGCCAGGCTGGTCTTGAACTTTTGGCCTCAAGCAATCCACCCACCTCGACCTCCCAAAGTACTGAGATTACAGGCATAAGCCACCGTGCCTGGCCTTGTTGTATGGTTTTTGTTTTTGTTTTTCCCGAGATGGAGTTTTGCTCTTGTTGCCCAGGCTGGAGTACAATGGTGCCTTCTGGGCTCACTGCAACCTCTGCCTCCCAGGTTCAAGGGATACTCCTGCCTCAGCCTCTGGAGTAGCTGGAATTACAGGCATGTGCCACCATGTCTGGCTAATTTTTGTATTTTTGATAGCGATGGAGTTTCACTATGTTGGCTAGGCTAGTCTCAAACTCCTGACCTCAAGTGATCTGCCTGCCTTGGCCTCCCAAAATGCTGGGACTACAGGTGTGAGCCACTGTGCCCAGGCCCTTGTTGTGTGTTTTTTTGATTTGAGGTTATCGCGAGGCTTGCAAATACTATCTTAGAACCCATTATTTTAAACTGATGACAACACTAATTGCATATACAAACAAACAAACTAAAAGAAATCTAATAAAGGCTGGCTCATGTCTGTAATCCCAGCACTTTGGGAGACTGAGGCAGGCAGATCACCTGAGGTCGGGAGTTTGAGACCAGCCTGACCAACATCTCTACTAAAAATACAAAAACTAACTGGGCGTGGTGGTGCACGCCTGTCATTCCAGCTACTTGGGAGGCTAAGGCACGAGAATCACTTGAACCCAGGTGACAGAGGTTGCAGTGAGCCAAGATCATGCCACTGCACTCCAGTCTGGGTGACAGAGTGAGACTCTGTCTCAAAAAAAAAAAAAAAAAGAAAAAAAAAAGGAGAAGGAGAGCTCTACACTTTAACTTCATTCCTCTGCTTTTAAACGTTTTGTTATTTCTCTTCATGTTTTATTGTACTGTCAATGTCTTGAAAAGTTGTTGTTATTTTTTATTAGTTCGTCATTTAGTCTTTCTACTTAAGACAAGAGTAGAAATTACCACCATTACAGTGTTACACTATTCTGTGGTTTTCTGGGTACTTACTATTACCGGTGAGTTTTGTACCTTCTGATGATTTCTTCTTGCTCATTAGCATCCTTTTCTTTCAGATCGAAGAACTCCCTTTAGCATTTCTTGTAGGACAGGTCTGGTGTTAATGAAATCCCTCAGCTTTTGTTTGTCTGGGAAGGCCTTTATTTCTCCTTCATGTTTGAAGGATATTTCACTGAATATATTATTCTAAGGTAAAAGTTTTTTTCTTTCAGCATTTTAAATATGCCATCCCACTCTCTCGAGGCTTGTAAGTCTCCACTGAAAAGTCTGCTGCCAGACATACTGGTGTCTATTGTATGTTATTTGTTTCTTTTCTCCTAGTACTTTTAGAATCCTTTTTTTTTTTTTTTTTTAATCCTTGACCTTTAGGAGTGTGATTATTAAATGCCCTGAGATACTCTTCTTTCGGTTAAATCTGTTTCGTGTTCTATAACTTTCTTATATTTGAAAGTTGATATCTTTCTCTAGGTTTAGGAACTTCTCTGATATAATCCCTTTGAATAAACTTTCCACCCCTAGCTCTTTCTCTACCTCCTTTTTAAGGCCAATAACTCAGATTTGCCCTTTTGAGACTATTTTCTAGACCTTGTAGGTGTGTTTTATTGTTTTTTATTCTTTTTTCTTTTGTCTCCTCTGGTTCTGTATTTTCTTTTGAGACAGCATCTCACTCCTGTCACCCAGGCTAGGGTGCAGCGGTGTGATCATGGCTCACTGCAGCCTCAACTTCCCAGACTCACATAATTCCTTCTTCTGTAACTCTGTATTTTCAAATAGCCTGTCTTCAAACTCACTAATTCTTTCTTCTGCTTGATCAATTCTACTTTTAAGAGACTACTTTTTTGTTTTTGTTTTTTTTTGAGACGGAGTCTCGCTCTGCCGCCCAGGCTGGAGTGCAGTGGCCGGATGTCAGCTCACTGCAAGCTCCGCCTCCCAGGTTCACGCCATTCTCCTGCCTCAGCCTCCAGAGTAGCTGGGACTACAGGCGCCCGCCACCTCGCCCGGCTAGTTTTTTGTATTTTTTAGTAGAGACGGAGTTTCACCATGTTAGCCAGGATGGTCTCGATCTCCTAACCTCATGATCTGCCCGTCTCGGCCTCCCAAAGTGCTGGGATTACAGGCTTGAGCCACCACGCCCGGCCGAGACTACTTTTAAGAGACTTTCTTCAGCATGTTAATTGCATTTTCTTTTTATTTATTTATTTTTTCTTGAGTCAGAGTCTCGCTCTGTAACCCAGGCTATAGTGCAGTGGTGCAATCTTGGCTTACTGCAACCTCCGCCTCCCAGGTTCAAGCAATTCTCCTGTCTCAGCCTCCTGAGTAGCTGGGACTACAGGTGTGTGCCACCACGCCTGGCTACTTTTTTGTATTTTTAGTAGAGATAGGGTTTCACCGTGTTAGCCAGGATGGTTTCGATCTCCTGACCTCGTGATCCGCCCACCTCAGCCTCCCAAAATGCTGGGATTACAGATGTGAGCCAAGCATCCCGCCTGCAATTTTCAACTCTAGAATTTCTGCTTAATTCTTTTTAATTATTTCAATCTCTTTGTTAAATGTATCTGATAGAATTCTGAATTTCCTCTCCGTATTATCTTGAGTTTTTTTGAGTTCCTTAAAACAGCTATGTTGAATTCTCTGTCTCAAAAGTCATATATCCCTGTTTCTCCGGTATTGATCCCTGGTGCCTTATTTAGTTCATTTGATGAGGTCATGTTTCCCGGATGGTGTCGATGCTTGTAGATGTTCATCAGTGTCTGGGAACTGGCGAGTTAGTTATTTATTGTAGTCTTCATGTTCTGGGCTTGTTTGTGCCTGTCCTTCTTGGGAACGCTTTCTAGGTATTCAAACAGACCTGGGCCCCAAGCCCTATAATAATGTGATTTTTGCAGACTCATAGAAGTACCACGTTGGTGGTCTTGGATATGATCTGGAAGAATTCTATGGATCACCAAGCAGACTCTTATTCTTTTCCCTTACTTTCTCCCCCACCCCAAAATGGAATCTCTCTCTCTGTGCTCAGCCACATGGAGCTGTGGGTGTGGTGATGCAAGCACCCATGGGGTAACCACCACTGGGACTGTGCTGGGTCAGGCATGAAGCCAGCACAGCACTAGTTCTTGGCCAAGGCCCTTCTCTTCAGGGCAGTGAGTTCCCTGGGACCCGGAGGTGTCCAGAAATGCTGTCTAGGAGCCAGGAATTGAAGTTAAAAATCTTAGCAGTTTACCTGATGTTCTACTGCAGCTAAGCTGGCACTCACACCACAATATAAAGTTCTTCCCACTCTTCCCTCCCATTTCCACAGGCAGAGGAGCCCCTCCATGTGGCCACCACTGCCACCACTGGTCCACGGTGGTTCTGCCAGGCCACTGCTGATGTTCCCTTAAAACCCAGAGGCTTCTCCATCAGCTTGTGGTGAATTCTGCCAGGCCTAAAACTCATCCTTCAGGGCAGGGGGCTCCACTCTGGCCCATGGCAGGTTCAGAAATGCTGTCCAAGAGCCTAGGCCTGGATTCAGGGACCCCAGGAAACTGCTTGTTGCGTCACCCTTCTGTGCCTGACCCCATTCTTAACATCTGTCAGTCACTAATCAGTTCTCCAGTTCTATAATTTTATCATTTCAAGAACGCTGTATAAGTGGAATCACACAATATGTAACCTTCGAGATTGGTCTTTTTTTTTTTTTTTTTTTTTTTTGAGACAGGGTCCCATTCAGTCACCCAGACCCGGATGCAGTAGTACAATCTCAGCTCATTGCAACCTCTGTTCCCCAGGCTTGAGTAATCCTTCCACCTTACCTTCCCAAGTAGCTGAGACCACAGATGTATGTCACCACATCCAGCTAAGTTTTGGATTTTTGGTGGAGATGGGGTTTTACCATGTTGCCCAGGCTTGTCTTGAACTCCTGAGCTCAAGCAGTCTGCCCACCTTGGCCTCCCAAAGTTCTTGGATTACAGGCATGAGCCACCACACCCAGCCAGATTGGCCTTATTTTTTTTTGTTTACTTAGCATAATTTATTTGTTTGGAAATTGTGCTGTGTCATGTTTGTTTTCTAATCTGTTCTGTCAATGTCTATCTTTTGATTGATATAGTTAGACCATTTAAATTTAATGTAATTATTAATATGTTAGGGGTTAAGGATGCTATTTTATTGTTTGTTTTCTGTGTGTTCCTCTGTTTTTTATTCCTCTGTTTCACTTTTTTTTTTTTTTTGCTTTTCTGTAGGTTACTTGAACATTGTTTAGAATTTTATTTTTTTATATTTTATTTATTTATAATGTTTTGGAATGTATCATCTTGTATAGATTTTGTTTGTTTTGTTTTTGTTTTTGTTTTTTTATCTTCAAGTTCACTGACTTTTTCCTATGCTTTATTCATTCTGTTATTAATTCTATCCAATGAAGTTTAAACATTTTTTTGTTGTTGTTAAATTATTCAGGTCTGAGGTTTCTATTTGGTTCTCCTTTTTTTTAAAAGAACTGAGTCACACTCTGTTGCCCAGGCTGGAGTACATTGGTGCAATTTTGGCTCACCGCAACCTCCACCTCCTGGGTTCAAACGATTCTCCTGCCTCAGCCTCCCAAGTAACTGAGATTACAGGCATGCACCACCATGCCCGGCTAACTTTTGTATTTTTAGTAGAGATGGGGTTTCACCAGGTAGACCAGGCTGGTCTCAGACTCCTGACCTCAAATGATCCACCTGCCTTGGCCTCCCAAAATGCTGGGATTACAGGCTTGAGCCACTGTGCCCAGCCTTAGTTTTTCTTTGTATCTTCTATTTTTTTGCTGAGACTTTCTACTTTAAAAAGTTTTTATAAGTGTTTTTGTAATTGTTTATTGAAGTTTTTTTAAAAAAAGATACAGAGTCTTACCATGTTGCCTATGGATTACATTATAGCACACTACAACCTTGAACTCCTGGGCTCAAGTGATCCTCCTGTGCTAGCTAGCCTCTCAAGTAGCTAGGACTACAGGTACACCCAACTCACTGAAGCACTTTTTATGGTGGCTCCTTTAAAATCCTTGTTAGATAATGCTAACATCTATGTGACACTGAAATGTTAGTGCCTGTTGACTGTTGGGGTTTTTTCCATTTAAATTGAGATTTTCCTGGTTCTTGTATGATGATGAGTGCTTTTTGATTATATACTGGACATTTTGAGTATTATTTTGTGAGACTGAATCATTTTTTCTTTCTCTACCTTTCTTCCTCACTCCTTCTCTCTCTTTCTTTCTTCATTCAGCATGCAGTCACCCTGTTTAGGTATAGCACACAGTTCCTAAAAGCAGTAAATGTTCAGCTCCCCACTGGATCCCACTGACACCTTTCCAGGGAAAGCTGAGCACTGACTCCCACCACCTTCTTGCTGCCGAGTCGGGGTGGAAGTTTAGCTCTCTGCAGTGATACGCTGATACCCAGAGGGGCAGGAGAATGTGGATTAATTGTCTCAATACTTCTTCTTTCCACCTCATGACTCCTGGTGAAATTTTTATTGGAAATGCATTGAATATATAGATCAAATTGGGAAAAATTGACTTCTTAACAATATTGAGTCTTCCATCTCATGAACAAAGTATATCTCTTCTTTTTCTTAGGTCTTCTTTAATTTCTCTCAGTAATGTTTTATAATTTTTTTTTTTTTTTTTTTTTTTTGAGACGGAGTCTTGCTCTGTCGCCCAGGCTGGAGTGCAGTGGCCGGATCTCAGCTCACTGCAAACTCTGCCTCCCGGGTTCACGCCATTCTCCTGCCTCAGCCTCCCGAGTAGCGGGGACTACAGGCGCCCGCCACCTCGCCCGGCTAATTTTTTGTATTTTTTAGTAGAGATGGGGTTTCATCCTGTTAGCCAGGATGGTCTCAATCTCTTGACCTCGTGATCCACCCACCTCAGCCTCCCAAAATGCTGGGATTACAGGCATGAGTCGCCGCGCCCAGCCTGGTTTATAATTTTTAGTGTCCAGGTCTTTCACATGTTTTATCAGATATATCCCTAAGAATTTTGTATTTGCTGATACTATCATAAATGATATTGTCTGAAATCTACTGTTAGGCTGGCAAAAAAGAAATTATTTCAAAAAATTGTAAAAAGAAATTAAATAATTTTAGAAAAATTTAAAAACCTAAAAAGTGGTATTGTCTTTTAGAATTTAAATTTCTGGGTGGGCATGGTGGCTCACACCTGTAATCCCAGCACTTTAGGAGGCTGAGGTTGGAGGAGACCACCCTGGGCAACACAGCAAGACTCCAACTCTATTAAATTAAAAAATAAAATTTAAAAATAAAAAATAAAATTTAAATTTCGGATTGCTTATTGTATAGAAATACAATTGATTTTTCTGTTATTGATCTTGTATTCTACAAACTTGTCAAACCCCATTATTATAGAGCTTTTTCGCAGATTTCATTTGATTTTCCAGATAGATAATCATGCCATCTGTGAGTAAAAACACTTTTAGTTTTACTTCTTAAGCAGTAGAGCTCAAAAAAAGAAAAAATAGTTTTACTTCTTCCTTCTCAGTTTGTATACCTTTATTTTTTGTTGCCTAACTGCAGTGGCCATAGTCATCAGCATAATGTTGAAGAGAAGTGTTGAAGGCAGACATCCTTGTCTTAGTCTTGATCATAGGGAAAAAGCATTCAGTATTTCACCATTATGTATAAGGCTGGCTACAGTTTTCTTCTAAGTGCCCTTTCAAGGATGTTCCCTTCTATTTCTAATTTGTCGAGATTGTTTAAAAGTCAGGATTGGATATTGGGTTGTGTTAAATGCTTTTGCTGTATCTGTTAATATAATTTTTCTTTTTTGGTCAGGCACGGTGGCTCATGCCTGTAATCCCAGCACTTTGGGAGGCTGAAGCGGGCAGATAACTTGAGGTCAGGACTTCAAGACCAGCCTGGCCAACATGGCAAAACCCTGTCTCTACTAAAAAAAATACAAAAAATTAGCCAGGCATGGTGGCGTGTGCCTGTAGCTACTTGGGAGGCTGAGGCAGGAGAAATGCTTGAACTCTGGAGGCAGAGGTTTCAGTGATCCAAGATTGCATCACTGCACTCCAGCCTGGGTGACAGTGGGAGACTCTGTCTCAAAAATAATAATAATAATAATAATTTTTATTTTTAAGTGTGTCTCTATGGTGAATTACATTGTTTTTGAATGTTAAACCAATTATGTGTTCCTGGGATAAATTTGTTCATGGCGTATTATCTTTTTTATGCATTGTTTGATTTTATTTGCTGCATTTATGTTCATGAGAGAAACTGGTCTTTAGTTTTCTGGTATGATCTTTGTATGATTTTGGTATCTGAATAATGCTGACCTCTAAGGATCATTGGGGAACTATTCCTCTCTCTTTAATTTTTGGGGAGTATTTGTGTAGAACTGGCATTATTTCTTTCTTAAATGTTTGGTAGAACTTACCAGTGAAGCCATCTAAGCCTGGAGTTTTCTTTGTGGGAAGATTTTTAGCTACAAATTTAATTATTTGAATAGATACAGAGACATTTAGGTTGTCTATTCATCTTGCCTGTGTTTATGTCTTTCAAGTTTATGTCTTTCAAGGAGCTTGTTCATTTTTATCTAAGTTGTTCAATTCGTTGCTTGTTTTTTTCTTTTTTGAGACAGAGTCTTGCTTTGTTGCCCAGGCTGGAGGGCAGTGGCGCGATCTTGGCTCACAGCAACTTTCGCCTCCCAGGTTCAAGCAATTCTCCTGCCTCAGCCTCCCGAGTAGCTGGGATTACAGGCACACGCCACCACGCCCAGCTAATTTTTTTATTTTTAGTAGAGATGGGGTTTCATTATGTTGGCAAGACTGGTCTCAAACTGACCTGGTGATCCACCTACCTCAGCCTCCCAAAATTCTGGGATTATAGGCCTGAGCAACCACGCCCAACCCATCCTACATTTCTCTGTGATATTTGTCAAAACTGAGAAGCCAACATTGGCACATTATGATTAACTAAACTCCAGACTTTGTTCAAATCTCATATTTTCCCACTAATATCCTTTCTCTGTTCTACAATCCAATCCTGTATACCGCATTGCATTTCATTGTCATGTCGCATCAGCATTCTCTTGTCGGTGGCAGTTTCTCAATCTTTCGTTGTGTTTCATGACCTTGACAGTTTTAAGGAAAATGGGTCAGGTGTTTTGTAGAATGTCCCTCAGTTTGGGCTTGTCTGATGCTTGTATCATGATTCAACTTAGTCATAGGGGTATTTTTGTTTGTGTTTTGAGACAGTCTCACTCTGTTGCCCAGGCTGGAGTGCAGTGGTGCAATCTCAAAAAAAAAAAAAGGCAACCAGGCCGGGCGCGGTGGCTCACGCCTGTAATCCCAGCACATTGGGAGGCCGAGTCAGGCGGATCACGAGGTCAGGAGATTGAGACCATCCTGGCTAACATGGTGAAACACCCTCTCTACTAAAAATACAAAAAATTAGCCAGGCTTGGTGGCGGGCGCCTGTAGTCCCAGCTACTCTGGAGGCTGAGGCAGGAGAATGGCGTGAACCCAGGAGGTGGAGTTTGCAGTGAGTCGAGATCCCGCCACTGCACTCCAGCCTGGGCCACAGAGCTAGACTCTGTCTCAAAAAAAAAAAGAAAAAAGGCAACCAGCAGCCCTCTTGGCTGCTCTGTCGATGGAGTAGCCATTCTTTTATTCCTTTACTTTCTTAATAAACGTGCTTTCACTTTGCATTGCAGACTCACCCTGAGTTCTTTCTTGCGTGAGATCCAAGAACCCTTGGTTTCTTGGGGTCTGGGTCTGGACCCTTTTCCTGTAACAATACTATGCTACTTATTTTGTTGCTCAAATTATTCCAGCTTTGGTGATGGAAAAGCACTTTCAGGTTGACTCCTATGTGATATATATATATATGTGTGTGTGTGTATATATGCATATATATCTACATATATATGTAGATATAAATACGTATATAATATTTTAGAGATAGGATCTCACTCTATCACCCAGTCTAGAGTGCAGTGTGATCATAGCTCATTGCAGTCTTGAACTCCTGGGCTCAAGTGATTCTCCAGCCTCGATCTTCCAGGTAGCTAAGTCTACAGGCACACACCATCACTCCGGACTAGTTTATGTATTTATTTATTTTTGGAGAGACAGGGTCTCAAACTCCCAGCCTCCAGCGATCTTCTCATCCAGTGTGCTGGAATTACAGGTATGAGTCACCACATCCGGCTGACTCCTAAGTCTTTTGAAATGTGCCAGATTTATCCTGTGCTTTCCTTGCCCCAGCTCTAAAATCAGCCATTTCTCCAAGGAGCCCAGGTTGCCCTTATTGTGAAAGGAAAATAAATCTTGGGGCCCCCAAATCACTAAGTTAAAGGGAAAAGTCAAGCTGGGAACTGCTTAGGGCCAACCAGCCTCCCATTCTATTCAAAGTCACCCCTGTACTCACTGAGGTAGATGCATATCTGATTGCCTCCTTTGGAAAGGCTAACAGAAACTCAAAAGAAGGCAATGTCTCTCATCTGTCTGTGACCTGGAAGCCCCTTCTCCGCTTAGAGTCTGCCTACCTTTGCTTCAAGTTGTCCCACCTTTCCAGACTGAACCAATGTTCTTCTTACATATATTGATTGATGTCTCATGTTTTCCTAAAATGTATAAAACTAAGCTGGACCCCGACCACCTTGGGCACATATTGTCAGGACTTCCTGAGGCTTTGTCACGGGCACATGTTCTCAACCTCGGCAAAATAAACTTTCTAATTTAACTGAGACCTGTCTCAAATTTTCAGGATTCACATTTTGGTAACCACGGGGGGATTCTGAGTGGAGGTGCCCCCCACCTTTGACAAATCTCCTATCGGTGCTTGGTACCAGCATGAGCTAACTCTATGCCTCAAACCAACAGGACAATTTGCTGAGGTCTGAAAATACCCTCTACAGAAAATGCCTGATCTCCCCAAATTTGGTGGAGATCTAAAGTTTATTTTGCTGAACAACTCCTCTTTTTGTTTTTTGGAGTTTTACTTGCTTCCAACAGGAAGGCAAGTTTTCCTGCTTCTGTGACGATGAAAGGCAGGTAACTCCTTTATGGAGTTTGAGCTGGCTTCCAACAGGGAAGATGAGGGGTTTTTTCCTGCCTCTAGGCTGGTAGAGAGCAGTCTACAGCCTGAGACCAATCTCTAGGTAAGAAACTGGTTTGGGATTCTGTCTTGCAAATTCCTTTTAAATGACTAAAGTTAGCATTTACCAGCCAGCTGGTGTTAATTTCTACTTACACTTAGAACACTCAGAAATTGTATAATTTGTGTGATCATTGTTAGTTTTGCTTAACTCTTGTTGTTGACTGTACTTCTGAAATAGCAGCATTTTGTCCTGGCTGAAATATAGTAATAAGAGTTAAACTTTTTTTTTTTTAAGGAGCTCAATGGTTAAAAGTGAGCTTAATTAAAAGGATAACACACTCAAGATGCATGTGTGTATGTGTGCATGTTTGTATTTGAAAGGCCTTCATGTTTTTGGTTTTTTGTTGTTTGTTTTTCTCTCCTAAGACCTTGTCTTTTTTTTTTTTAACAAAAGTTTTTCTTTTTCTTCTCAGTTATCCGAATCCTGTTTTCACCTGATTTTTTTTTTTTTTTTTTTTTTTTTACTAAAATACTTATTGCAACAGAAGCTACTCTTGGGTTTTTAAGACAGAATGTAGTTTAATTTTATGTTTAATTTGACCCAAAGAAAAATAAAAGTGTCTCCCTCTAGCACCACCAGATTTTTTTCTCTCTGTACCTTATGATGTAAATTTTGCTACTTGATTTTCACCTGAGTTGTTTCCTTAAATGGGCAAATTTAAGGCTATTTAGCTGACAACTGCCTAGGCTTGTGAAACAGGTTATCAAGAATCTGAAAGTCTAAGATAGGAAAAAAGTGGGGGGGGGTCTTTATAAATCTGTAAAATGTACTTCTGTCAGCATGCCTAATATGTCTTTATAAGTATTTATGTGTTGTGTACAAAATGTTTCACTACTAAAAATATATGAAAGAGCTCTAATTAATTGGCTTAAAGAAAAATACAAGCATGTAAATCAGATACTAAAAAAAAAGACTAGGCTGGGCGCAGTGGCTCACGCCTGTAATCCCAGCACTTTGGGAGGCCGAAGCAGGTGGATCAAGAGGTCAGGAGTTTGAGACCAGCCTGGTCAACATGGTGAAACCCTGTCTCTACTAAAAATACAAAAATCAGGTGGGCATGGTGGTGCACACCCATAATGCCAGCTACTGGGGAGGCTGAGGCAGGAGAATGGCTTGAACTCAGGAGGCAGAGGCTGAAGTGAGCTGAGATCGTGCCACTGCACTGCAGCCTGACTGACAAGAGCAAGACTCCGACTCAAAAAAAAAAAAAAAAAAGACTAGTCAAATGCTCTTTCAAGTTTATGTAATAAGTAAAATCTTTAATAAGTAAACTAGCTTTGGGCCGGGCACGGTGGCTCAAGCCTGTAATCCCAGCACTTTGGGAGGCCGAGACGGGCGGATCACGAGGTCAGGAGATCATAGACCATCCTGGCTAACACGGTGAAACCCCGTCTCTACTAAAAAAAATACAAAAAACTAGGCGGGCGCCTGTAGTCCCAGCTACTCTGGAGGCTGAGGCAGCGTAAACCCGGGAGGCGGAGCTTGCAGTGAGCTGAGATCCGGCCACAGCACTCCAACCTGGGCGACAGAGCGAGTCTCTGTCACAACAACAACAACAACAACAACAACAAATAAGTAAACTAGCTTTAAAATTACTGGTAAAGTACTATTAGAAATGTCTAAAGAATTGCCAGCATACACTTTGTTTGCATTTATTAATCAACCAAATTTCATACTTATCCCTGCCAAATACTGTGAGGTGTCAAAATTTGGCATAGAAATTACAAAACTATAAACCCAGGCCAAAGCAGAATGATCTATGCTTGTGTAATTTTTAATAAATAAGACATTGATATGGGTTTAATAAAAATAGCTGCATTTTGAATCTAATAAGATTGCCATAACTTCTAAACCTGTGGCTTTAGGCAGTCTGGTCCACAGACAGTAAGGAGGTTTGTTTTGGGAAAGGATGGTTATTGTCTTTGTTTCAAAGCAAAACTATAAACTCAGTTCCTTCCCAAAATTAGTTCAGCCTATGTCCAGGAATGAACAAGGACAGCTTGGAGGTTAAGAGCAATATCGAGTCAGTTAAGTCAAATCTTTTTTCACTATCTCAGTTATAATTTTGCAATGGCAGTTTCATAGTTTTAAATCATGATTATCACAGTTTTCATAAATAATCTAGGTAAAAAATTAAAATAATTAGGTAAATATAATGGGATAAATACTTGTAGACAAACTGGTCATAATTTAGAAATAAAGTTAAATTAAATAATAGGTATTTTATTATTTGGGTATTTTCCAATAAATATATATTGTAGGAAAACATTCTTGCTTTAAAAAAAAAAGATGTCCTTTTCTAAAAAAAAAGGTGAAAAATTTTTGTCTAATTCAAAGCTTATTTAAAGGTTATGTATAAAACAAGGTAAAAGGAACCAGGAAATAAAAACGGATGTAAAATAAAAATAAAGAAATTTTTTTGTGTGTGTGGTAAGAAAACTTAAAGAGAAATAATTGTATATGAGAAAGAATCTTATATAGTAAATTTTTAGTCCTAAAATAAAATGACTGGTTGTTTAAGAAGGAGGGATGTTCAGGACAAACCAGAAAGTCCAAATATTATTATTAAGTTTTGGTTTGCTTAGGAAAAAAACCGAGATAAAACATTTTTTTAAACTAAGGTATTACATCCATGTATATGTGCTTTTAAAGTCCTTGTTGACCTCTACAAGGAAAAGTACAAAACACTGCTGAGAGAAATCATAGATGACAGAAACAAATGGAAATATACCCCATGCTCATGGATGGGTAGAATCAATATTGTGAAAATGGCCATACTGTGGCCGGGCGCGGTGGCTCAAGCCTGTAATCCCAGCACTTTGGGAGGCTGAGACAGGCGGATCACGAGGTCAGGAGATCGAGACCATCCTGGCTAGCATGGTGAAACCCCGTCTCTACTAAAAAATACAAAAAACTAGCCGGGCGAGGTGGCGGGCGCCTGTAGTCCCAGCTACTCGGGAGGCTGAGGCAGGAGAATGGCGTAAACCTGAGAGGCGGAGCTTGCAGTGAGCTGAGATCCGGCCACTGCACTCTAGCCTGGGCGACAGAGCTAGACTCCGTCACAAAAACAAAACAAAACAAAACAAAAAAGAAAATGGCCATACTGCCAAAAGCAATCTACAAATTCAACACAATCCCCATCAAAATACTACCATCATTCTTTACAGAATTAGAAAAAACAATTCTAAACTTCATATGGAATGAAAAAAGTGCCTGCATAGCCAAAGCAAGACTAAACAAAAAGGACAAATCTGGAGGTATCACACTAACTGATTTCAAACTATACTATAAGGTCATAGTCAACAAAACAGCATGGTACTGGTATAAAAATAGGCACATACACCAATGGAGCAGAATAGACAATACAGAAATAAACCCAAATACTTACAGCCGACTGATCTTTGACAAAGCAAACAAAAACATAAAGTGGGGAAAGGACACTTTTTAATAAATGGTGCTGGGATAATTGGCTAGCCACAGGTAGGAGAATGAAACTAGATCCTCATCTCTCACCTTATACAAAAATCAACTCCAGATGGATTAAGGACTTAAACCTAAGACCTGAAACTATAAAAACTCTAGAAGATAATATTGGAAAAATGCTTCTAAACATTGGCTTAGGCAAGGATTTCAAGACCAAGAACCCAAAAGCAAATGTAATAAAAACAAAGATAAATAGTTGGGACTTAATTAAACTAAAGAGCTTTTTTGCACGACAGAAGGAACAGTCAGCAGAGTAAACAGACAACCCACAGAATGGGAGAAAATCTTCACAATCTATCCATCTGACAAAGGACTAATATCCAGAATCTACAATGAACTCAAACAAATCAGTAAAAAAAAAAAACAAACAATCCCATCAAAAAGTGGGCTAAGGACATGAATGGACAATTCTCAAAAGAAGATATATAAATGGCCAACAAACATCTGCTCAACATCACTAATGATCTGGGAAATGCACATAAAAACCACAATGCAATACCACCTTACTCCTGCAAGAATGGCTATAATCAAAAAATCAAAAAACAGTAGATGTTGGCATGGATACGGTGACCAGGGAACTGCTGATGGTAACGTAAACTAGTACAACTGCTAGGGAAAACCGTGTGGAGATTCCTTAAAGAACTAAAAGTAAGGCCAGCCACAGTGGCTCATGCTTGTAATCTCAGCACTTTGGGAGGCTGAGGCAGGCGGATGAGGTCAGGAGTTCAACACCAGCCTGACCAACATGGTGAAACCCCATCTCTACTGAAATTACAAAAATTAGCCAGACATGGTGGCACATACCTGTAATCCCATCTACTTGGGAGGCTGAGGCATGAGAATCGCTTGAACTCTGGAAGGGGAGGTTGCAGTGAGCCAAGATCATGCCATTGCACTCTACCCTGGGTGACAGAGCAAGAATCTCTCTCAAAAAAAAAAAAGTTGGGGGAGAGGAAATTCACCCAACTTGTAGATATTTGATGGCACAAATTCACGGCTGGACTCAGCTTTAAAATCTTATCTGAGATTCCTCCTATGGAACAAAGTTTCATCAAAGCCCATTTAAAAGCCTATATAAAAAATAATTATTCTTGCTGCACTGTATGCAAATAATTAGGCCAAGCATAATAAGCAAACCAGTCCTACCATGATTTGTCTCTAGTAAAATGGGAAACTAGACAGAGAAAAAAATATAGATGTTTTAAGACAATAGTACACTTGTTGTTAGAGTCTAGCCTTGCCTAAGTTTTTTGTTTGTTTGTTTGTTTGTTTATGTTCTACAGTTTGGGCTGAATTCTAATTGTTTCTTGGTTACAAGTCTTCACAATAATGTTTTCAACTTTTTTCTTTTTTTCTTTCTTTTTTACCCCATTTTTCCTAATTAGGAGTCACCGAAAACTAAGCTGTGCTTTCTTAAAGCCCTGTGAACTGAAACTAAACTTAAACTTCAGAAGAAAATAACAGCAACCTATTTACATACATAAGCCATTTTCTTTTCCTTTTTTTCTTTTTTTGTTTGAGACGGAGTGTCGCTCTGTCCCCCAGGCTGGAGTGCAGTGGCCGGATCTCAGCTCACTGCAAGCTCCGCCTCCCGAGTTTACGCCATTCTCCTGCCTCAGCCTCCCTAGTAGCTGGGACTACAGGTGCCGCCACCTCGCCCGGCTAATTTTTGTATTTTTAGTAGGGACGGGGTTTCACCATGGTCTCGATCTCCTGATTTTGTGATCCGCCCGCCTCGGCCTCCCAAAGTGCTGGTATTACAGGCATAAGCCACCGCGCCCAGCTACATAAGCCACTTTCATACCTGCCTGCTGACTATAGACTTCAGAGAAATGTGGCCTATATAGATTTTCCAGGAGTGTTCTTTTGTTTGTTGTTGTTTTTTCTCCCTTCCTCCCCACTATTTTTCCTTCATAGGACATGAGACTTCACAACCTGCTAGAGCGATTAATTTTCTTGTAAAATGCCTTCTCCAAAATATTTTTAAAAAGAAAAGGGGGTAAATATGAAAGGAAAATAAATTTTGGGGCCCCCAAATCACTAAGCTAAAGGGAATAGTCAAGCTGGGGACAGCTTAGGGCAAACCTGCCTCCCATTCTATTCAAAGTCACCCCTCTGCTCACTGAGATAGATGCATATCTGATTGCCTTCTTTGGAAAGGTTAACAGAAATTCAAAGAATGTAACCATTTGTATACCACCTGTCTGTGACCTGGTAGCCCCCTCCCCACTTCAAGTCTTCCTGCCTTTCCAGACTGAACCAATGTACTTCTTCCATACTGATTGATGTCTCATGCCTCCCTAAAATGTATTAGTTTTATACCCCAACCACTTTGGGCACAAGTCTTCAGGACTTCCTGAGACTGTCACGGACACATGTCCCCAACCTTGGCAAAATAAACAACTAACTGAGACCTGTCTCAAATTTTCGGAGTTCACATTATTTTGAAACCAAAATCTGGACACAAGATGTGCCCATTGCTATGGGGGTGTGATTGCCTCTAGGCCCTCTCAGTGGACAGCGTGAGGTATAGCATTAGGTAATATTTGTGTGTATACCGACTGATGTATATACACATATTTCTGTCTATATATATACCAAGCTAGCTAACCAACTCTAATCCAGTACCCAAGGGCTCATTCTATTTTTCCCTCCTTGCTTATGTTACTTCTCTTTCTCATAGTGAAAACCCTGCCTCCCAAAATCCACTATACATTTACTTATTTGTTCAGCCCCAGTATGCATGTAAAGCCTTTTGACAACTATTAATCCATATACCATGAGAAACAAACTTACCAGCTAGAGTATAGTGTTTACATGCAGTGTGGACCTTTTTTTTTTTTTTGAGACGGAGTTTCGCTCTTGTTCTGAGACTGTAGTGCCATGGTGCGATCTCGGCTCACTGCAACCTCTGCTTCCCAGGTTCAAGCGATTCTCCTGCTTCAGCCTCCCTAGTAGCTGGGATTACAGGTACCTGCCATCACGCCCAGCTAGTATTTTTTATTTTTAGTAGAGATGGGGATTTCACTATGCTGGCCAGGCTGGTCTCCTGACCTCAGTGATCCACCCACTTCAGCCTCCCAGAGTGATGGGATTTCAGGCATGAGCCATCACGCTTGGCTCCAGTATGTGGACCTTTTTTGATATTTGAAGATATTTGATTATAAACTGGATATTAGTTGATACCAATGGAATTGTTAATTTCATTAGGTGTGATAATGGCCTTGAGTTACGTAAGACAATTCCATAATTTTTTTCAGAGGTGTTTATTGAGATATGTGGGGATGAAATACATGATGTCTGTAGTTATTTTTTAAACATTTCAGTAAAGAAGACAAGACATAGAAGGGGGAAATAGGTAGATAAAACAACATAGCAAAATCTTGATAATTGTAGAATCTGGGTGATGATTCTGATATGTGAGAGTTCATTGTATTCTCTCTCCTTTGGGGACTGTTTGAAATTCTTTATATACAATATTTTGTATTATTTTAAAATTATGTTTGCTTTTTTAAAATAATTTTTAATTTACTTATTTAATTATATTTACTTTTAAAATAGGCAAATTAGTGAAAACTCAAAAGCTATCAAAAGGCTTACAATAAATAGTCTTCGTTTTTCCTCTGTTCTCAGTCACCAAATTTTCACTTCCAAAGGCCATTAATAATACTAGTTCTTGTGTATCTTTCCACAGATCATTTGCATATTGCAAATATCTACATATATTCCATTTTTACACACACAAATGGTAACCGACTTTATATCTTGTTCTAGACCTCTTTTAAAACATTCCATTTATAATTTCAGACATACAGAAAAGTACAAATATAGAACAAAGAATTTTGGACTGTCCAAGCACAGTGGTGTTTACAATTGAGCACAACCATTTATAGATTTCTTTTTTTCTTTTTTTTTTTTTGAGACAGGATCTGACTCTGTCACCCAGGCCAAAGCAAAGTGGCATGATCACGGCTCACTGCAGTCTCTGCCTCCTGGGCTCATGCAATCCTCCCACTCCAGCCTCCCAAGTTGCTGGGACTACAGGTGCACATCACCATGCCAGGCTAATTTTTTGTTTATTTTTAAGACAGAATCTTGCTCTTGTCACCCAGGCTGGAGTGCAATGGCGTGATTTCAGCTCACTGCAGTCTTCACCTCCTGGGTTCAAGCAATTCTCCTGTCTCAGCTTCCCGAGCAGCTGGGATTACAGGTGCCCGCCACCACTCCCAGCTAATTTTTGTATTTTAAGTAGAGACAGGGTTTCGCCATGTTGGTCAGGCAGGTCTGAAACTCCTGGCCTCAGGTGATCCACCCACCTGGGCCTCCCAAAGTGCTGGGATTACAGACATGAGCCACTGCGTCTGACCCAGGCTAATTTAAAAAAAAATGTTTTTTTCCTTTGTAGAGATGGTAGGGATCTCCCTAGGTTGTCCAGGCTGGTCTTGAACTCCTGGACTCAAGCAGTCCTTCCCCCTCAGCTTCGCAAAGTGCTGGGATTACAGGTGTGAGCCACGGCACCCTGACCCCTCTTACAGATTTCCTTGTTCTTTCTCCATTCCTATTGTCTCACTTGACTAGCAAAAAAAAAAAGAAAGAAAAGAAAAAGAAAAAGAATTCCTGTTTACCGTAATCCAGATTCTCCAAATGTTATTTTACCATCTTTGCTTTGTTATTCCCTCTCCATTATTGTTTTCTTCTGTGTTATTTGAGAATAAGTTGCAGACATAATGCCCTGTTACCCCTAAATACTTTAGTGTGTACTTCCTAGAAATAAGGACATTCTCTTACATAAGCAGAGTTCAGTTATCGAAATCAAGAAATTAACATTGATATTGCATTGTCTAATCTAGAAACTTTATGCAAATTTTGCCAATTTTTCCACAAATATCCTTTATAGAAAAAGAGAGAGACCAGGTGCAGTGACTCACACCTGTAATCCCAGCACTTTGGGAGGCCAAGGAGGGCGGATCACAAGGTCAGGAGATTGAGACAATCCTGGCTAACACACGGTGAAACCTCGTCTGTACTAAAAATACAAAAAAATTAGCTGGGCATGGTGGTGGGTGCCTGTTGTCCCAGCTGCTCAGGAAGCTGAGGCAGAAGAATGGCATGAACCCAGGAGGCGGAGCTGGCAGTGAGCCGAGATCATGCCACTGCAATCCAGCCTGGGCGACAGAACAAGACTCCATCTCAACAAAAAAAAAAAAGAAAAAGAAAAAGAGAGAGAGAAAAAAAGTGTTTTCTCTATCCAGAATCATGTTGCATTTAGTTGTTAAAAAAGATTAAAACACAAGTTTATAAAGTATTGTTATTTATTTATTTATTTATTTATTTATTTTGAAACAGAGTCTTGCTCTGTCGCCCAGACTAGAGTGCAGTGGCGCATTCTCGGTTCACTGCAACCTCCGCCTCCCAGGTTCAAGGGATTTTCCTGCCTCAACCTCCCAAGTAGCTATGGTACAGGCACCTACCACCACACCCGGCTAATTTTTGTATTTTTAGTAGAGACGGGGTTTCACCATGTTGGCCAGGCTAGTCTCGAACTCCTGACCTCAAGTGATCAACCCTCCTTGGCCTCCCAAAGTGTTGGGATTATAGGCATGAGCCACTGCGCCCGGCCACAAATAACCTTAAAAGAAATTAAAATTCCTGTAATTATACCTTTTAGACTAAATTCCTAGATAACGTGGAACATTATCTAAAGGTAATCTAAAATTTCCTTTTGATAGTATCAAAACAGGTAATCCGCCCGCCTTGGCCTCCCAAAGTGCTGGGATTACAGGTGTGAGCCACCACGCCCAGCCACAAGTTTATAAATTAGAAATTGAAAGCCCATCACCTCTGATCTTATTCCCCAAAGACAAACATAGTTGACAGCCTTCATATAAATCCTTCTAGAATTTCTTTCAATGCATATACCAACACACAACATACATATATATTATATACACTTAAACTAAAATGTGGTATTATACATAATATCTGTAATTTATTTAGTAGATAGTTCATTTTTATCTTTATACATAGTTCTTGTCAAAAGTTATCTGATTAATTACACCTTAATTTAATCTATCCCATAGTGATGTACTTATAGAGTTTCCAATTTTTAATTATTGTAATAAATGCTGTAATAAACATCTTTATCCATTTATCTTTGAACACTCATGCAATTATATGTAAAAGTAATTTTCTAGAAGTACAATTATTAGTTGATTATACACAGTTTGTAATTATATCTTGAATCCATTTCTTTCCATTTTTGCCACTCTTGCTTTACTTCAGTCCTTCTTTATTCCTTGCTTTGATTAATCACCTCTTCACTGCTCCCTGACCCTAGATTTGCCAGCTCCATTCCATCCTACCACTGCTGCCAGATCCAATCACTGTTCTGCTTAAAATTACCCAACATTTTAAAGACAACTTAATGAGCATGGCACTAAACTCTTCATAATCTACATTTCTTTTTGCACCTCCCAATATTTGGTAAAAGGCTTTACCAGCCGGGCGTGGTGGCTCAAGCTTGTAATCCCAGCACTTTGGGAGGCCGAGACGGGCAGATCACCAGGTCAGGAGATGGAGACCATCCTGGCTAACATGGTGAAACCCCGTCTCTACTAAAAAAAAAAAAAAAGTACAACTAGCCAGGCGAGGTGGCGGGCGCCTGTAGTCCCAGCTACTCGGGAGGCTGAGGCAGGAGAATGGCGTAAACCCGGGAGGCAGAGCTTGCAGTGAGCTGAGATCTGGCCACTGCACTCCAGCCTGGGCGACAGAGCGAGACTCCGTCTCGGAAAAAAAAAAAAAAAAAAGGCTTTACCAAACTTCAGTCGCATTAAATTTAAATCATGCTGTCTCACCCATGTGTCTCTGTGCACATGATTTCCCTTTGCTTGGTATATTCTCCTTATTAACCTTTTTTGTTTTGTTTTTTTGAGACAGAGTCTCACTCTGTGGTCCAAGCTGGAATGCAGTGGTGCCATCTCGGCTCCCTGCAACCTCTGCCTCCCAGGTTCAAGCGATTCTCTTGCCTCAGCCTCCCGAGTAGCTGGGACTACAGGCATGCACTGCCACTCCCAGCTTAATTTTTGTATTTTGTTTGTTTGTTTGTTTGTTTGTTTGTTTGTTTGTTTTTGAGATGGAGACTCGCTCTGTCCCAGGCTGGAGTGCAGTGGCATGATCTCTGCTCACTGCAACCTCCGCCTCCCGGGTTCAAGCAATTCTCCTGCCTTGGCTTCCTGAGTAGCTGGGACTACAGGCGCATGCCACCACGCCTGGCTAATTTTTTTTTTGGTATTTTAGTAGAGACGGGGTTTCACCATGTTTCCCAGGCTGGTCTCAAACTCTTGAGCTGAGGCAATCCACCTGCCTCGGCCTCCCAAAGTGCTAGGATTACAGGAGTGAGCCACCTCACCTGGCCTAATTTTTGTATTTTTAGTAGAGATGGAATTTCACCATGTTGGCCAGGCTGGTCTGAAACTCCTGACCTCAAGTGGATCTGCCTACCTCGACTTTCCAAAGTTCTAGGATTACAGGCATGAGCCACCGTGAGCTTCTTGTAATAACTTCTATTCGTCCTTCCAGATTCAGCTCAGAAACCACTTTCTCCAGACGCCTACTCTAACCTGCCCATCTGAGGGGTGCTCCCCTAGTATCCTTTGCATACTGTAGCTTTTGCCTCACCATGTTATAATTGCTCGCTAATCTCTCTCTAACCAGACTGGGACTGTATCTTCATTTGGGGATTACCAACCATTCTAAGGTGTTGGCCATGTAAAAGGTGCTTACAACTAGGTGCAGTTAGCTCATGCCTGTAATCCCAGCACTTTGGGAGGCCAAGGTGGGAGGATCACTTGAGTCCAGGAGTTCAAGACCAGCCCGAGCAACATAGTGAGAACTCGCCTCTATAAAAAATAAACAAAATTAGCCGGGAGTGGCGGAGGGTACCTGTGGTTCCAGGTACTCAGGAGGCTGAGGTGGGAGGATCGCTTGAGTCTGGGAGATTGAGGCTGTGGTGAGCCGAAATTGCACCACTGCACTCCAGCCTGTGTGACAGAGGGAGACAGTGTCTCAAAAAAGAAGGAGGGGAAACAAAGAAAAGAAAGAAAGAGAGACACAGAGAGAAAGGTGCTTAGTAAATATTTGATGAATGATGGAATAGGAAAATAAATTATCAGGGAGAAAGTTACCCCACTTTCAGATGCACTTTAGCACACTCCCACAGGAATACATATTAAGGATGAAAGAAACTTAGGGACAAAATGAAGATGGTTGGTAGTTACGTGAAGCTGCCGGCACTGGGTACCCTAGGAAAAAGATTCATCTAACAATTAAATCATTCATTCAACAAATATTTCCCCAGCAAATGTCATGGACCAACCACCGTTTAAACCGCTGATAACAGTGTAAGGAAGAAGACAAAGTCCTGGCTCTCCTGGAGTTTACATTCTTCTAGGGTTCTAGTGGGACAATTTTATCTAAGCTCCCACAGTATCTGAGGCACAAAGCTAGGTAGGGGTAGGGGTGGGATGTAAAGACATGAAACTCCTTCAAAAAGCCTATTCCCTATTTGGGAATCCAAATATCTATACAATTTCACACACTACAAAGTGAGAGTATGTAAAAATTTCAGAAATATTAATTCATCCAGTCAACAAATAATACCATATTATGAATCAACAGTACATGGTAACAGATAGGGTTCTTGCGTTCAAGATAAACACTTCTGTAAAATCTCACAGTTAAATATATAACCATTAAATATGTTAAGTATTGTCATAAAAGACCAAACACCTGGAACCATGAGAGCATATCATTTGGGAAGGCTTCCTAGAGGAAGTGGGGAACACTTTGAGAGCACAGAGAAAAGAGAGATCAGGCTCATTGCCTAGAGGCCCAGGTGTTTGTGAAAGTTTCATTCTGCAGAGATGGATGGGAGGGGCATTCCAGGCAGAGAAAATGGGTAAGTAAAGGTTCATATGGAAAGGTATAGGGTGGTCCAGCATGGCTGAGGGACATCAAGAGGGATGGTGGAGAAAAGAAGATGTATGGGACAAAAACTGGAGAGAGGGATTGAAACCTCCATCCAAGCCTCCATCCTAGTGGTTATTTTCTCACCACTAGCTTAGAAAATAGAGTATAAATTTATTGGATTTATAAATTCAATAAATAAATCTAAGCAATAGGCAGATCCACTGAATTAGAATTTCAGAGAATTTTGTGGGTGAAATGAAGATGGACCACAGCATGAAGTTGCCACTAGAGGGTACCATTGGAGAAGGCTGACCTGAGAAATTATTACACACTTTGCCTGTGCCAACCATACATATATATTTATACACACACACACACACACACACACAGGTATAGATTCAGGTCGGGGGGTTGTTTGGCTGGCTTTTGCTTTGTTTGTTTATTTGAGACAGGGTCTTGCTCAGTTGCACACGCTGGAGTGCTGTGGCGTGATCATAGCTCACTACAGCCTCAAACTCCTGTGCTCAGGCAATCCTTCCCACTCAGCCTCCCAAGTAGCTGGGACTACAGGAAAGCACTACCACACCCACCCCAAGTATATTTTTTGAAGTTCCTCAGCTGATTGTGATGTGTATTCAGCTAGTCTTAAGGACCACCACTTTATGCAATGGGGAGCCATCAAAGGCTTTTGAGTAGGTTGGAAACATGATCAACCCATGTTTTACAAAACATAACTCTGGGGATAGAATAAAGGGATGGAAGGTCACAGACAGGGAAATTAGTTGGTAGGCAATTGTAATGGGACTAAAGAGAAATGAATTATTCTGGAATAGGGCAGCAGCTATGGGATGGGAAGAAAACAGCTGTGAAACAAATTTCAGAGGTAGGACTGATAGGACTTGGCAACCAATTGGATATGGGGCTGAAAAGGGAAGAGGGAAGGAAAAAGTTGGAGGTCTTCAGCCTGGGTGATTGAAAGCATGATGCTGTGGCCATGGCTAGAAATGGGGAGCACAGGAGGAAAAATAGCTTTGGCCAGGGAACTGAGAAGAGCTTGACTTTGAACCCAATGACTGGTACAGATCCAGGGCTCTGAGCTGGATCCTGTATTCTTCTCACTGTATTCTCACTGTATTTTTTATTATTTCATTTTATTAATATTTATTTATTTATTTATTTTGAGACAGAGTCTCACTCTGTCACCCAAGCTGGAGTGCAATGGCGCAACACGGCTCACTGCAACTTCTGCCTCCTTGGTTCAAGCAATTCTCATGCCTCAGCCTCCCAAGTAGCTGGGACTACAGGCATGTGCCACTGCACATGGCTAATTTTTGTATTTTTAGTAGAGACAGGGTTTCACCATGTTGGCCAGGCTGGTCTCAAACTCCTGGCCTCATGATATCCACCCACCTCGGCCTCCCAAAGTGCTGCGCTTACAGGCATGAGCCACGGTGCCTGGCCTCTCGTTATATTTTTCCCATCCTTTTTGGATGATAATATCAGTGACCACTTATGTACTAATAATTCTTAAATCTGATTTTTTAGCCCAAATCTTTCTTCTGGGCTAGGGATACTATATATCCAACTATCTACCAAGTGTTACCACATACATGTCCTGTATACATTCATTCAGCAATTTTAAATTGGGTACCTACTTAGTCCTAGGCACTGCACTGGGCCCTGGAGACATTAGTGAGCAAAAAAAGCGCCATTGTCCCTGCACTCATGGAGTTTGCAGTCTAGTTGGGGAAGTAGACATTAATCATAAAATCACTCTAGTTAATACAGATACAGCATGATTAATGTATAATCACAAGTGAGGACTCTGAAACAAAGAACACACTCTAGGGCCAGGAATGGGGTGGGTGGGGGCTCTCTGAGGAAGTAACACTTGTGCTAAATCAGAAAGATGAATAGCAGTGAAATAGGCTAAGGGGGAAGAGAAGCCTCTAGGCAGAAGAAAGGGCATGGACACAAAAAAAGCTCTTTGGGCCCTAGAACAGTGGCTCATGCCTGTAATCCTAGCAATTTAGGAGGCCTAGGCAGGAGGATTGCTTGAGACCAGGAGTTCAAGATCAGCCTGGGCAACATAGCAAGACCCCATCCATATGAAAATATTTTAAAAATTAGCTGGGCATGGTGGTGCAGCCCTGTAGTCCTAGCTACTCAAGAGGCAGGGCAGGAGGATTGCTTGAGCCCAGGAATTCAAGACTGCAGTGAGCTATGATCACTCCAGTGCCCTCCAGCCCATCTGAGAGAGCAAGCCCCTGTTTCTTTTCTTTTCTTTTTTTTTTTTTAAGGCCTTTGGTAGGTGCATCTGAGGACTGAAAGGTACTTGATGTGGCTGTGGCACAGAGAGCAGTGGTGACGCAGAGTGGGCTTGGAAGCCAGCCAGAGGTTGGGTCACGCATTTTGGCATGATTACTCAGGCCTCAGAGTGAAGAATGGACAGGGACAGGCTGCAGAAACAGCAGAAAGAATCATGACAGAGAGACAGTGGGCGCTCAAAGGATTGGTAGTTACAATCAGAAAGAAATTTTTCAGCACCTGGTAAAAGGCACTTTTCCATGGTGGCTAAGTGTCTAGGCTCTGGTTTGGAGAGTAAATGCTAAGCCAGGTGCTCCAGTTCATAAGGAAGTTTTCAGAGGTCAGTAGACAGCAGCAATTGAGGATGTGACCAAGTGTTACAAATCATCCAGAGAAGAATTGAGAAATAACAATGTAATAATTGAAAGCAACCGAGGTAGAAAAGAATGTTGTACCTTTTTTCTCCCGTGGCACAGTGAAAAGAGCAAATGCAGTGAGGTCAATCAAGATTTAGAGTCCAATTACAGCTCTGCCATTGTGTGTGTCCTTGGCAAGTCAAGTAATCTTGAACCCGTTTCCTCCTTTGTGAAATGCAAAACAACGTTTACCTTGAAAAGTTGTTTGGAAGGTTAAATGAGATTAAACATGATGAAATTCCTTGCTCCATGAAGTGTCTGGCACAGAGTGGTTGCTCAATACATGCTAGTCCCTTCCACCGTCCAGGCGCCATCAGAACATGGCAAGGACCCATCTCTACTGAGGAGTATCAGGAGGGTGGATGTGCTGTCGGGAGAGCACAGGTTTCATTTGAGGTGTGGAGGTCCAAGGAGTGTTGGAAGAAGATATTGAGCACATGAAATGAGTGCATGAAGTAGGGGAGAATTAGCACTAAATTGAACTACTGAATAGAAATGAGACTATAATGAAGGAAGAGCATTACAAAACAATTGGTTCTGGAGCAGTAAGGGTGAATCACAGGAACAAAGAAGAACGAAGCCTTAGAGGTAGACAAGAGACATGGTGAAGATGGGCTACGAGTCAAGCATTTATAATTCCATTTGGTTCCTCTGATAGCTTAATTCATTTATTATAAATCTTTCATGTTTTCTAAATCTGTAAGACTTTACATTTACCTCAGAATACTACTTTAGCTGCATCTCATGGGTTTTTTAATGCAATTCTTTTTTTTTTTTTCTTTAGAGACAGAGTGTCACTATGTTGCCCAAGCTGGTCTTGAACTCCTTGGATCAAGCAATCCTTCCACCTCAGCCTCCTGAACAGTTGGGACTATAGACATGCACCACAACGCCTGGCTCCTATATGCAGTACTTTCATTGTCAGTTAACTTCTAGTTATTTCATAATTTCCATTATTGTTATTTAACCGAGTTATTTAGTTCATTTTCAAATTTCCCAGAAGTCTTTACTTTATTTTCTATTTTAATTGTTGATTGCTAATTTAATTTTGTTGTGACCCAAGAATCTGTGTGATGCTGTATGATTTCACATCTTTGAAATTTCTAGAGTTCCTCTGTGACCCAGTAAATCAAAATGTTTTTAAATATACTATGCCTACTTGGAAACAATGTATAGTCTCCATTTTTTAATGCATGGTTCTTTAGAAATCTGTTAATCAAGCTTGCTAATTTGTTCAAATATTTTACCTGTTTACTAATTTTTCTGGCCTGTTTGACATATCAGCGTTGTTTTGTTTGTTTGTTTGTTTGTTTTTTGAGACAGAGTGTCACTCTGTAGCCCAAGCTGGAGTGCAGTGGCACGATCTTGTCTCACTGCAACCTCCACCTCCCAGGCTCATGCAATTCTCATGCCTCAGCCTCCCACGTAGCTGGGACTACAGGTGGGCACTACCACACCCAGATGATTTTTTTTATTTTAGTAGAGATGGGATTTCACCATGTTTCCCAGGGTGGCCTTAAACTCCTGAGCTCAGATGATCTGCCCGCCTTGGCCTTCCAAAGTGCTGGTATTATAGGTGTGTGTCACTGCTCCTGGCTGATTCATCAGCTTCTAACAGAGATACATTAAAATGTCTCCCAATGATTGCAAATTTTTCAAATTTGTTTTTCAATTCTATCAATTTTTTCTTCATATATTTCAAGCCTTATTTTTAGGTACACAGAAGTTCAAGATTGTCGTATCTTCTTGAGTGTTCTTTTAATTATTTTATATTGGCCTCCTTTATATATATTGATGCTTTTTGCCTTAAATTCTAATGTGACTGATAATACCATTGCTGCCATTTTTATTTAGTGCTTGTCTGCTACCTATTTTACTCTTTTGTTTTTAATTTTTAAATGATAGTATATGAGGCCAAGCATGGTGGCTCACACCTGTAAATCCAGCACTTTGGGAGGCCAAGGTGGATGGATCACCTGAGGTCAGGAATTCCAGACCAGCCTGGCCAACATGGTGAAACCCTGTCTCTACTAAAAATACAAGAATTAACCAGGCGTAGTGGCAGGCTCCTGTAATCCCATCAACTTGGGAGGCTGAGGCAGGAGAATCGCTTGAACCCAGGAGGCAGAGGTTGCAGTGAGCCGAGATCACGCCCCTGCACTCCAGCTTGGGCAACAAGAGTGACACTTCGTCTCAGGAAAAAAAAAAAAGATAGTATATGGTTTTAAAAGTCATATTGTACTATAAAACTTGTAATAACTACCCCCACTCTTCTTCTCTTTCCATTTTTCTTTTTTTTTTTTTGGTTAAATCTTCTATTAGTATGTATTACTATGACTACGTATTCTTTATTGCTGAGCCAAATCAAACAATTCCTTGAAGTTAATACTTGCCTCATGTTTTCATTTGCTTGCTTTTCTATGTCACTATCACTAGTTCTTCTTAGACTCATTTGATAAAAACATAAATCCACCCCCTGGATACTATGTTCCAGGCTGTCAAACATCAAGTAATCCTCAGCTGCATTGTTATTTTCTGGAGACATCCTCTTGAGTCCTCCATTCTGCCGTCCCTCTGGAGGGTTGGCTGTCTGGTCCTGATACACCCTCTTATCCTAGGAATTCTCTTTGACTGTCTCTAGTTGTGGTACCTTATTCCTGAACCCAAGGTCTTCTTCCTTCTTTATTTATTCCCTTATTTTGGTGGTGCACATTCTCCAATAGCTTTCTGAAAAAGAACACAAGGGAGGTAAATGTGAGATCTTATATTTTGATAGGGATTTTATTTTATACCCACTTTTGATTGATACTTTGGCTATGTATAATTTTCTGAGTTGAAAATCATATTCCTTCTCAATTTTGAAGACATTGTTCCATGTAAACTTCTATAATAGTATTGCTGCTGAGAAAGGCAGTGCCATTCTGGTAGCATTTTTTTTTTTTTTTTGAGACGGAGTTCCACTCTTCTTATTGCTCAGGCTGGAGTGCAAGCACGATCTCGGCTCACCACAACCTCCACCTCCTGGGTTCAAGCGATTCTCCTGCCTCAGCCTCCCAAGTAGCTGGGACTATAGGCATGCACCACCACGCCCACTAATTTTGTATTTTTAGGGGAGACGGGATTTCTCCATGTTGGTCAGGCTGGTCTCGAACTCCCGACCTCAGGTGATCCACCTGTCTCTGCCTCCCAAAGTGCTGGGATTATAGGTATGAGCCACCACGCCTGGCCTCTGGTAGCATTCTTTATGTATAACCCATTTCTCTTAGCTGGAGATTTTCAGGATCTTCTCTTTGGTTCTCAGTAGTATGAACATTCCTCGTGATGTGCCTTGACGTGGGACTTTCTTTTTTTATCTTTTATTGTTCTAGGTGCTCGGTGTGCCGTTTCAAAGTGGACACTCGTGTTTTTCACTTCCAGAATCGTTTTTGCATTATTTGCATTATTTCTTTGTTTTCTCCTCTCTGTTTTCTGTTGTTTTGCTCCCATTAGTCAGAAGTTGGAAAATCCTGAATTAGTCCTCTAATTTTATAGTTTGTCTTTTCATCTTTTAACCTACCTTTTAGAGATTTCTCAACTTTATTTTCTAATGCTTCTATAGAATATTAACTTCTTTCATCGTATTTTAATTTCTAAGAGCTTTCTATTGTTTTATGAGTGCTCCTGTTTTGTTTTACGGAAACAACACTTTCTCTTACCCCTCTAAGTATAAAAAGTACAATTTGGGGGGAGGTTTTTTCCACCCCAGCATCACCTATGTTTGTTATCGTCTGTGGCTTTCATGCCAGAGCTTACCTCAAATGTGCACTGCTCCTTTGCTGGGGACTCTAGGTAACTAAGCTATACCTGGACTTCAAAAGGAAAGAGAAAGATCAGAATTGTTTGTACTTAAAGTCTAGGAGGTCCTTGAAGGCAGATGGTCTTTGTTCACCATAATATCCCCAGTGTCTAGCATAGTCAACAGTTGATTACTATTGACTGAGTATGTTAATGAAGTTAACTGAATACATCCAGGTGTTTGTAATTCACTTTCTATTAGAATAGCTTTCTCTGTTAGTCTGATAAATTGTATAGTATTAGAAATCAAAAAGGCCACATTCTGTTACCATGGATTTTATATTCTATATCAGTGATCTCCAAACTATAGTCTGGCCAAAGTTTCAAGTGACTGGGTCTATACATTTTCCCCTTACTAAACTTTTGGGTTTTCTCCCCAGATTTGCCACACATTTCTGGTACAGGTGAGTACAGTTGATTATTATGATTTGGTGAAAAAGAGGTAAGACAAATAGAGGTATATTTTTAACAAATTGGTCTTATGAAGATAATTAAAGCCATAAAGACATAGCTATCACCAAATTAATGACTATAGTTTCTGGCATTCCCATAATTAGAATATTCTTGAATGCATGGCCTGAAAGGGCAGACTCTGTAAAATCCTCCTTTGGAAACAAGAATTTAGATTTCCAATAATTTGCAGTAATTGAACAAAATTTGTCTTGAAAATACACGTTTACTCTCCCAAAGATTCGATATACAGTGAATATCGAATATTCATTTGTTGAGTGCCTTCTATATGCCAAGAACTGCTCTAGGCCTTAGGGAAATAATAGTGAAGAAACAAGCAAAGGTTTTATTTGTTTGCTTTTTATTACAGAAAAATTTAAACATATACAAAAGAAGACAGTCTAATGGACTCTTACCTATCATCCCACTTAAACAATATAAACTCAGCCTTTTTTCACTGGTAGCCTATCCTTCCCTCTATCCTTCCTCCTATATTATTTGAAACAAATCCAAGATATCAGATTATTTCATCCATAAATATATTGACATATATCTCTAAAAGATAAAGCTTTTTAACGATAGCTGTAATATCATTACCCCCAAGAAAAACCAACTAACAACATCAATAATTCAGAGCTTACATTTTAATAGGAAAGACAAACAAGGAACAAAAAACCAAACAAATTATGTTAAGTAGTGACAGATATTATAAAAGGCAAGGTACAGGTGATGGGATGGGATGGAGATGGGCTTTCTTTCTTTCTTTTTTTTTTTTTTTTTTTGAGACGGGGTCTTACTTGGTCGCCTAGGCTGCAGTGCGATCTTGGCTCACTACAGCCTCCACCTCCTGGATTCAAGCGAGTCTCCTGCCTCAGCCTCCCAAGTAGCTGGGACTACAGGTGCGCGCCGCCACCACACCTGGCTATTTTTTGTATTTTTAGTAGAGATGGAATTTTGCCATGTTGGCCAGGCTGGTCTTGAACTCCTGACCTCAGGCGATCCACCCACCTCAGCCTCCCAAAGTGCTTGGATTACAGGAGTGAGCCACTATACGCAGCCTGAGATGGACTTTCTATTGGGTGGTCAGAGAAGTCCCCCGTGAGGAGGTGACATTTGCAGAGGGATGTGCATGATGTGAGAACGCGAGGATGCCCCCAAGACGGGTCTGCAGGCAGACTGACCCTGATGGAGGCTTCAACTAGCACCAGGCCCTGAGGCAGGGCTTAGTGTTCAAGGACTAGGAAGGAGGCCTATGAGACTGGAGGACAATGTGAAAGGAAGAGAACGATATGAAGTCCAAGCAGCCACCAGGACCTGCAGGTTTGATTCTAGTTAGCTGTGATAGAGAGCGTTGGAGGGTTTTGAACAGGGAGGGACATGACCTGATCTGTGATTGTGAAGGATCATTCTGGCTGCCGTGTAGAGAATAAAGTGTAGAACATTTGTAGGAGAAACATGCGGAAGTAGGGAGACCAATTAGAAGGCTATTGAAACAGCGTGGATGAGAGTTGATGGTGAAGTGGTGATGAATCACTTAATGGGTGGTAGCAGTGGAGATGGTAAGAAGTGACTACTCTCTCCATATTTGCAAGATTTGATTTGAAGTTACAGCTAACGGGGATTGGCTGACAAACCAAATGTAGGATATATGAGAAAAAGGTAAGTCAAGGTTCACTCCAAGATGCTTTGGGCTGACCAATTAGTGCCATTTACTAACGTGGGGAATACCGGGCAACAGTCAGGTTTGGAGGGGAAAGCACGCACTTGCTTTTGGGCATATTAGGCTAGAGGTGCCTATGAAACACCCAAAACAAAGACATCAGTTAGGTGGTTAGATAGCTGGTTCTAGAGTTTATGCAAGAGATTAGGACTGGATCTATAAATTTGGAAAATATCAGTATAGAGTTGCTACTGAAAGCCATGGGACTGGGTGAGATCACACAGCTAGAGAGGGAGGACAGAGAAGAGAAGAGACTGGGGAAAGGAAAGGATCCAGCCAGGAGCCTAAAAAGAGACAAATGAGGTTGGGGGAAGCCAGGAGAGTGGGTGCTCCAGAGCCATTAGCTGGCCACATGCTGCTGTAAGATCAATAAGATAAGGACTGAGAAATGATTGCTAGATTGGACCTTCAGTGGTCCAACTGATAGAGTAGCTGTTGGTGACCTTGACAAGAATGGATTCCATGAGGTGATGGGAACAAAAGCTTTGATGTAGTAATTCCAAGCATCAGTGGAGATGAGGAAGTGGAGACGGGAGCAGAGAAGTTGGGTGGTAGCTGAAAGGAATGTAGCCTCACGGGAAGTTCTGTTCATTTTGTCACGTATTTTCAGATAAGATCTCACTCTGTTGTACAGGCTGGAGTGCAGTGGCACGAACATGGCTCACTGCAGCCCCAACCCCGTGGCTCAAGCAATCCTCCCACATCAGCCTCCTGAGTTGCTGGTACTACAGGCATGTACCACCACATCCGGCTAATTTATTTTATTTATTTATTTTTTTAATTTTTAGTAGAAACAAGGTTTTGCTATGTTGCTGAGGCTGGTCTCAAATTCCTGAACTCAAGTGATCCTCCCGCCTCGGCCTCTCAAAGTGCTGGGATTACAGACATAAGCCACCCAGTCCGGCCTGTTTGTTTTTCAGTGGGAAGTATTACAGCACATCTGTATGCTGATAGGAATAATCCAGGAGATAGTGAAAAACTGATGATGCAGGAGAGAAGGGAATAATTTCAAGAGCAAAGTCCCTGAGCAGGGAGATAGGACAGGGAAGCTAGTGCACAAATAGCGGAGATACATAGGAACACAGAGAGCACATTCATTTCAATGAGAGGGAAGGCAGAGGATGTGGGGAAAGCTACAGGTAGACTGACAGATTTAGTAAATGGATCATGGGGAAGTTCTCTTCTGCCTATTCCCATTTTCTGCATGAAACAATAGTCAAAGATGTCAACTAGAAGTGAAGATTTGGGGTGTGGTATTGGTTTGAAGAGAGGAGCAGGTAAGTGGAAAGGTCAGTTAACTACAAGACTGTGGTAGGATTGCTGGCAGTGTTAAAGGCCGGCTTGAGATCTGTGCTCTGTATAAAATAATCTTCAAAGTCAAAACCTTGATTGTCTTTTTCTTCTCTTTCTGTGGTCCAGCCCCTGTACAGGCACCAAGGGCTACGTCTTGCTACAATTAGTTGGTATATCAAGGAGTCATTTGGTAATTATTTTATTTATTATGCATTAATGTACATCAACACTTATTTATACATTCATTCGTTCATTCATTCATTCAATCAATCATATTTATTGAGTGCCAGGCACCATTTTAAGTACTGGGGTTATAGCAGTGAACAAAGCAGGTCTTTGCCTCAGGGAACTTGTCATCTACATCTTTAAAAACCTGAGGCCCAGCACAGTGGCTCACACAGTGGCTCCCAGCACTTTGGGAGGCTGAGGCTGGAGGACTGCTTCAGACTAGGACTTTGAGACCAGCCTGGGCAACATAGTAAGACCTCGTTTTTACTAAAAAGTTTTTAAAAATTAGCCAGGCATGGTGGTGTGCACCTGTAGTCCCAACTGCTTGGGAGGATGAGGCAGGAGGATCACTTGAACCCAGAAGTTCGAGGTTGCAGTGAGCTGTGATCACACCACTGCACTCCAACCTGGGTGACAGAGTGAGAATGAGACCCTATCTCCAAAAAGTAAAAATAAAAAAAAATAAAACCTCATCTTTATTAAACATAATGAAAACCAATTAGATTAGGAAGGGGAAGTTTCCATATTTAAGTACTCAAAACTGGAGTCACTTAAATCCTTAGAAAGAAGATCTAAGGCCCCATGTTTAAGGCCCCATGACACATTGGGCCCAGCAAAGGAATCAAGAAAATGCGGAGATCTGGCCTGCCACAGGGAGGTGCCTCTTTATTTCTTTCCCACTAGTGCTGGGCTGGCTTCGTGGAATCCCACCAAGTGCAGCAGACAGAGGAGTAATCTGCTGGAATTTTTGTCTCTGGTGTCAGAGCAAGGATTCATCATTATCTCCAGAAGAGCTGAATTAATTAACCATCATAACAAAGCAGGGTCTGCTGCATCCAAATTCTCAGGACTGCATAAACCCTAGAAGACACAACTTCCTTTGAACTTATGAATATGCCCAAAAGGCAAACAGAGCATACACTAAAAAGGGCTTAATCACTGACGGAGTCTCCTCATTTCATCTTCCTTTCTTTCTGACCTATTTTGGCCTTTTCTTTTTTTTCTTCTTTTCTCATTAATTTTCATCTGCTTTTCATTTTCTAATGAAGTAAAGTCTTCTAAAACTACTGGCTCAGGAAGCCCCCATCTAATCGACCATAGGCAGGGATCCCTGGGACTCTGGGAGGAAAGTTGGCTTTAGTTTAAGCAGAGGTTCCTTCTGCTTTAAACCAAAACACATAGATATGGGGCACATAGATATGAGAAGAAGGGTGGAGTGAGAGCATGGACTGTGAGTTGACTCCAGGCAGAGATTTGGGTCCTTTGTTGGTAACCTCAAACTTCCCAGCTCGGTTACAAAAAGCAAGAATAAAGTGCTGTCTATTGGATCTAGAAAAAAAATCAGGAATGGAGTGGATGAGCTTTGCGCTCCATTCCTTTGCATCAACAAACACGTCTAACTTGTTTCAGGAGGGGAATATTAACCCGGGCGTGGTGGCGCACATCTGTAGTCCCAGCTACTCAGGAGGCTGAGGCGGGAGGATCACTTGAGCCCAGGAGTTTGAGGCTGCTGTGAGCTGTGATTGCACCACTACACTCCAGCCTGGATGACAGAGTGAGACCCTGTCCCTAAAAAAAGAGGGAGTAGGGGAATATTAGAACTTGACTGTGTTGGGGTTGTGTGTGTGTGTGTGTGTTTTAACTATTACAAGCAGCACGTCTCCAAGCCATGACCTCTTCTGTCCAGTAGGTGTCAGCCACGCACAGCCTTTCTCTTTCTAAATCCGTATTTGTAAGAAAACGGCCCTTTCATCCATAATTTTCCCTAGTTAAAGGGATCAATTTCTTCCTATCTGAAGCATGTAAAACAACCGAAACAGTGGCTCCGATACTGGAAACAGAATTGTACTAAGTACTTGGGATAGGGCCACACTGAGGACTGTGCGAAGGGGGTGACAAATGTTGGGGGGCCCAGGTGAAGTCCTGTGGGTCTCACGGAGCAGGTAAGTGTTAGCATCAAGGTGAGTCTCTAAGAGGCACAGTTAAGACACCAAAGCAAAAACACAGAGTTTCCCTCAGGTGAAAGAAGTTGAGGCTTCGACCAGTAGCTATGGCATCCTGAAAAAGCGCTCCGTGTAAACTATCGATCTCCCATTTGCCCTTGAATAGACTGTCTTGTCTTTGACCTCAGGTAAAATCTTTCTTTGAGCCTCAGGTTTCTAATTTTTAAAATCTTTAAAATAACTGCCTCGTCTGCCCAAGATACTACATGAGGAGGAAAAAATTGAGATATTGTTCAGAAAACCATTTTTAGGCTATAAAACACTATTTAAATGTAGAGAATAGAATAAAAATATAAAGTCAAATGCAGAATAGAGTAATCCCAGCACTTTGGGAGCCCCAGGCGGGTGGATTACGAGGTTAGGAGTCCGAGACGAACCTAACCAACGTAGTGAAACCCAGTCTCTACTAAAAACACAAAAATTAGCCAGGAGTGGTGGTAGGCGCCTGTAATCCCAGCTACTCAGGAGGCTGAGGCAGGCAAATCACTTGAACCCAGGAGCCAGAGGTCGCAGTGAGCCGAGAGCCGAGATCGCACCACTGCACTCCAGCCTGGGTGACAGAGTGAGACTCTGTTTCAAAAACAAAAAACAAAAAACAGTGTTCAAAATCGAATAAACATTAGTTTGTAAGTTTTTACAGATTTTTGTCAACATATTACACCAAGGCTTTTCTTTCTGCCTTGTGTTCAATGTTAGTCACATGGAATTTTGATACACTTAAGAGTTTATGTCACAAAAAGATTCCAACCTCAAGAGTGGTACTTAACATAAATAATGATCCCTTGGAAAGTGGGGAGATTCCTTTCCTAGCTTTGTTTGTTTGTTTTGGGTTTGGGTTTTTTTTGAGATGGAGTCTCACTCTGTAGGCCAGGCTGGAGTGCAGTGGCGCGTTCTCGACTCACTGCAAGCCCCGCCTCCCGGGTTCAGGCCATTCTCCTGCATCAGCCTCCAAAATAGCTGGGACTACAGGCGCCCGCCACCATGCCCGGCTAATTTTTTTGTATTTTTAGTAGAGACGGGGTTTCACCGTGTTAGCCAGGATGGTCTCGATCTCCTGACCTCGTGATCTGCCCGCCTTGGCCTGCCAAAGTGCTGGGATTACAGGCTTGAGCCACCGAGCCTGGCCTGGTTTGGTTTTTCTAAAGACAGGGTCTCACTTTGCCACCCAGGCTGGAGTGCAGTGGTTCGATCTCAGCTTATTGCAGCCTCAACCTCCCGGGCTCACACGATCCTTCCACCTCAGCCTCCTGAGTAGCTGGGACTACAGGCGTGAGCCACCACACCCAGCTAATTTTTGTATTTTTTGTAGAGATGGGGTTTCACCATATTGCCCAGGCTGGTCTTGAACTCCTGAGCTCAAGTACTGCACCTGCCTTGGCCTCCCAAAGTGCTGGAATTACAGGCATGAGCCACCATGCCCAGCCCCTTTCCTATATATTACATTGCACCAGTAATAGATGGTAATAAGCCGCTTATAAATTCCAAATGCTAAAGAAATAGAAATACTAACCTTCAGCAACTCTTCCTTTTCAACGTGTGCACCTAGTACCACTGTATTCCAAGAATGTATTTGATCCCATAACCCCCTTAACTTCTCAGTTCATAATTTGAGAAGGCTAAAGCTTACCTTATTGTTATCAGTTTACACTGGTTTTAGCAAGAGACCTCAAATTCATCACACTCATGTTTTATCCCACATGAAGTCTGCATCATATAAATTAGAACTACCAAACATTACTGAAGGAGCTCACGTTTGAGAAACAGAAGCATTATTTGTTTTATACGATGATGTTGAAATCTGAGCAGAAGTCTTCAAAGCTGAATGCTTACAAATGAATCCACCAAATTTTCCCTCAGTGCTTTCTAAGGTTGTCAGGAAAGGCTAGAGGCAAATTCAACATTTTTTCATTTCCCATGACTCATTCCCTCCCATGGAGTTTTGTGCTATATATTCCCTGCCTTGTCTGGGATTTTTTGTTTGGTGTTTTTTTGTTGTTTTTTTTTGCTGAGCCTTTCAATTTGCTGTATCTTGAACTAGCAAAAGGAGGAGAGGAAGTTCCTCCCAACCTTTGAAACCTCTTAATACTTGCTGAGTGATCAAGGGGGCAGATGACTGCTGATTGAACTTTACCCCATTTGAAAAAGGTTTTGCTACGATAGCTCAACCAACCTCATTTTAAGGAATTAAGTATTTATTTTCCTTAAAACCCAAAATCTTTTGGAACATTTTCCAGAAAGTGAGACCAAATTTCTGTAGTTAGAGGTCAGTTTGGGGGAACTTTATTTTTTAGGCCCACTTTAAAATTAAATAATTTTGCATAATATATTTAATAAGGCTAAAATTAACTTTATTTTAGACTTATAGTGTTGTCCACTATATTGCTTTATACTGTTTTTTTAAAATACTTTACAATTATGAATAGACATTGTTGCTCTCACCTTAAGGCAGCAGTTTCTGAGTGAAATTCTTCAGGGAAGTAGAGACATAATTTCAATATGGTAATAAGATAGTTATTCTAACATGAATAAGTCTGTTTCATGATCAGCGATGTACTCATAATTCCCCATGTGTCCTTTTCAAATAGTTTATAGCGCAAAAATATTAGAAGTTGCAGAACCGCAGTTTGAGTCATTTTTTTTTAATGTTTCAGCTAGCCCTAAATAAGAGCTGTGAACAAGGCTACCTGGTGATTTTGTTTTTTATCTTTTTGTATGTGCATGTGGTTTTTCTGGCTTTTTGTTTTGTTTTGTTTTTGAGACAGAGTCTTGCTCTACCTCCCAGGCTGGAGTGCAGTGGCGTCATCGCAGCTCACTGCAGCCTTGACCTCCTGAGCTCAAGCAATCCTCCAGCCTCAGCCTCCTGAGTAGCTAAGACTACAAGGCCTGCACCACTGCACCCGGCTAATTTTAAAATTTTTAGTAGATGGGGTATCGCTCTGTTGCACAGGGTCTCAAACTCCTGGGCTCACGTGATCGTTCCCCCCCTCAGCCTCCCAAAGCGCTGGGATTACAGGCCTGAGCCACCGCTCCTGGCGATTTTGTTTATTCTGCACTCTTAGTAGCTAACAATTACACTAAAAGAACCTTTTTCCCATTGTTAATTCCTTCCATTTCCCTCCCCCACCCGTCGATTCCCCCTGTTTTTAGGAAACTCGAAGATGTCTCTTCAACGTTCTCTCTTGTATTCTCAAATGATCTAGTCCTAAATATTTTAATACATTTGGCTAGTTTATTTCTGATGGCATTAAAAGTATCTGCACAACTGTTCCCTTATTTATAAAGCTCACAGATGCTGTATGACCTGTAACATTATACTAGCTAATGAGCTCTCCCGGAACAGTTGACGTGGAAGGAGTTTACTTCCACTTGGTTGCAAGGAGAAAGATGGAGAAAGCGAGAGGCGATTGCAAAAGGACATAACTCAGTCCATTTTCTCAGTGCTGTTTGGGGGCTCTGTGCTAATACTTCAATTGCAGAGGAGGGAGGAGACGGGACTGAGGATGGAGGGGAGCAGAGGAGGTAGGGGCGGAGCCTCGGCGTGCGAATAAAACCCCTCGCTAAAGAGAAGCACGTTAGTGTGTGGAGAAGCCACTCTCCCGAAACCCAGAGGGATGGGGCCGGCTGTGCAGTAGAACGGGGATCGAAAAGAGGAAAACAAGCGCACGAAGAACAGCGAGAAAGAAGAGGACATCTGGGAAAGGCGGAAGCAGAAGACGGGGAAGGGAAAAGAAATCCATAGCAGGTGGAAACCAGATCTAGAGCAACACGGTCAGGTTCACAGTGTGTTTTTCTGGAAGAGAAGAAAGTACCTGAGGATTGCCCTTTTTTCCTACCGTTAAAGAAAACTACTTTTGTCTTTATCATAAAAGGAAAAACTAAGGGGAGGTAAAGGCAATCTCCTGTTTTATTAGGGGGAGAGGTGAAGGGAAATCCAGGCTCTCTTTCTGAAGCTCTGGAAGAAACCACTGCCTGGTGCACACAGCAGTTTGAACCATCCTGGTTTCTGAAGACACAACCCTTTCAGCAGAATTCCAGCCGGAGTCGCTGGCACAGCTCTATTTTTACATTTAAATGTATGTCTCCCCTGGCCTTTTTTTTTTTTTTTTTTTTAAAGCAACACTTTCCTTGTTTGTAAACACGAGTGACCAGAAAGTGTGAATACGGAGGAGGAATATTTTTCGTTTTCTCTTTTATCTGCTTGCCTTTTTTAGAGGGTAGGAGTGGTTCCTATTTCGGAAAAGGACGTTCTAATTCAAAGCCCTCTCCCAATATATTTACACGAATACGCATTTCGAAAGGGAGGCAGCTTCTGAAGGTTGCAATCCTGCTGAGAAGGATGGAAGAAGGAGCCAGGCACCGAAACAACACCGAAAAGAAACACCCAGGTGGGGGCGAGTCGGACGCCAGCTCCGAGGCTGGTTCCGGAGGGGGCGGAGTCGCCCTGAAGAAAGAGATCGGATTGGTCAGTGCCTGTGGCATCATCGTAGGTGAGTCCATCCTTCCCGCCGACCCCTCCTCTGCCCTCTGGTGGTCCTCCTGGGAGATCTGAACCCTTCGAGAGCATTATTGTTCCTCCTACTCCTTACAAAGGTTGTCAGTCACCTGAGCTGTAACCCATCTCCCTTGGTGGAGTTTGAGAGGCATAGGAAATACATCATACATCTCTTCCTCCAGACCGGGCGAAGATTCTGCCCCGTGTTCATGGAAGGGAGCAAATCGTGGTCAGAAACGCGGCTGATGATCAGCATTGCCTGGGAACTCCTTAAAAATACAGCTCCTGGTCCCTACACTTGGAGGTTCTGGTTCAATAGGTTTAAGGTGGGACTGAGGAATCGGAACAAATTTTTATGCAGCTATTCTCCCCAGGCTGAGGATGGGCTCTTAAGGCATATTTTGCAGTTTCATGGTAAATGACACTATGGGATAGGTACTAAAAATAGCAACATTAATGCCCTGCCTTTTTATTTTAGCGTTTTCCGCCTTATGCAGCACTTCTACTGTGTGAAGTAGCTGTGACAGGGCTGTTATTCCCATTTCACAGATGGGGAAGTTATGGAAGAAAAGGGGACAGATTGTGCCTCTCGGTTAAATGGAGAGTTTGCCGTTTCTCTAGTTGCCTGGTGGAGTCCACCTGTCTCTTAACAGCCACGGAGGACCTGGTGAGGCTCTTAGAGGGCATCAGGAGTAACTAGAATGTGTAGAATGTGGAGTTGAGGAGGAACTGATGGGTAAAATATGTGTCCTAGCTGGGAGGTGCTGAAGGTAGGGAACCTGGGTGGCCCCAACAGGGCCCGTGCAGGCCACTCAGACCCCCTGGCTGTACTTTGCAGGGCAAGGGTCCCAAATACAGCTTCGTCTCTAGACAGCACATCTTCTTTCCAGAGAAGCCTTGGAGATGGATGGCAGGCAATAAGCTCACTATTCCTGCCCTCACTTCAGAGTGAGAGATCGTTCTGCTATCTTTGGTAGAGGGCTTCACTTTCTTCCCGGAAAAAGGAGTGCAGGACAGTCAGGCATAGATATGCTTCTTTGTCATCTCTCCAGAGTTCCTTTATGAAAGCTCACTGTGTCCGGGTGCCCCTGAACCAGTTTCTCTGGCTGACGCCATGTTCTATGCAATAGCTCAGAGATATTTTGGCATCTGAGCAATAGTGACACTGGAGAACACTCTTGAAGTCAAATAAAATCAGTACAGTATTCAGATAATCCTCTTCACCTCTACACCCGGAACTTCAGTGACCAAGCTCTCTTCAGTCTCTTTCTAAAATGAAATCCCATCCCCCCACCTCCTCCCACCCTCTGGAATCCTACTTTATGTGATTCTCTGATTCTGGGAAGTTTTCCAGGCCGTCTACAGTTATAAGAAAGATAATGTTATAAGAAAAATTATAGTCATGATCTGAATCTCTCTTTACTTTTTCTCATAACCTTTTTTTTTTTTTTTGCCTCTCCTTCACTTTATCTCAAAAAAAAAAAAAAAAAAAGAGAACAGCCAAGTATTCAGTATGTATAGCACATGCCAGTTCAAGGTCTATAAATAGCCCAGAGCCTGATACCTCTTTCACCAATTTGACTGACAGAATTAAGCATTTTCCTCCCTCTATGAAGGTTCTGACTTATACACAGATGTGCACGCCCACAGGCATACAAGCACAATTAAACATCCTTCCTCCTGCCTCAGCTTGGCTCACCCTTCCCAACATAGGTTCAGGTATTCAAGGGTAGAAGGTATTTTCCTCTATACTGATGTTTTTGTCTCTTCCTTTAACATCTTTTTCAAGACTATGAAGAAATGGGAGTGTTCAGATAAAATAAGTACAATTTCTATGGGTATATGTTACTACTGATTTGTCCACAACCTTATGGATGGTACTTCAATGGAAGAATAATCTCAAAGCTCCCCATGGTGACATTGCAGTAACAAGAATGGCAACTCTGGTGTTCTGTGATGAAAAGAGATTCCAAATATGTGATTTTACAGAAATCAGGATATTTTTGCAAAGCATGAGAATCCTTGTAGAGTTAATAGGCACTATTCTACCCCAACTCAAGCTAGACACAAATTTCCCCTTTAAGATGACACAGGGAAAAAATTCATTCTGCTTCCCCTCCTGCATGGCTGTTGAGTCGCAGATGTGCTGAGGAACTGCCCTTTCCTCTTCTGGAGAAGTTTCTCAGTGGATGATCGTGATTCAAGTGTTTTCAAGACCAAATGCAAAAATAGAAACGGCATTTTCTGTGTAGATTTCAGGGATCTGGTGTTCAATGTCAACACTGCAGGAAAAAAGAGAACTAAAAGGTAAAAAGAGGGCCGGGCATTGTGGCTCATGCCTGCAATCCCAGCACTTTGGAAGGCCGAGGCAGGCAGATCACGAGGTCAGGAGATCGAGACCTTCCTGGCTAACACGTTGAAACCCCGTCTCTACTAAAAATACAAAAAATTAGTTGGGCATCGTGGCGCATGCCTATAGTCCCAGCTACTCAGGAGGCTGAGGCAGGAGAATCGCTTGAACCCAGGAGGCAGAGGTTGCAGTGAGCCAAGGTTGCACCACTGCACTCCAGCCTGGCCGACAGAGCGTGACTCCATCTCAAAAAAAAAAAAAAAGGTCGAAAAGTGAAAGGAAATTTTCTAAGTGAATCAGGTGATGTGGTATGGAAAAGTAGCATTTGTCCCAAATCTTTCTTTCTTTTTTTGAGACAGGGTCTCGCTGTGTTGCCTAGGCTGGAGTGCTGTGGTGGGCTGACTGCATTGCTGCAGCCCCAAACTCCTGGGGTTAATCGATCCTTCCACCTCAGCTTTCTCAGTAGCTGTGACCACAGGCATGCATCACCACACCTAGCTAATTTTAAATTTTTTCTTGTAGAAACAGGGTCTCACTATATTGCCCAGGCTGCTCTCTGACTCCTGCCCTCAAGAAATCCTCCCACCTCAGCCTATCAGTGCTGGGATTACAGGCATGAGCCACCACGCTCGACCCCCAAATCTTTTTTATTTTTATTTTTTTCAGGGACTGTGTCAAAGGTACATTTGCCCTAAATCTCTCTCTCTCATACCTAACTGACTTAGAGGGATAATTTAAACTACCTTTTTTTTTTTTTTTTTTTTTCTGAGACAGAGTCTCACTCTGTTGCCCAGGCGGAGTGCGGTGGTGCAACCTCAGCTCGCTGCAACCTCCCAGGCTTGGAGTGCAGTGGCGTGATTTCAGCTCACTGCAACTTCCGCCTCCCAGGTTCAAGCGATTCTCCTGCCTGAGTTTCCCAAGTAGCTGGGACTACAGGCGCGCACCACCACGCCCAGCTAGTTTTTTTTCATTTTTAGTAGAGATGGGTTTCACCGTGTTGGCCGGGCTGGTCTTGAACTCATGACCTCAGGTGATCCACCCGCCTCAGCCTCCCAAAGTGCTGGGGTTACAGGAGTGAACCACCACGCCCGGCCTAAAGTACATGTTTTGTAAAATTTCATTCACAATCATCATGGATGATTGAAAGCAGGGATAACAGAATGGTAGGTGTTATGGAAATATACTATGAATTAATAGAAGACTCATGCCAGAGAGTTCCTTATAACCTGATTGGGAAGATGAGATGCATATGTACTAAACAGAGAACACTGAAAATTAATGACATGGTTTAGTTGTGTAAGAGCTGAAGGAGGGCAAAGTTAGGTGAATGGTGGGAAGCAAGGAGATAGAGGTTCTTACTAAGAACTAGATCAAGAAGCATCTTGAAGGATTTGAGGAGAAGATGAAGTAGGGGATTCTGGGAGTTTTCGTAGGTAAAAGCACAATGACTAAACTATTATTTCCTAGATCAAAGATTGTGTCCTTAAAAAAAAATTGAACTATGAGAAAAATTGAGCCAGATGTAGTGGTGGATACCTGTAGTCCCATCTACTTGATCATTTTAGCCCTGGAGTTTCAGGCCAGCCTGGGCAACAGAGCAAGACCTCATTTCCCTTTTTTTTTTGGAGACAAGATCTTACTCTGTTAACCAGGCTGGAGTACAGTGGTGCAATCATAGCTCACTGCAGTCTTGAAAGCAATTCTCCCACGTCAGCCTCCGAAGTAGTTTAATAATTTTTAAAATTATTTTTAATTTTTTTTTGAGACAGGGTCTCCCTATGTTGCCCAGGCTATCTCAAACTCCTGGGCTCAAGTAATCCTCCTGCCTTGGCTTCCCAAAGTGTTGGGGTTATAGGTGTGAGCCACCGTGCCCAACAAAAGCTTGCCTCTTAAAAAAAAAAAAACTAGTGTCTTATATATTTCTGAATCTTTAGTGTTTAACAGAGTGCCTGCTAAGGAATACTTACTCAAAGGATTGTTGAATTTAACGGACTCTAGGACAAAAATATGAACAGGAAACATTTACCTGCAGGGCTGCTGGGAACCTGGCTTGAAAATCTTTAAGCTAGGAGTAGTTTGATCAACCTGGACAATTAGGTTGGCCCATTTTAATCTTTTTTTTGAGACGGAGTCTCTGTCACCCAGGCTGGAGTACGGTAGCTTCAACCTCCACCTCCCGGGTTCAAGCGATTTCCTGCCTCAGCCTCCCGAGTAGCTGGGACTACAGGCATGCACCACCATGCCCGGCTAATTTTTTTTTTTTTTTAAGTAGAGACGGGGTTTTGGGGTTTCACTGTGTTAGCCAGGATGATCTCGATCTCCTAACCTCTTGATCCGCCCACCTCAGCCTCCCAAGGTGCTGGGATTACAGGCGTGAGCCACCGCGCCCAGCCTGTTTTAATCTTTTAACATCACCCTTGCCCTAACCTAACCAGGCTTTTGCTCTCCATGTGCTTGGCTAAGGAAACCTGTTGGCAGCATATTAATTTAGATTTCACCATGCATGTGGAGTTCCCCGCAAAGCCGAAAGAGGGTGTGGAAGACAGCAAAGTTCATTTATTAATGATACCAAAGGTACTGTTAATGCTGTGTTTATTAAACACTTGGTATATGCCAGGTACTCATCCAATTATCTAACATACCTGAACTTATTTGTCATTCACAATAACTCATTTGGTAGACACTTTATTATCTCTTCCTCCAGATAGGAAATAGAGACTCAAAGGGGTAAGCAACTTTGCTGAAGATCACACAACTAAAAAATATTAGAGCTAGGATTCAAACCCAGAGCTTGTCTGAATTCTGAATCAAGCTCGTAAGCATTATTCTTCATTATTTCTCTTTTTATCTCCTAAAGGAGCATTTTCTTTTAGAATCCGGACAGAGATCCTTGTTCATTTTTATAAATGAATGTTCATTGTATAGCAATTAATTTTGTGTTCCCAGTGAGGAAGGTTCCCATTATATGGGGGAGCTGGGTGTGGAAGAAAGTAATATTCCCGGTGCAATTGCAGGAAGATTTGGGTGAGCCTGAGGGGCATCTGGCCAGCACAGACCATGCTTACATTCATTCCTGCACGTGCACAACTTTCCTTTATGGACCAGTGTTCTTCCCAGCCATGTTAGAGGTGCCCGAAGAGTTCTCGGCCGTTTAGGTACCTTATACCAGTCACATATCTAGGTATGTAACCAGCATCTATGTCTTGAAGGCATTAAAAGGAAAACCTTAAACAAATTAAATTTAATAGTGTTTAATTGAGCAAAGAACAATTTATGAATCAGGCAGCCTCTTGAACTAGAACTGGTTCAGAGTTTCTGGGGCAGCCTCATGGTCGAAGATTTATGGGCAGAAAAAGGCAAGTGACATACAGGAAATGGAAGTAAGGTACAGAAACAGCTGGATTGGTTACAGCTCTACGTTTGCCTTATTTGAACATAGGTTGGACAGTTGGCTGCCTTTGACTTGCTGAAACTCAGTTAATGGTACAAAAGTAGGTTACAGTCTATTTACACATCCAGTTAGGTTATGTTTCACTACCTATGGAGAAAACTTTAAGTGGAATTTAAAATATGTATGGAGGCAGCTTTAAGCTAAACTTAAAGGTGAAAAAGCTGGTTGGAGAGCTGTAATAATAAATTTAAAAAGTATATAATATCAGACCATTTTGTTTTCAGCACAATTTATGTTTATAGGGGATCTTGGTATATTTGCTACGGAACAATACTGGATGCAGATCTAGCTACTAGACCACTATCTCCCAACTAACATGACTTTTAAAATAGTATTTATTGAGCTCTTACTAAATGCCAATTCTTTTTTTTTTTTTTTTTTTTTTGAAACAGAGTCTCGCTCTGTCACCCAGGCCGGAGTGCAGTGGTGCAATCTCAGCTCACTGTAACCTCCTGCTCCCAGGTTCAAGTGATTCTTCTGCCTTAGCCTCCCAAGTAGCTGGGATTACAGGCATGAGCTACCATGCTCAGCTAATTTTTGTATTTTTAGTGAAGACAGGATTTCACCATGTTAGCCAGGCTAGTCTCAAACTCCTGACCTCAAGTGATCCGCCCGCCTTGGTCTCCCAAAGTGCTGGGATTATGGGGGTGAGCCACCGCTCCCTGCCTAAATGCCAATTTCTGAGTTATAAGTTCTTTACATATATTATTTTATTCAATCTTCACAACAATCCTAAGAAAGTACTTATTATAATTACCTGTATGTTAAAAATGGGGAAATTGAGTCACAGAGCTAGTAGTTAATTTTCCTAGGGTCACACCACTGATAACTGCGATGACTCCATAGCCAAAACACTTAACCATTTCCCATTTCTAATTGATAACCAAGACAGGAGGAGGCTGATGTGTATTGCATGGTGGGGCAGTTGGCCATGGAGGAAGACAACCCTGAGATTGGAGTCCAGAAAGACCATGGATGTCTGATACTGAAAAAATTGGGGCAAAAAAACTTTAAGGGTTTCTGTCAACAGAGAAATGTGGCTATGGGTATAACCTGTACTGAAATGGCTCTGGGCTGACTTGGAAAAATTTCAAGTATGAAAGATCTCACACCCATGTGGTCTATACCATTTTAGAAGATTTTGCATTTTAGTCTCGAATATGATGTATGAGCTTCTAATCCCAAAAATGTCTACTGGATGTTGACCAGAGGGAGGGAGTGTGAAAACTGCTTCTTGAGTTTGTATTTCAACAACAAAAAAAAAGAAAAACAAATATACACACACAAAACATGGAGGGATTAGGATTTGGTTCATTCAGGATGAAAATGTGATTAAAACTCTCATTGTTCTCAAATAAAATTCTGGGACAGAAGCCACTAGGTGGTATTTCAAAACAAACACATCTTGGTGAGTAGGGAAAGGTATACACCCAGCAATGTAATAATAATTAAGTAGCTACCATTCACTGAGCACTTACTATGCACCAGATTTATAGTGCCCGATTAGTACTTTATAAGTGTTCTCATCTAATCCCACACAATAACTACTGTTATAGAAGTGAAAGGTTCAAATAGGTAAGTAACTGGGTGATGGTAGAACCTAGATTCCCACCCAGGTCACTAAACTCTGAAGCACCTGGGCTTAACTAAAATGCTCCTCAGTCTGGAGTGCAAGGTGTCTGAGACCAGGGATCCTGTTGGATGCTTCCTGCCTCCAGGAACCAGAGAGCTCAAGGACTAATTTGATTGAATCTGCTGTTGTCAGGGCGATAATACATTCCCTCAAAGAGCAGAGTTACACAGAATGACTTACTAGCAGGAGATGCTTAGAGTCAGGGAAAGAAAGTAGGAATCTGGCAGGTAAAAAACTATGTCCAAGAGACACACCAGACAGCCATTTTAAACAACCACAGTTAAAAACACCCCGTACCTGCCAGGTGCAGTGGCTCATACCTGTAATCCCAGCACTTTGGGAGGCTGAGGTGGGTGGATCACATGAGGTCAGGAGCTCGGGACCAGCCTGGCCAACATGGTGAAACCCCCTCTCTACTAAAAGTACAAAAATTAGCCAAGTGTGGTGGCAAGTGCCTGTAGTCCCAGCTCTTTGGAAGGCTGAGGCACGAGAATCGCTTAAACCAGGAGGTGGAGGTTGCAGTGAGCCAAGTTGCACTACTGCTCACTCCAGGACTCTGTCTCAAAACAACAACAAACGAACAAACAAAAAACACCACTGTACCCAAATCAAATAACCTTCTCAGAGAGGCCAGCACCATATATACACTTTTCTGAGTTAAATCAGCTTATTGAAGTGGGGTAGAGGTGTGGGGTATCTTGGCTGGGGCTTCTCGAGTTGCCAGGCTACCGAGGTTTTCTGTCTTTCTGATGAGTAATCCAGCAGCACAGCTGCCTTCAAAGAAATGCCTCAGGAATTTCTGTTGTCGTTTTGTTGATATTGTAGGAGAGGGAGATGGATCTAGAAAAGCAGGCACATGCAAATGATCCCAGGAGTATATCCCAAACTATAGAAAATGAGAGCCATTCAGGAACCCAGGGGGCTAGAAACTGTTCCTTTCCAATGTTGAACTCCCTGCTGAGCACACAGAGCATGGAGGACCATGCCTTCTTTCCCCTCCCAAAACATGTCTACAGAGCAGGCCCCCAGATCCCTTCTCCCTGGATATCTGAAAATGGCAAACTGCAGGCTACTCTCTGCGGTGGGAGTGGGAGCAACTGGACATAGGATTCAGAATTATTCCATATTTTAACAAACACTCACTGAGCACACTATATTCTAGGCCTTGTCCTGAGCACTGGTGAATTTTATTTCTAGGAGGCAAAATAATCCCTCAAGTCTATTTTAAGCTGTTTTATTTATAGAATGAGTGAAGTTTGAGCTGAAAACCTTTATTGATCACATCTCATCCCTCATCTTTGTCACAGTCACATGTCTTCTCATTGGTTTGCTCCCTGCTTTAAATATCCTCAGCATTAGCAGTGACGTTACTTCTGGGGAGAAGGTTTCACAGTGTCTGAAGATGGACCAGGCAACCTCACACTCAACTGCACATTGCAAAAGCAGATTACTCAGACAGAGTACCACTGCTGCAGAATTATTACTTTTCTCATCTGTCTCTCTGTTTTAAAGGTGCTTGTTTGTACATTTAGGAAATGCACAAATACTTCAGCTGCTTTTTTTTTTTTTTTTTTGAGACGGATTCTCGCTGTATCGCCCAGGCTGGAGTGCAGTGGCCGGATCTCAGCTCACTGCAAGCTCCGCCTCCCGGGTTTTTACGCCATTCTCCTGCCTCAGCCTCCCGAGTAGCCGGGACTACAGGCGCCCGCCACCTCGCCCGGCTAGTTTTTTGTATTTTTTAGTAGAGACGGGGTTTCACCGTGTTAGCCAGGATGGTCTCGAACTCCTGACCTCGTGATCCACCCGTCTCGGCCTCCCAAAGTGCTGGGATTACAGGCTTGAGCCACCGCGCCCGGCTTCAGCTGCTTTTTAAGAGTACAGTTCTGCAGAGAGTGTTTAGTAAGCAGCTGATAAAGACAGGTCAGGTTGACCTAAGGTGATATTTGGACCCTGATACTGAAAGCAGAAAGTTTAATGTGAATTTTTCCATGATTTGCATCAGCATGCCATAGAATGGGAAGAACCACTGATTAGAAAAAGATGGGCTTTAGAGATAGTCTTAAGTTTGCAAACCGCTTCCCTATTTACAATCTTCGTAATCTTGAGCAAGCTAATTATCAGTTTACTTAGCTGTGCAATGGAAATTTGTTGTGGAGTACTTAAACAAAGCTGGCTGAGTGGGGTGGCACATACCTGTAATTCCAGCACTTTGGGAGGCTGAGATGGGAGGATCACTCAGATCCAGGAGTTCAAGACCAGCCTGGGCAACACAGTGGGATCCTGCCTCTAAAAAATATTTTAAAATTAGCCGGGTAGGGTGGCACACGCCTGTGGTCCCAGCACTAAGGAGGCTGAGGTGGGAGGATTGCTTGAGCTCCAGAGGCAGAGGTCGCAGTGAGCTGTGATCATGCCACTGCACTCCAGCCTGGGTGACAGAGTGAGACCTTGTCTCAGAAAAAAAAAAAAAAAAAAAGTAAAAATTTAAAAAATAAAACAAAGCCCTTGCACTCCTTTAACTCAAGGAGAGAAATAAATTAATATTTATTGGAAAATGCCATAGTGCATCAGCATGCTGTACAATGGGGGGAACCATTGATGATTAGTGGTTCCCACCTTCAACTCACACCTTCAATAATTTTGGTTCTGAAATTTGAATTGGACTGATCCAGTGAGAAGACTGACCATTTCAGTCCAAGTCTGATCTGCTTAGCAACCAGCTGGTTGCTTTTCCTTTTCTCTTTGCTGAGCTGAGTCTACTCACTCATCAGCATCAGTCTGACACTTCCCTTTTCCAGGAAGACTTTTCTGAACAGCCCATGCCAGTGATTTTTTTTTTTCCACACATTAAAATCCTGTCATATATTGCAATAGCCCTCACACAGCTTCTGCTCTGCGTGGTGGTATCAGCTCTGTGTCTGTGCACACGTGTCTTCCCTTTCCACACAGTTCCTTGAAACCAGGCACTGTGTCTCACTTTCACATCCTATAACCTAGTACATGGTGCGTATTGAATAATAGCAGTCAGTCAAAAACAAATCATCATTCAAGATTGCCTCACAACAATGTGCAATGAACACTGCTAAACTATAGACTTAAAAATGGTTAAGATGGTAAATTTTGTTATGTGTTTTTACCACAATGAATATTTTGTTCTGTTTAAAAATGAGTTATTCCCATGAATAATACATTTTTGTGCTTAGCTTAAAAAAAAAAAAAATCATCCAGGCTCAAATTTGAAAGGGATTAGAGCTCAACCAAAAGGTAACCGTGCTGAGGTTGAGAAGCCTTGTTCTACCTTCAAACTTCAATGAAGCCCAGATACTTTGTTGTGGGAGGCTGTCCTGTCTATTGTAGGATGTTTAGCAGCATTACCCGCCTCTACACACCAGGTGCTGGTAGCTCTCCCACCCTTATTGTCACAGCCAAAAGTGTCTCCAGATACGGCCAGCTGCCTTCTTGAGGTGGTAGACAAAGTTGTTCCCAGTTGAAAACCACCAAGGAAGACAAAGCCTCTCACTGTAGATGCCTGGCTCCCCAGTTGGGCCGGGAATGCTGGAGGCAAGATGTGGGTCCTTCGTGGGCTTATTTGAGGGCTCAACACTCAGCCCCCTACCACCCCCAGGCTACGATGCCTGTCTTTCAGTAACTGGTAGTTGGCTCCATTCGTTTCATTAGAAGTCCGTGTGTGAACAAGTGCTTCCCCATTACCTTCCAAAACAAGCATGTACAGAGTGGGCGCTCAATAAATACCTTTTGAGATGTGATTACCTGCTGTCCGCCCACCTGCGGCATCTAAAAATTACACCTAGACCAGCAGACAAATGACTCAGAGAATGTTTCACAGTCCTGGCTGTACAGTACTGTTTTGGAGCCAAGCCTCCAAAGCAAGTCCATTGAATTCTTCTAGGACTGGTCTCTGTCCCTACTGCTACAAATCCTAGCCATTCCTTACATTTGTTAGCATTTCACAAATTGTAAAGTGCCTCACATATAGGCTCTCCCTTGATTCCCCACAACAACCCTGTTGAGGTAGGCAGGGCAAGAACAATTACTCCTATTCTGCAGATGAAGAGAGTGATTTTCACAAAAATTCAGGTCACATAGCAAAGCAAGAACATAGTTTCTCCTCCAGCTCTAAGTCTAGTGCCCTTTCCATGTTTTCAATAAGGAATCCAGAACAGCAGAGTTCTGCAGCGCCTTCCACATCTCAGTCTGCAGAAGATGTTGACTCTTCAGGGCATGTTGTCAGAGTCTTGACCTGCTACCACCCCTGAGGAGCTGTTTGTATAGTCCTGATGGGAAAGTGTAAACAGGGTGAGAGGCATGGTGAGCTTCCAGGCCTGGCGTGAAGATCAAAGCCTGGGCCCCACATGCCAGACCTGCTTTCACGCTGTTCCCTTAGTCCTGAAAAGCTCTGAGATCCTCTCAGCCACTTTGTGGAAGAAACACAAAGCAGGATCACCTAGCTTTCTCTGGATATCATGGAAATGGCCAAAACCTCCAAGCCCCGGGAGAAGGCTGTAGCTAGATTTCAAGGCTAGCATGAGTAAGGAAGGGCAAAGCCTTTTGGATCTGAGGGTCTGTGGGGCGTCAGAAGTCTGTAATTCTATGCCTTAGGAAATTCTCTGATGGCTGTAACATTCTAGTGTGGACAAGCCTAGATGTGAGTAATGCTTTAATGGGAGTCACATGGATATTGGTCTACAGATGGGGGAGTTAGTGATTATTCACAGCAAATGTGGGTTTTCTCAATTCCGGCAATTTTTCTAGTGAAGACTTGCCCGTTGAGACAACGTGGCTCCTTTTTAATGAAATGGTTTGCTTGGTTTTTCTTTGACAGAACAAGCCAAACTGGGTTTCATTGTCCAGGCATCCTAGAATTCATTCTTCACTAAAGAAGATCTGTGTGATAAGATGACTGCTTTATTAGTTGGGGGGGATAGAAGCAGGACTAAAACTCTAACCTTGAGTACCTCAGCAATACCGGATAGATGTGCATCTCATTCTAAGTGGCTTTACAGACGAAGAGTCTAAGCTAAAACATTGGAGGAAAAAAACCCACAGTGATCAACTTTCTTCCTGTATCTCATCAAGAAACGTTTGTTGGCTGGGCGGGATGGCTCATGCCTATAATCTCAGCACTTTAGGAAGCCAAGGCAGGAGGATCACTTGAGGCCGGGAGTTCGAGACCAGCCTGGGCAACATAGTGAGACCCCCCCCCCCCCCGCCTAAAAAAAAAAATTAGCTGGGTGTAGTGGCACACACCTATAGTCCTAGCTACTCGGGAGGTTGAAACAGGAGGATCACTTGATCCCAGGGGTTTGAGGCTGCAGTGAGTATGATCACACCACTGCAGTCCAGCTTGGGTGAAAGAGTGGTGAGACCCACGGCCAAGCACGTAATCCCAGCACTTTGGGAGGCCAAGGCAGGCGGATCACCTGAGGTCAGGAGTTTGAGACTAGCCTGTCCAATATGGTGAAACCCCATCTCTACTAATAATACAAAAATTAGCCTGGCATAGTGGCGCACACCTGTAATTCCAGCTACTCAGGAGGCTGAGGCAGGAGAATCACTTGAACCCATGAGGCAGAGGTTGCAGTGAGCTGAGATCGTGCCACTGCACTTCAGCCTGGGTGACAGAGTGAGACTCTGTCTCAAAAAAAAGAATGAAAGAGAGAGAGACAGAGAGAGAAAGAGAAGGAAAGAAGGAAGGAAGGAAGGAAGGAAGGAAGGAAGGAAGGAAGGAAGGAAGGAAGGAAGGAAGGAAGGAAGGAAGGAAGAAAGGAGAAAAAAGGAAAGAAAAGAGAAGGAAAGAAAGGTTCATAGTCAAAGTAGAAAAGCCTTTTCCCAGTTCATCTTTTTCAAAGCCACTCCGGAAAAGTCTCACTTAGACAGTGTCCAAGTTGAAAAGCCCAACTGTTAAAGTGTTTGTTGTTCAGTTTCCAGAGGGTAGGCAACATGGAATCATGGAGGAAAGCCTGGACCACGAGTCCAAGGACTTAGCTTCTCATCCAGGTCTTGCTACTTATACAGTGCATGACTTTGATAAAGTCCCTTCACCTCTCTGAGCCTCAGTTTTTGCGATGGTAAAATAGGAATGATACAACCTGCCCTGTGCACCTAAGCAAGTAATTAGGAGACCAAGTAAGGTAATGGATATCAATGTTTTATAAGTCCCCATTGAAGGTGGTACTGCAATAGAAGGAATGAATCAGATCTGTGTTCCAACTCTTTAATAAGTTGCTCCTGTGAACCATGCCCATTGCCTATAAAGTAGAGCATGGAAGACTGACCCTAGTGTATTAGGAAGATCTTTTATTTTCAGGGAAAAGCTGGAGGCTGTGACAGAAGATTTAGGTTCCAATCCAGCTACAACGAACTTACCCTATGATTTAGGCAAATAACTGCCTTTCTAGGTCTCAGTTTCTTCATCCATAAAATAGGGATAATAATACCGCCCTCATTTTCCCCACTTGAAAAACAGGAATAATAGTTGTCCTACTTTCTTCCCCTATAAATTGGAGATGGTAGGCCAGGCGCAGTGACTCACGCCTGTAATCCCAGCACTTTGGGAAGTCAAGGAGAGTGGATCACTTGAGGTCAGGAGTTCGAGACCAGCCTGGCCAACGTGGTGAAACCCCATCTCTACTAAAAATAAAAAAATTAGTCAGGTGTGGTGGCACACGCCTGTAATCCCAGCTACTCGGGAGGTTGAGGCATGAGAATCACTTGAACCCGGGAGGCAGAGGTTGCAGTGAGCCGAGAAAGTGCCACTGCACTCCAGCCTAGGTGACAGAGCGAGACTCCATCTCAAAGTAAATAAGTAAATAAATAGGAGATGGTAATAATAGTCAGTCTACTTTCCTTAGCAATGAAATAAGTGGGTTGCTTTACTCATTTGCCTGCAGTATATGCTTAATATTCTCACAGGATTTGGATGTTCCAAAGAAATAGGAATACTAAATTGCTCTGTAGAGATGCACAAACGGTGTCAGATATCATTTATTAATTAAACATTATGGAGTGTCTACTAGGGGACACTTCACAGATAAGGGAAAGCAGCATAGTTCTTGCTTTCATGGTGCTTACAGTCTATTGGAGGAGATGAATATCAGATAGATAATCACACTAAAGATTGGATAGAAGTAGTAGACCCTACTGTTGAGTAAATGTAACGTCAATTTTCTTTCCACTCTAGAACATATTTCTGCTGTGAGTGACATTCTTTCCCCTGCGGACGTCCCAGAGGCTGCTAAGGTGAAGGAAGTGTTCTCGACTTCTAGTTTGCTAGGGGGTGATTTCCTAGAATCAGAGACACTCATTTTTTTCCTATTCCCTAGCACTTAATTTACACTAGTGTAGCTCAATATTTTTTAGCTTTTATCTTTGTAATTTTATTTATTTATTTATTTATTTATTTGAGACAGGGTCTTGCTCTGTCACTAGAGTACAGTGGTGTACTCACAGCTCACTGCAGCCTCGCCCTCCCAGGCTCAAGCAGTCCTCCCACCTCAGCCTCCCTAGTAGCTGGGACTATTGGTGCATGCCACCAGTCTGGCTAATTTAAAAAAAAGATTTTTTTTTTTAGAGATAGGATCTCCCTATATCGCCCAGGCTGGTCTCGAACTCCTGGGATCAAGTGATCTTCCCACCTCAGCCTCCCAAAGTGCTGGGATTACAGGCATGAGCCACCAATGCCTGGCCTATCTTTGTAATTTTAATTTGGTCAAAATGAAGGTTTTGGGGAGAGAAACTCAATTTTTTGAAGTGAGGACTCTTATTCCAATGCCAATCTACTGTGACCCTCACAATCACTCTGGCAGCTCTCTGCTAGAGTTCTTAAAGGTTGGGGCCTCCAAGAAGAAGTGAAGGCAAGAAGTGGGCAGTTAGTGTTGCACATCCCACCTTCCAGTGGCTCCTGTGGCCTAGAACAAGGGAAAGAGCACACACACTCGAAATGTCAGAGTGAAAACAGAAGAGAAGCACTTTCTGATCCCTGCTGCAGTGTTTGTTTTCTACAAACCCTTAGTGGAACATTGACCCTCTTCATTCCTGAGAAGATCAGATCTATTAAATAACACCCATCGTCATTTTCCCTCTTGCAACAGCCATTCGTGGCTCTAAGAAGCACCTAGCTATACACTTCTCCCTTTTCAGTACCTTAAAGACCAAAGTCAAACCTTGTTTTTCTGCTGCTATTGGTTGTTTTTTTAACCCCTTGAGCTGGTTTTATAACCCTAGTTCTATTGCTTTCATCTTGGCTGGCTTTGAAATGCCCTATAGATCGCTCTTTTGATAATTTCCTGCTAGGCAAGGAATTTACTATCGTCTTTCAGCACTATTAGCAAACCTGTCTCTAGATCTGTCATTTCCCAGCACTTGATGTCTTTCAGGGAACAGCAGTTTGGCAGGCAAAGAATTATTTGACAGGGGGAACATGTCCTAAATCCTGGAATACTACAAGCAGGTCTTTTAGTCTCTACTAACCCAGTACTTCTGAACAGACCATATGGGGACTGTCTGAGAGAGGAGGCTGAAAGATGTCCTGTTGTCCTATCGTAGAACTTTACATAAACCTACAAGAAGAGGAAAAGTCTGTAAGGATTGGTGGCACTCAGAATCTCCTTTTTCTATCTTCTCTTTGCCTGATAGTTATATCACTAATTTGATGATAAGGAATTATTTTTCTTTTTTTTTTTTTTTTTTTTTTTTTTTTTGAGACAGAGCCTTGCTCTGTCGCCCAGGCTGGAGTGCAGTGGCTGGATCTCAGCTCACTGCAAGCTCCGCCTCCCGGGTTCACGCCATTCTCCTGCCTCAGCCTCCCGAGTAGCTGGGACTACAGGCACCCGCCACCTCGCCCGGCTAATTTTTTGTATTTTTCAGTAGAGACGGGGTTTCACCGTGTTAGCCAGGATGGTCTCGATCTCCTGACCTCGTGATCCGCCCGTCTCGGCCTCCCAAAGTGCTGGGATTACAGGCTTGAGCCACCGCGCCCGGCCAGGAATTATTTTTCTTAGTTTCATTTCTATAAGCAGCCCCTTTCTGTTGCGAAAGACCGTTAGCACCAAAATTAGGAAGACATATTTGAGACAAATATGTGCTTCCTTTTCATCTGTATCTAACTTCAGCCTGTGCCCCCTGATTCTATATTTCAGTCTCAGGGCTAGATTGAGGTTGTGTTATGGTTGAGATCCGAGCGTCAGTTTTTGAAAGCTGAGCATAGGACCTTACAATCTCCATCTCACTGGTTCCAGACCACTACAGAGAGATCGTGGAGGCTTGAGATGTCCTTAGAACACAGTCAAATCCAGCTGACCTCAGGGTACTCTAGCTCTGCCTTTCCACCTGGATCCGTTTGGTCTCTGCTCCTTTCCTCAGGCATTTAGTGGTGCAGCTGGGCAGAGCATGAAGCAGCACTTTCAAAGCACCCACCCAATGGACCTTGATGACCTATTTTATCACAAGAAGTGGACAGGGGAACAGTTGGGAAGAAGCATGTCAGGAACAGCCTCCACACTCCTGTTCCTCCTCTGCGTAACACACACAACCCAGCAGCCAGCCATTCAGTACTGGCTGTGGGCCTCACCTCTCAGGAGAAAGCCAGCCCCTGCACACAAGCAGAAGTGGATTAGTGGAAAGAGCGCTGGATTAAGGATCAGGAGACTGACTTCTAGATCCAATTTTACCCATCAGTAGCTGTGGAATTTGGAGAAAGCCACTTAACCCCTCTATGTCTTAATCTCTTAGTTTGTAAAATAGAGAGGGAAGTACCTGCCTCTCTCCTATCCCTGTATTCCATAAGGTTGTTTTGAGGGTTACATGAAACATCGGTGGGTAACGACTTTTGAAAGAATATAGTACTGAGGCTTTGTACGTATTGCATTCCTACACACCACTTCTAAACTACCAGCACTGTTTTTATAGAGTTATTTTATGTTCTTCACCAAGGGTGGGGCTGTCATGTCTAGGAGCCAGCCTCCAGGAGTGTTTTCCACACTCATAAGTCTTGAAAACCCCCAATCTTGGGGTGTGACCACAATCTGTCCAAAAAAGATTGTCCTTTGGCTCATTTTTGAAGCCTTCCAGTGGGCAGGTGTTCTCTGAGAACAGTCCACTTTTCCAGCCCTGCCATTTTCAGAGTCTTGAGGCCCTTGTCACTTTGGGTGGGCCGCATGTCTCTCAGCTGGAGGGTCCTGAGATTCGATACTTCACCATCACTTACTGCAATGTGGACCTAGGCAACTCACTTGGTATCTCTGAGACTCAGTTTACTCCTCTGTAAAAGATGAGAAATGATATCTGATTCCTGAGGATTAAATGAGATGTGGAAAGTACCTGACCAAGTTCCCAGTCAATATGTGTCAGTTCTCTGCTCCTCTTTACCCTACTTCAGGGAGGAGAATTATTGCTAGACACACCTGCCTGCAGATCATTTACGTATCTCCAAGGCATTTCAGAATCAGGTCAGAGATGAGACCACCCCCCAAATGCCAATCCTGCCAACCATCCTGTCTCTACTGTCTCCCCTTCTTACCCTTGGTGTCCCATGCAGGGAACATCATCGGCTCTGGAATCTTTGTCTCGCCAAAGGGCGTGCTGGAGAATGCCGGTTCTGTGGGCCTTGCGCTCATCGTCTGGATCGTGACAGGCTTCATCACAGTTGTGGGAGCCCTCTGCTATGCTGAACTTGGGGTCACCATCCCCAAATCTGGAGGTGACTACTCCTATGTCAAGGACATCTTCGGAGGACTGGCTGGGTAAGAGGATCTGTGGAGACCCGAATGGTCTAGGGGAAAAGGAGGAAGACATTCAGAAGGTCAGATCGGAAAAAGCCAACGCTAGGAGTTTCCAGTCTCCAGTGTGCCAGGGGGTGCTAGAGAATGGGATGTCTCTTCTGCTTTCCTGCCATGGTTGCTAGTGTAGCCTTGTGTCCCCTCGAGGCTCCTGAGAATGACGGAGGGACCAGTTTTGTGGTTTTGACCTCTATGTTGATCTTAGTGGGAAGGATGCTATCAGTGAGAGCAAACAGAACTGTATAGCAACACTGACCATAGATTCCCAGAGAAAGCACATCACAAAAACAAAGCTCTTCTATCTTGACAAGTGAGAGTGGCCACCTAAGGTAGAGTGTACCCTCTTCTCACACTACCAAGGATAATGGCCTCCCTCTAGAGTTGGGCCCTAATCTTAAATTTCCTCAATTTCTGCACCCCTGCCATTGGTAAACCCTCACCAATGGGCCAAAGGGTGTGGAAGGCGCTTCCCCTGCAAACCTCCACTTGATACCTCTCCTGTTTGTTGCTTCTGTAACCACACACTTAGTATGTCCTGTCTATCAACATTCAGGGGTTGCGAATTTTGTTTTTCCACCATTGGATGCTGGTGGCCACAGTGATGGAGAAGAGATGATGAAAGGAGAGAAGGAAAGAATGCCAAGACTTGTGTTAGTGCTTGTGGAAATTTAGCTCTTCATCATTAAACCATTTTATTGTCATTGCAGAGGGCTGGGTGTCTCATTTGTGGGTGGGGGCAGAGGCTGGGCTCTTCAGCATCCCTGAAAATAGAAAACAGATGCATGACTTGCCCGGGCTCTCCACTGATGGCTCTGCATCCCTGCCATGCCTGTCGGCGGGGATGTCCCATTCCTCCTTCAGGTTCCTGAGGCTGTGGATTGCTGTGCTGGTGATCTACCCCACCAACCAGGCTGTCATTGCCCTCACCTTCTCCAACTACGTGCTGCAGCCGCTCTTCCCCACCTGCTTCCCCCCAGACTCTGGCCTTCGGCTCCTGGCTGCCATCTGCTTATGTAAGTGTCATCTGGGTCTTGGTAGCAAGACAGCCTCTTTTATTATATTTATTATTATTATTTTTAGAACAGAGTCCTCTGTCACTCAGGCTGGAGTGCAGTCACACGATCACAGCTCACTGCAGCCTTGAATTCCTGGGCTCAAGTGATCCTCCTGCCTCGGCCTCCCAAAGTGTTGTGGTTACAGGTGTGAGCCACTGTGCACGGTCTGAGGGACGGCCTCTTTTAGCCTCCCTGGTGGTCTACATGTCTCTGACTCTCTTTCCTTCTCTCCTTTTTTTTTGGAGGCAGGGTCTCACTCTGTCTCCCAGGCTGGAGTGCAGTGGCATGATCTCCATTCACTGCAACCTCCGTCTCCCAGGTTCAAGCAATTCTCCCACCTCAGACTCCCAAGTTGCTGGGATTACAGGTGTGAGCCACCATGCCCGGCTAATTTTTGTATTTTTTGTAGAGATGGGGTTTCACCATGTTGGCCAGGCTGGTTTTGAACTCCTGGCCTCAAGTGATCCGCCCACCTTGGCCTCCCAAAGTGCTGGGATTACAGGCCTGAGCCACCTCACCCTGCCTCCTTTTCTTTTCCCCATTACTTTTCTTTCAGTTTCCTGCAAGTGTGTTTTGTATGAATGGATTCTGCATACAATTGTCTGGTGAAAAAAAAAAAAAAGACAGAGAGAGAGAGAGAGAGAAAAGAAAGAAAGAAAGAAAGAAAGAAAGAAAGAAAGAAAGAAAGAAAGAAAGAAAGAAAGAAAGAAAGAAAGAAAGAAAGAAAGAAAGAGAGAAAGAGAAAGAAAGGAGAGAAAGAAAGAAGGAAAGAAACTTAAGTAGCTCCTTGGAGGCACTGTAATTTTCACTGGCCGGGTCAAAGCACTTTCACCTATATTATCTGATTTGGGCCTAATGACAAGTCCATGAGGTAAGCTGGGCCAGTATTAACATTTTCCCAGAACAGATAAGGAAACAGAGAGCCAGGCAAGTGACTTGCCCAGGGAGGCAGGCCACGTGGAGTGCAAGGGTTCCTGATTTCTTGTCTGTCCAGTGCACTGCACTGTGCTGGCTACTCCCAGCTGCTCCTAGGAAGATTACTCTGGCTTCATGGCAGTAGGTCTACATCTACTTCTACCTCAACTTGTCAAGTCACACTTTTTTAAATCTCTTGGAGAAGAGTTTGTCCATAGTCCCTGCCCTTCATGAGTTTTCTAACTAGGAGAAAAGCCATATAGATGGATACTGTGGTTAGGATTCAATTGCAGTAAAAATTCAGAGAAGGGAGCTAGGCATGGCGGTGCACACCATAGTTCCAGCTACCTGGGAGGCTGAGGTAGGAGGGTTGCTTGACCCTGGGAGTTCTGGGTTATAGTGAGCTTGATCATACCTATGAATAATAGCCACTGCACTCCAGCCTGGGCAACATAGTGAGATTCTGTCTCTAAAAAAAAAAAGAAAGAAAGAAAAGAAAAGAAAAGAAAAAAATAAAAACAACAGTAACAGTAAAATTCAGAGAAGGGGAAAAGATCTCTGTGGGCTGGAATAGGTTAGCGAGGCTTTCTAGAAGTTCTGCAGAGCCGTATTTCTAGGAAGTCTCAAAGCTTTATCTCTGATATTTAGTCATCTCAATGGATTGGCATATCTTACGTCTTTAATCAAAAACTAATTTCTAAAGTAAATACTTAGATATGTTTCAGGGGCTCCACCTCTAGAGTTCACTCGGTCCCTGACTTCCCACACCTTCTAACACACACACACTTAGCTGAGGGTAGTGATTATCCTGGCCATACGCCTTCCCAGGTCCTGACACTTTTCCTTCTGTCCTGCTATGGGATGGGGGAGGAAGAGATCACTCACCTACCTCAATAGCCTCTTACAGGGTGGGCAGCTGGGACCCAAGAGGAGGTCTCCTTGGCAAGTGAGCCCTCTTTGGAAGTGGTGGTCAACCCTGGAACAGACCTCCACCACCCAGGCCATTTGTGATATGGGGCCAAGACATTTTTGGGGGGTGTATTCCTTGTGTTTGGTCGGGCCTGCTCACAGATCTGGAGGCAGAGGAATGCAGGCTCCAAAACCAGGCTGCCTGCACCTGCATCTCCAGTACACCACTTTCTAACTGCGGTGGTGAGTGCTGCGCAGAATCACCCGCCCACCCTACTGTGAGGTGGGGAGTGAATCCTAGCTGCCTCAAGAGGTCGTGGTCACAAGGACTGCAAGAGAGAAGGAAGGGGACACCCTCAGCACAGTGTTAGACACCCAGTACCCCAGTCATCTCAGTCACTGAGGGTGGGCAAGATGCTGGGGCCACTTTATCCTTGCGTCCTAGCTGGATCCAGAGTTGAGAGGGGGAGGGGGAGGAGTGAGGGTGTGGGAATGCAGGAAGAGGGCCGTTTCTGTCATCAGATTGGCTAATGGGAGGGTGGGAAGCAGGGCCACAGAAGTGCTGGCCACTGCTGTTTTGGTGTTTCTTTGCACACAGTTTCCTTTTTTCGCTGACGCTGCTAAAGTGTCTCGGACAAGAGGCCACCCTTACCCTCCTACTAGAAATCAAGAACCCCGAGGCTGTTCAGTTTGTACCCTAGGAGAGGAGCCAGGCCACAGGTTGATGAAGTTTCCGGGCAACCAGACCCCATGGCTTCCTTTGCATTCCCCAAGTCTGCCAAGGGTTTGATCTCTTGCACAAAGACCCTCCAAAGTAGTGTAGCCCTTTGGGCGTCCCCTCAGACCAGAAAGATCCAATCCCTCCTAGGAGATAAGGATGGCACCTGCCTGTAGCCCTGCTCCCGAATGACAGGTTACACAGTCCTCTCCACAGCCTACCCCTCACCTACACTCTGAAAGCACCAAGCCAAGGAGAAATTTAGAAACTGGTTGATGACAAAAATGACAAGATCCCCCTCTTCTATTCCTGTAGTCAAAGATTCAATAAAGCTTATCTAAGTTCGTCCTCTGCCTTCTCAGCAGAACTGCAAGGAAATTATCTCCAACTTAACAGTAGCCAATCTTGTCCTCCAAAGATAGGAATTTTCAGTGTCCTTGAAATACGTGTTCAAATATTTGTCTACCTTCATAAGCAGAAAAATCTTCTTAAATCCTTCTTATTCCCAAGCGTATTCCTCCTTATTTCCTTTAGGGGAAATGGAAACCAGCTCCACACCTGTCCCGCTGCAGCATCCCTTTCCTCCTAGCTGTGAAGGCCTTGTGGAGCCGCCATCCCTCTGCCCAGCAGGGTGCACACGTACATGCGTTAGCTATACACAAACTTCCTTTCTCCCTTTCCTTATGCCTGACACTCCCAATTGCTTTGAGTCTGTGTACAGACGTTCTGTTTTCTGGTTTGTTGAATACTTTTTTAAAAAAATCCACTTCTATAGGACCCTCTAGTCCTTTTTTTTTTTCAATTTTATTTTATGGCGGGCCATACCAGATAAGCATCCAATCCTCTTACAAGGTATTCAATAAAACAAGAACCAAGCTGTCAGGAAGGCTTGGTAGATGTTTTTTGTTTTTTGCTTTTTTTTTGAGACGGAGTCTGTCTCTCACCCAGGCTGGAGTGTAGTGGTGCCATCTTGGCTCACTACAAGCTCTGCCTCCCCTGTTCAAGTGATTCTCCTGCCTCAGCCTCCCAATTAGCTGGGATTACAGGCATGCGCCACCATGCCCAGCTAATTTTGTATTTTTAGTAGAGATGGGGTTTCCCCCAGTTGGTCAGGCTGGTCTCAAACTCCTGACCTCAAGTGATCTACCCACCTCGGCCTCCCAAAGTGAGGCCACTGAGCCCGGCTGGTAGATGCTATCTTTCATTAAATGCTGGCACTTTTTATTCTAGCACCCCTCCCACCCATCCACCTACCCCCACCATCATCCAGCCCTCCTCATCCTCTTAGCAGGTGCCAGGCAAGCCAGCGGCATAAAATAAGCCCAGCTTGTATCTGTTTTGAGAGACGCAGTAGAGAGTTCGGGTGTGGCATGAACATATGCACATGGGGAACTCTGCTTCCTGCTGTCCTGTGGTGACATGCTGATGACTGTGAAGCAAGAGGTTTTGAGGAAAGGCCACCCTCTGTGGAGAGGTCATTGAGTGTATAATGGAGGGCACTGGAGGACAGGGCGCAGGGCCCAGCAGGGAGAGCCCGTGTGGTAAAGCCCATGGTGAGGGTTTGCTGCGGGAGGGAGGACATGAGGTCAAGTCTGCTTCCATGGTGGGGCTGTTTTGGAAAAGAACTGATGAGAAATGAAGTTAGGACGAGCCAGGTGGTGGGGGTGGAGAGGTGGAAAGAACCTGCTGAAACTGGCTCGCCTGCTGGGTCCTGGAGCTGGTGGGGGAGAGGAGAGGGAGAGGGAAGGAACTGCAGACTTGGATCACACTTATGCAACTGCAGCTGCCACTTCGAGTTATTCTATTATTTAGGTCAAAGCTGATTACTCACTGCTGAGTCAGCAGAATATCCCTAGCCACCCAGCAATAAAAAAGAAAAGAAAAAAAAAAAAAAAGAGGGAGAGAGAGAGAAAGCATTTTACATTTTAATTAAATAAAAAGCCTTTCTCCCTTCTCCAGAACAAGTCTATTAGTGGGAGGGGAGGGAGTTAGGAGGGGACTGGGAAGTGTTAGAACTTGGTTTTGATACCTTTTGTGATTTGCTTGTGTGTTTTTCTCCTTTTATTTCATAAGTAAATGACTATATTCCCCATATAAAAGATCCAAGTAAGATATAAAAAGAGTCGGCAGCGATAGCTGCCCTTATCATCAGCCCCTGGCCAGTAGCTGCCGTCATAGTGGATAGTTCTAAATAAAGTGCGTCTGTTACTGTACAGATCTGGCTGCATAGACATATGTATTGACAGGCTATTCCTACAGCTTGCCCTTTTTTTTTTTTTTTTTTTTTTTTTTGAGACAGAGTCTTTCTCTGTTGCCCAGGCTTAAGTGCAGTGGTGCGATCTCAGCTCACTACAAGCTCTGCCTCCTGGGTTCACGCCATTCTCCTGCCTCAGCCTCTCGAGTAGCTGGGACTACAGGCACCCGCCACCATGCCTGGCTAATTTTTTGTATTTTCAGTAGAGATGGGGTTTCACTGTGTTCGCCAGGATGGTCTCGATCTCCTGACCTCGTGATCCGCCCACCTTGGCCTCCCAAAGTGCTGGGATTACAGGTGTGAGCCACCGCACCCAGCCTACAGCTTGCCCTTTTATCCTGTAGCCACATCTTTTGGCTATTACCTGGGTCTCTAGTTGTAAACAGAGTGTCCACAGTGATCCAGAGGAAGCACTGGGTCCAGGGGACACCCTTTCCCAGGCTTCCATATGTGCATCTGTGCAACTCTGAGTTTTCCTTTGGGATATATTTGTCCCCCATTCTCTTGGAGACTGGGTCACCTTTCATTCAGTCAGCTCCTGGCCTCCTTCCTCTCATTTGGGGTTGGAGTCATGTCCAGCACCTGAGTGGAATCAATTCTTTTTATTCAACTTCCTCACTTCTCCCTGAATGTCTTGACCTAAAGAAGCTCCTTCTCCTTCCTCACCCTCAGGAGAAAGAAATATCCTGTATGCATTTCTCAAGGAAAAAATGCGTCTAATCTTGTTTTCTATCTTGCTACTGAGATTCCTAAGAGGCTACCTTTTTCCAGGGCTTCAGATTTCTCTTCTTCCTTGAGCTATTTGGAAAGGAAAGGACTTCACGTGTTGCTTCAAACTCCTGAGTTGCTTTGCGATTCCTCTGCAGAAAGCCTCCAACTGCCTGGTGCAGAATGCTGTCACAGAGAAACTCATGGGTTGTTTTGCAAGTCTCTTACAAATTTAATCAATCCCTTCACATCAGAGCATTCAACAGTCTTTCCTATCATCTAAATCCCTTAACCTCAGTTTATTTTCCCTTGAGCCTTCATATTCTCTACCCCCAAACTTCTCATCCCCAGACACTAAACATATTCCTTCAGATACCTGGGCAGCACTGCCTTCTTGCCCTTCCCTAGTCCCCAGAGGGTTCTTCGGGTATCCGATCGCCTTGTTTATATGAATTCAGACAAATACAGACTGGCCTACATTTGATTCCTATACATCCAAGACTCCATTGTTCTCTGTACACCTCCTAACTAGCCAGCATTAAAAATCTAAATGTATTGAAAATCTCTTGATTTTTACTCAATGGCCAGTTTGACTAACATCTCATTTTTCATTTTTATGATGCATTAAGATGAAAATTATTCTGTAAGCAGATTTGTGTGTGTGTGTGTGTGTGTGTGTGTGTTTGGAAAAGAGAAAGAAACTTAAAAAATCCATCAGCAGGACCGGGCGCGGTGGCTCACGCCTGTAATCCCAGCACTTTGGGAGGCCGAGGCGGGCAGATCACGAGGTCAGGAGATTGAGCCCATCCTGGCTAACACAGTGAAACCCCGTCTCTACTAAAAATGCAAAAAAAATTAGCCAGGCGTGGTGGCAGGCACCTGTAGTCCCAGCTACTCGGGAGGCTGAGGCAGGAGAATGGCATGAACCTGGGAGCGGAAGCTGCAGTGAGCCGAGAATGCGCCACTGCACTCCAGCCTGGAGGACAGAGCAAGACTTCGTCTCAAAAAAAAAAAAAAAGAAAAAGAAAAAAATTCCATCAGCTAATCACCATACTGAACTCCTACACTAAGAAGAGATAAGGTATGATTTACAGTGGTGCACACCTGTAGTCCCAGCTACTCGGGAGACTGAGGTAGAAGAATCGCTTGAACCCAGGAGACGGAGGTTGCAGTGAGCCGAGATTGTGCCGCTGCACTCCAGCCTGGGCAACAGAGCTAGACTGTCTCAAAAAAAAAAATGTGTCTATGTTTGCCTTCCATGTCCTCCCTAGAGCCCCGAGGGGTGCTGAGCAGGTCTCTGGTTAGAATCTTCCCCAGGGTAGTACTTCCAGGATCCTGCTCAAAATTCTGCCTGCTCTAGAGCAGTATAACTTAGAAAGGGATTAGGACTCTTGGGAAATATTATATAAATGCCACACTTCATTCATTCAGCAAACATTTATCAAGTGCCCATGATGGGCTAGTTACTGTTCTTGGCACAGAGGAGACAACAATGAACCAAAAGACTCTCGTTCTCACGTGAAGCAGCAGCAGCAGATTTAGTCTTCTTTCTTAACACGGATTATACTGCACCCACCTGTGTGTCCTCTAGTGATGCCACAGGTAACACAGAATCAGTCATACATTATTAAATATTTGAGTGTCTGTTCTGCTCCAGGCACTGTGGCAGGCATGGGGATACTTAGCTCTTGTACCAAGGAACTCACAGTCCAGTGGATGTTCCCGACAAGTATACAGGGAACTCCAGTTCCCCAAGAGGACAGCATCCAGGCAGCTCCTACAAGAAAAGTGAAGATGGGACTGGGGTTGAAGAAACTCTTAGAGAAAGTGACATGTAAATTGAGGCTGAAAGACCAGTTGGAAATAGTCAGGAAATGTTCAGCATGGAGGGAGGGTGGAGTAGAATGGGGTGGGCAGAATGTTCTAGCAGAACGAATTAACGTATGTCAAGGTCTGAGGACAGGAAAAATCACAGCTGTTTGTGGGAACTAAAGGTTGTTCAGTATAGCCACACTATGACTAGGAGGCAAGAAATGTATAATAGAAGCCAGGACCCCATCATGAAAGGCCTCATGAGCCATAAAGAGATTGGGCTCTCCCCTAGGAGGAATGAGGTTTGAAGGGTTTCAAACAGAAGACCAACATGATCGTATTTGTATCTTAGGAGAGTCATGCTGCAAGGCTAAAGGATGGATTGGTGAGGGGAATAAATCAGAGGCAAGAAAAGATGATTACAATGCGGTCGTAGGGATTCAGGTTAGAGATGACCGTCGTGTGCATCCTGGGGCAGTGGGAGTAGAGAAAAGTAGATGTTTTTGGTATTTAGAAGGTAGAATTGGTAGCCCTTGGTGATTAAGGTTGAAGGAGTCAAGGACTGCATGGTCTTGTTGGGGACACAGGTGAAGTAAATCAGGGACAAGACTGGTTCGTATTGTCTGTACATATTGTCATATTGTCTGAATTGGTGTAGTTCAGACTAGTCAAGTTGATCCCTCTGCCTTCGTCACCCTTTTTACTCACTCTTCAACACTTAAGATCTGTTGCTGGGACTTGAGGAAGCATCCCCTGTGCTTTTGGACTCTATATCTATAATGGCAGAGTAAGTAAGCTACCTGAGAAGTCAGTCTTCTTCATTTCAATGTGCTTCAACTGCTCTCCCGGATCACCTCCTCTTTCCTGATTCCCATAGTGTCTCTTCTGCTCTTCAGCTTTTACTCTCAGACCGAAGTTCTGCTGTTTAGAGAGTGTGTGTGCCTACACAGCCCACACCCTGGAAAGTGGGGAATGAGGGGCTTGTTTCTGGAAATATGTCTACTTCTGATTGGGAGAATAGTGAATGGGACTGAGGTTTCCTGAAACAGGAAACTCTTTTAGAGTTCAGCTTCCACCAGGTGTGGTAAAGATTTGCCTACTTTCTTGTACCAGCCTAGAAACTTAAATTCTCCTCTGGCCTTTTGTTGCTGACTGTCAAGGATCACTTTGTTTTTCTCAGAGGAGCCAGGGCCCATGATTTAAATGGAGTCACCCATTAATTGTGTCTGGTAAACTTTTTTTTGAGATCGAGTTTTGCTCTTGTTGCCCAGGCTGGAGTGCAATGACACCATCTTGGCTCACCGCAACCTCTGCCTCCCAGGTTCAAGCAATTCTCCTGCCTCAGCCTCCTGAGTAGCTGAGATTACAGGCATGCGCCCAGCTAATTTTTTTGTATTTTTAGTAGAGTCAGGGTTTCTCCATGTTGTTCAGGCTGGTCTCGAACTCCGGACCTCAGGTGATCCGCCCGCCTCGCCCTCCCAAAGTGCTGGGATTACAGGCGTGAGCCACCGCGCCCGGCCCTGTGTCTGGTAAACTTTTAAGGATTAATGTGACACACCAAATTTATATTACATACCTAAGAACATAAAATCAGAAGGCTTATGGGAGTGAGGCCCAGTGGTACTTGGAGCTTTGGGGGAAAGAAGAAAGGGCATCTCTGTTATAAGAGTTCAGCAAGTTGTGCTCACTTTAGCAGCACATATACTAAAATTGGAGCAGTACAGAGAAGATGAGCATGGCCCCATGTACAGATGACATGCAAATTCGCGAAGCATTCCATATTAAAAAAAGAAAAAAGTCCAGGCGCAGTGGCTCGCCCCTGTAATCCCAGCACTTTGGGAGGCTGAGGCTGGTGGATCACCTGAGGTCGGGAATTTGAGACCAGCCTGTCCAACATGGAGAAACCCCGTCTCTACTAAAAATACAAAATTAGCTGGACATGGTGGCACATGCCTGTAATCCCAGCTACTCAGGAGGCTGAGGCAGGAGAATCGCTTGAACCCGGGAGGCAGAGGTTGCAGTGAGCCGAGATCGTGCCATTGCACTCCAGCCTGGGCAACAAAAGCGAAACTCCATCTCAAAAAAAAAAAAGAAAAGAAAAGAAAAAAGAGTTTAGCAAGTTTATGTACGAGCTACCATTGGAATTGGGTTATAACCGAACCATTTTGGGGGAATTTTGCAGCCTGGGTCCAGGTTTATAGAATTTAGTGAACACCAACAGAGCTTACAAGCCTTCTGGTCCAAGAACCAACTAAACCTCACAGGATCCATACCCTGTCTTCCAAGACTGAAATATGATGGAGGGTCAGGCTAGCCTTCCTGGGCTCAGTGCAGACTCAACAGAACCCATTCTCATCCACCTTGCTCCGCATCTGGGGTCATCAGTCTTGAGAATTGGGGTGTGAGAGCAATTTTTCAGGTCCAGGCTGAAAAAGTAATGAGTAGGATTAAAATAGGGTTCCCCACGGTGGCATGGCAGGCCACCCCTGGATTTCCTGGTGTCTTCAGTTTTTCGCTTCTCCCGGGCTCAGGCCAGCTGAGGAGCCATGTTTAGCTCATGCTGAAGAGAGAACTACTCAGCTCTTGGAAAATGCTGAGCTGGGTATTCCTGCCTCTTGGCTGAGCTAAGTACTGGGTGGTGATTCAGCAGAAACTCCAGCTCCAGCAGCTGGCACAGGAGCTAACAGGGTAAGAAGGAAGGGGAAGACAGAGCCACGAAGGGAGGAGGGGAGGGGATGGGGCAGTATGGGCAGGAGCTTAGCTGGAAGTGTTTGGTAAAAGCTGTGTGCCTCCAGGAGCACTTACAGCCCTCACAGCTTCTCGGCACCCTCCTCCTCTGCAGATGTGTCCTTGGAAGAGAGAGGCCCTTCCGGAAGGCTCAGAGCACCTCCTCTCCTTTGGAGGGGGTTCCGAGATTTCTAAAACATTTTAAGCGCTTCGAGATGAAAAGGGCTGGAGAAGGGGAAATGTTACTATAGTGCGATAGGCAAGATCTGTTTCAAAACCACACTCCCCACTGTGCACTTTATAGAGGCTGGGATCAAAGCGCAGTTTATGAGGAAGGGCTGCTTTGTTTTTTTTTGGTTGCTGTTGTGTGGCTTTTTGTGTGTGTGTGTTTTTTAACGTTTTTATCTTTCACCAGTCAAGTTATATGTATAACTTCATCAGACAAGTTATATTACATGTACAATAATCAAGGTGCCGAAAGACTTTATAATGTGGCGCCTCACCTGCTATGAAAAATGTCTTGGCCCTGAGGTGGGGGTTAGCGGGGAATAGAGAAGGATTCTAGGAGGGTTCTGTGAAGCTGGATCCGAGTCTCTCCACTCCCCCACACCTCCAGGCCTCTCTGGGTCTTTGACAAGGAAAGACTGTTCCGTGTGACCTGCGTGGGCAGAACTGGAACCTTATCAGAGCCTTGGGTTGTGTGCGTTAGAGGTCAAACAGGCCTCCGTGTTTTCTTTGCCTATCAGTGCCTTTTGGCAGCCGGCACTGCTTACCTCCTAGATCCTAGATCTGGAAACGAAGCGGCTTTTCCACAATTAGAAACACGTGCTCAGTTCCTTCCCAAGCGGGGGAGGTGGCCAAGGAGCCTGGTGCAGCCAATCACAGAGCCGAGCGTAGCCACACCCACGCCCCCGCAGGCCCGGCTTACCTGGGGCTCCAACCTCCAGCCTGGGCACCCAGACCCAGAGGGCTGCTGGGAGGGACATGCCTCACCCCTTTTGCTCCAGCTGGAGGGGAGGGAGTCTGTGGGAGCTGGCCAGAGCGTGGCAGAAGGCAGAGAAGTGCACGCCCCAGCAAAAGGTGAGGCTGAGAAGCCAACCCTCTGGCAGGCCATGACCCAGGTGAAATTTATGGCGTTTCAGAGGGCTGGGGAGCTCCATCCGGAAAGGTGCTTGTTTTGCAGGTTTGGAGAGGAACAGGGCGTTCTGATTTCTACAAAGTGGCGTCACTGCTTCCTTTGTCAGCAGCCGTCTGCTTAGTACATTCCATCTTGCTGTTTTCAGTCCTGGCCTCTCTCTGTTGTGCTCCTCTCAAGCCCTCTTTCTCTCCCACTCATCTGCATTGTCCTCCGCTTGCTCCCTCCCGCCCTGTGGTTTCTTGTGCTCTTTCCCTCTGTTCTTCACCATCTGTCTTTATGGACTTTGGCAAGTCTGGACATTTTTCCCCCTTTCTACTGCCTGTTTTCACTTATCTGAACAGACGAGGAGGAGAGGCCTGGTTCTGGAAATGTTAAAGGAAAACCAAGCCTTTCCAAGCCAGTCCAGCCCACTCCTGAGAAAGGTGCAAGCCAGCAAAACCGAGAAATCCACATGGAGTTCCGGGAGTTTGGAGGGAACATGTGACGGTGACATTGATAAGGGGGCTGGTGGGAGGGGACCCAAGGTGGAGATCCCTGTGGGAAATGACTTTCTAAAGCCCTGGGAGCAATGGATGCACCTTTCTTGGTTTCTGAGGCATAACTGTCAAAGTCTTCCCCTTTTGCCATATCGGCATCTTCCTTCCTGCTGCCCAGGAAGCAGTCCAGGCTGGGGCTAACCAGCGTCTTGGTGACAGATCCAAGTGGCACTGGCAGTAGTGACCATGGGTACCACTGACCCAAGCAGGAGGAGAGATGATGTGGGAGTGTCCAAGGGAAAGCAGAGTGATGTGTGTATGATGAAGGAAGGCTGGGCAGAGGCAGAACAAGCAACTGGGAATTGGGCTGTCCCAGTCTGGTCTTTACTGTGAATTAGCTGGGATCTAAATTCACTCACATATAAAATGAGGTTCTGCGGCCGGCATGGAGGCTCACACCTGTAATTCTAGCACTTTGGGAAGCTGAGTCAGGCAGATCGCTTGAGCCCAGGACTTGGAAGCTGCAATGAGCTATGATCATGCCATTGCACTTCAGCCTGGGCAACAGAAAGAGACCCCATCTGTAAAAGAAAAATAAAATAAAATGAGGTTCTGGGTTTCTAAGGTCATTCCTGCTTCTGATCACCTATGAGGCTGGAAACAAGCCTTGGGTGGTAGGGTGCAGGCTTCAAATATTTACCTCTAGGGCCAAGAGTTGGCTACAAGGAGAGTCCCAACTGGTTCATTCTTCTTAGCACTGTCCTTACAACAACCAATCCAGCCCCGTATCCAGATGGCCCTATCCCAACCTTTACCCTGTCAGACCAGAATAGTGTGGTTCATCGAGTGGCAGCTGGCTTAGTAGAAGAAATGAGATTAGTTCAGGGATCCATGTGGGAATGTTCATTGGCTCCTTGAGGAAGGCACAAAATGAACCCCTGTTGGCCCAGCTCAATGAGAAGCCAGAGTCCTGTATCCAAAGCAAAGGAGCACCTGAAAACAGTCATCGCCGGGTGTGGTGGCTCACACCTGTAATCCCAGCACTTTGGGAGGCCAAGGCAGGTGACTCACTTGAGCCCAGGAGTTCTAGACCAGCCTGGGCAACCTGGCAAAACCCCGTCTCTACAAAAAATACAAAAATTAGCTGGGCCTGGTGGCACATACCTGTAGTCTCAACTACTCAGGAGGCTGAGGTGGGAGGATCATCTGAGTCTGGGGAGGTTGAGACTACAGTGAGCCATCATCATGCCACTGCACTGCAGCCTGGGTGACAGAGTCTCAAAAAAAAAAAAAAAAAAACAATGGCGGCTCATGCCTGTAATCCCAGCACTTTGAGATGCCAAAGTGGGCAGATTACTAGAGCTCAGGAGTTCAAGACTAGCCTGGGCAACATGGGGAAACCCTGTCTCTACTAAAAATACAAAAAATTAGCTGGGTGTGATGGCACATACCTGTGGTCCCAGCTACTCGGGAGGCTGAGGTGGGAGGATTGCTTGAGCCTGGGAGGCAGAGATTGTAGTTTGCCAACATCAGGCCACTGCACTCCAGCCTGGGTGACAGAATGAGACCCCATCTCAAGAAAAGAAAACAGTTATCAAGTAGTTTCTCTCTGGGAATAACGTGTACTCTTAGTGAGCTTTTTTTTTTTCTTTGTTTTTGTTTTGTTTTGTTTTGTTTTGTTCGAGGTAGAGTCTTTGTCACTGAGGCTGGAGTGCAGTGGCGCAATCATGGCTCACTGCAACCTCTGCCTCCCAGGTTCAAGCAATTCTCAGCCTCCCGGGTAGCTGGCATTACAGGCATGCACTGCCACACCCAGCTAATTTTTGTGTTTTTAATAGAGACAGGGTTTTTCTATATTGGCCAGGCTGGTCTTGAACTCCTGACCTCAAGTGATTTACCCATCTTAGCCTCCCAAAGTGCTGGGATTACAGGTGTGAGCCACTGTGCCCAGCAAGCTTTTTTCTTTTTCTTTTTCTTTTTCTTTTTTTAAAGAGACAGGGTTACCCAGGCCAGTGCAATGGCACAATCACAGCTTACTGCAGCCTTGAATTCCTGGGCTCAAGTGATCCTCCCACCCCAGCCTCCATTGTAGCTGGGACTACAGGTACATGTCACCATATCTGGCTAATTTTCTGTTATTTTTTAAGAGACAGGATCTTGCTGTATTGCCCAGGCTGGCCTCAAACTTCAAACTTCTGGCCTCAATTGATCCTCCCTCCTCAGCCTCTACTGTCACTGGGATTACAGGTGTGAGTAACTGTGCCTGGTTGTACTTTGTGAGCTTTCTTAGAGGAAGGAGAGACAGCCACAATATGTACCCTCTCCCCACAAGTCTGTCTGGCATCCGGGGCGCTTGCCTTGCTTCATGGGCCATCCCATGACATATTAAACCTGATATTTACTCCCTAGAGCAGCACAATGGCTTCTATGTGCACTCTCCCTGAATTTTCTGTGTAGATGTATCTGTCTGTCATTTCCATTCAGTAAGCTGAGCACCTACTGTGTGCCAGACAGGACCTCAAGGCCACTCTGGCCACCAGGGGATTGTTTGTGGCTGTGTGTGCACCGCTGGCAGCAGACAGTGTCTGTGGGGCCTGAGGAGTGGCGCAGCACGGGCAGCAACCACGCAGCTCTTCAGCTTTCTGCAGGGTGTTCCTCCCTAGCAGACAGAGGCACGTGACTTATAAGATCTGGTGGTATTTTCATCACTTGTGGAAACTGAGGCACAGGAACATGTTTGACCATCTGGGCTCCTGGTTCAGTGCCTTGGCCGGTGCTCCCCAGCCCCCAGCCTGTACCTGTGACCCACTTCCAACTTCCAGACAGCTGGGTTGAAGGACCCCAGGGCAGGTCATTTGTGGAGGAGCATCCTCCTGAGAAAAAGATGGAACAGATTAGAAATTGAGAAGGGTCAGGGGCACGATGTACAATGTGGTCTGATGCATGATATGCTCTCTAAAATCTTCCAAACCATTCCCATTCCCCGCCACTCTGCTTTGCCTCTGAGTGTCAGCATGATCCTGAGCAAATCATATGCTCTTTTTGACTTTCTTAGTCTACAGTTTCTTAAGATAAACAATAAAAATAACCATTTAACATTTTATGCAAAAGGCTAGACGTGGTGGCTCATGCCTATAATCCCAGCATTTTGGGAGGCCGAGGTGGGCGGATCACGAGATCAGGAGATGGAGACCATCCTGGCTAACACGGTGAAACTCCGTCTCTACTAAAAATACAAAAAATTAGCCGGGCGAGGTGGCGGGCGCCTGTAGTCCCAGCTACTCGGGAGGCTGAGGCAGGAGAATGGCGTGAGCCTGGGAGGCAGAGCTTGCAGTGAGCCAAGATCGTGCCACTGCACTCCAGTCTGGGCAACAGAGCAAGACTCTATCTCAAAAAAAAAAAAAAAAAAAAATGTATGCAACAATACACAAGATACAGAGTATCGTCACACTGTTCAAATGGACCTTAGATTTTACCTGGAGAAAAGGGAGGTTCAAAGAGGTTAACTGAGAGTACGTGACTAAGCTGGCAAAGGCACCATGGCCACTGAGTTCTTCAAGTTCAAAAGTTCTGTGATTCTCGGATTCAGATCTGCTGGGTCCCTCTGAGAGAGCCGTCTCTGGCTCCTATCTTTCATGCTGCTGGTGATCCTCCTCCCCATTCTTACCACTTCACACCTTACACAAACTCCTCTGAGCTCTGCTCCCTTGTTCCACACCCAAAAAAGATTCCAGAAACCCACATCATCCTTTACTTCCCAGGTGCTGCTAGGTAGAGTTGAGGGGAAGAGTGATAAAGTCACAGCCTCACCTCTGGAATGATTGCAGGGACTTAAAACCAACTCCACAACTCCCCAATCCGTCCTTAAAACCTTCTAAATGCAGATGTATTTGTTTATGCTAATGATTCATTGGTGTTCTACTTCAAAATGCACTGAAGAAATTAATTTTAAATTGTTTCTTTTACCTATAGTCTATAATACTCTCATGCATTGCTTAATGATAAGGATACCGTCTGAGAAATGTATCCTTAGATAATGTAGTCATTATGCAAACATCATAGACTGTACTGACATGAAACTAGATGGCATAGCCTACTACACACCAAGGCTACATGATGTAGCTTGTTGCTCCTAGTCTACAAACCTGTACAGCATGTTACTGTACTGAGCACTGTAGACAGTTGTATTTGTTCATTAAACATATCTAAACAGAGAAAAGATACAGTAAAAATATGGTCTTCGAATCTTACAGGACCACCAAGGTATAAGTAGTCTGTTGTTGCCCAGAATGTCATCATTGTAGCACATGACTGTGTATTAATTTAGGGTTAAAAATGGGTTGACTCAGCCTGGAAGGATACAGAGCAAGCTCTGCCAAGGTGTGTTTTGGTGTTGTCTACCACAGGACAGTACGCGGTGTGGCCACTCTGTCCCCTCCGACGTGAATAGTGTACTCAGACTCGGGACTCTTGGGATAATAATTTCTTGGCTTTCTATCTTGACTTCTTTTGTGGCCTTTGATTGTGGCTTCTGGCCAGTAAAATAAGGAGACCAACAAAATCATGGGGGCAGAAAATAAAGGATTCATGTCTGTGAACATCCTGGCACTCCACTCGTCTTGCAAGAAGTTTGTGTGTGTATCTGGGTTGTGTGGGTGGGCCTGAAGTTGTAAGGAATACAGGGGAGACTGAAGGAGAACCTGAATTAGATGAAGGAGGGATATTATGTCTTTTGCCCTGGATTTCTCTAAAAGGAAAGAGGAAAAACAACACTGCTAGGGTTACAAGACAAGGCTGTTTGCTACTGTATTGAATTACCAAATGGAGGAAGAGGAAATAGGAACACTTTAGCTGTGGGATCCCAGCTAGGGTTGGGAAGCTGGAAGAAGTGGGAAGCAGCTATGTGGTGTGGAACTTTGCTAACCAGGTGAGCACACTGGTGATCTCACCTTCACTACCCACTTCTAGAGAGCACCATCCCTTCCCTCCAGCCGGTGTCCCGCAAGGCCTGTGGCCAGACACTCCTTTGGGCTCCTGGTATGTTGCCTGGCTGCTGTTTAAAAGCTTTTCTCTTTAAGGGTATGTCTCTGCTGTCTGGTCTTTCTGCATAATGTCTGTCTAGTATCCATTTCCTATTGGTACTGTTACAAGTAACCACAAGCTTAGTGGTTTAAAACTATGCAAATGTACTATCTTTTTTTTTTTTTTTTTTTTTTTTGAGACGAAGTCTCGCTCTGTCACCCAGGCTGGAGTGCAGTGGCGTGATCTTGGCTCACTGCAACCTCCGCCTCTGGGTTCACGCCATTCTCCTACCTCAGCCTCCCAAGTAGCTGGGACTACGGGTGCCCACCACCATGCCCGGCTAATGTTTTGTATTTTTAGTAGAGACGGAGTTTCACTGTGTTAGCCAGGATGGTCTTGATCTCCTGACCTCGTGATCCACCCGCCTCGGCCTCCCAAAGTGCTGGGATTACAGGCGTGAGCCACTGTGCCCGGCCAAATGTACTATCTTAGTCCTGGAAGTCAGAAGTCCTAAACTCTGGGGTCAGCAGGCCTGAATTTCTTCTAGAGGCTCTGGGGAGAATTCCTTGCCTTTTCTAGCTTCTAGGGATCTCCTGCATTCTTTGGCTTATGGCCCCATCTTTCATCTTCAAAGCCAGCAGCATAGCATCTTCAAGTCTCTCTTTCTCTCTGATGGTTGCATGATCACATGTCTTTTTGTAACTCTGATCCTCTTACCTCCCTCTTGTAAGGACTCCTGTGACAACACTGGGCCCTCTGGATAATACAGGATAATCTCCCCATCTCAAGATCCTTAACATGGTTGGGCGTGGTGGCTCAGGCCTGTAATTCCAGCACTTTGGGAGGCCGAGGTGGGTGGATCACCTGAGCTCAGGAGTTCGAGACCAGCCTGGCCAACATGATGAAACCCGTCTACCAAAAATACAAAAATTAGCCAGGTTTGGTGGCAGACACCTGTAATCCCAGCTACTTGGGAGGCTGAGGCAGGAAAATCGTTTTAACATGGGAGGCGGAGGTTGCAGTGAGCCGAGACCACGCCATTGCACTCCAGCCTGGGCAACAAGAGCGAAACTCCGTCTCCCAAAAAAAAAAAACTCCTTAACTTAATCACATTTGCAAAGTTCCTTTTGTCATTTAAAATAACATAGTCACAAATCTCAGGGATTAGAATGTTGATATCTTGGATGGTCATAATTCTACCTTCAACTGCCCCCAATACAAAGAGATCTGCTGTCATTGCCAAGGGGAGGAAGTGAAGGAGAGACTTCTGTAATTCCAAAGTCTGGGGTCAGAGCTGGGCTGGGGCTGAGGGCACCTTCTCTGCAGGGAGCCCAGCGCTCCACAGTGGGCAAGCCAGTTACAGGTCGGCAGCAAGGACTCTGAATCCCTCTGCCAGTCCTGCAGAAAGCATTGAGCCCATCTCTCCTACTTGGCAGCTGGGAGGCCCTGGACTCTGGGTAGTGTTCCAGATTGCTAGAATCTGAATTTTCCTCCTCTTGCCTGACTCATTCTTTGTATCTCTTCTGTCACCTTGATGTTGAGTATTTCAAACTGGATGGATTAAGTAACCCGCCCCTGACTTAAGCATCTTCTTGAATTCTTGTCTTCTTAGTAGTCTTTCATATTATTTTTTACCCAGGAAGCAAGAAGGAAAGAGGGGAGGAAATGCCCAAAAATATATATACAAGCCTGGAATTCCATGAGGGCCTCTAAAGAAGCAGCAACCACTCCCACAACTAGATTACAATGGACAAGAACCAGAGTCTTATGACTTTTTATTTTGTCCAGCTGGACCAGGATTATAAATTTCTCCATGTTGCCAGGGTCTCTTCCTCCTATAGGAGGCATCTCTGATTCCCCTGGGCTGAGTTAGGGGTTCCTCATAGATGCCCACTAGCTTCTGCAAATAACTTTGCCATCACCTCATTGTTTTGTGGCCATCTCTTCACCTGTCATCCCTGTTACACTGCCAACTTCCTAAAGGCAGGGACTTGTGTCTTATCAATAACCTCCCCACCAACTAGAATGCCTAGTACATGTAGGCCCTGCATGAATGATGGATGAGTGGATGAGTGGATGGATGGATAGATGATAGATGGTTGGATGAGTGGGTAGGTGAATGGATGATGGATGGATAGACGGGTGGGTAGATGAATGCATGGATGATGGATGGCTAGATGGGTGGATGGGTGAATGGATCTATGATGGATGGATGGATGGATAGATGGATGGATGAATGGATGGATGGATGGATGAAAAGCCCCTCACATTTCAAAGCTGCTGTGGCCAATGATCCTCATCTACATGTAGCTTCCCTGAGGTCACTGTATCTCAGGCATGCGGAATTCAGGGTCTAGCCGAGAGCAGAGGGTTCTAGAATATCATCGTCAGCAACAGACAAGTGCCAGGCAGTAGCTAGCCAGCAGCAGGGCTCCTAAGCAGGGCAGGAACTTGGCAAGCACCCACTGACCTTTCCTCTCCGGATGGAGGCTCAGGTTTCAGCCCTGCTGTGAGGGAAGTTGTCTTGTGGTACCAGGAGACTGATACCCTCTTTCCCCTCAGTCACATGGTGTGATCACCCAACTGCAGGGTGAAGGGCCAGATCTGGGGCCTGCAGCCATTGTTCCAAGGAGATTAGGTGTCACAGGCAACCTGCCTATCCCCACCTCATTCTCCGAATTTCTTTTTGTTTCTGAAAGATTATTGTGAAGGTGAAAGGTTAAATATTAGTCAAGGGCTGGGTTCTTGGGAAGTGATGGAGATAAGATTAGGCAAGACAGAAGATAGCCACAGATAGGTTATTTGACAGAGCATCCCTGTCTCTGTCACCCCAGGAAGACCACAGAGCTGACAGTTTAAAGGTGTCTTTCTGTGTGACTCAGTAAGGTCCATCTTGTAAAGAGATGATTTCATGTTTTCCAGCACAAGAGGGAGGTGGTCTGCTTGGGGGAGGAGGGATCCCTTGTTTTCCTCAAGTACTTTCTGTCACTTCCCCCTCCTGCCCTCTCCTCCCCTTGGAGAAGGATTTTCTTCCCTGAGATCAAGATCTGGTTCCTTATTGTGTAATCCTTACCTATCCCTGAGGCTCCTGGGGTTTGTTTCCTAATCTTCCTTCCTTCCTTTTATCAATCTCCTTTATCCTTGAGTTACTGCTGTGTCTGCCTGAATTCCTGGGTGAAGGGGCCCAGCCTTGTACCTTGCATGCCTTGGGGCCCAGGGCAGAAGCTGAGATCACAGACCCAGTTGTTTAGAGTGACCTAGGTTGGCTTGTCACCAGGCACATGATCCTGAAATCCTTATTGAATTGAGTAAGACAAACCAAATGTGTATTTATCAGGATGTCAGTCCATCTGGAACATTCGGGTATTTACAAAGTGTTCTCCCTGCTTGGGCACTTAAAATCCTTCCTTTGACAACATGTTTTGCTTCTCCTTATATGACATCATCTTGGATAATAGCTCTTCCATGAGGAGTCAGGAACTTCTACTCTTGAAGTCAAGTTTCCTGTTGCCCTTTGGCAACATGAAGCCAACTAGGGATTGTGTCTCCTTTTGATGAGGTTCTTGGGGAGCAGAAGAGGTTGATGTGCATTGTGGAACGTGTAGACCGAGATGATATTGGAAGGCTAATGAACTGTGATATTTTAAAATTCTTTTATTAAATACTTGCTGAGCACCTACTATTTGCAGGCACCAATGATATGTCCTGAGATTTAAAAACGTGAAAACATTTACTTGCCCTTGGTGTCTTTAAAAAAAAAAAAATGTAGTCTAGCTGTGTCGCCCACACTGGTGTGCAGTGGTACAATCATGGCCCACTGCAACCTCCGCCTCCCAGGTACAAGTGATTCTCCTGCCTCAGCCTCCCGAATAGCTGGGATTACAGGCACTCGCCGCCATGCCCAGCTAATGTTTTTATTTTTAGTAGAGATGGGTTTCACTGTGTTGGCCAGGCTGGTCTCGAACTCCTGACCTCATGATCCACCCACCTTGACCTCCCAAAGTGCTAGGATTACAAGCATGAGCCACCGCGCCCAGCCAGAAGCAGGTCATTTTGATACAAAGAAATACATCCTGGCCAGGCACGGTGGCTCATGCCTGTAATCCCAGCACTTTGGGAGGCCGAGGATCACGAGGTCAGCAGATTGAGACCATTCTGGCTAACACGGTGAAATCCCGTCTCCACTAAAAATACAAAAAATTAGCTGGATGTGGTGGCATCCCAGCTGAGGCAGCAGAATGGCGTGAACCTGGGAGGTGGAACTTGCAGTGAGCCGAGATTGCGCCACTGCACTCCAGCCTGGGCGAAAGAGTGCGACTCTGTCTCAAAAAAAAAAAAAAGAAAAGAAAAAAGAAATACATCCCAATATTAGATATAAACAAAGTGGTATGGGATTGTTCTGGAAAGAAGGAACAAACTTTGTTCCTCGTGTACAAAACACAGCTGATATATCTTCCCTTGCAGGCATGTTGTTAGGAATAAATAACATGCTGAATTATAAAGATTCATAGAACAGGTGACATTTAAGCTGGATCTTGAAAGAGGAGAAGGGATTTGCCAGGTGGAGACGGTGCATGAAGGAAGGTTACAGATGGGTAATGTCAGGATCATCCTACCCTAACCTTCTCAGCATCAGGTAAGGTTGGGAAATACTTGGAAAGTAGAAGTACCATTTAAGAATAAGATATTGATAAAATTTGATCAGCCATTCAAGTGAAGTCAGAGCTGCCACACCACCCAGCTTATTTTTAAATTTTTTTGTAAAGAATTACAACTCCCCATGCCACCAAAGAAGATTTGTAAATGGATGGCAAATAAGCACATGAAAAGTTGCTCAACATCATTAGTCATTAGGGAAATGCAAATCAAAACCATAATGAAATACAACTACATGCCCGTTAGCAAAAACTGACAATACCAAATGCTGGGAAAGATGTAGAGCAACAGGAACTCTGACATGACAGTGGGAATGCGAAATGAGACAGCCACTGTGGAAGACAGTTTGGCAGTTTCTTATAAAGTTAAACACATTTACTCTATGGCCCAGAATCTCATTCCTGGGGACTTACTGAAGAGCAATGAAAACCCCACTCAAAGATCTCTACAATCCACAAAAAGAAAAAAGACATCTACGCAAGTGTTTATCGCAACTCTTCATAATAGTCCCACACTGTGAGCAACCCAAATGTCTACAGAAAAACAAACAGATACCTGTATATCATAGAATGCTATCTGGCAATAAAAAGGAACAAATTGTAATATATGCAACAACATGAGTAGATCTCAAAAGCATTATGTTAAGTGAAAGAAGTCAAACACAGAAGACCACATATTGTATGATTCCATTTACATGACATTTTGAAAAAGACAAAGCTATAGGGACAGAAGTCAAAGTAATGCTTGTAGAGGTAGGGTAAGAATATTTGCCTCACTGACTACAAAGGAGCATGATGCATAAGGAAACTTTTTAGAGTGTTGGGAATGTTCTACATACAAAGTGTTGAAGTGATTAAGCCATTCAATGCATTTGTCAAATCTCATCAAACTGTACACTTAAAAAAGGTGAGTTTTAGTAAGATGTAGATTATATCTCAGTAAGCCTAAGTAACAGAAGATTCCCCTAAGCCTCTGTTACCCCAAAATCAGGCTCAGGAAGGTGACTTCCTGAATCTCACCAGCTGCTCACAGCTCCCCTTGCACAAATAACAACTTGAAGACAAAGCCCATACTTGTGCCCTGATCAGATATGATTTTACCCCCAAAGCCAGTGCCTTCACTTGCATGCCTACTTCTGGCTTCCAGCCCTCACCAGGGCATGCTGTTCCCAAGCTCTAATTTGGGACATGTAATCCTCATTTGTAACCCACTAACCTAGCCACAGTCTCTGGTCCCTGAGGTTGAGCTTGCCGGGTATCTGGCTCACCTATTACAATCTCATCATCAGGACGAGGGAGCTCTTCTGCTTGTGTGCCTTGGGCATCATGCAGCCAGATACAGCCCCTGAAGGTCTGTTTGGGGGTCTTTCATTTCAGTGCTCCTCACATGGGTCAACTGTTCCAGTGTGCGATGGGCCACCCGGGTTCAAGACGTCTTCACAGCTGGGAAGCTCCTGGCCTTGGCCCTGATTATCATCATGGGGATTGTACAGATATGCAAAGGTGAGTATCACAGGAACAAGAGGTGCTGCCCAGCTTTCCTCCCCTTGCATATACACACCCTCTCAGCCCAGCTTTGAAGGTATGCACACCCTGAGATTTCCCCAATTCTAGCCTTGAGTGACTTCCTTCTTCTTCCCTTGCTTGACAAAAGGGAAGGAGAAACCATTTTCCCCGAGGTGGTTGGGGGTAGGGAATACTCCCCTTAGGCTGCAAAGGTCACCTCTCCCATACTTACCTCAAGGCTCTAGCACAGCTAGGTAAAGACCCCACATATCTGCCAAGTGTGGTCGATCACGCCTGTAATCCCGGCACTTAGGAAGGATGAGGCAGGAGGATCCCTTGAGCCCAGGAGTTTGAGACTAGTCTGAGCAGCATAGTGAGATCCCATCTCTACAAAAAATTTTAAAAATTAGCGGGGCATGGTGATGCATGGCTGTGGTCTCGCTTACTCTGGAGGCTAAGGTGGGAGGACCACTTGAGCCTGGGAATTTAAGGCTGTAGTAAGCTATGATTGTGCCACTGCACTCCAGCCTGGGCGACTGAGAAAGACCTTGTCTCAAAAACAAATAAACAAACAAAAACCCCAGATCTCTAGATTCCTATTGTCTTTTTCCCCCAACCCCAGGGAAGCTCCCTGCCTCTTCTGTTGAATCTTGTCCACATCTTAAAGTGGAGGACAGAGAAAGGTATTTTATGTTTCAAAATTACTTATAATCTCTGAGAGAGAGAGCTCTGCATTCCCGGGGCCCCTGCCAACATTCCCCACTGGATTTGGCCCTTTCCAAGCCTGAGGCTGTATTTGGTTTCCATGGGACCCATGGCACCGCGAGGCTCTGCCCAGTGTCACTGCCTCATGGAGAAAGTCAGGTGACAAACAGGGAAACTTCCCGCAAGCCCTGAAGGCAGTGTGGGCAGCCTGGACTTCTACTCCAGGAAACATAATTAAGTTTCTGCTGTATAATATGCCTGATTGTTTTAAACAGTTGGATTAAGTTCTTTAACAGGTTATATATTGCTTTCAGGCATTTAGACTTAAGGAAATCACTGCGCTATCTTGTCGAAAATAGTGAGTCCCTCCTAAGCTGGCCTCAATTCTTTCTCCTGGTCACCCTAATCTCCTTATTTCCTGTCCCAATGCTAAACTGCAGATGAATAAGTAACATATGATCAGTTACTCTCTATCTCATTGAAATTTTAGCCAGTCAGCAGACGATTCCAAGGGCCCACAGTCTGCAGCACACTGTGCTAGGGGCTGGGAAGGCAGTTTAAACAGCTCTTTGCTAAAAAAATCTCTGTCCTTGGGGAATCTTGAAAAGAGAGATGGCCAGGCATGGTGGCTCACGCCTGTAATCCCAGCACTTTCGGAGGCCAATGCAGGCACATCACTTGAGGTCAGGAGTTGGAGACCAGCCTGGCCAACGTGATGAAACCCTGTCTCTACTAAAAATACAAAAAAATTAGCCAGGCATGGTGGCACATGCCTGTAACTCCAGCTACTCGGGAGGCTGAAGCAGGAGAATCGCTTAGAACCTGGGAGGTGGAGGTTGCAGTGAGCTGAGATCGCACCACTGCACTCCAGCCTGGGTGACAGAGCGAGACTCCATCTCAAAAACAGAAAAGAGAGACCAAACACACACCTCAGAAACAGATAGGAGGATATCAACAAAGCAAGCAGCAAAACAAGCTTGAACTAATATAGCATTTTGGAAACTCACGTTTGAGTGTTTGTTGTTCTGGATGCTTGCTTGTTTTTGTTTTATTCTTTTTTGGAGATAGGGTCTTGCTCTGTCACCCAGGCTGGAGTGCAGTGGCGCGATCTCAGCTCACTGCAACCTCCACCTCCCAGGTTCAAGTGATTCTCCTGCTCACTGCAGCCTGAAACTCCTGGGCTCAAGTGATCCTCCCACCTTAGCCTCTCAAATAGGTGAGACTATAGGCATACACCACCACACCCCGCTAATTTTTTAAATTAGTGGTGGAGATGGGAGTCTCGCTATGTTGCCCAGGCTGGTCTCAAACTTCTGGCCTCAAGCATTCCTTCTGCCTCCCAAATTGTTTGGGTTACAGGCCTCAGCCACTGTGCCCAACCCTGGATGCTTTCTTCATGAAAATGTAGAAACTTAGATATCAGAGAAAGTGGTCAGGAGATTACCAGTGTCTCCAATCCTGTATTTCCAAAGCCCAATTTACCATGTCCTTTCCTTTTAAATAACTTTACCTTTTACAGAATGAGCATGCAGAACTGTGCTTTGAACCTAAACCCTCATTTGAACTCCTGGTTTCTAGGGCCTCGGAAGCCCTGGACCTGAATTTTCTTGCTCCCTTTATCCCCATGTATCCAATATGTTGGGTTCACTGGAGACAAGACAGAGTTGGTGTCATTGCCACACGGAGGGGTGAGAGGTGGGCCAGGGCAGGCCAGGGGTTGCTGGGCTCCTGGCTTGTCTCATGAGCAGCCTCCTGTTGCATGTGTCCACAGGAGAATACTTCTGGCTGGAGCCAAAGAACGCATTTGAGAATTTCCAGGAACCTGACATCGGCCTCGTCGCACTGGCTTTCCTTCAGGGCTCCTTTGCCTATGGAGGCTGGAACTTTCTGAATTATGTGACTGAGGAACTTGTTGATCCCTACAAGTGAGTTGAAAGAGCCCAGCTATTCCCTCTCCCTTGAAGGGCCACAGCACCTGCTGCTGGAAAGAGGGAGCAGGTGTACATTGCCCACCTCACCTTCCTCAGCCCCATTCGGACTGTGATTTGATCTATCCTGAAGTTGTAGTTCATTTCCCAGGCATTAAACCATTTGCCGTTCACCCCACCAGGAGGAGAAAAGGATCCAGTGACTTTCCCAGACCTGATTAGAAGCTGAGAACTGTACTGCATTAACACCACTGCCTTAGACAACAAACTGTGCCCTGAGAGGCTTCTGGGAATCTTGCTTGTTTTAGGACAGGCCAGTCCTGGTGTCTTGAGGCAGGGGGAAAAGGTGCATTGTGGAGATCCAGGTCAAGATCAACAGGTGTGGAGCATATTTCCAACCTGAGTTGTTTCATTGCCTTCATTTTTTTAACTTATTTTTTCTTTTGTTTTGTTTTTAGAGACAGGGTCTCACTCTGTCATCCAGGCTGGAGTCCAGTGGTACAATCATACCTCACTGCAGCCTCAATCTCCTGGGCTCAAGCAAGCCTCCCACCTCAGCCTCCTGAGTAGCTGGGACTATTAGGCACATGCCACCATGCCCAGTTAATTTTTTAATTTGTAAAAAAGAGGTCTTGCTATGTTGCCAGGGATGGCCTCGAACTCCTGGGCTCAAATGATCCTCCCTCCTTGGCCTCACAAAGGGCTGGGATAACAGGTGTGAACCACCACTCTCAGCCTCTTTTCCTTTAAATTATCCTGCCCATATTGAGGCAAAGTCCACCTCCCAGGGAAAGGAAGCCTCACAGAAGTCTGCAAGGCTAAGCGCCTGCAGAAAGAAGACACCCCCTGGACTCCATGGCAAGTCTGGCGTCCCGGGTGCCAGCCTTTCCCCTCACCTCCTCTCCCTCTACAGGAACCTTCCCAGAGCCATCTTCATCTCCATCCCACTGGTCACATTTGTGTATGTCTTTGCCAATGTCGCTTATGTCACTGCAATGTCCCCCCAGGAGCTGCTGGCATCCAACGCCGTCGCTGTGGTAAGAAATGAACATAGACCTGCCTGCTGTAGCCCCTCTCACTTTTCCCTGATCCATGGCCTTGTGGAAGTGGAGATCACCCCCAAGTTCTCAGGACAGAAACCACATATGTTATTGCCTGGGGTATCTTTAAATGCCCAGGAGCAAACTGGTGGCTGGGTTGTACCTAGAACAGCTACAATGGCAGAACCGAGTCAGTGCCACAGAGACCGCATGGCCTAAGAAGCTATAAGACATTTACTACCTAGCCCTTTACAGAGAAAGTCTGCCAACTCCTAATCTTGGGCACTTCAAGCTCTGAATGTGAGAGTGGTATGAAGCACACAGGCCCCTCCTCAGAAAGACATAATCTTGCACAAGACATGCCATTTCTCTCTGCCTTCCTATCCAGAAGCAGACATCAGGTGTGCTCTTTGGGGCAAGAGACCATACTGGTGCAAGGGGTTGGGATCCTTGACATCTAAGAAGGACCTGGGAGGCCCCTTGCTCCCTTACCTGGCATCAGGCTGGGCCACCACCCACCCTGCCAGTCTCTTCACTGGCCTTATCTCAAAAGACCGTAAAGAAAGAGGTCCTCCCATTTCCTGGGGCAGCCTGTTCTTATGACCAACAGCCTTCTATTCTGAACAATCTCTCCTCAGTAATGTGCTGTAAACCTGGCTCAGGGAATATAGAAAAGGCTGGTCCCCTGCGTTGTGTAGTCCTTGAATATATGAAGATTCGTCTATAGCTTCACAGCCTTTTCTTTCTTTCTCAGACTAAGGAGGGGCTCATTCTTATCATTTTACCCCCAACCCATCTGTTTTGATGAACTGAGAAATTCTCACCCTGTGATTCTGGATTAATCCCTATTTTGCAGTTGGGAAACAGAGGCTCAAAAATCATAAACTTTGCTCAAGGTCTCACAGCTCCTAGCTGGAGGGCAAGGATCTGCCCGACAAGCCCATGCCCTTCCCTGTGCTGGAGAAATCCTATAATGTATGTCAGGCCTGGATCACACTACCTGGCTTCCAATGCTGGTCCCTCCGCTTGCTGGGTGTGTGATCTTAGGCAAGCTACTTAATCACTGTGTGACTCACGTCCTCATCCATAAAACAAGAATAGTGTTAGTTCATTATTACTATTACCACTGTGTACTACCTTCTTCAGTTAATTAGCGTAAAACATGCATTAACCCCCCTGTGTACGGGGTCCACCCTTGAGAGGGTGGGGGCTCTTAAGGAACTTGGCCAGAGAGAATTACAAGGGTGGAGATGGGAGAAATGGTTTCCCAGAGTGAAGTGGGAGCTAAGGGGTTGGGGAGTGGTAACCTCTCCTTCTTTGCTTATCTCCTTGTTTCCTCTCCCAGACTTTTGGAGAGAAGCTCCTAGGAGTCATGGCCTGGATCATGCCCATTTCTGTTGCCCTGTCCACATTTGGAGGAGTGAATGGATCTCTCTTCACCTCCTCTCGGTGAGTGCTGCCTGGGCCCTTCTCCGGCCAGGGGCCACTCTGCTGTGCACTTTGCTCTGTTTGTATATGGTGGCCTTGTCTCTGTCAGCAGGGGTCTGTGTGGGCATCTGGATGGTGGGCTTGAAGAGGCGTGATTGCTCACACGAGGGCGTGTGTGTCAGTGTGGATGCTGAGGAGTGTGTGCTGCTCACGTGGTCACCTGCGATGTGTGTGGCATATGGATCCTAGGTGCTTCACATGTAGTAGCCTGTCTCATTTCAAAAGGAGCAGAAGACAGAGGAGGCCTCCAGCCTGCCTGATGCAGCCCCCAGTCAGGGGCTGTAGTTGGCAGCAAGACAGTATCTTGGCTGCAGTCCTAGAGCCCCCGTTTCCACTTGCCTGGAAACAGGATGCTGCTGGCTGGAAAAGAACCCCATTTGGAAAGGGACCAAGAGGGAGACTTGTGCCTGGGGCCTCTGGGTCTGGCCTCCCATGAATGTTCTGGAACTAGCCTGCAGGTGGGATGGGTTCACCCTAATTGCCCCAAGAATGCAGAGCTCCTCCCTGCTCAACCGAGGCAGCTGGAGAGGCCTTTTCGAGGCCACCCATGAGACTCAGGTGGAGAATGTGAAGTGAGAGGGTGGGGGAAAGTGGAAAGCAAACATTTGTCCAAAGAAAGAGCCTTTTATCCATGACCCCGACCCCAAAGCTCTCTCAGAAGCCAGAAGTGCAAGCAGGTCCACGAGTCCCAGGTCCTGCCTCCACGCATCCGGGGACCCGGCGCTTTCTTTTGCTGTCTTCAGAAGGGGGCTGTTGAGACTAGCAGATGTTGAATGACTTCCACTTGTGTGGTTCAAGAGGTCCTCCCAGGTTCTCAGAAAGCACCCCCTCCCCTCAGGGTACAGTCCTGCTCCAAAGATGAGTCCCTGAGTTCAGCTGCTTCCAAAGCCATCACATCAGGGAAGAGTTCCTGTGAAATAACAAGGTAGTGCCATGTTTTTAGGACCCAGGGCTGGAAAGAGGTGGTGTGGGTGTCCCCTGTACCCTGGGACCCTATGACACTCACCCACAGCAACCTCGTGTGCATGTTACACAGGAGCAGTGGCCACATGGAGGCCCCGCCGAGGCCGAGCAGTGGAAGAACAGTGACCCATGAGGCTCCCTGAGATCTATTGGAGGAGAGTGACTGGCTACAGTCACTTTAGAGTGGGGTTTGTCCCTCAGGCAGGCCAAGCAGCGGTCTGCGTGCATGTGGTCTAGTTGTGTGTGCATGCAGGAAACGGTGGCGCATGGTGTGCTCCACCTCCGATTCAGAGGCGAGACCTCACACACCCAGGCCTCCTCTGCTCATCTTTCCAGTTCCTTCTTCCTTCCTTCTCCTTCCCTCCTTCTTTATCTCCTGTCACTCCTTTGTGTTCTCGGGTAGGGAGTGGATGATCCTTGCTAAAGAGTCAGAGTGTGTGGATGTGTGTTATGCTTAATGTCATCGTCTCCTCTGTTGTCGGCTAGCTGGGCAAGGACTGTCTGTTGTGAACTTGACACTTGCAAATGCTGTCGGATCTGGACAATTACATTTGGTCCTGTCTGCATGTGGGGGAGGGACTTGAATGCAGGACCCTGGCTATGTGCACAAGTCCCACAGAGCACCTGGTGCATGAGACTGCCTTGTAGAGGGGCGGCAGCATGGGAGAGGGGACAGGGACGTGTATGGCTGCATGAAACTAGTGACACTGGCCTAGGGAGTTCATTATGGTTACTGCTGATGGGTATTTGGGGATACAGTCAACTCCCACACTTCTGATGAGCTGCTGCTATTAGCTTCAGTCTACTCCATACACAAATTACAAAGTAAGTGACAATTCTCTGAACTTCCAGTGCACTGAATCTGTGCCTTTTTGTTCCTGTCAAGCTGTACCCTGCC